>NC_134099.1:13700510-15152554 GCF_000715075.1 Nicotiana tabacum | reverse complement strand
AAATCAACCCGACACCACGTCTTTGCCACGAGTACTCGACTCCAAATAGCCCAAATCTATTCAATTTAATTGCATAATATAAATAACACTTCAAGTAATTGATTCTACAATTAAAGTCTAAGCTAATACGCGAAATTATGTAAAATAACCAAAATACCCCTCGGGCCCACATCTAGGAATCAGGCGAAATTTACATTTTCAGAAACTTCGTACTCTCACGAGTCTATACATAATAAGAACACTAAAATCGTAGTACAAATGTCCCCTCAAATCCTCATTTAAAGGTCTCTTAAACTCAAGTCCTAATTTCCCATTTTCCCAAATTGTTTCACCACTAATTAGGTCCTTAATCACATAAAAAACGAGTTATGAAGTCAAAAATGTTACCTCCAAGTGATTCTCTTTTGTTTTCCTCAAAAATCTCTCTCAAAAGCTTCAAACCCGGATGAAAATGGTGAAAGAATAGCTCAAATTCGCGAAGGCAACTATTTATATGTTCTGCCCAGTGATTTCCGCATCTGCGGCCGTGGACCCGCATCTGCGGAACCTACGTTGCATCTGTGACTTTCATTAAATACCAGAAACCGCATCTGCGATTACATTTTCATAGATGCGACACCGCTTCTGCTGTGTCCCTTCCGCATATGCGGAACCTGAAGGAAAGGCCAAAATTCCCTATCTGCGGTCACTTAGCCGCTTCTGCGGCGCCGCATCTGCGGTCCCCAAACCGCAGATGCAAAAATACCAGAAGCAGCAAAAATACAGCAGCTGCAACATTTTCTAAATTTTCTTGTTAACCACCCGAAATCACCTCGAGGCCCCCGGGACCTCAACCAAAGGCATCAACATATCCTAAAATCTTATTCAAACATGTACAAATCTTCAAAACACCTCAAACAACATCAAAACAACCAAAACACATCAGATTCAAGCCTAAGTTTCTAAAATCTTACGAAGTCTGCTTTCTATCAAAAACCCAACCAAAACACGTCCGAATGACCTGAAATTTTGCACACACATCCCAAATGACACAACAGAACTACTGCAACTCTCAGAATTCCATTCCGGCCCTCAGATCAAAATCTCACTATCGAACCGGAAACTTTCAAAATTCAACCTTTGGCATTTCAAGCCTAAATTAGCTATGGACCTCCAAAACACAATCCGAACACGCTCCTAACCCCAAAATCACCCAAAGGAGCTAACAGAACCATCAGATTTCCATTTCATGGATGTCTTCACACTGTTTTGACTACGGTCTACTTTCCAACACTTAAGCTCTCATTTAGGGAATAAGTATCCCAAAACTCTCTGAAACTCTATACCGAACATCCCGACAAATCAAAATAGCAGAATTAAACTTGGGGAAAGCAGTTAATAGGGGATCGGGGTGTTAATTCTTAAGACGACCGACCGGGTCGTCACATCCTCCTACACTTAAACATTCGTTCGTCCTCAAACGAGCATAGAGAGATACCTAAAGTAGTGAAAAGATGAGGGTAACGACTGCGCATATCCTGCTTGGTCTCCCAGGTCGCCTCCTCGTCTGGCTGACCTCGCCACTGAACCTTTACCGAATTAATGTTCTTTGACCTCAGCTTTCTAATCTGCCTATCCAATATTTCCACTGGCTCCTCAACATAGGATAGATCCTTGCCCAACTGGACTGAACTGAAATCCAACACGTGCGACAGATCACCGTGATACCTCCGAAGCATCGACACATGAAATACCGGATGAACTCCGGCCAAGCTGGGAGGTAAGGCAAGCTCATAGCCAACCTCCCCAACACGCATTAATATCTCAAAAGGGCCAATAAATCTCGGACTCAACTTCCCTTTCTTCCTGAATATCATGGCGCCCTTCATAGGTGAAACCCGAAGTAGAACCCACTCTCCAACCATATAAGAAATATCACGAACCTTCCGGTCCGTGTAACTCTTTTGTCTGGACTGGGCTGTATGGAGTCTATCCTGAACCACCTTAACCTTCTCTAAAGCATCCTAAACCAAGTCTGTGCCCAATAGTCTAGCCTCACCCAGCTCAAACCAACCCAATAGGGATCTACGCCGTCTCCCATATAAAGCCTCATACGGTACCATCTGAATGCTGGACTGATAACTATTGTTGTAAGCAAACTCCACCAATGGCAAGAACTGATCCCAAGACCCTCCAAACTCAATCACACACACATGGAGCATATCCTCAAGAATATGAATAGTGTGCTTGGACTGTCCGTTTGTCTGAGGGTGAAATGCTGTACTCAACTCCACTCGAGTACCCAACTCATGCTGAACGACTCTCCAGAACCGTGATGTGAACTGGGTACCTCAATCTGAAATGATGGAAACTGGGATACCATGCAGACTAACAATCTCCCGGATATAGATCTCCGCCAGCCACTCCGAGGAAAAAGTAGTACACACAGGAATAAAGTGAGCGGACCTAGCCAGCCGATCCACAATCACCCAAATAGCATCGAACTTTCTCAAAGTTCGTGGGAGCCCAACTACAAAGTTCATGGTGATCCGCTCCCACTTCCATTCTGGAATATCTATCTGCTGAAGCAACCCACTCGGTCTCTGGTGCTCATACTTCACCTGCTAATAGTTGAGACATCGCGGTACGAATCCAACTATATCTTTATTCATCCGCCTCCACCAATAGTGTTGTCACAAATCCTAATACATTTTCGCGGCAACCGAGAATGGAATACCGCGAGCTATGGGCCTCCTCTAGAATCAACTCTCGAAGCCCATCGACATTAGTTACACAAATCTGACCCTGCATCCTCAATACCCCATCATCACCAATAGTCACATCCGTAGTATCACCGTGCTGAACCTTGTCCTTGAGGACAAGCAAATGAGGGTCATCATATTGTCGCTCCCTGATACGATCAAATAAGGAAGACTGAGAAACCACACAAGCTAGAACCCGACTGGGCTCCGAAAGATCCAATCTCACAAATTGGCTGGCTAAGGCCTAAACATCCATCGCCATAGGTGTTACATCCCGCAATTTTGTATGTTTAAGTTTCATCGTAAGTTAATCGATGTAAGATCGGGAATGGAATTATTTTGTGATTATAAGCATCATGCTATTTTAAACAAGTGATGAGTGAATTAGTGAAGGTAAAAAGAGGGTAAGCAAATCGAAAAAATGAATTTCGTCTAAGTTTGATATTTTGGAATAAAATATGGCCCGAGATAAAATACCCGGTATTTATGGACTAGTACCATACAAGGTACCACATGACTATGATAGAGAGGTGTATAAGGTATGCTAGAAATGAGCAATATTTCAAGTAATTTGGGGTGGACAATATAGACGTGTGGTTTATGGATATCTGACAGCAAGTTGCCACCTAATTATAACCTTATGAAGGTGGTGGCAACATTTAGTATTATGTACGGCTTTATGTCATTCTTGTTGAAGAAAGCTAGCTTTAATTCACAATTGATGATAAACCTTGAGAACAACAAAGTACGGATGAAAGCTTCATTTACTTCATATTCTTGGAATGGAAATTCACGTTTCATACAAACAAAATTGATATCTTGTAGAGATGGCTGATCGTGAGCTCTTTAAAGAGCAAAACAAATTCGTACCAAAAGATTTATAACGTTGGTTGGTTGATATTATAAAACGTGAATTACAAATTCAATTTTTAAATTCTAAATTCAATCCACGAAGGTTTCCAACAAGATAATTATACGGAGTTGTTCTTATTCCAGGTATGTTAAGGCTAAGCTCTTCTTTCATTTGGCATGATCTCGTCATTACATTCATATCCCGAAATTTACGTATATTTTGCTAGTCTCGTAAATTGCGTATATTTTTCTAGTCTTGTAAGTTATAATATTCTCATTATCGGGATTTTATATTCAGTTGAGTATTTACTTCTTCCAGTCAAGAGAGCAGAAAAGTTATATATATACAGTAGTAAAAGTATTTTCATTACCATCGAGCTATATTCGATGGGCAGGCCCCAATTGGGCAACCTTTGATTAGATGGTAAGTTATATACCGAGCCTACTATGGTCGAGTGCTTATAAACGCACCCAGTTGGTCGACATACAGAGCCTAGTATGGGCGATATATATATATATATATATATATATATATATATATATATATATATATATATATATATATAGAATGGATGAGATACAGAGCCTAGTATGGCCGAGCACCTAAGAGCAAGCCTACTACGCTAGTGCAATTATACATACCGAGCCTTATAGGGTCGGACAACTATTTTACTTACTATATTGAGATAGTTGAGTGAGTGTCAGCAGGTAAGCATTTCTTCAAATCATCTTTGACACCAGTTACTTTCAGTTATTATATTATCAGTTCAGTTTCAGCTTTCAGTATATTGCCTTACATACTCAGTACATTTTTTCGTACTGACGTCCCTTTTCTGGGGGCGCTGCATTTCATGCGTGCAGGTCAGACAGACAGACGGGTAGACTTCCTCATCAAATGTTTTTCGAGTTCAGCTTGATCGGTAAGCTCCATGCCTTTCGTAGTTGCCGGGTATAGAGATTTATGCATATCTTGTGTATATATGTATATATGTTATGAATAGGTCAGGGAGTTGTCCCGATCACAATATGTCCATCAGTAAAGGCTTGTAGACATATCCTGTTAGTTAGTGTAGTATGTTGGGCTTCCAGGCCTTGTATGTATATTTGGTTGGTTTGTCAACTGTAATAATATTATGACGGCCTTGTCAACCCAATTTTATATTGACATTTAGTCAGCATTCACAGTCGTCTTACAATGTGGCCTATGGCTAAAGTATGGCATCATATGTTCAGAGCCCCTTAATTGCAAGTTGGTACGCAAGGATAGGTAAGGAACTAGGTGTCGGTCTTGCCACCCAAGTTCGGGGCGTGACAAAGTGGTATCAGAGCAGTTCTGTCCTAGGGAGTCTACAAGCTGTGTCTAGTAGAGTCTTGTTTATGGGTGTGTCGTGCACCACAATTATAAGCAGGAGGCTACAAGGCATTTAGGATTCTCACTCTTTATTCTTACTCAAGATCGTGTGGTAGAGCTCACTTATAAGAATTCAAGTCCCGAACTTCTATAAGACGATGCCTATATCCGAAAAGAAGATTGGGAAGAGAGATAGTTGTGGCAGAGCTGTGTTGGAGGAATTGGATTTTTGTATGATGCCTATGATAAATAAATATGAGGTCTTTAGCAGATCATGGGTGTACTGAAAGGTGTAATCTTCCTGATAAGAAGCCTTAAGGCAAGAATGCCTATCGCCCTTTATGGTGAAAGACAATGAGAGATTAAAAAGATAAATACAAGTTTCAACAAGCAAAAGAAGCAAGATGAAGAAGGGTACGAGGCGCCCAGTTAATAGCATTTATAATTGAGGCAGAAGAACATAAGCTTTTTTTTTGCGTTATATTCTTTAGTAACAGAGGTATGTACAATTGGTGACACCCATTTCAGTTATGCCCTGTGGGGACTAACAGGTATAGTTAAGAGAAGGATGGGATATCAAGATCTGGCTGGGGTTAAAATAACCCAAATTGGTAAATAAATTACTTTCATTTGTTGGCATTTCCAAAGGGTATTACAAATGTTCCAATAGGTCTTCTTGTGAGACACCCAGATGGTGCACCCTAGAATATTACGATTAGATGTGAATATTAGCATTCAGAAGATATGTAGTGAAAGCCTAGATGGGATAAATATTACCTTAAGTATGGCTCTTATCCCTAGTATAGCGAGGATGTTGATCAACCTAAAGAGCCATTGGATGGAGCAAAGGGAAGCTAAAAGTGAAAGAAGGTTGTATTGATGTTTTCACAAAAAAGGATATGCAGAAATATTAGTTGAGTAATGAGAAGAGAGATAAGGAAGCATTATGAATAAGGTGTGATACATGGATAAAAACGGTAGAGTGTTACATAACCTATAGTCCAATAAAGGAAGAGACGAAAGGTGATGGGCCTTAAGACAACAAAAGAATATAGGTCATAAGGTTGTATCCCCATTTCGAGAAACAAGTCCGTGACTCCAACGTGACTACCAGAGGGGAGAGTTAATCCCCAGAGTAATAGAAATCAGTATGGGCTGCTACACAAGATAAACTAAATATGAATTAGAGACCGAGTGAATTCGTAATAGTCAGCATCATAAGAATTTCAGATCGCATTCCGGAAATAATAGGATGGACAACAGAAGAAGGTTCATGAGAAATTTAGAGAATGGTCAATCAGGAAGACGCTTCCCTAAAGCAAGCAATGTTAGCAAAGTTAAGTTTAATGGACTATATGTACCAGTTACATTAAGTGTCACCCTCGCGAGTAAGGGTATTTGTCATCCTTGGTATAGAAGGATTGCCGCAAGGCGAGTAAGGATCATTGATGTTAGGAAACGATGCCAAAGATGAAGAGGTAAAATATCTATAAGTAGATCCTCATAGCTTCAACTCTTAGTACACCCCTAAAGGGGGGGGGATATGGAGTGATGTGGCAATAAGTCAAAATAAAGGGGTTCTAGTGACTGTGGAATGGTAAAGGAAGAATGCGATAAATGAAAAAAGAATGAGATGGAACTTATCCAAATCTTACAGACACGCTACGATTCAAGAATATTGTGCAAGCACGACGTCAAGGAAAGGAAGTAAAGGTTCCTGCCCGAGCTGTTATTAATAAATAAGGAGCCAGTGAGAGACGTAAGTTAAGACAAACAAAATAACCCAAGAAAAATTACGAGGAATATTGATATGAGGATGGGCCAACGAGTAGTTAGTAATTGGTCATGAAGATCCTAGTTATGGCTAAACAGGAGGTTACAGACAAGTCATCAGATCGTGTGAGAAAAACATAGTAGGACTCAACATGGAGAGTTTAGCCTCGAAGAATACCATTATAATACTTAATAAATATTCAAACAAGAGTTGGGGTAGTTAAAGATACCGTATGAGTGTTATGAGGATAAAAGAAAGTGCCACTGGGAAGGCAGTCAAAATATCAGTTCAGAAGCAACCATACAAGCACAAGGGCATGGAAGTAAGCAACTACGGATGATTATAGGCAAGTAAGGACATCAAAAAGGTCCGTAATAAGCTCACAGATTTACGAGAGTCAAGGGTTCTCCCTAAGTACTACAATGAAAGACTAGCGAAGGATATAAGAAAGAAGACTTCAATCTAAGCACAACGACCTAAAGAGGAAATGGTCGTGTAACAACAAGCTCGCAATAACATTGTAAGCATTCCAAAGGAAAGTGGCACCTACCGTGGCTAATGAATATGAAGTAAGAATTAAAAGTAATATTCGCGATCATATGAGTTGTATGAAAACTCTAGCAAGTGTGGGCACTAAGAAAAGCTAAGTATGGACGCAACAAGAGGCATAAAAACTAGGAAAAGTAATTGCACACGTTTAAAGAAAGCTAAGATGGAATGAAAGGAATTATTCGATCAATGATCCATAGTTAGTACATTATGTATACACACAAGATTTTGGAGCATTATATTTGTTGACAATCATACACCCATAGAAGACTCCGGTATAAGTTAAAAAGAAGAATTGAGCCCAGGGCATAGACAAAGGATTGAATTGTTAGAAGATTGTATCATGGATATTCCATAACACCCATGAAAGGTTAAGGTAATGACTGATACCATGAGCCACATATGGAAAGATAGATTAAGCCTATATAAAGGCTGATCGAAAGGAAGAGGAAGCTAAATAATTACATTACCCAAGTAAATCAAGAGTCTGATAATTGGACCTAGAAAAAATTATAGAAGTTGTGCTTGAGAACATGACAGAATAACTCTTAATATCAAATGTTCAAGAGAAATAACACAACAACTATAATCTATAATAACTCTACAAGGAAGCTAGTTAGAAGAAGTACCAACCTCATTAGAAGTCAGTATGAAGCTCCCATCAGATTGTATATGCAGCAGAGGTGCGAGTATTATAATAGAGCTTCAAGTTATGGACGTGAATTATACCTATTTGGAACGAAGGTCATGAAAGAGATAGAAGATACGATGCAAAATTCTAAGGTAAGTAAGGTAAAGGTGAACAACGTACTAGATACTCAAAGGCAGAAGATCGTAAATAATCCATACTTTGGATAGAAGCCTATTAGCGCGAGGATCCAATAGAAGGGAATGATAGCAGCATCGTTAGTAGCATATCTTCCAGCCTATGGTCTAGGCATCGAAAAGCCTGATTATGAGAGTAAAGGATAGTTAGAGACGATGTGATGTCTCACTTGATGTTCCAAAACAACATAAGGAAATCTATGGTGCATTCAAGTTGAAGGAAGGATGCAGAAAGTTTATAAATGGGTTTGTATAGGTCGCAAGCTAATGGTAGATCGACAAAGTTTTAAGGAAACATAAGTAAAGATGAGCAAAGGGAAGTGAAAAAGTGACGAGAATGGATAAGCTTTTAGGATTAAGCCCATGAAAACAAGAAGAGCAAACAATTTCTCTATATTATATAAAGCTCACTATAGCCTTAACGAACTCAAAGGAGCACTAAAGTATTCGTAAGAGCTATGGTCTATGAGAATGATAAGTGCATCAGTCAACATTCGAGGACGAATGTTCCAAAGGAGGGAATGATGTTACATCCCGCATTTTTGTATGTTTAAGTTTTGTCGTAAGTTAATCGACGTAAGATCGGGAATGGAATTATTTTGTGATCATAAGCATAATGCTATTTTAAACAAGTGATGAGTAAATTGGTGAAGGTGAAAAGAGGGTAAGCAAATTGGAAAAAATGAATTTTGTCTAAGTTTGATATTTTGGAATAACATATGGCCCAAGCTAAAATACCCGGTATTTATGGACTAGTACCATACAAGGTACCACATGGCCATGCTAGAGAGGTGTATAAAGTATGCTAAAAATTAGCAATATTTCAAGTATTTTGGGGTAACTCTTAATTATGCGGGTAATTGGTTAATTACGGAGTAGCAGGGTATTACCTAATAAATTAAGTGTGAATTGGATAAGTGTTTGGGGTGGGGGGGGGGACAATATAGACGTATGGTTTATGGATATTTGACAGCAAGTTTCCACCTAATTATAACCTTAAGAAGGTGGTGGCAACATTTAGTATTATGCACGACTTTATGTCATTCTTGTTGAAGAAAGCTAGCTTTAATTCAGAAATGATGATAAACCTTGAGAGCAACAAAGTACGGATGAAAGCTTCACTTACTTCACATTCTTGGAATGGAAATTCACGTTTCATACCAACAAAATTGATATCTTGTAGAGATGGTTGATCGTGAGCTCTTTAAAGAGCAAAACAAATTCGTACCAAAAGATTTATAACGTTGGTTGGTTGATATTATAAAGCGTGAATTGCAAATTCGATTTTTGGGTTCTAAATTCAATCCACGAAGGTTTCAAACAGGATAATTATACGGAGTTGTTCCTATTCCAGGTATGTTAAGGCTATGCTCTTCTTTCATTTGGCATGATCTCATCATTACATTCATATCCGAAATTTACGTATATTTTGCTAGTCTTGCAAATTGCGTATATTTTTCTAGTCTTGTAAGTTATAATATTCACCTTACCGGGATTTTATATTCAGTTGAGTATTTACTTCTTCTAGTCAAGAGAGTAGAGAAGTTACATATATACAGTATTAAAAGTATTTTCATTACCATCGAGCTATAATCGATGGGCAGGCCCCTATTGGGCACCCTCTGATCAGATGGTAAGTTATATACCGAGCCTACTGTGGCCGAGCGCTTATAAGCAAACCCAATTGGTCGAGATACAGAGCGTAGTATGTCCGAGCGCTTATGAGCGAACCTACTATGACAGAGCAAATATATATATGTATACCGAGCCTTATAGGGCCGGACATCTATTTTACTTACTATATTGAGATAGTTGAGTCAGTATCAGTAGGTAAGTTTATCTTCAGATTATCTTTGACTTCCAGCTACTTGCAATTATTATATTATCAGTTCAGTTTCAGCTTTCAGTATACTACCTTACATACTCAGTACATTATTTCGTACTGACGTCCTTTTTCTGGGGGCGCTGCATTTCATGCGTGCAGGTTCAGACAGATAGACGGGTAGACTTCCTCATCTAGTGTTTTTCGAGTTCAGCTTGATCGGTAAGCTCCATGCCTTTCGGGGTTGCCAGGTCTAGAGCTTTATGTATCTTGTGTATATATGTATATATGTTATAAATAGGTGAGGGAGTTGTCCCGATCACAGTATGTCCATCAGTAGAGGCTTGTAGACATATCCTGTCAATTAGTGTAGTATGTTGGGCTTCCAGGCCTTGTATGTATATTTGGTTGGTTTGTCAACTGTAATAATTATGACGGCCTTGTCGGCTCAGTTTTATGTTAACATTTAGTCAGCATTCGCAGTCGTCTTACAATGTGGCCCATGGCCAAAGTATGACATCATATGTTCAGAGCCCCTTAGTTGCAAGTTGGTACGCAAGGATAGGTGAGGCACTAGGTGTCGGTCTCTCCACCCATGTTCGGGGCGTGACAATAGGCCTCTCCGATGCTGGTAAATAAGCCAAACTCCCTAAACTCTCCGCCTAGATACTCAAAGTAACGGCCACCATATTGGCCTTGCCCGGGTGATACAGAATAGTGATATCATAGTCCTTTAGCAACTCTAACCACCTCCTCTGGTGCAAATTTAGATCCTTTTGCTTGAACAAGTGCTGCAAGCTCCGATGGTCAGTATAAATCTCACAAGGCACACCGTATAAGTAATGGCGCCAAATCTCAGGGCGTGAACAATGGCAGCTAACTTAAGGTCGTGAACAAGGTAGTTCTTCTCATGTATCTTCAACTGTCTGGACGTGTAAGCAATCACCCTACCGTCCTGGATCAGCACCCTCCAAGGTCAACCCTCGAGGCATCACAATAGACCGTATAAGACCCCGAACCTGTAGGTAGTATCAAAATTGGGGCTGTGGTCAAAGCTGTCTTGAGCTTCTGAAAGCTCGCCTCACACTCCTCCATCCACTTAAACGGAGCACCCTTCTGGGTCAACCTGGTCATAGGGGCTGCAATCGATGAAAATCCCTCCACAAAACGACGGTAGTAGCCCTCCAAACCAAGGAAATTGCAGATCTCGGTTGCTGAGGATGGTCTGGGCCAACTCTGCACGACCTCTATCTTCTTCGGATCCACCTGAATACCCTCACTCCATACCACGTGGCCTAAGAATGCCACTGAATCCAACCAAAACTCACATTTCGTGAATTTAGCATATAGCTTCTTCTCTCTCAAAGTCTGAAGCACGGTCCTCAGGTGCTTCTCATGACTTTCCCGACTCCGGGAATACACCAGAATATTATCAATAAAGACAATGACGAATGAGTCAAGATACGGTCGTAACACATTGTGCATCAGATGCATAAAGGCTACTGGGGCATTGGTCAGCCCAAATGACATGACAAGGAACTCGTAATGGCCATACAGAGTCCTGAAAGCAGTCTTCGGGATATCGGGCTCCTGAATCTTCAACTGATAGTAACCTAAGCGCAAATTAATCTTAGAAAACACCCGTACGCCCTGAAGGTGGTGTTGATATCCAATGTTTCTCCATATATATTTTATATATACCAAAAATACTTCCCAAATAATGTATATGTGCATATATGAGCACACCCATGAGTTTTGGTATTTTAATGATTTTTAAACCAAATTATCGCCTATTTTTATATCACAAATTATCAAAATTATTCCCAAAAAATTATCTTTTGGTGAATAAATTATTGTATCCTCACATATACATTAAAATTTAATTAATATGATTTTTCCATATTTTTACAAATTTATTTGGCATTTTTAAAGCTAAATTGTATATAATTGCAATTATAGCCTATTTTGCAATTAACTATGTTTTACAACTATAAAATTATTTCTGATATTTTTAGAATAATATTTATATGTTATTAATTAGTTATATGTTTTAAATTTTACTTTTTAGATTGTTTTTAGATATTTTTATAAAATAAATTGGAGAAATTGGCTATTTAAAAGTTGGCCAGATTTTATATAAATCCTAGCCAAAATTGTGCCCCTATTCAGCCCAATTAGAACCTAAATTTAAACCCAATCAAACAACCCATACCCATTTGATTTTACCCGACCCAACATTGGTTCAATCTGAACTGTTGATCAAATTAGATCAATGGTCCAGATCAAATTGCCTTAATTAAATCCTAAGGCTACCCCCCGACCCCTCATTTCTCGGAGACCGGTCTCTATCTCTATCTCACTCTCTCTCTAACCTATGCTTTCCCCTCTCTCTAGAACCTTGTGGTTCCCTCCTCCTTCTCCGACGAGCTTTATCGCCTCTCCGGCCATGCTCCGTCCTCACTTCTCTCGACCTCTAGCCACCATGGATCCTGTATCGTTTCTTCTCTCCAAGGTTTGAAACCCTAGAAGCCTCCACCATGAAGATGGTCGCTGAAGCCTCGTCGGGGGTCCGATTCCGGCCTTTCTCCGATGATTTTGGTTCGGTGATGCTAAAGACACCATTACCTTTGAGCTTCACGGCCTGGTTTCTCTTACCCCTCTCACTGGTTTCTTATGAAACCCTAATCTTAACCCAAACCCCTCAAATCTCTGATTTTTTAACGATTTTAACTTGTACCTTTATGTTTTGCACTATTTTCTATTCGATCTTTATGATTACTCCAGTTTTAAACGATTTTGTTCCCTTTTTGAAACTAGGGCTTCTGACCCCTTTTCGAAATCACTTTATTTTTTGATTTTGAGTATTAATTTGTGATTCTCAGTACTATTTTCTAAACATTTTGCTTAAGTCTGATGAAACCCTAACTTTGTCTGTTTGTGTTTGCATTATTTATTTGTCTTGTGTTCTTCTAAGTTCTTCTCCGAGTTCTATGCTCCTTGCTTTGATTTTGTTGTCAGTGTTTCACTCCCCTACCATTCTGTGTTCTTCACTTAAAGTTTCTCTTATTGCTTGCATGGTGATTTTTATACTGATTCTTCGAACCCTCTTTGAGACTGTGATACTTGCTTTCAAATGGTGATTCCGCGTATTTTCCTATAGTTTGAATTTCTTCCTTAATTTATGGGATACTTTCCTCAATTAATACTGATTTCCTAAGGTTTTCAATCTTGATCATTATTTTGAAAACTATTCTTTCAGAATTACGATGATATTTTGCCTTATATATGTATACCAATTTGTTGATTGATTTGCCTGACCTATTTCCTTAATTAGATGGTCATGTATTTAGTCCTTATTGCATGATTTATGCTACTATGTTTCCTTATGTTATTATACCTTACTTTGTGATTTCTTTCCTTTCAAATGACTGATTATTACCGTTTGATTCGGGATCCCTTAATTAAAAAGCAGTCCAACTACTGACTGGATTGTGATTGATACCAGTCCCTTAATTAAGGGACTGGTGCCTTGTTTGTTTACTCATATTCAGTACTATAAGTACCCCTCCCCCATTCTCTTGGGAAGACATCAACAAACATATTGCATATCACTTACACTCAATGTTCTGAACTCTCTCTCTTTTCACACCAACATCTCTGTGCTCTTTGTTTCTATACAATAGTCTCTCACTTTTCCTGTTGAATGCTAATCACTCAATTGGCTGCAAGCCAAAGTTGAGTAATCTTGGTCACTTTCACTTTGCTGGTTGCTATTGTGTTGTTTGCTTTGGGTCTGCCTGCTGCTCCATTCTTGTATACTGCTGCTCACTTCCTCCATACTATTGCTCTGCTCTCTACTTCTCTTTGCACACTACTGCTCACTTCTCTGTGTCCTATTGTTCATTACTGCTCTGTGTTACATCAGCTTCAACTGGTATGTTTTCTATTTAAGTCACAGCCTCCAAAACAATATGCTCTTATTAGTGTTGCACTTCCTCTTGTTTCTTGTGTGCTTCTACTTATGGTTCTGTTGTTCCTATTGCCATTAGCATGTACTTATGATAATTAGTATGCCTATCCTGACTTGACATGTTCACTACCCCCTTTCCTATCCTAATGTATGTTTTCCTCACTATTGTGCACTATTAGCATGTGTCCAGGACCTGCTTGGCTATTCCATAGCCCTAAGACCTCTTCCTGAGGTTGACTCTGTTTGGAGTCTGGTGTAGTAAGAGCTAGGCTCTTGATTTGAAGCATGCTTGATTACTTCTCTTTGAGGTGTTATACATGTGTGAATGGTTTCCTTGCTTATAAACTATTTGTTCCCTCTCCCTTGCCCTTGTTTGTGTGACTGTGTTTTTTCAAAATTGGTCATCCTAAATTGATTTCAAAGGAACTCTTTCACTCTTCTATTACTGTTTTTCTCAAACTGTCTCAACTGTTTTCCAACTCAACTCCTTCTAATTCTGTCACGATCTCACCACTCTTAGAAATTAGGTTCTGCCCCCTTAGTGTAAGCATTGATTTGGGAGCCTTGAGCACCCACTGAACTTTGATGCACAAGGTTGGCGATTCCACACTCACACTTATCAAGGGTGATTTGTTTTGGGTGCCTGGTATTGGCCGGGGTCTCAAGAAACCCCTAGGGAACTTTGCCGCACCCAAACTCTTGGTGAAGGCTGTGAAGCTAGAAAGAAGTGAGGTTGGAGGTCTGGGCCTAGCTGAAGGCTCCCTATAGAGTAGCTTCTTGTCTTATTCTTCATTACTGTAATTTGACTGCTTAAGTTGTAATGGTTTATAAAGACTATGGGGGTTTATAGTGAAATTAGGAGGGATATGTATGTTTAGTTAAGAGTATTGGTAGAAAACATGACTATAGGATTTTACTTATTTGTGCAATAGAAACCATGTATAGGACATGCATCTCATATATAGAAATCCTGCTCCTAGGTCTCTTTACTTTCAGCTTGTCATTTTATGATCAAAATCAGCTAATAACAAATTACTGCATTCAGATACCATGCTTTAGGATTCTTATATGCATTAGAAATCATGTACTTAGGGATTTATTTGCAATTGTTGAACGCTTCGTTAGTATATTCTGCCTAATAACGCTAGCCTAGTTAACTGTAAAGCTGGAAACAAGCATGTACGTCCACCTTTCTCTTAGGGTTAAAACAACGCCTAGGTAAGCCTTAGGCCGGATAAAATTGATTAATCGCCTTGAGTCATGCTTAAGTTATCCCATCCCTTTAAACTGTCCGAATTTGTTTTGCTACTCTAAGGTCCGTTTGAGTTTTCTACGAAACTTCCGTCCTGCTTTTAATCACATCTGTGCAAATATGTTTTCTGCTAAAATTGCCTTTCCAGTCCGGAACTGTATCTTAAACTTATCTGAATACTATATCTTCTGTAATTTTCCAAAACTATAGTCCAAACCTAATATATTTACCACTCTCTTTCACACTTCTACAATCTGGAAATATTTTACGTCTGTTCTCTCCTGTCCGAAAATTATTTTAATATATACTCACGATTGTGTTAACAAATGTTTTCTCCCGATTCCTAAACTGTTACGCATCTACTACCTTTTCTCAAGTTCTAAATGTTTTCGTCCAACTCTTTTCTGCAATTCTGTTTAAAACTTTTCATCTTCTATTTTAAACCTATTTCTGACACTCCAACTTTTAAAATTCTCCCTTCCTTAGACTTAAGATGTAATTGAGACGTGCTAATTATGTGTTTAACCGTGGAGGGATATTTGAGCCTTTTATATGCCTTTGTGTGATCTTTTATATGAAGTCCTACTTGTTTTGTATGTCGCTTAGTATTTTGGCCTTTAAACTTAAGGGTTCAACCTAGACCTCACCTCATAGGAATAGCGGTCCTAAATACCCTCTAGGACCTATAGGACGGGACGGGTAATAGCACGCACTAAGCACTCGTGACCAATACACATGCTTAAAATAACCTCTACGGGGTGGGAAGGGTAGAATATGGAGATGATGACCGGTGCGCTATTATCTTGTGTGAGAATGATTGCTGGGTATTGCACCGAAGTGATCCATATTATAGTTAAACCTAGGACCCTTTTCTTTTCTTTTCCTTCATTTAAATTAACGTTTTCCTCAAACTAAGCTTTCCGTTTTTCCAAAAAAAAAAATCACTTGTGTCTTTCTTCTTTCAAAATTGTCAACTTGTTTATATTTCTTATTTGGAAACTTTGCTTGTCTACTCCTACTCTTCTTAAAGTCACAATTAAGAATAGCCGGGAACAACACTAGTGGATCTTGAGAGGTGCCTAACACCTTCCCTCGAGATAATCTCAAGCCCTTACCCTAACTCTGGTTTTCTTCCAAAAAATCTTCTTATTTTCTCTAAAAGTGTCCTAATGCACTATAATCATTAGGTGGCAACTATTCAAATTCCATAACCTGATTCCTCAAAAGGGAATAAGTGTTGTTTTTACCATAATGTCGCAAACCCGATTTCGCCTTCTTTTAGGAGGGAAAAAGGGGGCGTCGACAACATGGCAACTCTGCTGGGGAAACCTTTAAGGCTCTTACCATTACGTGCTTTGTGACTTTATTGCTTCCTTAATTGCATTTACCTTCTGTCTTTAATTATTTCATCAAAATACTAACTTGGCTCTTCATGTTTTTCTTTCCTTTTAATTTCTTCTTTTACTGCCTTATTATTTCAATTCTGTTGTAATTACTGAGCATTTATTGTAATCTTTACTTTATGAACGTGAAAATACATGCAATTTGTCTCATTATTATAACTGCATTCCTCAACATCATATTCCACTCGTGCCAAAACAAATCCTATAGCAACGCTTATAATAAGTGGTTGCGCCCTTCCGATATTATAAACCCCCTAAATATGGCAAAGACATATTTGCGGTAAAACTAGTCGATCAACGGTGTAGCCGACTGTTCCGCGCCTTTCCCTCTTGAGTTGTCCGCTCAAGGGTACCTTGTCTAGCACTTCAAAAAGTAGAAACCATATTCTCTTGAAACTGTTCATGCATCATGGTCAAACCTAGTCGAGTCAGTTATGTTGTCCGCATAATGACTCATTAAGATAGCCTTGTCCAAAGTCCATCGGGTTTCCCTGAACCCAAACGGACACCTACATGTTCTGTGCATTCATTTGGAGAACTAAATGCTTTTTATGCTAATTATTGGTATTAAATAGTCGAGTCCGGTGGGGGTCAGGTCTTAACCCTTTTGTTTTGTAGAAAATGAATGACAAAGTTCCTGACTTCGGTATGGTAAACATGCCTTCACTCTTGCAGACTTGGTGGAGAAACCTCCCATCGAGCAACCAAATCAACGAGTGAAAGGAGAGAGTCACCAAGGCTAGTAAGAAGATAGAATACCTGGAGTACAACTTGCTGGAATTGGAAGGGAAAGTGAGGAAAAGAGTCATTGACTGTCAAAATGTTAAGGAAGGCAAAGGAGAACGTCTGGCGATAGCATTTTTACTGGAAAATCTGCTCGAGCTGGAGGACATGATCAACGAGAACATTCAACCTGAAGAAGGTCCTTCTGGGGCCAAGTAGTTAGGAGTCTTTCTTTTCGCTTTTAATGTAATAAGGCCAATAGCCATTAGCGACATTTTTACTTTCCGCTATTTTAGTGTTGTTTTGGGATTCGTCTTATTTTTATCAGTAAAATGAGGCATTTAGCATTATAAGTTCTCCAAGTTAATTTGTCGCTAGGCCTACCTCAGGCACAATGAGGCACCCAAATTAGGACGCTATTTATATTCTTGCACAATGTGTTTAAATATTGCAACATTTTCTTCTCATAACCCGCACTAACTTCTTACCTTTTGTTTTTCTTTTATTTTTTATTCCCCTCCCCAAAGGTTAGTTTGTGCATTCTGGCACCATCAGCATACTCAACAAGATCCAAGGGTCCTCCACCTCCTCCTCCTTCGAGTCCTACCAGAAACAGGAACAAAGGCAAAATGGGAGATGCAAGCGCTAGAAAGGAACTTGAGGAAACTTCTCAGAATGTTGCAATCACCAAGGAGACTGCTGCTCATCTGGAGCAAACTTTGCTAAGATTCCGAGAGGAATTGGATCAAGTTAGAAACCTGGCAAGCCTGTCAATCACTCTTTCCGCTCCTGATGTTAACACCCAGAACCCCGCACCTCCACAAAACACCCCACAACCTTCGATGCGACCCACTCATAATACTCCACTGCTCATTTCTGAACCACAAAACACCACAAAAGACCATAACACTCCTATCTTTGTGTACACTATGCCACACTACAGTCAGCCAATCACAAGTGTAGCCGAGTCAGATGACAGGAGTTCCCTCATTCAGAATTTGGTCGCTGAGATCAAAAAGCTGACTAGCCGGGTTCAAGGTTTCGAAGGTAACAAAGGTGTCGAAGGGTTGAATTACGAAGATCTCTGTGTTCAGCCAGATGTTGAGCTCCCGGAGGGGTACAAACCCCCCAAGTTCGAGATGTTCGATGGTACAGGTGATCCCAGGGTCCACTTGAGAATGTATTGTGAGAAGTTGGTAGGAGTCGGAAGGGACGAGAAAATACACATGAAGCTGTTCATGAGGAGTTTGAAGGGTGATGCTTTATCATGGTATATTAGCCAGGATGTAAAGAAATGGGCTAGTTGGGTGAACATGGCGTCTGACTTTATGGACCGGTTTAGGTTCAACACTGAGAATGCACCAGATGTGTTCTATATCCAGAATCTCAAGAAGAAGCCCATAGAGACCTTTCGCGAATATGCTACTCGTTGGAGGTCAGAAGCTGCTAAGGTTAGACCGGCCTTGGAGGAAGAACAAATGAACAGGTTTTTCATCCGGGCTCAGGACCCGCAATACTACGAGAGGTTGATGTTGATAGAGGGTCAAAAGTTCTCCGACATCATCAAGTTAGGAGAAAGGATTGAAGAAGGCATCAAAAACGGTATGGTCACTAACCTCGAGACATTGCAAGCTACCAATAAGGCTTTACAGTCTGGTGGCTCGTCGAAGAAAAAGGATGTAAATTCCGTAATGGTTGCGCAAAGGAACAATTACCCTATAAAGTACCAAACCTATCCCTCAGCTTCACTCACATATCAACCTACCCTAAACTACCAAGCACCATCACCCACTTACCAAATTCCACCACCTGCTTACCAATCACCTCTACCACCTACGTATCAACCACTTCACCCAGATATTCTCAACCCACACCCGTATACCAAGCATACAACTCCCAACCTTCTCACTACCCATCACCTCCCACTCGCCACAATTTCCCTAGACCTAGACCCAATTTTGACCGCAGACCTCCCAGACAATATACAGTCATCGCTGAGCCAATTAACCAACTCTATGAAAAACTCAAAGCAGCCGGTTATGTCACCCCCATCCCAGCCGTAACTCTAGAAAATCCCTCCCAATGGGTCAACCCAAACAAGACTTGCGCATACCATTATGGGATGAAAGGCCATACCATCGACGAGTGCTGCTCGTTGAAAGATAAGATTAAGACTCTGATTGATAACAAGGTTATTGTAGCAAAGGAGCCCGCTCCCAATGTCCGCAACAACCCTCTGCCTGAACACAAGGGCTGGGGCATCCATATGATTGAGATTGAAGACGATTGGGACCCCAAGGGGTCAATCAGTTTGATAGTTGAAGGAGACGAACCTAGGAAGCCAGCAGTTACTCTTAATCCCATTGTTGTTCATATTCAGCCCTCTAAGGGTGATGTGGTAAATGTGTCCATACCGCTCGAGTTTGAAGCACCTTCCACAAAGGCGCCAAAACCGATTGGGGTTGAGTTCAGAATTCCAAAGGCGCCTACACCTTTCGAAGTTACTGTGTTACCTCCCAAGGTGCCTATTCCGGTCTCCATGATAGACGCGACCCCGTTCAAGACAAATGCTATACCTTGAAAGACATATACCGGGGAAGCAATTGCCGCACAGGGCATGACTAGGACAGGCAGGGTATACACCCCGGAGCACTTGGCTGAGTCCAGCAAGCAAGCCTCCTGGTGGGTTGTTGAAACCGGACCCGATGACCTTTGGAGGAAGGTACATGCCAAAGAGTACTCAGTCGTCGAGTAACTGAACAAAACACCAGCACAGATTTCTATTCTGGCTCTTCTACAAAGCTCTGAGGCACATAAAAATGCCTTAATGAAAATACTGAGTGAAGCTTATGTTCCCAGCAACATAACAGGAGGCGAAATGGCAAACATGGTGAGGCAGGTACTGGAAAGCCACAAGATCACCTTCCATGAGGACGAATTACCACCAGAAGGGCTTGGTCACAACAAATCATTGCATATCACTGCGCAATGCGAGGATCACTTTATCACCAGGATTTTAGTCGACGGGGGATCCAGCCTCAACATTTGTCCATTGATAACTCTCAGGACATTGGGTAAGGGATTGCATGAGGTCAAAGACGGGGCTATCGGTGTCAAAGCTTTTGATGGATCTCAGAGGTCCACCATTGGAGAAATTAGCCTATGCCTACAGATGGGACCCACCTGGTTTGATATGAGTTCCAAGTCATTAACGTACCAGCATCTTACAATTTGTTGCTGGGACGAGCCTGGATCCACGCCGCTGGGGCTATAGCATCAACTTTGCATCAAGCTATAAAATTTGAATGGAATCATGAGGAAGTAATCATTCATGGCGACGGTAGCAACCTTATATACAGTCACCAAACCATTCCGATGATCGGAGGCAGAAGAAGGATATGAGGAGAAACGTACCACCATATAGAGAGGGTCAATGCTGTAGACAAAGACAAGTGGTGGGATAACAAGATCGAAAGCATCCTGAATTGGAGCGGGTATGAACCCGGAAAAGGACTTGGCAAGAACCTGTAGGGTATCACCAAACCTATCAAGCTGAAGAAGCACAGTACCACTTTTGGCCTAGGGTATGAGTACACTTGGGAGGAGTTCAACCACTGGTTACCTCCATGGCGCGAACCATACTATCCGCTGGAGAACCCTATACCTCAATTGGAGCAGATTTTTCAGCCAGCCAACACTTTGTACGGATCAGAGGAAGATGAGGCACTAGCAGCAATAAAGAACCTGTTTCTGGAAGATGATATGGATTGTTGTGTTATCTTCGAGGAGGAAGGCCCTTCCATTCAAGCCGTGAACTGAGGGGAACGTGTCACCAATTGGTCAGTCAGGACCACCAATGCCCGGAAAGCTTCGGGCATTACTATTACATATCTTGATGATGAACTGATGAATGTAACTTGCAACGAGGCAATGCAACAAACGGATATAGACTCCGAAGAGGATGATATACCAGAAGAGGTCGTTAGAGGAGTTGAGAATTTGGAAAATATGCCTAAGTCTAATTTAGATGAAACTGAGGTTGTTATTCTGGGAGATGCAGAGAATGTCAAAGAAATGCGCATCAGTGTTCACTTGTCACCATCAGATAGGAGAAGATATTGCAGAATCCTATGATGGTTGGAGGTTGTTTTTCGAGGGAGCTGCAAATTTCAAAGGAGTTGGCATAGGAGCAGTCCTGGTATCAGAAACCGGTCAGCATTATCCGGTATCCGCCAAGCTCAGGTTCCCATGCACCAACAACATAGCTGAATATGAAGCCTGCATTCTAGGGATTAAACTGACCATTGATATAAACATTCAGGAGTTACTAATAATTGGAGACTCGGACCTACGCATACATCAGGTTTGAGAAGAATGGGCAACCAAGAATCCCAAGATACTCCCTTATCTGCATCACATACAGGAATTGAGAAAGAGGTTCAGAAAGACGGAATTCCAGCATGTTCCCAGGGTACAGAATGAGTTCGCCGATGCACTTACCACTTTGTCATCTATGATTCAGCATCCAGATACAAATTTTATTGACCTCATCCAGGTCAATATTCATGACCAACCAGCATATTGTGCTCATGTTGAGGAAGAAGCCGACGGGAAACCATGGTTCCACGACATCAAAGAGTATTTTACCACAGGAGAATATCCAGAGCTTGCCAATGCTACCCAGAAACACACGCTTCAGAGACTATCCAATAATTTCTTTCACAGTGGAGGAATCCTGTACAGGAGGACTCCTGATTTGGGTTTACTAAGGTGTGTCGATGCAAGGGAAGCAACCAAGTTATTGGAGGAAGTACATTCAGGGACCTGCGGACCGTACATGAATGGTTTTGTTTTAGCAAAGAAGATACTCCGAGAAGGATATTTCTGGATGACTATGGAAACAGACTGCATCCAGTATGTCCGAAAGTGCCATCACTGTCAGATACATGCAGATATGATAAAAGTGCCTCCAAACGAGCTTAATGCAACAAGCTCACCATGGCCATTCGCCGCTTAGGGAATGGATGTTATCGGTCCAATCGAGCCTTCCGCGTCAAACGGGCACAGGTTCATCTTGGTAGCAATTGATTATTTTACTAAATGGGTTGAAGCAACATCATACAAAGCAGTTACCAAGAAGATGGTAGCAGATTTCGACCGCGACCGTATTGTTTGTCGGTTCGGAATTCCAGAGTCAATCATCACCGACAACGGTTCCAATCTTAACAATGACGTGGTGAAAACAATGTGTGAGACTTTCAAGATCAGACACAAGAATTCTACGGCTTATAGACCGTAGATGAATGGAGCCGTAGAAGTGGCCAACAAAAATTTCAAGAAGATACTAAGGAAGATGATCGAGAGGCACAAACAATGGCATGAGAAGTTGTCATTCGCCTTATTGGGTTATCGTACCACAGTCCGCACATCAACCGGGGCAACTCCCTACATGTTGGTTTATGGTACAGGGGCGGTCATTCCCGCTGAGGTAGAAATTAGATCATTTAGGATCATACAAGAAGTCGAGTTAGATGATGCAGAATGGGTAAAAGGTTGCTACAAGCAGTTAGCCCTCATAGATGGAAAGAGGATGAATGCAGTCTGTCAAGGTCAGTTATACCAGAACAAAATGACCAAAGCCTTCAACAAGAGAGTTAAACCAAGGAAGTTTAAACCAGGACAGCTGGTGTTGAAGAAGATATTTCCACATCAAGACGAAGCCAAAGGGAAATTCTCTCCCATTTGGCAGGGTCCATACATGGTTCACCGAGTCCTAACCGGAGGATCCCTTATTCTTGCAGAAATGGACGGAGAAGTCTGTCCGAAGCCGATCAACTCAGACGTAGTAAAGAGATACTACATTTGATCGTATGCTTTTCTTTATGATGTTATTTGAACTACGCCTGACCTGATTATCGTTTAAGAGGGGATACGTAGGCAGCCCTATGGGTTCGGTCACATTTTAATAAAAATTCCATTTTCCCTGCTATTGGATCTGGGGAAGAATTTTGAAAAGGATCCTCAAAATTCCGAAGTCAGTTTGTCGGCTTTCGCATCAACATCAACCCAGTAAACTGGGGCAGAATTTTGAGGAGGACCCTCAAAATTCTGGAATCGATCCGCTTTCAGTTATTCAGCATAGCCGTCAGCAGCTCCAGCCCAGTGAACTGGGGTAGAATTTTGAGGAGGACCCTCAAAATTTTGGAGCAAGCAAGGTTGTCGTGTCTTGAACCACGTTGCAGTTGTTGGTTCATCCAAAATAAAATCATTTTTTGTCAAAATATATATACTTACATTACATTTACTGAATCATGCATAAACATCATTTGCATCACCGTCGTTTAGCAATGCTACCCCAATGATACGTAACGTCAGGAGCCAAGGGAGACGAACTAACCTTCCCCTCTACAAAACTCAAGATTTTTCTTTGGATGCAGGAACTCAGATCACAATGCAAAATGCATTCACTCTTCAAAGTCGAAACCCTCAAAACAATCACTCAACTCACAAAGGTCTATTATCTACACCCAACATTCCCCAACAGTCATGATATCGCAACCGCCTATCAGCTAAGAAAATTACTACTATTTGCTCCTTTACATTCCTGCATTGCATAAGGCTACTATTCTACCTTTCGAGGTTAAGCTCTACCTCCATCTGCATTTTGCATAAGGCTACCTTTCTGCCTTCCGAGGTTAAGCTCTACCTCCATCCTGCATAAGGCTACTTATCTGCCTTTCGAGACTAAGCTCTGTCTCCATCTGTATTCTTGCATAAGGCTACTTATCTTCCTTTCGAGGTTAAGCTCTACCTCCATCCTGCATAAGGTTACTTATCTACCTTTCGAGACTAAGCTCTGTCTCCATCTGCATTTTTGCATAAGGCTATTTATCTACCTTTCGAGGTTAAGCTCTACCTCCATATTGCATAAGGCTACTTATCGGCCTTTCGAGACTAAGCTCTGTCTCCATCTGCATTTTGCATAAAGCTATTCTCTGCCTTTCCAGGTTAAGCTCTACCTCCACATTGCATAAGGCTACTTATCTTCCTTTCGAGACTAAGCTCTGTCTCTATCTACATTTTTGCATAAGGCTATTTATCTGCCTTTCGAGGTTAAGATCTACCTCCACATTGCATAAGGCTACCTATCTACCTTTTGAGACTAAGCATTGTCTCCGCCCTGCATGGCTGAAATATCGCCACTTTTATTTTTCGACTGGCTGAAACATCGCCACCTTTTGCATTCATTTGGCTGAAAGATTGCCACTCTCTCATGGGCTGAAAGATCGCCAACTTGTTCAAAGGCGTCATAGTTCAGAGGCAACGTCTGCATAGCCCGAGAACACCATTTCATGGCCTGCGAATCTTTACTTTTACGCTCTTCATGGCCCAGGACATCATAGTCCGAGGACGTCATCCTAACCGTCGAAGACAACACTCATGGTCCAACGGGAACTTGCATCACGTTTAAATTACGCAATGTATACGCACATCGCTCACTTGCAGGTACACCGGCTAGCAAATAGCTGTCTCAGCAGGAGCGATCCCGCTCCAGTCCTCCGCAACCTGTCCGACTTCAGTATCCTCTCAAATCTGACCATCGCGTCTCGGCATACTCCACCAATGGTTCCTGAACTACATATGGCATGATTCCCATAAAACCAGGGATATGTAGACAGCTCAAAAACCAGAGTACGATCAAAATTCTTCTACAATCGCCAATTCTGGTCAAAATTGGCCATCTTATCTTTACCCGACAACTCTTTCATCCTCCTCGGGTAAAGAGGGGCAGTTGTTGATATCCAATGTTTCCCCATATATATTTTATATATACCAAAAATACTTCCCAAATAATGTATATGTGCATAAATGAGCACACCTATGAGTTTTGGTATTTTAATGATTTTTAAACCAAATTATTGCCTATTTTTATATCACAAATTATCAAAATTATTCCCAAAAAATTATATTTTAGTGAATAACTTATTTTATCCTCACATTTACATTAAAATTTAATTAATATAATTTTTCCATATTTTTACGAATTTATTTGGCATTTTTAAAGCTAAATTGTATATACTTGCAATTATAGCCTATTTTGCAATTAACTATGTTTTACAACTATAAAATTATTTCTTATATTTTTAGAATAATATTTATATGTTATTAATTAGTTCTATGTTTTCAAATTTGCTTTTCAGAATATTTTTAGTTATGTTTTTAAAATAAATTGGAGATATTGGCTATTTAAAAGTTGGCCAGATTTTATTTAAATCCTAGCCAAATTTGTGCCCCTATTCAACCCAATTTGAACCTAATTTTAAACCCAATCAAACAACCCATACCCATTTGATTTTACCCGACCCAGCATTGGTTCAATCTGAACCGTTGATCAAATTAGATCAACGGTCCAGATCAAATTGCCTTAATTAAATCCTAAGGCTACCCCTCGACCCCTCATTTCTCGGAGACCGGTCTCTATCTCTATCTCACTCTCTCTCTAACCTATGCTCTCCCCTCTCTCTAGAACCTTGTGGTTCCCTCCTCCTTCTCCGACGAGCTTTATCGCCTCTCCGGCCATGCCCAGTCCTCACTTCTCTCGACCTCTAGCCACCATGGATCCTGTATCGTTGCTTCTCTCCAAGGTTCGAAACCCCAGAAGCCTCCACCATGAAGATGGTCACTGAAGCCTCGCCGGGGGTCCAATTCCGGCCTTTCTCCGATGATTTTGGTTCGGTGATGCTAAAGACACCATTACCTTTGATCTTCACGGCCTGGTTTCTCTTACCCCTCTCACTGGTTTCTTATGAAACCCTAATCTTAACCCAAACCCCTCAAATCTCTGATTTTTTAACGATTTTAACTTGTACCTTTATGTTTTACACTATTTTCTATTCGATCTTTATGATTACTCCAGCTTTAAACGATTTTGTTCCCTTTTTGAAACTAGGGCTTCTGACTCCTTTTCGAAATCACTTTATTTTTTGATTTTGAGTACTAATTTGTGATTCTCAGTACTATTTTCTAAACATTTTTGCTTAAGTCTGATGAAACCCTAACTTTGTCTGTTTGTGTTTGCATTATTTATTTGTCTTGTGTTCTTCTAAGTTCTTCTCCGAGTTCTATGCTCCTTGCTTTGATTTTGTTGTCAGTGTTTCACTCCCCTACCATTCTGTGTTCTTTACTTAAAGTTTCTCTTATTGCTTGCATGGTGATTTTTATACTGATTCTTCGAACCCTCTTTGAGACTGTGATACTTGCTTTCAAATGGTGATTCCGCGTATTTTCCTATAGTTTGAATTTCTTCCTTAATTTATGGGATACTTTCCTCAATTAATACTGATTTCCTAAGGTTTTCAATCTTGATCATTATTTTGAAAACTATTCTTTCAGAATTACGATGATATTTTGCCTTATATATGTACACCAATTTGTTGATTGATTTGCCTGACCTATTTCCTTAATTAGATGGTCATGTATTTAGTCCTTATTGCATGCTTTATGCTACTCTGTTTCCTTATGTGATTATACCTTACTTTTTGATTTCTTTCCTTTCAAATGACTGATTATTACCGTTTGATTTGGGATCCCTTAATTAAAAAGCAGTCCAACTACTGACTGGATTGTGATTGATACCAGTCCCTTAATTAATGGACTGGTGCCTTGTTTGTTTACTCATATTCAGTACTATAAGTACCCCTCCCCCATTCTCTTGGGAAGACATCAACAAACATATTGCATATCACTTACACTCAATGTTCTGAACTCTCTCTCTTTTCACACCAACATCTCTGTGCTCTTTATTTCTATACAATAGTCTCTCACTTTTCCTGTTGAATGCTAATCACTCAATTGGATGCAAGCCAAAGTTGAGTAATCTTGGTCACTTTCACTTTGCTGGGTGCTATTGTGTTGTTTGCTTTGGGTCTGCCTGCTGCTCCATTCTTGTATACTGCTGCTCACTTCCTCCATACTATTGCTCTGCTCTCTACTTCTCTTTGCACACTACTGCTCACTTCTCTGTGTCCTATTGTTCACTACTGCTCTGTGTTACATCAGCTTCAACTGGTATGTTTTCTATTTAAGTCACAGCCTCCAAAACAATATGCTCTTATTAGTGTTGAACTTCCTCTTGTTTCTTTTGTGCTTCTACTTATGGTTCTGCTGTTCCTATTGCCATTAGCATGTACTTATGATAATTAGTATGCCTATCCTTACTTGACATGTTCACTACCCCCTTTCCTATCCTAATGTATGTTTTCCTCACTATTGTACACTATTAGCATGTGTCCAGGACCTGCTTGGCTATTCCATAGCCCTAAGACCTCTTCCTGAGGTTGACTCTTCTCTTTGAGGTGTTATACATGTTTGAATGGTTTCCTTGCTTATAAACTATTTGTTCCCTCTCCCTTGCCCTTGTTTGTGTGACTGTGTTTTTTCAAAATTGGTCATCCTAAATTGATTTCAAAGGAACTCTTTCACTCTTCTATTACTGTTTTTCTCAAACTGTCTCAACAGTTTTCCAACTCAACTCCTTCTAATTCTGTCACGATCTCACCACTCTTAGAAATTAGGTTCTGCACCCTTAGTGTAAGCATTGCTTTGGGAGCCTTGAGCACCCACTGAACTTTGATGCACAAGGTTGGCGATTCCACACTCACACTTATCAAGGGTGATTTGTTTTGGGTGCCTGGTATTGGCCGGGGTCTCAAGAAACCCCTAGGGAACTTTGCCGCACCCAAACTCTTGGTGAAGGCTGTGAAGCTCGAAAGCAGTGGGGTTGGAGGTCTGGGCCTAGCTGAAGGCTCCCTATAGAGTAGCTTCTTGTCTTATTCTTCATTACTGTAATTTGACTGCTTAAGTTGTAATGGTTTGTAAAGATTATGGGGGTTTATAGTGAAATTGGGAGGGATATGTATGTTTAGTTAAGGGTATGGGTAGAAAACATGACTATAGGATTTTACTTATTTGTGCAATAGAAACCATGTATAGGACATGCATCTCATATATAGAAATCCTGCTCCTAGGTCTCTTTACTTTCAGCTTGTCATTTTATGATCACAATCAGCTAATAACAAATTACTGCATTCAGATACCATGCTTTAGGATTCTTATATGCATTAGAAATCATGTACTTAGGGATTTATTTGCAATTGTTGAACGCTTCGTTAGTATATTCTGCCTAATAACGCCAGCCTAGTTAACTGTAAAGCTGGAAACAAGCATGTACGTCCACCTTTCTCTTAGGGTTAAAACAACGCCTAGGTAAGCCTTAGGCCGGATAAAATTGATTAATCGCCTTGAGTCATGCTTCAGTTATCCCATCCCTTTAAACTGTCCGAATTTGTTTTGCTACTCTAAGGTCCGCTTGATTTTTCTACGTAAACCGTCCTGCTTTTAATCACATCTGTGCAAATATATTTTCTGCTAAAATTGCCTTTCCAGTCCGGAACTGGACTACTATTTTCTTAAACTTATCTGAATACTATATCTTCTGTAATTTTCCAAAACTATAGTCCAAACCTTATATATTTACCGCTCTCTTTCACACTTCTGCAATCTGGAAATATTTTACGTCTGTTCTCTCATGTCCGAAAACTATTTTAATATATACTCACGAATGTGTTAACAAATGTTTTCTCCTGATTCCTAACTGTTACGCATCTACTGCCTTTTCTCAAGTTCTAAACGTTTTCGTCCAACTCTTTTCTGCAATTCTGTTTAAAACTTTTCATCTTCTATTTTAAACCTATTTCTGACACTCCAACTTTTAAAATTCTTCCTTCCTTAGACTTAAGATGTGATTGAGACGTGCTAATTATGTGTTTAACCGTGGAGGGATATTTGAGCCTTTTATATGCCTTTGTGTGATCTTTTATATGAAGTCCTACTTGTTTTGTATGTCGCTTAGTATTTTGGCCTTTAAACTTAAGGGTTCAACCTAGACCTCACCTCATAGGAATAGCGGTCCTAAATACCCTCTAGGACCTATAGGACGGGACGGGTAATAGCACGCACTAAGCACTCGTGACCAATACACATGCTTAAAATAACCTCTACGGGGTGGGAAGGGTAGAATATGGAGATGATGACCGGTGCACTAATATTTCGTGAGAGAATGATTGCTGGGTATTGCACCGAAGTGATACATATTATAGTTAAACCTAGGACCCTTTTCTTTGCTTTTCCTTCATTTAAATTAACGTTTTCCTCAAACTAAGCTTTCATTTTTTCCAAAAAAAAAAATCACTTGTGTCTTTCTTCTTTCAAAATTGTCAACTTGTTTATATTTCTTATGTGCAAACTTTGCTTGTCTACTCCTACTCTTCTTAAAGTCACAATTAAGCATGGTCGGGAACCACACTAGTGGATCTTGTGGGGTGCCTAACACCTTCCCCTCGAGATAATCTCAAGCCCTTACCCGAACTCTGGTTTTCTTTCAAAAAATCTTCTTCTTTTCTCTAAAAGTGTCCTAATGCACTATAATCATTAGGTGGCGACTCTTCAAATTCCATAACACGATTCCTCAAAAGGGAATAAGAGTTGTTTTGCCCATAAAGTCGTAAACCCAATTTCGCCTTCTTTTAGGAAGGAAAAAGGGGGCGTCGATAGCTGGTCAAACATATCATCAATACGAGGCAAAGGATAACGATTCTTCACTATAACCCTGTTCAACTGGCGATAATCAATAAATATACGTATAGACCCATCCCTTTTCTTCACAAACAAGATAAGATCAACCCAGGTGATACACTGGGCCGAATAAAACCCTTATCAAGCAATTCCTGTAACTGATCCTTCAACTCCTTCAACTTAGGAGGAGCCATACGATACGGAGGAATAGAAATGGGCTAAGTGCCAGGCAACAAATCAATGCCAAAATCAATATCTCTATCAGGTGGCATGCTTGGAAGATCAGCTAAAAACACGTAGGGAAAATCCCGTACTACTGGGACTGAATCAACTGAAGGGGTATCAATACTGACATCTTTCACATAAGCTAAATACGTGTCACACCCCTTCTTAATCATACACTGAGCTTTAAGAAAAGAAATAACTATATTGGGAGTGTTATCTAAAGTACCTCTCCACTCAACACGTGGTACACCTGGCAAAGCCAGCTTCACGATTTTGGCGTGACAATCAAGAATAGCATAATGGGGTGAAAACCAGTCCATGCCCAAGATAATATCGAAGTCAACCATACTGAGTAATAATAAATCGACTTTGGTCTCAAAACCACTAAGAGCAACCAAAAACGACCGATAAACGCAGTCCACAACGAGAGAATCTCCCCCAGGAGTAGAAACATAAATAGGGGAACTCAAAGAATCTCGAGGTACATCCAAATGCGGAGCAAAATAAGAAGACACGTAAGAGTAAGTTGAGCCTGGATTGAATAGAACTGATGCATCTTTGTGGAAAATCAATATAATACATGTGATGACAGAATCGGAGGCAACGACCTCAGTACGGGTAGGAAGGGAATAGTATCTAGCTTGGCCTCCCCCTATAGGGCGAGCTCTACCGCTCTGATCTCCACCTCTAGCTGGCTGAGCAGGTGGGATAACAACTGGAGCTGTAATCATAGCCTAAGAACTCTGCGGGGCACGCTGTGGTTGAGAAGTCTGTAGAGGTACACGCCTCCCAAGTCTAGGGAAATCCCTCACCATGTGGCATGTGTTACCACACTCAAAACAAGCTCTGGGAAGATGTGGTGGTTGTGACTAGCTAGGGCCAGGTCTGCTGGACTGACCTCTGAAAACACCCCACGCCGGAGGCGCGTTAGAAATCGAAGGTGCATAATAAGGCTCCTAAGGCTTAGGAGGAGCTGGAATACCACTGGCTACTGGAGGGTCGAATTAATAGGGCAACTCATATAACCCCTGCCATGACGACCTGCAGCTAGGGTACAGGCACTAGAATAATGGACCGACTCTCGAGACCTCTTGGCCTCCTTTTTCTCTTTCTCCCTAACATGCATACCCTCAATCCTTCAAGCAATGCTCACCACCTACTGTTACGAAATATCCATCTCCAACTCACGAGCCATGCTAGATCTGATGCTAGAACTAAGGCCCTCAATAAACCGACGAACCCTCTCGCGGACAGTAGAAACCAAGGCTGGTGCATGTCTAGCCAAGCTGGTGTAATGGCCAGCATACTCTGAAATAGTCATAGCACCCTGGCGCAAATGCTCAAACTCTACACGCCATGCGTCCCTGAGGCTCTGAGGAACATACTCCCTCAGGAGCAGATCTAAAAACTGAGCCCAAGTCAGTGAAGCAGCCTCATCTGGACTGTCTAGCTCATAGGTGTGCCACCACTCATAGGTGACTCCTCGAAGCTGGAAGGTAGTGAAAGAAACCCCGCTCGATCTTGAAATACCCATGGTACTGAGAATGCGGTAACACTCATCAAGAAATCCCAGAGCATCCTCCGATGCTAGACCACTAAATACAGGTGGCTTGTACTTCTTGAATCTCTCAAGCCTCAACTGCTCATCCTCGGAAGCCACTGCCCTGTCCTCAGGCTAAACTGGCACTGTATGCGATACAGGAATAACCTCAGGGACCTGCTCAACATGCACTCGTTGCTCAGGAGTGTGGGCGGTGGGAGTCTGTGCTCCTCCCCCTGCTTGAGATGTAGCTGCAGCAAGGGGAAGCAACCTTGCCTGAGCTAGAGTGGTGTACATTCTCATAAACTGGGCCAGAGTCTCCTGAAGAGCTGGAGTAGTAGTAGCAGTAGGCGTTTCAGGTGCCTGGACTCCGGTTGGATCTGCTGGTGGTACCTCAGTGGCAACTCGCGTAGGTGCTCTGGCTGCACCACCTGTGCGTCCTCGACCTCTACCGCGGCCCCGGCCTCTGACGGCTGAAGTAGGGGGCGCAGGTGCCTGATCATCTCGGGTAGCACATGTCCTCACCATCTATAAGAGAACAAAAGACAGAAGTTTAGAATGGTGATGTCAAAATATCGCACGTCAAAGAAATCAAATGAAGTGGAATTTTCCTAACAACTACAAAGCCTCTTGTAGATAAGTACAAACATCTCCGTACCGATCAGTGAGAATCTAATAAACTGGCTTATGATCCATGACTCCTATGAACCTAGAGCTCTGATACCAACTTGTCACAACCCCGGTTCTCCCTTCGTGAACCATCGTGACGGCACCTAGTCTCCATGACTAGGTAAGCCTAATTTGCGGAAGAAAAACCAAAATTTACGGAAGTAAATAATTTAAAACAGAAATAAAATAGTAACAGTATTTAAATGTGTCACTCGGCTTACACCATGTTCAACTCTCAATACCAATACATAAATCCAAGACCCAGCAACCTACAAATCACAAGCTGAGATCAACACTACATAGCTCTAACTCCGGAATGTCTAATAAGAAGAGAAAAAGTACAGAAGGGCTAAATACTAAAAGTAGGAATAGAAAGGGACTTCTCGGTCTACGGACGCGACAGATATACCTCGAAGTCTCTAGAGCAGTCACCTCCTCGGTTGGGTAGTGACGAGGAAGGTCAAGGCCCTACTGAGATTAAATAATTATAAAGATAACATGACAAGATAAGCGGTACAATTGAAAATCTACAGTAAGAATCTACAGAGGTTAACAAGAGTGCAATAACGGAAACAGAGATGAAGGCAAACCAGAAGGAAGTAACCGGGGATATCTCAATATCCCGAGGATCTCTTAGTACCCTCAATACAAACCAGAGATCTCTTGGTATCTCGATGATCTCTCAGTATCCTCAATATATGCTAGGGATCTCTTGGTATCCCGTGGATCTCTCGGTATCCTCAATATATGCGAGGGATCTCTTGGTATCCTCAATATACGTCCAGGGATATCTTGGTATCCCTCACCTCAGTCCAGATCATAAATACGTACAGGGGATCTCACGGGATACTGTCCCGTAGTCCCAAATTAAAAACACATAGAAGCAACACCAGAATACTCAATATAGCTAAAGTTCTTACCAAGTAAATAGTTAATTCTAGCCTAACATGCTTCACGTAATTCAATTCAGGCAGTTTAAGAAAATAGGCAATTAAGTCAATTAAACATGCTTTTCTAAACTAGCAACAGGCTAAATTCACAAGTAATATAAAACTGGAAAAAGAACTCATTTGAAATACTTAAGGAAAAACCGGATTTTCAACAATTAGCTCAAGTACGCGCTCGTCACCTCACGTACAAGGCATTTCAATTATCTAATATATCATATCCTAAGGGGAAGGTCCCCCACACAAAGTTAGACAAGCTACTTACCTCGAACCAGCTCAAAATCAACCCGACACCACGTCTTTGCCACGAGTACTCAACTCCAAATGACCCAAATCTATTCAATTTAATTGCATAATGTAAATAACACTTCAAATAATTGATTCTACTATTAAAGCCTAAGCTAATACGCGAAATTATGTAAAATGGCCAAAATGCTCCTCGGGCCCACATTTCGGAATCAGGCGAAATTTATATTTTCAGAAACCTCGTACTCTCATGAGTCTATACATAACAAGAACACTGAAATCGGAGTCCAAATAACCCCTCAAATCCTCATTTAAAAGTCTCTTAAACACAAGTCCTAATTACCCATTTTTCCCAAATTGTTTCACCACTAATTAGGTCCTTAATCACATAAAAAATGAGTTATGAAGTCAATAATGTTACCTCCAAGTGATTCTCCTTTGATTTCCTCAAAAATCTCTCTCAAAAGCTTCAAACCCGGATGAAAATGGTGAAAGAATAGCTCAAATTCGCGAAGGCAACTATTTATATGTTCTGCCTAGTGATTTCCGCATCTGCGGCCATGCGGTCCCGCTTCTGCAGAACCTATGTCGTATCAACGACTTTTATTAAATACCAGAAACCACATCTGAGATTACATTTTCGCAGATGCGACACCGCTTCTGCGGTGTCCCTTTCGCAATTGCAGAACTTGAAGGAAAGGCCAAAATCCGCTTCTGTGGTCACTTAGCCGCTACTGCGGCGCCACATCTACGGTCCCCAAACCACTAATGCGAAAATACCAGAAGCAGCAAAAATACAACAAATGCAACATTTTCTAAATTTTCTCGTTAACCTTCCGAAATCACCACGAGGCCCCCGGGACCTCAACCAAAGGCATCAACATATCCTAAAACCTTATTCAAACTTGTAAAAATCTTCAAAACACCTCAAACAACATCAAAACAACCAAAACACATTGTATTCAAGCCTAAGTTTCTAAAATCTTTCGAATTTTGCTTTTGATCAAAAACTCAACCAAAACACGTCCGAATGACCTGAAAGTTTGCACACGCATCCCAAATGACACAACATAACTACTGCAACTCTCGGAATTCCATTCTGGACCTCAGATCAAAATCTCACTATCGAACCGGAAACTTCCAAAATTGAACCTTCGACATTTCAAGACTAAATTAGCTACGGACCTTCAAAAAACAATCCGAACACGCTCCTAATCCCAAAATCACCCAACGGAGCTAATAGAACCATCAGATTTTGATTCCGAGGCCGTCTTCATACTGTTCTGACAACGGTCAACTTTCCAACACTTAAGCTCTCATTTAGGGACTAAGTGTCCCAAAACTCTCCGAAACTCAACACCGAACATTCCATCAAATAAAAATAGCAGAATTAAACTTGGGAGAAGCAGTTAATAGGGGATCAGGGCGTTAGATTTTTAAGATGACCTGCCAGGCCGTCACAGCAAGCTTTAGGTGCTAAATTTGTCAAAACTGGATATATGTTTCTTTACGTATGCTGCTTAATTATCAACTAGTTTAAAATCAGTAGGCAAAACTTATTAGGACCCCTTTTCTGAATTGCAGATCAAATCTGCCTCTGTTATGTTTTTAAAATCACTTAGATACCATGCTTTAGGATTCTGAGTTCAAATGTGGACCTTATCTGTGTATGAGTCGTGCTGTCTATGTGCATTACTTGTGGAGGTATATCTAAGCCTTCTATCTATTTTCTATGTTTTCCCTTCTAAATGCAGTCCTATGTGTTCTTATTTGTCGCTTAGTATTTTGCCTTTAAACCTGAGGGTCTGCCTAGAACCTCCCTCATAGGATAGAAATCCTAAACTCCTCCATAATTATAGGAAAGCACGGGTAACAACATGCAATAGGGGTCGAGACCAATCCTCGATTTAATCACCTTCACGTGGTGGGAAAGTGTAGATGTGGATATGATGACCAGTGCGTTAATACCACGTCTAGCCTCTCTTTGAGGAGTGTCATACCGGTTATTGTATTGATGTGATCCATATTATAAACAAACCTAGAATACCCCCTTTACATTCCCAAATATTTTTAGATTGTAATTCTTTTTAAAATCTCGCATTTCATTAAATATTTTTTCAAACGCCTGTGTATTTAAACTTAAATCCCCAACTATTTGAGCCATACTTATTTATTTGCTGCTTGTACAAATTCACAAAAACTGTTTGGCTGGGAACCACAGTAGTGGATCCTGAGAGGTGCCTAACACCTTCCCCTTGGGATAATTTCAAGCCTTTACCCTTTCTCTGGTTACCAAACGTAGTTATAAATGAACCCTATAGGTGTCCTAACGCACCTTAAATCGTTAGATGACGACTCTTCAAAAATGCAAACCCCCTTTCCAAAAGGAAAGAGTTGTCCCAACCGAAAATATCATAAACCTGATTTCGCGAGAAAAAGGGGGTGCGACAGATGTACCTAAGTTTTCTCAGATAATTTGATGAATCTGGAACATGAGTTCTGATATGCTGCCTCGATTTTCAGCTTTGCATGCTCTTGCTAAAAATATGCATATCTCGAGATAGGAGCAACCGAACTACAAATTGTTTACAATGTTGTTAAGAAGACTTGGAGAGATACAACATATATAAAACTCGAAGCTCCATCCACTTTGATCAAAACACAACAAATCTTTGAATCAAGCGCTAAAATCGAGAGGATTGTTCGAGCAGCATACTTCTTTTTCCCTTTTTTAAATTTTTTAAATTTTAGAGAATATATATATGGCGAGTTCTCCATTCCGCATCATGAGAAGAAGTGAATGATCACCACTCCTTTTTGTAGAGAAGAGGTTCATGAAGCGTACTATCTTTTGAGATTAGACGGAGAAGTGCACATCATAATGCTCACCATCCGTGTTGAAGCATCGTGTCAATGATACCGGTTCTTGTTGCTGAGTGAAAGCTCCATGCCATTGTCTTTATTGCTTGTGTGTGGCTGGTGGAACTTCTGGTTTCAGATACTCAACGACCTAACTCATGGTCGAGGCCAGAGATTAACGATGCTCCCTAATTTTAACTTCCCTTTCCATGATGATTAGTTTTAATCAAACTTTTTGTTACTCATGCTAACATTTTTCTTATTTTCTTTTCTTAGAATGTGGGGTTGTGGAGAAGTATTCATGAAGCAGTAGAACCACTAAACGGAATCAGCATTAGCCCATGAAGCATTGGTTCGAAAGCATAACGTGTCAATTAGTGCACCGAATGCATCTATCATCATTAACCAACCCAACTAGCAGGAACCAAAGCATAGAGTACTCTACAGGAAGATAGCATAAAGCTTTATGTTGAATTAAGAGTCTTGTCATCAATAGTGATACTTACTACTAAACTGAGCTTTGCACCGTCGACACCAATCAATCATGTAAAATCAAAAGTTTCATGTCGTCTGCATCGACATTTATGAGTGTAGTTGAAGTGTCGTGTTGTTATAATGTCGTGCTATTAGCACCGAGGACTTTCAAGATACTTTCTTATGTAGGATTTTGCAAGAGTTCCAGCGATCTTGATATCCCTAAGAAGATGCATTGCTAGCGAACCTCTCGTCTCTTTGTTGCATCTTGGCGAGAGAGACATATGAAGTGTCCTTTCAACCTTGAAGACAATATCCTTACTCTTGGAGGCTTGGAGAGAAAATATTTCATCATTGGTGAGCCAAAATGTACCACATTGCATCATTGCAGGTTGACAAGGAAGACAACTGGAGTAGGCCTTTTCCAACTTTGGCGAGCAAACACTTAGCACATCTCTGCAAAAATATTTATTTCTCGATGCAGGAGCGATGAAATCACAAGCTGCTTTTCCTAAAGAATCATAACTTGAGGGTATAAAACATATAAAAAATTCAGCACAAAATTCCTTGAGGATTAGCCGCAATAATTTTTGGAAGCGTATAAACGTGTCCAGCGTTTTATCTTTACAACATTGTACAGTTTCTCCAAATGATTGATATATCGAGCTAGGAGTGTTCGAATCGTGATCCATTTGCGCCATTGGAAAGAAAGCTCTGGAACTATTACACCTGAAAATTTCATAGTAGGATTCCCCTCATAATGGCTGCAATAATATTCTGAAGTTGCTCTTGATGTCTGTCGTACTTGCAATCCATCTTGCGCACTCTTGCCGAAAAATTCATATCTTGAGTTAGGGGACTCCAAATTGCTATCCATTTGTGATGTTAGAAAGAAAACCCATAAAGTTGTAACACATATGAATTTCCTGGTAGAACTCTTTTGGAGCTGGAAACAGAAAATTCTCAAAATCCACCTAGTTGCAGTAACTTTCAGATTCGTGTAGTTCCGACGAAAGAAATAGTATCTTGAGCTAGGAGACTCCAAATTGTGATCCGTTTGTGCTGTTAGAAAGTAAAATCATAGAACTGAAATATATATGAATTTCACATTAGAAATCATTTTGAGTTGGAAACAGAAAATTCTCAAAGTCTACCTAGCTGCAGTAACTTTCAGATTCGTGTAGTTCCGGTGAAAGAAATAGTATCTTGAGCTAGGGGCCTACAAATTGCAAATAGTTTGTGTTGTTGTAAAATAGATATCCAAATCTACAATATACTAAATTTTATAGGCATAACATATTCCAGATGGACCACATTAGTTTTTTCAAACTTGATCCCGTTGTCGGTTGAGCTCACTTTCCATCTCTATGCTCTTTGAGTTATCCTGTGAATGTTGTTTTTTTTTCTTTTCTTGAAATTGACTTTACAATCTTGCATTTAATAAATTTGACTTTCATGCTTCACAAATCGTATCTCTTCATTTTCTTCTGCAGACATGCGAAGGAGCTCAAAGGGTCCGAATATCAGACTGAGATGTCATACAGAATGCAGATATGTTGAAGTTTTGAACGCACAAAATATCTATGAGAAAGAAAGAATTATTATAGTAGATCATCATGTGAAGCCACCCCTTCACCAACTGTTGCACTTGAATTGTTGATAGTCTTGAAGTTCATAAATGGCGGCTCCCACGATGATTTAAGTTTTTTTAAAGAGCGACAACTTCTCACATATGGGACCTTCAACCAACACTTGCACAAGAGAAGCAACATCCTGCTCGAGGCCTAACAACATGACCCATGGTCAAGTGATCACCACAACTATTGAGCATGAGAGACGTATATCGGGGATGGTGGATTAATGTGGTGACGTCATACAAACTTGGAAAAGCATTCAAGACGCCAACAACAAAGCCTAGTTTACGATCATTTTAGTTACTTAGGCCTTTTTATAGGATGATGTCTAATTCCTTTCATCTCCACATTTTTTAGATGTATCAACTTTGTAAGATTGAAGTAATAAAATATCTTTTATACTTCAACCCAAATTGTCTTCTTTCTCTTATTTATATATGTCTCCATACTTAAAAAAGGTTAATGTGATGATCCCATAAGCCAAACCTTTTCTTTTTAAACTCATGCGATTGAATTTAGAATGAAACTCTAAGCTACCTACGTACCTCGATGAAGAGTATTAAGTCATAACGTAGTTCAGAGGGGTGAGTTCTTTTTTTATGTCTTAATTTTTGCCTAGGCCGCCTTTCGCGAGGTTTTCAACCTAGCAGACTTTATTTTTAATTTTTGGGACGTACACAGTTTAGAATCATGTGGGCCAGGAGTGTAGCAACGTGCAATTTAGGCTCATGCATCAAGGAGCGTCATGACTTGCAGTTTAGGCTCGTACATCGAGGATCATATGTGACTTTCATAGGAAGTACTACTTCAGAAATTTTTTGTTGATCGGACTAACTCTAAGACCATCCTTATCAACAATTTTATATGCGCCACTTGAATAGGCTTCCTTCACAACATATTACCCATCCTATTTTGAGGTAAACTTGTTGCCTGTGTGTTTGTTGAGGATTATGGGTCGTCGAGCAGCTAGGACTAAATCTCCCACTTGGAATGATCGTGGCCGCACTTTCTTGTTGAAGGTTCTATCTAGTCGAGCTTGATAGCACTCCAATTTTTGTTACACTTCCAATCTTTTCTCATACAATACCTCTAACTCTGCTAGGCGAAGTTGAGAATTCTCTTCAGATGTGAGTCCTTCTTGGATTGCGAGTAATGAGTTGCTTGTGTAGCAGTTCTGAAAGTTGTCTGGCATGCCTACAAAGCTTCACCACTTTTCTCATGCCAGTCTCTCTTGTTCTTTGCAAAAACTTTCTTCAAAAGGTTACCAAGTGTTATATCTCGCATTTTTGTAACGCTGAAATTTCGTTGTAAGTTAATCGATGTAAGTTCGGGAATGAGATTATTTTGAGATTATAAGTATTTTGCTATTTCAAACAAGTGATAAGTAAATTCTTGAAGGTGAGAGGGTGAGCGAATCAAAGGAAATGAGCTACGCCGAGGTCTGACATATTAGCATAAAAATACGGTTCGAGCTATAATACCCGGTATTTATAAACTAGTGCCCTACAAAATACTACATGACCATGATAGTAAAGTGTATAAGGTGCGTTAAAAGTGAGTGGCATTTTAAGTAATTTGAAATAATTTCTAATTATATAGGTAATTGGTTGATTATTGGTTAATATGGGATTAATTAATTAAATAAGATAATAGACATCAATCAAGTCTTTAAGATAAGCAAGAACATGGCAGTAAGCTAGCCCATGAAATTGTGACTCTTAAAGACATTACATTATGTGAAAAAAATTATAGATATGGGATTTGGCATTCTTAAAAGCAACGTGAGTCACATATATCCACTCTTAAGAAAGAGTAATATATGCATATTTAACATATCCTTTCTTAAGAAATATGAGAATTACATAGTCATATATCCACTCTTAAGAAAGAGTAAGAGATCCATTCTTAACGTATCATTTCTTAATAAACGTGAGAGTTATATAGTCACGTATCCTTTCTTAAGAATTTGAGTGTTATATATCAGACGTAAGATTTGGAAATTATAAGGAAGTACGGTGCAATCTTTCTCAAGAATATCATACAGTTTGTCTCCTATTCCGATCTGGCCGTTATGTGTTTTGGCGCGATTACTGTGTGTTAGAGGGATTGTTAAGAGAATCAACTCAGGTATGTTAAGGTTCTCTCTTCTTTCTTTTTGGCATGATCTATACGATACAAACGAATAAAAAAAAATGAACAACTTCCACAAATTACTCTGTTCATAGAAATACCAGAGATGCTTATGTTCTTGATTCCCCATGTGTCATATTATTCTATCATCTATTCATGGGTATCGAAATACGTTGGCTGCTAAATTTTATTTCAAGGTATTCATCAGAGGCATTATGGTCTTATAACGTACCGAGAGATTTTATTAACGTATCTCATATGCATTTCATGAATTTATACATACACATTGACCCATGACTTGATGTCGTTATATACGCATATATATATATAAATATAAATGTATATGGGATATGAGAAAGGTTATGACGTTATATACGAACCACCACATGATCAGCCGGTATACGTTGATGATTTTGCCCACAGTAGCCGAGATGATATGATGGGATTTCCTCAGAGGCTTGATGATATTATGAACACATGTACCTACGCACGACATGACATTCATATGCATATGCATTACACTATGAGTATTTCATGATTTACAGAGTTATCCAGACTTACATGTCGAGTCTTTTACTCCATGTTTCTCTTATGTCTATTAGTTACTAATTTTTATTCCTTATATACACGGTACATTATTTTTACTGACGTCCCTTTTGCTTGGTGACGTTGTGTTTCATGCCCGCAGGTCACAATAGACAGGTTGAGAGCCCTCCAGGTAAGCTATCAGCTCAGCGGAAGGTATTTGTTCGCTCCATTTGCTCCGAAGTTGCTTATTTGGTCAGTACGATTTGGTCATGTATTGATTGGTATGGCGGGGCCCTGTCCTAACCTTTATGGTATTTATCTACTCTTAGAGGCTTGTAGACATATGTCATGTACGTAACATATTGTATGACCTTGTTGGTCTATATTTAGTATACGAGTGATCATTTTGGTCTTATAGGCCTGTATGCCTTACGTATAAATTGGTATTACACGTTTTATTCTAGTTATCATATGGCAGCCTTTCCATCTCATTTACCTATGATAGCATGATACGAAAAGATACGTTATGTTGGTTCTCGGTTGAGTAAGGCACTGGGTGCCCGTTGCGGCCTATCGGTTCGGGTCGTGACAAAAGTGGTATCAGAGCAGTTCTGTCCTAGGCAGTCTACAAGCTGTGTCTAGTAGAGTCTTATTTATGGGTATGTTATAAGTAGGAGGCTACAACACATTTAGGACTCTCACTCTTTCTTCTTACTCTAGATCGTGTTCAAAATCCTAACTTCTATTCATAATAAAACGATACTTACATCCAGAATGATGGTTGGTAAGTGATAACTGTGGAAGAGTGAGTAAGAGGAACTCGATTTTTGTATCATGCTTATGATGAATAAATATGAGGTATTCAGCGGATCATGTGTGTACTAATATGTATAAATTTCTTAATAAGGATCCCTAAGGCAAGAATGTCTATCTACTCTTACAGTAAAAAAGAATAAGAGAATCGGAAGGGAAACACAAGGTTCAGCAAGTAATAGTAGCAAGGTGAAAAAGGGTATGAGGTACCCAGTTAGTAAGGATGAACATTATCTACAATTCGGGAAGAGAGATATAAGCATTTTAAGTTATCTTCAACAGCAACAGATGTATGTACAATCAGCCACACCCATCTCAGTCATTCCCTATAGGAGCTGATGGATATGGGTTAAGAGAAGAACATGATATCAGGATCTGACTTGGGTTAGAGTAACCCAAAATGGTGAATGGATTGCTTGTGTTAGTTGATATTTTTGAAGGATATTACAAAGGTGCTAATAGACCTCCTTGTGAGACACCTAGATGGTGCACTCTAAAATAGTACAGCTAGATATGTGTGCTACAAAGATAGGCACTGGAAGCCTGGAAAGGATAAATATTATCTTAGTATGGCTCCCATCCCTACTATAGAGATAATGCTAGGCAACCCAGAGATCCAATGGATAGAGCAAAGGGGAACTAAAAGCAAAAGAATATCTTATTGAAGTTTTCAGAATAAAGTGATAGACAAAAATATTAGCAGGAAATAAGAAGAGAGCTAATGAAGCATTAAGAGTGAGATGGAATACACGGATGACAACGGTAGGTCAAAAAGATGATAGTATTATAGAGTCTATAGTCAAGTGAAGTAAAAGACGAGAGGTGATAGGTCTTGAGACAACAAAATAGTATAGGCCATAAAGTCATATCCTCACTTCAAGAAATAAGTTTGTGACTCCAACGCAACTACCGGAAGGAAACGTTAGACCCCAGAATAATAGAAGTCAGTATGGATTGGCGAACAAGATAAACTAAATGTCAATTAGGGACTGAGTGATTGGATAATAGTCAGCATCATGAGAGTTTCATATTTCGTTTCGGCAATAATAGAATGGACAACAAAAGAAGATTCATAAGAAATTCAGAGAATGTTCATTCAGGAAGTTGTGTCCCTAAAGCAAGCAATGTGAGCAAAGTTAAGCTTACGAGACTGTATGTGCCATTTATAGTAATTGCAACCCTCATGAGTAAGGAATTTCGTTATCCTTAGTACAAAAGGATTACCGCAAGGCGAGTAAGGGTCATCGATGATGTGAAAAGACGCCAAAATTGAAGAGGTAAAATATCTATAGGTAGATTGGCATAGCTTCAACTCTTAGTACTCCCCTAAAGGGGTAATATGGAGTAATATGATAATAAGTCAGAATTAAGTGGTTCTAGTAACTATGAAGTGGTAAAGAACGAATGCGATTAAAAAAAAATGAGAAAGGGATGAAATTTCACCTATTCAAATCCTACAGATATGCTACGATTTTAGAATATTATGCAAACACGACGTCAAGGAAAGAAAATAAGGGCCCCTTCTCGAGATGTTATTGATAGATAAGGAGCTAGTGAGATACGTACGATAAGACAAAGGAAATAACCCAAGAAAGATTACGCGGAATATTGATATGAGATTGGGTCAATGAGTAGTTAGTAATTGATATAGGAATAGCCTAGTTATGGATAAACAAGAGGTTACAAATGAGTCTGTAGGTAGTGTAATATAAACATAGTAAAAACCAATATAGTGAATTTTGCCTCGCAGTAATGTCATTGTAATACTTGAGAAATATTCAGATAGAAGTTGGGGTAGTTAAAGGTACCATATGAGTATTACGTGAATAAAAGAGAGTACTACTGGGAAGACAGTCAAAATATCAATTCAGAAGAAACCCTACAATTACAGGGGCATGGAAGTAAGTAACAATCAAGAGGTTCATCGAATATACAATGTAATATGCTCACGGCTTTATAAGAGTCAGAGGATCCTCCCTGAATACTACAATGAAAAACTAGTTGAGGAATTAAGGAAGAATGCTTCAACCTAAGCTCAATAACCTAAGGAGGAAATAGTCTTATAACAGCAGTCTCACAACAACATTGTATGCACTCCATAAGAAAATGGCACCTATCGTAGCTAATGAACGGGAAGTAAAATCTGAAGTGATATTCAAGATCATATGAGTTGTGTGGAATTCCAATGTATGTGGGCACTGAGGTAAGCTAAGTATGCACATAATAAGGGGGCAGAAAGACAAGGAAACGTAATTGTTTACATTAAAAAAATTGAGAAGGAACCAAAAACAATTATTCAATTAATGACCCAGAGTACGTTATGAACGTACTTAAGAGTTCGGAGTTTTATCATGTAGCATATATGTTGACACTCATATAGACATAAAAGACTCCGGTATAAGTTAAAAGAAAAAAATGAGCCCAGGACATTGACAAAGGATTGAGTTGTTAGAAGATTGTATCATGGATATTCCATAATGCCCATGAAATGTTAAAGTAATAACTAATACCAGGAGCCACCGATCGGAAGATAGCATAAGCCTACAGAAAGGCTAATCGCAAGGAAGAGAAACTAAAAAATTAGATCAACCAAGTAAATTAGGAGTGTGATTATTGTACCCAAAGAATTATAGAAATCGTGATTGAGAACATTGCAGGATAACACTTAATATCAGAGGTACAAGAGAGATAGTACAGTTGCCATATTCTATAATGGCTCTATGATAAAGCTAGTTATAAGTGTCCATCCTCGTAAGAAGTCAGTATGAAGCTCCCACCGAATTGTGTTTGCACCAGAGGTACAAGTATTGTAATAGAGCTTCAAGTTATGGACGTGAATTATACCTATGTGGAAGGGAGATCATGAAAGAGATAAAAGATACGATGTAAGATTTTAAGGTAAGTAAGGTAAGGGTGAACAACGTACGAGATACTGAAAGGCATAAGATCATGAATAGTCTATATTTCGGATAGAAGACTAGAAGCACTGGGATTCAGTATTTAGGAATAATAGTGGCATCATCAGTAGCATATCTTCCAGCCTATGGTTTCTAGGTACCAAGAGATCTAGCCAAAAGAGTAAAGAAGAGTTAGAGACGATGTGATGTCTCGCTTGATATTCTAGAATAACAAAAGGAAATCTATGATGCAAGTAAGTTGAAGGAAGGTTGTGAATAGTATAAATATATATGTGTAGGTCGCAAGCTATTGTATGGTGAAGTGACAAGGTTCTAAAATACATGAGTAAGGATAAGAAAGGGCAAGTGAGAAGGTGACGAGAATGGATAAGTCCTCAGGATTAAGCCCTTGAAAACAAGAGAGCTGCTGGGCTCTCTAAGTTATAGAAAGCATAGTATAGCCTGAATGAACTCAAAGGAGTCCGAGACCAGTAACATTTAGAAGAGATGGTATGTTGCCAATAGAATGAAGATGTAGTTATGATAAATAAGGGATGACGTTTGGGCCTTCGATTGAGTAATGATTTGAGGAAAAAGGGGGGGATTTCATGAATTGTATAGGATTAAAACATCCACGTAAGGTGAATCACATTGGGATGCTATGAAATACGGTTATAGAAATTACTCCAGATGTTCCTCGATGCAATGTGATCCTGAGTGATTACGTAAGAAGTTTCCAGTTATTAGTAATAGACTGTAGACCAATATGTGAATTAACAATAGATGGATAAACAGATCTATGAAATAAGGTATAAAAATATTCGTAAGTTTGACAAAGTACCGAGAAAAGAACTTCAGTATATCTACAGATACCCAGAGGAACATTTTATCAAGATCTGTATATGTTTGCAAAGTAAGGCCTAGAGATTTGCTAGAAGCTGGAGCAAAAAGGAGAGGAGTCACATATGCGCACTCACAAAGTCTTTGTCGTACATGTTGCATGATAAAAGGTAGCAACAGTTACAAGATTGGAAGGATTCCAGACACAAGTCATGGTGTGAGGAAGAGGCTTAAAAGGGGGATACCCAAGCCTTTGGACTTATTCATAGAATAGTTGCCTAGATGGCAAGAGGAGCACTAAAGTATTCGCAAGAGCTATGGGTTATGATAATGATAAGTGCATCAGTCAACATTCGAGGACGAATGTTCCAAAGGGGGAATGATATTACATCCTGCATTTTCGTAATGTTGAAATTTCATCGCAAGTTAATCGACGTAAGTTCGAGAATGAGATTATTTTGAGATTATAAGCATTTTGCTATTTCAAACAAGTGATATGTTAATTTCGTGAAGGTGAGAAGGTGAGTGAATCAAAGGAAATGATCTTTGTCGAGGTTTGATATTTTGAAATAAAAATACGGTTCGAGCTATAATACCCGATATTTATGGACTAGTGCCATACAAGGTACCACATGACTATGATAGTAAGGTGTATAAGGTGTGTTAAAAGTGAGTGGTATTTTAAGTAATTTGAGATAATTTTGAATTATTTGGGTAACTGGTTAATGGGGGATAAATTAATTAAATAAGATAATAGACATCAATAAAGTCTTTAAGATGGGCAAGAACGTGGCAGTAAGCCACCCCATGAAATTGTGACTCTTAAAGACATTACATTATGTGGCAAAATTATAGATACGGGATTTGACATTCTTAAAAGAAACGTGAGTCACATATATCCACTCTTAAGAAAGAGTAATATATGCATTTTTAACATATTCTTTCTTAAGAAACATGAGAGTTACAAAGTCATATTTTCACTCTTAAGAAAGAGTAAGATATCCATTCTTAACATATCATTTCTTAAGAAAAGTGAGATTTATATAGTCACATATCCTTTTGTCACCACCCTAAACCCGGACCTGGTAGTGATGACGCCTCTCATAAAGACAAGGCCAGCCGATACTACCCAATTTAGTATTTAACAGTTAAGCATTTAAGAAACAGTCTACGCATGATCAAATAAACCAACGTTTAAGCGGTTAGTAGTGTAATTCGCGAAAAAATAACCCAACACAACCCGATACCGGGTTGTCACTAGTCATGAGCATCTAACAAAATGGAATAGTCCAATATTTATAACTACAGAGTTTGATACAGAAACTGAGAACACGTAGAAGTAAGATAGGGAAAAGCTCCGGGCTGTGAACGTCAACAGCTACCTAGAGACTCCTCGGATCCGCCTGAGCCGGAATGATCAGCACTCGGGAGCGGGACCAGATACGCCTGAATCTGCGCACGGTGTGCCGGGAGTAAAGTGAGTACTCTAACTCAGTGAGTAATAACCATAAATAAATACTGAAAGCAGGAAATCACGTAAGGCACAAAAGCATGCTATACTGAAGCAGTAAAACCATTAAAACAATAACTAGTGAAAGATAGGTAAAAATCCTTTAACTCAAATTTAACTTCCTAAAAAAGCTTTTTTCAACAATTAAGCAGGTAATTGACAGTCAATTATGAAAAGTAAACACATAAAGGTTTTCCCCTCGGGCTCAATGTCAACAACTCTGCCCCTCGGGCAATATCTCAGAACAATACCAGCCCCTCGGGCAATCACATAGAACAATATCAGCCCATCGGGCTCAATCTTACATCGCAATGGGTACCCGCGCTAACTGGGGATGTACAGACTCCTAGAGGGCCCCATAACGGTCCAAGCTCAATATCAAGCCACATCGTGGAATCATCACTAGGCCCTCAGCCTCATATCAATCAAGCCACCTCATGGCGTATATATCTCAGGCGCTCGGCCTCATAATCAGTATCAAATGTTTCCTTACAATATAGGCCCTCGGCCTTACTCAGTCAAAATCCTCACAAGCCACTTGGGCAATAGTAAAACATGATTCTCAGCCCAAAAATATCATTTTAAAGATCATGTAAGTGTTAAAACAGAGTAAACATGACTGAGTACGAAAATAGTGAAATATAACATGACTGAGTTCAAGTATAAAGTCAAAACAATAAGGAAATAGTAGTAAAAATCCCTGAAAGGTTCAAATAGTTGGCACAAGGCCCAAATGTGGCATTCCGCCCAAATCATGATGATAAATAATAGATTTCAGTCAAATACTCTCAGAACATCAGGATGAACTAAGTCACAATCCCCAACAGTACACGACCCCACGCTCGTCATCAAGCGTGTGCGTCACCTCAATATAGCACAACGATGTGCAAGTCCGGGGTTTCATACTCTTAGAACATCATTTACAATCATTACTCATCTCCAACCGGTCAAATCTCTAGCTCGCGGTACCTTTGCCCTTTGAATCGGCCTCCACTCTCATCGAATCTATACAAAATTAGAACGAGGACGTCAAAATATGCTAAGGGAACGAAGCCCAAGCGAAAATAATCATAATACGCACAAATCCCGAAATTACTAAAACTTGACCCCCGGGCCCACATCTCGGAATTTGATAATTTTTACATCAATAGATTCCGTATCTCCCCACGAGTTCATACATATCAAAAGTTCTGAAATTTGACCTCAAATGGACCTTCAAATCCTCAAGCAAAAGTCTAAGTTTCCAAGCCCTAGTTTCCCCAATTTTAGCCCTTAAATTCCATTAATCATAGCTCTAATCCGTGAAATAATAGCATAAGAATGAGTTTTAGGTCCAAATTCCTTACCTCAATGAAGTTCCCTTGAAATCCCTCTTTCAAATTGTCCAAAAAGCTCCAAAGACGAGATTGTAATGGTGCAAATAGCTCAAAATCGCGAAGGACACAATTTATACCTTCTGCCCAGACATTTTCGCATCTGTGGCCCTATTTACCGCTTCTCCGGTACCACATTTGTGTTTCTTTATCCGCTTCTGTGGAAATCAGTTAACTCACCACTTTTCGCATCTGCGGTGCCATTCCGGTATCTACAGCATCGCAGGTGCGGTCCCTATAACTGCTTCTGTGGTTCCTGCCATCTTCCTAGTTTCTACTTCTGCGACGTATTTCCTGCATATGTGGCATCTCACCTGCGGTCCCCAATCCGCAGGTGCGGAAATACCAGAACCAGTAAAATCTTCAGCTGCAACAATTTCTCAAACTCCCCGTCAACCATCCGATATCACCCTGAGGCCCCCGGGACATCAACCAAAAGCACCAACATATCCTAAAACCTTATTAAAACTTATTCCTTTCAAAACACCTTAAACAACATCAAATCAACCAAAACACATCGGATTCAAGCCTAGCTTTCCAAAAATCTTCTGAATTCCGCTTTTGATAAAAAAACTCAACCAAACCACGTCCGAATAACTTGAAATTTTGCACACACATTCCAAATGATATAACGAAACTACTACAACTCTCAAAATTCCATTCCGACCCCTGTATCAAAATCTCGTCTACCAACCGAAAATCGCCAAAATATCAACTTCGCCAATTCAAGCCTAAATCTACTCTGAACCTCTAAAACTCATTCCGATCACGCTCCTAAGTCCCAAATCACCTCCCAAAGCTATCCAAACCATCGGAACTCACATTCGAGCCCTCTAACACATAGGTCAATATCCGGTTGACTTTTCCAACTTAAGCTTCCTCAAAAGAGACTAAGTGTCTCAAACCTTACCAAAATCATTCCAGATTCGATCCGACCAACCCGATACTATATAACACGGATAAACAAAGCATAAAGAAGCAGAAATGGGGAAAATAGAGTGGTAACTAATGAGACCACTGGCTGGGTCGTCACACCTTTCTTAAGAATGCGAGAGTTATATATCAGAACGTAAGATTTGGCAATTAAAGGAAGTACATTGTAATCTTTCTCAAGAATATCATACAAATTGTTTCCTATTCCGATATCACTATTACGTGTTTCGTGGAGATTAATGTGTGTTAGAGGGATTGTCAAGAGAATCGACTTATGTATGTTAAGGCTATCCCTTCTTTCTTTTTGGCATGATCTATACGACACGAATGAAACGAACAAATGCACAACTTCCATAAATTACTATATACATAGAAATACTAAAGATGCTTATGTTCTTGATTCCCCATGTGTCATATTATTCTATCATCCGTTAATGGGTCAAAAATACGTAGGTTGCTAAAGTTTATTTCATGGTATTAATTAGAGGCATAATGGTCTTATGACGTACCGAGAGACTTTTATTAACGTATCTCATATGCATTTCATGCATTTATACATTCACATTGACCCATGACCAGATGACGTTAGATGCATGTATATATATGTATATGGGATAAGGGAAAGGTTAAGGTGTTATATACGCACCACCACCTGATCAGCTAGTATACATTGATGATTTTACCCACAGTGGCCGAGATGATATGATGGGATGCCCTCAGAGGCTTGATGATATTATGAACACATGTACCTACGCACGACATGACATTCATATGCATATGCATGACACTATGAGTATTTCATGATTTAAAGAGTTATCTAGACTTACATGTCGAGTCTTTACTCCATGTTTCTCTCATGTCTATTAGTTACTGATTTTCATTCTTTACACACTCGGTACATTATTTGTACTGACGTCCCTTTTATCTGGGGATGCTGCGTTTCATGCCCGCAGCTCACGATATACAGGTCGAGAGCCCTCCAAGTAAGCTATCAGCTTATCGGAAGGTATTGGTGCGCTCCATTTGCTCTGGAGTTGCTTATTTGGTCTGTATGATTTGGTCATGTATTGATTGGTATAGCGGGGCCCTGTCCCGACCTTTGTGGTATTTATCTACTTTTAGAGGATTGTAGACATATGTCATGTACGTAACAGATTGTATGGCCTTGTCGGTGTATGTTTATTATACGAGTGATCATTTTTGTCTTATAGGCCCGTATGCCTTATGTATAAATTGGTATTACACGTTTTATTCTAGTTATCCTATGGCAGCCTTTCCATATAATTTACCAATGATAGCATGATATGAAAAGATATGTTATATGGATACTCGGTTGAGTAAGGCACTGGGTGCCTGTCGTGGCCCATCAGTTTGGGTCATGACGCCAAGCGTCTTGCTAAAAGCTTCAGCAAGCCCATTGGCGGGTGCATTATACATTGAAGACCTATGTTGCTTCAAATTGAATTTCTCGTATAGACTCCTCACGAGCTTATTGTTAAATCGTGTTCCATTATCAGTGATTATATATCTTAGTATTCCGTACCTAAAAATTATGTTCAACTTGATAAAATCATCAACATTTTCCTTTTTTACTTCCTTGAGTGGAACAACTTCAGCCCATCTAGAGAAGTGGTATGTGGCAACCAATATGTACATCTGTCCCTTTGATCACTTTGGAAGCGGTCAAAAAACATGAAGTCCCTGTGCATCAATAGGACATGAGGCTACAATTGGATAAAGAGGCTCCAGAGGTTGGTGGATATAGTTGGAATGGAATTGGCATACTTGACATCTTTTGGCATGTTCCATGCAATCCTTCATAATTGTCGGCCAGTAGTAGCCCATCCTCTTGATGCAAAAATGGAACTTAGGACTAGATTGGTTTGGTGTGCTCCACATGAGCCAAAATGTGCTTCCTCCATCATTTGGTGGTCTTCTTCTTTGTCAAGACATCGAAAGAATAGTCCTTCAAAAAAGCAGCAAAATAATGTCCCCTTGTAGAAAATGAATCGTGGTGCCTGATCTCGTCCAAGTCACACCTCTATTTGAGGTTATGAAATGGTCGATGCAATAGGAATACCCAACAAAGAGTCGGGATCGAATTCCACAAGGAGCTATATGAATGGGATTTAGAGGTATATATTGTGGTGAATGAGCTTGAACTATCTTAAATTACACTTCCACAAAATTAGTTGATTCTAGGTCTAATTTAAGCTAAGATTGCAATATAAATAATTGAAACTAAGAAATTATTGTTTTCTTCTTTATTTTCTTAGGCGTTGAAGTATAGAGACAATTAGCACATTTTATAGAGCTTGGGACTTGTGACTCATTGGTTTAGGGAGTTGTCTATACATGAGTTGTTTGTTTTATTTGTATATACCGAGCGGCAATTTTCTAGCTTTATCTATATATATACATGTTGTTGTTAAGGTTTAGCCGTTATTTTTGTTATTCTTTCAGTTATTCCATAACTACTAGGCTTACCTAGTTTTAGAGACTAGGTGTCGTCACGATATCTTAGGAGATTTTGATCGTGACACATGCCCGTCACCTACCATGTACATCACCTCAACACTAACCACATAACACATAATCTAGGGATTCATATCCTCATAACCAAGTTTAAAAGTATTACTTACCTCAAACCGTGGAAATCTCTACTCCAATAAGCCCTCCTCTGAACGCCTCGAATCTAGCCACAAACAACTATATAAAATCAACACAAGCTATAAGAATCAATTCCATATGATAAAGCTAAGCTGTTAAGAAAAAGTCAACTCAAAAAGTCAACCTTGAGACCACGTCTTAAAATCCAACAAAAGTTACAAATTCCGAACAATAATTCAACCACGAATACAACCATACAAAATTTACCAAATTCTAACACCAAATTGTCATTCAAATTCTCAAATCTTACTCTCTAATAGATGGGACAAAAATTTCATAATTTCCAACTTAGATTTATGATAAATAGGTGAAATAGTCAATAGTTAATCAAAATACATGGATAAAAGTGATCAAAATACATAGAAGTGCTAATTTTCTGCTATGAAGTCTCTTGCCTGTTTGGCTATTTCGTTCTCAATGACATTGACCTTTTCTTTAGACCCAACATTCCTTTGTCGTACTTCTCCTTCAGTTGCCGAACAAAACTGGCACGTCCCTCCACATTCTTCGCTAACTCGGCTCGGGCATTGGCTAGTTCAGCTCCAGTCTTTTGCAAATCATCCTCATAGTCACGTACTTTTTGCGTAAGGCTGTAGATGAGCTTTTCTGCTTTTGCCTGGGTTCTCAGCTGCTATCCTCATCTTCCAAACTTGGGCTCCAAGAGCCTCATTTTCTTGGGCCAGCCTTCTTCTTTCACCTTCAATTTCTTGTGCCTGGAAATCATTATTGAATTCCATGTTTCTCAGTTTCTCTTCCAAGGTGTGAATCATGGCTTGTTATTTTTCTCCTTTTCTCCCCAGGCCAACCTTTCTTGGATTTTATCATCAAAAGCTTGAACATGAGGTCTTTTTATAGGCCTCTCAGTCTCGGGCTAGGGCTCGTTGTTTACACAAGACCTTTTCTCAAACCATGCAGCTAATCTGGATCCACTTCCCCTTTGCCACATCTGGTACCTGGGTGCCATTTTTTAGATAACGACAACCATTCCAATCCTGTTAAACTAAGGTTTCAGGCAATGCAGCTTCTGGATGTAGCTCAATAACCTGGGTGGTTAGATCTTCATTTTCGGGCACCACCTGGTATCTTCCTAACTGCCTTAAGACCCTCCGCGGTGCATATGGCTGGACACTCTTTAATCACATCAACATTAGGTAACCCTTGGTAGCCGTCATGTATATAGGTTCTGTCATCGGGGGCCATCCTATAGTCCATTCGACCTGATTTGCTTTGAGAGCCTTCAAGTGGGGGACCCAGGCTTCAAACCCTTCTAGAGCATTGTAGTCTTTCACCCTTTCCTCATAGCTCTTGATGAAGTTATCCGTGCTCGAACCATAACTCATGAATTTGGGGTGATGGCGGAGATGCTCGATCAACCACATCTGTAGAAGAATATTGCAACCTTAAAAGAATTGAGCCCCGACCTTGCACAATATCAATGCTCGCTATATGTCTTCCATCACTAATTGAGCAAGTGTATGATCTTTCTTAGTAGTGAGGATTTATGCAATTCTTGCCATACGGATATCCACTGTCCTTTCCGTATTTGGAAAGACTACGATTCCCAAAAAATGCCACAATAAAAGTGAACCGACGATGAATTTGCTATAGGCCCTTATCTTGTTTGTTGTTCAAACACTTTTCATGCATTTAGAACCCAACTGAGTGCCTGAACCTGAAGTACAATAAGTAGGAAGAACAACACCCTTTGCTTACATGGGCCTTCTTTATCTATTTATTAATATTCAGGAGGTCAAAGAACTTGTGCACAGAAGGAGCCCATGGAAATATAAGTTGTTGTTTCCTCAAGTCCCAGCCAAACTCAATATACCCAGCTATCTCCTCTAGAGTAGGGGTGATCTCAAAGTCCGAAAAGCAAAAAACATTGTGGACGGGATCCCAAAAAGTTACCAAAGCCTTGATTAGATCTTCCCGTGGTTTGATTTTCAAAATGTTTATAAGGGCACCCAACTGCTCTTTCACCTGATTCTGACCATCTTCATTTTGATAATTCCACCACATAAGCAGCTGCAGCTGAACCTATTCTATGACTGACTCTGATGGATTCTGGACAGTGTTCATTTATACCTGTGGAAGATTAAGGTTAGGTTTAACTCTGATGAACTTTTTTGTAAAACAGGTTTTTTCAATTTCTAAAAGAAAAATCAACAGACCAGGACTCCCTCCCCTCTATGCTATTTTTAGCAAAAGTGGTCGTTTTTAACGTGGCTCCTTCACAATTCCAAATAAATTTTGAGGCCAGGGATAAGTACTTTATAAAAAAATGACACTTTACCAACAGACTTATCCGTTCTTTACGAAATAGACCTTCGACAACTAAAGATACTCTAAGACTATCCCGACAAGAACGGCTTAAGACATTACCAAAGCTGGATCGGCTTATTCTTTTGACCAAAAACCTAAACTACATTTATTTGACCATTTACTCTTTTTCTCCCTTTTTTAGAAAAATAAGGTCGAACCTTATGTAGGTTGCCTACGTATCCCACATCTGGTGAGAATCAGACCTTCGTAGATCGGTCAGTTTTGACACATTTGAAATGGACACAGTATTGACTTATTTTGAAATGACTCTTTTTTTTCCTTTTATTTGAAAATTTTCGGCAGTGTTTCAGGACATTTCCAAATACCAAGGATTTTTCAGAACCGAGCTTTATTTCCTTCCTTATATCACTCTTGGTTTTTCTTTGGATTTATTTTCCTAACCGGTCAGCATGCAGGCTGAAACAAATAAATGTTCACATAGCACATAGGATGCATAAGGATGGTATGTTATTTTGGGTGCACCTGTCCTAGACGGACCCAACCCCTGTGTTGAGTCCCCAAAGTCAAATGCACATGATGCAAACAAACGTTCCTACTAGGGATCCGGCATGAGACCATGTTTTTCTAGGGTTAAAACCTGGGGTTGTGTTCTAGACCAAGCTTACCCGAGCGGACAACTCGAGCCGAAGAAGGGGCAATGTACCAGGAGCACTGAAGTCTACCCGTCCTTGTTGATGGCCCAGCTTCGTTCTATTTAGGATAACATCTACAAAAAAAGCGAGCCACGCGAACATGTGCACCATTTTCAGAAGACTCAGAGGGGTGGCGTAAGAAGACAGTTATATACAATTCAAATAATATCAAAGCAGTAAACAGACAGAAGTTAGCACAAAGGTTCACAGAACACAGTAATATTAACAATAAATAAAGCCAAGTAAAATCATATTAACAAGCTCGAATTCTTGAACCCTGAATCGGAAGTTCTGGGTTCTAGTCCCCAGCAAAGTCGCCAGAGCTGTCACACCTCCTTTTTACTACCCCCGGAAGGGTATAAGGGAGTTTTTCCAATTTAAGTGACAATTGAAATAGTATTATTATTTAAGATCAGAGTCGCCACTTGGGATAGTTAATGGTGTCACAAGTCACCGGTTTAGAATCTCGAATCGAGGATATTTGACTTTGTATTAATGTCTGTGAAATATAGAAATCCGGGTAAGGAATTCTGTTAACCCAGGATAAGGTGTTAGGCACTCCTGAGTTCCGTGGTTCTAGTACGGTCGCTATGATCATACTTGGCTTAAACAAATTATTTAATTACTCAATTTTAGAACCTATGTGCATTAGCTGCTTTTAATTAGGAAGTTATCTTGAAACCGGTCACGCGTACGTGTACCCATTTATTTGGTGTGTCAAAAATCATGTCATGTGAATGTATCCACAATTAATAACGCTTTGTTATTATTAAGAAAAGCTTGACCAAAGTTGCACGAACACATACTCTAGTTTTATTTTTAAAATCGTAATTATGTCACACGAACGTGTACGCAACCACGATGGTATATTAAACGTGCCTAAAGCAAACTACGAATATCATTTTTAATATCTAAGTCATAAGATTAATACGAGGGCCATGAATGATTAAATTGTGGATGGTGCACCTTGAACTATATGAACTAAATTTAATTTAGTGGCTTATTAATAACAATTTAATTATTAAGAAAGTTTGATCGAACTTGCGGGAACGCATACTTCGAATTGGTTTTTAGAATCGTAATTATGTCACGTGGGCGTATACACAATCACGATAGTAGATTAAAAGTGCACCTAAAGCATTGCTACGATGTTTGAGAAGTTGCAATCTCTTACGTGATTCTCCTAATATATTCTAATAATAATCCTAACTTAGGATCTAAAGTTTGTTTTTAAAAAATGCTCAAACATTCTTCCAACTGAGATGACAGGAACAAACACGGGAGCTTTTGATTGAAAAGTGAAACATAGGCATCGAAATGATATAAGCATACAAACAAGAAAGTTCAATTTGAAATCAACTAACTTACTTAAATTAAAACTACAAGAGAGATATAGTTAGAAACTTTTCATTTTTTTCAAGGTCAAACGATAAAATTCGATGGTTAAAAGAAGGCTAGCCTGCCAATACACACATTCATTTACTAGCAGCTCTGGACCAAACAGACTACATGGAGGAATCTCAGCAATTGACCATCTATACATACAGGAGATTGGTCCACAAAAACTCAACCCAGTTCCCAACAATATGTTTAAACCGGTAGCACTGATATTATAGGAAACGAAAATGCAAAGTTTGATAACACCCTCGAATGCAGAAATTTTATATTGCTTCCATTAAATATATGACTAAACCAACATTTTTGCAGCTTAATCAACAATTAAAACCAGAACACCGATTCAGAATACAAACCCCCAGCTCAACACTGCTAATCTTAACTCATTAGAAGCTAACTATCAATTTAAAGCCTATTTTGTAGATCTGCAACACAACAAGGGTGTTGCTCACTTAGGAGGGAGGGACCAAATATGTGACTCCAAAATAAACTAAAAGAATGTTTAAAGAAGGCAATCAAGGGGCAACTCGTATTTTTCCAAATAATCTCATAGGAACAAATTTTTGCAGAAGAAACAAAACGATATGTAACTCATGTTCCTCGAAACCACAATTGAATAGTAGTCATTATAGACATCACGCGTCCAAGGAATAAAGGTATAGAGTGATCTGAACCAAACGAGAATGAAAAGATCCATTTTTAGGCCTAATTTTCGGACCTAGCCCAAAACATTTTCAGTCGAGACACACATGAAAACACACGCTAACACATGCCAACACATGCTAACACATGCCAACACATGTCAACACATGCCAACTGTTACGCAACGCCTTCCTGATGATCTTTGGAAGGGCAACGTAAGGCTAAGCAACCGATGTCAGTGCGGTTGCTGTCCGCCAATGAGGTCCTCGCCGCACGCTAGACTAGATTGTCAGTGCCGTGCGGGAAAACCAATGTCGTGGGCAATTGCGGAAGCTTGAGAGAGAATTGGGTTTTGAATGCTGATGATGATTTTATTGATGACTGAAAATGATGATTACAATGATGTGGTGTCGAGGGGGAGAGACACCAGAAAATGCTGATTGAAATGTTTGATTGTTTGGTCCCCCTTAATAATGCTTAAAAAAAATAAACCAACATTACAAGACTAGTCCTAATAAAGCTGTAGAAGCACACTGAAATGAAAATGATGAAAACTAGTCTATGATTACAATGAAAAGGACTTAGATTATTACAAGGAAAAACTAAGTCCGATGGCAGCATCTTTGTCTTGCGGGTCTGCGCGCGCGTTGCTGTGGGCGCGCGTGACACTTGATGTGCTGGCCTGAGGCTGGGCACTGGTGCTTGGCATCAGGGTCTGTGCGCGAGGCGCTGCTGGAATGGGCCTGCAGCTGGGCGTTGGCGAGGCATCAGGATCTGCGCGCGCGGCATTGTCAGGGCGCGCGGCGCTGTTGTCATTGGCCAGCCCTTGGGCGCTGGCGAGAGGCATCGGTGGGGCGACAGAGGCACATGCGCGCTTGTCACTTGGCGCAGCCAAGACCACGGGGCCGACCATGGCGCTAGGCATTGTGAGGCTTGCTAGGCCGCCATGGGGCGCGGCCAAGGGGTCATGGGGCATGTCTGGAAAGCAGCCCATGACATTCTCCCCCACCTGAGTTGGCGCCGTCCTCGGAGCCTTATGATGATGATGATGATGATGATGATTGTTGGGTGGGAGGTCTGCGCCCCTCTGTTCTTTGAGCTTGCTGTTGTAGCGAAGCAATGATTGCATGCGGCTGACATGGAAGACTGGATGGATCTTCCACCAGGATGGAGTTTTGACCTGGTATGTGGACTTCCCAATGCGTTTTTCAATGGGCAGGGGCCCGATGTATTTTTGTTGCAGCCGAGGGTCATGGGTCCTTTCTGCAAACAAGTACTGCTTTGGGATGCGTAGCATTACTTTATCCCCTGGTTGATGTTGGGAAAAGCAACGCTTTTGTTCGGTGAACCTTTTTGCCCGCTCTTGGGCCCTGATGAGATAGCTCCGCACTATCTCCATGTTGCGCTCCCATTTGCTCGAGAAGTTGGCAGCTCGAGGAGATTTCGGCATGGTTGATGCATTCACCGTTTGCGGGAGAAGCGGTTGCTGTCCGGTAACAATTTCAAAAGGGCTCTTGTTTGTATGATGGCTCTTTTGAGAATTGAAACACAGTTGAGCAGCATCCAGGAGCTTCACCCAATGCTTCTGTGATCCGGTTGCGAAGTTGCGGAGATATTCCTCCAGCATGTCATCGAACCGGTCTGTCTGGCCATCCGTTGGTGGATGGATGTCTGTGTTGTGACTCAATGTTGACCCAAAGCACCTGAAGAGATGGGTCCAAAAGTTGCTAGTGAAGCGTGAGTCGCGCCTACTAACAATGTTCTTGGGCAGGCCCCAATGTTTGACAATGTGCGAGAAGAAGAGTCGAGCTGTATCTTCCGCTGATGCATTTTGCGGGGCTGCTATGAAAGTTGCATAGTCTGAGAACTGATCTATGACAACCATGATGGATGCAAGATTGCCGACTTGGGGCAATCCCGTGATGAATCTGAGGGAAACACTTTCCCATGGTCTCTGAGGGACATGTGATGGCTGCGAGGGTCCCGGCTGTGATGGGTGATCCGACTTGTCCTTGTGGCATGGCTGACAAGTCTTCACACGATGATGAGCGTCACCAGTCTTTTGAGGCCGATGACATGATGACTGATTGTTGCTGCGAAGGGTAGCCTGAACCTGAGGTTCGTGTCTGTTGACTACCTTCTCCAACTGCATGGCCGAGATGTTTTCAGCGGCCATCTTTATGGGAAAGCATGGTATGGTGCAGGGCTTGGCCCCGTTTTCTCCCATCATCAGGAGCATGTTGGCAAATGGTACTGGAATGGTGTTGGTTTGCCTCATGAACTCCAAACCCACTATGATGTCGAAGTCATCTATGATTGCGATGCGCAGGTCGATGCTTCCTTTGTATGGGCCAAGTTTCACTGGGACATTTGTAGCTGTTCCACCCAATGTCTGAGGTGGTGAGTTGATAGCCTTGACGCGACCTTTGCTCTTTTGTACAACAAGACCTAGGCGCTCTACTTGTGTTGATGACAAGTAGTTGTGGGTGGCACCCGTGTCTATCAAGGCGTGAAGGGGCTTGCCGTTCACTTTCAATTCGACGAACATTAGGGTCCTCGCTTGCTTAGGAGGTCCTTCGTCCATCTTTTCTTTCCCTTTCCTGGTGATCGGGACTGATGTTTTCTTAGGAGGAGATGCACTGGTCCCCGCTAAGGCATGAGGGATAGAGCCAACAATTGCATTGAAGGCGCCTACCTGGTCGTCGTCTGATGAGTCTGATGTGTCTAACTCACCCTCGACCGTCTGATGAGCATTGACCTTGATGTTTGGGCATTCATTGTTCCAATGTGCCCCGCCGCAATGACGGCATTCTGAGGGAGGCTTTCTCCCCTGATTGTTGTTGATGGATGCAGCACTGTTGTTGTTGGAGGGAGGAGTCTTAGTTTTGGATGCACTCCGATCTCCCCCACTTTTGCTTGGGCCACCATTGCTGGGATGGTGCCCGTTGGATCCCCCTCGGACAGACGGCTGGGGCCTGTCATTCTGAGTTCCCAAATGATAGTCGCCAAGGCATTCTGCAGCTTGAATGGCCTTGGGCAGGGTGTCTACCCGTTGTCGCTGTAGTTCCATACGGGCATGAGGTTTCAAACCTTCTATGAATGCGAAGAGTTTGTCTTTGTCCCCCATGTCGCGTATGTTTAGCATGAGTGCGGAGAATTCGCGCACGTACTCCCTCACTGATCTGGTGTGGCGGAGGTCCCGTAGCTTTCTCCTTGCGTTGTATTCCACATTTTCGGGAAAGAACTGCAGGCGTATGGCTACCTTCAATTCATCCCATGTCTGGAGAGTATCTTCACCGGCCTTGATGGCTTCGTGTTTGACCCGCCACCAAAGTTTGGCATCGCCCTGAAGATACATGGCAGCAGTCGCTACCTTTTTGGATTCCTCCAAATGGCCCACGGCATCGAAGTATTGTTCGATGTCGAAGATGAAGTTTTCCACTTCTTTAGCATCCCGGGATCCGTCGTATGGCTTTGGCTCCGGTATCTTAAGCTTTTGTGGAATGGGGGTGAGGTTTGCTGCACCCCTGATGTGATGGTCGCCTTCTCGAAGTAGGCTCTGTAAGGCAGCATTGACAACGTTGAGCTTGTCAGTCAAGTCGTTTATGGTTTGCTGCATGGCAGTTAGTCTGTCTGCCTCATGTTGCTGATGGGCCAAATCGTCGGCACGCTCCTGTTGGAGGTCCTCAAATTTGCCATGGATGTTGGCAGTTTCAATGGCTGCCGTTTGTCGGTCCTCGTCGGAGTCACGACTGATGTTTGCAATGTCATTTTCGGCCTGCCGCATTCGGTGGTCCAGGTCGTCCAACCTTTGCACTAGGTTGTTGCTTTGATCAGGCACCGTTTCTACGATGGGTCGTAATCGGTCAACCGTCTCTTCTAGGGATGCTAGACGCTCCCCATGATTCACCATGGTCAGAAATGGTGATGATGGCAAATGTTTTCCCTCGTCCGATGTCGAGCCTAGGCTCTGATACCAACTGTTACGCAACGCCTTCCTGATGATCTTTGGAAGGGCAACGTAAGGCTAAGCAACCGATGTCAGTGCGGTTGCTGTCCGCCAATGAGGTCCTCGCCGCACGCTAGACTAGATTGTCAGTGCCGTGCGGGAAAACCAATGTCGTGGGCAATTGCGGAAGCTTGAGAGAGAATTGGGTTTTGAATGCTGATGATGATTTTATTGATGACTGAAAATGATGATTACAATGATGTGGTGTCGAGGGGGAGAGACACCAGAAAATGCTGATTGAAATGTTTGATTGTTTGGTCCCCCTTAATAATGCTTAAAAAAATAAACCAACATTACAAGACTAGTCCTAATAAAGCTGTAGAAGCACACTGAAATGAAAATGATGAAAACTAGTCTATGATTACAATGAAAAGGACTTAGATTATTACAAGGAAAAACTAAGTCCGATGGCAGCATCTTTGTCTTGCGGGTCTGCGCGCGCGTTGCTGTGGGCGCGCGCGACACTTGATGTGCTGGCCTGAGGCTGGGCACTGGTGCTTGGCATCAGGGTCTGTGCGCGAGGCGCTGCTGGAATGGGCCTGCAGCTGGGCGCTGGCGAGGCATCAGGATCTGCGCGCGCGGCATTGTCAGGGTGCGCGGCGCTGTTGTCATTGGCCAGCCCTTGGGCGCTGGCGAGAGGCATCGGTGGGGCGACAGAGGCACATGCGCGCTTGTCACTTGGCGCAGCCAAGACCACGGGGCCGACCATGGCGCTAGGAATTGTGAGGCTTGCTAGGCCGCCATGGGGCGCGGCCAAGGGGTCATGGGGCATGTCTGGAAAGCAGCCCATGACACAACTTGTGCTAAAAGAAACAGAAAAAGTGATATCAAATCCAATCGATCACAACAGATATTCATTTAAACAAAATAGGCATTCATTTGAACTTAGAAATGGAAAGCCACTACAAAAGAGATTCATTAACCAATAAACAGACCATAGATGCAAGTTCTCAAAGCTGTAACATTATTAACACACTCGATACAAAAAGATCAAAATTTCATACCTTGAGATCAACACAGCAAAGGAAAAAGAAAAATAAATCTCTAATTTCTGAGGAATGAAACCACCACAGAACCAAGAGAGAACAGCTATAGCTTAATAAACTGCAACAGATTCAGATTTCTCAACGAATTCCATTTTTTGCCCAAAATCCAGAATCGAAGTAAAAAAACTCTATTATTTCGAAATTCTAAACAAAAGCTGACCTCAAAGTGAATTCATGGAACACTCAATAATATTTTTTCTCTGTTCTAGTATAAGAAAATGGAAAAGAACAATGGAAAAGAAGAAAAAGATTTCGAACCCTAATTTTCTTCCTTTAATTTTTCTCCGAAAAAATCTCTCAAAAATCCTCCTCTTCCTCTGAAAATATTGTTTCTCTTATATAGGCCTTTAGGTATTCTCAAACCTTCTTCCCTCCTCTCTATGAAATCTCCCAACGAATCTAATTTTTTTACCCTCTTTTGATGGAAAAAAAAATGGACAAATGGAGGGAGTGGATCAAATTGAATTCAATCCAACGCTCCCTATTTTTCCTCATTTCCTTCCGAAGGAGTAAAAATCTGAAAATAAACCAAAGAGAGGGCATGTGAGGGAGAGAGAATTTGTCAGAAGCGGTTAGAATCTTTGGTGACGTGGTGAAGATGAGGCCCTGTGAGTGAACTCGCCTGAGTTTCAGGCGAGTTGGGGTTGGCTCGGATGAGGGAGACGATGAACAGTAGATGGGACACCGTTTCTAGGTCTATATGATTCAGGGTTTATTTGGGAAAATATTTATAAGGGGATTTATATATGAGGGGTTTTGGGGCAGGTCAACAGGCGGGTCGGGGCATAGGTCTAAGCTGTTGGCTTGGGGCGGGTAATTTGGATAGTTTGGGCTCAGATTTGGGATGAAGAATGGTTTGGGCTTCAACAACTTTGTCCCAACAACCTTTTATTCCCAAATTCCTTTTTCATTCCCTTTTTTAATTTTTTAATTAATGAAATCCTAAAATTAAAATCCTAAATTATCTAAATTGTAAAATTAAAATAATTACCTAATTACAATAATTATAAAAATTACTCAGTCCTAACTTGGAATGGAAAAATCAATAAACTAAAAATTAAAAGGGGTAAGATGAGTTATTTTTTTGTGATTTTTATTTTTTTAATAAAAGAAATAATTACTGATCAATTCAAACAATATAAAAACAAACCTAAATACAATGCATGGTATTTTGGTATTTTTTTCATGACTTTTAATGGAAACTAAACGTGCAAAAAGTGCAAACAATTAGTAAAATCCTACAAAAATACTACAAACTGGCAAATAATCGATTTTTTTTTTATTTTCTTAGATTTTATGGGAGTAATTCCTATAGGGTAAAAATGACATGTTCACAAATTTCATTCAGTTATAGTTAGTAGAAATATCACCAAGTGTTATTCAAAATATCTGGGAAGTTGATTACGGAGAATTCAGTGAGTCTGACAAAAGTAATTGGTAGGTTAATTCCCTATGGGATTCGACTCTGGGCTAAATACTTAGATTATATTTGCAACGACCGCTTGTCCTTTTTTATAATTCAGTTTTCTCTATTTTCAATCCATACATTGAAATTTTAACGTTTTTTGACTTGGTTGTACAGGTGCATGCCTAGAAACTCATCGAGAACTGGTGAAGTGTTTGAAGCATTATCAGATCCTGAGAAAGTTTTCAAGGCCTTGAATCGGGCCAACCAGAAAAACAAACAACAACAATCAATTGAACAACCTAAACCAGATATGGCAGAACAGGTAAACAACAGAGACAACAACGGGGATAACGCGGTAGACCCAGCTTCGCAGGTAATGGCGCATCTTGTGCCATAGGCTCCTCTATATGACTGGGTGCAACCCACAGCAGAGAATTTGGCTACAGCGATATTAGTTTCGCAGATACAAGCTGAATCTTTTCAAATCACAAACAACATATTGCACTTGTTGCAAAACAAGGAACTATTTTTGGGGTCATACATTGAAGATCCTCAACAGCACTTGAAGAATTTTCTGTCAATCTGCAAAACTCAATGGTAGCCCAACGTAACTCGGGAAGCAATAAAGCTATTGTTTCCATTCTCAGTGACAAGAACTGCCCAAACTTGGCTAAATTCACTTCATATTAATTCCATCACGACTTGGGAAGAATTCGTCAAGCAATTTGTGAATAAGTTTCATCCACCTAACAAGACTACTCAGCAAATTGATGAAATTTTTAGCTTCAAACAGAAACCAATGGAAACATTGCAAGAAACATGGGAATGATTCAAAGGGATGTTGGTTATATGTCCACACCACGATATTCCAGACCAGTTATTGGGGCAGCAGTTTTACATGGGTCTAACAGATAGCGTGAAGGCTAATATTGAGGTTTCAGCTGGTGGAGCATTCTTGAGCAAAACATAGAGAGAAAGCCAGATCCTGCTTGACAAGATGGCACAGAATACGAGGTAGACAACCAAGAATGCACCTATCACTCCAGTAGTTCACTCAGTGCCCTTAGATCCAGCCAACACTCTTGCTAAAAATATGTCCACCTTAATGACACAAATGAGCATACTCACCAAAAAGGTAGAGGAGTCAGGGCAGAAGTAGCAAGTGCACATTGTAGATACTAATGGGGGCTTATGAACATCTTGCATTAGTCAACCAATTGGTAGCCAGTGGAATGCGGAAAGTGATCATCATCATTACCCTGGGGACATGAATTATATGTCTAATTATGGGGGCCAAAGATAGGGTGGTCAGAATTGGGGCCAACATAATCAGCCATACAGGCCAGGCCATGCCAGCCACAACACAACAATGGAAATATGGGATCCATGCAACCCCACAATAATATGGCGCCTTATCAAAGGCCACATGGATACAACAATCAAATTCAGTAGTAGGGTTATCATTCGCCTCAGCAGCAATATGGTGGGAGATAGGAAGATGGGTTTGCTAGACTCGAGTTAATGATGCAATAGGTTATTGGGTCAAACACGAAAATGAGTGAAAGACTAGATGCACATGAGTCAGCCATAAAGAATATTGAAGTGCAAATATTCCAGATCTCGATGTCTTTAAATAATCATCCTCATAGGATATTGCCTGTAGACACTCAGGTAAATCCAAAAGATCAAGGCTTGAAGCAACTGATGGCAGTAAGTCTACGTAATGACAGAGATATAGACTTAGAGCAAGAGAGGGCTCGAGAAAGCAGACGGGCTAAGACACTTGTACCAGTGCCCATTGAGCAAGATAATTCAGCAAAACTGACAGAGGTGACAGTACAACCTGCCCAGGAAGAAACAAATACACAGATTGAGGCTGAGAAAGAAGCTGAGACAACCCAGGAACCCGTAGTTGAGGTGGTGTCTGACAAAGAGAAAACCCAAACTATTAGGAAGAAGAGACCTCCATCACCATTCCCACAGAGGCTAACATAATACAAGAAAGAGGAACAATACAAGAAGTTCTTGGAGATGTTGAAACAAATCCAAGTAAATATTCCATTGATTGATGCTTTGAAGGAGATGCCTAGTTATGCAAAAATGATGAAGGACTTGATGTCCCAAAAATTCAACTTCCAAGATTTGGCCACAGTGACTCTAACTCAGACCTGCAGTAGTGTGGTGACTAGACTATTGGCTGAGAAGTTGTCTGATCTAGGGAGTTTCACAATTCCTTGCACCATTGGTAGCTACATTTGTCAAGGCACTCTGTGATTTGGGGTCTAGCATAAATCTTATGCCCCTGGTGATCTATAAGAGGTTGGGGATTGGAAGAGCTAGACCCACGTCTATGTTATTGCAGCTGGCTGACAGAACTGTGAAATGACCCTCAGCTATCTTGGATGACGTGTTAGTACAGGTCAGAAAATTTGTGTTCCATGCAGATTTTGTGATTTTGGATTTTAGAGTGGATGAAGAAATTTCTATAATTTTGGGAAGGACGTTCTTGGACACATGGCGAGCCCTTATTGATTATGAAACTAGGGAGCTCAATATGTGGTTGAACGATTAAGATTCAACGTGCAGAAATCTATGAGGCGACCAAGTGAATTCGCTAATTGTTCTCTTATTGATGCCATGGATGTAATAGTGGAAGAGGATGATGAGACATTAACTATTGAGGATCCTCTTGCTGTATGTCTTGTGAATTTAGATGAGGTGAATGGGGAAGAATTGGCATAATGGGTGCTGGCTCTAGAGGGCAGAGGATTTTGGGAGAGAACACTTGAATTCGATCCCCTGCACTTAGAAAACAGAGAAACTCCTCTAGCCAAGCCATCCATATAAGAACCACCAAATATGGAGTTGAAGCCACTGCCCGCCCATCTCAGGTATGCGTTCCTAGGACCTAACTCCACATTTCCTGTTATTATCACATCTAGTTTATTAGACGTGCAGGCAAAACAACTTTTGCAGGTACTCATGAAGTGCAAGACTGCCATCGGGTGGACCATGACAGACATCAAGGGGATCAGCCTAGCATACTATATACATAATGTTCTGTTGGAAGAGGGGCACAAACATTCTAGGGAGCACCAAATAAGGATGAACCCCAATATGAAGGAAGTGTCGAAGAAGGAGGTTATTAAGTGGTTGGATGCGAGAATCATTTTCCCCATCTCTGACAGCAACTGGGTTAGCCCAATGCAATGTGTTCCTAAGAAGGGTGGTATGATGGTGGTAAAAAATGACAACAATGAGCTGATCTTTACTAGAACCGTCAAAGGCTAGCGAATTTGTGTGGACTATAGGAAATTAAATCTGGCCACCTGGAAAGACCACTTCCCACTTCCCTTCATTGATCAGATGCTTGGCAGACCGGCAGGGAGGTCCCACTTCTATTTTCTGGATAGGTACTCCGGGTACAACCAAATCTCCATCGCACCAGAGGACAAAATACCTCCTTCACATGTCCATATGGAATGTATGCCTTCTCGAGGATGCCTTTTGGCCTATGCAACGCACTAGCCACATTTTAAAGGTGCATGATGGCCATATTCAGTAACGTGGTTGAAGACATAATGGAGGTGTTCATGGATTATTTCTCAGTGGTGGGAAACTAATTCGATAAGTGCCTTACAAACCTGACCTGAGTGTTGAAAAGATGTATCGAGACTAACCTAGTATTTAATTGGGAAAATTGCCATTTTATGGTACAAGAGGGTATAGTCTTGGGACACAAGGTATCACTCAAGGGGATCAAGGCGGATTGTGCTAAATTTGACGTGATAGCAAAGCTGCCATCCCCCACATTAGTCAAGGCAATCAGGAGCTTCCTAGGGAATGCCGGGTTCTACCGGAGATTCATCAAAGACTTCTCAAAAATTGCCAACCCTCTCTGTAAGTTGTTAGAAAAAGATCACCCTTTCATGTTTTCTGATGATTGCAGGGTAGCATTCGAGGAGTTGAAAAAGAGGCTAGTCACAACACTCATCATTGTTGCCCCCGAATGGGAGCAACCATTCGAACTCATGTATGACGCCAGTGACTATGCAGTGGGGGAAGTGCTAGAACAGTGGGAAGACAAGCTAATGCACTCAACTTACTGCGCCAATAGAATGTTGAGTAGAGCCCAGGTGAATTGCACTGTGACTGAAAAGGAGATGCTAGTTGTGGTGTTCACTTTCGACAAGTTTAGATCATACCTTATTGGCTCTAAAGTAATTGTATATACCGATCATGCTGCTCTCAGGAACTTGATTGAAAAGAAGGAGTCCAAAAGAAAACGTTTTATCGTGACTGCCGCATGTAATACTGGGATGAACCTTACCTATTTAGAATATATGTTGACAATATGATCCGGACGTGTGTCCCCGAGATAGAACAATCTTCTATTTTTCAGGCATGTCACACATCAGCATATGGCGGATATTTTGAAGGAGTCAGGACTGCAGCAAAAGTACAAGAATCTGGGTTCTACTGGCCAATAGTGTTTAAGGATGCACATCAATGGGTGAAGGGTTGTGATGAATGTCAGCGAACTGGGAACATTTCTCGCCACCATGAGATGCCCATGAACCCAAAGCAAGATGTTGAAGTGTTCGATGCATGAGGGATAGACTTCATGGGCCCCTTCATCAGCTCCTTTGGCAATAAGTACATACTTGTTGTTGTAGATTACGTGTTCAAATGGGTTGAAGCTGCAACACTACCCACCAATGATGCCAGAGTGGTGATGGGGTTTTTGAAAAAAGAATATATTCACCCATTTCGGGACCCCAAGAGTTATTATCAGTGACGGAGGCACTCATTTCTGCAATCGAGCCTTCGCGAGAAATTTCTAGCAAAGTACGATGTGCACCACAAGGTGGAAACCCCGTATCATCCACAGACTAGTGGACAGGTCGAAGTGTCAAATAGAGAGATAAAAAGTGTACTGACCAAGACTATTAATGCCACAAGAACTGATTGGGCAAAAAAGCTAGATGATGTACTCTGGGCCTACAGAACCGCTTTCAAAACACCGATTGGTATGCCACCATATAGGTTGGTGTTCGGGAAGGCCTGTCACTTGCTAGTGGAACTAGAACAAAGAGCTTGGTAGGTAATGAAATAGCTAAATCTGGATATTGAGGCTGCGTGAACAAGTAGAGTCACAAAATTGCATGAGCTAGACGAATTCCGATTTGTTGCTTTCGAGAGCACGAGGTTGTACAAGGAGAGAATGAAGAGGTTACACGATAAGAACATTGTTGAGCGAAATTTCAATCTCGGAGACATGGTGTTGCTTTATAACTCATGATTAAGACTATTTTCGGGTAAACTCAAGTCACGATGGTCTGGACCATTTCAGGTGGTCGAAGTTCTCCCTTCAGGTGCCATAGAGATTGCCTCAGAGAAAGATTCCCATACATTTAGAGTCAATGGGCAAAGATTGAAACTATATGTGGGCATGGATAAAACCAAGGAAGTGTCAGTGATCCATCTGACTGAACCTCAGAGGTCGAGCGAACCTTAAATGCACTTATCTGCATCATGCCGCGACATTAAATTAGGCGCTGCATAGGACGCAACCCATTGGCTTGTTGTAACTGTCGTGCCACGACATTAACTAAGGCGTTGGTTGGGCGGCAACCCAATGCATAGTGACTTTATTATAGTTAGTATTTTTTATTTTTTATTTTTGGAATGTACTAACCAATGCAGGTGAGCTTGGGTGAGTGATAAATCCATCAGATACGAAAGGAACATGTAAAAAAGTGGAAAAATTTTTAGCCCCAGGAGCGCTCCCCCGTCATAGGCCGCACTAGTGGCCGCGCAAAAGACCAAGAATTCTGCCTCAAACTTTTGCCCAGGAGCGCGGTCGCGCTATGGCTGTGCTAATGGCCGTGCATATGGCCAAGTACACTATTTCACTAGCGTGGTCGCGCTCGAATCGCACTATAGCCACGCTAGTGCCGTCCGCTTGCCACTTTGTTTAACTTAACATTTTTTTTTATTTTCTTATTTTGTTTGTAATTGTTTTAGTTTGTTTATTCCCCCCCCCCAACCCTAACTATTCCCGTATTCTTCATTCCCAAATACCCAATGCCTAAGAACCTTGGCCCTAACTCCTATCTTCTCCTAAATTTCCCTCTCTTCCAAATTCCCCTCTTCTCCGTTCCCAAATAATCCCAGGCCAAATTCCCCAAGGTTCAAGCCAAACCCTCCAGTAATCTTCTTCACTTCTCACCATCTTCTCTCACTGCAGGTAAGGATTTCTTTTTTTTTTATATTTCAAGTTATGTAGATTTTCATTTGATTTCTTAATGATGTAGTAGTTTATCTTCTCTTTTCTTGGAAATAATTTGTAGTATATGTGTAGTGTTTGTGGGTGGTGATGTTTGTGGAGTTGTATATCTTCACTTAGTGGGTGAATTTGGGGAAATTATGGTGGTCATGGGCTACAACATGTTTAATTGGGGGTTCCAGTATATAATGCCCACAAGGTGTTTGTTTAAATGACATAGTGAGTATCAATGGTAATTGTGACCAATTGTGCGGGTGAAGTCTGAGTAACCACAGTTGAGGCACACCTTTTGTGTTGTGCTAATGCTATTCTTCTTCCAGGTACTATGGCTCCCTCCTGGAAACGCCGAACAACAGGTGCTTCATCCAGCGGTCAAGCTAGATCTTCTAGGGCGCGCGGGTCAGCTCCTACTCATCCCTTTGATAGTAACAGGTTCATCTCCGCCAAGGTTTAGGATTGTTTTGCTGATAAGGCTCCTAAGAAACCAATACCAGAGAGGGCCATGGATATAGGGTCACTCCAGCTTGGCTGCCCCAACCTGTATCATGAGTTGGTCAGGCGTGGGCTACAAATCTTCTTTGAAGAGCCGGACGAGGGGAATTGTATGGTTGTGTGTGAATTCTATACCAACATAAAAGAACATGTGAATGGTGTAGTAACAGTGCATAGGAAGGTTGTGGATGCCTTTGTTAAGGCTATTCGTACGATATACCAGTTGCCTGCATCGGTGGATGAGTATGACAACTATTATGAACTATATGTTAGAAAATACACTCAGTGGGAGATGTTCTTTGAAACCATATGTGTACCTGGAAAGGAGATTGTATGGATGAAATATAGGAAGAAGTTCCATTCAGCAGCACTCACCTTTGAAGGGAAGTGTTGGTTCTCTGTCATCAACAACCGCTTGACCTCGTCTTCCAACACCACGAAAGTGAATGCTCCTCGAGCTACTCTAATTTGGTGCTTTATAAATGGTCACAACTTTGACGTGGCCAAGCTGATTCACGAGGAGATGTTCACCCAATGTCCGGTGAAGAGTTATGGTTTCTTCTTCCCTTCCCTAGTCACTAGGCTTTGTCGAGCGGCTCAGGTGCCAAAAAATTTGAATGTGGATGGGATAGTGCCGAGAGACTCCAAGTTCCGAGTTGATAAGGTAACTACTGGGAAGGAGCCTATGGCACCTGGTGGTGATGATACTACTGAATCTGATGAATCTGAGGAAGGGGAGGATGGGCAGGAGGAAGTAAGGGCCGAGTCACCGACCCATGAGCAGATTGCAGAGGCTGTAGGACCATCTGGGATTGGTCGGGTTACCCCGTTCACAGCCTTAGAGTGTGAGGTGGCAAGATTGCATACCTCGGTCGCTGACTTAGGTATATGTGTTGATGTGGTGGCTGTCTAGCAGGTGAAATCGGAGAAGTAAATTTTGGGCTGGCGGTGAGCTCTGGGCCGTGCATGCAATCTGAACCCGGAGACGGTCTCCGATCAAGAGTGATCAATCAGGGGAGTTCCTTTACCTCACTGTTCTTTATTTTGTATGGTATGAGGACATGTCTTCCTCTTAAGTGTGGGGTAGGGGATAATTCAATGTATGTGCATATATGAAAGAACTTGACTATTTTATTTTTTTCTTTGTTTTTCTTGATTGTTTTATGTTTTCATTGTTTTTGTGGTTTTGAGTAGCAGTCAAATTAGGTAAGTCGACTTGTCCCAACGATGATCTCTTTCGACAGAGTTCTTGAAGGTCTAAGTCGACGTGAAAATCTGGAAAAAAAATAGAAATATATTGGACTCTTCCTGATGACTGATCTTCTAGACAGTTTTCTTGAAGGAAGTAAGTCTAAAGAAAATGCCAAAAAGATTTTTTTGTTTTAGGAAGTGTAGTAACTCCCCCTTGGTTTTTCTTTGGGCCACTGTTCTTTTTCAAGGGTTTTGCTTGAACCGGGTGTAGTTAGTTTTTTTGTTTATTTTGTTTCTAGTTTTTAGTTGGTACTTATAGGCGATGAGCTGAAATAGGAAGAGAAACCCTTAGTGTTGATACACCTGAATACAGTAGATACTATAGTGTGACACTTAGTCTTAGTGGTTGATTCTTGTTAGAGTGCCTTAAATTGTATGGCTGTAAATGACTTGAATACTCAAACGAGATTGTCTTGGTAAGCCAATCTGGAGTGAGTCATGTTCTATGTGTGTGTGGGTTGTATTGTATTCTATGCTCTGCATTTGATGCCTAGAACTTGCCTCGTGTGTTTGCAAAGCGAAATAGTAGCTTTATTCAGTTTTAGACGTGATATAGGCTTTTTTTTGTTAAGCCATATATATAAAGTAGACCCACCTAAATACGATACATCGTAGTTAACCCCGTTAAGCCTATAAGCCTGTTTTTTTGGCAACAACATTACAAACCTTACCCAATTATTTGAACGGCCCATCTGTTTGAACCCATTTACCTCCTATGAGCACTTGAATGGTTATGAAATATGCAAAAGTTAAAGTGTGGGGTGGTGGTTTGGTTTTCGAGTGGAATCAATGTAATATAGAAAAATGTGCAGTATTTCAAAAAATAGAAGAATAAGCGCCACTTAAAAAAGAGAGAGAAAAAAAAGAGAATAAGTAAATGTAATACTTGATAAGTGGTGACTTGATACAATTGCACCTAATGTAGTTTGGGGAATTATAAATAGAAGTGTGGTGGAATGTCTGGTCTGACATAAGTATGGTTTTGAATGCGAATGTGAGTGTATTAAAAGTGCTTAGGGAGGTTAGTCACTATATCCAAATATATCCTACCCGTCCCTTAGCCTACATTACAACTAAATAAACTCCTAATTGATCTTAGACTGAATGGGCTCGATTAGTAGAGTAGTACACTATGGGCAAACCTATGGTGCATCTGTGTGGCATATGAATTTTCTTTCTGAGAATGATCGAATTTTGTCTATCTAAGTTCCTAATTGTTCTTAATATTGTTATTTGTAGAACTACTCTCTTGTGTGATGTGAGGGTATTTGATTAAAAAATGAATGGTAAGTATTGACCTCTATATAGAGTAATTTGAGTAAGTATGAATATTGTACGGCACGCGAGAGTCTGCTCTTGAGGCAAGGGAGTAACGTGAGTACGCCAACTCAGTAAGTAACTAAAGTAAATAAGGTCTGAGTGCAGTGACGAGCAGTTAAAATCATATATATAAGGGTATTCAATAGAATATCAAGTCCAACTCAACAGTTTTAAATCCATTTATTTCGTAGAACTTCAGTTTCAATTGAAATACTTTGAAATCATTTACTTAGCAGTTTTCAACAGTGGCTCATTATAAAAGAAGAGTGAAAATCAGCAAAAGTGTCATAAATTGGCCCCTCGGGCAAGGTATCACTCATAAATATAGCCTATCGGACAAGCCTCTCAGTCACTCGTGACTCAGCTCTCGTCACATCGTACTCACACTCAGCACTCTAGCTCAACAACAACAACAACAACAACAATAATAATAACTGCGGCGTGCAGCCTGATCCATAATTTATAGTCGACTACGCTCACTGGGGGTGTACAAACTCCGAAGGGGCTCCTACAGCCCAAGCGTCATATCGCTGCGGTGCGCAGTCCGATCCAATATATATATATATATATATATATATATATATATATATATATATATATATATATCATTGAAAGGTGTAGCTCGATCCATATAAGTATCGATGCGGCGTGTAGCCCGATCCATAATATATATATATAATCCTCACCATTAGGTCCTCCACCTCTCTCAGTCATTAACCTCACAGCCACTCGGGTATATTAGTGGAAATCAGGGAACTCAGCCCAAACAGTTTTCACATTTTAAGAAGTAGAGTGATAAAACCAGTTTTAAACAATAAACAGGTAAAACATGATTGAGGATAGGATTTCAAAACAAATAGAGTGAGGAAAATAGTAAAAATGTCCCTAAGGTTCTAAATAGGTCGGCACAAGGCCCTAAACATGGCATACATCCCATAATATAGTATTGATCTCTAAAATATGGGATATCATAATATTTCAAATCAAATACGCGGCTTAATAGCCGCTACGGGATGGACCAAGTCAAAATCCCTACCGGTGCACGCCCACATGCTCGTCACCTAGCATGTGTGTCACCTCATTTATCATATCAATACGAACTAGTGGGGTTTTATACCCTCAGGTCCAGATTTACAATGGTTACTTACCTCAAACCGGATGAAATACTACTCTACGATGTCTTTGTCTCTCGCCTCGGCCTCAACTCGCGCCGAATCTACCCAAAATCAGAATCATAACATTAGAATATGCTAAGGGACGAAGCCCATGCGAAAATAATCAAATTATACCAAAAATCCCGAAATTGATCCAACCTGACCCCAGGGCCCACATCTTGAAATTTGACAAAATTATATCAATGGAATCCTTATCCTCCCGCGAGTTCATACATACCAAGAATACCAAAATTCGACCACAAATGGCCCCTCAAATCCCTAGATTTAGGTCTCCAATTTCCAAGCCCTAACTCCTAATTTTAGGCTTCAAATCCCGCAAATTTCATGTTTAATTAGGTAGAAATTACAATAGGATCGAGTATTAAGTCCAGAATTCTTACCTCCAAGAAGTTCTCTTTGATTTCCTCTTCAATCTCCCCAACAAGCTCCAAAACCGAGTAAAAAATGGTGAACTTCGGCCAAAAATCGCGAAAATGGCCTTTAAATATTTTGCCAAGTGATTTGACATCCTTCTTCGCGAAAACAGTCAAAGCCTCGCATTTGCGAAGCACAAAAATACCATTGACCAAAACTCCTCTCAGCGAATGTGATGATCCCTTGCGGACGCGATGCCTCAGCAAATTAAACCTTCACGAACACGACATCCCCATCACGAACACGTTAAACACCGACTCAGCCCTTCGCGAATGCGGGTCCCTCATCACAAACGTGAAGGCCAACCCTTCTTCCTCACATCCTAACCCTTTGCGAATGCGAAGGTAAAAAACCTGCAACACCAACAGTAGTTTTTCTACAATTACCTCCAACATGAAATGATCCGTTTAACCACTCGAAACTCACCTGAAGTCCTCGGGACCTCAACAAAACATTCCAATATATCCCATAACCTCATTCAAACTTGTTCCAACCTTCGGAATGCTCAAAATAACATCAAAACACCAAATTTGGATCGGATTCAAGCCTAAGAATTCAAAAAACCCAAATTCCGCTTTTGATCAAAAAATCTATCAAATCTCGTCCGAATGAAATGCAATTTTTCACACACGTAACAAATGTTACAACTAACCTACTCCAACTTCCGAAATACCATTCCGACCCCTATATCAAAATTTCACTTATCAACCGAAAAACGCCAAAATTCCAATTTTGCCATTTCAATCCTCAATCTACTCCGGACCTCCAAAATACATTGTGATCACGCTCCTAAGTACCAAATCACTCTTGAAGCTACCGAACCATCAAAATTCACATCTGGGTTCTCTTTCATATAAAACAACATCTGATTGACTTTTCCAACTTAAGCTTACTCAAAAGAGACTAAATGTCTCAAACCTTACCAAAACCTCTCCAAACTCGAGCCAACCAACCCGATAACATATAATACAGCTTGTGAGCACGTGATTTTTGCTTCACGAAAAAACCACTCCAAAATAAATCGAAAATTAAAACAAATTTCCTTGGTGTACATTTTTTAGAATTTGCGTGGCATTTTTGGATAATTATTTGTGTTTTTATCTATGAATGTTTATCCTGTTTTAATTAATTAAAATACAAAAATAAAAATATGTTGCATGTATATTTAGGATTTGATTGTGCATTTAGGAAATAATCGAACCATAATTTGGTTTTAAAAGAAGAAAAGCACAAAAATATGCATTTTGTCTATTTTATGTCATTTAAAGTGTGCCATCGTGTGATTTTATTTTAATTAAATGTTTTAACTTGTGTGCTAATTGTTGTTAAGAGTTAATTAATATTTTGTAGTTCAATTTTGGTTTTACAATTTATTTTTAGAATTTTTGGTAATTATTAATTAAAAGAAGAAAATGAAAAGAGTTGAATATATAAGGCAAATCGGATTTGGGCCAAAATTATAGACCAAAAATCAGGCCCAAACATTCAAAAGACCCGGTCCATTTCAGCCAGTCCCTCAGAAGACTCGAACAACGTCGTTTCTGAGTCTCAAATCTGGGCCGTTGATTTGTTTCAATCAAACGGTCCAGTTCAGCCCCTGCATAATTGAAACGACGCCGTTTTAGATGATCAGATCTAAGCCGTTCATCTATCTTGATCCAACGGCCTCAAGGCCTCCTCTATACCCGACCCATTTTCACCCAGGGTTGACCCAATTTCGTATAGAGACCAAACGGCGTCGTGTCATTAAATGAAACGATCCAGGCCGTCGATCGTGCTTGATCTAACGGCCAGGATCAAACAACCCTGCCCCTTTATAAACTCAACCTCCTACCCCAGCCCCCCTAACCAAACACCCCCCTCGTCTTCCTGTTCATCGTCTCAACTCAGAGACCTAACCAAACACTCCTCACCGAAACCCTAGCCGCCATGACACCCCACCGCCTAAAACCCGGCGGCAACAACGCCGCCGGTCACCAAATCAACACCATAAGACCATCAGACCACCCTCGCTCCAAATATGTTAACCATCTGGCTCGAATCTTCCTGAAACTCCTCGAATCTTCATTTGAAGATTCGAGCCAAACATGAACCTACCCCAATCCACTCCAAATTCATACCAGGCAACCCCCAGACCTCCCTTATACCATAAATGACTTTGGTTCCGTTCAAATCTGCCTAGAAATGTTCGAACCCTAAATCGAAAACCAGGAACCCTAGAAATTCCAAATCATGGAATCCGTCCAAATTAAGTGAGGATTTGGGGTCTAATCGACCTTAATTGAAGTGTTCTCAGTTGAGAACACTTCGACGAAGGTCTGTTCGACCTCAAAGTGTCCGATTCCGAGTTCGAGCCTGGGTCCGTATAGTTCTGATGTTCTGAGGTATTTTTATTTTTCCCTTGTTCTGTGTTCACGTTTTTTTTATCTGTGTATCTATTTAGTTTAGTTTTGTTGATTTTTCCATTCTTTATCAATTCATATTCTCATCTACAGTGACCTTTTTATTTGGTCGATTTTTCTATTTGTTGATTAGTTGTACCTGTTATAAACTACACATTTGATTTGATTAATGTCGTCGAATAATTAGTTTCATAAGTCCCCTGTTTTGTCCAAAGCCATGAATCACCCTGTTTGTATGTTTGATTATGTTTGTTGTTACCAATTGTGTATGTATAATCGATTAATAAGTTGCGTCGATTAATTAGTTTCATGTTTGTCCCTGTTTCTGTCAATACCACTGAAATTACCCGTGAATTGCTTGATTCTCTGTTTCTGATTGTTTAGTGTCAATTGTAATATGTAATCGATTAATTAAGCTTCATTGATTAGGTCGTTCGTATAGTTTGAATCATTTGGCATTCTGTTGTTTAAAGTTTTTCAATTGTTAGTTGTCTGATTAATTAAAATTTTGTTTGATTATAAGCATTGTTCTAAATCACTGAAAATCTTGTATTTGATGTATTTTTCTGTCTTAAATTACTAGCTGGAATTGGTTATAGCTGTTAATCAAATTAGTTTTAGTTAATTGATAGTTGAGCAGATTTTAGAATCAAAAGTTTTAATATATTTGAATAGTTGTATTAGGGGGGCAGTAATATTAAGGGATTTCAGGGGTGATTTGGGAATGAAATAGTTAGAATAATATGTTGATGTTAGTGTTTTGTTACTGGGATGTTGGTGTCTATAAATTAATGTGGTAATGGGGAACAAAAGGGAACGGGGGGGCTGAAAATAAGGAAAAGTTTTCCTTAGTGGATTTTAAGTAGAAAATTTCAGATTTAGTGGGAGAAAGGGGGGTCGGGCAGTAAGTGGAAAAGGAGGGCAAGACTGTATAAGAAGGTAGAGGGAGGTCTATAGACAGGGGGAAAACATCTTCTAAAAAATACTAAAAGGAAATCAGTTCTTCAGGCAGTCACAACATTTTTAAAGCTAAAATATTCAGTTTCTCTTTGAGAGTTTAAGAGTGAATGGAAGCTGAACTTTGAAGAAAGGAAAAACATTCCTAGTTCAAGTTAAAAACCTGCTGGATTTTATCATCAGAATTCAGTAATTTTAAAGTTGAAATAAGCTGACTTTCAAACTAAAATAATTGTTTGGCATTGTTGGCTTTCAAGTAGTATTTCCTGAAGTGTGCTATTGGACATTTGTTACTGTTTCATTGCTATTTCTGGGTTTTTCTCCATTGGTTCTCGGGACTGCTGGTTGACGGATTTTGTTCCGTTGGTTTTAAGTTGCCTGTTGGTTATTGTTGCTGTTGTCTGTTACTAATCTACTAATCCTCACCTTCTTCTTCTGTTCTATTATCATGTACACTACTTTGAATCACCTCGATGTTTGATTATTGAAGTTGAAATAAAATGGACAGAAGATTTCTGTATTTAACTATAGAATAATTGTATTTTAGTTAGGAATTGGTTATGTGTTTCCTGTTATATGAAGGGTAGAGGCATGTAGTATTAAGACTATTTTTGTAAGATCACTGATTAGCAGCTAAATAGGGCATAACGTTAGATTACAGACCTAAGATCCTTGAAAGGACGTGAATATTAGTCAATACAGTATGCATGTTTAATTTGAGCAGAATTGTTAGATTGTTGAACTATTGGACGTTATTTCTGTAAGAATTCCATAGTTATCAGTTTCAGTTTTGCTAATTCATATATTTAAAATCATGTAGCTTCGGAATCACATCCGACTCGAATTGGTAATTAGTTAATGTGGTGAATCGATTTAATTGGTTGGTAAAATCTAGCTTTAAACTCGCGAATATTGGAATAGAAGTGACTTGAAGTTTGTGATTTTTTGAATCTTGTTAGTAACAAAGATCCGTAAGTGTTAGGCAAATATAATTGGTTAGTAATTTCGTATAATCCGTAGACTAGATATATTTGAACTGCGATTCAATGTAGTAAGGCTAAGAACACTAATCCAATAGGTTATTTAAGTTAATGATCAAGCTTAAGCAAACTTTCGTAATCATTAGTAATTAAGGTTGGCTTAGTTTCAAGTAGTTGAAAACAATTAGTTCCAACGGTTTATTTCATCTAACAATGTGGGTTTAAATTAGTTATAGGATAATTAGGTTCCTTTGAATATATATTGTTTGTCAATTCCGTATTTATTTATAATTTCAATTTCAGTAGTATTGGCTTATAGAATAAGGCATGAAATAGTTTCCTATTACGCAAGTTTGATTGCAATTTTCCGGTTGCGCTTGCTTTAATCCGATAAATAAGTAATGGACTTTTCAAGCATGTAATTAACTAGGATTTTTCTCTTTTATTTTACAGACAAACTTAAATAGAAAATGTAGACATTTTAGGAATGTCTTTTTAAAAATAAAAGAGGCGTGCCTCGCCAAAATAAAACGTACAAGCGGTGAGGCCCTCTATTTTTAATAACTATCTAGCTTTCGGGAGAGGTCATTTAGCGAATATCCACGGCCTTCACAGAATTAATAACACGATAGTCTCTTTAGGCGCATATTTAATAAAATTATTTTCCTAAATTCGGGTGCGCATTTATGTGGCCCAAATCAAATCTCAACGACGTTAAAATATGTTAAAAACTACGGGTGCATTTATGTGACGTGGTTCGAGACATGCTTTAACGACGTTGTAATTCTCTTTTAAAATAATAATAATAATAATAAAAGCTGCTAAAAGTTAAAATTTGCACAAAGGTTCAAAATGTATTAAAATCAGATAAATAAGTCGAATATGACAGTTGAGCGACCGTGCTAGAACCACGGAACTCGGGAATACCTTACACCTTCTCCCGGGTTAACAGAATTCCTTATCTGGATTTCTGGTGCGCAGACTGTTAAACAGAGTTAATTTTTTTTCTCGATTCGGGATTTAAACCGGTAATTTGGGACACCATAAATCTTCCAAGTGGAGACTCTGAATTTTAAATAAAATAATCCCGTTTCAATTGTCACTTTAAGTTGGAAAAAACTCCCTCATATGCCCCTTTTCGGGGGTGTAGGTAAAAAGGAGGTGTAACACAGCTGAACAAGACAATAAGAAGAAGAAATAGGGAAAACGGTGTGGTAACTCATGAAACAACCAGCCAGGTCATTACATCCTCCCCTTCTTAAACAAATGTTCATCCTCGAATGAGGATATCTACTCTACATCTCCCGCTCGGTCTCCCAGGTAGCCTCCTCCAAGGGCCAACCTCTCTATTGCACTTTCACTGAACTGATATTCTTTGACCTCAATTTTCGAACCTGACGCTCCAAAATGGCTACTGACTCCACATCATAAGTCAAATCATCAAAATGTTTTAAAGCTCTATTTCAAGGTTTTGGTCATTATACCGCATTTTGAGTTTGAGAGCTCAGTTTTGGGTGATTATGAAGGGGATTTTCATGCTTTAGATCGGGGTAAGTGTTTTTGACTCTGATTTGTTTATTAATCACGATCCCATCTTTTTTTATCATTTAGTTGGTGATTTGGAGTAGAGAAGTTGGGTATTTTGGTAAAACTTATTTAAAAAGAAATTTGAGTACTTGAAGGTCAATTTGAAGTCGGAATTGGATGATTTTAGTATGATTGGACTCACATTAGAATGGGTGTTCGGAATTTGTGAGTTTTGTTGGATTCCGAGGTGCGATCCCGGGGGTTGACTTTTTGATTTTGATTATAGATCTTAGCTTTATCATTTGGATTCGATTTCTATGACTTTTATTGATTATATTAAGTTAATTTAGTTAGATTCGCGTCGCCCGGAGATTTATGCACGCACGGGAAGGGTTTGTTAGATGAGTAAGTTTTATTGCTTGAGGTAAGTATCTTATCGAGGCTTGGTTGAGGCACTAGTTGTTTGAGTTATTTGTGACAGCTACGTGCTATGAGTGCGCACATGTGTGGCATTTGAACCCATATGCAGGCACCGGGGTATTTATCCATGTTCGGGATAGTGCTTAGGCGATGATATGCCTAGAATTTAACTGTTAAACTATAAGGTATAATGTTTCTCATATTTTTAACCTTGTTGTGAACTATTTGAGCTATGTTTGGAGTTACATAAAGGCGGGATAAGAGACATAGGGCTAAAGAGAGAGCCAAAATAGGATCTTTTGTGTATAATCCTGCATAATCTCGAATGTTATCAGTTCCGGTATGTAGACCAAATAATACAATGCAAGTAGAAGCTCCTAGATTCATGGAGATATAGAACAACATATAAGTTATCATTCTTGCATATCCATCATTTGAGTCTCCAACAATTATTCCAATAATGACATATGCAATTTGACCTATGGACGAATATGCAAGCATACGTTTCATACTTGTTTGAGTAATAGCAATGAGATTTCTAAGTTTTCTATTCGGTCAATGATAGGCTTTAGGCCTTACCTTACTCTTTAGGGGTTTACTCTTCTACTTAAGTTTCTAGCTAGGTTGATGCCCGCTGCTGATCCTTTCTAAATCCAGCTTCAACCGAGCATACGCCTACTACGGGAATAGGAAGAACGGAAATTTAGTTTTATGTTGAAGTCTTTCCCGTTGGAAGGATGGGGGCGCCTTGCACGTCTTGGAAAATCATGCTTTGTATATGAAGTTATTGGCCCATGGTCCTCAGTAAGGAAAGGACCTAGAACAAAGATACAAACAAGAAGGGGAAAAAATAGGCGATTCGAATCCTCGTTCTTCTAATTTCCTCTTGTCTGCTTTCTTGCTCATGCCAATGCCTAAAAAATAGTTAAGAAATCTGCATGGGATTCTGTACCAAGAACATCGGCTTCTCATGTCGATCTTCTGTTCGGCCAATTGGACAGTATCATCTTCGTTTAGTTTACTATTCAACGTCCCCTTATCCCTAGTTGTACAAGTACAACCTAGAAGCTTCCTCTTTCATATTGATAAAAGCGCTAGGCACCTCTTAACAGTTCAAAGTCCCCCTTAGCTCCCTGAATGATCTTGATAATTGTTATTTCTGTGATGAAATTGCTGATTTAAGCTATGATAGCACACTTTGCACATGCCTACACTTTAGCATGCCATTTATACCAGTCTAGAAGCATGAGATCTATTATTCATTCATCATATACATGTATTCATGTATATCTGCTTCTGTGTGATATGAATTGGACTGGATGGTGACCACGCCAGACAGATTGTACTGTTATGCCTGTGACCACGCGGGGTGGATTGTATTGTTATGCATGTGACCATGCCGGATGGATTGTATGGTTATGTTTGTGACCACGCACGGCAGATTATGATATTGAGCCTATGACTATACAGGGTTGGTATCCTATTGAATTGGTTGTGCTTGCATTTGGATATGGATCCATCCTCCTAGTGTCACCCTCTCATGTGCCTTCTTGATGGTGTACACAAGATTTAAGGACAATGATTAGTGGTTTTGTATGGAAATGAAATTGTTGGGGAAAATCTGGCCATTGTCTATTTGGATTTTGCATTTCATCTTAGAGTAGTTGTGTTGTATCATTTACTGAGCAGGGTACTTGAGTAGTTGTGCCCACACACACACAGATAATTCTTTTTGTGCTTTATATTTGATCATATAGTTGTTTTGTACTCGTGCTTCTTTTACACGAGGTTAGTTATGATACTTATTGAGTATATTGGGTCGATTGTACTCATGCTACACTCTCCATTTAATTGTGCAGATCCAGGTATCGGACCTAGTCATCAGTAGTTGAGGCTAGTAGTAGAGTTGTTGCTCAGAGACGAGGTAGAACTGCATTCTTGACCACAGTATTGACATCTATTTCCTTATGCACTATTGTCTTCATTTCAGATAGTATTGCAATCGGTCATTTCAGACTTGTATTTTCATATTAGAGCTCATGAATCTGTACTTACCAGTTCTGGGGGATTTATCATGTATTAGCTGCATTTTTTTATATTGAGATTTTAGACTTAAGTTATTTCTATAAATTTCGTTATTTTTGGTTCTTTATTATTATGTTTGGTTTGCCTAGCAAGTGCGTTAGGATCCATCACGACGGGGTGGGATTTTTGATCGTGTGACATGAGAAAATCACAAGAAGTAGCTGATAGGGACCCACGGTGGGGGTCAAACAATTGACGTGAATATATAAAGTATATGTTGGAATAATTGACAATGTATAATATAAAGAAATAAATAGTTATTATCTAGTGGTGCCTTAGAGAGCTTGATAGATTACAGAATTTGAAGAAATCACTGCAATATAAGAACTTAATGGGTTAAAAGATATGTCACGACAAAGAGAACTAATATTTCGAAGGATTGAAAGAGATTTTTAGTAGGTAGACATCTTGTATTGATCAATATATGTGCTAGAAAGAATATTAGTGTCCCTTTTATTGTGGACTAACGTGAAGGATTGACCTAGTCTTGACATGGTTAGAAGGCATGCTAAAGGCCTGCTTTGCTCGCGAAAGAATGTTATACCCTCCAATAGTGGAAACATCATGTTAGCCAAGTTAGTCTTGCTTGGATTGTCTTAGTGATAATGCTATTGGAGTCAAGTTATGACCACTAAATTAACTACTCAATGAGTCAATACACTCGCCCTTCTTTTATAATATTTAGATACATAACTGATATAGTGTTATAAAGTTAAGTTACTGAGATGGGGGATAATATTTCATGAGCCTCAAAGTTGTTCCTGAGAGCTCATCTTATCTTATGTTGTGATTATATATTTTTGTATGTTGAGAACTCTCTAGAGTTGCTCATGCCTTCACTAATAGTCGAATCTTGATATAATGTTATACTGCTTTATTGAGATTAAGCGATGTTATATGTTCTATTACACTAACTAGTTAAAGTTGTGATATCATTTTGTGTGTTCAGATGTATATGTTGTTGGTAGATTAAGTGGATGATAGTTCAGGTAATGGAATAAACTATCAGTTTAGGTCAATATTAAATTTTATATAGGGTAGTAAGTAAATAACCACAGGTATTATTGTTTAATATGTAAATAGTTATACTTGCAAAAAATTTAGTTCTCTAATCCTCAACTTCATAAATTTTTATTTAGATAGCTAAACATGTTTACAATTACTATTTTAATGGCCCTTGACCCTCGTGTCCCTCAATTGCATTTATTTTGATAATTATCCACATTAGATAAGAATATGTATTCATCATCAATTTAGAATAAGTAAATACAAGGTCGGAATCAATTATAATGTTATTTGAATGACTAAATAAACTTCAAGGCTTGCGACCGGAAAATTAGTGCTACCTCAAGATCTTCAACTAATCCGAATCTAGCTCATGACAACTACCACAATCAGCAACACATGGATCTGCATACGAAGTGAAGAGTATAGTAGGAGTACAACCGACCCCATATACTTAATAAGTAATAAGCCTAACCTTGGGCTAAAAGTAGTGACGAGTTTGGCAAGACCCGATGCTCGCTTTCCACAACCAATAATAGCAATAACATCAGAATAATAATATATGAAGGAATAAAACTCAATAATAACAGGCCCAACTTAACACAATAGGAGGAAAAATTGACATGCTTCTTAGATATAATAGTTATGGCATCAACTTACATAGAATTCACTTACACAGATATTTATTTACAAGATAAAAACTATAATATCAAGCTCTAAACATAAAGTAGAGTCATCAAATACCAATTAGCATGAAGGATCATGCGGATTTATACCTGCATATCAGTTATACATGCCAAATCAATAAATAATCATAGTTTAAATATCAAGTATACATAATCTCAACACATTCATAGTGCCTGGCACAAAGTACCCATCAATCATACGATTAGAAGCGTAAGTTGAAAGAGTTGACCGGATATTGACTTATGTGTAAATGACTCTGGAATGGAGTTTTGATGGTTTTGATAGCTCCATGGTAATTTTGGACATATGAGTGTGTCCGAATAGTGATTTGGAGATCCATAGTTGATTTTGGCTTGAAATGGCAAAAGTTTGAAAATTAGAAGTTTTAGAAATTGAGAAGTTTGATCGAGAGTTGACTTTGTTCGGGCTCAAGTTTTTGTTCCGAAAGTTAGAATAGGTTTGTTGTGTCATTTATGACTTTTGTGCAAAATATGAGGTCCATCGGACTTGATTTGATAGGTTTCGGCATTGAATGTGGAAGTTAGAAGTTCATAAGTTCATTAGGCTTGAATCGATGTGGGATTCGTGGTTTTATTGTTGTTTGATATGATTTGACGCTTCGAGCGAGTTTGTATGAAGTTTTAGGACCGGTTGGTATGTTTGGTTGAGGTCTCGGGGACCTCGGGTGTGATTCAGATCATGTTCAACACATTTGGAACCTCGGAGGAACTGTTGATTTCTGCTACTGGTTTTCTTGTACGCGATCATGAGTGGGATGTCAGGATCACGAAGGGTTGTTAGCCACTGATGGAAGTTTGTTCTATGCAATTGAGAGGTGAGGTTTGTGATAGCGTATCTTGAGCAGTTAATGTATCGCGGACATGCGGGCATAGTCGCATTCGTGAAGAGGAAATGAGCAGACTGGGTTCACGCGTGGTTGTTATTCACGCTCGCGTAGCAGTGTCTGCGATCTCGTAGGTCAGTGATGGTTAGTCATTGCGTTTGCGTCGGTCTTTTCGCGATTGCATAGGGTTTATTTTAGGCAGCTTAGTTTTGTGTTTCGTATCGCGAGGCACTTTCCACGATCGCTATTGAGTGCTTCTAGGCAGAATTTAAAGTTTAAAAAATGAAGGTTTGAGGTTATTTTACAATTTGATTTTGGGAGCTCGGATTGAGGCGATTCTTGGAGATATTTTCAAGGGAGTGATTAGGGTAAGTGATTCTAACTTGGTTTTGGTTAAATTACATGAATATATTATTGATTTCATCACTTAATTAGTGATTTGGGTTGAAAATTTTGGAAAAAATGGAGAAAACTTCTTAGGCCGAATTTTGGGGATTTGAGTGGGATTTTGGTATCGGATTTTAGTAATTTTGGTATGGTTGGACTCGTGGTTGAATGAGTGTTCGGATTTTGTAATTTTTATCGTATTCCGAGACGTGGGCCGGAGGGTTGACTTTTGATTAAGAGCTTAGCATTTTCATATGGAATTGATTCTTATAGCTTGAGATTGTATCAAATTGTTTGTGGCTAGATTCAAGGCGTTCGGAGGTTGATTCGCGAGGCAAGGTCTTGTTGGAGTAGAGATTTGTATAGTTTGAGGTACGTAACACTTCTAAACTTGATTCTGAGGGTATGAATCCCTGAAATTACGTGTTATGTGATTGGTGTTGAGATGACGTGCATTCTAGGTAACGAGCGTGTGGGCGTGCATCATAGTAATTGTGATTCAGTCGATTCCGCGGAACTGTGTAGTTATCCTATCTGAATATTATTACTGCACTCCATGTGTTAGAGCATTTGAGTTGTGATTTATATTAGAAATCATATTTAGGCTATGTGCTGGTGCTATAGGGACCCACATTGATCGTTCTTTGCTGTGAATTATTTGCTTAATTGTAGTTATGCACTCAGTTGCATTCATCATTGTATATCATATCTCAGTTTCTCTTATCATACATTGTCACATCATGTATCATTGATTTGGGTTGCTTGGCATGAGTGTTGTGAGCCCGAGAGACCAGAGAGATTGATGACTGAGTGAGGCCGAGGGCCTGTTTGTGAGTGATATTGATGGGTCGGGCTGCATGCCGCAACGAGTACTATTGACTCATGATGGGATCGGGCTGTACACCATAGTAGGGATTATTAATTCACGATGGGATGGGGCTACGTGCCACATCAGATTTTATTAGCGCTTAGGAAGGATTCGCCCCTCCAGAGTCTGCAAACTCATAGTAAGCGCAGTTATTATTGATTCATAATGGGATTGAGCTACACGCCGCAGCTGGTACAGTACAGAGCTGAGTGATTGAGTGTGATGAGTGAGAATTGAGACAGTCAGATTGAGTACTTTGAGAGTGTGAGTACGCGAGGCTTTCATTGTGTTGTATCACATACGATATGCATACTGACATGTAGATATAGAGATGTCATATTCCTCATATCATTTAGACTTGGAATATTTTATCTATGTTGAGCTTAACTGTTAAACTTGGAAACATGTCTACATTTCTGTACTGGTACCTGCAGATTTTATGTTTCTCTGAGATATTATTGTCATATTTCCTATCAATTTTCGTATTGTTAAATTCTGTATTTGGACTGTATTGTTAAAGCTCGTCAATCCTTTCAGCCCAAAGGTTAGACTTGTTACTTATTGAGTTGGTTGTACTCACGCTACACTCTACACTTCGTGTGCAGATCCAGGTATTTTCAGGTACGGTGGTTGCTGATTTCAGAAGCTTCTTCATTCGTAGATTATCGAGCTAGCTGCCTTGACGTCCTCAGATCTTGACTCTCATCCTTTTACTTTTAGTTTTGTTTATACTGTTTTACCTTAATAGATAGTATTTCAATTGTCAGACAGTGTTATTGTATAGATGCTCATGTACTCCGTGACATCCGAATCTTTTGGGAAATTCTATGCTGAGTTGTAGTGTTTTCTTCCAGTTTTTATGAGATTCTTACTTAAACTTATTGCAGTATATTTTGAATTTAAGATGTTGGTATGTGTGAGTTGTCGGCTTGCCTAGTATCATGATACGCACCATCACGACACTTGTGAATTGGGGTCGTGACATGGACAAACCTGAATGAACTTTCTCAACTCTCTCCTGACAGCCTCTAGTATAATAGCCATAATGCTTTGTACAAAGCTCTAAATGACAAACGCTTTAGATTTATAAAAACTAGGCACAAAGGGCTACAACTTTTGTTTTTATATCATCTCTAAATTCCTTATATATCGCAAGCTAAGCTCCTGAAGTCAGCCCAATAACAATAGAAATTTTTTCTGTACGATCGCAATCAAGACCTACGCGCTCGCGATTCACAAGTCCAAAACTGCAATTTACTCTTTGCAAATGCATCCAAGAGCTCTGCGATCCTGATTCATACACCTTTAGCCAAAACCCAGCAGCTGAAAACGGCCTACAAATTGCCTAGTATTTGAGCCTTTGAATAAGTTTGGTTAATGTATTTGGACTTCTTGGGTATGTTTGGACGGGTCCTTGGGGCCTCGAGTGTGATTCTAGGTGGTTTTGGATCATTTCAGATAATTTTTGTATTGTTGATGTTCTGGTTTTCTGATGATTTTCATGATCATGGAAGGATCATCGCGATCACATAGAGTATTTTGTGATCGCGTAGAGTATTTTATTGTTGGAAAGTTGTTCATCGCGTTCACGGATGGTGGACTGCATTCTCATAGTGTTGGGAAAGCTAATTGATTGTGTTCGTGTGTGGTGATCGCGTTCGCTAAACTGAGCAGGTGGGCTGGACATTGGGCTTCTGCATTTGCTTTGTTTAGATCACATTCGCACGGCATTGGACCTATTGGGCGTCCCGTTCGTGGCTATGTCTTCGTGTTCTCGTAGAAGGGGTCAGAGAGACTCGTTGCATTTGTGCTTCGCTATCGCGGGTGCCATGCCATGATCGCGAAGGGTACCCCTGGACAAACCTTTTAATTTGTGTATTTCGGAACTTGGAGCTTATTTCCCACATTTTGAACCCTAGACTTGGAGAGGGAGATTTTTTATGGAGATTTTCATACAAGACCTTGGAGTAAGTGAATTCTACTCATTATTTTGGTGTTATTTCAAGAAACTACATGAATTTTTAACACCCAAGCACTAGAACTTTGATGTGGAATTTGGGGTTTTGCTTACACTTTAATATAGTGTGTTTTGAGAATTTGAGTACAGATTTGGACTCGATTTTCAAATTCAATAATATATTTGGACTCGACATATTGTGGGTCATTGAATTTTGGTATTGGTTCTGGGTTTCGGGCAAGCGGTCCTTGGAATTACTTTTGTTAGCTTTTTGAAAGTCCTTCAAAGATCGAGGCTTTATTGATTGGGATTACTTCTTATGGCATTGGTTGACTTCCTTGGTTGATATTTAGCTATATTTGAGCCGGTTAGAGGTTATTTCTCAAGGAAATGCGATTTTGGAGCTTTGGACTAACTTGGATGAGGGAAGTGTTTTGCCTAGTTTTGGTAGAGGGAATTTTTCCTACTAATTGATATTATTTTCTATATGCGGGGGTGAAGTATATATGAGGTAATGAACGTATATACATGTGCCATGGGTATCCTGCTAGATTTAGATTCTAGATTACTCTATACCTTGATTGGTTGTGTGTTCTACATGATTCTAAATGTTATTCAATTAATTGACTACATGAGCACAATAAACCATGCTAGAGCTAATGTAAAGGCTATTGGTGCTTTATTTTGAATACTATAAACTAATCTTGAGATTGATGTTATACTTGCCTCAGACATAGTCACATATTTGTTATGAACACATACCCATACTTGTTTTTCTTGTGTTGTGCCTTGATTTGAATGTGCGGTTTGTGTGGTACATGTGCGATCCTTTGTATGAGCTGTAAGCACGTGATTTTTGCTTCACGGACAGTCACTCCAAAAGAAATAGTAACAAAGGACCTCGCTGTACAATTTTCAATTTTCCGTAACGTGTGCTGTTAGTCATGTGTGGGTCTGTCCATTTTGTCCATTTTTACATTATTAAACAAAATACAAAATGTGTATGTCCTGGTAATTAGACCATAATTCATTCAGTAAAAGAAAAATTCATAAAAAATATTCTAGGGTGCGATTTAACCTATTTAAATATTTTGATAATTATGTTTGTTTGAATTTCATTTTATTTTTAGTTTTAAGATTAGAAAAAAAAAGAAGAAAAGAAAGGGAGAAAAGAATGAAGAAAACGGTTTGGGCCAAGGAAATAAACCAAAAATAGGCCCAAACCAATTCGATCAGGTCCAGTCCAAAACCGGCTGCCCAGGCACCTCCTGAAACGACGTCGTTTCAGGCAAATCAATCTGAGCCGTCCGTCCCAGCCGATCCAACGGTTCAGGACCTCTTTCAGCGACCCATGTTCAAACCCGACCCAAATAACCAGCCTGACCCAACCCCTCACTTAAACCAAACGACCCCGTTTAACTACCAAACGACCCCGTCTCATTTCTCAGTATCAGATCTAAGCCGTTGAGATCATCTGATCTAATGGCTCAGATCCAATCAGCCTCCCCGTATATAAGCCTCCTATCGTACCCCGCACCCCCTATACTAACCCCACCCTTCAGTCATCTCCTTCCCCGAACCCTGAAACCCCCAAACCCTAACGCCGCCCTAGTTTCCCTTCCACCAAAAGCCGGCGGCACGAACGCCGGTGACCACCTCCTGAACACCCTAGGACCACCTCATTGTCCTGAACACGAATCCACTAACCACGAGCCTCGAATCACTTTCATTCGTCTCGAATCTTCATTTGAAGATTTGAGTCGAACCCGGATCTATGCCAAACCATCCCATCTTTATACCAGACACTCCCCTGACCTTCCTCGTGACCAAACCAAACTTGGTTTGGTCCGAATCTACCCACAACTCCCTAAAAATCAGATTTGGAAATCCAGACTTTAGAACACATGCACCTGGGGAATCCGGCCGGTTTGGACATGGGTTTGAGGTCTAATAGACCTTAATCAAGGTGTTCTCATGTGAGAACACCCTGATTAAAGTTTGTTCGGCCTCGGAAGTTCGAAGTTGAATCAGATTTGGGTCTGTTTGATTTAAACATTTTTGGTAAGTTTTCCTTTCTTTTGTTTTATTTCTAAATAAGTTGTCAGCATATTTCTTTGTGTTTGTTTGTTATTTTGTTATTTTTCATTCGGACTTCTTTCATCTCTGTAAAGACCCTTTATTTGGTCAATTGTTTTCTGTGTATGATTTGAATGTATTCTGTGATGTACATGTTCGATTAGAGTAGTCGTCAAGCGAATTAATTCATATAGCCCTAGTAATTGAACAAAAACTGTCTGATGCCCTTTAGGTCCCTGTATGTGTTGTTTATTTGAACGACTGATTATTACCTGTTATGAATAGTATAGTCGACTCGATAAATGTCGTCGATCAGTTTTCTATAACTAATGAGTCGAATGAGCTAATAATGTCGCATGACTAATTGAACCTTGCTATTGACTGAATGCCCCAGCATTGTTTGAAATGGTTTGTTTGCATTGTGAAACTGACTGAAAAGGTTCAGTCCAGGCAGTCTTGAATTTGAACTTCCATCAGTTCAAAAATGCCCTGATGCTGCAATAGGCAGGGCAGTAATAATCAAGGTCAAGCAGAGGTATTCTGGGGTTTGAAAAAGGCAGAAAAAGTTAGTTTAAATGAAGCTGGCAAGTAGGGTACTAATTAAGATTAAACTAATACTAATGGGGAGCAAGACATAAGAGTATGGGGCTTAAAATGAATAAATAAAACGAGCCCATAACTCTTAATTAAACAAAGACCAGGTGTGGGGAACAAAGGGGCTGGCACCAAAGATGCTTAGGCATGGGCTTAAAGGGTATGGGCATTCTGCCAATTGGCAGGGCAGGCAGCTCAGCTGTACTGGTTCATTTGGCCTATAAATAGGCCATTTGATAACTTAAACAGGGCTGGACTTTTAGTCTTCAGAAAAAGAGAAAACAAAAGGGGAAATTTTCAGAACACTTTAACCAATCACTGCCCAAAACTGCACGAGGAGCTAAATTGGTTGGGCTATTCTAGCCAAGCCAGTTATTCTAACTAGGGTCATTACTGTTCCATTAAGAGAAAGGCTGTGTATTTCTGCTGCGATTGTTACTATACTGAATTTTCTGTGTGCTGTGGTTCGAGTCTTAGTCTTCCTGATTGCTGGAACTGTATCGGGTATTAGCTGAGCTTTGTGGTTATTGGGTTTTTCTGTTGCTGTCACATTTGGTATTTTGGATTTTCTACTGGTTCATTACTCTTTTCTGGGATTGTTTGTTTGGGCCTCGACCACCTGTGGTTTCTGTTGCTCTGGAAACTGTTGCTATTTGTCTGTTGGACTGTGGAAAGCATTTGTGGCTATTGGTTTGTTGTTGTTACTGTTTGGTTGTTGTTGCTGTGTTTACCGCATACTACCCAGCTGATCATTCCTTCCTTCTTTGTCCTCTATACCAGGTACACAATTACACTACCAATGTAACTCGAAAGTTTGAGCAATGAGTGTAAAAGAGAAGATCTGCAAATGTTGTTTATATACATGTACTGTTGTGTTGAATGTCATATAATGACTAATAGCTCATATTTTGGGATACTGAAGTTAGCTTACAAGCCTAGTTGATGTCAATATAGGGTATCGAATGATAGTTGTATATGTATGCTGTTAGATAAAAGTGGTCTCAATGAATTAGGTTGCATCTCAGATTTAGTTTACTTTGCCATATATGCTGTAATGTAGTCCAAGCATGAAATTTGTACACTGTAAATTAAGTTCTTTCCTTTCCAATAAATTGCCATATATAACTCTTAAAACCATGTTTCAAGATAAAGAACACAAATTCAGGGCCTCAACCTCATGAAGGTCGAGCCCAGGTCGAAGACAGACCAGGCAGGCCCGCATCGAGCGAGCAGTGGCCCAGGTCTGGCCAACCGCGCGTGGGCTGGATTTGGGCCCATGATTATTTATTCGACTGACTGTGCACGCAGCCTCGTCCCGGATTTTAAGCATTTCTGAATTCTGTTATAAATAACTTGCAAGCGTTAATCAATTAGGACTATCTACTGCTTTCGATTGATAGAGACAAACACGACAAGAAACATAGTTGCTATAGGATATCTTTTTAAAAAAAAAAATAAGAACGAGATGAGCCTCGATGAAAACAAACAAAACGCGCAGATGCGGGGCCCTTGTTAAATGTATATTATTGAAGCATTTAGTTTCCAGGACGGGTTGCTTAGCAAATCTCACAACCCTCCTAAAATAACAACACGATAGTCTCTTTAGGATACGCTTTAATAAACCTTACCTTCTTAAACTCGGGTGCACATTTATGTGACCCAAATCCAAATCTCGACGGATTCGAAATGTATTTCTAATCACGGGTACATTGATTGTGACGTGATCCGAGAGGCATATCCATGACGTCGCGAATTCCTTTTAAAAGTAGAACGAGACGAGCCTCGTCAAATAAAAATATACACAGTTGCGGGGCCCTCTAACTGTATATACATTAAAACACTCAGAATTCGGGACAGGCCATTTAGCGAATTTTTCGGCCTTACCCAAAACAACAATACGCTAGTTGCTTTAGGCACGTCTTAATAATTTATTCTCCTTAATTCGGGTGCACATTTATGTGACCCAAATCTAAATCTCAACCGAGTCGAAATATGTCAACAACCATGGGTGCATTGATGTAACGTGGTTCGAGATATGTTTTCACGACGTTGCAATTCTTGATAAAATAATAGTAAATGACAAAAGCGGTTTAAAAGTTAAATTTTGCACATAAGTTCACACTTGTATAAAATCAGATAATCAAGCCGAATATAACAGTTGAGCGACCGTGCTAGAACCACGGAACTCGGGAATGCCTAACACCTTCTCCCGGGTTAACAGAATTCCTTATCCGGATTTCTGGTACGCAGACTGTAATATGGAGTCATTATTTTCCTCGCTTCGAGATTAAAATTGGTGACTTGGGACACCCTAAATCTCCCAAGTGGCGACTCTGAGATAATTAAACCAATCCCGTTTCGATTGTCCTTTAATTGGAAAAAACTCCCTCATACCCTCACGGGTACGTAAAAAGGAGGTGTGACAGCTCTGGCGACTCCGCTGGGGACCTAACCCAGAACCACTGGTTCAGGGTTAAGAATTCGAGCTTAGAATAATTGTTATTATTTGGCTTTATTTATTATCTGATTTTATTATTATTTGTTTTAGCCTAAATGCGCAAAATGCTACTTTTACCGCTTTGATATTATTTGAACTGTATATAAACTGTGCCGAAACCCTTCTCTTCTTACCTCTAGGGATGTGCTTACTGGTTGAGACTCCCTATTCTGTTAGTGTCGTACCCTAAATAAAAGAGGCTCGGAAAGTTTCTAAGCCGGCTTGCCTTTTGGTTCCCGGAAAGGAGCTCCTTCCTCAACTCGAGTTGTCCGCTCGGGTACACTGTCTAGAACACCGACCCAGGTTTTGAACATAGAATAACGTGACTTCATGCCGGATCCCTAGTAGGAACGCTTATTTGCATCATGTTGCATATGACTTAGGGGACTCAACACAGGGGTTGGGTCCGTCTAGGACTAGCAACCTGATATGAAAAGACCATTCTGATGCATCCTATTGTTGTCCGTGCATTTATTTGTCTCATGCCCGCATGCTGACCGGTGTTTGAATATTTGGAATATTGTGAAAAAAAAGAGTGAAATAACGGTTAGGAATTGATTGTTTATTGTTGAAAAAAAAAGAAAAAAACAAATACTGTAAAAACTCTGTCAAAATTTTGAAAAAAAGTCGTTGTTCTGTTTTTCAAAAAAAAATAAAAATAAAAAAATAAAATATCAATAGAAATATAGAGTTTGTCTTGTTTTTAAAATGGTTTTTTATGAAAATAATAATAAAAAGAGTCTTGTGTTGTCTTTACTTTTATTATTTGTTGCAAATATATGTATATATATATATATATATATGAAAAATTCAAAAGTTTTGCTTTACTTCAAAATGTATATATATCTTTATTTGTGGCAAAAGTATTTGTCTTGCTAAAGGTCTAGAAAAGTCCTTTCAGGCTCCCAGTTTTCGAAACAAAAATCCAAAATATTTTCCGTTATTGACTTCTTTAGAAAGTTTTTATATATATATACGAAAATTCAAAATTCACAAAAAATCGCATATATTTTTGTTTTTATCAGGATAAGTGTCGTTTGTTAAAATCTTATTAATAAATGTGCAGAATGAGCACGATTCCGAATGAACCCTTTTCAATCATGAATAAAATCCCCCTCCAATTGCGGCTCTGGTGGAATGATTTGGGCAAAGAAGGGCATGACGAAATCAAGATGTATCTGAAAGGCCTCACGAGTTTGTTGGATATCAGGCCACGAGGAGATATCATAAGGGCACTAGTCCCCCACTGGGATCCTGCGCACAATGTCTTCCGTTTCTCAGATTTTGAACTTACCCCAACTTTAGAAGAAATAGCAGGGTATATCGGCAGCACTGAGACTCCTTTGAGGCACAAATATCTGATTGCTCCAAGAGCTGTAGCAATACACCGGTTCCTGGACTCTTTAAAGATAGTCAGAACAATTCATAACCCTGACTTGGCAAAAGGTTTTTGCAGCATGAGTTTCGTATATCAAAGATATGGTCACATAGGAGGATTCGACAAGCCAGAAAACCAGTTGTGCAGCAAAGGTAATCGCCAAAAGTGGGAAGAACATAGACGGATTGCTTTCATGATAACTTTTCTAGGACTACTAGTATTCCCAAGAAAAGATGGGAATATTGACATAAAGATAGCAGGGGTCGTCAGTACGTTGCTCACACAGGGTGATAGTACGTTGGCACCCATGATAGTATCTGATATATTCCGGACACTCACTTCTTGCAAAGCCGGAGGAAGCTTTTTCGAGGGTTGCAATTTGTTGTTGCAAATGTGGATGACCGAACACCTATGTCACCGAGCCCAGTTTCTGAGCCATGGATCCGCTGGAAAGACCTGCATAGAGGAGTTCTATACCAGAGTTGATGAAACCTACCTACCAGAAGGGGTCACAGCATGGACCTCATATTTCCATACCCTCAACGCTAGTCAAATACAGTGGGCGCTAGGGTGGTTACCGATCGACGAAGTCATATACATGCCAGCAGCCAGGCCCCATTTTCTCTTAATGGGACTTAAAAGTATTCAACCATACGCGCCGCATCGGGTTTTAAGGCAACTTGGGAGGTATCAGATAGTGCCGAAAGATGAGGATCTGAGCATCCAGGTAATCGAGATCAGTCCCGACGGCCAGTTTCCTGAAGCAAGGGTTCGTCAAATTTGGAGTCAATGTCAATACTTAGAAGCAAATAATTGTGTAATGAATCGGGCAAAAGGGGAAGTTTCGCCCGGGTATCAGGCCTGGTACAAAGGGGAGACATCATCTGGAAAACCGACCAAAAGACCTCACCTGCAAGAATTTGCCAAATCTTCACAAGAACAGTGGGGATGGTTGGCCAAAGAGCAGGAATATCTTGTCAAAGCAGGCAAACTGAAGCAACAAGTTCAGGATATGAGATTTGAGTTCCAATTACAGTCTGCCGCCCACGAGGGAGAAAAGAGCAGGTTAATCAGAGAAGGCGAGATCCTCAAAGCTCAGATCCGGAGAATGAAAAAAGAGGCTAATAGCCAGCTGAGAAGCCGGGCAGATAAAAGATTGATAGCAGGGTTAAAGGATCAGATTGCGGAATGCCGGGAAGATTTGGAAAAAGCCAGGGACAGCACAGCAAAATTGCGAACCAAGTGGGCAAAGGGTGCGATAGCTCGGAGGCAGCGCCTGCAACGAGTCATAAGGGATTATGAACTGAGCATCGGGACATTAAGGGAAACGAATGCCTCTCTTCAAGAGAGGATCTTCAAGCAAACACGAGATGCCCAAGCCGACAGAAGGCAATGTTACGAGGCAATGACTAGAATGGAAAGGCAGATGGAGATGTTCCAAGACCGGCTTGCCAGCAATGCACAAACACTAGGATTAAAGAACCGACAGATAAGGCAGTTGTTCGCGGAAAGGGACAACATTCGGGGAAAGATCGACGAGATCGGGCATTACATCTACATGAGATGCCTGGCATGCGAGCAAAAGCCTCGAAAGACCCTCCTTGTTTCCATCATGGGTTGCGTCCACCGAATCATGAATGAGCTGAAAAACCTGCAGAGGGACCTCACACCTAGGGCCGCGGAAAGGCCGAATGATGCCTCGCGGGTCCCTAAGTTGGAAAATTAATCTTTGGTTGAGTCCTGTTTATTTGGCTTTGTCGCTTTTCCATATGTTGTTTTCCTTTCTTTTAGTCAAAACGGGTTAAGAACTGTGGAGTCTGTACTATTGCTATCCCTTGCTTGAAGTAATTTGTAATAGCAAAATTTTGGGAATGAATTTAATGATTTCACAAGAATTGTGCGTTTCTTTACTTTAAGGCAGAACTACGCCTGGTCTGATTCACGCGGGGACGTGATACGTAGGCAATCCCCATAAGATTCGACCGCTTTTAATAAATAAATAAAAGAAAATGTAAATAAAATAAAACGCAGAGTTTCGCAAAATACTTTAAAAGAGACGAATGAACAAGCCGGAATGACGCATGTGGTTTGAAGCAAAGCATGTAGAAACGGTTAACTGCCTAGGTGCATTGCATCCTCTATGTGTTACGATCAAATCTGTTAAGCTCTAACACTAACAAAGTTTGTTGTTGTCTGATACCAGACAGTTAGTTGTTAAAGAATTCTGGCAACACATTCATACCAAACCAGATCCAAAGGACCGGTAGCAACAAGCATGACTACTTCAGAGAATAGTAATGAGGAAGAAAGGCCGATGAGCCAGTTGCTAAAAGAGGCAATGGAAAAGATTGAAAGGATGGGACTAGAGATGCATGCAATGCAGCTAGCCCTGGCCAAAATGCAAAAGAGCCCTGAGACACTGGGACACGTGCCGGAGTACCCTCACTCTGGCCCTTCCACAAGCCGCCCAAATCCCCTCAATCATCAAGAAAGAAGCCCTCATGATTCCCAAGCTCCACCACCCCATCAACCTCTCCCAACAACCAATATTCCCATTTTTGTGGGACCTGCATCAGCCCCTTTGCAGCGAACGACCAGTGAGCCATTGTTTCAGGCTCACGATACACAATACTATCCCCCTGAGCCTACATTCCACGCACCGGAACCACAGGCTTACAATCCCCATTTGGAAGTACCGGCAGAGGTTGAGAAGCCGGTTAAGGCCCCTGAACAGGATGAAGTGTTAAGAAAGTTCAAAAGCCTGGAGCAATCCTTCAGGAACTTGCACGGGCTGGGCAATCAAGTCAGCGTGGCATACAAAGATCTGTGCCCTTTCCCAGATGTCCAACTCCTGGCTGGGTTCAAGATGCCCAAGTTTGATTTATATGAAGGGCACGGTGATCCCATGGCACATTTGCGGGGATTCTGTAGCAAAATGAGAGGGGCAGGAGGCAAGGATGAGCTTTTGATAGCTTATTTCGGCCAAAGTTTGAGTGGATCTGCACTAGAATGGTATACCAGGCAAGATTTCAGCAGGTGGTACACGTGGGATGATCTGGCGCAGGCTTTTATAGGTCATTTCCAGTACAACCTGGAGATAGTCCCTGACCGTCTCACGTTATTGAGAACTGGGAAGAAACCCGGGGAAAGTTTTCGCGATTTCGGGTTCCGCTGGAGAGAACAAGCAGCTAGGGTCGATCCTCCCATGAGAGAGGGAGAGATGGTAGACTACTTTTTGCAGACATTGGATCCAACCTACTTTGGTCACTTGGTGACAACGGTTGGAAAATCTTTCAACGAGGTGGTCAAAATAGGGGTCATGATAGAAGAAGGTTTGAGGTCGGACAAGATCTTAAACTATTCGGCACTTAAGGCCACAACCCAGGCTATTCAAAGCGGCACGGGAGGTGCGCTAAGAAGAAAGAAAGAAGAGGTTGCCACGATCGAGGCAAGCAGTTGGTCCAGGGCTGGCAGGCCGCACTACAACCAACCCAGGCCTCATAGGTCAAACTACCCATACAACCCACCACAAAATTTCTATCCACCTCGAGAACCACATTGTTCCGTACACCAAGCCCAGGTATACACTCAGCCTCCGGTTCGCCCACAATGGCACGCACCGGCTCCCCAGAACATATATGCACCACCACAAAACACTTACCCTCCACCAAAGGCATATAGAAATCCTTCAGGGGCAGGTTTCCGGGGAAATCCAGATGCCAGAAATGACAGGTTGCGGAAGCAAAGAACATTCACCGAACTGGGAGAAACCTACACCGCTGTGTTCCACAAGCTGCGGCAATTGGGTTTGGTTAGTCCTGTCCATACTCGGGAACCAAACCCCCCGCCTCAGAATTTGGATCATTCAATCAGTTGTGAATACTGTTCAGGGATGCTCGGGCACGATACCGAGAAGTGCTGGAAGTTAAGGCATGCCATACAGGATCTTATTGACACCAATAAAATCGAGGTCCAGACACCGGAGGCTCCTAACATCAACCAAAACCCACTGCCAGCGCACCACGAAACTCACATGATTGAGTTGGTGTGTGAGGGAGGAGAATTAAGAAAACCCTCACAAACAGTGATGATGATCCAAGCTGCCCCAAAAGAAGTCTTAACCAGTGGAGGAACAAATGTACAGTCGCAGGGAGAAGGCGTCAAGCCGGTAGTAATATGGGGGAAGAGCCCGTCCGTCATAGCAAGCAAACCCGAGCCAAGCAAGTTGGTAATACCAGGGATCCTGCCCACACCGGCAGTCATGTTGAAAGGGGTATGTGGAGAACGGGTGACCATAAAGCCGGTGGTCCAACTGTCAATGCTTGACAGCAGGGCTGTGCCCTGGAAATATGAAAAAGCAGTGGTGACGTACCAAGGAAAACAGGTGGAGGAAGTCAGTTGTGAAGCGCAAGGGCTGACTCGATCAGGTCGATGTTTTGCTCCGGTGGAGTTAAGAAAAACCAACCCAGTGGCAACCAAGAAGCCAGTGTCAGAAGAAGAGGCTGAAGACTTCCTGAGGAAGATGAAAGTGCAAGACTATTCTGTGGTTGAGCAGCTGAGAAAAACACCTGCCCAGATCTCACTATTGTCATTACTCCTCCATTCCGAGGAACATCGCCGGGCCCTGTTAAAGATATTGAACGAGGCCCATGTACCCAGTGAGATTTCTGTAAACCACCTGGAAACCATTGCCAGCAAGATTTTCGAGGTGAACAGGGTAACATTCTCAGATGATGACCTGTCGGTGGAAGGTACGGAGCATAACAAAGCTCTATACCTAGCTGTCAAATGTGAAGACTCGGTGGTAACCCGAGTATTGGTGGATAACGGCTCAAGCGCCAATATTTGTCCATTATCCACCCTGGACCAGTTAAAGATTGACCGTGGAAGAATCCGGGAGAATAGCATCTGTGTCCGGGGGTTTGACGGAAACGGAACAGCCACTGTGGGGGATGTTGTACTTGAACTGACCATTGGCCCGGTCCTGTTTACCATGGAATTCCAGGTGTTGGACGCCACGGTATCTTACAACTTGCTGTTAGGACGACCTTGGATTCATGCAGCTAAAGCGGTGCCTTCCACCCTACATCAGACAGTGAAGTTCGAGTGGGAAAGACAAGAGGTCGTGTTGCACGGCGAGGATACAACATGCACCATGGGCGGAACCATTGTGCCTTTCATAGAGACCACTGATGACAAGGGTCCCTGGGTCTACCAGATTCTCGATACAGGGTCGGCCAACAAAATTTCTGAAGGAGAAATCATCCCGCACCCTAGGGTGACTGCCGCAACAGTCATGATGGTATCAGAAATGCTGGGTAATGGGTTTGTGCCGGGAAAAGGCCTGGGAGTTGAACTTCAAGGGATAGTCCAACCTGTCTCCCTTCCTAAGAATCTGGAAACTTTTGGGTTGGGGTTCAAACCAACCGCAGCAGACATGAAGCAAGCGCGAAAAATGAAGAAAAGAGTCTGGTCTCTGCCTAAACCAGTGCCACGCCTCTCAAGGTCTTTTGTTAAAGCTAGAGCCAAGGGGTCAGTGATCCCAAAGATTCGAGGACCTTTGATCGGCATAAGTGAAGACCTGAATCAGAGTTTTGAGAGACTATTCGCGGATGTCAGTATGGTGGAAGCTGGAGAGGGTTCCAGCAGAGCAGAGATACAATTCGTGGGGCCTGAGGCCAAGACCAACAATTGGACGGTTACTCCTCTTCCTGTCCGAGGGGAGTCTTGGTAGTAGGCTTTGATTAATGTTTTGTTTGTTTGTTTGTTTGATCGGATTATTCAAGGGTGTAATCCCAATTTTACTTTCGTTTTGTAAAAGTGTGAACCCTTTTTATCCTGCAAATTTAATAAAGTTCTTTTCTTTTGTCCCATTTTAATTTCTTGTTTTGTTCTTTTTCTTTCTGAACAGTTCTCTTTTTACTGGTCCTAATGACATGGCATGCACAGCGGATCTTCGACCTAGTCTAATAAATTAATCTGAATCTGACTCAATGATGCAAGAGGTCGTTTGTGATAATGAATCCGAATGTGACGAAGGGGAAGCCTTCGAAGAAATAAACCGAGAACTGTGCCAATTTGAAGAGAAACCCAAGCCTAACCTAAATGACACTGAGGCTGTGAACCTAGGAGACGCTGATAACATCCAAGAGACCAAAATTAGCGTCCACATTGAGCCGAATGTCAAAACAGAATTGATCGAAACTCTTAGGGAATTCAAAGATGTTTTTGCATGGTCATATGATGATATGCCTGGATTGAGCACCAATTTAGTGGTTCACAAATTGCCCACTGACCCGGCATACCCTCCGGTCAAGCAAAAACTAAGGAAATTTAAAACAGAAATGAGTGTAAAGATCAAAGAAGAAGTGATTAAGCAATTACAATCGAAGGTCATTCGGGTCACTCGGTATCCCGAGTGGCTGGCCAATGTGGTACCAGTCCCAAAGAAGGATGGAAAAATCAGGGTGTGCGTCGACTACCGCAACCTCAACAAAGCAAGTCCCAAGGACAATTTCCCGTTACCCAACATTCATATCCTGATCGATAATTGCGCTGGGCGCGAGATCGGATCCTTTGTGGATTGCTATGCGGGTTATCATCAGATCCTAATGGACGAAGAGGATGCTGAGAAGACAGCGTTTATTACGCCATGGGGAACCTACTGCTATCGGGTAATGCCGTTCGGGTTAAAGAACGCCGGGGCAACATACATGCGAGCAATGACTGTAGTGTTTCATGACATGATACACAAGGAGATCGAGGTGTACGTCGATGATGTGATCATCAAATCTTGGCGTCAGGAGGACCATGTAGCAGACCTAAGGAGATTTTTCCAAAGACTCCGGAGGTATGATATCAAGCTTAACCCGGCCAAATGCGCATTCGGGGTTCCATCAGGAAAGTTTCTAGGATTCATCGTCAGTCGACGGGGGATTGAGTTAGACCCGTCCAAAATTGAATCCATCCGAGATTTGCCACCGCCAAGGAACAAAACAGAGGTAATGAGTTTGCTGGGTAGACTCAATTATATCAGCAGGTTCATCGCTCAACTCACAGCAACTTGTGAGCCCATATTTCGGCTGCTGAGAAAGGACGCTGCAGTAGGTTGGACAGCAGAGTGTCAGGAGGCCTTCGACCAAATCAAAGGGTATCTGTCTAATCCACCCGTATTGGTCCCGCCTAAGCCCGGGAAACCCCTAATCCTTTACCTGACGGTTTTGGAAAATTCATTTGGTTGTGTACTGGGGCAACATGATGACACAGGGAGGAAGGAGCAGGCCATCTACTATCTTAGCAAGAAATTCACAGTGCATGAGGTCAAGTACACTCAACTCGAGAAAACGTGTTGCGCCCTAACTTGGGTAGCTCAAAAGTTGAAGCACTACCTGTCTTCATATACTACTTATCTCATATCCCGCTTGGACCCATTGAAGTATATCTTTCAGAAACCTATGCCCACGGGAAGGTTGGCAAAATGGCAAATTCTGCTCACAGAGTTTGATATCATCTATGTGACGAGGACGACCATGAAAGCCCAGGCGCTGGCAGACCATTTGGCCGAGAATCCCGTTGATGAAAAATACGAGCCCTTAAGAACGTATTTTCCTGACGAAGAGGTGATGCATACGAATGAGTTGGAATTACCCGAGGAACCAGGTTGGAAGCTTTTCTTCGATGGAGCTGCAAACGCAAAAGGGGTTGGAATAGGAGCAGTACTCATTTCTGAAACAGGACGGCATTATCCTGTTACGGCTCAACTGCGCTTCTATTGCACCAACAATATGGCCGAATATGAGGCTTGCATTCTGGGTCTGCGCTTGGCTGCTGGCATGGATGTCCAAGACGTCTTGGTCTTGGGAGACTCGGACCTCTTGGTACATCAAATTCAGGGTGAATGGGAAACACGAGATCTAAAGCTCATACCATACCGACAATGCTTGCATGATCTGAGCAAGAAATTTCGATCGGTAAAGTTCAAACACATCCCGAGAGTTCACAATGAGGTTGCGGATGCCTTAGCCACCTTAGCATCAATGCTGCACCACCCTGACAAAATGTATGTTGACCCTCTACACATCCAGGTCCGTGATCAGCACGCCTACTGCAATGCCATAGAAGAAGAAGCAGATGGCGAACCCTGGTTTCATGATATCAAGGAATACCTCAGGATGGGGATATATCCGGAACATGCCTCTGGGGACCAAAAAGAGCCCTTCGGCGTTTGTCGAATGGTTTCTTCCTCAGTGGAGGAGTATTGTACAAAAGAACCCCGGATTTGGGATTGTTGAGATGCATAGATGCCGGGCAGGCAACGACGGTTATGGCGGAAGTACATGCCGGAGTTTGTGGGCCGCACATGAGCGGATATGTATTGGCAAGAAAAATCCTTCGAACAGGGTGTTATTGGCTCACCATGGAACACGATTGTATCACTTTCGTGAGGAAATGCCATCAGTGCCAGATACATGGAGACTTGATTCACTCTCCGCCAACAGAGTTACATACGATGTCAGCACCCTGGCCGTTTGTAGCATAGGGCATGGATGTCATTGGGCCCATCGAGCCAGCAGCGTCCAACGGTCATAGGTTCATTCTAGTGACCATTGATTACTTCACCAAATGGGTTGAGGCTAAAACCTTCAAATCAGTAACTAAGAAGGCAGTGGTGGACTTTGTTCACTCCCATATCATCTGTAGATTTGGGATCCCAAAAGTGATCATCACGGATAACGGTGCGAATCTTAATAGCAGCTTGATGAGAGAGGTATGCCAACAATTCAAGATTACACACCGCAATTCCACCCCATATCGTCCTAAGGCAAATGGAGCAGTCGAAGCAGCCAATAAGAATATCAAGAAGATACTGCGAAAAATGGTGGAAGGGTCCAGACAATGGCACGAGAAATTGCCCTTTGCTTTGTTGGGTTACCGCACTACCGTCCGGACTTCCATAGGCACAACTCCTTATTTGTTGGTGTATGGAACTGAGGCCGTGATACCTGTGGAGGTCGAAATTCCGTCCCTCCGAATTGTCGCTGAAGCCGGAATTGTTGAGCCTGAACAGTTTAACCCTCGCTTCCCCCTTTGAGCCTTAAGCAAATTCTTTCGGTACCCCTCTTTTGGAATCACTAATGGGAAAGATACGAAAAAAAAAAGAAAAGAAAAGAAAAGAAAAGAAAAAGAAAGAAAAGGAAAATCAAGGAATATAAAACCGTGGGAACTACGTTTGACCTGATTCCTCAAAGAGGATACGTAGGCGCCTCACGGCTCGGTCATAGTATGCATCATAGCAAATATAGGATGCATAATGTACATAGTATGCATCATAGCAAATATAGGATGCATAATGTACATAGTGTGCACAGTATAGCACAATGTGCGTAACGCACGTAACTCAACATAAGCGTAAAAAATAAATTCCCCAAGCAAGAAAATTGGGGCAGAGGTTATGTTTTAAGTTCCAACAAAGGTTTGATTCCAAAAGTTGTAGCACATCACCCTTCAAGTTGTTTTCATTTTTATAGCCTTTCTTCAATCCCACACCAAAACCAACATCGACATCCAAAAGACCTCCCGATCAATGTTCGAGAGATGCCAAATCCGGCAAATAAGGCCTAGAATAATACACTGATCCCCAGCAAAGAAGAGGATCGTAAGACTGGGAATGAGTTGATAGTCAAAAGAATCCCCGGAAGAGAGGGTCGTATCTACAACACCCCGGATTCTCGAAAGAAATAAAATGAGAGAGTCTTATCGGTGAAAACCTTCACAGGCACCGAAAGGCGATGTAAGATGAGGGATATGAAATGAGAGAGTCTTATCGGTGAAAACCTTCACAGGCACCATAAGGCACCAGGAGATGAGGGAAAAGAGAGAGTCTCATTAGTGAAAACCCCTCGAAGGGCACTATGAGGCGACAAGACAAGATCAGCAAAGCTACCACATTCGAAACGAAATGAACACTCCTTTATCATCCCCAGCAAGTCAAACCATCGAGCAGATCAATTGTTACAAATAGACTGGGTCGGAATCTATGGTGCACGCCATGATCACGGGGACCAGTTGTGTCCTCCAGATAAGTTCTTTGGATTGTCTCCTCCCACAAAATATTGGTTCAGAAAGTTTTTCTCTTTTTCATATCTTTATTTCTTTTCCTAAAATGTGTCTTGAAAGGATTTTTCAAAGCTTACTACCAGAAACCGAAGGGGAATTCATCCCAATGTAGGATAATACAAACAGTCTTAAGGGCCGGTCCCAGGCAATGCAGTGATTGTGCCCGGAAATTTTGGAAGAAGTAAGCTCCAAAAGGGAGTGGTTCCGGGAGTTAGAAGCAGACTCCCACATCATGTGTTTAAAGAAATAGTAGAAAAGGGGATAAATTGAAAACCAAGCCCCAGCAGGCTAGAGACCCCCAACAGGCAACTTTGCCCGCCAACCAATTATGGGGACAAAGATCAAGAAAGGGGGAAGAGAGAAAGACGGCTCGCCAGAAAGGCACCCTCTACCACCACGATTAAAACTGATTAAATCCTTTTGTCTGCTGCAGGAAAACAAAGGATTGATGATGGCAGCAAGATGCACCGCCATGGAAGTCACCAAAAACCGGGGCAGAAAATTTTCTGCCGATTGTCGGAAATTTTCTCGGAAGAACGGGGAAACAATTTCAATAATTTTCAGTTCTAGGTCGCCCACCAGTATAATGCAGGAATACTTTTAAGTTCTAGGTCGCCCACCAGTATAATGCGGGAATACTTTTAAGTTCTAGGTCGCCCACCAGTATAATGCGGGAATACATTTAAGTTCTAGGTCGCCCACCAGTATAATGCGGGAATACATTTAAGTTCTAGGTCGCCCACCAGTATAATGCGGGAATACATTTCAGTTCTAGGTCGCCCACCAGTATAATGCGGGAATACTTTCAAGTTCTAGGTCGCCCACCAGTATAATGCGGGAATACATTTAAGTTCTAGGTCGCCCACCAGTATAATGCGGGAATACATTTAAGTTCTAGGTCGCCCACCAGTATAATGCGGGAATACTTTTAAGTTCTAGGTCGCCCACCAGTATAATGCGGGAATACATTTAAGTTCTAGGTCGCCCACCAGTATAATGCGGGAATACATTTAAGTTCTAGGTCGCCCACCAGTATAATGCGGGAATACATTTCAGTTCTAGGTCGCCCACCAGTATAATGCGGGAATACATTTCAGTTCTAGGTCGCCCACCAGTATAATGCGGGAATACTTTCAAGTTCTAGGTCGCCCACCAGTATAATGCGGGAATACATTTAAGTTCTAGGTCGCCCACCAGTATAATGCGGGAATACATTTAAGTTCTAGGTCGCCCACCAGTATAATGCGGGAATACATTTAAGTTCTAGGTCGCCCACCAGTATAATGCGGGAATACATTTTAAGTTCTAGGTCGCCCACCAGTATAATGCGGGAATACATTTCAGTTCTAGGTCGCCCACCAGTATAATGCGGGAATACTTTCAAGTTCTAGGTCGCCCACCAGTATAATGCGGGAATACATTTAAGTTCTAGGTCGCCCACCAGTATAATGCGGGAATACATTTAAGTTCTAGGTCGCCCACCAGGATAATGCGGGAATACATTTAAGTTCTAGGTCGCCCACCAGTATAATGCGGGAATACATTTAAGTTCTAGGTCGCCCACCAGTATAATGCGGGAATACATTTAAGTTCTAGGTCGCCCACCAGTATAATGCGGGAATACTTTCAAGTTCTAGGTCGCCCACCAGTATAATGCGGGAATACATTTAAGTTCTAGGTCTCCCACCAGTATAATGCGGGAATACCCTTTAGCTCTAGATTGTGGAATCAGTCACCCCACCTGAAGACGGAAGGGTACAACAGAGATCCCCAAACGGGAAACACTGAAATCCCAGCACCAAGAAGCAGACAACTGCAGGGGCAAGCGCACAATTCAAAAGGAAAAAAGAACGCGTCTCAAAAGAAGCAGTTTGGGAACGTTGTAGCATGCCCAGTATAACGATGCTGATGAAGAAACATACCACTGAAGAAACCATTGGAAGATTTAAAGAAGAAAGCCGTGTCCCCAGCAAGTCAAGCAAAGTGATGAAAACTGGCATTCAAACGTCAGCAAAGGACCAACATCATCTCCCAAAGTCACAAGATAAAGGCATCGGAGGAAAGCGATAGCCAACAAGAAAGCAAGGCAACAAGAACAAGTCGAAGATGGATGAGATTTCAGGATCCTCAGTTTAGCTTAGCTTCTTGTTTTTCCTTTTAGAGCAATGTAACAGGGAGATCGGTTGAGCAGTAGCATCCTACAGCAGCATACAACAGCGCACAACAACAGCAAGCAATACAGTCACACGGTAGTCCCAGCTACCAAAATTTCCCGAACTACATTGACCTGATTCCTGTTCAGCCCAGGATATGTAGGAAACCTCTGAAGCAAAGGTTCGGTCAAATCTCTTTCAAAAAATGCTTCACACGGAGTATTCGGACGGGCAAAAATCGCTCGCTTTATCTTTGCGCGAAAACCCTTCGTGTCTTCGTGCAAAGAGGGGCAGCTGTAAGCACGTGATTTTTGCTTCACGGACTGTCACTCCAAAAGAAATAGTAACAAAGGACCTCGCTGTACAATTTTCAATTTTCCGTAACGTGTGCTGCTAGTCATGTGTGGGTCTGTCCATTTTGTCCATTTTTACATTATTAAACAAAATACAAAATGTGTATGTCCTGGTAATTAGACCATAATTCATTCAGTAAAAGAAAAATTCATAAAAAATATTCTAGGGTGCGATTTAACCTATTTAAATATTTTGATAATTATGTTTGTTTGAATTTCATTTTATTTTCAGTTTTAAGATTAGAAAAAAAAAGAAGAAAAGAAAAGGAAAAAAGAAAGGGAGAAAAGAATGAAGAAAACGGTTTGGGCCAAGGAAATAAACCAAAAATAGGCCCAAACCAATTCGATCAGGTCCAGTCCAAAACCGGCTGCCCAGGCACCTCCTGAAACGACGTCGTTTCAGGCAAATCAATCTGAGCCGTCCGTCCCAGCCGATCCAACGGTTCAGGACCTCTTTCAGCGACCCATGTTCAAACCCGACCCAAATAACCAGCCTGACCCAACCCCTCACTTAAACCAAACGACCCCGTTTAACTACCAAACGACCCCGTCTCATTTCTCAGTATCAGATCTAAGCCGTTGAGATCATCTGATCTAACGGCTCAGATCCAATCAGCCTCCCCGTATATAAGCCTCCTATCGTACCCCGCACCCCCTATACTAACCCCACCCTTCAGTCATCTCCTTCCCCGAACCCTGAAACCCCCAAACCCTAACGCCGCCCTAGTTTCCCTTCCACCAAAAGCCGGCGGCACGAACGTCGGTGACCACCTTCTGAACACCCTAGGACCACCTCACTGTCCTGAACACGAATCCACTAACCACGAGCCTCGAATCACTTTCGTTCGTCTCGAATCTTCATTTGAAGATTTGAGTCGAACCCGGATCTATGCCAAACCATCCCATCTTCATACCAGACACTCCCCTGACCTTCCTCGTGACCAAACCAAACTTGGTTTGGTCCGAATCTACCCACAACTCCCTAAAAATCAGATCTGGAAATCCAGACTTTAGAACACATGCACCTGGGGAATCCGGCCGGTTTGGACATGGGTTTGAGGTCTAATAGACCTTAATCAAGGTGTTCTCATGTGAGAACACCCTGATTAAAGTTTGTTCGGCCTCAGAAGTTCGAAGTTGAATCAGATTTGGGTTTGTTTGATTTAAACATTTTTGGTAAGTTTTCCTTTCTTTTGTTTTATTTCTAAATAAGTTGTCAGCATATTTCTTTGTGTTTGTTTGTTATTTTGTTATTTTTCATTCGGACTTCTTTCATCTCTGTAAAGACCCTTTATTTGGTCAATTGTTTTCTGTGTATGATTTGAATGTATTCTGTGATGTACATGTTCGATTAGAGTAGTCGTCAAGCGAATTAATTCATATAGCCCTAGTAATTGAACAAAAACTGTCTGATGCCCTTTAGGTCCCTGTATGTGTTGTTTATTTGAACGACTGATTATTACCTGTTATGAATAGTATAGTCGACTCGATAAATGTCGTCGATCAGTTTTCTATAACTAATGAGTCGAATGAGCTAATAATGTCGCATGACTAATTGAACCTTGCTATTGACTGAATGCCCCAGCATTGTTTGAAATGGTTTGTTTGCATTGTGAAACTGACTGAAAAGGTTCAGTCCAGGCAGTCTTGAATTTGAACTTCCATCAGTTCAAAAATGCCATGATGCTGCAATAGGCAGGGCAGTAATAATCAAGGTCAAGCAGGGGTATTCTGGGGTTTGAAAAAGGCGGCAGAAAAGGTTAGTTTAAATGAAGCTGGCAAGTAGGGTACTAATTAAGATTAAACTAATACTAATGGGGAGCAAGACATAAGAGTATGGGGCTTAAAATGAATAAATAAAACGAGCCCATAACTCTTAATTAAACAAAGACCAGGTGTGGGGAACAAAGGGGCTGGCACCAAAGATGCTTAGGCATGGGCTTAAAGGGTATGGGCATTCTGCCAATTGGCAGGGCAGGCAGCTCAGCTGTACTGGTTCATTTGGCCTATAAATAGGCCATTTGATAACTTAAACAGGGCTGGACTTTTAGTCTTCAGAAAAAGAGAAAACAAAAGGGGAAATTTTCAGAACACTTTAACCAATCACTGCCCAAAACTGCACGAGGAGCTAAATTGGTTGGGCTATTCTAGCCAAGCCAGTTATTCTAACTAGGGTCATTACTGTTCCATTAAGAGAAAGGCTGTGTATTTCTGCTGCGATTGTTACTATACTGAATTTTCTGTGTGCTGTGGTTCGAGTCTTAGTCTTCCTGATTGCTGGAACTGTATCGGGTATTAGCTGAGCTTTGTGGTTATTGGGTTTTTCTGTTGCTGTCACATTTGGTATTTTGGATTTTCTACTGGTTCATTACTCTTTTCTGGGATTGTTTGTTTGGGCCTCGACCACATGTGGTTTCTGTTGCTCTGGAAACTGTTGCTATTTGTCTGTTGGACTGTGGAAAGCATTTGTGGCTATTGGTTTGTTGTTGTTACTGTTTGGTTGTTGTTGCTGTGTTTACCGCATACTACCCAGCTGATCATTCCTTCCATCTTTGTCCTCTATACCAGGTACACAATTACACTACCAATGTAACTCGAAAGTTTGAGCAATGAGTGTAAAAGAGAAGATCTGCAAATGTTGTTTATATACATGTATTGTTGTGTTGAATGTCATATAATGACTAATAGCTCATATTTTGGGATACTGAAGTTAGCTTACAAGCCTAGTTGATGTCAATATAGGGTATCGAATGATAGTTGTATATGTATGCTGTTAGATAAAAGTGGTCTCAATGAATTAGGTTGCATCTCAGATTTAGTTTACTTTGCCATATATGCTGTAATGTAGTCCAAGCATGAAATTTGTACACTGTAAATTAAGTTCTTTCCTTTCCAATAAATTGCCATATATAACTCTTAAAACCATGTTTCAAGATAAAGAACACAAATTCAGGGCCTCAACCTCATGAAGGTCGAGCCCAGGTCGAAGACAGACCAGGCAGGCCCGCATCGAGCGAGCAGTGGCCCAGGTCTGGCCAACCGCGCGTGGGCTGGATTTGGGCCCATGATTATTTATTCGACTGACTGTGCACGCAGCCTCGTCCCGGATTTTAAGCATTTCCGAATTCTATTATAAATAACTTGCAAGCGTTAATCAATTAGGACTATTTACTGCTTTCAATTGATAGAGACAAACACGACAAGAAACTTAGTTGCTATAGGGTATCCTTTAAAAATAACAACGAGATGAGCCTCGATAAAAATAAACAAAACGCAGATGCGGGGCCCTTGTTAAATGTATATTATTGAAGCATTTAGTTTCCAGGACGGGTTGCTTAGCAAATCTCACAACCCTCCTAAAATAACAACACGATAGTCTCTTTAGGATACGCTTTAATAAACCTTACCTTCTTAAACTCGGGTGCACATTTATGTGACCCAAATCCAAATCTCGACGGATTCGAAATGTATTTCTAATCACGGGTACATTGATTGTGACGTGATCCGAGAGGCATATCCATGACGTCGCGAATTCCTTTTAAAAGTAGAACGAGACGAGCCTCGTCAAATAAAAATATACACAGTTGCGGGGCCCTCTAACTGTATATACATTAAAACACTCAGAATTCGGGACAGGCCATTTAGCAAATTTTTCGGCCTTACCCAAAACAACAATATGCTAGTTGCTTTAGGCACGTCTTAATAATTTATTCTCCTTAATTCGGGTGCATATTTATGTGACCCAAATCTAAATCTCAACCGAGTCGAAATATGTCAACAACCATGGGTGCATTGATGTAACGTGGTTCGAGATATGTTTTCACGACGTTGCAATTCTTGATAAAATAACAGTAAATGACAAAAGCGGTTTAAAAGTTAAATTTTGCACATAAGTTCACACTTGTATAAAATCAGATAATCAAGCCGAATATAACAGTTGAGCGACCGTGCTAGAACCACGGAACTCGGGAATGCCTAACACCTTCTCCCGGGTTAACAGAATTCCTTATCCGGATTTCTGGTACGCAGACTGTAATATGGAGTCATTATTTTCCTCGCTTCTAGATTAAAATTGGTGACTTGGGACACCCTAAATCTCCCAAGTGGCGACTCTGAAATAATTAAACCAATCCCGTTTCGATTGTCCTTTAATTGGAAAAAACTCCCTTGTCCCCTCGCGGGTACGGAAAAAGGAGGTGTGACATGAGCTAGAGATCATGTTTTGGGATTGTTATCTCCTAATTAGCCAAAATGAGCATTGGCGAAATCATTGCAAGATTAACTTAGCCATAGTCATATCTTTTATCTTGAGCACACATCCGTACGTTACTAATTCCATGTTCTTATGCACCTTATTGAAAAATTATGATATTATGTCTCTTGTCATACGTTGTTATCTTGAATCTTCATGATTATGGCACTTATGGTCATGTTGGGGCAGATATTGTTATTGTGATGATAACAACAACAACAACCCAGTATAATCCCACTTAGTGGGGTCTAGGGAGGGTAGTGTATACACAGACCTTACCCCTACCCTAGGTTAGAGAGGCTATTTCCAAATAGACCCCCGACATCCTTCCCTCCAAGAACTTCCCACCTAGCTCTTGGGGAGACTCGAACTCACAACCTCTTAGTTGGAAGTAGAGGTTGCTTACCGTCAGAGCAACCCCTCTTGTCTAATGAAAGTGGAGAAATAAGGGTTGCATCTTGTTGATGAAACTAGAGCATAAGGATGTGTGACGACCCGGCCAGTTGTCTCATGAGTTACCGCTTTGTTTTCCCCTATTTTAGCTTCTTTAAGCTTCGTTATCCGTGTTTTATGTGATCGGGTTGATTAGTTCGAGTTCGGAGAGGATTTGGTAAGATATGAGACACTTAGTCTCTTTTAAGAAGGCTTAAGTTGGAAAAGTCAACCGGATATTGACTTATGTGTTACAAGGTTCGGAAGTGAGTTTCGATGGCTCGGTTAGCTTCGGGAGGTGATTTATGACTTAGAGCGCGATCGGAATGAGTTTTGGAGTTATAGAGAAGATTTAGGCTTAAATTAGAGAAGTTGATATTTTGGTGGTTCCGGTTGATAGGAGAGATTTTGATATAGGTGTCGGAATGGAATTTCGATAGTGACAGTAGCTTCGTTGTGTGATTTGGGATGTGTGTACAAAATTTTAGGTCATTCAAACGAGATTTGATAGACTTTTTGATCGAAAGCATAATTTAAGAGTTCTTGGAGTTCTTAGGCTTGAATCCCCTGTTAAATTAGTGATTTGATATTGTTGTGAGCGTCCCGAGGTTTTGAACAAGTTTGAACGATGTCTTGGGATGTGTTGGTGCAACTGGTTTGGAATTCCAGGAGTTCTGGGTAGGTTCCGGGATGTTTTAGGCCAAAATCATAGTTGTAGCAGGTCCAGAAGGGTTGCAGGCCTCGGAACCCACCTGCGCGCACCGCACAAAAGAAAGTGCGGCCGCGGTATGTGATGTGTGGACCGCACAAAATGAAGTGCAGCCATGGTGGTTTTGTGTGCGCCACGGTGGTTTTGTGCGGACCGCGGTGGTTTTGTGCGGACCGCGGTGCTTTTGCACGGACCGCGGTGCTTTTGTACGGACCGCAGAGGCTGAGATCTGAGGGGTACTCTATAAATACGAGGTTTTGGGTTTTATTTGATATTTTGACCTACAGAGCTCGGATTTTGGCGATTTTTCGAAGGTTTTTCAAGAAATTTATTAGGGTAAGTGATTCTAACTCAGATTTGGCTAGAGTACATGAATCTATCATTGAATTCATCATTTAATTCGTGATTTGGGATGGAATTTGAGAGGAAAATTGTGAAATCTTTCAAAAATGTAAAATGATGATTTGAAGGACCAAATGGTATTGGAATTGGATAATTTTCATATGGTTAGACTCGTGAGAGTGTAAAGATTCGAGTTTTGTGAATTTTGTCAAATTCCGAGATGCGGGCCCGGGGGTCGGGTTTGACCAAATTCTAGAATTTTGTGGTAATTCGATTGTTTTCGCTTGGGCTTTGTTCCCTTAGCCTATTGTGATGTATTCGTTCTGATTTTGGATAGATTTGACGCACGTGGAGGCCGATTCGAGGGGCAAAGGCATCGCGAGATAGAGATTTTGCCGGTTCGAGGTGAGTAATGAATGTAAATGATGTCCTGAGGGTTTGAAACCTCGGATTTGCACATTGTAGTGCTATATTGAGGTGAGACACGCGCTTGATAATGAGCGTGGGGTCGTTTACTATTGGGGATTATGACTTGGTCTGTCCTGAGTGATGTTGTTACCGTGTATTTTGGTTGAAACTTATTTGTTCTCATCAATGTTTGAACTGACTGCCATATTTGGGCTTCGTGCCAATTATTTGAACCATCCGGGGAGTTTTATCACTATTTTCTCACTGTTTTTGACTTACTACTTGAACTTAGTCGTACCGTTTTCCACTATTTTACAACTCAACCACTTTTTACTCGGTTTTGAAACTAAAATGATATATTAAATGATGTTTTGGGCTGAGAACTACTGTTTTACTAATGCCCGAGGGGCTTATATGATTTCTGGACTGAGTACGGCCTAGGGCCAGATGTGAGGATACTATGGGATCGGGCTGCGCGCCGAAACAGTGTTATACTGATATTAATATGAGGCTGAGGGCCTAGATTTGATGCCACGAGATGGCTAGATATTGCGCTTGGACCGTAAGGGGGCCCTCCCGGAGTCTGCACACCCCCAGTGAGCGTCGTCGACGATAAATGTATGGATCGGGATGCACGCCGCAGCGGGTACTATAGGGTACCGTTCTATGTGTTGATTTTCTTTATATGTCTGTCACTTAACTGCTTATTTGTTGTAGCATTTCCATATTTCGTTTCCATTGGTTTATTGATTTCATATTAGTTGTTTAAAATGCCATGTTATAGATTACTCTGTATTTCTCCATGATTTCTTATTCTCAGTCATTATTTATGCTTATTACTCACTGGGTCGGAGTACTCACATTACTCTCTGCACCTTGCGTGCAGATCCAGGTGCATCTGAGGCTGAGTGAGGATTTTTAGTTGAGCAGCGCATATCCGGGAGCATCGAGGTAGCTGCATGGTGTCCGCAGCCCTGATCTCTCCTTTCTATCCTTTTGTTTTATCCGTATTTCCTAGATTGATATGTATTAGGGTAATAAATTGGTATTAGAGGCTCAGACTTGTGACACCGGATCTATATGGGCTATGTAGTAGTAGTTTTATCATTTGAAACTCCGCCTATTTAACTCTAGTTTCAGACTTTTAATATGGTGTTTTGGTAATTTAACTGTGTTAGCTAATAATGAACTATATAAGAAATGGGTTGAGGTTGTTAATTGGTCAGGCTTGCCTAGCAGTGTGTTGGGCGCCATCACGACCGGGGTTGGGGTCGTGACAAGTTGGTATCAGAGCCTAGGTTACATAGGTCTCGCAAGTCCTGAGCCGATTTAGTAGAGTCTCATAGATCGGTACGGAGACGTCTGTATTTATCCTCGAGAGGCTGCAGAACCTTTAGGAAAAACTTCATATTCTTGAAATTCTAGTCGTGCGACTTTGTTGATCTAAGAACAAAACTTCTGTTATTCCATTCTCTCACAGATGGTGAGGACGCGAGCTACCGGACAAGGTGGACGACCTCCAGTGCCACCCACTGAGGCCACCAGAGGCCGGGATGCGGTCGTGGATGTGGCAGAGGCAGAGTAGCGAGGGCAGCACCTACTGATCCCCCAGCTGCCCCGGCTCCAGATCAGGCTCCAGCAGCACCAGTTCAGGCACCAGTTGTGCCCATCGTGATTCCGGGTCTTCAGGAGGCCTTAGCACAGATCTTATCAGTTTGCACTAGCCTACTCAGGCAGTTTCAGCCACTACCGTAGCACCTACTTCACAGGCCGGGGGAGGCAATCAGACCCCCACTGCTCGCACACCTGAGTAGGTAGTGCAGGGACTATAGATGTCGGGGCACCTCCAACTCAGCCGGTTGCACCAGTTCAGGAGTTCATGGTACCGGTTATGCCGGATGATGAGCAGCGTCGTCTTGAGAGGTTTGGTAGACCCCAGCCTCCTTCATTCAGTGGTGTTGAGGGCGAGGATGCCCAGGGTTTTCTTGACAAGTGTCAGCGGATGCTCCGTACAACAGGGATCCTTGAGTCTAGTAGTGTAGCATTTACCACCTTTCAGTTCTTGGTGGCTGCCTTTACTTGGTGGGAGGATTTTGAGAGGTGTAGGCATGTCGGTACAACACCCCTTTCTTGGCAGCAGTTCTTCGCTCTCTTCTTGGAGAAGTATGTACCATATGTGGCGTAGAGAGGAGCTGCGTAGGCAGTTTGAGTGGTTGACGCAGGGGGGTATGACCGTGACCTAGTATGAGATGAGGTTTTCTGAGTTGGCTCGTCATGCCATTTGGATGATTCCGAAAGATCGTGAGAGGATCAGGAGATTTGTGGATGACATTAACTACCATCTCTATATTCTGATGACTAGAGAGAGAGTATTGGGTGCTATATTCGAAGAGGTGGTTGATATCTCTCGTGAGATTGAGACGGTTCATCGTAGGGAGCGAGAGGAGAGGGAGTCCAAGAGGCCTTAAGGATCGGGCAATTACAGTAGAGCTCCGTTGAAGGGCCAGTCCCAGCATGGTAGAGGTCGTTCTTTCAGGCCTGCTCAGTCCGTCCGTCCAGAGTATCGTGGGGCATCTTCAGGTCGTGGTCATCAGGGGTCCCAGTTCTAGCCTTTATTCAGCGCCCTCCCAGCTCAAAGTTTATCTCATGCTCCATCAGCTCAGGGTTCTTTTGCGCCGAGTGCATTTGCTAGTCACTCCGGTGCAAGGGGTTCCCTTTAGTCCCCATCTCCAGCACCGGGTAGTTGTTATGAGTGCGGAGAGTTTAGACATATGAGGAGGCAGTGCCCTCGACTTTGTGATGGTCAGTTTCAGCAGAGGGGTCAACCCTCGACTTTTGCTCCAGTTACTTCACCACCCACCTAGCTAGCTAGGGGTAGAGGTCAGGCAGCCAGGGGTTGCCCTAGAGGGGGAGGTCGATCAGGCGGTAGCCAGGCTCGTTTTTATGCTATTCCAGGCAGGCCAGATGTTATTGCTTCAGATGCTGTCATTACAGGTATTGTTTCAGTCTGCCACAAAGATGCCTCTGCATTATTTGATCCCGGTTCCACCTTTTCTTATGTGTCATCATACTTTGCTCGTTATTTGGGTATGCCCCGTGAGTTTCTTGCTTTACCTGTTCATGTATCTACCCCGGTGGGCGATACTGTTGTTGTAGACCGTGTGTACCGGTCATGTGTGGTGACTATTGGGGGTCTGGAGACCTGAGTAGATCTATTGCTATTAAGCATGGTGGATTTTGATGTCATTTTGGACATGGATTGGCTATCTCCGTGTCGTGATATTCTAGACTGTCATGCTAAGACAGTCACTTTGGCTATGCCGGGTATACCGTGGATCGAGTGGCGTGGTGTGACTGATTATGTTCCTAGTAGAGTGATATCTTTCTTGAAGGCCCAACGTATGGTTGGGAAGGGTTGCCTTTCATATTTAGCATTTGTGAGGGATCTGGGAGCTAAGACTCCTAGCATTGATTCTGTTCCAGTTGTGAGGGATTTTCCTGATGTGTTTCCTACAGACCTATCGGGCATGCCACCGGACATGGATATTGATTTTGGTATTGACCTGGTGCCGGGCACTCAACCCATTTCTATTACACCATATCGTATGGCACCAATAGAGTTGAAGGAATTGAAAGAACAGCTTTAGGAACTCTTAGATAAGGGGTTCATTCGGCCTAGTGTGTCACCTTGGGATGCACCGGTTTTGTTTGTGAAGAAGAATGATGGCACGATGAGAATGTGCATTGATTATAGGCAATTGAACAAAGTAACAATTAAGAACAAGTATCATTTGCCTCTCATTGATGATTTATTTGATCAGCTTCAGGGAGCGAGAGTGTTCTCCAAGATTGATCTCCATTCCGGTTATCACCAGTTGAAGATCAGGGATTCAAATATTCTTAAGACTGCCTTCAGGACCAGATATGGTTATTATGAGTTCCTTATGATGTCTTTCGGGCTAACCAATGCCCAGTAATATTCATGTATTTGATGAACAACGTGTTCCGGCCTTATCTAGATTCGTTCGTTATTGTATTCATTGATGAAATTTTGGTGTACTCGCGTAGTCAGGAGGAGCACGCGGAGCATTTGAGAGTTTTGTTGCAGAGATTGAGGGAGGAGAAGCTTTATGCAAAATTCTCCAAGTGTAAGTTTTGGCTCAGTTTAGTGGCTTTCTTGGGACATGTGGTGTCAGCAAGGGTATTCGGGTTGCTCCAAAGAAGATAGAGGTGGTTTAGAGTTGGCCTAGACCATCCTCAGCCACATAGATTCTTAGCTTTCTTGGGTTGGCAGGCTATTATCGCCAGTTTGTTCAGGGATTTTCATCTATCGCATCGCCCTTGACCAAGTTGACTTAGAAGGGTGTTTCATTTGTATGGTCGGACGAGTGTGAAGAGTGCTTTCAGAAGCTCAAGATAGCTTTGACCACAACTCCAGTATTGGTTTTGCCATCAGCTTCAGGTTCATATACCGTGTATTGTGATGCTTCGAGAGTTGGGATTGGTTGTGTATTGATGTAGGAGGGTAGAGTTATTGCTTATGCTTCTCGTCAGTTGAAGCCCTATGAGAAGAACTACCATGTTCATGATTTGGAGTTGGTTGCCATAGTTCATGCATTGAAGATTTGGAGGCATTATTTTTATGGTGTATCTTGTGAGATATTCACTGATCATCACAGTCTTCAGCATTTGTTCAAGCAAAAGGATCTTAATTTGAGGTAGAGGAGATGGTTGGAGTTGCTTAAGGATTATGATATCACCATATTGTATCGTCTGGAAAAGTCCAATGTAGTGGCCGATGCGTTGAGCCGAAAGGCAGTGAGTATGGGAGTTTGGCATATATTCCAGTTGGGGAGAGACCTCTTGCAGTTGATGTTCAGGCCTTGGCCAATCGGTTCGTGAGGTTGGATATTTCGGAGTCCAGTCGGGTGTTGGCATGTGTGGTTTCTCGGTCTTCCTTATATGATCGCATCAGAGAGCGCTAGTATGATGATCCGCATTTGCTTGTCCTTAAGGACAGGGTTCAGCATGATGATGCCAGAGATGTGACCATCGGTGACGATGGTGTGTTGAGGATGCAGGTCCGGATTTGTGTGCCCAATGTGGATGGGCTTAAAGAGTTGATTCTGGAGGAGGCCCATAGCTCGAGGTATTTTATCCATCCGGGTGCCGCGAAGATGTACTAGGATTTGAGGCAGCACTATTGGTGGAGAAGAATGAATAAAGATATTGTGGGATTTGTAGCTCGGTGTCTCAACTATCAGCAGGTAAAATATGAGCATCAGAAACCGGGTGGCTTGCTTCAGCAGATGGTTATTCCCGAGTGGAAGTGGGAGAGGATCACTATGGACTTTGTGGTTGGACTTCCTCAGACTTTGAAGAAGTTTGATGCTATTTGGGTGATTGTGGATCGGCTGACAAAGTTCGCGCACTTCATCCCTGTGTGTGCTACCTATTCTTTAGAGCGGTTGGCAGGGATTTTATATCCGGGAGATTGTTCGGTTGCATGATGTTCCGGTTTCCATCATCTCAGATAGAGGTACTCAGTTTACTTCCCAGTTTTGGAAATTTGTTCAGCGAGAGTTGGGTACTCAGGTGGAGTTGAGCACAACTATTCATCCTCAAATAGACGGACAGTCCGAGCGTACGATTCAGATATTAGAGGACATGTTGCGTGCTTGTGTTATTGACTTTGGAGGTTCATGGGATGAGTTTCTACCGCTTGTAAAGTTTTCTTACAACAACAGCTATTAGTCGAGTATTCAGATGGCTCCGTATGAGGCTTTGTAAGGAAGGCGATGTAGATCTCCAGTTGGTTGGTTCGAGCACGGCGAGGCTAGACTATTGGGGACAAATTTGGTTCAGGATGCCTTAGAGAAGGTGAAGGTGATTCAAGAGAGGCTTCGTACAACGTAGTCGCGTCAGAAGAGTTGTGCGGACCGGAAGGTTCGAGATGTGTCCTACATGGTCGGTGAGAAGGTCTTGCTGAAGGTTTCGCCCATGAAGGGTGTTATGAGGTTTGGGAATAAAGGGAAGTTGAGTTCGCGGTTCATTGGGCCTTTTGAGGTGCTTCGGAGGATTGGGTAGGTGGCTTATGAGCTTGTTTTTCCACCCAACTTGTCGAGCGTGCATCTGGTATTTTCATGTTTTTATGCTCCGGAAGTATATTGGGGATCTGTCTCATGTTTTCGACTTCAGCACGGTTCAGTTGGATGATGATTTGACCTATGATGTAGAGCCAGTAACAATTTTGGGTCGTCAGGTTCGAAAGTTGAGGTCAAAGGATATAGCTTCAGTGAAAGTGCAGTGGAGAGGTCAGCCCGTGGAGGAGGATACCTGGGAGACCGAGCGGGAGATGCAGAGCAGATATCCTCACCTGTTTGTATGTTTCTTGACTCGCTCGAGGACGAATGTTTGTTTAAGTTGGGGAGGATGTAACGACCCTGCCAGTCATCTCATGAGTTACCGCTCTGTTTTCCCCTATTTTAGCTTCTTTACGCTTCGTTATCCGTATTTTATGTGATCGGATTACTTAGTTCGAGTTCGGAGAGGATTTGGTAAGAAATGAGACACTTAGTCTCTTTTAAGAAGGCTTAAGTTGGAAAAGTCAACCAGATGTTGACTTATGTGTTAGAAGGTTTGGAAGTGAGTTCCGATGGTTTGGTTAGCTTCGGGAGGTGATTTGTGACTTAGGAGCATGATCGGAATGGGTTTTGGAGTTGTAGAGAAGATTTAGGCTTAAATTGGCGAAGTTGATATTTTGACGGTTCCGGTTGATAGGCGAGATTTTGATATAAGGGTAGGAATGGAATTCCGAGAGTGGCAGTAGCTTCGTTGTGTCATTTTGGACGTGTGTGCAAAATTTTAGGTTATTCGGATGAGATTTGATAGACTTTTTGATCGAAAGCATAATTTAAGAGTTCTTGGAGTTCTTAGGCTTGAATCCCCTGTTAAATTAGTGATTTGATGTTGTTGTGAGCGTCCCGGGGTTTTGAACAAGTTTGTACGATGTCATGGGATGTGTTGGTGCAATTGGTTTGGAATTCCAGGAATTCCGAGTAGGTTCCGGGATGTTTTAGGCCAAAATCATAGTTGTAGCAGGTCTAGAAGGGTTGCAGACCTCGGAACCCACCCGCGCGGACCGCACAAAGGAAGTGCGGCTGCGGTATGTGCTGTGCGGACCGGACAAAATGAAGTGCGGCCGCGGTGGTTTTGTGCGGGCCGTGGTGGTTTTGTGCGGACCGTAGTGCTTTTGCGCGGATCGCGGTGGTTCTGTGCAGACCGCGGAGGCTGAGATCTGAGGGGTACTCTATAAATACGAGGTTTTGGATTTTATTGGATATTTTGACCTACAGAGCTCGGATTTTGGGGACTTTTCGAAGGTTTTTCAAGAAATTCATCAGGGTAAGTGATTCTAACTCAGATTTGGCTAGAGTACATGAATATATCATTGAATTCATCATTTAATTCGTGATTTGGGATGAAATTTGGGAAGAAAATTGTGAAATCTTTCAAAAATGTAAAATGATGATTTGAAAGACCAAAATGGTATCAGAATTGGATAATTTTCATATGGTTAGACTCGTGAGAGTATAAAGATTCAAGTTTTGTGAATTTTGTCAAATTCCAAGATGCGGGCCCAGGGGTCGGGTTCGACCAAATTCTAGAATTTTGTGGTAATTCGATTGTTTTCGCTTGGGATTTGTTCCCTTAGCCTATTGTGATGTATTCGTTCTGATTTTGGATAGATTCGACGCGCGTGGAGGCCTATTCGAGGGGCAAAGGCATCACGAGATAGAGATTTTGCCGGTTCGAGGTGAGTAATGAATGTAAATGATGTCCTGAGGGTTTGAAACCTCGAATTTGCACATTGTAGTGTTGAGGTGAGACACGCGCTTGATGATGAGCATGGGGTCGTTTACTATTGGGGATTGTGACTTGGTTCATCCTGAGTGATGCTGTTACCGCGTATTTTGGTTGAAACTTATTTGTTCTCATCAATGTTTGAACTGACTACCATATTTGGGCTTCGTGCCAATTATTTGAACCCTCCGGGGAGTTTTATCACTATTTTCTCACTGTTTTGACTTACTACTTGAACTCAGTCGTACCGTTTTCCACTATTTTACAACTAAACCACTTTTTACTCGGTTTTGAAACTAAAATGATATATTAAATGATGTTTTGGGCTGAGAACTACTGTTTTACTAATACCCGAGGGGCTTATATGATTTCTGGACTGAGTACGGCCTAGGGCCAGATGTGAGGATACTATAGGATCGGGTTGCATACCGCAACAGTGTTATATTGATATTGATATGAGGCTGAGGGCCTAGATTTGATGCCACGAGATGGCTTGATATTGCGCTTGGACCGTAAGGGGACCCTCCCGGAGTCTGCATACCCCCAGTGAGCGTCGTCGACGATAAATGTATGGATCGGGTTGCACGCCGCAACGGGTACTATAGGGTGCCGTTCTATGTATTGATTTTCTTTATATGTCTGTCACTTAACTGCTTATTTGTTGTAGCATTTCCATATTCGTTTCCATTGGTTTATTGCTTTCATATTAGTTGTTTAAAATGCCATGTTATAGATTACTCTGTATTTCTCCGTGATTTCTTATTCTCAGTCATTATTTATGCTTATTACTCACTGGGTCGGAGTACTCACATTACTCCCTGCAACTTGCGTTCAGATCCAGGTGCATCTGAGGTTGAGTAAGGATTTTCAGTTGAGCAGCGCATATCCGGGAGCATCGAGGTAGCTGCATGGCGTCCGCAGCCCTGACCCCTCCTTTCTATCCTTTTGTTTTTTCCGCATTCCCTAGATTGATATGTATTAGGGTGATAAACTAGTATTAGAGGCTCATACTTGTGACACCGGATCTATATGGGCTATGTAGTAGTAGTTTTATCATTTGAAACTCCGCCTATTTAACTCTACTTTCAGACTTTTAATATAGTGTTTTGGTAATTTAACTGTGTTAGCTAATAATGAACTATATAAGAAATGGGTTGAGGTTGTTAATTGGTCAGGCTTGCCTAGCAGTGTGTTGGGCGTCATCACGACCGGGGTTGGGGTCGTGACAGGATGGCATTCTTGTTGATGAAATGTGGAGCATAAGGGTGACGTTATTGTCGATGAAATGTGGAGTATGATGGTGAAAATCTTGATTATACAAGTGAATTCTTTATGCTTTGTCATGCATTTTATATATTTTATGTTGCATCTAACATGCTATCATATGCCTCTATTATTAGTTAATGATTTGGTTGTCAAGATTTATTTACCTATGTTGGATTGATATCTCATGTTTGCTGAGTTGTCGGCAGCGTATCGAATTGATGTAAAAAAAAGTTATCATTGCATTGATGTATTGGATTCTTGTAAAGGTCATCTGAACATGTTATTTGGTAATTAATATGAAATCGAATCATGTTAGGGACAAACTTACAGTCATGTATGAGTAATTGAGCAGACACGTTATTTGATGCATGTCTCTTTTTTAGAGGGGTTGGTGAAAGTTGTATTTGCTTGATTTGTTTAATTGGGAGAGTTTTTTATTCCCCCTACCTCAATTTTGCACTTTACTGCTAATATTCTTTATTCTGTAACTATCTTTTCTGGAATATTTCTCTGTATTATACATGTTATTGAGCTACACATGTTATGCAAAGTGAGTATCTTTTGACTTAAAACATTATCACTATTTCACCGAGGTTAGTCAAGATACTTACTGAGCACAGAGGTCAGTTGTACTCCTACTACACTTCTGCCCCATGCAATCGGACCTTGGAACTGAGCTGCCGTGGATGACGGAGGCTGGTACTGAAGTTGTAGTTGCATTCCCAATTCAAGATACCATTTGTTCATGGTAGTTTAGAACTTCATTTCTGTTTATGTAAACTTCAAATAAATATTTTATTTATTCCCTTTATCGACTTGGTAAATCTAAATCATCATGGCTCATGGCTTGTACTATCAGCCCTTGAGATAGTGTATTGAACTCTTTTGCAGTCTTTATATGAATACTAATGATTCTTATTATAGTTGTAACTTATATTGTTTGGCTTACCTAGCGGGTTAGATTAGGTACCATAAAGTCTTGGTGAGATTTTGGATCGTGACAAGTTGGTATCAGAGCTCTAGGTTCATAGGTTCTACGAGTTATGAGCAAGTGTCTATTATAATCTTGCGGATCAGTATGATTACGTCCATACTTATCTTCGAGAGGCTACATAACATCTAGGAAACTTTCTATCTCTCTTTCCGCATCGTGCGACCTTATTTCAGCTTGAAGCCTAAATCTCTAGTTCCGTTCTCTTTGATTCAAGTGCGATGCTGAGTACTCAGACTCAGATGTGTGCACTGACGGCTTGTGACATTGTGGATAGACTGTGATGGGCTATGAATACTTGATTATCATCTCGTTATGTTGTCTAGTCATAGATGTGAATGTGTTGGTGGATCTTTCAGTTGTTCATTTGTGGGATGAAGCAGATTTTTGTATCTGATCGATGAGTATGGACTTAGAAGGATTAATTGATTACATAGTGATTGCGACCATGGTGGGGTCTTAGAGAGACGTCGGTTGGAGGCTAAGCATGTGGGTTATCTCTTGCAAGAAGGAGTAATGTTGTGTAATCGTTATGTGGTTTCTCTGAAGAGTTTTTCTTCTATCCAATGGGATAGAAAGATATAGTGGGGTTTGTAGCTCGGTGCCTAAATTGTCAGCAGGTGAAGTAACCATCAGAGACCGACAGATTGCTTCAGAGACTTGAGATTCTAGAGTGGAAATGGAAGCGTATCACCAGGGACTTCGTAGTTGGACTCCCATGGACTTCGAAGAAGTTTGATGTTATTTGGGTGATTATGGATCGGTTGACCAAGTTCGCGCATTTCATTCCAGTTGGGACTACCTATTATTTGGAGAGATTGATTGAGATCTACATCCATGAGATTGTTCACCTTCACGGAGTGTCAATGTCCATCATTTCAGATCGAGGCACATAATTTACATTGTAGTTTTGGAGAGCAGTACAACAAGAGTTAGCCATACAGGTTGAGTTGAGTATAACATTCCACCCTCAGATAGACAGATAGTTCGAATGCACTATTTAGATATTGAAGGACATATTACATGCTTGTGTCAAGGATTTCGGAGGTTCTTGGGATACGTTTCTGCTGCTTGCAAAGCTTGCATACAATAACAACTACTAATCAAGCATTTAGATGCCTACGTATGAGGCTTTTTATGGGAGATGGTGCCGGTCTCCGGTGGGTTGGTTTGATCCATGTGAGGCTAAGATATTTGGTACTAACTTTGTTCAGGATGCTTTGGACAAGTTTAAGTTGATTTAGGATCAGCTTCGCACGGTGCAGTCTAGCTAGAAGAGCTACATTGATCAGAAGGTTTGTGATGTTGCTTACATGGTCGGAGAGAAGGTACCGCTCAGAGTTTCACCCATGAAGGGTGTTATGAGGTTTGTAAAGAAGGGAAAGTTGAGCCCTCAGTATATTTTGATATGCTTGAGAGGATTGGAGAGGTGGCTTACAAGCTGGCATCACTGCCTAGTCTGTCGGGTGTTCATCTAATATTTCATGTTTCCATGCTCCGAAAGTATTTCGATGATTCGTCTCATATTTTGAACTTTGCCACGGTTAAGTTGGATGGTGATTTGACTTATGATGTGGAGCCGATGGCCATTTTAGATTGGCAGATTCGCAAGTTAAGGTTAAAGAACATAACTTCAGTGAAGGTATAGTGGAGAGGTCATCCAGTCAAGGAGGCTACCTGGGAGACTGAGCGGGAGATGCGGAGCAGATATCTGCACTTATTTGAGACTGCAGGTATTATTCTAGACCTGTTCGAGGACGAACGTTTGTTTATGGGGGAGGATGTAGCGACCCAGACGGTCATTTTTGAGTATTATAGCCGTGTTCCCCCATTTATTGCTTATTCTATGCTCACTTGTTGTTATGTGACTTGCCGAGGTAGTTGGTTTGGTTTAGGGGATATTTTGGCATGAACTAGGACACTTGGTCCTAAGACTGGAAGCCTAAGTTACAAAAATTGACCGGATATTGACTTATGTATAAATGACTCCAGAATGGAGTTTTGATAATTCTACTAGCTCCGCATGGTGAATTCAAACATAGTAGTGTGTTCGGATATTTATTTGGAGGTTCGTAGTCGGCTTTGGATTGAATTGGCAAAAGCTGAAAGAATCGAAGTTTGGAGAGTTGTGAGGTTTGACCAAGAGTTGACGTTGTGATTACCGGGCTCAGATTTTGGTTTTGAAAGTTGGAATAGGTCTGTTATGTCATTTATGATTTTTGTACAAAATTTGGGGGTCAATCGGAGTTGGTTTGATAGGTTTCGACATCAATTATTGAAGTTGAAAGTTCATTAGTTTCAATAAGCTTAAATTAGGGATTCGTATTTTTGATGTTGTTTGACATGATTTGAGGCCTCAACTAAGTTTGTATCATGTTTTGGGATGTATTGTTATGTTTAGATGGGGTCCCGGGGGCCTCGGGGGCGATTCAGATTGAAATCAGATTAGATTTTGGAATTTTGCAAGAGCTGGTGTGATGAGGTCTGGTGCAACCGCATATGCAAGGGGTAGGCCGCAGATGCGGAGCCGCAAAAGTGGCTAAGGGGTTGCAGGTGCGGTCTAGCATGTGTTGGGCAGTGGTCGCAGGTGCGATGGATTTTTTGCATCTGCGAGCCTGCATATGCGACAAGGTCTCTGCGGAAGCAAATTTTGGTAGGAAAGGCTGGGCCCACAAAAGCGGAGTTGGAACCGTAGAAGTGTTCCAGTAGGTGTAAATTTGGGTTGCAGGTGCGACTGGTCAGTGCTTAAGTAATTTCCGAAGAAGCGGAGCCACATGTAACTACCCGGCCGGTCGTTTCATGAGTTACCACTCTGTTTTCCCCATTTTTGCTTTTTATTGTCTTGTTCAGTTTGTATTGTGTGTTATCGGGTTGGTTGGATCGGGTTCGGAGAGGTTTTGGTAAGGTTTGATACACTTAGTCTCTTTTTAGTAAGCTTAAGTTGAAAAATTAACCAGATGTTGACTTATGTGAAAAGGGGCTCGGATGTGAATTTCGATGGTTCGGATAACTTCGGGAGGTGACTTGGGACTTAGGAGCATGATCGAAATGTGTTTTGGAGGTCCGGAGTAGATTTAGGCTTGAATTGGCGAAATTTGAATTTTGGCATTTTCCGGTTGATCGGTGATATTTTTATATGGTGGTCGGAATTGAATTTCGAATATTGTAGTAGGTCTGTTGTGTCATTTTTGAAGTGTGTGCAAAAATTCAGGTCATTCGGACGAGGTTTGATAGACTTTTTGATCGAAAGAGGAATTTGGAAGTTTTTGGAATTCTTAGGCTTAAATCCGATGTTAATTTGGTGTTTTGATGTTATTTTGAGCGTTCCGAAGGTTGGAACAAGTTTGAATAAGGTTATAGGATATGTTGACATGTTTGGTTGAGGTCCCGAGGGCCTCGGGTGAGTTTCGGGTGGTTGAACGGATCATTTCATGTTGAAGGTAATTGTAGAAAAACTATTATTGGTGTTGCAGGTTTTTGACATTCGCGTTTGCGAGAGGGCCCTTGCATTCATGAAAGGTTAGGATATGAGGCAGGAGTGTTGGCCTTCATGTTCGCGATGAGGGTCCCGCATTCGCGAAGGGCTGAGTCTGTGTTCAACGCGTTCGCGATGGGGATGCCGCGTTCGCGAAGGTTTTATTTGCTGAGGCATCGCGTTCGCTAGGGATCGTTGCATTCCCGTAAGGAGTTTTGGTCAATGGTATTTTTGTGCGTCGCGAACGCGAGGCTTTGACCGCATTCGCGAAGAATGATTTCAAATCGCTGGGCAGAATGTTTAAATGGCCATTTTCACGATTTTTGGCCTAAGTTCACCATTTTTTACTCGGTTTTGGAGCTTCTTGAGGGAGATTGAAGAGGGAATCAAAGAGAACTTCTTGGAGGTAAGAACTATGGACTTAATACTCGATCATATTGTGATTTCTACCGAATTAAACATGAAATTTGGGGGATTTGAAGCCTAAAATTGGGAGTTATGTCTTGGAAATTCGAGACATAAATCTAATGATTTGATGGGCCATTTGTGGTCGGATTTTGGTATTCTTGGTATGTATGAACTCATGGGAGGATAAGAATTCTGTTGATATGATTTTTATCGAATTTTGAGACATGGGTCCGGGGGTCAGGTTGGATCAATTTTGGGATTTCTGGTATAATTTGATTATATTTGCATGGGCTTCGTTCCCTTAGAAAATTCCAATGTTATGATTCTTATTTTGGGTAGATTCGGCGCGAGTTGAGGACGAGGCGAGAGAAAAAGTCATCGCGGAGTAGTATTTCATTCGGTTTGAGGTAAGTAACCATTATAAATCTGGACCTGAGGGTATAAAACCCCGGTATTTCGTATTGTTTTGATAAATGAAGTGACGCACATGCTAGGTGACGAGCGTGTGGGCATGCACCGGTAGGGATTGTGACTTGGTCCGTCCTGTAGCGACTATTAAGCCGCGTATTTGATTTAAAATCTTATGATATCCCGTATTTCAGAGATTTATACTATATTATGGGTGGTATGCCATGTGTTGGGGCCTTCTGCCGACCTATTTAGACCCTTAGGGGCATTTTTACTATTTTCCTCACTTTATTTGTTTTGAAAGCCTATCCTCAGTCATTTTTACCTGTTTATTGTTTAAATCTGATTTTATCACTCCACTTCTTAAAATGTGAAAACTGCTTGGACTGAGTTAACTCTAATTTCCATTGATATGCCTGAGTGGCTGTGAGGTTAATGACTGAAAGAGGTTGAGGACCTAATGGTGAGAATTATATATATATATATTATGGATCGGGCTGTATGCCGTAGCAATATTATGTATATTATGGGTCGGGCTGCACGCCACAACGATACTTATATGGATCGGGCTGCACGCCGTAGCGATATATATATTAGATCGGGCTGCACGCTGCAGCGATATGTCGTTTGGGCTGTAGCAGCCCCTTCCGGAGTCTTCACACCCCCAGTGAGCGTAGTCAACTATAAACTATAAATCGAGATGCACGCCACAATGGTTATTAAGATTATTACTATTTTGAGATATTATTGAGCCAGAGTGTTGAGTGTGAGTATTATGTCACGAGTGACTTAGAGGCTTGCCCGAGAGGCTATATTTATGAGTGATACCTTGCCCGAGGGGCCCATTTATGACACTTTTGTTTATTTTCGCTTTTCTTTTATAAGGAGCCTCTGTTGAAAACTGCTAAGTAAATGATTTCAAAGTATTTCAATTGAAACTGAAGCTCTACGAAGTAACTAGCTTTAAAACTGTTGAGTTTGACTAGATATTCTATTGAATACCCTTATATATATGATTTTAACTGCTCGTCACTATACTCAAACCTTATTTATTTAAGTTACTTACTGAGTTGGCGTACTCGCGTTACTCCCTGCACCTTGAGTGCAGATCCAGGTGCCCGAGTGGCAGAGTGAGAGTCACCAACATTTTCATAGCTTACCGAAGACTGCAAGGTAGCTGCACGATGTCTGTAGCCCTGCTTTCGTCCTTCTTATCATAGTTTTTTTTGCATTTTTAGACTTATTATGTATTAGTCAATCAGATTGGGTTGTATTTATAGGCTCTTGACTTGTGACACCGGATTGTTGGGTTGTGTTGGTATATTTTTGTATTGTTTTTTTCTGCACATTTCAGTGAGTTATATATTTCTTATGAAAATTCAAGACTTAATCAGTTTTAGAAAATGGTTTTATAAAAAGAACTCACTGTGTTACTTGTTGGGTTGGCTTGCCTAGTATTGTGATAGGCGCCATAACGATCGAGGTATTTGGAGTCGTGAAAAAGTTGGTATCAGATCCTAGTTTACATAGGTCTTGTAAGTCATGAGCCGGTTTAATAGAGTCTCGCAGATCTTTATTTATCCTCGGGAGGCTACAGAACCTTTTAGGAAAACTCCATATTCTTGAAATTCTTGTCGTGCGAATATGTTGATCCGAGTACTAAACTTCTGTTATTCTATTCTCTTACAGATGGTGAGGACATGTGCTACCGTTCAGGATGGAAGACCACTAGTACCACCAGTTAGGGCCACTAGAGGCTGAGGACGTAGTTGAGGCTGTGGTAGGGGCAAGAGCGTAGCCCGCATAGCAGCTAGGGCAGCACCTGCAGATCTGGCAACCGCCCTAGTTCAGGATCATGTCCCAGTTTTTGATGCTTCAGTAGCACCAACTCAGGCACCGACTGTGCCTATTGAGATTTCAGGCATTTAAGAGGCTTTAGATCATATTCTATCAGTATGCATTGGCCTGGCTCAGACGGTCTTAGTTACTACGGCCGCAATTACTTCTCAGGCCGAGGGAGGTACTCAGACACCCCTTGCTCGCACACCTGAGCAGGTTGTTTAGGGACTTCAGACACCGACCCAACCGGTTGCACCAGCTCAGGAGTATGTGGTACCAGTTATGTCTGACGACGAGCAACAACGATTGGAGAAGTTTGGTAGACTTTAACCTCTGACTTTTAGTGGTACTAAGGGCGAGGATGCCCCAGGTTTCTTCGACAAGTATCAGAGGATTCTTCGTATAGTGGGTATTTTAGAAACCAATGGTGTAGCATTTACTATTTTGCAGTTTTCTTGAGCTGCCTTTACTTGGTGGGAGGCTTAAGAGAGACGTAGGCCTGTTGGTGTAGATCCCCTTACCTGGCAGTAGTTCTCCGTTCTCTTTTTGGATAAGTATGTGCCACAGTCTCATAGAAAGGAGCTATGCAAGAAATTCGAGCAGCTGCGTTAGGGAGATATGACTCTGACACAGTATGAGATGCAGTTCTATGAGTTAGCTCGTCATGTGGTCTGGTTGGTACCCACAGATCAAGAGAGGATTAGGAGGTTTGTTGATGGCCTCACATATCATCTTTGGATTCTCGTGACTAGGGAGAGGGTGTCAGGTACTACTTTTGAGGAGGTTGTTGACATCTCCCGCGAGATTGAGTCAGTTCGTCGCCTAGAGCGAGAGGATAGGGAGGCCAAGAGGCCTCGGGGATCTGGTAGCTTTGGTAGTGCTCCTTCGAGGGGTCAGTTTTAGCACGGTAGAGGTCATCCATTCAGGCATTCTCAAACAGCTCGCCCAGGTTATTGTGGGGCATCATCGGGTCATGGTTCTCACAGTTCTCATCAGGGCCATTCATCACTCAATGACCTTCCAGCCCAGAGTTCGTCCCGTGCTCTATCAGTTTAGGGCTCTTCTATGGCAGGTGCATCTGCTAGTCATCCCGGTGCTAGGGGTTTCCCTTTAGTCCCCGTCTCCAGCACCGGGGACATGTTATGAGTGTGGAGAGTTTGGGCATATGAGGAGGCAATGTCCTCGTCTTCTTGAGGGTCCATCTCATCAGAGGGGTCAACCCTCAAGTTCAGCTCTAATTACTTCACCACCCGCTCAGGCTGCTAGGGGTGGAGGTCAGTCAGCTAGGGGTCGCCCTAGAGGGGGAGGCCGATCAGGTGGTGGTCAGTCCCGTTTCAATGCACTCCCAGCTAGACTAGATGCTATTGCTTCAGATGTTGTGATTACATGTATTGTCTCAGTTTGCCACAGAGATGCCTCTGTATTATTTGATCCTGGTTCCACTTTTTCATATGTGTCATCATACTTTTCCCGTTATCTGGATATGCCCTGTGAGTCTCTTGTTTCATCTGTTTGTGTATATACTTTAGTGGGTGATACTATTATTATAGACTATGTGTACCGGTCATGTGTGGTGACTATTGGGGTTTTGGAGACCCGAGTGGGTAAATTGTTTCTCTGTATGGTAGACTTTGATGTGTGATCGCATCAAAGAGCGCCAGTATGATGATCCTCATTTGCTTTTCCTTAAGGATAAAGTTTAGTACAACGATGCCAGAGATGTGACTATTGGCGATGATGGGGTGTTGAGGATGCAGGGTCGGATATGCATGCCCAATGTGGATGGACTTTGGGAGTTGATTTTGGAGGAGGCCCATAGCTCGTAGTATTCCATTCATCCGGGTGCCGTGAAGATGTATGAGGATCTAAGACAACATTATTGGTGGAGTATAATGAAGAAGGACATTGTGGGATTTGTAGCTCGGTGTCTCAATTGTCAGTAGGTGAAATATGAGCATCAGAAACCGGGTGGCTTGCTTCAGCAGATGGATATTCCAAAGTGGAAGTGGGAGCGGATCACCATGGACTTTGTATTGGGCTCCCATGGACTTTGAAGAAGTTTGATGCTATATGGGTGATTGTGGATCGGCTGACCAAGTCCGCACACTTCATTCCTGTTTGTACTACCTATTCTTCATAGTAGTTGACAGAGATCTATATCCGGGAGATTATTCGTTTGCATGGTGCCCCAGTTTCCATCATTTCAGATAGGGACACTCAGTTTACTTCAAAGTTTTGGAGGTCTATACAGCGAGAGTTGGGTACTCAAGTTGAGTTGAGCATAACTTTTCACCCTCGTACGGACGGACAGTCCGAGCGCACTATTAAGATATTGGAGGACATGTTGCACGCTTGTGTCATTGATTTTGGAGGGTCATGGGATCAGTTTCTACCGCTCGCAGAGTTTGCATATAACAACAGTTACCAGTCGAGTATTTAGATGGCTCCATATGAGGTTTTGTATGGGAGGAAGTGTAGATCTCCAGTTAGTTGGTTTGAGCCAGATGAGGCTAGGCTATTGGGTACATACTTGGTGCAGGATGCTTTGGACAAGGTGAAGGTGATTTAGGAGAGGCTTCGTACAGCGCAGTCGAGACAAAAGAGTTATGATGACAAGAAGGTTTGGGATGTGTCCTACATGGTTGGTGAGAAGGTTCTATTGAAGGTTTTATCCTTGAAGGGTGTTATGAGATTTGGGAAGAAGGGTAAATTGAGTCCTCACTTTTTGGGCCTTTTGAGGTGCTTCGGAGGATTGGGGAGGTGGTTTATGAGCTTGCTTTGCCGCCCATCTTATCGAGTGTGCATCCGGTATTTCATGTTCCTATTCTCTGGAAGTATATTGATGATCCGTCTAAGGTTTTGGATTTCAGTACGGTTCACCAATAGTGCTGCCTCAAGTCCTAATACATTCTTTACGACAATCAAATAAATGGAATTCAGCGAACTGTGAGCCTCCTCAAGAATAAACTCATGTAGACCATCCACATTAGGCACAGAAATCCAACCATGCATCCGTAACACCCTATCATCCCCAATAGTAACTTCCTTGGCATCAGCGTGTTGAACCGTGCCCTTGAGAACAAGAAAATGGAGAATCATCATACTGACACTCTATGATGTGATCATATAAGGAAGACCAAGAAACCACACAAGCTAGAACCTAACTAGGCTTCGAATCATCTAACCTCATGAACTAATTGGCTAAGGCCTGAACATCTGATGAAAGCTCTATCTAACAATAAGGAATGAATGCAAGGCTACCCGTACTCACTGCCTTTCTACTCAAGGAATCGACTACCATATTGACCTTCCCGTGATGATACAGAATGGTAATATCATAGTCTTTTAGTAGCTCCAACCATCTCCGATGCCTCAAATTTAGATCATTTTGCTTGAACATGTGGTGGAGACTCTGATGATCCATAAAAATCAATCCACGTCCAATCCGTACTAAATAGTGAGTGAAAACGGTCGTTGGAAGAATAGTACCCAACAAGAGTAGGGGTTGATTTACACAAGGAGATACTATGGGCGTTAAGGTTATACACTTGCACAAAGCAAATGGAACAACTGAATTGCACTTCTAAACAAAAGGTTTTAATTTTTAATTATAATTTTACTCTAACAATTATAATCTAAGGGAAGAACTAGAAGCGAATGATTGATTTTAGTATTTTTACAAATAGTTATAAATCCTATGGATGTGACCTTAACCTAGGTATTCGCCTAAATTTATTTTAAATACGTTAACACTTCTTTTGTTGATTGGGGTGTATTATAGCTCTTAACTCTCAGTTACCTACTCAATATTTTTTGGTCATAGAGTGATTTTGTCCAATTTGAGTTTCTCAAGCCCAAATGGGTATCAAACTAAATAGTTGATATGAGTTAAAGTCGGGTTCTCACAATATCTAGTTTGAACCCTTTAATTAGGCTTATTAAATCCTTAATTAGCCCAATTCCTTGTTAGCCAAGTTATCTTGAATTAGGTCCCTCTTTCTCAAGTAAAGACCAAGTCAAAAAGGCATGAATCAATGATTGCAACTATTAATTCTAAAATTAAAGCATAAACTAGGTTAAATAATTAACACCAATCATAAACAAGCATTGAAATTAAATGCCCATAACGTTTATACACTGGGATTGGGTCACAACCCTAGTAAGAATCTAGCTACTCATAGTAAAAAATGAAGAAAAACAAGAAGAAGTACTAATTAAAATCATAATTTAAGATTAAAAATGATAAAATATGATGTTTAAATCCTAAAATAATCACAAACTTCCTAAAATATCAAAATATAATGGCTATAGCATCTCAAACTTTGAAACTTGACCTAAAAATGTAATTTTCATCTATTTATAGTGGTCCAAAATTCGTTAACAAAAATGTCCCTTGGGAGGTTCTACGGCGGCACAATTCCATGTCGCTCCGCATATTTCTTCATCTTTCAAGGAATGGGATTCTGCAGCCACAAAATTTTGGTCTGCGGCTGCGAAGCATCTTCTGCGGCCACACTTCATGCAAGGCTTCAAGTCTTAGTCATTTGTACACTCTCTAAACTTCGAATCATTTGCCGGTGAGGACCTTGTTCTATAGCCGCACAAATCGTGTGCGGTTCACAGATCAGCTAAACCTCTGCTAGACTTCTTCATTCTTTTTGCGGTTGTAGAGGGAATTCTGCGGTCTGCGCTTTCTTCTGCGGCCGCAAAAATCCTTTTGTGGACCGCACTTCTTAAGTTCTGCGCCCCTTCTTAACTTGTGAGTCGGACACTCCTTTTTTAGTTGGATTTCATCATGGGATACCAAACTTCCAACATTCCTACAATTTTCTTACTTTCATTAGTTTTAGGAACATAAATTAATACTTTCGGACTACAACAAAAGCAAAAAGATGCTAATAAGTTATCAAAATCCACACTTATCAACTCCCCCAAACTTAAGTATTTGCTTGTCCTAAAGCAAATAAATTAATTCCAATATCCTCAGAGTTAAGGGTCATTTCAACGAGTCAATGGTGAGTCATTCTCTTCAGTTGGGACCAACAATTACCCATACTACTCATGCATTATTAACAAAGTAACAAGTCAAATATTCGTGCACATATATTTCTAATGGGACATTTGAGCTTCAAGAATTGACTTTACTCATCAAGGACTTTTGTTCTATCATGTAGGTCATGGTGGACTGCAAACTCTTCCTCCTCTACTTTCCATTTGCTAATATCACTTAAAAAGTTAGCATACAATCTTAAGATTCATGAAACATTCACTCATCTCTACAAGAGAATGTCACAAGTGTGGCTTTAAGTACCATAGGCTTGCCCCTCATGTATATCACCATTAATGTAAGCTCACTTAGTTCAAAATCAAGTAGGACTTCTTTCGGGTTGTAATAAAGGCTTTTGGATTAGGGTGCAATACCATATGTGTACGTGGTTACACCTTTCCTTAAGCACTCCACATTTTCATTTCTAGGCTCACGATTACCAATTCTTAGAGGCATTTTCTTTTCATTGGGGACTAGAGAGACTTAAAATCACTCTTTCTTGTTCAAGTCTTTTTTGTTCTCCCTTTTTGATTTCTCATGTTAGGGATCATTGCATCTTTTTTAATCTATCAAGCCTTCCAATTATTCACTTTTTGCATTTGTCATTTTGTTCTTTCCTTTTCTAGCCTTTTTTTTCATAGATATCATTTTTTTGTCTTTTTTTGTACTTTGATACCCTTTTCAAATTCCTCATATCTCCCTAAAACTTATGCTTTAATCAACATATTTCACAAGGGTGTTAAGAAACGTATGGGAGCCAAGAGAGGATCGCAACAAAATGGGTAAAGGCTTATATCATGATTTTCAAATGAGAAAGGCTAGAAGCTCAAAGGAGTTGACTAGGGATACCAACATTGGTTAGCAATACAAAGCTCCAACGGGCAAAGGAAAGCCTACAATAACTTCTCAAACCAAGCAAAACTTAGGATTTTGGCTTGAAACACATTGGATTGGCAACAATTCATCTTACTCCTCACGCAACTAGATTGTAAAAGAGGATAGAGTCAAGAAACTACAACGACTACATTCAAGTTTAAAATCACTATGGTCTAATAAACCACTCTATGATCACCAAAGTTAACTCAAAAGTCACAAAGTCACTAACTAGAGCCATTTATTTCAAAAACCTTATCTCTAACCATAACCACATAGTTAAGTGTGTTGGTACCAAATGAAGCATGATTAACTCTTCGAGAATAACTTGATTAGGTATTTTTATTCATTACTACTATTGTTATTGTCTAAACACTAAAAAACTGGCTCACTCCCTTAATAAGGTTGTCACGTCATCCATCGTTGAGACGAGTCACCTGGTTCACACAAAAACTATCTTCGGAAAGAACTGTGACGTTAAGAAAACAAAAGGCTTATTATCTACTAAGCTATAAAAAAGAAGCTACTTAACAAAACATGAATTGATATGGGGAAAAAATAAAGAATCTAATGAGCAATAACTACTAAAGATAGAAAAATATACATAAGAAGAGAGGGAGAGAGAAGATAGATAAATACAAATAAGGAAAGAAAGAGTATAATCAAATTATTACAAACCAAATGTATACAAATGTATTAAATAATCAAATAAACTCCACCCTACCCCAACCCCCCCTGAATAAAGGGAAGCATTGTCCCCAATGCTTATCAAAATAAGAGTAAAAGAAGGGAGGGTGAAGAAATCTCCCTAAGGATCCTTGGACATCTCAATGTCCCTAGCAATGTCATCTCCCTCAGGATCAACCAACTGAATACCATCATTATCAAATATGGGCATGGCTAGGTTGTCGAATATCATACATACTACCTCACCAGTGTTGTAGCAAGGTTTGGCTCGTCAGACTGGCTAGCTGGTGCTACCGGTGAAGATAGTACTGAAGGATCTAGGGGTGTACTAGTGCTCCAGCTGTAGCAAGTCTAGTCACTTCTCTCCGAAGCTTATCTACTAATTTTTTGCTCAGCCAGGACTTCCTCATCTACTTTACTTCCTTTTCGAGATCCTCAATAACTGATCTGTGTTGCACCAATATGTCCATAATAGTCTTCTGGTTGTCCAAAATCTTCTTCAGCATCTCATCAATGTCATAAGGAGCCTGTGGTGCCTGTGAAGTGGACTGTGCTGGAATAGTACTCGATAAGTCAGACAGCTTTGCAGTAGCTATCTAGATCCAGTTGTTGAGACTCGCCAATGTTTGGGAAACTCGCAGTGCAGATAGTGGAGCAGTGAGCATGGGCACTAGCCTCAAAGCTATGGTAGGGACTGTAGATGATGGAAAGGCATCGCAGCAGTACTAGAAAAAGGCTCAGTAGAGGTGGATGGAAGATCAATTGTCTTAGAAGCTATCACTATTGGCTTATCAGATTGGTCTGTGGTGGTAGAAGGATGGACTTTCTTATTTGGGTTACTCACATCCATCAGTGAATACCAATTAAAGGGATTTTTCACCTTCACCTTGGTGTCAAAATCTCTCGGTTGTACGTCTGTATCGGTGATGTACTCTATGATATTGTCGGGATAAGGGTAGGCCGAGCTATCTTGTCGTGTAATCAGTGAAATGTTGGCCGACATCACGGCACCCACATTGATTGGGTACCCAGCCATAATGGAAGCCACAAGAACTACCCAAAAAATAGGAAGATGAGTTTTATTCTAGCTCAAATCCAATCTGTTGTAGACAAAGGTTTACCACCCCTTCGCCTCAAAACTAAGAGTGCTCTGGTGGATGGGAACCCCAATAGTGATCCATGATGGTGGTGGCCCTGGTGGTGCTAAGATCTCAGCTAACTAAGGTCGGACTTCCTCCTTCGTGGCGCACTTATCCAGATACTCCTTTGGCTCAACATCCTCGAAGACCTAGTGCGTGTTTATCCTATGTTGATCAAACCTCAACTTGAGGTTGCGCACTTTGGTCACCTTCATCCCATTATTTATATAAGCAACATTGGACTAAAATTCTCGAACGAGGTATTCTTTGGCATCCTCTGCTCTCTCGGTGAACCACATCCAACTCTTTCGTTCTTTAAACTACCGCAAAATTATTGGGTTGTATTTCTCCAAATATTTCAACAGAAACTGTCACTCAAGAGTCACAACCTCATTGGCTACCACATACAAAAACTAGTGAAGGCGGCCAAGCTGAAAAATTGATCCTCCCAAACCTCCTTTTTCTTTTATCTCTCAATACATGCAGTTGTAGAATCTCCCCCTTTGCCATCATCGAGGATGTCATATATAACATGTGCCTCAGGGACTAGTGTAGTTGATAGCTTAAAAGCCTGGCTAGTACTCTCCGATCCCTCATAGGTGCTGTGAGATGAAGTCGGCTCGTCCCTGAGTTGGTATTCCCCTTGCGGCCTCAACTGTATGGACGTCTGGTCCTCCTTGAACAGAGGCTGAGTTTCCCTTTGACACCTCCTTATACGGAACATAGGAGCTAGACGCGGAGAGGTCTGCACCTCTCCCTCTGCCCGTTGTGGTTTTCTTCCTGATTGTCTTGGGCTGGCCAAGGGGCAAAGTGCATTTACCTCGACCCCGAGAAGATTCACCTCGTCCCTTTGAAGTGTCGCCTCAGCTTATTGATCAAACCATTGTCTGTAGCAAGGAAGAAAAGATTGTTAGTTGCAATTTATGGTTTAACACATATAGGACTCATGTAGGTAAGGGAAAAACACTTGTAACACAATCTGTTATGAAGCTAATATATGCCTGTAGGATAAAGGACCTGCGGTCCGCAAATTTTTGATATGTGACCACAGATTGAATTCACGATCCACAGATTTTTTATGTGCGACCGCAGAAAGGAAGTGTGGACTGCACATTTTAGGTTGCGGCCGCTCTTCTGAGTCCCAAAATTGTTAACTCTCTGATGACAGAAAAATGGCCAATATGTGGCCGCAATGCAAAATCTGCAGTCCGAACAATTCAACTTGCAGTCGCACTTTTGAGTCTCAAAAATGAAGACTTTCTGATGATAGAGAATTGGTTAATCTGCCGCCTCAAGGGAAAATATGCGGTCCACACATTTTAATCTTGCGGCCGCAGATTCCTTCCTTAATTGAGTTGCCAAAAATACGAAATTATGAGCAGACAACTATTTTAACTTAAATTTTTCAATTTCTTGCACAAATAGGCATGGGCATAATGTAAAAACAAGAAATTTCACTAACCCAATCTCATTGAGTATGTATCAAGTTTACCCCAGTGCAGATCAACCCCATATGGACATATTACTGAACTCTAATAATAGATGGCCTAAAAAGAACTAAAAATTAACAAGTTAAACTAAAACAAAAAATTAACATGAAATTGAAGCATACCAGATAGAGTGAGTGAAATGAGTGACTAATCGAGGTGGTTATGTGTGTGGACAGTTGAAATCTCCAAGAAAAATTAGCAGAGCAACAATGTTTTGTTCAAAGTAGGAAAAGTATAAAATAAGCCCTACTGTTCTATTTATACAAAGCAATTTGATAATGGAACAAAGACGAGTACGGCCGCACAATTTCATATGTGGTCCGCATTCTTTAACTTGGGAGCTTTATCTCAGAATTATATCTGTTGTCTGCACATTTTCTTATGCGGCCACAGATTTCATATGCGGTCGTAGATCGACCTCCACACTGACAAGCTTAAACCTCAGAGAGTTGGTATTTTTTATATTTCAATCATGCGGTTTGTAAGAGAAATGTGCGGCTGCAGTGCTCGTCTGCTATGGCATATAGAAATATATGGTCCGCACACATAAAGTGTGGTTTGCATTCTTTTGAACACTTAGTCATATTTTCGTCCACATTTCTTGTAAGTAACACTCACCCCTATAGCACACTTCAAATCAAGTTAGAACACAAATAACTCTTAACTACAAAAGACAAAGGTTGTTTTCTCTTGATCTTCTAGAGCAATGAGAATTTGATAGCCCGAGTACCCATCAAGAAAGCAATAGAAAGCACAGCCAGCCAATCTATCGAATATTTGATCTAATAAAGGCAGTGGAAAATGGACTTACACACATGGAATACGACTTTTTCATCACCAACCGGAAAAGTGAGTTCTCCGGCTTCAACATCACGGAGAGCCTTACCCGTAGCAAGGAAAGATCTCCTAATAATAATTGGTACTTCATAATCAACCTCACAATCTAGAATGACAAAATTTCCTAGAGAGTGAATTTATCAACACGAACCAAAACATCTTCAATCACACCCAACGACCTCTTCATGGTACGATCGACCATTTGCAATCTCACAGAGGTGGGTCTTGGTTTCCCAATTCCCAAAGTCTTGAAAACTGAACAAGGCATCAAAATGATACTTGCCCCCAGAACAAAAAGAGCTCTAGCAAACTCGGCACTTTAGATTGTACGAGGGATCGTGAAAGCACTGGGATACTCCAACTTAGGAGCCATTAAATGTACAATTGCACTCACTTGATGAGTGACTTTAATAGTCTCAAAATTCACTGACTGCTTCTTTGTCACGATATCTTTCATAAACTTTGTATAGCCGGGCATTTGTTCCAATGCTTCAACTAATGGCACATTGATTGAAAGACTATTTATTATTTCAGTGAACTTCTTGAATTGATTCTCACTATTGTCACACCTCCTTTTTACACACCCGAAGGTAGTACAAGGGAGTTTTTCTGGTGTGTAATGTGTCAATGATGTGTTCCCTAGACGGGTTCACCTCCTCTTGAGTCTCTTCAACACTATCATCAATATCAATATGAACTTCGTCATTAGTTTGCACCACATTGTACGGGATTTCTTCTTCTTGCATCACTTGATCATCATCAACAAGTTGTCTTCCACTTGAGGTGGGTGCATTCCCTCCTCTTCCACTTCTTTTGATATCTACCATATCATGCCCCATATTATTACCACCATTTGGGTTTACCATCATATCACTTGGTAGTGCCCTCTTAGAATGAGAATTTAGATCTTGATAGATTTGACCCATTTGAATTTCTAGGTTGCAGATTGATGTGTTGTGTGAGGCAAGTTGGGCATCTGAATTGTCATTATTTTCCATCATTTGCTTGAACATACTTTCAATATGCATTGTCTTATTGGTAGAAGAACTTGAACCATGGGAAGGATAAGGAGGTGAGTTGCTCGGTTGTTGGTACATCGGAGGCCATTGAAAACCCGACCCACGATTTCCTTGATTGTTGCTCCATCTGCCTTGATTGTTACCTCCCCAATTTCCTTGGTTGTTTCCACTCCAATTTACTTGATTGTTGTTGTTATGCCAATCACAAAATCTGTCGTAGATGTGAAATTTGTTAATTTTCAATCTCAGCTTTCTCATCCTTGATAGTTTTTCCACTCCAATTTCATTGATTGTTAGAATTCCAATTGCCTTGATTGTTTTGTGGTCGCCATTGTTGTTGGCTTGGGCCTTGGAAGTTGTTTATTTTCCCTTGAAAATTGTTCACATATTTCTCTTCCTCTCCTTGTTCATTATAGGAATAATCTTGCTCAAAACAACCATTTTCTTGCACATGTTTCTCCACTCGAGTTTGCACGTGAGGATGATTGGTCCTCCACTTGTTCACAATCATGTTCACTACCTCCATAGTATTGACTTGGTTAGGAGCTTGAAATTGATTTAGTTGGGCCTTTTTTATTTGAGTCATAGTAGTTGTCAATTCGGCAGTGGTTTGTCCATGATCTTGCAATTCTTTGTGAAGGTGGATCATATTCGGGTCACCATGTGGAACATTTACCTGGGATTGCCAAGCCAATGACGCTTCCGCCATCTCATCCAAAATCTCACATGCTTCCACATAAGGCATAGTCATAAAGTTCCCACCAGGTAGCTGATTCACTACATATTGGACATTGGTTTAGTGTCAATCCCACGATAAAAGGTTTGTTGAATCATGTTTTCCGTCATATCGTTGTTGGAACATTCCTTAACCATTTTTCTATAGCGCTCTCATATCTCGTGTAGTGGTTCATTCCGCTCTTGCTTGAATGCCAAAATCTCATCTCGAAGTGTATCCAGCTGCTCGGGAGAGAAAAACTTAGCAACAATGTTTTTCGCCAACTCATCCCACGTGTGAATTGAATGGTTCGACAATCGTTCCAACAAATCTAAAGCCTTCCCCCATAGAGAGAAGGAAAAAATCCTTAACCTCAATGCATCCTTGGAGACATTAGTTTGCTTGTTCCTCCAACAAGTATCCACAAAGCCCTTTAAATGTTTGTAAGCATTTTGTCTTGTTGTACCGATAAAGAAACCATGAGCTCAAGCAAAATGAGCATCACATTGGTGATTTGGAAGTTGCTTGTCCTAATACGGGGAGGGACTATTACACTAGCATAACCTTCGTTGGGTAATATTTTGTGTGGAGTCGCTCCTGGTGTAGGTGGGGGTGGAACGGGCACATTGTTATGAGGTACCTGACCTGTTCGATTTGCTCGAGGCTCAGGAGGTACCTTCTTAACTTGCTCATCCTCACAATCCAATTCCCCCAAAAGCACATTTCCGAGATCATTGTTCGCCATATTTGTACCTAAAATTTCTTACAAAAGTTAGTAACACAGAAGGAAAAGAAGATATTCCAAAAACAAACCCAAATATATAGCTAACACTATTTTAAATCTCCGACAACGGCGCCAAAAATTGATCCACGTCCAATCCGCACTCAATAGTGAGTGGAAATGGTCGTTGTAAGAATAGTACCTAACAAGAGTCGGGTCAACTTATACAGGGAACTACTATGGGTGTTAAGGGTATACACTTGACGAAAGAAAATGGAGCAACTAAATTGCACTTCTGAACAAAAGGTTTTAATTTCAAATTCTAATTTTACTCTAATAGCTATAAGTTAAGGGAAGAACTAAAAAGCGAATGATTGTTTTTAATGTTTTTTCCAAATAGTTAAAAAGCCTAGGGATCTGACTTTAACCTAGGTGCTTGCCTCATGGGTTTAATACGTTAACACTTATTTTGTTGATTGTGTTGTATTATAGCTCTTAACTCTATGTTACCCACTTAATACCTCTCGGTCGTAGAGTGATTTTGCCCAATTTGGCTTCCTCAAGCCCAAATTGATATGAAACTAAATAGTTGATATGAGCTCAAATCAGGGTTCTCACTATCTCTAGTTCGAACCCTTTAATTAGGCTAATCAAACCCCTAATTAGCCCAATTCATTGTTAGCCAAGTTATCCTAGACTAGGTCCTACTTTCTTAAGTAAAGACCAAGTCAAAAAGGCATGAATCAATGTTTGCAACCATTAATTATAAAATTAAATCATAAACTAGGCTAAATAATCAACACTCAATCATAAACAAACATTAAAAATAAATACTCATAAGGTTTACACACAAGGGTTGGGTCACAATCCTAGTAAGAATTTGGCTACTCGTAGTGAATAATGGAGGGAAAAAAAGAAGAAATACTAATTAAACTCATAATCTAAGATTAAAATGATAAAATATGATGTTTAAATCCTAAAATAGTTACAAACTTCCTAAAATTGTAAAATACAACGTCTACAGTAGCTCAAACTTCAAAACTTGACCTAAAAATGTAGTTTTTGTCTATTTATAGTGGCCCAAAATTCACAGATAAAAATGCCCTTGGGAGGTTCTGCGACCGCACAATTCTATGTGCGGTCCACAGATTTCTTTGGCTTGCAAAAAATGGATTATACAGCCGCAGAATTTTGGTCTACGGTTGCAAAGCATCTTCTACGGCCGCACAATTCTTGTGTGGTCTGCACTTCAAGCAAGGCTTCAGGTCTTGTTTATTTTCACACTCTCTACACTTTGAATTATTTGTCAATGCAGACCTTGTTCTACGGCTGCACAAATCATGTGCGGTCCGTAGATTAGCTAAAACTCTGCTTGACTTCTTCACATGTTTTGTGGCCGCAGAGTGAATTCTGCAGTATGCACTTTCTTCTGTTGCCGCAGAAATCCTTTTGTGGACCACTCTTCTTATGTTCTACTTCCCTTCTTGCCTTGTGAGATGGACACCCCTTTTTAGTAGGATTTCATCATGGAAGCCCAAATTTCCAACATTCCTTTAATTTGTACACTTGCATTAGTTGTAGGAACATAAATCAATACTTTTGGACTACAACAAAAGCAAAAAGATGCTAATAAGTTGTCAAAATCCACACTTATGAAATACCTCACTAGACACACCGTAAAGATAATACCTCTAAGTCTTCGATGCATGAACGATGGCTGCCAACTCCAAATCATGAATGGGGTAGTTCTTCTCATAGGTCTTAAACTTGGAGGAAGCATAAGCAATCACTCCACCCTCCTACATCAAGACACACCCAATACAAATCCGAGAAACATCACAATACATTGTAAAGAACCCAATATCAAAGACAAAACTTGAACTAGCGTTGTGGTCAATCAAGGTAGTTTTAAACTTCTGAAAGCTCTCCTCACACTCATCTGACCACTTGAATGGAGCAGCCTTTTGGGTCAACCTAGTCAAAGGCACCGCAATGGACGAGAAACCCTCCACAAATCGACGATAATATCCGGCAAAGCCGAGAAAACTCTGAATCTCAGTAGCTGAAGACGGTTTGGGCCAACTCTAAACCACCTCTATCTTCTTTGGATCCATCTTAATCCCCTCACTTGACAACACGTGCCCCAAGAACGCCATTGAACTGATCTAGAACTCACACTTGGAGAACTTGGCATAAAGCTTCTTGTTTACCATGAAAATGGTAACAAAAATTAAATTTGTAAATGGGACTCTAAAAATACGTGATCTATTCCTGAGTTAGTTGTTATAGCAGTTGATGCTAAGAAAGTGAAGCATAATGATGAAATGCGAGCTAAAACGAGAAAGTAATCAAACTGAAGGGGCTATTGCCCGAATGCAAAGCCAGTCGATGGGGACCTCGGGGCCAAGGTTCGTGCCGAGCTCGAGCTACTGAGGGCAGTCGGGAATTGGATAACAAGTAGAGATATGATCGAGTAAGGCTCTATGTTACCAATATTGAGCAAAGCAATGAAGAACAAGTAAGAGAATGATAAGTGCTAAGCAGCCTCGATCCAATGAGAATAGGCAACTTTAGAAGAAAAGAAAGAGAGGAGAGAGAGAGAGAAAGAGAAAGAGAGAAAGAGATATTATTACTTTAGTGGAGAAATGGAACAACATCAGCCTCCTACAAGGTAGGGTGAGTCCCCTTTATATAGGAAGAGATAGTTACAAATATGTGGAGATTAATTACAAAGTACGGATATGGGTTGGGTTGACATGATGCCTCAGCATAGGCCTTGGAAAGGTCGGGCTTGTCAGACGTAGCCATGTGCCTTGGGGGCTTCCCCTTCTGTCCTAGCTTCGGTCTTTATTTCCTCAGAGTAGGACTTCTATGAGCCCCAAGGTCGGGAACTCGATCGCGGCCTCCCGCCCTCGGGGTTCCAAGGCATGCTTCCGAAATGTCTCGACAGTGAGAAATGAAGTTTTCTGATTTCGTCGGGTACACTTCTCATCCCTCAACCTCTATAGTACAATCATCAAATGATGTGCATGCTCCTCCTTGATGTGTGAGTACATCAGGATATCATCAATAAATACTATGACAAACGAATCAAGATATAACTAGCATACACTGCTCATCATATACATGAATGTTTCTAGGGCGTTAGTCAGCCCAAAAGACATCACAAGGAACTCATAGTGACCATAACGGGTCCTGAATGTCGTCTTTAGAATATTCAAGTCTCAAATCTTCAACTGGTGATACCCAGATCTCAAGTCGATCTTAGAGAACACCCTTGCTCCCTGAAACTGGTCAAATAAATCAGCAATGCATGGCAAAGGATACTTGTTTTTTATTTTAACTTTGTTCAACTGCTTACAGTCAATGCACATCCACATAGTACTATCCTTCCTCTTCACAAATAGAATCGGTTCACCCCAAGATGGCACACTAGGCCTAATGAACACCTTATCAAGAAGCTCCTGAAGGTGCTATTTCAATTCCTTCAACTCTGCAGGTGCCATACAATATGGAGGAATAGAAATGCGTTGAGTGCCCGGAACCAAATAAATATCCCTATCGGGTGGCATGTCCTGCAGATTTGCAGGAAATAAATCTGAAAAGTCTCACACTACCGGAACAGAATCAATAGTAGGAGTGTTTGCACCAACATCCCTCACAATAGCCAAATATGACAAATACCCCTTTACAACCATCTGTTCGGCCTTCAGATATGAAATCACCCTGCTCAGAACATAATCTAGAGAACCTCTCCAATCGATCCTCGACAATCCCGACATCGCCAACGTCACGGTCTTAGAGTAACTATTTAGAATCGCATGACATGGGGATAACCAATGCATATCCAAAATCACGTCGAAATCAACCATACTAAGCAATAAAAGATTCATTCTAGTCTCCAATCCCCCAATAGTCACCATACACGACCGATACACACGATCCACAACAACAGTATCGCCCACCGACATAGATACATGAACATGTGAAACTATGGACTCACGAGGGCTATCCAAATAACGAGCGAAATATGATGATACATACGAATAAGTGGAACCATGGTCAAATAATATATAAGCATCATTGTGGCATACTGAGACAATATATGTGATCACTGTGTCTAAAGCAACGGCCTCTAGCCTGGCAGGGATAGCATAGAATCGTACTTGACCACCACCTAACCGGCCTCCCTTTCTAGGGCAACCTCTAGCTACCTGAGCCCCACCTCGAGCTGGCTGAGCAGGTGGTGAAGTAACTGGTGCAAAGGTCATAGCTTGACCCCTATGTTGAACTGGACCTCCCAATATGCGGGGACAATACCTCCTCATATGTCCAAACTCCCCACACCCATAGAAACTTTGATCCGTCAATGGTGGTGGGGATTGAATCAGACCCCGAGAGCCAGAATAACTGCTAGAGAAACCCGGCATAAATTAAACCTAAACTGATAGAGCACGAGACAAGCTCTGAGCTGGGAGTGCTCGAAGAGATGACTGACCTGGGCGAGCAATGAATGAACTATGTATAGCTAATGCACCACGATAAACTGTATGTGCCATCTAAGCAGGCCTGTCATGACAACCCCTGATGTGGTGGACTGACCCCCAAAAGAAACACTATTGAAACCACCCAAACCACGAGGCATCTTGGCCTCCCTATCTTCACGCTCCTAACTACGAACCAGCTCTATCCGTCGAGCAATATCAACCACCTCGTCGAACCTAGCACTTGAAGGTCTGGAATTACAACGGGCATATCTGGTGCCTGATCTAGTCCCACCGGCTCAACCATATCTGGAATATGCTCTTAACCTGGAGCAACTAGTGTGTGTACATGTGCTGCTTTAGCTTCTATATGAGCTGCACCTTGACCTCTATCGCGACCCCATCCTCTTGTGGCCCTACTTGGTGGTACTGGTGGTCATCCGCCCGATCCGATAGCACGTGTATTCACCATCTGTGAGAGAATAGAATAATAGAAGTTTAGTTTCCAGAATCAACAGATTCGCACGACAAGAATACAAGAATATGAAGTTTTCCTCAGGGTTCGGCAGCCTCTCGAAGATAAGTACATATGTTTTCGTTCCGAACTGCAAGACTCTACTATACCTGCTCATGACTCGTGAGACCTATGTAACCTAGGCTCTGATACCAACTTGTCGCAACCCAAAATCTCACATGTCGTGATGGTGCCTATCACAATACTAGGCAAGCCAACAACTCATAATAACCACTACTCTTTAATTTAAAATATACCAAATAAGCTTTTATACTAAAAATCTCATAATAACTGGAAAAAAACACTACATCATAATACAAAATTACCTTGAATCCTGGTGTCACTAAGTACATGAGCATCTATACAATATCATGGTCTGACTACTGAAACACTGTCTAGGAAGGTAGAACAGTATAAATAAAACTAAAAGAAAAACAGAGGAGAGTCAAGGTCTGCGGATGCCAAGGCAGCTACCTCGATAGTCTCCCAAAGGATAAAGCTCCCAACTTAACAACCCTGTGACCGGAAGTACTTGGATCTGCACACGAATTGCATAGTGCAGTATGAGTACAACAGACCCAATGTACTCAATAAGTAACAAGACTAACCTTGGGTTGAAAGCAGTGATGAGCTTAACCAATACAATCCAAAAAAAGAATTTAAACAATATAAATACTACATGAAATATGATAATAATATCCCAGAGAAACTCAAAAATCTGTTGGTACATAGTACAAGAATGTAGACATGCTCTCAAGTTTAATAGTTTAGCTCAATATAGATAAAATATGCCAAGTATGACTGATATGAGGAATGTTACATTCAACCACGAGTCCAACCATACAAAATTTACTAAATCCCGACACCTAATCGTCACTCAGATCCCCAAATCTTACTCTCCAGTACATGAGTCGAAAATTCCCATAATTCCAACTTAGATTCATGATAAATAGGTGAAATAATCCATGGGTAATCAAAATACATGGATAAAAGTGATCAAAATTCACTTACCTTTCAATCTAGGTGAAGACCTCTCCAAAAATCGCCTAAGTCCGCACCCCAAAACTCTCTAAATGAGAAGAAGACTCCCCAGCTTTTCAAAAAATTTAAAATCCCAAAATCCAATCTGATTTCAATCCGAATCACCCCGTAGGCCCCAGGACCCCATCCAAACATACCAACATATCTCAAATACAATACGAACTTAGTCGAGACATCAAATTACGTCAAACAAAATCAAAAATACGAATAGCATCCCAATTCCAACCTATTGAAACTAATGAACTTCCAACTTCAACAATCGACGCTGAAACCTATCAAACCAACTCCGATTGACCTAAATTCTGCACATAAGTCATAAATGACACAACATACCTATTCAAACTTCCGGAACTAAAATTCGAGCTCGGTAACCACAAAGTCAACATTTGGTCAAACCTCTCAACTCTCCAAACTTCGATTCTTCCAACTTTCGCCAATTAACCCAAAATCAACTACGGACCTCCAAATCAATATCCGGACACACTCTTAAGTCTGAAATCACCCTACAAAGCTATCGGGATCATCAAAACTCCATTCCGGAGTCATTTACACATAAGTCAACATCCGATCAACTCTTTCAACTTAGGCTTCCAACCTTGGGACTAAGTATCGCAGTTCATTCCGAAGCATCCCCGAAACCAAACCAACTATCTCGGCAAGTCACATAATAATAAGTGAGCATAAAATAAGCAATAAATGGGGGAACATGTCTATAATTCTAAAAATTACAGACTGGGTCATTACAATTTTAAATTTAAAAAAATGAATAAACAGACAGTACTACTCCAAAGGACAAAATTGGAATTCATGCAATATTCCTCCTCGCATCAGCTAAAAAGCTACTCCCTCTATTTCATATTAGATGAAGTAGTTTGACTCGACACAGAGTTTAAGAAAAAAGAAGAAGACTTTTAAAACTTGTCGTCTTAAAAGATTAAGGGGTAAAAGGTTTGTGGGACCATGACATTTGTGTGGCTATAAAAGCATCTCATTAAGGGTAAATGGGTAAGAGATTAAAGTTGAATTATTTCCAAATTTAAAAATGTGTCATTTGTTTTGGAACAGACTAAAAAAAGTATCTCATATAATATGAAACGAAGGGAGTAATAAATTGTGTCTTTAAAGCTTTCGGCCTGGCCAAGAAAGTCTTTGCTATATGACATAATAAGCTATCAAAGAAATATGACTTCCAACTTTCACTTGTCCATCAAAGCTTAGGTATATGGAAAAAATCATCTACTACCTTGGTCCTCAATTTATGTGCCACCATTTGATTTGATACTAAGCTTAAGAAAAAATAAAAAAATTTAAAATTTGCGATCTAAAATAAATTAAATATTTTTGTAACTTTAAATTATTCCATTAAGGGTATAATGAGAACTTTCAAGTTAAATTATTTTTAAATAATAGCAAAATAATATTCTTTTTGGAAGATTAAAAATAAAAGAGTGTTAATATATTGGGACGATCGAAAATAATATTTTTTGTCGCTTTCTGTTCCTAGCCAATAACTAAGGTAGTTGCATCAAAGTTAGGTGGAGTGGTTATGATAATTAATATCAAACCGTGTAAAATTGCTTATGAACACCGTTGATCCTACGCGTGGTCTGTCAAAGAAAAGAAAAAAGGTCATTAGTTTTCTTCCAAGAAAAAGTTGTGCCGTAGCTGGGAAGTAGAGAGAGAGCGACATAGAATTTGGAATGGACGAATTGAAGTCAGTGACCTTAAAATCAGCAGAAAATATGGTGGAAAATGCAAAGGAGACACTTAAAAGATCAAATATAGTGCAAAGTTGGATGCAATCCCCAATAGCCTTTACCATTTCAGTTGGGTTGGTGCTAATTTTCTTTTACCTATGTGGTTGCTGCTGCAAAGGCAAAAAAGGAAATGTCAAAATGGTGAATAAAGCTCCAGGACGTAGGCATAATGCAAGGATATCAAGGCATTACAGATAAAAATTTACTCTCCACATTTAACATGGTAAAGTGATATGTATTGTTACATTAGTTTTTAATTATTAGGTTAAATTATTTGATTTAATATAAACACTCCGTGTGGATAAGTGTTTATATGCTTTTGAGAACAACCCTAAATCTTATCGCCGCAATCTCAATTCCAAGAAAAACTAATTTTGATATCCTGAGGTTTTCTCAAAGTATTTTGATTGAGCTCAGCTAAATGCTTTTTTCCCGGTGATTATTAGTCTGTTTGACCAAGCTTCTAAAATCAGCTTATTTTGAGAAGTAATTTTTCTTAAATGTGTTTTTATCAAAAATATTTTTGGTGAGAATCAATTTGTGTTTGGCTAATTAATTTGAAAAACACTTCTGAACAGCAATTAGTGTTTGACTAAGCTGTAAAAAAAGTATTTCTATGTGTATTTTTCTCAAAAGTGCTTTTTAAAAGAGTGCTTCCAAAGAGAAGCTACTTTTTTCTGCTTCTCCAAAATTACTTCTGCTTCTATTTTAAAAAAAAATTCTTCTAAAAGCTTGGCCAAACAGTTCAACTTTGAAAATAAACACTTTTTTTGAAAAGAAACAATGCTTTGGGGGCTAGAGAAGCTTGGTCAAACATATTATACGTGGCATAAGCAATATATTTGATTTTGGTAAGAGTATGGCATCCGATAAGGCGATTTGGCTGTGTGTATGTTACGTTATGGACTTAGTATTGTGAATTTAGGAATGGCAACGGGGCGAGGCGGGGCAGGGTGGGTTGGAGCTTAACCCGCATAATTTCAACCCGCCCCGTCCCGCCTCGCAAAGACTTGCCTCGCCCTGCCCCGCTCCGCCCCGCAATTTTTTTTTTCTTTTTTGCTAAAAAAACACAAGTTTAATATTTCACTTTTTTCAGTTTCTTAAATCCCCCATATGGAACCAAATATTATATTTCTATTTTCAGGATTATAAATATGTGCATGCATTTCTAGTTCATTACTATTGTATTTTTGGGATTTTCGTATTTCCATTAGCTTTCCTAAATGAATCTGAAGAAACGACTTGTGACAGCTTATCTTGTTTTAATGAAAATCCGTCAAATGTGGGGTGACTAGCTATTATTGGCAAACATTGACTAATTTAATCATATCAAGTATTACCCTGTTGATGCTGGATCAAAATACTTACTGTATAATATTAAAAGACAAACAAAACTTCCAAAACACAGATTGAAATGCTGCTAGTCATTTAGAAGTTGTGTTAAAAAAAGTTATATAGGTTGAGAAGTGCTGTGAGGAAACCTGCAACCGTCCTGTCCCACGTTAGTCTTTGAAAAAATAGTTTCAACCTGTCCCGCACTCGTCACGCACCCGCATAAGATCAAAACTCGCCCCGCCCCGCATAAGATCAAAACTCGCCCCGCCCCGCATAAAATCAAAACTCGTCCGACCCGCATAAGATCAAACCTGCCTCGCTCCGCACCTGCATCGCTCCATTGTCATCCCTACTTTTGATTGTGTAGAACATTAAAAGAGTTGCGCACAATTTTAGCTATGGCGTTTCTATTGGATGAGATTATTAAGACACTTGGCTTACGAGTTAAGGGGGGGAAATATAATCCAAAGATTGTTTATGTGGTTATTAAAAATAAAAGAATTGTTATGCATTGAGTAATAATGAATGGATTGTATACGTAAATTACTTATTTTAAATGGGCATCTTTTCCTTTAATTAATTTAATTCTCTCATTGCTAATACACATATTGAAGAAACTCATAAAAAATAAAATATCTTGTATGATTTTACAAGTATAATGTCTTAACTTTCAAAAGAGTAAAAATTTAAAAATTTTTAAAAAAATATTATCAAACTACACATTTTACCTTCCTAAAAATAAATAACGCATAAGCTTTATCAGTAGTATAATTTAAAATATTACCCTTTTATGGATAAATGCAAAATATTTTTTAAATAGCAAAATTGTAAAAGTATGATAATTTTGAAAAATATAGAAACTAAGGCATGAAGATCAATAGCAAGTGATTTTGGCTATCTATTTTCAGAAGAAATGTTCAAGTGATTTTCACCCTCATGATATTCTCAATTGGTATATATACAATATTATTATTCCATATTTGAGATACTCTCAATTTTCATATTCCTTTAGATAATAGAAATTTATTATTTGTTAAAGAATTTTGAGGATCCACAACGGTATTTAGAGAATTGACATATTATTTGCATAAGAACCATTAGGAGTCCTGAACCGCCGTTGCTTAAAGCGTAAGCTTTAAGCAAAATTAAGTTTCACATATGAGCCTCAAGATATTTTGCAAGTACATCTTCTAAGAGTGAACCTTGGACGAGTCCCAAAAAGCCTTTTAACACACTGGTTTAGACGTAGAGAAATCAAAGTAATAATAAGAGAGAACTAGTTTTCGGCACAAAATTGGGATTCATCTTTAGGTGAAAAGTTGTAATTGAAATCCTCCCACTGATGAAAAAGAATGGAAAAATGTAAAAGAAAACGTTGAAAGCGATGGCAGAAAAGTGGTCACTTTATGGAACTCTAGCCAACCGAAGAATTAGGTTGTTCATTAAGCATCGATGCTAGATGGGTCCCAGTGTTCCCCTAGCTGGTCAAAGTTTGAGAAGGTTGAAGTCATTATCTTGAAAGAAAAATTCATGCGGTAAAAGGTAAGTATCAGTAAAAATTAATTTTAATAAAAATATTACTACAATTTATTTATTTGGAAATTTTATTTTACAAAATATCAAGTAAGTATGTACGTTGTATGCTTTTGGGATATCTAATTCATATAGTATATACTTTAATAATACATGACACAGTGATTCACTTTCGAAATTGTATACGGTCAAAATCAAGGAAGGCCGATTTTAAGGGCCGATTTTAAGGCTGCGTTTCAGGCCCGGCCTCGATGGGCTCGGAGCACCTAAGCTTGAAATTCCAAGCTTACTGGCGAAACATATGAATTGCATGATTATTGATATAAAAAAATAGTATGAAATGAAACGAAAATAATTGGGAAATACTTTAGATAATCCCATCTAGATAAGTGGCGGTGGAAAAAAAATGAAGCAAAAAGTCAAAATGTGAATCAAATCAAGTGTTACCAACCGAAGAAGAACCAGAAAGAAAAAGAGCAAAATGAAGAAATACAAGGGAGGAAGTTATAGGAATAGAGAACGGGAAAGAATAGAGTTCAATTGAGATTTTGTTGTGAAGGACATTTCTGGAATAATAAATATTATTAGGGATAAGAGGGTAAAATACTTGGTCAAAAATAGTTGGCTTTTAAGCTAAAAGAAAAAAGTTGGGATCAACCAACTTGTGGCTTTTGGCTTTTTTTAAGCCAATTTTAACATTTTTTAAGTTGTTTTCTTTTTTGCCAAACACTCCTAACATCTAAAAATGGCTTAAAAGCTGGTTTGACCATCTTTTAAGCCAATCCAAACAGGCTCTAAGCCATTTTACAGCTGTACCAATAGCATTTCCTCATTGTTATTAGACATGTACTATGTTATGATTTCCTTCTCCTATATAAAGGGGACCCTTGTCAGTTTGTAATACAGATGGATATTGAATACAATACAACATTCTCTGCTCTTCTCGCCTAAACGTGTTCAACAATTATTCTACAGATTTATTGCTTGTTCATTTATTGTTCTTCATTTATTGCCCATTATTAACAACAAAAGGCTACCTTTGAGGCCTTCATTATCGTTGTTCCTTCATCAATCATCCATTACTGGCTATCCTAACCGGACCTCGAAGCCCCTATTCCAGCCAGCTCGAGGATCAGTCTTGAGACAACATTAGTTTGCATATCTTATTCTCTTTACTTACACTTAGCATCTATTTCCTAATAACTAGTATTGAAATAAATCACATATTTTTAGAGCCACAACTCAAATATAATTGTTATTACCATTTTTAAAGGTAAATAGTTTGGCGCCCATCGTGGGGATAAAAATAATAGTGATTGTTTTGGTGCTAGTTTTCTGATAACACACGTTATTCTTCACACTTTTACTTGTCAGAAATTCTTTGATTTCAGACTTAATCATGTCTAGGACACAAAATGCACCTTTTCACGACAGTGAGGGACTTGGAGAAAATAGTAGCATAGGGCTTAGTGTACCACCTGTAAACCTTGAGGGAATGCCAAACGTGGAGTCAGTTGATATCAGCTCCCACAACGCTCTAAACACGAAAGCAGCGCAGGTCCCATAAGGAATACACGTAGTGAAGCCCACGTTGGAGGCCAAAAAGCATGAGGAATGGAAGAAGGAGGAGTCAGCCTCCAAGTGATATTCGAGATGTTGTAAGCTCAGCAAGTCGCCATCGCTCAATTTCAAAGTCAGAACAGAACCCTTAACACCGCTGAGCCAATAAACATGCAGTACGAACCAGTGCTAGAAACACCCGATGAAAGTGGCTCGGGGACTGACCCTAGCTACAATCATGAAAATGCTCGAGGAATTGACTAAAAGAATCGAGTCACTTTGCTCGACGCCTACTCCGGGTATAATCAAATTCAAATGAACCTAGAGGATAGGGAAGAAACTTCGCTCATCACGAAGTATTGTATATATTGTTATAATGTAATGCCTTTTAGGCTAAAAAACGCAAGAGATATGTACCAACGCCTAGTTAATAAGATGTTCGAATATCAAATAGGCCAATCTATGAAAGTTTACATTGATGACACGCTAGTTAAGTTTACCTATGACGTTTCTAATTGGATAAGATTATTATTAAGAAACTTAGGAGTTGTTGTGTTGGCTTACGAGTTAAGGGGGAAAAATATAATGCAAAGATTGTTTATGCGGGGATTAAAAATAAAAGAATTGTTATGCATTGAGTAATGATGAACGGATTGTATATATAAATTACTTATTTTAATGGGCATCTTTCCCTTTAAGTAATTTAATTCTTGCATTGCTAATACACATATTAAAGAAACTCAAAAAAAAATATCAAGATTTTATTTTTGAAATTCTGATATTTGAAAAGCACTTTTGGGCAGCAATTAGTGTTTGGCCAAGCTTTTAAAAATTACTTCTAAGTGTATTTTTCTCAAAAATGCTTTTCAAAAAAGTGCTTTTGTGGAGAAGTTACTTTGTTCTGCTTCTCCAAAACTACTTCTGCTTATACTGAAAATCATTTTTTTCCTTCTAAAAGCTTGGCCAAACACTTTAACTTTGAAGGCCGGAAATGCTTGGCCAAACACGCTATATGTCGCATAAGCCATGTCATGTTTATTTGATTTTGGTGAGAGTATGGCATCTCATAAGGCGATTTGGCTATGAGAAGTTGAGAACATATGGAGTGTATGTTACGTTGTGCAATTAGTCTTGTGATGGTGTAGAACATTAAAAGAGTTGCGCACAATTTTACCTATGACGTTTCTAATTGGATGAGATTATTATTAGGACACTTAGGAGTCGTTTGGTAAGAGGTATTAGAAAAAATAATGCAAGCATTAGAATAATACATTACTAATATTTTGTTTGATATATTTTTTCAACCTGTATATAACTAATACTTATATTAGTTATACATCATACTTGGTATTATCCTATGCATAAGTAATGCGTAGAAAATCATGATATTAGTAATACCAAGGCTATTAATTGTCACGACCCCAAACACCCCGGTCGTGATGGCACCTGTCACAGTACTAGGCCAGCCGAATTAACACGAACAATATAAAGGTCTTTTGTAAATTTATTTTCTAATAAGATATAATCTCAGATCTTTCATTTTAATATATATCAAAATACGTGGAAAAACAAATACGAAAGTACATCAACCCAGCTCGATCCCGGTGTCACTAGTCATGAGCCACTAAACACAACCCAATACTGTCTGCTTAATACAAGATAAGATTGAAATATATAATACTAAGGTCAGGAAGGAGAAAGGCAGGGCACTCGGAGGCTAATACTCTTAAGGCAACGATCAGCTCTCACTCGGAGGCTCTGTCACCTGGATCTGCACAGAAGGTACAGGGAGTAACGTGAGTACGCCAACTTAGTAAGTAACCAAAGTAAATAAAGGCTGAGTGCAGTGACGAGCATTTAAAATCATATACATACTCTATCAAAGAATCTCAAAAGAAATATCAAAGTCAAAATCTATAGTTCAATAACCGAATATCTCGTAATAACTCTAGTTTCAATGAAAGTTCTTTAAAGAATTTATTCAATATTTTTCAATAGAGGTTCAATATAAAAAGAAGAGCGAAAATAGTAATTTCATAAACAAGCCCCTCGAGCAAAGTATCACTTATAAGAATAGCCCCTCGGGCAAGCCTCTCAGTCACTCGCGACTCAATTCTCGTTAATCGGTACTCACACTCAGCACTCCCGCTCAATAGATATCTCATAATAATAACTGTTGTGGCGTGCAGCCCGATCCATAAATATATATAGTCGACTACGCTCACTGGGGATGTACAGACTCCGGAGAGGCTCTTACAGCCCAAGGGCTATATCGTTGCGGTGCGGAGCTCGATCCAACATATCGCTGCGACGTGCAGCCCGATCCATATATATATATATATCGCTGAGGCGTGCATCCCGATCCATAAATATATATAATCCTTTGTGATAAAATTCTATGTTCCGAGACCTTAAAAACCTCTCTTAGCATCACCTCGTTTTACATGTGCAGTCCAGGCGCATAGCCGGAAAGCCTAAATGTGAAAATCTATGAAAAATGATAAATTTTGACTATAAAATGAATTAATTTGACTTTGGTCAACGTTTTGGATAAACAGACCCGGACCCGTAAGAAAAATATGGGACTTGGGCGTATGCTCAAAATCGAATTCCGAGGTCCCAAGCCCGAGAAATTAAATTTTTGAAGAAAATTATTTTCTCAAATTGTCTATAAAGTTTGGAAATGAATTTTGATTAGAACATGTTGGTATCGTGCCCGCATTTTGGTTCCGGTGCTCGGTACATGTCTTATTTATGATTTAAGATAATTCTATGAAATTTGGTAAAAAACGGACTTGAAACGACGTGAATCAGATAGTTATTGAGAAAATTGGAAATTTGAAGTCTTGAGAAAAGCTTCATAATTTTGATGCTAAATTCATAGTTGTTGATGTTATTTTAGTGATTTGAATGCACGAGTGAGTCCGTATGATATTTTTAGGGTGGTGTACATGTTTGGTTTGGAGCCCCGAGGGCTCGGGTGAGTTTTGGAGACCACGGGGTGAAATTTTGGACTTAAGAAATTGCAAGCCTGCAGGCTTCGCATTTCTCAACCTCCCTTCACAATTCCCAGTTCGCATTTCCCAACCTCCCTTCTCAATTCCCAGTTCGCATTTCCCAAACTCCCTTCGCAATTCCCAGTTCGCAATTCCCAAACTCCCTTTGCAATTCCCAGTTCGCATTTTTCAAACTCCCTTCGCAATTCCCAAGCCAGCAGAGGTCGGGGTTCGCAATTACGAACCCTTGTTCGCAATTCTCATGTCTGAGACCTATAACTTTTATACTTAGACGAATTTAAATTTATTTTTTACATCTTTTCAAAACACAAACTCCTTAGGGCGATTTTCCAAGAACAACTCTTCTTTCAAATCGATTGTAAGTTAATTTTAACCCATTTTCTTCAATCATTAACATCTTTTAACATGATTTCAACTTAAAATCAATGATTTTCATGGGGGAAATTGGGCGTTTTGGGTAGAACCTAGGTTTTTCAAAAATTGGTGATTTGGACCTCGATTTAAGGTTCGATTTCAAAATAAATTATATATTTAGGTTCGTGGGGGAATGGGTTGGGTTTTGGTTCGAACCTCGGGTTTTGACCATGTGGGTCCGGGGGCAATTTTTGACTTTCTGGGCAAAACTTTAGAAAACTCATTTTTATGCATTCAAACTGATTCATTTGGCGTTTCTTGATGTAATTAAGTAACTTGTGACTGGATACGAGCAAATTGGTGGTGGAATCAAGAGGTAAAGCTATAATTGAATCATGAATTGTGTTTGTTGCATCGTGGTTAGTGTTTGGTCTAACCTTAGCTTGAGAGATTAGGAGTTGAGTCTTATTTGCTATGTGGTAATTGTTGAGTACGACGTATAGACATGGTGACGAGTATCTATATGTTGGGGTCTATCATGCCTGTGAGTCTTTATATTGTGATTATCATGGCTTCATTGTATCTTTCATGCCTTGGTGATGGTTTCTAATTGTTGTATAAAGTTTGTGGAATGAATTGTGACCTATGAACATTGAGGATCATTGACTCAAGTTGTATAACGAATTGTGAAAGTATAAGTGACAATTGAACTTTTAGAGCATTGGCTCGAGTTATGAAATGAGTTGTGAAGTTATAAGTGATAATTGAACCTCTAGAGCATTGGCTCGAGTTGTGAAGTGAATTGTCAAGTAAAAGTGAGAAAGAGAAGAGATCATTATGTTGTCACCCTTGTCGGGCTATTGTTGATGTATTTGTTATCTCCCTTGCCGGGATGTGGATGTTATTGATGTTGTTCCCTTGCCAGGATTTAATTGTTGACTTGTTGCTCCCTTGCCGGAATTCTTATTGAAAATTTACTTTATTGCCTTGCCATATTGTTTGTGATTGTTGTTTGGGTGAGGAAAAGAGTTAAAGCACGAAGGGTGATGCCGTGCATTGTTTGTTTTGTGAGGAAAGAGTGTAAAGCACGAAGGGTGATGTCGTGCCGCACGATGTACCATTCCGTGCCTATTATATTGATTTTATGGTGAGGAAAGAGTGTAAAGCACGAAGGGTGATGCCGTGCCGCACGATGTACAATTCCATGCCTATTGTATTGATTCTTGTGGTAAGGACGAGAGTAAAAGCACGAAGGGTGGTGCCGTGCACTTGTCCTTGATTTTCCTGATTCTTGCTGATAATTGAGTTATGTTGTCCTTTACGTTTATTTTATGATTTTCTATTGTTATTTGATTTTATTTCGAGGTTATAGATTCCCTTACCCTATTTGCCTTGTGATTGTTGTTTAGGTGAGGAAGAGTTTAAAGCACGAAGGGTGATGCCGTGTATTGTTTTGGTGAGAGTGTTAAAGCACGAAAGGTGATGTCGTGTATTGTTTTGGTGAGAGATAGTAAAAGCACAAACGGTGATGCCATGCACTTGTCTTTGATTTCCTAATTTTTATTGATAAATGTGTTACGATTTCTCTACACTAAATTGTTGGTTTCCTGTTGATACTTGTTGCACCCCGCTGCATGATCTCCCCTTCCTATTTTCAATTGAACTGTGGTGATCCTCATATTTATTTGTTGCTCTTCTGTTACTATTCGGTGTTTCCCCGCAGCATGTTTTCCCCCTCCTATACTTGACTTTATATGACTGTTTCTTTCTGTACTTCTTTTCTGTTGTATATAGTTAAATTGCACAGGTTTATTTGGTAGTCTGGTCCTAGCCTCGTCACTACTTCGCCGAGGTTAGGCTAGGCACTTACCAGAACATAGGTCAGTTGTGCTGATACTACACTCTGCACTCTTTTGTGTAGACCCTAGTGTTGTAGACTTTGGACCGCAGTGGGATTGATGATTCTTGCTCATCAGGCGACCTGAGGTAGTCCTTCAGGCGTCCGCAGGCCTTGGCATCTCCTTCTATCTACTATTCCTATTTCTTTAATGCATTTCTAGAGACAGTGTTGTATTTATTTCTTTCAGACCTTTAATTGTAGTATTCTTAGACCGTCTGTGAAACTTTGACACCAGTTCTGGGTTGTCGAAACTCAAATAGTTGTATTGGATTCATGTTCAGCTAGCTTATTGCTTTTTTTTTACTTTCGCTTATGTAAATTCTGTTGTTTAAATGTTATTACTTCGCAATTGTTAATGAATATAAAATGGGTACAAAAGGTAAATTGTTCACATAATTGGCTTCCCTAGCTCACATTAGTAGGCGCCATCACGACTCCCGAGGATGGAAAATCCGGGTCGTGACAAGTTGGTATCAGAGCCCTAGGTTACATGGGTCTTACAGTTCACAGACAAGCTTAGTAGAGTCTGAGGGATCAGTACAGAGACGTCTGTATTTATCCCTAGAGGCTACAGAGTTAGGAAAAGTTTCACTTCTATTCTTCCCTTTCGTGCGATTTTGTTCTCTCAATGCTAAATTGTAACCTCTACTCTTGTCCTTTCGCAAATGGCGAGGTCATGTATCGCTTCTTCAGTCGAGCAGCAGCATAGACCGGTGATAGATCAGCTACGTCTTCGGAGGCTTTGTGGAGGTTGGATAAGTTTCACCAAGCTCTTCACTACTACATTCAGCGGTGCATCTACTGAGGATCCCTAGGATTATCTAGACAGTTATCCTAAGGTTCTCAGGGACATGGGGATCGTGGAGACCAATGGGGTCAATTTTTCTACCTTTCGCTTGTCTGGATCTGCCAAGACTTGTTAGAGATATTATTGATTGGCTATACCAGTTAGGTCATCAGCTTCAACTTGAGAACAGTTCACGCAGCTATTTCTGGAGAAATTTCTCCCCATCACTCAGAGAGGGGCCTATCGGAGGCAGTTTAAGCGTGTCTAGCAGGGTTCTATGACTGTTACTCAATATGATATCAAATTTATCGACTTGGCTCGTTATGCTCTTATCATGCTTCCCACTGAGAGAGAGCGAGGAGGTTTATTGAGGGACTCGTCCAGCCCGCTCAATTAGCTAGAGGTGGAGGTAGCGGTATTAGAGGTGGAGGTAGAGATGCTAGAGGTGGAGGTAGAGGTATTAGAGGTGGAGGTGCAGGTACTGTTCTGGTTTGTAGTAGAGAAGCTTCGGTTTATTTTGCGTCACATCTGGTCATGTCTAGTGGTTCTTTGAGTGCCCCTGTTTATGTGTCTACGCTGGTGGATGATTCTATTGTGGTGGATTGTGTTCATTGATCATGTATAGTTGTGATTGGAGGTCCTGAGACTCGTGTAGATTTGTTTCTTCTAGACATGGTTGATTTCGATGTCATATTGAGGATGGACTGGTTATCACCTTACTACGCTATCTTTGACTGTCATGCCAAGACTACGACCTTACCCTTACCAGGTTTACCTTGTTTAGAGTGGAGAGAGACTTCTAGTCATTCTACCCGTAGTGTTATCTCTTATGTGAAGGCTCGACGTATGGTCGAGAAGGGGTTTTTGGCCTATTTGGCATATGTTCGTGATTCTAGTGCTGAGGTTCCTTCTATTGATTCTATACACATTTTTCATGAGTTTCCTGAGGTATTCCCTTCAGACCTGCCGGGTATGCCACCCGGAAGGGATATTGATTTTTGCATTGATTTGGTTCTGGGCACTCAGCCCATTTCTATCCCACCGTATCGTATGGCCCAGCCTGAGTTGAAAGAGTTGAAGGAGCAGTTGCAAGAGTTGCTGGAGAAAGGTTTCATTAGACCTAGTGTTTCGCCTTGGGGTGCTCCATTTTTGTTTGTTAAGAAGAAGGATGGGTCGATGAGAATGTGTATTGATTACCGGTAGTTGAACAAGGTTACAATCAAGAATAAATATCCATTACCAAGAATTGATGATTTGTTTGATCAACTTCAGGGTGCCAAGGTATTTTCGAAGATTGACTTGAGATCTGGCTATCATCAGTTGAGGATTAGGGCATCCGATGTCCCTAAGATAGCTTTCCGCACTCGGTACGGGCATTATAAGTTCTTGGTTATGTCATTCGGGTTGACAAATGTCCCAATAGCTTTTATGGATCTGATGAACCGAGTGTTTAGGCCTTACTTGGATTCGTTCGTGATAGTCTTCATTGATGATATTTTGATTTATTCCCTCAGCTGGGAGAAGCACAAGCAGCATCTTAGAGTGGTTCTTCAGACCTTAAGAGATAGTCACTTATATGCTAAGTTCTCGATGTGTGAGTTCTGGTTGAGTTCAGTTGCATTTCTGGGTCATGTTGTATCAGCAGAGGGTATGCAGGTTGACGCGAAGAAGATTGAGGCAGTCAAGAACTGGCCCAGACTAGCATCAACTACAGAGATTCAGAGTTTCTTAGGATTGGCACGCTACTATCGTCGGTTCGTGGGGAGGTTTTCAATTATCGTAGCCCCGATGACTAGGTTGACCCAGAAGGGTGCCCAGTTCAGATGGTTGGATGAGTGTGAGGCGAGCTTTCAGAATCTCAAGATAGCTCTGACTATGGCACCGATGTTGGTTTTGCCTATAGGTTTAGGGCCTTATACAGTCTATTGTGATGCATCTCGTATTGGACTCGGTGCAGTGTTGATGTAGGATGGCAAGGTCATTGCCTATGCTTCGTGGAAGTTGAAGATTCATGAGAAGAACTATCCGGTTCATGATATGGAGTTAGCAGCCATTGTTTACGCGTTGAAGATTTGGAGGCATTATCTGTATGGCGTGGCATGTGAGGTGTTCACGGATCACAAGAGTCTTCAGTATTTGTTCAAGCAAAAGGCATTGAATTTGAGGCAAATGAGGTGGTTGGAGTTGTTGAAAGATTATGATATCACCATCTTATATCATCCGGGAAAGGCCAATGTGGTGGCCTATGATTTGAGTAGGAAGTCAGCCAATATGGGTAGTCTTGCTTATATTCCGGTCGGTGAGAGACCGCATGGCTTGGATGTTCAGGCTTTGGCCAATCAATTCGTGAGGTTGGATGTTTCTGAGCCCAGTCGTGTGTTAGCTTGCACAGTTGCTCGCTCTTCATTATTGGAGCGTATCCGAGATCGGTAGTATGATGATCCCTATTTGTGTGTCCTCAGAGACACAGTGCAGCACGTAGGTGCCAAGTAGGTTACCTTGGGTAATGATGGATTTTTGAGATTGCAGGGTCGAGTTTGTGTACCTAATGTGGATGGGCTTCGAAAGTTGATTTTAGAGGAGGCCCACAGTTCCCGGTACTCTATTCATCTGGGCACCGCGAAGATGTATCACGATTTGCGGCAGCATTATTGGTGGTGGGGAATGAACAAAGATATCGTTGCATATGTGGCTCGGTGTTTGAATTGTCACCAGGTTAAGTATGAGTATCAGATGCCCAATGGTTCATTTCAGAGGATTGAGCTTCCCGAGTGGAAATGGGAACATATCACTATGGATTTCGTTGTTGGACTCCCACAGACTCGGAGGAAGTTCGATGCAGTGTGGGTTATTGATATAGGCTGACCAAGTCAGCGCACTTCATTCCTGTGGTAGTCTCCTATTCTTCTGAGAGGTTAGCTGAGATCTATATCCAGGAGATTGTTCTCCTTCATGGTGTGCCTGTGTCTATCATTTCGGACCGAGGTACGCTGTTTACCTCACGCTTCTAGAGAGCAGTTCAGTGAGAGTTGGGCACGCGGGTTGAGTTGAACACATCGTTTCATTCTCAGACGGATGGGCAGTCCGAGCGGACCATTCATATTTTGGAGGATATGTTCCGAGCTTGTGTTATTGACTTTGGAGGCTCGTGGAATCAGTTTTTGCCTTTAGCAGAGTTTTCCTACAACATCAGCTACCAGTCGAGTATTCAGATGGCTCCTTGTGAGGCTTTATATGGTAGGCAGTGCCGGTCACCGGTTGGATGGTTTGAGACAAAAGAGGCTCGGTTGTTGGGTACGGATCTGGCTCAGGATGCCTTGGACAAGGTTAGGATCATTCAGGATAGGCTTTGTACAGCTCAGTCCAGGCAAAAGAGTTATGCTGATTGCAAGGTTCGTGATTTGGCATTCATGGTCGGTGAGCGGGTATTGCTTCGAGTGTCGCCTATGAAGGGCGTGATGAGGTCTGGGAAGAAGGGCAAGCTTAGACCTAGGTTCATTGGCCCGTTTGAGATTCTTGATCGAGTGGGAGAGGTAGCTTATAGACTTTATTGCCGCCGAGCTTATCAGTCGTGCATCCAGTGTTTCACGTGCCCATGCTTCAGAAGTATCATGGCGATCCATCCCACGTGTTAGATTTCAGCGTTGTCCAGTTAGACAAGGATTTGTCCTATGAGGAGGAGACGGTAGCTATTCTAGATCGGTAGGTTCGTCAGTTGAGATCAAAGAGTATTCCTTCTGTTCGTGTTCAGTGGAGGCATCGACCTAGGAGTCCGAGTTAGATATGCGGAGCCGTTATCCCCATCTTTTCCCCGACTCAGGTACTTCCTTCTTCTGTCAGTTCGAGGACGAACAATTGTTTTAAAGGTGGAGAATGTGATGGGTCATCACTTGTTTAAAAATGAAATTCTACGTTTCGAAGCCTTAAAAACCTCTCTTAGCATCACCTCGATTTGCGTGTGCAGTCCGGGCATGTAGGCAAAAAGCCTAAATGTGAAAATCTGTGAAAAATGATAAATTTTGACTATAAAATGAATTAATTTGACTTTTGTTAATGTTTTGGGTAAACGGACCCCTACCCATAATTTGATGGTCCTGGAGGGTCTGTAGGAAAATATGGGATTTGGGCGTATGCCCGGAATCGAATTCCGAGGTCCCAAGCCCGAGAAATGAATTTTTTGATGAAAATTGTTTTCTGAAATTGTCTATAAGGTTTGGAAATGAATTTTGATTAGAACATTTTGGTATCAGGCCCGTGTTTTGGTTCTGGCGCCCGGTACATGTCCTGTATATGATTTAAGATAATTCTGTGAAATTTGGTAAGAAACGGACTTGAAACGACGTGAATCAGATAGTTATTGAGAAAATTGGAAATTTGAAGTCTTGAGAAAAGTTTCATGATTTTGATGCTAAATTCATAGTTGTTGATGTTATTTTAGTGATTTGAATGCACGAGCGAGTCCGTATGGTGTTTTTAGGGTGGTGTGCATGTTTGATTTGCAGCCCTGAGGGCTAGGGTGAGTTTTGGGTAGGCCACGGGGTGAAATTTTGGACTTAAGGAATTGCAGGCCTGTAAGCTTCGCATTTCCCAACCTCCCTTCGCAATTCCCAGCTCGCATTTCCCAAACTCCCTTCGCAATTCCCAGTTCGCATTTCCCAAACTCCCTTCATAATTCCCAGTTCGCATTTCCTAAACTCCCTTCGCAATTCCCAGTTCGCAATCCCAAACTCCCTTCGCAATTCCCAATCCAGTAATTGTGAACCCTTGTTCGCAATTCCCATATCTGAGACCTGCAACTTTTATACTTAGACGATTTTAAACTCATTTTTCACATCTTTTCAAAGCACAAACTCCTTAGGGCGATTTTCGAAGAACAACTCTTCTTCCAAATCGATTGTAAGTTAATTTTAACCTATTTCTTTCAATCATTAACATCTTTTAACACGATTTCAACTTAAAATCAATGATTTTCATGGGGGAAATTTGGTGTTTTGGGTAGAACCTAGGTTTTTCAAAAATTGGGGATTTAAACCTCGATTTGAGGTCCGATTTCAAAACAAATTATATATTTGGGTTCGTGAGGGAACGGGTAATCGGGTTTTGGTTTGAACCTCGGGTTTTAACTATGTGGGCTCGGGGGCGATTTTTAATTTTTTGGCAAAACATTGGAAAACTCATTTTTATGCATTCAAATTGATTCATTTGGAGTTTATTGATGTAATTAAGTAACTTGTGACTATATACGAGCGAATTGGTTGTGGAATCAAGGGGTAAAGCTATAATTGAATCGTGAATTGTGCTCGTGGCATCGTGGTAAGTGTTTGGTCAAACCTTAGCTTGAGGGATTAGGAGTTGAGTCTTATTTGCTATGTGGTAATTGTTGAGTACGACGTATAGGCATGGTAACGAGTATCTATACATTGGTGTCTAGCATGCCCGTGAGTCTTTATATTGTGATTATCATGACTTTGTTGTATCTTTCATGCCATGGTGATGGTTTCTAATTGTTTTATAAAGTTTGTGGAAAGAATTGTGACCTATGAATATTGAGGAGTGTTGGCTCAAGTTGTATAACGAATTGAGAAAGTATAAGCGACAATTGAACTTTTAGAGCATTGGCTCGAGTTGTGAAGGTACAAGTGATAATTGAAGCTCTAGAGCATTGGCTCGAGTTGTGAAGTGAATTGTGAAGAAAAAGTGAGAAAGAGAAGAGATCATTATGTTGTCACCCTTGCCGGGATATTGTTGATGTATTTGTTATATCCCTTGTCAGGATGTGGATGTTATTGATGTTGTTCCCTTGCCGGGATTTATTTGTTGATTGTTGCTCCCTTGCCGGGATTATTATTGCAAATTTCCTTTATTTCCTTGACCTATTGTTTGTGATTGTTGTTTGGGTGAGGAAGAGAGTTAAAGCACGAAGGGTGATGCCGTGCCGCATGATGTACCATTTGTGTGCCTATTATATTGATTTCATGGTGAGGAAAGAGTGTAAAGCACGAAGAGTGATGTCGTGCCGCACGATGTACCATTCCGTGCCTATTGTAATGATTCTTATGGTGAGGACGAGAGTAAAAGCACGAAGGGTGGTGCTGTGCACTTGTCCTTGATTTCCCTGATTCTTGTTGATAATTGAGTTATGTTGTCCTTTACTTTTATTTACTGATTTTCTGTTGTTATTTGATTTTATTTCGAGGTTATAGATTCCATTACCCTATTTTCCTTGTGATTCTTGTTTGGGTGAGGAAGAGCGTAAAGCACGGAGGGTGATGATGTGTATTGTTTTTGTGAAAAAGTGTTAAAGCACGAAGGGTGATGCAGTGTATTGTTTTGGTGAGAGTAAAAGCACGAAGGGTGATGCCGTGCACTTCTCTTTGATTTTCTAATATTTATTGATAAATGCGTTACGGTTTCTATACACTAAATTGCTAGTTTCCTGTTGATACTTGTTGCACCCCGCAGCATGATCTCCTCTTCCTATTTTCAATTGAACTGTGGTGATCCTCATATTTATTTGTTGCTCTTCTGTTACTATTCGATATTTCCCCGCAGCATGTTTTCCCCTCCTATACTTGACTGTATATGACTGTTTCTTTCTGTACTTCTTTTCTACTGTATATAATTAAATTGCACAGGTTTATTTGGTAGTCTGGTCCTAGCCTCGTCACTACTTCGCCTAGGTTAGGCTAGGCACTTACCAGCACATGGGTTAGTTGTGCTGATACTACACTCTGCACTCTTTTGTGTAGACCCCAGTGTTGTATACTTTGGACCGCAGTGGGATTGCTGATTCTTGCTCATCAGGCAACCCGAGGTAGTCCTGGAGGTGTCCGCAGGCCTTGGTGTCTCCTTCTATCTATTATTCCTGTTTCTTTCATGCATTTCCAGAGACAATGTTGTATTTATTTCTTTCAGACCTTTAATTGTTGTATTCTTAGACCGTTTGTGAAACTGCGATACCAGTTCTGGGTAGTCGAGACTCAAACAGTTGTATTGGATTCATGTTCAGCTAGCTTATTGCTTTTTTTCTTCCGCTTATATTAAATTCCGCTGTTTAAATATTATTACTTCGCAATTGTTAATGAATATAAAATGGGTAAAAAAATAGGTAAGTTGTTCACATAATTGGTTTGCCTAGCTCACATTAGTAGGTGCCATTACGATTCCCAAGGTTGGGAAATCCGGGTCGTGACATCCTCACCATCAGGTCCTCGACCTTTCTCAGTCATCAACCTCACAGCCACTCGGGCATTTCAGTAAAAACCAGGGAACTCAGCCTAAATAATTTTCATATATTTGAAAGTAGAGTAATGAAACTGAATCAAATAATAAACAGGTAAAAATGATAACTGAGGATATGCTTTCGAATCAAAACAGTGTGAGAAAAGTAGTAAAATACCCCTTAAGGTCCAAATAGTTCGGCACAAGGCCCCAAACATGACATTCAACCCAAATTAACAGATACATTTCTAAAACACATAGATATCATATAGAGTTTGTCAAGATATGCAACTCTAAAGTTTCCACGGGACGGACCTAGTCACAATCTCTACGGGTGCACGCCCACATACCCATCATCTAGCATGTGCGTCACCACATTTATCAAAACAGTACAAAATTCCAGGGTTTCATACCCTTAGTTCTCGATTTACAATCGTTACTTACCTCAAACCGGACGAAAATCTACTCTGCAATGCCCTTGCCTCTCGACTCGGCCTCAAATAGTCCCGAATCTACCCAAAATCAGAATCATAACATCAATACAAGACAAAGGGACAAAGTTCACGCAAAAATTATCTAATTAAATTCAAAATCCCGAAAGTGGCTCAAACCTGACCCCCGGGCCCACGTCCCTAAATCCAATAAAAATCACAAAATTAGAAAACCCATTCACTCACGAGTCTACCCATATCAAATTCACTAAAATCCGACATCAAATGGTCATCCAAATCCCCAAAATCAACTCTCCAAATCCTCTTCCATTTTCCCCAATTTTCACCCCAAATTCCCAAATAAAATGATAAGAATCAAGACATTATCATGAGATTTAACCAAATTTGAGTGAAGAACACCTACCCCAATCAATCCTCTTAAAATCCCCTCCAAAATCGCCTTCTCCCGAGCTTTCTAATAAATTTTGCAATTATGGACCAAAACCCTTGTTTTTGAACTTCAACATTCTGCCCAGACATTTCCTTCTTCGCGAAAGTGACCGTCCTCTCGTGTTCGCGCAGACCAACTCAGACTGCCACTCTGCTTTACTCTTCGTGAACAGGACCACTGCTTCGCAAATGCGATACTTTGTCATCTCAAACCTTCACGAATGCGTAGACCAAGGACCTGGGGTCCCCAACTGCCTCACTCCTCGTCGCGTTCGCGTCCTCTCCTTCACGATCACATAGAATAAGAATTCACCCTCTCAGAGAACACTCTTCACGAATGTGAGACCCAGCTCGCGAACGAGAAGAACAAACCTTCTGCAACAAAATTCCAGCAAAATCTACCAACTTCTAAAGCCAAAAATTGATCTGTTAACCACTGAAACTCACCCAAGGCCCTCGGAACAACAACGAAACATGCTAAAATATCCTATAACATCATTCAAACTTGTTCCAACCTTCGGAACACTCAAAACAACATCAAAACATCAAATCACCATCGGATTCATGCCTAAGGATTTCCAAACTTTTAAATTTCGCAAACGATGCGAAAACCTATCAAACCTCATCCAAATAACCTAAAAATTTGCACACACGTCAAAAATGACACAATGGACCTACTCCAATTTCCGGAATTCCAATTCGACCTCTATATCAAAATTTGCATTGCCGACCGGAAAATGCCAAATTTCCAATTTCGCCAATTCAAGCCTAAATCTACCAAGGGCCTCCAAATTACATTTTAAACACATTCCTAAGTTCAAAATACCTAACGAAGCTATCCGAGCCATCAAAATTTACATCGGAGGACTTCTACACATAAGTCAACAGCCGGTTGACTTTTCCAACTTAAGCTTCCAAATAAGAGACTAAGTGTCTCATTTCTCTACAAAATCACTCTGAACCCAAACCAACCAACACGATACGATGAAATACAATTGAACAATACATAAAGAAGCAGAAATGGGGAAAACGGAGCGATAACTCATGAAACAGCCGGTCGGGTCGTTACTTTAATTAATATGGTTAAAGACAATATTATCTTTAAAGTCCCTTAAAGCTAGAGAATATGGAGGGCATTTTTGTAAACAACTATTTTTCTTAAAAATTATGCAATGCATTATAATTTTAATATACCGCACCAAACAGTAGATAAGAAATAATATCTGCATAACTACCCATGCATTACTAATACACCTTATTCTGCACTAGTGTTATACACCCTACCAAACGACCCCTTAGGAGTTGTTGTGTTGGATTACGACTTAAGAGGGGGAAATATAATGCAAAGATTGTTTATATGGGGATTAAAAATAAAAGAATTGTTATGCATTGTGTAATAATGAACAGATTGTATATATAAATTACTTATTTTAATGGGCATCTTTTCCTTTAAGTAATTTAATTCTCGTATTGCTAATATACATATTAAGGGAACTCCTAAAAAATAAAATATCTTGTATGATTGTACAAGTAAAATGTCTTAACTTTCAAAAGAGAAAATCTAAAAAAATATATTATCAAACTACATATTTTTCCTTCCTAAAAGCAAATAACTTATAAGCTTTGTCAGTAATATAACTAAAATATTATTCTTTCATAGAAAAATGCAAAATAATTTTTAAATAGCAAAATCATAAAAGTATGATAATTTTGAAAGATATAGAACTAAGGCATGAAGACTAATAGCAAGTGATTTTGACTATCTATTTTCAGAAGAAATGTTCAATTGATTTTCACCCTGTAATGACCCGGCTGGTCGTTTCATGAGTTACCACTCAGTTTCTCCCATTTATACTTGTTATTGTCTTGTTCAGCTATATTAGGTGTTATCGGGTTGGTTGGTTCGGAGTCAGAGAGATTTTGAAAAGGAATGAAACACTTAGTCTCTTTTGAGTAAGCTTAGGTTAGAAAAGTCAACCGGATGTTGACTTATGTGAAAAAGGGCTCGAATGTGAATTCCAATGGTTCATATAGATTTGGGATGTGATTTGGGACTTAGGAGCGTTATCGGAATGTGTTTTGGAGGTCCAAAATAGATTTAGGGTTGAATTGGCGAAATTGGAATTTTGGTGTTTTCCGATTGATAGGGGAGATTTTGATATAGAGGTCGTAATGGAATTCCGAAAGTTGGAGTAGGTCTGTTGTGTCATTTGTGACGTGTGTGCAAAATTTCAGGTCATTTGAATGAGGTTCTATAGTCTTTTTGATCAAAAGAAAAATTTGGAAGTTTTTAGAATTCTTAGGCTTGAATCCGTGGTTAATTTGATGTTTCGATGTTGTTTTAGGTGTTTCGAAGATTGGTATAAGTTTGGAAGGTGGTATGTGACTTGTTCGTACTTTTGGTCGAGGTCCCGGGGGCCTCGGAATAATTTCGGATGGTTAGCGGGGAGTTTGAGGATTTGTTGGAGCAGCTTCAGCTGCTGATTTGCTGTCATAACCGCACCTGTGATTAGGGTGCCGCAAGTGCGATGACTACAGAATTGAAAGGGAGATCGTAGATGCGGCTAAGTGGATAAATGGCTGGAGCTACAGATGCAGAATATTTGGCGCACCTGCGAAGGCGCAAGTGCAAGATTTTGATTGCAGGTGCGGTCTTGGTGCGTTAAGTGATTTCCGCATATGCGCACCTGGGACCGTAGGTGCGGGTCCACAGGTGCGAGAATTATGACCGCAGATGCGGTTTTGTTGGGTAAGAACATATATATTTGGGCCTTCACGATTTTGAGTGGTTTTCACCATATTTCATTCGGGAGAAGGCTTTGGAGACCAAATTGAAGATGGAATTCAAGAGGGTTTCGTGGAGGTAAGATTTTTTGACCCTAAACTTGTTTCTATGATGAATTTTAACATTGTAAGCTTGAAATCTAAGGAAAATCAATAGCAAATTGGGGGTTTAGGGCTTGGGAATTAGAGACCTAAATTTAGGGATTTGAGGGATCATTTGTGGTTGTATTTTGGTATATTTGGTAAGTATGAACTCGAGAGAGTGTAAGGATTCTAGTTTTGTGAAATAAAACGGAATCCGAGAAGTGGGCCTGGGGGTCGGGTTTGGCCAATTTCAGGATTTTGATGTAAATTGGTTATTGTCGAGTGGGCTTTATTCCCTTAGCATATTTTTTGTGGTATGAATTTCTTTTGGTTAGATTTGGAGCATTCCGAGACCGATTCGAGAGGCAAGGGCATCGCGGACTAGAATTTGGACCAGATTGAGGTAAGTAATGATTGTACATGCTGTCCTGAGGGTATGAAACCCCGAATTTCACATCGTTGTGCTACTTTGAGGTGACGCACACGCTAGATGACGAGCGTGGGGTCGTTCACCATTGGGGATTGTGACTTAGTCCATCCCATACGACAGTTAAGTCACATATTTGATTGAAAACTATTTGATAACATTGTGTTTTGGAAATTATTACCATAGTTTGGGCTGAATGCCATATTCGGGCCTTGTGCCAACTGTTTTGGACCCTTAGGGGATTTTTACGACTATTCCTCACTGTTTTAGCTTCATATTTATACTCAGTCATGCTGTGTTCTACTATTTTCATAACTCAGTCATATTTACTCTTTTTTATATTTTAAATGATATTTTGGGCTGAGCATCATGTTTTACTGTTGCCCGAGTGGCTTGAGAGATTTATGACTGAGTGAGGCTGAGGGCCTGTGTTGTGAGGATACTATGGGATTGGGCTGCGCGCCGCAGCAGTGTTGTACTGATTCATGATTTTGAGGTCGAGGGCCTGATTTGTTATGCCACGAGGTGGCTTGTTATAAGGCTGAGGGCCTGTTCGATTATGCCACTAGATGGCTTGTTATTGCGCTTGGGTTGTAGGAGCCCCTCCAGGAGTCTATACACCCCCAGTGAACGCGGGTACCTAGTGTGAGATGTGATATTACCCGAGGGGCTATTGTTATTTTATGTTATTGCCCCAGTGGCTGATACGAGTGATTGTCAGGTAGCCTGAGGGGCTGGTTCTGCTGACATTGTGCCCGAGGGGAAGTTGTGGTATATGTTTTACCCGAGGGGCTGATTTATGTTTCTATCCTTTTTCTCACTATTTTCATCACTCGTTTGCACTACTGGAAGTTGTTTTAAAGAGGTTTTTACTGAACTAAAATATTTTTACAAGTTATACTGCTTTATTGCATTGTTCTAGATTTATACTGTTTTTGTTGTAGCATTATTCCGTGTTTTTACATGTTTTCTTACTGCTAAGCTGTCTTTACTTTTATTACTTACTTAGTTGGCGTACTGACATTACTCCATGCACCCTGTGTGTAGATCCAGGAGTCTCGGGTCATACTAGCAAGTGCTGATTTGTCATCCAGCAGGCGTTTTCGGAGTTGACTAGGTAGCTACTTGGCATTCGCAACCCAGTGCTTCTCCTTCCTATCTTTATTTAGCTTTGTACTAGTTTTGTATCAGACTATGTTGTCTTTTCATATTCCTAGATGAGTTGTAGATGCTCATGACTGGTGACACCCCGATATCGGGCTATGTTTTGGTTTCCGTACTGTTTTATCCTACTTTATTCTATGGGATTTTAGCTTATTAATGTCTTTAAATGACTTATTATAATTGTTTGGTTGGTATTGGGGGTTTGTGTCGGCTGGCCTAGTTTCACGATAGACGCCATCACGATCGGGTCCATTTTAGGGTCATGACATGTTGGTATCAGAGCCTATGTTACATAGATCTCACGGGTCATGAGCAGGTTTAGTAGAGTCTCGCGGATCGGTATGAAGACGTCTGTACTTATCCTCGGGAGGCTGCAGAACCTTTAGGAAAAAAATTTACATTCTTGAATTCTTATCATGTGAATCTATTGAATCTGGTAACTAAACTTCTATTATTCTATTCTCTCATAGATGGTAAGGACACGTGCTACCAGTCATGATGGACGACCACCAGTACTACCAGTACTACCAGTTGGGGCCACTAGAGGCCGAGGACGCGGTCGAGGTCGTGGTAGGGGCAGGGGTGTAGCCCACACAGCAGCTAGTGCAGCACCTGTAGATCCACCAACCGCCCCAGTTCATTATCAGGTCCCAGTTGTGGATGCACCAGCAGCACTAGCTCAGGCACCGACTGTGCCTATTATTATTCCGGGTCTCCAGAAGACTTTGGCTTAGATTCTAACTGTGTGCAGCAGTCTTGCTCAGACAGTCGCAGTTTCTACTACAGCAACTACTTCTCAGGTCGGGGGAGGCACGCAGACTCCCACCGCCCATACACCCGAGCAGGCTATTCAGGGACTCCATATACTAGAGGAACTAGTAACCCAGCCGGTTGCACCTGTTTAGGATTTTATAGTTCCAGTTATGCCTGACGACGAGCAGCGTCGATTGGAGAGGTTTGGTAGACTTCAGCCTCCGACTTTTGGTGGGGCAAAGGGCGAGGATGCATAGGGTTTGTTGGATAAATGTTAGAGGATATTGCGTACAATGGGTATTCTGGAGACTAGTAGGGTCTCATTTACTACTTTTCGATTTTCTGGGGCTGCCTTCACTTGGTGGGAGTCTTATGAGAGGCGTAGGCCTATTGGTGCACTGCCCCTTACCTGGCATCAGTTCTCTATTCTCTTCCTAGAGAAGTATGTACCGCATTCCCGCAGAGAGGAGCTGCACAAGCAGTTCGAGCAGCTGCGTCAAGGGGATATGACCGTGTCGTAGTATAATATGAGATTCTTCGAGTTGGCCTGTCATGCTATCTGGCTAGTTCCCACAGATAAGGAGAGGATCAGGAAGTTTGTTGATGGCCTCAACTATCAGCTACGAAATTTTATGACCAGAGAGAGTATCCGGCACTCTTATAAGGAGGTCATTGACATTGCTAGAGAGATTGAGTTAGTTTATCGCCGAGAGCCAGATGAGAGGGAGACCAAGAGGCCTCAAAGATCTGGTAGTTTTGTGGTACTCCTTCGAGGGGTCAGTTTTAGCACGGTAGAGGCCATCCATTCAAGAATTCTCAGTCAACTCGCCCAGGTTATCGTGGGGCATCATCGAGTCATGGTTCTCACAGTTCTTATCAGGGCCATTCATCACTTAGTGCCTTTCCAGCCTAGAGTTCGTCCCGTGCTCCATCAGTTCAGGGCTCTTTTATGCCAGGTGCATCTGCTAGTCATTCCGGTCCTAGGGGTTCCCTTTAGTCCCTGTCTCCAGCACCAAGGAGCTGTTATGAGTGTGGAGAGCTGGGTCATATGTGGAGGCAAATGTCCTCGTCGTCTTGGGGGTTTATCTCAACAGAAGAATCAACTATTAGCTTCAGCGCTAGTTATTTCACCACCACCCACCCAGCCAGCTAAGGGATGGAGGTTTGTCAGCTAGGGGTCGCCCCATAGGGGGAGGTCGATCAGGTGGTGGTCAGGCCTATTTCTATGCACTCCTAGCTAGGTCAGATGCTATTGCTTCAGATGCTATGATTACAGGTATTATCTCAGTCTGCCACAGAGATACCTCTGTATTATTTGATCCCGGTTCCACCTTTTCATATGTGTCATCATATTTTTCCCATTATTTGGATATGCCCCATGAGCTCTTGTTTCATCTGTTCGTGTATCTACTCCGGTAGGCGATAATATTATTCTAGACTATGTGTACCGGTCGTGTGTGGTAACTATTGGGGGTCTGGAGACCTGAGTGGACATGTTATTACTTTGTATGGTGGACTTAGATATGATACTGGGCATGGATTGGCTATCTCCGTGTTGTGCTATTTTGGACTGTCAAGCTAAGATAATGACATTGGCTATACTAGGTGTGCCACAGATTGAGTGGCGAGGTTCGACTGATTATGTTCCCAGTAGGATAATTTCATTCTTGAAGGCCCAATGTATGGTTAGGAATGGTTGTTTTTCATACTTAGCCTTTGAAGGATGTCGGTGCAGAGACTCCCAGTATTGATTATGTTCCTGTAGTGAGGGATTTTCCCGATGTGTTTCCTACAAACCTGCCGGGGCAAGCCACTAGATAGGGATATTGACTTTGGTATTGATTTGGTGTTGGGCACTCAGCCCATTTCTATTCCACTGTATCGTATGGCACCAACGGAGTTGAAGGAGTTGAAAGAGCAGCTTCAGTCAGTTCTATTTGTGAAGAAGAAGGATGGCTCGATGAGGATGTGCACTGATTACAGGCAGTTGAACAAAGTAACAATTAATAACAAGTATCATTTGCCTCGTATCGATGATTTATTTGACCAGCTTCAGGGAGCGAGAGTGTTCTCCAAAATTGATCTTTGTTCAGGGTATCACCAGTTGAAGATTAGGGACTCAGATATTCTTAAGACAATATTGTTGGTGGAGGAGAATGAAGAAGGACATTGTGGAATTCGTAGCTCGGTGTCTCAATTATCAGTAGGTGAAATATAAGCATCAGAGACCGGGAAACTTGCTTCAACAGATGGATATTCTGGAGTGGAAGTGGGAGCGGGTCACCATGGACTTTGTAGTTGGGCTCCCACGGACTTTGAAGAAGTTTGATGCTATTTGGGTGATTATAGATCGGCTGACCAAGTTCGCGCACTTCATTCCTGCGTGTACTACCTATTCTTCAGAGCGGTTGGATCAGATCTATATCCGGGAGATGGTTCGTTTGCATGGTGTCCAAGTTTCCATCATTTTAAATAGGGGCACTTAGTTTACTTTGCAGTTTTTGAAGAGCCGTGTAGAGATAGTTGGGTACTTAGGTTGAGTTAAGCACAACTTTTCACCTTCAGATAAATGGCAGTCAGAGCGCACTATTTAGATATTGGAGGACATGATGCATGCTTGTGTCATTGATTTTGGAGGGTCATGGGATCCGTTTCTACCGCTTGCGGAGTTTGCTTATAACAACAATTATCAGTCGAGTATTCAGATGTCTCCATATGAGGCTTTGTATGTGAGACGGTGTAGATCTCCAGTTTGTTGGTTTGAGCCGGATGAGGATACGCTATTGGACACAGACTTGGTGCAGAATATTTTGGATAAGGTGAAGATGATTCAGGAGCGGCTTCGTACTGCGCAGTCGAGAAAAAAAAGTTATGCAGATAGGAAGGTCAGTGATGTGTCCTACATGGTTGGGAATAAGGTTCTGTTGAAGGTTTCACCCATGAAGGGTGTGATAAGATTTAGGAAGAAGGGTAAATTAAGTCCTCGATTCATTGGGTATTTTGAGGTGCTTCAGAGGATTGGGGAGGTGGCTTATGAGCTTGCCTTGCCACCCAGCTTAGAGAGTGTGCATCCAGTATTTCATGCTTCTATGCTCCGGAAGTATATTGGTGATCCTTCTCATGTTTTGGATTTCAGCACAGTCCAGTTAGATGGTGATTTGACTTATGATGTAGAGCCAGTAGCTATTTTGGAGCGTCAGGTTCAAAAGTTGAGGTCAAATGATATAGCTTCAGTGAAAGTGCAGTGGAGAGGTTGGCCTGTGGAAGAAGCTACCTGGGAGACTGAGCGGGAGATGTGGAGCAAATATCCTCACCTATATCAGACTTCAGGTATGTTTCTTGACCCGTTCGAGGCCGGTCGTTTTATGAGTTACCGCTCCCTTTACCCCATTTCTACTTCTTATTGTCTTGTTCAACTGTATTATGTGTTATTGGGTTGGTTGGTTCGAATTCGGAGAGATTTTAGAAAGGAATGAGACACTTAGTCTCTTTTGAGTAAGCTTAGGTTGGAAAAGTCAACTAGATGTTGAATTATGTGAAACAGGGCTCGAATGTGAGTTCCGATGGTTTAAATAGCTTTGGGAGGTGATTTGGGACTTAGGAGCGCGGTGGGAATGTGTTTTGGAGGTTCGGAGTAGATTTAGGCTTGAATTGGCAAAATTGGAATTTTAGATTTTTCCGATTGATAGAGGAGATTTTGATATAGGGGTCGGAATGGAATTTCGGAAGTTGGAGTAGGTTCATTGTGTCATTTGTGACGTGTGTGCAAAATTTTAGTTCATTCGGACGAGGTTTGATAGACTTTTTGATCAAAAGAGGAAGTTGGAAGTTTTTAGGGTTCTTAGGCTTGAATCCGTGGATAATTTGATGTTTCGATGATGTTTTTGGCGTTTCGAAGATTGGTATAAGTTTGGAAGGTTGGATATGACTTGTTTGTTTTTTTGGTTAAGGTCCCGGGGGCCTCGGGATGATTTCGGATGGTTAACGGGGAGTTTGAGGATTTGTTGGAGCAGCTTCAGCTGCTGATTTGCTATCATAACCGCACCTGCAGTTAGGGTGCCGCAGGTGCAATGACCTCAGAAGCGAAAGGGAGATCGCAGATGTGGCCAAGTGGATAAATGGCTAGGGCAGCAGATGTGGAATATTTGGCACACCTGCGAAGGCGCAGGTGCGAGATTTCGATCGCAGGTGTGGTTTTGGTGTGCTAAGTGATTTCCGCAGATACGTACCTGGGACTACAGGTGCAGGTCCACAGGTGCGAGAATTATGACCGCAGATGCAGTTTTACTGGGTCAAAACATATATATTTGTCCCGTTGCGATTTTGAGTGGTTCTTCACCATATTTCATTCGGGAGAAGGCTTTGGAGAGAAAATAGAAGAGGGAATTCATGAGTGTTTCGTGGAGCTAAGATATTTGGACCCTAAACTTGTTTCTATGGTGAATTTTCACATTGTAAGCTTGAAATCCATGGAAAATCACCAGCAAATTGGGGGTTTAGAGCTTGGGAATTGGAGACCTAAATTTAGGGATTTGAGGGGTCATTTGTGGTTGGATTTTGGTATACTTGGTATGTATGAACTCGTGAGATATAAGGATTCTAGTTTTGAGAAATTTATCGGAATTCGAGACGTGGACCCGGGAGTCGGGTTTGGCCATTTTGGGATTTTGATGTAAATTGGTTATTTTCGAGTGGGCTTTGTTCCCTTAGCATATTTTTGATGGTATGAATCTGTTTTGGTTAGATTTGGAGCATTCGGAGGCCTATTTGAGAGGCAAGGGCATCGCGGGCTAGAATTTGGACCGAATTGAGTTAAGTAATGATTGTAAATGCTATGTTGAGGGTATAAAACCCCGGATTTCACATCGTTGTGCTACTTTGAGGTGACGCACATGCTAGATGACGAGCGTATGGTTGCGCACAGTTAGTAATTGTGACTTAGTCCGTCCCATAAGACTGTTAAGTCACGTATTTGATTGAAAACTATTTGATATCATTATGTTTTGGAAATTATTACCATGTTTTGGGATGAATGCCATATTTAGGCCTCGTGCCAACTGTTTTGGACCCTTAGGGGATTTTTACGACTATTCCTCACTGTTTTGACTTCATATTTGTACTCAGTCATGCTGCATTCTACTGTTTTCATAAGTCAGCCATATTTACTCATTTTTTATATTTTAAATGATATTTTGGGCTGAGCATCATGTTTTACTGTTGCCCGAATGGCTTGAGAGATTTTTAACTGAGTGAGGCCGAGGTCCTGTGTTGTGAGGATACTATGGGATCGGGCTGCGCGCCACAGCAATGTTGTACTGATTCATGATTTTGAGGCCAATGGCCTAATTTGTTATGCCACGAGGTGGCTTGTTATGAGGTCGAGGGCCTGTTCGATTATGCCACGAGATGGCTTGTTATTGCGCTTGGGTTGTAGGAGCCCCTCCAAGAGTCTGTACACCCCTAGTGAGCACTGTTACCCAGTGTGAGATGTGATATTGCCCGAGGGGCTATTGTTGTTTCATGTTATTTTTCGAGGGGCTGATACGAGTGATTGTGAGGTAAACCGAGTTGCTGTTCTGCTGACATTGTGCCCGAGGGGCGGTTGTGGTATATATTTTGCCCAAGGGGCTGATTTATGTTTCTATCATTTTTCTCACTGTTTTCATCACTCGTTTACACTACTGGAAGTTGTTTTAAAGAGGTTTTTACTGAACCGAAATGTTTTTACGAGTTATATTGCTTTACTACATTGTTGTGGATTTATACTATTTTTGTTGTAGCATTATGCCATGTTTTTATGTGTTTTCTTACTGCTCAGCTGCCTTTACTTTTATTACTTACTGAGTTGGCATACTCACATTACTCCCTGCACCCTGTGTGCAGATCCAGGAGTCTCGGGTTACGCAAGCGAGTGATGATTTGTCATTCAGCAGGCTTTTTCAGAGTTGACTAGGTAGCTGCTTGGCGTTCGCAACCCAGTGCTTCTCCTTCCTATCTTTATTTTGCTTTGTACTAGCTTTGTATCAGACTCTGTTGTCTTTTCATATTCCTAGACGAGTTGTAGATGCTCATGACTGGTGACCATGAACTCAGACTAGCTTTAGAAAACTCCAAAGCTAGCAAACTCAGACTTTTGGAAGCTTAAATAGTGAAAATTTGACCGGAATTGGACTTTTGAGTAAACGGGCCCGGAATGGGTTTTGGGTGATCTCAATAACTTCGTATGATGATTTTGGATGTAGGCGTGTGTTTGGATTGTGTTTTGGAGGTCCGTAACTAATTTAGGCTTGAAATACCGAAAGTTAAATTTTGAAATACCATTACGAGAGTTGGATCAGCTCCATCATGTCATTTTGGACTTGTCTGCAAAATTTGGCGTCATTCCAGGTTGATTTGATCAGTTTCGGCACAAGTTTTCGAATTTGGAAGATTTGGAAGTTCATAGTTCGATTCATGCTGTGATTCATCGTTTCGGCATTGTTTGATATGATTTGAGACCTCGAGCGAGTCCATGTTAGGTTATATGTCTTGTTTGTGTGTTTAGACGAGGTCCCGAGGGCCTCGGGTGTGTTCCGGGTGGGCTACGAGTATTTTTTCCCTTGTTTTGAACTGCTATTTCTGCTTCTGGTCGCCTCTTTTTTCCTTCACTGCGTTCGCATAGAAGTTCACGCGATCGCGAAGGTCTGTTTTCCTCTACTTCGCGATCGCATATGTATTCCTGCGTTCGCATTGTAGAAATTAGGAGTTGGGGGCGGTTGGCTATTTTCTCTTCGCATTCGCATGAATTACCCCGCGATCGCATAAGCCCCACCCATTGTTCATCGCGTTCGCGTCCCTTTTCTCACGATCGCGAAGGGTATTTCTTGAAAGCTATGAATCTCTTCTACGCGATCGTGTCTCTTCTCCTGTGATTGCGATGCACAAAAACCTGGGCAGACAGAATATATTCCAAAATCGAGGGTTTCACCATTTTCATCACATTTTGACTTCTAGAGCTCGATTCTTGGCAATTTCTGGTGGGATTTTCATGAAATTCAATTGGGTAATTGTTCTTCAACTATAATTAAATATATTCCATGAATTTATCTTTATTTTTATCATTTAAATTGTGTTTTGGGTTGGGGAAGGAGTTGGTTTTGAAGAAAGTTTCTAAAATGAAAAATTGTGATTTGAGGAACCAAATGGTATCGGAATATGATAAATTTTGTATTGTTGAAATCGTATCGGAATGGGTATTCAGTTTTTGTAAAATTTGTCAGGTTCCAAGGTACGGGCCCAGGGGTCGACTTTTGGATCGATTTTTAGAATTTGATTAAGATTGAGACTTTATGATCCGGAATAGTCTCTTATGTGTTTTATTTGTGCTTTGAAGTTAATTTGTTTAGATTTGAGCCGTTCGGAGGTATTTTCACCCAAGAAGTGCATCGTAGAGTACCGATTTGTCGTCTTTGAGGTAAATATCTTGCCTAACCTTGTGTGGGAGACTTCCCCTTGGGAATTGAGTCTCCTATGCTAATTGTAGTCCATGCATGTGAGGTGACGAGTGTGTGCTCGGACTTATTTGTGGGAAATTTGCCTCTAGGGTTCTCAGGTCCTTATGTGGAAAGTATCCTGTTGTGATTGGGTTTCCTAGCTGCTTAAATTGCCTCTATATGCTCCACATGACGTTGATAGCTTTTATCCAATTCTTACGTGTTACATTGACCCTTAATTGCCTTGATTGAAGTGATTGTCTTCGTTATTGTTTTGATACTTCTTGATTGTGAGTTTCTCTATGACTTCGTGCAAATAGGTGTGATGACCCAAGAGGTCATCACTTGTTTTAAAATGAAATTCTACATTCCAAGGTCTTAAAAACCTCTTCTAGTATCACCTCGATTTGCGTGCGTAGTCCGGGCGCGTAACCGGAAAGCCTATATGCGAAAATCTATGAAAATGATAAATTTTCACTATAAAATAAATTAATTTGACTTCGGTCAACGTTTTGGGTAAACAGACCCGGACCCGTGATTTGACGGTCCCGGAGGGTCCGTAGGAAAATATGGGACTTGGGGGTATGCCCGAAATCGAATTCCGAGGTTCAAAGCCTGAGAAATAAATTTTTAAAGAAAATTATTTTTCTGAAATGGTTTAAAGGTTTTGGAAATGAATTTTTATTAGAACATGTTGGTATCGGGCCCGTGTTTTTGTTCCGGCACCTGGTACATGTCTTATATATGATTTAAGATAATTCTGTGAAGTTTGGTAAAAAATGGAATCCATTTGACGTGATTCGGACCTTAAACGCAAAATTTAATGTTTAAGAAGTTTTGAAAATTTTCATTAATCATGAGGTTTAATTCGACATTCATGATGTTATTTTGGTGATTTTATTGAGTGAATAAGTCTGTATGATGTTTTTGAGCTTGTATGTATATTTGGTTTGGAGCCCCGAGGGCTCGGGTGAGTTTTGGATGGGCCACGGGGTGGATTTTTAGACTTAGAAAGTTGAAGATTTTAGCTGGTGTGCCCAGGCCTGCAGGCTTCGCATTTGTGAAGCTTGGCTCGCAAATACGAAGGCTGGATCGCAAATGCAAAACCCGCCCAGGCCTGTCTTGCTCACAAATATGAGGCTTCGATCGCAAATGCGAAATTCCCCTGCTCAGCCTTGGGTCGCAAATGCGACCCTTTCTTCGCAATTTCTAAGTCGCAAATGCGGATGTGGATCGCAAATGCGAAAGTCCAGTTTTCCCTGAAGGGTTCACAAATGCGAGCCTGTTTTGCAATTCCCAAGTTAGCAGAGGTCGGGGTTTGCAATTGCGAACCCCTGTTCGCATTTCCCATACTGGGGACCTGCAACTTTATACTTAGACGATTTTAAACCCATTTTTCACATCTTATCAAGACACAAACTCCGTTGGGCGATTTTTCAAGAACAACTCTTCTTCCAAATCAATTGTAAGTTAATTTTAACTCATTTCCTTCAATAATTAACATCTTTTAATATGATTTAAACTTAAAATCTATGATTTTCATGGGGAAAATTGGGTGTTTTGGGTAGAACCTAGATTTTTCAAAAATTGGGGATTTGGAGCTCGATTTGAGGTCTGATTTCAAAACAAATTACATATTTGGGTTCGTGGAGAATGGGTAATCGAGTTTTGGCCATGTGGGCCCGAGGGTGATTTTTGACTTTTTGGGTAAAACTATGGGAAATTCATTTTCATGCATTCAAATTGATTCTCTTAGCGTTTATTGATGTAATTAAGTAACTTGTGACTAGATACGAGCGAATTGGCGGTGGAATCGAGGGGTAAAGCTGTAATTGAAACTTGAGTTGTGTTCATGTCATCAAGGTAAGTATTTGGTCTAACCTTAGCTTGAGAGATTAGGAGTTGTGCCCTATTTGCTATTTGGTTCTTGTTGAGTACGATGTATAGGCACGGTGACGAATATCTATACGTTGGTTTCGAGCATGACCGTGAGTGTTAAATTGCAACTTGTTGTGTTCTTAAATGAATTTACGGATGCTTTAATTGATGACTCTCGATAGTGAGCAAGGAATAAGTTTGTTTTCGTGGGAATTACGAAGTTTGAGTATTGGTGATAGTTGAATGGTTAGATGTTGGATTATGATTGGTTATAGTTGTTTCTCCCTGGCTGGGACGTATTTATTTATGTTGTCGATTCCTTTGCCAGGATAGTGTAGTTTGTTATTAATCCCTTGCTGGGACTATGGTTATGATTATTATTGACTGTATATTTGGAACGGGTTGTGTGTCGCAAAATTATTATATATGAATTGGGTTGCACGCCGCAACAAATATTATATTGGATCGTGTTGCAAGCTTCAACATTATTACATATGGATCGGGTTGCACGCTGCAACAAACATTATATTGGATCGGGTTGCACGCCGCAACAGTGATATAAATGGATCGGGTTGCACGCCACAACAATGTTAAATGATAAGGGATCGGGTAGTACGCCGCAACAATATTATTAATGTTTTGTTGTAGATCTTGAATCGTTCTCTCATATTTCTCTTAAGTTTCTGCTGGATTTGATATTTTCCCATAGCATGTACCCCCTCCCATTTAAATTGGTTATTCCTTTTTATTTTCCGCTGTATATTGTATAACTACAAGGTTTATCTGGAGTCTGGTCCTAGCCTCGTCACTACCTCACCGGGGTTAGGACAGGCATTTACCAGCACATGGGGTCGGTTGTGCTGATGCTACACTCTGCACTATATGCAGATACCGGAGCAGCATTTGGGCAGTAGAACTTGGGGAGCCAGCCTTCAATCCACTCAGACATCCCGAGGTAGTCCTGCAGGCGTCCGCAGGCCCAACGTTCTCTTTTATCTATTTATATGTTCTGTTTTCACTTGTTTCCGAGACAGACTATATTTCCTTGTTTAGACATTTGTATGTAGTATTCATAGACTATCCGTAGATATTGTGACACCGGTTTCTGGGTAGAGACGCATGTTGGCATTTTCGTACTGATTTTGGTATTATATTAGTCTAAGTCTTCCGCTTAATTTTATCTCTCTCTATTATTTAAATGTTGATCACCTATTAATTCAACTCGTTAAAAGGGTGAAAAAGAAAATGAAAGAGTTAGAATTTCTATATTTCGTGGCTAGCCTAGCTTCTACGAGAAGGCGCCATTACGACCCCCGAGGGTGGGAAATCCGGATCGTGACAAGTTGGTATTAGAGCTCTAGTTTACACAGGTCTCACAATTCATGGACAAACTTAGTATAGTCTGAGGGATCTACACGGAGACATTTGTATTTATTCCCAGAGGCTATAGAGTTAGGAAAACTTCACATTTGTTCTTTCTTGTCATGCAGTTTTGTTTCTCAATGCTAATTGAATTTCTACTCTATTCTTTTGCAGATGGCGAGAACACGCGCTTCCTCATCCATCGGTCAGCAGCCCGAGCCCCCAGCAGCAGCTCCCAAGAAGGGCAGAGGGCAAGGCCGAGGTCGTGCTAGAGGCTGAGGTAGGGTCAAAGCTCAGCCCCAAGCAACAACACCAGTGGCAGAGCCTCAGGTTGACTTTGATGATGAGGTTCCGGCCCTAGTAGTCCCGGTGGGCCTATCTCAGGTCCCAGATGGGTTTATTGCTACCCCAGTACTCCAAGATGCTCTGGTCCGTCTAGTGGGCCTTATGGAGAGTGTCACCCGGGCAGGCTTACTTCCTATAACGCCAGCCATCTCTCAGGCTGGAGGAGGAGCCCAGACTCTTGCTACTTGCACTCCAAAGCAAGTTGCTCCCCAGATTTAGACTTCAACGGTTCAGCCTGTTAAAGCAGTTCAGCTGGGTGTGGTAGCTCAGACCTGTGATGGAGCAGCTATGTCTGTCGATGCTTTGTGAGGCTGGATAGGTTCACCAAGCTCTTCACTACTACTTTCAGCAGTGCATCTACTGAGGATCCCCAGGATTATTTAGATAGCTGTCACGAGGTTTTAAGGAACATAGGGATAGTTGAGACCAATAGGGTTAATTTTGCCACTTTTTGCTTGTATGGATCCGCCAAGACTTGGTGGAGAGATTATTCCTTGGCTAGACCAGTCGGATCGCCAGCCTTGACTTGGGAGCAGTTTGTAAAGCTATTTCTAGAGAAGTTTCTCCCCATTACTTAGAGAGAGGCCTATCGGAGGCAGTTTGAGTGTCTCCAATAGGGTTCCATGACGGTTACCCAGTATGAGACCAGATTCACCGACTTGCCTCGCCATGCTCTTGTCATACTTCCTACCGAGAGAGAGAGAGAGAGAGGGTGAGGAGGTTTATTGACGCTTTTGTTCAGCCGTTCCATCTTTAGATCGCTAGGGAGGCTGGGAGTGATATTACCTTCCAGCAGGCTGCCAATGTGGCCAAGAGAGTGGAGATGGTTCTTTCGCAGGAAGGTGATCATGTGTCGGATAAGAGACCCCGTCATTTAGGCAGATTCAGTGGTGCCTCGTCTGAAGGTAGGGATTCGTATGGTAGAGGCCATCCTTCTAGGACCTTTCAGTCAGCACTTCAGGTTTCTCACGGTGCTTCAGGTGGCCGTGGTTCTCACATATAGTATTTTGATCAGCAGCCCTACAGTGCACCACTAGCTCCTATCAGCACACCGCTGCTCCAGAGTTTTTGAGGTGGTCATTTAGGTCGCCAGGATCAGCCTCAGTTTCCTCAATCGCAACACTCAAGTGGATGATATGGCTGTGGTGAGTATGGTCATATCCGGAGGGCTTCTCCAAGATTGGTGGGTACTCAGTCACAATAGCAGGGTTCCCGTGCTATGGTTCAGGCACCAAGTGTTCCACAGCCCGTCCAGCCAGCTAGAGGTGGGGGTAGAGGTGCTAGAGGTGGAGGTAGAGGTGTTAGAGGTGGATCTCAGACCGCTAGAGGGGGAGGCCAGCTAGCTGCAGGCTGTCATAGAGAGGTAGTCCAGGGTGGCGGGGCCTAGTCCCGATGTTATGCTCTTCCATCTAGGCCCAAGGCTGAGGCTTCAGATGCGGTTATCACAGGTATGGTTCTGGTTTGTGATAGAGATGCTTCAGTGTTATTTGATCCAGGGTCTACGTACTCGTACGTGTCATCTTATTTTGCACCATATCTGGTCATGCCTAGTGATTCGTTGAGTGCTCCTGTTTATGTGTCTACACCAGTGGGTGATTCTATTGTGGTAGATCGAGTCCATCGCTCTTGTATAGTTGTGATTGGGGGTCTTGAGACTCGTGTAGATTTGTTGCTTCTAGACATGGTCGCTTTCGATGTTATATTGGGGATGGACTGGTTATCACCTTACCACACTATCTTGGACTGTCATGTCAAGATTGTGACCTTAGCCTTGCCGGGTTTACCCCGTTTAGAGTGGAGAGGGACTCCTGGTTATTCTACCCGTAGTGTTATCTCTTATGTGAAGGCTCGATGTATGGTCGAGAAGGGGTGCTTGGCCTATTTGGCATATGTTCATGATTCTAGTGCTGAGGTTCCTTCTATTGATTCTGTGCCCGTGGTTCATGAGTTTCCTGAGGTATTCCCTTCAGACCTGCCGGGTATGCCACCCGACAGGGATATTGACTTTTTCATTGATTTAGCTCGGGGCACTCAGCCCATTTCTATCCGCCGTATCGTATGGCCCCACCAGAGTTGAAAGAGTTGAAAGAGTAGTTGTAAGACTTGCTTAAGAAGGGTTTCATTAAACCCAGTGTTTTGCTTTGGGGTGCGCCGGTGTTGTTTGTTAAGAAGAAGGATGGGTTGATGAGAATGTGTATTGATTACCGACAGTTGAACAAGGTTACAATCAAGAATAAGTATCAATTGCCGAGGATTGATAATTTGTTTGATCAGCTTCAAGGTGCCAAGGTATTTTCGAAGATTGACTTGAGATCTGGCTACAATCAATTGAGGATTAGGGCATACGATGTCCCTAATACAGCTTTTAGCACTCGGTACGGGCATTATGAGTTCTTGGTTATGTCATTCAGGTTGATAAATGCCCCAACAACTTTTATGGATTTGATAAACCGAGTGTTTAGGCCTTACTTGGATTTGTTCGTGATAGTCTTCATTGATGATATTTTGATATATTCCCACAGCCGGGAGGAGCACAAGCAACATCTTAGAGTGGTTCTTCAGACCTTGAGGGATAGTCAGTTATATGTTAAGTTCTCGAAGTGTGAGTTCTAGTTGAGTTTAGTTGCATTCCTGGGTCATGTTGTATCAACAGAGGGTATTCAGGTTGATCCAAAGAAGATTGAGGCAGTCAAGAACTGGCCTAGACCACCATCAGCTACAAAGATTCGGAGTTTTTTAGGATTGGCAGGCTACTGTCATCGGTTCATGGAGGGGTTCCCATCTATCGTAGCCCCGATGACCAGGTTGACCCAGAAGGTTGCCCAGTTCAGATGGTCGGATGAGTGTGAGGCGAGCTTCCATAAGCTTAAGACAGCTCTGACTATGGTACCAGTGTTGATTTTGCCCATAGGTTCAGGGCCTTATACGGTCTATTGTGATGCATCTCGTATTAGACTCGATGCAGTGTTGATATAGGATGGCAAGGTCATTGCTTATGCTTCGCGACAATTGAAGATTCATGAGAAGAACTATCTTGTTCACGATTTGGAGTTGGTAGCCATTGTTCACGAGTTAAAAATTTGGAGGCATTATCTGTATGACGTGGCATATAGGTGTTCACGGATCATAAGAGTTTCAGTATTGTTCAAGCAAAAGGAGTTGAGTTTGAGGCAGAGGGAGGTGGTTGGAGTTTTTGAAAGATTATGATATCACTATCTTATATTATCCGGGAAAGGACAATGCGGTGGTTGATGCTTTGAGTAGGAAGTCAGCCGGTATGGGCAGTCTTACTTATATTCCGGTCGACGAGAGACCGCTTGCTTTGGATGTTCAGGCTTTGGCCAATCAGCTCATGAGGTTGGATGTTTCTGAGCCCAGTCATGTGTTAGCTTGCACCGTCGCTCGTTCTTCATTGTTGGAGCGTATCTGAGATCGGTAGTATGATGATCCCCATTTGTGTGCCCTCAGAGACATGGTGCAGCGTGGAGTTGCCAAGCTAGTTACCTTAGGTGATGATGGAGTTTTGAGATTGCAGGGTCGAGTTTGTGTGCCTAATGTGGATGGGCTCCAAGAGTTGATTTTAGAGGAGGCCTATATTTCTAGGCACTCTATTCATCCGGGCGCCACTAAGATGTATCAGGATTTGTGTCAGCATTATTGGTGGCTGAGAATGAAGAAGGATATCGGTGAATATGTGGCTCGGTATTTGAATTGTCAGCAGGTTAAGAATGAGCATCAGAGGCCCGGTGGTTCATTTCAGAGGATTGAGCTTCCCGAGTGGAAGTGGGAGCGGATCACTATGGACTTCATTGTTGGTTTCCCACGAACTCAGAGGAAGTTCGATGCAGTGTGGGTTATTGTTGATAGGCTGACCAAGTCAGCGCATTTCATTTCTGTGGCAGTCTCCTATTATTCCGAGAGGTTAGCTGAGATCTATATCTGGGAGATTGTTCGTCTTCATGGTGTGCCCGAGTTTATCATCTCGGATCGAGGTACACAGTTTACCTCCCATTTCTGGAGAGCAGTTTAGCGGGATTTGGGCACGTGGGTTGAGTTGAGCACAGCATTTCATCCTCAGATGGACAGGCAGTTCGAGTAGACTATTCAGATTTTGGAGGATATGCTTCGAGCTTGTGTCATTGACTTTGGAGGCTTGTGGGATCAATTTTTGCCTTTAGCAGAGTTTTCCTACAACAACAGCTACCAGTCGAGTATCCAGATGGCTCCTTTTGAGGCTTTATATGGTAGGCAGTGTCGGTCTCCGATTGGATGGTTTGAGCCTGGAGAGGCTCGGTTGTTGGGTACAGACCTGGTTCAGGCGGAATTGGACAAGGTCAGGATTATTTCGGATAGGCTTCGTACAGCTCAATCTAGGCAAAAGAGTTATGCTGACCGCAAGGTTTGAGATTTGGCTTTCATGGTCGGTGAGCAGGTATTGCTTCAAATGTCGCCTATGAAGGGCGTGATGAGATTTGGTGTGAGCACGTGATTTTTGCCTCACAAGAACTACTCCAAAAGAAATCATAAATAATTTTTCTTTGTATACGATTTTGAATTTTTGTGGCATTTTATCTGTGCATGTTTATTTTATTCTAATTAAAGAAAAATACAGAAAAATAGTAATATAGGTACATGTGCATTTAGGAATTAATGTTGCATTTTTCATAATTAATTAATCATTGGTTTATATAAAAAATAAAATAAAATAAAAATATATTTAGGAATTAAATAAACCATAATTTGGTTTTAAAAGAGGGAAAATCACAAAACAATATGTAATTGTTGTAATTTTGTCATTTAAATATGCATTTGTGTGATTTTATTTTTTATTAAATGTTTAACATGTGTGATATTTATTGTCAAGTGTTAATTAATATTTGGTTAGTTGTATTTTGATTTTACAATTTAATTAGGAATTGTGTTAAAATTAGGAATTAAAGAAGAAAAAGGAAAAGAGTTCAAAATTAGAATATCCGGATTTGGGCCAAAAGCTTCAAGGCCCAAACGAAATATACTTTAAATCAGCCCATACCCGCCCCAAATCCAGTCCACCCGCAACTAATCCAAACGACGTCATTTCATCACTCTGAATCTGAGTCGTTGATCTCACTTGATCAAACGGTCCAGATCATTCAACCTTTACCCATTCCTTGGCCTGACCCATCACCCCAATACCCAGACCGCCCCAGTACTACCTCGAAACGACAGCGTCCCCTTTAAATGAACTGATCCTGACCATTAATTTCCATTGATCCAACGGCCTATATCAAATCCTCACCCCACTATATAAGCCTAAATCCTTACTACACCCCCAAAAGCCATACCCCCCCTTTCCCACCTTCGTCTCTGACCTTCAGAGACCAAACATATCCCCACCGTCAACCACCGTGCACCGCCCACCGGAAATCGCCTCACGGCGGTTCCGGTGGACCAAATGACCCCATCTTAACACCATAGCTTCCCCACGACATCCTCTTTCCAAATCTGATGTTAGTTTCCCTCAAATCAGGCCCCAACATCTCGAATCTTCGATCAAAGTTTGGTCTGAAAACCCAACTTTATCCGTTGGCTTCCAAATCAACACCATGGTTTCTCCTGACCATCCTCGTTATGGATCCGGTAGTAGTTTAGGTCGAATCTTCCTGGAACTGCTCGAATCTTCATTCGAAGATTCGAGAAAAACCTAAAACTACCTAATGCACCCCAAAATAACACCAGTCACTCTCCTGACCTCACTCGTAACCAAAGCAAACTTGGTTTGGTTCGAATCTGACCAGAAAGGTTCAAACCCCAAATCAGACCCTCAAGAACACTAATCATGGAATCTGTCTAAAATTAAAGGAAGGGTTGGGGTCTAATAGACTTTAATCGAGGTATTCTCAATTGAGAATGCTTCGATTAAAGTCTGTTCGACCTCAAGAAAGGTCAAATCCAGTTCAAGATTAGGACGTATTTTGGGGTGAAGATTTAGATGTATTTTTCCTGCATTTCTTTTGTATTCTATGTACATCTTACCTGTTGTAATAATCTATATAATGTTCCTATTTTTCTTTTACTTAATTCTGTCTCATCTCCACTAGACCCGTTCATTTGATCAAATTCTAGCATTGTTTCTGTTTGTTATAATCGCTATGAGTTACAATGTGTGTAATCGATTCAATTAAGTTCGTCGATTAGTTATTTTATTATAAATCCTGTTAATGCTGATTGAAATAGCCTGTTTATTTATTTTTGATTGACTGTTATCGTTTGTTTTAGGTGGTCAGTTAAATTAGTTCTCGTCAATTAATTCACTCTTGTTTGTTAAAACAGAAAGTTTGTCAAACGTTGTTGTGTATATTTGATCCGTGGCCATTTGGTTTCAGGGTATTGTCATTAGGATGACAATGAACTTGCATTCCTGATATTTGCATTCATGTGCATATTGATTAAATATTTCAGTTTAAGTTTTAAGGATTGTGTTAAGTTCTATGTTGTGTTAAGTCTAGATTGATTTAATTCCAAGTTCATTTGTTCCAATTAATTTCTAACCTTAGTCCTTCAGTAATCAGAAATAAGTTTGGGTACAGTTGAAAGTCAGGTCTAATTTTCAAATCTTTGTTAAAGTTGAAAACAGATTTCAGATTTAAAAAGTTGTAATGCAGTAGTGTTTGTGTTAGGAGGGCAGTAATATTAAGGGTTTTCAAGGGCAATTTGGGATTGAAACAGTTAAGTTTATATTTTAGTATTAGTGCTTTGTTAAATGGGGTATTAACCAATACATTAATGGGGAACAAAAGGTAATGGGGGGCTGTTTAAGTGGAAAAGGCAGTCTTAGTGGCAAATAGTGGAAAAATTCTGATTTTTCAAAGAAGAGAGGGGTCGGGTAGCACCTAGGGAAAAAGAGGATACTTGTATAAAGAGAGGGGAAGGTCTGGACAGGAGGGAGGCAGACTGAAAAAGAGAAAAATCTGAAAGACTGGAAAGGGAGAGGAAACAAATTCAGAAAAAAATTAGAACTTTTAGATTAAGAGTTAGAGTGTTGAGTTTGAACTTTTGCACTAAGAGTTGTCAGGCTGCTGTTCTTAAGTATTTGAAAATCAGAAACTATTGTTTCCTTGCATCTGTCTGTGTTTCATTTTGGTACTGCTGGGTTTTCAGTTTCGTTTGAGCTGGATTTACTGGTTGTTGTTGCACTGCTAGGTGCTGATTGTTACTATTGTTAGCTACTGGTCTACTGATCTTCACTTTCTTCTTCTGTTTCTACTATCAGGTACACTTTCAAATCATTGCGATGCGGCTGTTGTAGTGAAACGAAATACTCAAATAGTCAAGTATTTAATTTGTATTTGCATGTTTAATAGTCAAATGATAGGCAGATGTATAATCTATCTTTGTAATTCAAATTAAGAACATGGACGATGGAATTTATATTTGGCTAGAACTATTTTCTTTTGATTATAAACTGTAATTTGTAAACTATTAATAGTTTTCCGGTGTATGTTAGTTATAATTCTATTTCATTTCGAATTAAGTATATTGAGTTATTAGAATTAAACAAGTTTAGGTAATCCTAATTGGAGCCGACATCAGTCTGAAATAACAAGTTAATCGTGAACCTGCTGATAAACCTAGTTAAGGCATAAATTTGGACTAATTGTGTGAATTAGGTATTAATGTTTGGTTCAGGCAGCTCGTTTGTTTAAAAGGGGATTTGTTTGGTTTGAAGGGGTAATTGTTTGAATAGGTTTAGTTCTGCCAGTTTTAGGCAAAAATAAAAAGGCCATTAATTTTATAGAATTCGTAGGCTTGACATATTTGAAGCGCGATTCAATGTAGAAAGGATAAGAACCTTAATTCAATAGGTTATCCAAGTTAACGAGTTAGCTTCAACAAACTTTTGTAAGCATCAGTAATTAAGGTGGGTTTAGTTTCAAATAGTTGAAAAGCATTTAGTCCCAATGAATCAATTCGTCTAACCATGCGAGTTTAATCTAGCTATAGGTTAATTAGTTTTTTTTGAATATGTTATTTGTCGATGTTGCATTTTATTTATAATTTCAATTTCAGTAATCTTCTCTTCCAATAACATTTGTCTTAATCTAGCAATTAATATGTCACGTTTTTTTTAGCATGTAATTAACTAGGATCATTTTGTTTTATTTTAGAGAACAACCTAAATAGAAATGTAGTCTCTTTAGGACCGTTCTTTTAAAAGAATGAGATGAGCCTCGCCGAGTAAAAATATAAAAATTGCAGGGCCCTCGATAAATATTTACTTTAAAAATTGCTTAGACTTCGGAATGGACCGTTTAGCAAACTCTCACTGCCCTACCCAAAGTAAATGATACGCTAGTCGCTTTAGGCGCGCCTTTAATAATTTAATTTTCTTAAAACTCGAGTGCACATTTATGTGACCCAAATCCAAATCTCAACAGAGTCGAAATTTATCGATAACAACGGGTACATTGATGTGACGTGGTTCGAGATATATTTTCACGATGTTGCAATTCTCTATAAAAATAATAATAACAATAAAGCGGTTAAAAGTTGAAATTGCACTATAGTTTTTGAACATGTATTAAAATCAGATATTTTAGCCATTACAACAGTTTAAGCGACTGTGCTAGAACCACGGGATTCAGGGGTGCCTAACACCTTCCCTCGAGTCAACAGAATTCCTTACTTAGAATTTCTGGTTCGCAGACTTCATTTGGAAAGTCGAATATTTTCCTCGATTCGGGATTAAATTGGTGACTTGGGACACCCTAAATCTTCCGAGTGGCGACTCTGAATAAATAAATAAATCCCGTTTCGATTGTCCTTTAATTGGAAAAAAACTCCCTTCCGCGCCCTTTTAAGGTAGCGCGGGCGAAAAAGGAGGTGTGACAGCTCTCACGACTCTGCTGGGGATTTATCGTGTAACCCAGAACCACCGGTTCGGGGTTAGAAATTCGAGCTTAATAAATTGTTGTGTTTTGGCTTTATTATCTAATATTCTCATATGATATGTGCTTAATATGCAAAATGATGCTTTTTACTGCTTTGATATTATTTGAACTGTACATATAAACTGTGCCGAAACCTTCTCTTCTTACCTCCGGGGATGTGCTTACTGGTTAAGACTCCCTATTCTGTTAGTGTCCTGCCCTAAATAAAAGAGGCTCGGAAAGTTTCTAAGCCGGCTGGCCTTTTGGTTCCCGGAAAGGAGCTCCTTCCTCAACTCGAGTTGTCCGCTCGGGTACACTGTCTAGAACATATACCCAGGTTGAACCTAGAATAACTTGACTTCATGTCGGATCCCTAGTAGGAACGTTTATTTGCATCATGTTGCATTTGGCTTAGGGGACTCAATACAGGGGTTGGGTTCGTCTAGGACTAGCAACCTGAAATGGAAAAAGACCATCCTGCTGCATTCTGTTTGTTTTGCACATTTATTTGCTTCAGATCTGCATGCTGACCGGTTTCTGAAATCAAGAATTTTTGAAAAATTGCAAAAAAAATAAATATATATAGTAGTGTAGGGAGATAACTACTTTTTAGAAAAATAAAACCGATGTCCAAGTAGTATCAAAACCCTGCCGAAATTTTGAAAAAATGAAAAAAAAATTATTTTTAGTTTGATTTATTTGAAAAAAAAAGAGTCTTGTTTACAAGTTTAGTATATGTTGGGCGAACTACGCCGGTTTGATTCTCACAGGACGTGAGATACGTAGGCAACCCTCGTCGGGTCCAACCTTCCATTTTTGTAAAAAAATAAAAAATAAATAAAAAATGTCAAAATTTTAATTTTTCTGTCATAGAGTCGGGTGATGTCGTTTTTATAAAAAATAGCCGAATGTTCCCAAAAGGAACGCCGGAAGGTTGACTTTGTATAAACGTCCACTTCTGTCATTTTTTTTATTTTATTGGTTAACTCGCACAACCTTAAAATCTTCGTCCCTGAAGTGCTGAAAGGCCGTGGTCGGAAGATCTGGGTTTTTTTTAAGGAAAAATGATCAAATCGTTTTTTTAGTCAAATAAATTTTCGCTTGTTTAATCTTATTAATAAATGTGCAGAATGAGCATGACTCAAAATGAACCTTTTTCAATCATGAATAAAATCCCCCTCCAATTGCGGCTATGGTGGAATGATTTAGACAAAGAAGGATATGACGAAATCAAGAAACATTTGAAAGGACTCACAAGTTTGTTGGATATCAGGCCTCGAGGAGATATTATAAGGGCACTGGTCCCTCACTGGGACCCTGCGCACAATGTCTTCCAATTCTCGGACTTTGAACTCACCCCAACTTTATAGGAAATAGCAGGGTACATCGGCAATGCTGAGGTTCCATTGAGGCATAAATACCTGGTTGCTCCAAGAGCCGTAGCGGTGCAACGGGTTTTGGACTCATTAAAGATAGTCAGAACAATCCATAACCCTGACTTGGCAAAAGTTTTTTGCACTATGAGTTTCGTATACCAAAGATATGGTCACATAGGAGGATTCGACAAGCTAGAAAACAAGTTGTGCAGCAAAAGTAACCGTCGAAAGTGGGATGAACATAGACGGGTTGCTTTCATGATAACCTTCTTAGGGCTCTTAGTATTACCAAGAAAAACGGGAATATTGACATAAAGATAGCTGGGGTCGTCAGTACTTTGCTCACTCAAAAAGATAGCACGCTGGCGCCCATGATTGTATCTGATATGTTCCGAGCTCTCACGGCCTGCAAAGCCGGAGGAAACTTTTTCGAAGGTTGTAACTTGTTATTACAAATGTGGATGACCGAACACCTATGTCACCGAGCCCAGTTCCTGAGCCATGGATCTTCTGAAAAGACCTGCATAGAGGAGTTCTACACCAGAATTAATGAGGTCCGCCTACCTGAAGGAGTCTCGGCATGGACCTCATATTTCCGGACCCTCAATGCCAGTCAAATACAGTGGACACTGGGATGGTTACCGGTCGACGAAGTCATATACATGCCAGCAGCTAGGCCTCATTTTCTCTTAATGGGACTTAAGAGCATTCAAACTTATGTGCCGTATCGTATTTTGAGGCAACTTGGGAGGTGTCAGATAGTTCTCAAAGATAAGGATCTAAGCACCCAGGTGATTGAGATCAGTTCCGATGGTTAGTTTCTTGAAGCAAGGGTCCGCCAGATTTGGAGCCAATGTCAATACTTAGAGGCGAATACTTGTGTGTTGAATCAAGCAAGAGGGGAAGTTTCACCTGGATATCAGGCTTGGTACAAAGGGGAAATGTCGTATGGAAGGCCGGCTAAAAGGCCTCACCTTCAAGAATTTGCCAAGTCCTCACAAGAGCATTGGGACTGGTTGGCCAAAGAGCGGGAATATTTTGCCGAAATAGGCAAACTGAAATAACAGATTAAGGATCTGAAATTTGAGAACAAAGTGCAGGTTGCTGCCGAAAAAGGAGAAAAGAACAGATTAGCCAGAGAAAGTGAGATCCTCAAAGCTCATATCCGGAAGATGAAAATGGATGCCGACAACCAACTGAGAAGCCGAGCTGATAAAAGGTTGATAGCAGGGTTAAGGAATCAGGTTGCTGAAGGCCGAAAGGACTTGGAAAGATCTAAGGCTAGCATAGCAAGAATACGGGCCAGGTGGGCAAAAGTTACAGCAGCATGGAAAAACCACCTATGGCAAGTGAAAAGGGATTACGAAATGAGTGTTACAACATTGAGAGAAATAAATTCCACTCTCAGTGATCAGGTCCTTAAACGAGCCCAGGATGCTAGAACAGACAGGAAACGCTGATATGATTCAATAGCCCGAATGAAAGAACAAATGAAGAGGTTCCAAGATCAGCTCATTGACAATACTCGAATATTGGTGTCACGACCCAAACCGATGGGCCGTGACGGGCACCCAGTACCTTACTTGACAGAGTACCAACGTAATGTACCTTTCTTATTACATCATTATATACATGTGACATATGGGCCTAATAGGCTAACATAATCATTTATAAACTCAACATAGGCCGATAGGGCCGTACAATCTTTCACGTACATGACATATGTCTACAAGCCTCTAAGAGTACATAAGTGTCATATAGGTCGGTACAGAGTCCCGCCATACCAAACAATACACATCTAAATCATACTAACCAAATACGCAACTCCGAAGCAAATGGAGCGCACCACCATCTTTCGCTGAGCTGATAGCCTACTTGGAGGGCTCTCGACCTGTCTATCAGGACCTGCGGGCATGAAACGCAGCATCCCCAGGCAAAAGGGACGTCAGTACGAGTAATGTACCGAGTATGTAAGGCACATAAATAAATACATAGGAGACATGGAATACATATGAAGTACATGCCTCAACCCGTACGTCTGAATAACTTTGTAAATCATAAATTACTTTCAGCGTCATGCATATGCGTATGAAAGTCATGTCGTGCATAGGTATATGTTTCATAACATCATCAGCCTCTGAGGGCATCTCATCATATCATATCGGCCACTGTGGGCAAAATCATCATCGTATACCAGCTGATCAAGTGGTGGTGCGTATATAACGCCATAACCTTTCCCATATCCCATATACATATATATACATACATATATATGCGTATATAACGCCGTTTGAATACATACATATATATGCGTATATAACGTCATTTGAATACATACCCATATATGCATATATAACGCCGTTTGAATCATATTTCAGCCATTGTGGGCAACATCATCATAATATACCAGCTGATCAGGTGGTGGTGCGTATATAATGCCATAACCTTTTACCATATCCCATATACATATATTTACATATATACGCGTATATAACACCATCTGGTCATGGGTCAGTGCACATGAATGCAGTGCATAAAATGTACGTCAATAAAATTATTTGGAATGTCATAAGACCATTTTGCCTCTGAGTAATATCATAAAGTAAGCTCTTTTCAACTTTCGTATTTTTCTAAGACCCATGAACATATGATAAAATATTATGACACATGGGAATTAAAGAACATAGATATTTCTATTACTTCTATGAGTGGAGTCACTTATGGAATTTGTGCATTTGCACGTTTCGTTCATATCGTATGGATCATGCCAAAAGAAAGAAGGGATAGCCTTGTTCCTGGAATTATTTAAACGTAATGAAGCTTCTGCTTTTGTAAAATATATTGAACGCAATTCTGCTTGAATCCCCTTGAAATTTTGAAACAAAATTGTGGTTGCTTTCTTTGAAATCAAAATTTTGGCTAAGGATTTAGACGAAATGGTTTCTTGATTCCGCGTTTTTGGTTTTCAACAGATTGTGATATCAAGCCTTTAAGCTTTTGTCGTTGAAATGCAACTTTACTTGCTTTGGGATTCCTTCCTCCATGTTATGATTATTGACAAGTTAATTTCCTAGGGTCTAATATCGTGACTTCTATGAATATATTTCAATCCATATCATTCTCTTAAGATTTAGGCCTTTAGATAGGTGGCTACTACTTAAGGATGACTTAGCCACAAAAGAGTTCCATAAATTTGCCACTTAGCATCATACTTGCCTAGTCAATATAAAACCCATACATGGCTGCCACGTTAAACCTTAGCTACTCCTAACCAATTAGCTACCAACTTCTTAATTAATTGCTAATCTCCCACTAAAATCAATAATTATCCGATTATCCACATAATTAAGAATTATCTCAAATTACTTAAAATATTACTCACTTTTAACACACTTTGTACATCTTGCTATCATGGCCATGTGGTATCTTGTATGGTAATAGTCCATAAATATCGGGTATTTTAGCTCGGGCCGTATTTTATCTCAAAATGCCAAACTTCGACAAAATTCATTTTCTTCGATATTACTTACCCTCTTACCTTCACGAATTTACTCATCACTTATAATCCTTATAATCCCCAAATAATCTTTTCCTTGGATTGATGCCAATTACCTTACGACAAATTCAACGTACAATACTACAAGGTGCAACATCATCGTAACTTATTAGTGCGAAGCATAACATCACCGTAATACTGAGGGGCGTAACATTATTCCCCCCTTTGGAACATTCGTCCTCGAATGTTGACTGATGCACTTATCATTTTCATAACTTATATCTTCCGAATACTTTAGAACATCCCTTTCTATCTAGGAGACTATTCTGTGAATGAGTCCAAAGTTCAGGGCATTCCCCCCTTAGGCCTCTTTTTTACACCACAACTTATAATTGGAATCCTTCCAATTTCGTAAATATTGCTACCTTTCATCACGCAGCCTGTACAATTTTGACCTTGTAAGTGTGCCCAATCTCTAGGCTTCATATGTAGAGCTTGATAAGATGTCCCTTTGGGCATCTATGAGTATACTGAAGTTCTTTGCTCGGCACTTTGTTGAATTCACAAATATTTATCTCATTGCATAGGTCCGTTTAGCCATCCGTATGAATTTACTACCATAACTCTTATTTTAATTTATCGTTGCTGAGGTCTGCTACCAAATCCCAGCTTACTCTCGTTGCTTATTCCATATGTATAGATCAAGTTATTTAATGCTTCCTCATTACTACTCATCTTTAGAATGAGCCCAATCTTATCTCATACTTTGTGACTTTTGTCCATCCATTGTTGATTCTCCTCAATGTAGATGTATCATCTATCAGTGATAATTTGATCTCTTATGTAACACTGCCGCTAGGGATCACGTCTCATCGTGGAACATTTGAAGTGATTGTCTTGATCCACCTGGGGGCGATATGATACTATACTTCCATAATCGTAGTTCATAGCATCCCAGTGTGATTTACCTTATGTGGGTATTTTAATCCTGTATAATTCATGAAATCATTACCCAATCGAAGGTCCAAACATCATCCTTCCTCTATCCCAATTACACCTTCATTCTACTATCAGAGTAGTATTCCATCTCTTCTAAATGTTATTAGTCTTAGACTCATTTGAGTCCCTTTAGGTTATATTGAGCTTTGTATAACTTAGAGAAACCATCAGCTCTTCATGTTTTCGTGTGCTTAATCCTGAGGACTTATCCATTCTCGTCACCTTTTCACTTACCTTTCCTGATCCTTACTCATGTTCCCTTAAAACTTTGTTGCTTTGCCATACTTTAGCTTGCGACCTATACATATCCATTTATACTACTCACAACTTTCCTTCAAATTGCTTGCACCATAGATTTTCTTATGTTATTTTAGAATATTAAGCGAGACATCACATCGTCTCCAACTTTTCTCTACTCTCTTAACTATATCTCTTAGTACTTAGAAACCATAGGCTAGAAGACATGCCGCCGGCGATGCCGCTATCATTCACGGTTATTGGACTTCCGTGCTTATAGCTTTCTATCCAAAATATGGACTATTCACAACTTCCTGCATTTGAGTATCTCGTACGTTGTTCACTTTTACCTTACTTACTTAAAATCTCGTATCATATCGTTTATCTCCTTCATAGCCTCCCTCCCACCTAGGTGTAATTCACGTCCATAACTTGAAGCTCTAGTATAATACTTGCACCTCTGGTACATACACAATCCGGTAGGAGCTTCGTACTGACTTCTTATGAGGCTGGTACATCTTATAACTAGCTTCCTTGTAGAGTCATTATAGATTATGGTTGTTGTGTTATTTTTCTTGAACGTCTGATATTAACAGTGATTCTATCATGTTCTCAAGCAAAACTTCTATAATTTTTTTCTGGGTCTAATAATCAGACTCCTCATTTACTTGGGTGATGTAATTCTTTAGTTTCCTCTTCCTTCTAATCAGCCTTTACGTAGGCTTAAGCTGCCTTCCGATCTGTGGCTCATGGTATCAGTTATTACCTTAGCTTTCCATGGGCGTTATGGAATATCCATGATACAATCTTTTGTTTATGCCCTGAGCTCAATTCTTTCTTTTAACTTATACCGGAGTCTTCTATGGCTGTATGATTGTCAACAAATATGCTGCCTGGATAATGCTCCAAAATCTTGAGTGTATCCATAACGTACTAACTCTGGATCATTGATCAAATAATTCTTTCATTCTATCTTAGCTTATCTTAGTGCACACACTTGCCAGAGTTTTCATACAACTCATATGATCTCGAATATTACTTTTAATTCTTACTTCCTGTTCATTAGCCACGGTAGGTGTCACCTTCCTTTGGAATGCTTGCAATGTTGTTGCGATATTGTTGTTACATGACCATTTCCTCTTTAGGTCGTTGTGTTTAGGTTGAAGCCTTCTTTCCTATCTCCTCATTTAATTTTTCGTTGTAGTACTTAGGGAGAACCCTTGACTCTCGTAAAGTTGTGAGCTTATTACGGACCTTTTTGATGTCCTTACTTGCCTATAATCATCCGTATTTGCTTACTTCCATGCCCTTGTGCTTGTATGGTTGTTTCTGAACTGATATTTTAACTGCCTTCCCAATGACACTTTCTTTTATCCCTGTAACACTCATACGGTATCTTTAACTACCCCGACTCTTGTTTGAATATATCTCAAGTATTATAATGATATTCTTCGAGGCTGAACTCTCCATGTTGGGTTCTACTATGTTTATCTTACACGATCTGATGACTCGTCTGTAACCTTCTGTTTAGCCATAACTGGGATCTTCCTAACCAATTCCTAACTACTTGTTGGCTCGTTCTCATATCAATATTCCTCGTAATCTTTCTTGGGTTATTTCCTTTGTCTTAACTTACGTCTCACACTGGCTCCTTATTTATTAATAACAGCTCGGGCAGGAACCTTTACTTCCTTTCCTTGATGTCGTGCTTGCACAATATTCTTGAATCGTAGCGTATTTGTAAGATTTGGATAAGTTCCATCTCATTCCTCTTTCATTTATCGCATTATTCCTTTACCATTCTATAATCACTAGAACCACTTAATTCCGACTTAATGCCACATCACTCCATATTCCCCCCTTTAGGGGCGTACTAAGAGCTGAAGCCACGAGGATCTATCTGTAGATGTTTTACATCTTCATCTTTAGCGTCTTTTCTCAACATCAATGATCCATACTTGCCTTGCAGCAATTCTTCTATACCGAAGATCAAAAATTCCCTTACTCGCGAGGCTGACACGTAGCGTAACTGGTACATACAGTCTCTTAAGCTTAACTTTGCTCACATTGCTTGCTCTAGGGAAGCGTCTCCCTGAATGACTATTCTTTGAATTCATCGTGAATCCTTTTTTGTGGTCCATTCTATTACCGCCGGATCGAAATATGAATTCCCATGATGTCGAGTGATTTCCAATCATTCAGTCCCTAATTCATATTTAGTTCATCTTGTTTACCAGTCCATACTGATTTCTATTACTCTGGGGATTAACTCCCCCCTCCGGTAGTCGCATTGGAGTCACGAACTTATTTCTCGAAATGAGGATATAACCTTATGGCCTATACTCTATCGTTGTCTTAAGGCCCATCACCTTTAGTCTCTTCCTTTATTTGACTATCAATTCTGTAACACTCTACCGTTTTCATCCATGTATCACACCTTATTCATAATGTTTTCTTATTCCCTTTCTCATTATTCTGCTAATATTTCTGCATATCCCTTTTCTTGTGAAAACTTCAATATGACATTCTTTCGCTTTTAGCTTTCCTTTGCTACATCCAGTAGCTCTTCAAGTTGCTTAACGTTCTCGCTTTACTAAGGATAAGAGCAACACTAAGGTAATATTTATCCCTTCAAGGCTTATGGTGCATGTCCTTGTAGTACTCATATTTGGCTGCACTATTTTAGAGTGCACCATCTGGTGTCTCATAAGGATATCTATTAGCATATTTGCAATATCCTTCGGAAATGTCAACTAACGCAAACAATTCATCCATTATATCTTCTAATAATACTTTTGTTAACCCCCATAGGGCATATCTGGAAGGGGTGCCACCAATTGTATATATCCATGTTACTATTAAATATAACTCAAAAGGCTTATGTTCCTCTTCCTTAATTATAAATGTTGTTAACCTTCATTAACTAGGTACCTCGTACCCTTTTTCACCTTGATCCTTTTACTTGCCGAAACTTGTACTTATCTTCTTAATCTCTCATTGTCCTTCACCATAAAGATTGATAGACATTCTTGCCTTAAGGCTTCTTATCAAGAAGCTAACCTATTTCAGTACACCCATGATCTGCAAAAGACCTCATATTTACTTATCGTAGACATCATACAAAAATCCAATTCCTCTAACTTAGCTTTTTCACAACAATCTCTCTTTCCAACCTTCTTTCCGGATATGGGTACCATCTTATTAGGAATAGGAGTTAGGAATTTGAATTCCTATGACCGAGCTCTACCACACGATCTAGAGTAAGAAGAAAGAATGACAATCTTAAATGCCATGTAGCCTCCTGCTTATAAGTGTGGTGCACGACACACCCATAAACAAGACTCTACTAGACACGACTTGTAAACTCCCTATGACAGAACTGCTCTGATACCACTTTTGTCACGACCCAAACCGATGGGCCGCGACGGGCACCCAGTACCTTACTTGACTGAGTACCAACGTAATGTACCTTTCTTATTACATCATTATATACATGTGACATATGGGCCTAATAGGCTAACATAATCATTTATAAACTCAAACATAGGCCGACAGGGCCGTACAATCTTCCACGTACATGACATATGTCTACAAGCCTCTAAGAGTACATAAGTGTCATATAGGTCGGTACAGAGTCCCGCCATACCAAACAATACACATCTAAATCATACTAACCAAATACGCAACTCCGAAGCAAATGGAGCGCACCATCATCTTTCGCTGAGTTGATAGCCTACTTGGAGGGCTCTCGACCTGTCTATCAGGACCTGCGAGCATGAAACGCAGCGTCCCCAGGCAAAAGGGACGTCAGTACGAGTAATGTACCGAGTATGTAAGGCACATAAATAAATACATAGGAGACATGGAAGACATATGAAGTACATGCCTCAACCCGTACGTCTGAATAACTTTGTAAATCATAAATTACTTTCAGCATCATGCATATGCGTATGAAAGTCATGTCGTGCATAGGTATATGTTTCATAACATCATCAGCCTCTGAGGGCATCCCATCATATCATATCGGCCACTGTGGGCAAAATCATCATCGTATACCAGCTGATCAGGTGGTGGTGCGTATATAACGCCATAACCTTTCCCATATCCCATATACATATATATACATACATATATACGCGTATATAACGCCGTTTGAATACATACATATATATGCGTATATAACGCCATTTGAATACATACCCATATATGCGTATATAACGCCGTTTGAATCATATTTCAGCCACTGTGGGCAACATCATCATCATATACCAGCTGATCAGGTGGTGGTGCGTATATAACGCCATAACCTTTTACCATATCCTATATACATATATTTACATATATACGCGTATATAACGTCATCTGGTCATGGGTCAGTGCACATGAATGCAGTGCATAAAATGTACGTCAATAAAATTATTCGGAATGTCATAAGACCATTTTGCCTCTGAGTAATATCATAAAGTAAGCTCTTTTCAACTTTCGTATTTTTCTAAGACCCATGAACATATGATAAAATATTATGACACATGGGAATTAAAGAACATAGATATTTCTATTACTTCTATGAGTAGAGTCACTTATGGAATTTGTGCATTTGCACGTTTCGTTCATATCGTATGGATCATGCCAAAAGAAAGAAGGGATAGCCTTAACATACCTGTTCCTGGAATTATTTAAACGTAATGAAGCTTCTGCTTTTGTAAAATATATTGAACGCAATTCTGCTTGAATCCCCTTGAAATTTTGAAATAAAATTGTGGTTGCTTTCTTTGAAATCAAAATTTGGCTAAGGATTTAGACGAAATGGTTTCTTGATTCCACGTTTTTTGTTTTCAACAGATTGTGATATCAAGCCTTTAAGCTTTTGTCGTTGAAATGCAACTTTACTTGCTTTGGGATTCCTTCCTCCATGTTATGATTATTGACAAGTTAATTTCCTAGGGTCTAATATCGTGACTTCTATGAATATATTTCAATCCATATCATTCTCTTAAGATTTAGGCCTTTAGCTAGGTGGCTACTACTTAAGGATGACTTAGCCACAAAAGAGTTCCATAAATTTGCCACTTAGCATCATACTTGCCTAGTCAATATAAAACCCATACATGGCTGCCACGTTAAACCTTAGCTACTCCTAACCAATTAGCTACCAACTTCTTAATTAATTGCTAATCTCCCACTAAAATCAATAATTATCCGATTATCCACATAATTAAGAATTATCTCAAATTACTTAAAATATTACTCACTTTTAACACACTTTGTACATCTTGCTATCATGGCCATGTGGTATCTTGTATGGTAATAGTCCATAAATATCGGGTATTTTAGCTCGGGCCGTATTTTATCTCAAAATGCCAAACTTCGACAAAATTCGTTTTCTTCGATATTACTTACCCTCTTACCTTCACGAATTTACTCATCACTTATAATTCTTATAATCCCCAAATAATCTTTTCCTTGGATTGATGCCAATTACCTTACGACAAATTCAACGTACAATACTACAAGGTGCAACATCATCGTAACTTATTACTGCGAAGCATAACATCACCGTAATACTGCGGGGCGTAACAATTGGGACTAAAGAATCAACGAACAGAACAGCTGTGCATAGAAAGGGATAGAATCAGGGGTAGGATCAATAAGATTGGGCGCTACATCACCACGAAATGCCTAACATGTGAAGAAATGCCCCGTGATATCCTTTTTGCCTTAGTCATGGGTTATGTCCACCAGATCATGGAGGAATTAAAAAGCTTGCAAAGAAGCCTAACACCAAAGCCCGCGGAAAGGCCGAATAATGCCTCGCGGGCACCAAAATTCAAGGCTTTAATGTATCCCTAGTTCAATCCTGCACTTGTTTGTTGGTATATGGAACTAAAGCAGTAATACCGGCGAAAATTGAAATTCCATCCCTTCGGATTGTCGCTTAGGCTGAGATTGATGATGACGAGTAGGTCAAAACCCGTTTGGAGCAGTTGAACTTGATTGATGAAAAGAGATTGGCAGTTGTGTGTCATGGCCAGTTATATCAAAGGAGAATGGCAAGAGCCTACAACAAGAGGGTGCGCCCCAGAAAATTTGAAGTGGGGCAACAAGTGTTGAAACAAATCCTGCCACACCAAGTAGAAGCAAAGGGCAAGCCTCGAATTGGCAAGGACCATTAATTGTAACCAGAGTGTTGTCCAATGGTGCTTTATGTTTAACAGATATCGAAGGAAAATGCGTCGACATGACTATCAATTCCGAAGCAGTTAAGAGATATTATGTATGATCTCTTTTGGTTGTAATTGTCATTTGTTTGTGGTTGGCATTTATCGGAGAATGAAATGACGGAGGCAATTCTTTCTTCTATCCAAACACTTTAACCTTTGCTTACCCTTTTGAGCCTTATTTATTCTTTCACAACCCTCTTTTGGAGTCAATAATTAAAATAAAAGAAGATAAAAGAAAAATAATGATAATAAAGACAAAAGAAAAATCACAAGAAAAACAAAGGAAGCGAAAACTACGTTTGACCTGATTCCTCAAAGAAGGATACATAGGCGCCTCACAGCTCGGTCATAGTGCAACAAAAAAATACAAATCCCCAAGCAAGAAGAACTGGAGCAGAAGTTGTGTTTATAATTTTGAAAAGAGAGTTTGATTCCAATAGTTGTACTGCTTCACCCCTCCAAATTATCTTAAACTTTTTGATACCCCTTTTCCTTTTAGCCATACACAAAAAAAAACATATTAATGTCCAAAAAAGACCTCCCGATCAGTATCCGAGAAGTGCCAAGTTCATGCAAACGGAAGTTGGGAACAACATTCTGATCCCCAGCAGAGAAGAGGGTCATAAACTGGAAATGAATTGATAGCTGAAAGAATCCCCAACAAAGAGCGTCATATCAACAACACCCCAATCCCCAGCTAAAAATAAAATAAAATAAAATAAAATAAAATAAAATGAGAGAGGTTTATCGGTGAAAACCTTCACAGGCACCATGAGGCGACGGGAGTTGAGAGAAATGAGAGAGTCTTATTAGTGAAAACCCCGCGAAGGGCACTATGAGGCGACAAGGCAAGATTGGCGGAAAGGGTCCACATTTGGCAAAAGTTGAGTATTTATTTATCCCCAGCGAGATGAGACTGTCACACCTCCTTTTTGCGCGCCCGGCCCCGAAGGGTTAAATGCGCGGGTGGAGTTTTTCCAATTTAAGTGACAATATTCGAAATAGGATTATTTGTTTAATTCAGAGTCGCCACTTGGGAAAGGTTTGGCTTTTGGTGTCCCAAGTCACCGGTTTATCTTGAATCCCGAATCGAGGAAATTTTCGACTTTTCCAAATGAAGTCTGCGAACCAGAAATTCTAAGTAAGGAATTCTATTGACCCGAGGGAAGGTGTTAGGCGCCCTCGAATCCCGTGGTTCTAGCACGGTCGCTTAAATTGTTATAATGGCTAAGTATCTGATTTAAATACATGTTGTGACTTATGTGCTTTTATTAAGTTTAAACCGCTTTTATTATTATCATTTATTTTATAGAATTGCAACGTCGTGAAAATGCATCTCGAACTACGTCACAATCAATGCACCCGTAATTGTTAAACACACTTCGACTCCGTTGAGATTTGGATTCGGGTCACATCAATGTGCACCCGGGTTTAAGAATGTAATTTAATTAAGTCGCGCCTAAAGAATCTAGCGCATTATTATTATGTAGGAAACCGTGAAATTCGCTAAACGGCCTATCCTGAATTTTAAATATTTATTATGGTTAATTATTGAGGGCCCCGCAATTTACATTTTTTCATTTGGCGAGGCTCGTCTCATAATTTTTTAAGGAACATCCTAAAGCGACTACATTTCTAATGTGTTTATCTCTAAAAATAGAAGAAAAGATTCATGCTAATTCAATTATATGTTTGGCCAAATCCAGATTTTAGTTAATCGTCTGATTAATTATTTGCAGAGTGAAGAAACGTTGTACCTCATGAAAACATGCTTTTAACTTGATAGAAGAATTATATACGAGATTGATGAAATGCTACGACTGTTACAAGAGCTCCCTAACTTTAACTTATTTAGACAAGATTAATTAAAATTGCTTATTAGAAAATGCGACTAATGATATTTGAAACTCATCCTATAAACTGCCTAATGAAACTGAAACTCAAGAGTTTGAAACTGTATTATCTTTAGCTAGATCTAAACAGCCATTTGCCCTTACATATTCAAAGCATGCTGAAAGAGCGAGTTTGAGTTAACAATCGTATTAAATAGCTGCACATTTCATGGATTGTGTTTACATCTTGTATACTACTAAACGAATAAAATGTCCCAGTTTCAGATTGGCATAAACTTTAATTAAGTGCAACCTTACTAATGTATCTCTATTAGGCTAACAGACCAGGAACTTACATATCTTAACAACATTTATATAAAAAAATTCGTAAGCAATACAACAGATGATTATAATTCCTTCAGATCTTTTGATTCAGCTTTCAATGCAACATCAGACAGATTCGAAATGTGTACCTGAGGAAATGCTTACAATGAAGAAGGTAGGGGAGTCAGTTGAGCAACAATGCAAGCGGAACAGCAGTAACAGATGAACAACAGCAGGACAAATTCCCAGTGCAAAATGCAATTTAGAGCCAATGAAAGATGGTAGAAAAATGACAGCAATAAACAGGGGAGTGGACTCAGAATTCAGACAATCCAATTCCAAGAGAAAGCAAACCAATATGAACCAAACAACAAAACCTAGCTGATACTTGAGAGGAAATCAGCACTTATTTGAACAGGTTGAACAATCTGGGAATCGAACAAACAGCATAAAGAAGAAAGCAGTTTCTGCTTTCTGTATATCCCTCTCCCTATCTCCTTTCTTTCCAAAATCCAAATGTCAATCTTCAGTTTTGAAATCTATTTGGGTTATCAAAAGAATTCTTTTCCAGTTTCTGTTTTCAGAATTTGAACTCTCAGGTGTTCCCTCTCAGTGTCTCTCTCTATCTCTGTATGCTCTGTCTATCAGATGTCCTCTCTTTTTTCTCTTATCTCCTCACAGTCTGTGTATTTCTCTCTTCCAATCTTCGGTCCCTCTTTATCTTTCAGCTCCCTCCCTTTATAAGCCTAAACCTCAGCCTTTCAACAGCCTGTTAGACCCAAAAGAATACCCCTCCCATGTGCCCTCTTCTTTTCAGTTCCACTTAGTTATTTAAGTATTAACCCCCATCAACATTCCCTGGCAGACTTATCCTTTAAAAAGGTTTAATACTTCTTAAACTAAAGCAAAGTATGGGCAACAGAATATATCTGACAGCATATGCTGTCAAACCTTTTTTAAATCAAAAGCCCCTTTTGCAGGAACCAAGTTGTGCACAAGTGCACCTGTGGTGCATAAATGCACATGCTGTGCCAAGTGCACATGCCCTCAATTTCAGAACTTTAAACAAAACATTCCTTTTACATTACTGATTCAAATTAACAACTATAAGTAAACAAACTAAGTTCTTAATTGATCCAAACAAATGCTTAGCAGAAGTAGGTCGACTTGTTATTGCTCGGATAACTTAAATTAATTGACGACATATGTTGACTCGACTATACTAGTTGTAACACATACAATCGTAACCAAAAATCAGACATTTAACAGTATCGACACATGATTCGAATTATACTGACTGAGCAAAGTGGTACTCGAGGAACCAATTGCTCAGTCAACATTTGAAGCTCAATTATTGTACAACAAATACATATGCCTTATCAGAATAGGAGGGGGATTCAGACAAATACAGAGGTTCAGGTAAAGTGGGTAAACAAAAGTTGACAAAATTAAAACAAACATGAACAGACTTTTAGTCAATCACATGGACTAAACAGAAACAAGAAATGAAAAAGCAAGACTCACCTCAAATCTCGAAAAATCAAAACCTTAACTCGGACTCGGACAGACCTTTCTTAAGGCTGAACGGGCTTTAATCGAAGTGTTTCTCAGATGAGAAACACTTCGATTAAGGTCCATTAGACCTTAATCCTTTGGTTTGAACAAAACACGGAACATGCACGGGGAAAACTAGAGTTCAAAAACTTAGATCTGGGATTCGTGTTTCCCTATTTAGATTCGGACCAAACCAAGCATGGTTTGGTCACGAGGGGGGTCTGGGGAGTGTCTGGTATGAATTTAGGGAAGATCGGGGTAGATCGAGTTTTGCCTCGAATCTTCAAATGAATATTCGAGAAGGTGGGATAGGATTCGAGGTGTGTGGTTGGTGGATTTGGGTTCCGGATGGAAAAGGGGTTCTATGGTGTTAAAGGTGGGGTCACCGGCGTCCATGCCGCCGGATTTCATGGTGAAGGATACAGGGGCGGCTAGGGTTTGAAGGGAACGGGTTTGGTGAAGATGAAGGTTGGGGTGTTGGATAGGGGGCAGGGTATGGTAAAGGGTTTATATAGTTAGTGGGTAGGCGGTCTATCTCAACCGTCGGATGAGGCACGATGAAGGGCCAGGATCCTTCAGCTCGAGGGAAACGGTGTCGTTTCATCTTTTAGAGGTTTGGGTCGGTCCGGGTGGAAACAGGTCGGGGTCATTAGTGGGTTATGGGGAGGTGATCTTGGCCGTTGATCAATCTGAGATCAACGGCTCAGATCAGACACAACCATTACGATGTCGTTTGGACGTCCTTGGTGTCAGCTTGGACTGGATCGGGCAGGCCTGGTTTGGGCATTGTTTGTTTGGGCCAATTTTAATAAATTGGCCCAATCCGGAAGAAGAAGAGATTTTTTTTATTATTTTTATTTCTTTTTCTTATTTATTTTAAAAACAAACTAAGCAAAAAAAATCAAATTAAAATTAAATACACACTCAATACAATTATTTGCACACACACTAAAATATTTCAAAACAGGTAAAATCAAACAAAACAAAATCACGGACGAAGATGCCGATTTATGACTTCTTATTTAACGACCAGATTACGGTTCGAATTATGCATGACACATACATTTTTGTATTTTGTTTTAATAAAGTAAAAATGGGCCAAAGTCATAAATAATTAACAAAGTGCCATGTAAAAGTCAAAAATTGTACAACAGGATCAATTGTTATTATTTTTTATTTCTTTTGGAGCGATTGTCTCGTGAAGCAAAAATCACATGCTCACAGCTGCCCCTCTTTGTTCGGAAACACGAAGAGTTTTCGTGCAAAGATAAAGTGAGCGTGTATGAGCGATTTTTGCCTATGGACTACTCCGTATGAAGCATGTTTTTCTTTTTGAAAGATCTGACCGAATCTTGCTTCAGAGATTTCCTACATATCCTGGGCTAAACAGGAATCAGGTCAGTGTAGTTCGGGAAGTTTTGGTAGCTGGGACTACCATGGGATTGCCATGCTTGTTGTTACTGTTGTTGTTGTTGTCACTGCTGCGTCACTGACCGCCTTATTACAACCAAACGAAAATTGGAAACTGAACTAACTACTTATATGCATGTCCACTGCTAGTTACAAGATTCCTATCTATGATTCTTTTACGACTTGATCTTGGGTCTTAGCTGATTCTGCTTGTAGACTCCGATCTGAATCTTGATGCTTGCGAGTTGCGGCGACTTGTTCAATCTCTGGGACACTAAGCGAGACGTGATTGGCAGGGTTCAGGACCTTAACCAAATGTTGGAGTCAATCTGCCTTCCATTTACTCCGATATCTCGGGACATCTTCTCTCTTTTTTCTTCTTTTTATTCGTTGATTCCGAACTGGGACTCATCTCGTGGGTCTTTTCGATCCATGTGGCTCGAGGTTAGACCTGCGGGAGAAAATAAACGAACGAAATTTTTTGCCCCAGTTTCACTAGGAAAATTTCGTTAATTATTCGCCAGGAAGTTCATAAAATTGATGAAAGAGGATATGCATGCTCAGTTCAGGGTTGGAGCCCTAATACCGACTAGCTGGGGAAAGGTTCAGTTTAGGGTTTAAAACCCTAACGCCGAACAAAGGAAGAATTCAGTTTAGGGTTTAAAACCCTAATGCTGATTGCATGAAAAAGCTCAGTTTAGGATTTAAAACCCTAATGCTGGCTGAATGAAAAAGTTCAGTTTAGGGTTTAAAACCCTAATGCTGACTAAAGGAAAAATTCAGTTTAGGGTTTAAAACCCTAATGCTGATTGCATGGAAAAGCTCAGTTTAGGGTTTAAAACCCTAACGCTGGCTGAATAGAAAAAGTTCAGTTTAGGGTTTAAAACCCTAATGCTGACTAAAGGAAAAATTCAGTTTAGGGTTTAAAACCCTAATGTTGACTAAATGGAAAAAGTTCAGTTTAGGGTTTAAAACCCTAATGCTGACTAAAGGAAAAATTCAGTTTAGGGTTTAAAACCGTAATGCTGACTGCATGGAAAAGCTCAGTTTAGGGTTTAAAACCCTAATGCTGGCTAAATGGAAAAAGTTTTCGGGTTATGCCGAAAAGATTCATCGAGCTATGCTGGGAGGATTCATCGGGTTATACCGGGAAGATTTATCGGATTATGCCGAAAAGATTCATCGGATTATGCCTAAAAGATTCATCGGGTTATGCTGGGGGATTTATCGGGTTATGCCGGGGAGATTCATCGGATCATGCCGAAAAGATTCATCGGGTTATGCCGAGGGGATTCATCGGGTTATGCCGGGAGGATTCATCGGATCATGCCGGGAAGGTTTATCGGGTCATGCCGAGAGATTCATCGGGTTATGCCGGTAGGATTCATCGGGTTATGCCGGGAGGATTCATCGGGTTATGCCGGGAGGATTCATCGGGTTATGTCGGGAAGATTCATCGGGTTATGCCGGGAAGATTCATCGGGTTATACCGGGAGGATTCATCGGGTTATGCCGGGAAAATTCATCGGGTTATACCGGGAGGCTTCATCGGGTTATGCCGGGAAGATTCATCGGATTATGCCGAAAAGATTCATCGGGTTATACCGGGAAGGTTTATCGGGTTATGCCGAAAAATTCATCGGGTTATGCCGAAAAGATTCATCGGGTTATGCCGGGAGGATTCATCGGGTTATGCCGGGAAGATTCATCGGGTTATGCCGAAAAGGAAAAGAGTCCTCGGGTTATGCCGGGAATTTGGGTAGAAAATGTTCCTTGGGTTATGCCAGGGAGATCCGGGGTTTATACCGGGATAGTTGAGGAACGAGGTCCTATGCTACCATGATTTGTTTTTTTTTTTATCAGAAATGCACGAAAGAATTATGGGGAAACTTACCATTGGTCGTTTTCCCGCTGCGAGGTTGCTTCAATGCTTGTGTGCTCCATTTCTTTTTGGGCTACACCAGCTTCATGCATGGCTGCTTCGGGTCGCACCTGTCTCAATTTCCTACAAAGAAATATTGTCAGTTTGAAAATGGCGGTTGGTTTCGGGGGCCTTGATCGTTCCAATTGCTTTGTCTTAGCCTAATTCTTGTTGAGAAACTCTGCCATTGATTAGATTTACATGCGAAACCCTTTGGACTACTCAGACTTGCGTTTCCAGATTTTGTGATGATTTGCCTTATAAGGCTTTGGTTTTTCCGTCCCGTTCTGCTTGGGGATTTTGGTGGGGATTTTATCAGGGAGACTCTGTGGGGATTTGTACAAGAGAACCTCCGTGGGGATTTGTCCAATGCGAACTCTGTGAGGATTTTTTTTTTTGTAGCAAACTTGCTGGGGATGTGCTGGGGTGGACTTCTTTGGGGAATTGTACAAGGGGAGACTCCATGGGGGATTTGTAACAAGGGATACCCTGTGGGGATTTGTCAGTTTTGGAAACAAATCAACTACCATGGCCAATCAGGATGGGACTGACGCGCCACTAAGGTCGTTCATTTTTGACTTTTGCCAAACGGGGCCCTGTAAAACCGGTCCTGCCACCTTTCTTTGCGATTATTACGGAATTAAGAGTTAGATCAAAAAGAAATCAAAGAAAACTATGCAAATGAGAACATTTGAGTTTAAAGAGAAGCGCCCCTTTCGGGGAGAAAAGAAGGACTTATTTGGAGTGTATGCCAGCTTCAAACTGACATGACATGCCTTTTGGACTGGATGCCCAACCTCCAAGAACTTGCATTTCCTCATGAAACAAAACAGATCTATGTTTTTTTTTTCTTTTTTTTTCAAAACCCGGGAACCTTGCCAGGACTTTCTGAGGTGGAATCATCTTTTTGGCCGACAACGACCTTTGCGGGTTTTCGCTAGTCGGCCTCTCTCATTTCTCTTCTTACTGTCGCCTGCTAGTACTCTTTGCGAGTTTTTACTAAACAAGCTCTCTCATTTTCAATTTCTCTTCTCGCGTCGCCTCACGGTGCCCAAAGGTTTTCACCGACAAGACTCTCTCATCTTTATTCTCCTCATTTTGTCGTATCGGACCCAAATAATTCCATCTTCCTATTTTGAAATGCTTTGCTGATTGATCAGAAGGACTTGAAAAAGGTTTGGGGTGAAAAGAATTTGGATTGAACTACAACTTTGGAACCTTTTGGGTGGGATTATTGCTGAATCGTTATAACTTCTGCCCCAGTTTTACTTTCGGGGGGAATTCCTGGATTTTATTTTGATGTGACTGAACCCCAAAGAGAGGTTGCCTACGTATCCTTTCGGAATCAAGTCAGACGTAGTTCATATCGTTTTTTTGGATTCTTTTTTTTTTCTATTTCCTCTTTCTTTCTTCTTTCCTTTTCCGCATTTTTCTCATTTCATTTTCTTTGTATTTTCATCCTCTCTTTTTTTATTATCTTTCTTTTTCTTCTCTTTTTTTTCACTTTTTTTTTTGAATTTTTTTTTCAATAATAGTTTCAGGTTCCAAAGAGGGTAATCAAAGAAAAGTAACTTGCTCAAATGGGTTTGCAAAGGGTTAATAGTGTTTGGGTAGCGAGAATGAAAGCCTTCGTCATCTCAAACTGTGCAAAGATATCGCCAGAGTGATCTAGACATATCACTGCACCTGCTTTCCAAGCAAGGCTGACGTCGTTTTTTTCGACGTCGCCCAGATACAAATGCTCCATTTGGTAACGTTTTTCGATGACGTATGGACCCTTCTTTCTTGGTACAATTGCTCGTGACAAACTGCAGTTATTAAGGTTGTCATTCTGTACGGGTCTAAACCCATTTACTGCTCTCAAACTCTGCTTTAGTGACGGACATTTTCCAAACCATGAACCAATTTTCTTTAGTTGTTCCTACTTTTCAAATTCTTTATATCTCAAATTTTTGACTCTTATTTGAAATCTGATCGGAGTCCTCGTGATCCGGGCATGAAGTCCGCAAACATGTCATGTTATTTAAAGCTGCATTTATCAGAATTGAAGAGAACACGAAAGAAAACATAGAAGAAGAAAGTGAGTAATGAAACATGATTTCATTTCTTGGCATTTTGGGGAAGATAAGGAAAAAGGTTGATATTCAGGAAATTAAAAACATGAAAATGAAGAAAAACATCTGAGTCACCCTCTGGGGTAATTCGTGATGCAGAGAAGGTGGCAAGACAGGTTCATTAGGACTTCCGTTTGATCAATAATGGCGTAGCCTTCCAGTTTAAGAAGTTGAAGAAGTCAAGAGCCCGCCTGGAGAATGGAGGTATTAAAATTTAAGAAGTTGTTGAAGTCAGGAGCCCGCCTGCAAAACAGAGGAGTACATTTCAAGATCAAACAGAAGTCAGTAATGAGGAGGAGTCCAACATAAATCCCCAGCATAACAAGCTTTAATTTAGGAAGCAGTGTCCCCAGCAGACAGAGCGGAATAATAAAACTTGTGTTCAGAAAAGCAAGAGGCCAGTGTCATCCCCAGCAGTTTTTGAAAGAAAAGCACCAGAGGAAACACAAGCCGACAAGAAAGCAAGGCAACTAGAGCAAGTGGAAGATAGATAAAGATTTTGTAATTCCTGGTTTAGTCTAACTTCTTGTTTTCTTTTGGCACGGTGTAATAAGGAGATCAAAAAGCAGTACCAACAACATGCAACAACAGTAACGGCAAAATCGTAGTTCCATGGTAGTCCCAGCTACCAAAACTTCCCGAACTACATTAACCTGATTCCCTTCTAGCCAGGGATATGTAGGAAACCTTTGAAGCAAAGGTTCGGTTAAATAAGCTTCACACAGAGTATTCCAACGGGCCAAAATCGCTCGTATCCGCTCACTTTATCTTTGTACGAAAACTCTTCATGTTTTCGGACAAAGAGGGGCAGCTGTGAGCACGTGATTTTTGCCTCACAAGAACTACTCCAAAAGAAATCATAAATAATTTTTCTTTGTATACGATTTTGAATTTTCGTGGCATTTTATCTGAGCATGTTTATTTTATTCTAATTAAAGAAAAATACAGAAAAATAGTAATATAGGTACATGTGCATTTAGGAATTAATGTTGCATTTTTCATAATTAATTAATCATTGGTTTATATAAAAAGTAAAATAAAATAAAAATATATTTAGGAATTAATTAAACCATAATTTGGTTTTAAAAGAGGGAAAATCACAAAAAAATATGTAATTGTTGTAATTTTGTCATTTAAATATGCATTTGTGTGATTTTATTTTTTATTAAATGTTTAACTTGTGTGATATTTATTGTCAAGTGTTAATTAATATTTGGTTAGTTGTATTTTGATTTTACAATTTAATTAGGAATTATGTTAAAATTAGGAATTAAAGAAGAAAAAGGAAAAGAGTTCAAAATTAGAATATCCGGATTTGGGCCAAAAGCTTCAAGGCCCAAACGAAATATACCTTAAACTAGCCCATACCCGCCCCAAATTCAGTCCCCCCGCAACTAATCCAAACGACGTCATTTCATCACTCTCAATCTGGGTCGTTGATCTCACTTGTTCAAACGGTCCAGATCATTCAACCTTTACCCATTCATTGGCCCGACCCATCACCCCAATACCCGGACCGCCCCAGCACTACCTCGAAATGACACCGTCCCCTTTAAATGAACTGATCCTGGCCATTAATTTCCATTGATCCAACGACCTATATCAAATCCTCACCCCACTATATAAGCCTAAATCCTTACCCCACCCCCCAAAGCCATACCCCCCCTTTCCCACCTTCGTCTCTGACTTTCAGAGACCAAACATATCCCCACCGTCAACCACCGTGCACCGCCCACCGAAAATCGCCCCACGGCGATTTCGGTGGTCCAAATGACCTTATCTTAACACCATAGCTTTCCCACGACATCCTCTTTCCAGATCTGATGTTAGTTTCCCTCGAATCAGGCCCTAACATCTCGAATCTTTGATCAAAGTTTGGTCTGAAAACCCAACTTTCTCCGATGGCTTCCAAATCAACACCATGGTTTCTCCTAACCGTCCTCGTTATGGATCCGGTAGTAGTTTAGGTCGAATCTTCCTGGAACTGCTCGAATCTTCATTCGAAGATTCGAGCAAAACCTAAAACTACCCTAATGCACCCCAAAATCACACCAGTCACTCTCCTGACCTCACTCGTAACCAAATCAAACTTGGTTTGGTTCGAATCTGACCAGAAAGGTTCAAACCCCAAATCAGACCCTCAAGAACCCTAATCATGGAATCTGTCTAAAATTAAAGGAAGGGTTGGGGTCTAATAGACTTTAATCGAGGTATTCTCAATTGAGAATGCTTCGATTAAAGTCCGTTCGACCTCAAGAAAGGTCAAATCCAGTTCAAGATTAGGACGTATTTTGGGGTGAAGATTTAGAGGTATTTTTCCTGCATTTCTTTTGTATTCTATGTACATCTTACCTGTTGTAATAATCTATATAATTTTCCTAATTTTCTTTTACTTAATTTTGTCTCATCTCCACTAGACCAGTTTATTTGATCAAATTCTAGCATTGTTTCTGTTTGTTATAATCGCTATGAGTTACAATGTGTGTAATCGATTCAATTAAGTTCGTCGATTAGTTATTTTATTATAAATCCATGTTCCTATTAATGCTGATTGAAACAGCCTGTTTATTTATTTTTGATTGACTGTTATCGTTTGTTTTAGGTAGTCAGTTAAATTAGTTCTCGTCAATTAATTCACTCTTGTTTGTTAAAACAGAAAGTTTGTCAAACGTTGTTGTGTATATTTGATCCGTGACCATTTGGTTTCAGGGTATTGTCATTAGGATGACAATGAACTTGCATTCCTGATGTTTGCATTCATGTGCATATTGATTAAATATTTCAGTTTCAGTTTTAAGGATTGTGTTAAGTTCTATGTTGTGTTAAGTCTAGATTGATTTAATTCCAAGTTCATTTGTTCCAATTAATTTCTAACCTTAGTCCTTCAGTAATCAGAAATAAGTTTGGGTACAGTTGAAAGTCAGGTCTAATTTTCAAATCTTTGTTAAAGTTGAAAACAGATTTCAGATTTAAAAAGTTGTAATGCAGTAGTGTTTGTGTTAGGAGGGCAGTAATATTAAGGGTTTTTAGGGACAATTTGGGATTGAAATAGTTAATTTTATATTTTAGTATTAGTGCTTTATTAATGGGGGTATTAACCAATATATTAATGGGGAACAAAAGGTAATGGGGGGCTGTTTAAGTGGAAAAGGCAGTCTTAGTGGCAGATAGTGGAAAAGTTCTGATTTTTCAAAGAAGAGAGGGGTCGGGCAACACCTATGGAAAAAGAGGATATTTGTATAAAGAGAGGGGAAGGTCTGGACAGGAGGGATGCAGACTGAAAGAGAGAAAATCTGAAAGACTGGAAAGGGAGAGGAAACAAATTCAGAAAAAAATCAGAACTTTTAGATTAAGAGTTAGAGTGTTGAGTTTGAACTTTTGCACTAAGAGTTGTCAGGCTGCTGTTCTTAAGTATTTGAAAATCAGAAACTATTGTTTCCTTGCATCTGTCTGTGTTTCATTTTAGTACTGCTGGGTTTTCAGTTTCGTTTGAGCTGGGTTTACTGGTTGTTGTTGTACTGTTTGGTGCTGATTGTCGTTGTTGTTAGCTACTGGTCTATTGATCTTCACTTTCTTCTTCTGTTTCTACTATCAAGTACACTTTCAAATCATTGTGATGCGGCTGTTGTAGTGAAAAGAAATACTCAAGTAGTCAAGTATTTAATTTGTATTTGCATGTTTAATAGTCAAATGATAGGCAGATGTATAATCTATCTTTGTAATTCAAATTAAGAACATGGACGATGGAATTTATATTTGGCTAGAACTATTTTCTTTTGATTATAAACTGTAATTTGTAAACTATTAATAGTTTTCCAGTGTATGTTAGTTAGAATTCTATTTCATTTCAAATTAAGTATATTGAGTTATTAGAATTAAACAAGTTTAGGTAATCCTAATTGGAGCCGACATCAGTCTGAAATAACAAGTTAATCGTGAACCTGCTGATAAACCTAGTTAAGGCATAAATTTGGACTAATTGTGTGAATTAGGTATTAATGTTTGGTTCAGGCAGCTCATTTGTTTAAAAGGGGATTTGTTTGGTTTGAAGGGGTAATTGTTTGAATAGGTTTAGTTCTGCCAGTTTTAGGCAAAAATAAAAAGGCCATTAATTTTATAGAATCCGTAGGCTTGACATATTTGAAGCGCGATTCAATGTAGAAAGGATAAGAACCTTAATCCAATAGGTTATCCAAGTTAACGAGTTAGCTTCAACAAACTTTTGTAAGCATCAGTAATTAAGGTGGGTTTAGTTTTAAATAGTTGAAAAGCATTTAGTCCCAATGAATCAATTCGTCTAACCATGCGAGTTTAATCTAGCTATAGGTTAATTAGTTTTTTTTTTTGAATATATTATTTGTCGATGTTGCATTTTATTTATAATTTCAATTTTAGTAATCTTCTCTTCCAATAACATTTGTCTTAATCTAGCAATTAATATGTCACGTTTTGTTTTAGCATGTAATTAACTAGGATCATTTTCTTTTATTTTAGACAACAACCTAAATAGAAATGTAGTCGCTTTAGGACCGTTCTTTTAAAAAAATGAGATGAGCCTCGCCGAGTAAAAATATAAAAATTGCGGGGCCCTTGGTAAATATTTACTTTAAAAATTGCTTAGACTTCGGAATGGACCGTTTAGCAAACTCTCACGACCCTACCCAAAGTAAATGATACACTAGTCGCTTTAGGCGCGCCTTTAATAATTTAATTTTCTTAAAACTCGGGTGCACATTTATGTGACCCAAATCCAAATCTCAACAAAGTCGAAATATGTCGATAACCACGGGTACATTGATGTGACGTGGTTCGAGATATATTTTCACGATGTTGCAATTCTCTATAAAAATAATAAGAACAATAAAGCGGTTAAAAGTTGAAATTGCAATATAGTTTTTGAACATGTATTAAAATCAGATATTTTAGCCATTACAATAGTTTAAGCGACTGTGCTAGAACCACGGGATTTGGGGGTGCCTAACACCTTCCCTCGAGTCAACAGAATTTCTTACTTAGAATTTCTGGTTCGCAGACTTCATTTGGAAAGTCGAATATTTTCCTCGATTCGGGATTAAATTGGTGACTTGGGACACCCTAAATCTTTCGAGTGGCAACTCTGAATAAATAAATAAATCCCATTTCGATTGTCCTTTAATTGGAAAGAACTCCCTTCCGCGCCCTATTAAGGTGGCTCGGGCGAAAAAGGAGGTGTGACATTTGGGAAGAAGGGAAAGCTTAGCCCTAGGTTCATTGGCCCGTTTGAGATTCTTGATCGAGTGAGAGAGGTAGCATATAAACTTGCATTGCCGTCGAGCTTATCAGCCGTGCATCCAGTGTTTCATGTGTCCATGCTTCAGAAATATCACCGCGATCCATCTCATGTGTTAGATTTCAGCACTGTCCAGTTGGACAAGGACTTGTCTTATGAGGAGGAGCCGGTAGCTATTCTAGACCGGCAGGTTCGTTAGTTGAGATTGAAGAGTTCTCCTTTTGTTCGTGTTCAGTGGACGGGTCAGCCTCCTGAAGCATCGACCTGGGAGTCAGAGTCTGATATGCAGAGCCGTTATCCCCATCTTTTCCCCGACTCAGGTACTTCCTTATTGCGTCCGTTCGAGGATGACTGATTGTTTTAGAGTTGGAGAATGTGATGACCCAAGAGGTCATCACTTGTTTTAAAATAAAATTCTACGTTCCGAGATCTTAAAAATCTCTTCTATCATCACCTCGATTTGTGTACGCAGTCGGGTACGTAACCGGAAAGCCTATATGCGAAAATCTGTGAAAATGATAAATTTTGGCTATAAAATGAATTAATTTGACTTCGGTCAACGTTTTGGGTAAACGTACATGTACCCGTGATTTGACGGTCCCGGAGGGTCCGTAGGAAAATAATGGACTTGGGCGTATGCCCGGAAATGAATTCCGAGGTCCCAAGCCCAAGAAATGAATTTTTGAAGAAAATTGTTTTCTGAAATGGTTTAAAGGTTTTGGAAATGAATTTTTATTAGAACATGTTGGTATCGGGCCCGTATTTTGGTTCCGGTGCCCAGTACAAGTCTTATATATGATTTAAGATCATTCTGTGATGTTTGGTAAGAAATGAAATCCGTGTGACGTGATTCGGACCTTAAATGCAAAATTTGATGTTTAAGAAGTTTTGAGAAATTTCATTGATCTTGAGGTTTAATTCGACATTCATGATGTTATTTTGGTGATTTTATTATTCGAATATGTCTGTAGGATGTTTTTGAGGTTGTGTGTATATTTTGTTTGGATCTTCGAGGGCTCGGGTGAGTTTTGGATAGGCCACGGGGTGGATTTTTAGACTTAGAAAGTTGCATATTTTAGCTGGTGTTCCCAGGCTTGCAGGCTTCGCATTTGCGAAGCCTGGCTCGCAAATACGAGCTCGCAATGCGAAGGATGGATCGCAAATGTGAAACCATCCCATACCTGTCTTGCTCGCAAGTGCAAGGTTTCGATCGCAAATGTGAAATTCCCCTGCTCAGCCTTGGGTCGCAAAGGCGACCCTTTCTTCGCAATTTCCAAGTTGCAAATGCGACATGTGGATCGCATATGCGAACGTCCAGTTTTCCCTGAAGGGTTCGCAAATGCACCCTTTTTCACAATTCTCAAGTTAGCAGAGGTCAGGGTTCGCAATTGTGAACCCCTGTTCGCATTTCCCATACCTGTGACCTGCAACTTTATACTTAGACGATTTTAAACCCATTTTTCACATCTTGTCAAAACACAAACTCCCTTGGGCGATTTTTGAAGAACAACTCTTCTCCCAAATCGATTGTAAGTTAATTTTAACTCATTTCCTTTAGTCATTAACATCTTTTAACATGATTTCAACTTAAAATCAATGATTTTCATGGGGGAAATTTGGTGTTTTGGATAGAACATATGTTTTTCAAAAATTGGGGATTTGAACCTCGATTTGAGGTCCGATTTCAAAACAAATTATATATTTGGGTTCGTGGGGGAATGGGTAATCGGGTTTTCGTTCGAACCTCAGGCTTTGACCATATGGGTCCGGGGGTGATTTTTTACTTTTTGGGTAAAACTTTGGGAAATTCATTTTCACGCATTCAAATTGATTCTCTTAGCTTTTATTGATGTAATTAAGTAACTTGTGACTAGATACGAGCAAATTGGAGGTGGAATCGAGGGGTACAGCTATAATTGAAACTTGAGTTGTGTTCGTGGCATCGAGGTAAGTGTTTGGTCTAACCTTAGCTTGAGGGATTAGGAGTTGTGCCCTATTTGCTATTTGCTTCTTGTTGAGTACGATGTATAGTCATGGTGACGAGTACATATATGTTGGTGTTGATCATGACCGTGAGTCTTAAATTGCAACTTGTTGTGTTCTTAAATGATATTACAGACACTTTAATTGATGACTCGATAGTGAACAATGAATAAGTTTGTTTTCATGGGAATTACGAAGTTTGAGTATTGGTGATAGCTGAAATGGCTAGATGTTGGATTAAGATTGGTTATAGCTATTTCTACCTGGCCGGGACGTATTTATTTATGTTGTCGATTCCCTTGCCGGTATAGTGTAGTTCGTTATTGATCCCTTGCCGGGACTATGGTTATGATTATTGTTTACTGTATATTTGTAACGGGTTGCGCGCCGCAACATTATTATATATGGATCGGGTTGCACGCCGCAACAAATATTATATTCGATCGGGTTGGACGCCGCAACATTATTATATATGGATAGGGTTGCATGCTGCAACAAATATTATATTGGATCGGGTTGCACGCCGCAACAGTGATATAAATGGATCGGGTTGCATGCCGCAACAGTGTAAAATGATAAGGGATCGGGTTGCGCGCCGTAACAGTATTATTAATGTTTTGTTGTAGATCTTGAATCGTTCTCTCATATTTCTCTTAAGTTTCTGCTGGATTTGATATTTTCCCCGTAGCATGTACCCCCTCCCATTTAAATTGTTTATTCCCTTTTATTTTTCGCTGTATATTATATAACTGCACAAGTTTATCTGGAGTCTGGTCCTAGCACATGGGGTCGGTTGTGCTGATGCTACACTCTTCACTATATGCAGATACCGAAGCAGAAATTGGGCAGTAGCCCTTGGGGAGCCAGCCTTCAATCCACTCAGAGATCCCGAGGTAGTCCTGCATGCGTCCGCAGGCCCGGCGTACTCTTCTATATATTTATATGTTTTGTTTTCACTTATTTCCGAGACAGACTATATTTCTTTGTTCAGACATTTGTATGTAGTATTCATAGACAGTCCGTGGATATTGTGACACCGGTTTCTGGGAAGAGACGCATGTTGGCATTTTCGTACTGATTTTGGTATTATATTAGTCTAAGTCTTCCGCTTAATTTCATCTTTTGCTTTTATTTAAATGTTGATCACCTATTAATTCAACTCTTTAAAAGGATGAAAAAAATGACATAGTTAGAATTTCTATATTTCGTGGCTAGCCTAACTTTTACGAGTAGGCGCCATCACGACCCCCGAGGGTGGAAAATTCGGGTCGTGACAATAGGTTATATGTCCAATTGTTGTGGTTGTCGGTGTAGTCATCACGTGTTTATTATGTCTTGTTGTTTAGTTGAGGTTTCATTATGAAGTTAATTATTGGTACAAGTTCGGGTATCGCTGATTCCCTTGCCAGGATATATTTAATTCTTACTGTTGGTTCCCTTGCAGGGACGTGTTTATTCTTGTTGTTGACTCCCTTACCGAGATATTATTATTTCCTTATGATTCCCTTGCCGGGATTCTTTCGTGATTGGTGTTGATTTGTATATTGGGATCGGGTTGCACGCCGCAACAATATTATATGGATCAGGTTGCATGCAACAACATCATTATATGGTTTGGATCAAGTTGCACGCCACAACAATAATATATGATTGGATCGGGTTGCACGCCGCAACATCACTATATGATTTGGATCGGGTTGCACGCCGCAACAGTACTATGTGCTTGGGATCGGGTTGCACGCTGCAACAGGAAAGAATAAAAGTGAATATTGATTCTTATGGAGAGAACGAGAGTAAAAGCATGAAGGGCGATGTCGTGCACTTTCTGCTGTTGTGTTTACTTGTTGTTATCAATTCAAAGTTTAAACTGTTTCATTCCTTTATCGTTGTGATCCTTGGTGTTAGAACCCGTAATGTTTTCAATACTTCACCGTATATATATATATATATATATATATATACGTCCCAATACTTCAAACTTCAACAATTGTTACATCCTTAATTCAATTAGTTTATCAATTATATCCCCTTAAATCGTCTGAGGTTGTATTTTTCTTAAAAAGAAATTTCTACTAAGTTTTAAGTTGTTAACTCTCATGTTAAAGGCAATAATCCATTCGATGTTGTATTTTAAATTAAAAAGGGGTATTTTTCTACGGACGTTATGTATTGTATAGCATGTGGATTTTGTTGTTAAAAGTGAAAAGTGAAATGAAACATGGGGGCACAAGGTGCCATGTGTGCTGAAGTTCAGAAGTTGAGATTATGATATGAGGAATCGAGGGTTGAGATGGTCGGGATTGTGTACTAGGCATGATGTGATTGATTTAGCTGGCATTGCTTTCTTTATTTGGATACATTCTTACTTATCTCTATTCTTGTTATGTCAGTGTTGATTTACTTAGTTATCTGATTTACTTGGTTATCGTTCGTTACTAACCGCGTTCTCCCTTATTGTTCCTACTATTTGTATTTTGATTTCTCTCCGTTGTTGGTATTACCTCGTTAAATATATCTCGATATTTTATTATCATATCCTGTTCATTTCATATGACCAGTAGGTGTCTTGACTGTTCCTCGTCACTACCCCACCGAGGTTAGTCTTGATATTTACTGGGCACCGCCGTGGTGTGCTCATACTACACTTATATACATTTTTGTGTACAGATCCAGATATTGATCGATAGTAGTTGTGCGGGTCGTCGCGGTGGAGACTCACGGTAACGTGCTGCTGCATTCGCAGGTCTCGAAGTCACCTTTGTTTGTATTTACGTTTCATTGATTCCTTCTCGTTCTGGAACAGTGTTGTATTTACTTTGTATAATTACTCTTAGAAAGACTTATGACTTGTACCACCGGTTTTAGGAGTTGTAATTTGTTCAGAGTAATGTAATCTAAAGTTAGTAAGTATCAATATTATTTCAGTTTATGTTAGCCTTACCTAGTTTAGAGACTAGGTGCCATCACGACTCCTTCGGAGGGATTTTTGGGTCGTGACAATCCACAATGCTAATTAGGGAATTTGACATATTATTTGCATAAGAACCATTAGGAGTCATAAACCATTGCTTAAAGCATAAGCTTCGCAAAATTAAGTTTTACTAGGGGTGTATATTGGTCGGGTTAGTTCGGATTTTGTAATTACCCAACCAAATCAATTGAGTCAGATTATTAAATCTATAGACCAAACCAAACCAATAAAACTCGAGTTTTTCAATCTCGATTTTTCTCGGGTTTTCGGGTTATTCGTATTTTTTTTCCAGTAAAATTTTCGTAGCACAAAACATATAACTTGTGCTCAAAATATTTCATTAATCCTAGTAAGATACAACTATGTAAGGTATTTTCCAAGAAAATAATACATAATATAAGACGTGTCATGGCATTATCCTAAAATATTCAACAATAAAGACAATAAAATTATGTAATATAAATATTGCTAAATAAAAAGCCATAATAAAAATAAACATAATCTAAAAGTACTAAGTCATGCTAAAATGAGTAGACTAATATGGGATTATTAATTACATGACAAAACACAAAAGAAAAAATAAAAATAGGTTATTCATTTTTATCTAAATTACTGCAAAAGAAAAAATAGATATTCAATACATTGTCGTTCGTAGTATTGAATTGAATATCTTTTGTTAGCATTAATATTCATTTGATTTTGGTTTGGGCTTGTGTTAGCATTATTTAAGTTACTGATATTAATGACCATAAAACTTATTGAAACATTCAAAAGTTCTATGTCCAACCTTGAAATAATACCTTAAAAGATAAAATTATGAAAAAGTTTAAGAAATATTTATAAATTGCATCACAATAAGTATATTTATATATTAAATATATCTAAGATTTCTATATATGTAATGTCGGGTTGGTTTGGTTTCGGTTTGACTTTCTTTAGTTAAAACCAAATCATAATCGAGTTTTTTTTCTCGATTTGACTCGAATTATCGGGTTGATACGATTTATCGGTTTCCTTTGTACACCCCTAAATTTCATAGAGCCTCAAGATATTTTGCAAGTACATCTCCTAAGAGTGAATCTTGGACGAGTTCTAAAAAGCCTTTTAAGAAATCAAAGTAATAATAAGAGAGAACTAGTTTTCAGTAGAAAATTGGGATTCAGCTTTAGGTGAAAAGTTTTTTTTTTTTGTTATATATATATATATATATTAACTGGTGCGTACAGAGTTTGGCTTTTGTAGCATACTATTACAAGGCAAACTACTAGAGTATGGTACTCGAATATTAGCAGAAGATGGTACAGTACTACTACTATTACTACTAACATCGATATCATTGTTGGTATTGTAGTTGATATTACACAAAAAAGGTTCCTGCCTGGGTATCGAATCCAAAACGTGCTTCCTATCGTCTTCAAAAAGTTGCTTCAATAAAACCGGTACAGTTGCATAAACACATGGTGTTGATGTAGTTGCAAAAAATTTTCCCGCCTTTGCTAGTTGATCCGCTACCTTATTTTACTGTCTGTACAAATGTTGGACTATCGGATTATGCAACTGATCCAGGAGATACCTGCAGTCATTTAGCATGTTGGCAAATGAGATATTAGTAGGTGAAAAGTTGTAAATGAAATCCTCCCTCTTAGAAAATCACTGATGAAAAAGAAAGGAAAAATGTTTGTTTGTTTGCTATAATAAGTACAAAAGTTTGTTTGTTTGCTAGTGTAACAAACAAACAGAAAATTTAAATTAACTTTATTTAATATATGAAAATTTAAATTAACTTTATTTTTTAATTTTAATTTAAATTCTAAGAGTTACGTAATTAGGCTGTTCAAGAATAATGACATAATTAGATATTTTTTATTTTAAAATAGAAGTTATAAAATTTAAATTAACTTTATTTAATATATGAAAAAATATATATGTATATGAGAAATATTAAATTCTATTTATTTATTAATATCAATTACCAAGTTATAATTAAATATATACTAATAAAACTTACCAGCACTCGATGGTTAAGTCATAAATTAAGGTTAGAATGTCTTAATATACTGTGATTTAGTGATAATAAAAGTATATATAAGAATATGTGCCATGTATTCATCGAGTTGTGTAAACATGGACTGCGAGTAAGTTTTTCCTATTATAACCTCTACACTAGATTTAAACTGTCCCATTATGATAATTAACCTAAATGTAAGGTCGAGCTGCAATATGAGAATTTGCTAAAGAAAAAGATGTCAGCATTTAATCCAAATTATGAGCCCGTTATTTTTTTTCGAAATTTTTTTATTTTTTCGAAATTAGTGTTTGGCCATAAAATTTTCAATTTCACTTCAACATCAATTTTGTAATTTTTTGAAAATTTGAAAAACTCCAAAAAGTCCTTTTTTAAAATTTTCTGTGATGACCCAAAAAATCATCTCGTGTTTTAGAACCCAATCTGGGGTTCCGAGGCCTTCAAAACCTCATTTTCATTCTTCTCGATTTATGTGACCAGTCCGGGCGTATATCCGGAAAGCCCTTATGTGAAAAATATTGAGAAATAATGAGTTTTGTCTTAAAAGATCATTTTTGTTGACTTCGGTCAACGTTTTGGGTAAACGGACCCGGACCCATGTTCTGACGGTCCCGGAGGGTCTGAAGTAAAATATGGGACTGGGGCATATGTCCGAAATCGAATTCTGAGGTCCCCTGTCACGACCCTAAACCCGGACCCGGTCGTGATGGCGTCTATCGTGAAGCAAGGCCAGCCGACACAACACTCAATTCATTTAAACAGATATGATAATTCAATTTAAGTCATTAACATGATTAAATTCCAAAAGAACAGTGAAATAGTACAATCTGCGGAAACAAACATAGCCTGACATCGGGGTGTCACCAGTCATGAGCATCTAACATAAGTCTAAGAGTATGGAAAAGACTAAATAGTCTACTACAGTTCAGTACAATAGAAGATAAAGATAGAAAGGAGAAGCATTGGGCTGCGAACGCCAAGCAGCTACATAGTGATCTCCGCATGGTCTGCTGGAAGCAATCAACCCTCGCTAGCAGGGCCCGAAGCTCCTGAATCTCCACATAGGGTGCAGGGAATAATGTGAGTACGCCAACTCAGTGAGTAATAAAAATAAATGAAGGCTGAGCGATAAGAAAACACGTAAAACACAGCAAAATGCTACAAAGAGACAGTGAAAAACCTTTGCAAAGAAACAAAACAGTGAAATCTCATAAAACACCTTAGTTCAGTATAAGTTTCTTTAAAACATCTTTTAACAGTTAAACAAGTGAATGAAAAGTAGCAAGAAATGATAAACATATAAAATCAGCCCCTCGGGCACAATATCAACAGAATCAGCCCCTCGGGCAATAACATGGAACAACATCAACTATATCACATATCACACTAGGTACCCGCGCTCACTGGGGGTGTACAGACTTCGGGAGGGGCCCCTTACGGCCCAAGCGCAATATCAAGTCATCTTGTGGCATAATCAATAGGCTCTCGGCCTCGTATCAAGCCACCTTGTGGCGTACAACTCAGGCCCTCGGCCTCATAATCATGAATCAACTCAATATCGCTGCGGCGCGCAGCCCGATCCCACAATAACCTCACAAAACAGGCCCTCGACCCTACTCAGTCAGAAATCTCTAAAAGCCGCTCGGGCAGAGTAAAATATGATGCTCAGCCCAAATTATCATTTAAGATGTCAAAACAAAGTAAACATGACCGAGTTATGAAAACAATAAATATAACATGATGAGTACAAGTATAAAGTCAAAATAGTGAGGAATAGTAGTAAAAATCTCCTAAGGGTCCAAAACAGTTAGCACGAGGCCCAAATATGGCATTCAGCCCAAAACATGATGATAGCAATCAGTTTTCAATCAAATACGGAGTAAAATATTCATACGGGATGGACTAAGTCACATTCCCCAATAGTGCATGACCGCACGCTCGTCATCTAGTGTGTGCGTCACCTCAATATAGCACAACGATGTAAAATTCGGGGTTTCATACCCTTAGGACAACATTTACAATCATTACTCACCTCTATCCGATCCAAACTCTAGCCCGTGATGCCTTTGCCTCTCGAATCGGCCTCTGGATGCTCCAAATCTAACCAAAATCAGTGCAAAACCATCAAAATATGCTAAGGGAACAAAGCTCACTCTAAAGAAATCAAATTACAACACAAATCCCGAAATTGGCCAAACCCGACCCCCGGGCCCACATCTCGAAATCCCATAAAAATTACATCAATAGACTCCTTATAACTCCCCGAGTTCTTTCATATTAAAAGCACCAAAATCCAACCACAAACGACGCCTAAATTCCCAAATTCTTGGTCTCCAATTACAAGCCCTAGTTCTTCAATATTTAGGCTTAAATCCTACAAATTCCATGATTAATTAGGTAGAAATCATATTAAGATTGAGTATTAAGTCCATAAATCTTACCTCCAAGTATTTCCCCTTGATTCCCTCTTCAATTCCCTTCAAAAAGCTTCAAAATCGCCCAAAAATGGAGGAACTTAGACCCAAAATCCCGGAAATGGATCGTTTAAACATTCTGCCCAACACTTAAAAATCCTTTATCGTGAACGCGGTCAACGCCTCGCGTTCGCCAAGCACAATTAGAGTTGACCAATTTTACCTTCATCGCGAACGCGACCCAACGCATGCAAACACGAACCTTTAGCTTCAAAACCCTTCGCGAACGCGGCCACCCACACGCGAACGCGAAGACTAATCTGACCTGGACCCAGCTACTAGCTTTCTTTCTTTGCGAACACGACTAAACACACGCGAACGCGATGACCATTGAGCTCAACCCTTCACGATCCCAGGACCTCCTTCGCGAACGCGAAGGACAACTTCACAGCCTCCCATCCTAACCCTTCGCGAACGCGAGGGTTCACTCGCGAACGCGAAGCATAACTGTCTGCAACATCAACAACGGATTTTCTACAATTATTCTCAACTTGAAATGGTTCGTTTAACCACTCGAAACTCACCTGAGGCCCTCAGGACCTAAACCAAACATGCCAACATATCCCATAACATCATTCAAACTTGTTCCAAACTTCGGAACGCTCAAAACAATATCAAAACACCAAATTTGCATCGGATTTAAGCCTAAGAATTCCAAAATTTTCCAAATTACGCTTTCGATCAAAAGGTCTATCAAACCACGTCCGAATGACCTGAAATTTTGCATACACATCCCAAATGATACAACAAACCTACTTCAACTCTCGAAATTCCATTCCGACCCTTATATCAAAATCTCACCTACCAACCGGAAAATGCCAAAATTCCAATTTCGCCAATTCAAGCCTAAATCAACCCGGTACCTCCAAAACACATTTTGATCACGCTCCTAAGTCCCAAATCACCTCCCGAAGCTATCCGAATCATCGAAACTCACATCTGAGCCCTTTAACACATAAGTCAATATCCGTTTGACTTTTCCAACTTAAGCTTACTCAAAAGAGACTAAGTGTCTCAAACCTTACCAAAACCTCTCCGAACCCGAGCCAACCAACCCGATAACACAAAATACAGCTAAACAATGCAATAAGAAGCAAAAATGGGGAAACGGAGTGGTAACTCATGAAACGACCGGCTGGGTCATTACATCCTCCCCCTCTTAAACAAACGTTCGTCCTCGAACGCATCAAGAAACATACCTGAAGCCTCGAATATGTGAGGATATCTGATCCGCATCTCTCGCTTGGTCTCCCAGGTAGCCTCCTCCACGGGCCGACCTCTCCACTGAACTTTCACTGAAGCTATATTGTTTGATCTCAACTTTCGAACCTGATGCTCCAAAATAGCTGCTGGCTCCACATTATAAGTCAAATCATCATCTAACTTAATCGTGTTGAAATACAGAACATGAAACGGATCCCCAATATACTTCCGGAGCATAGAAACATGAAATACTAGATGCATACTCAACAAGATGGGTGGTAAAGCAAGCTCATAAGACACCTCCCTAATCCTCCAAAGCACCTCAAAAGGCCCAATGAACCGAGGACTCAATATACCCTTCTTCCCAAATCTCATAACACCCTTCATGGGTGAAACCTTCAACAAAACCTTCTCACCAATTACGTAGGACACAACCCTAACCTTCCTGTCAGCATAACTCTTTTGTCTCGACTGCGCTGTACGAAGCCTCTCCTGAATCGCCTTCACCTTGTCTAAAGCATCCTGCACCAAGTCTGTACCCAATAGCCTAGCCTCACCTGGCTCAAACTAACCAACTGAAGATCTACACTGCCTCCCATACAAAGCCTCATATAGAGCCATCTGAATACTCGACTAGTAGTTATTGTTATAAGCAAACTCTACGAGCGGTCAAAACTAAACCCATGTCCCCCCGAAATCAATGACAAAAGCACGCAACATGTCCTCCAATATATGAATAGTGGGCTCGGACTGCCTAACCGTCTGAGGGTGAAAAGTTGTGCTCAACTCCACCTGAGTACTGAACTCTCGCTGCAAAGACCTCTAAAGCTGTGAAGTAAACTGAGTGCCCCTATCTGAAATGATGGAAATTGGGACACCATGCAAACGAACAATCTCCCGGATATAGATCTCTGCCAACCACTCTGAAGAATAGGTAGTACACACAGGAATGAAGTACACGGATTTGGTCAACCAATCCACAATCACCCAAATAGAATCGAACTTCTTCAAAGTCTATGGGAGCCCAACTACAAAGTCCATGATGATCCGCTCCCACTTCCACTTTGGAATATCCATGTTCTAAAGCAAGCCACCAGGTCTCTGATGCTCATATTTCACCTGCTGACAATTGAGACACCAAGCTACAAATCCCACAACGTCCTTCTTCATTCTCCTCCACCAATATTGCTGTCTCAGATCCTGATACATCTTCTTGGTGCCCCGATGAATGGAATACCGCGAGCTATGGGCCTTCTCCAGAATCAACTCCCGAAGCCCATCTACATTGGGCACACATATCCGGCACTGCATCATCAACACCCTATCATCACCAATAGTCACATCTCTGGCATCATCTTGCTAAACTCTTTCCTTAAGGACAAGCAAATGAGGATCATCATATTGACGCTCTCTGATGTGATCATATAAGGAAGACCGAGAAATCATACAAGCCAATACCCGACTGGGCCACGAAATATCTAACCTAACGAACCGATTGGCCAAGGCCTGAAAATCAACTGCAAGAGGTTTCTCCCCAACTAGCATATATGCCAAACGTCCCATACTCACCGACTTCTGTCTCAAAGCATCGGCCACCACATTGGCCTTCCCCGGATGGTACAATATAGTAATATAATATTCCTTTAGCAACTCCAACCATCTCCGCTGCCTCAAATTGAGATCCTTCTGCTTGAACAAGTGCTGAAGGCTACGATGATCAGTAAACACCTCACAAGACACACCATACAAATAATGCCTCCAAATCTTCAACGCGTGGACAATGGCAGCCAACTCCAAATCATGAACATGGTAGTTCTTCTCATGGGGCTTCAACAGGCGAGAAGCATAAGCAATAACTCTACTCTCCTGTATCAATACACACCCTATACCAACTCTCAAAGCATCACAATACACGGTATATGAACCTAAAGCTGATGGTAAAACTAACACTAGAGTTGTGGTCAAGGCAGTCTTGAGCTTCTGAAAGCTCTCCTCACACTTATCCGACCACTTGAATAGAGCACCCTTTTGAGTCAACTTGGTCAAGGGCGATGCTATAGATGAGAAGCCCTGAACAAACCGACGGTAATAACCCACCAAACCAAGAAAGTTGTGAATCTCTGTGGCTAAAGATGGTCTGGGCCAACTCTGAACTGCCTCTATCTTCTTCGAATCAACCTGGGTACCCTCGTTACACACCATGTGCCCAAGAAAGCCACTGAACTGAGCCAAAACTCACACTTGGAGAACTTTGCATAAAGTTTCTCCTCCCTCAATCTCTACAACACAACTCTCAAATGCTCCGCGTGCTCCTCCTAACTACGCGAGTACACCAGAATATCATCAATGAAAACCATGAAAAACGAATCGAGATAAGACCGAAACACGTTGTTCATCAAATGCATGAACACTGTTGGGACATTGGTCAGCCCAAAAGACATCACCAAGAACTCATAATGATCATATCGGATCCTGAAAGTCATCTTAAGAATATCCGAGTCCCTGATCTTCAACTGGTGATAACCTGAACGGAGATCAATCTTGGAGAACACTCTCGCTCCCTGAAGCTGGTCAAACAAATAATGAATATGAGGCAAAGGATAATTGTTCTTGATTGTTATTTTGTTCAAATACTTGTAATCAATGCACATACTCATCGTACCATCCTTCTTCTTCACAAATAGAATTGTCGCACCCCAAGGCAACACACTAGGCCGAATGAACCCCTTATCAAGGAGTTCCTAAAACTTCTCCTTCAATTCATTTAACTCCGTTGATGCCATACGATATGGTGGAATAGAAATAGGCTGAGTACCCAGCACCAGGTCAATACCAAAATCAATATCCCTGTCCGGTGTCATGCCCGACAAGTCTGTAGGAAACGCATCGGGAAACTCCCTCACAATAGGAACATAATCAATACTAGGAGTCTCTACACCAACATCCCTCACAAAGGCTAGATATGAAAGACAACCATTCCCAACCATACGCTAGGCCTTCAAGAATGAAATTACCCTACTGGGAACATAATCAGTCGAACCTCGCCACTCAATCTGTGGCACACCCGACATAAGCAATGTCACTATCTTAGCATGACAATCTAAAATAGCACGACACGGAGATAGTCAATCCATGCCTAATATAACATCGAAGTCTTCCATACATAAAAACCACAGACCCCTAATAGTCACCACACATGATCGGTACACACAGTCTACAACAACAGTATCGCCCACCGGAGTAGACACACGAACAAATATAATAAGAGACTCATGAGGCGTATCCAAATAACGAGCAAAGTATGATGACACATAAGAATAAGTGGAACCGAGATCAAATAATAGAGAGACATCTCTATGATAGACTAAGACGATACTTGTGATCACGACATCTAAAGAAATAACATCGGGTCTAGCTGGGAGTGCATAGAAACAGGCCTGACCGCCACCTAATCGACCTCCCCCTCTAGGGCGACCCCTAGCTGACTGACCTCCACCCCTAGCTGGCTGGGTTGATGATGGTGAAGTAACTGGCGTTGAAGCCGATGGCTGACTCCTCTGCCGAGATCAACCCCCAAGAAGATGAGGACACTGCCTCCACATATGACCCATCTCTCCACACTCATAGTAACTCCCGAGCGCTGGAGACTGGGACTGAAGGGAACCCCTAACACCAGAATGACTAGCAGATACACTTGGTATAGAAGAGCCAAGACTTGATGGAGCACGGGACGAACTCTAAGATGGAAGGGCACTGAGTGATTACTGGCCCTGATGTGAACTATGAGAACCATGACCCGATGACGCCCCACGATAACCTGGGCGAGCTGGCTGAGCATGCCTGAATGGACGACCTCTGTCGTGCTGAAACTGACCCCTTGAAGGAGCACTACCATAACTACCAGATCCTTGAGGCCTCTTGGCCTCCCCTTTTATCTTGCTCCTAGCGATGAACTAACTCAATCTCACAAGCAATATCTACAACCTCCTCAAAAGTAGTACCAGACACCCTCTTCCTGGTCTTGAGAATACGAAGCAGATAAGTGAGGCCATCAACGAACCTCCTAATCCTCTCTCTCTCTCTCTCTCTCTCTCTGTCAGAACAAACAAAATAGCATGACGAGCTAACTCTGAGAACCTCATCTCATACTGCGTCACAGTCATATCTCCCTAACACAACCACTTGTGCGCAGCTCCTCTCTGCGAGACTGTGACACACACTTCTCCAAAAAGAGAACGGAGAACTGCTGCCAGGTAAAGGGTGTTGCACCAACAGGCATACTCCTCTCATAAGGCTCTCACCAAGTGAAGGCAGCTCCAGAAAATTGAAAAGTAGTGAAAGCGACCCCACTGGTCTCCAGAATACCCGTTGTACGAAGAATCCTCCGACATTATCTAAGAAATATTGAGATTTAATCTAATGCATTATGTTATCCTTCCAATTATGCATATATATAAGTTATACCTAATCAAACTTAAAAATAGATAAATATAAAAAAGGAGTGTGATATTGTGATATATGTGAAAATAGTTGGCAAAAGGAGTGCAGTTTCAATATACGTAAAGAAATGTTTTGGCAAAGCTCACAAAATGTTTTGGCAATTTTTTCTGTGATATCTATGTCTATTAAAAATATAAACCATCTTACAAAATGAGGAAGTTGTTATAAAATAAAAGCAATGCAGTAAAATGTAAATAAGAAGAGATAGAAAGAAGGGAGAAGTGTTTTCTTCTTTCACTTTGGTGTATTTTTCCATTGCAACTACATGGCCTTTTATAGGCATTAAAAAGTAAAGATGATGGACATAAAGTAGAAAATGTAATCTTTAAGTTATTCACAACATGAGCATCCAATGTAGCATCCAATGTAGTATCCAAAGTAGTATCCAATGTACAAACTATTCATAACACTCCCCCTTGGATGTCCATGTAAGATAATGTGCCTCATTAAAAACTTACAAAAAAAATATTGGGATGTACATAGTTATTTATAATATGCATTGCTTGCTGCCTCATTAAAAACCTTACCAGGAAAACCCAGTGGGACAAAACTTTGGTTAAGGAAAGAGTGCAGTGTGTAGTTATCCCCCCTGATGAAAAATCACTTAATGTCTCGAAGACGACGCATTCCAATCTTATATATCAGCTTTTCAAATATTGAGGTTGGTAATGCCTTAGTGAACAGATCAGCCAAATTATCACTTGAACGAACTTGTTGTACATCTATTTCACCATTCTTCTGAAGATCATGAGTGAAAAAGAATTTCGGTGAAATATGTTTTGTTCTATCTCCTTTGATATATCCTCCTTTCAATTGAGCTATACATGCAGTATTGTCTTCATACAATATTGTTGGAATATTCTCTTTCGAAGAAAGACCACATGTTTGCTGAATGTGTTGAGTTATAGATCTTAACCAAACGCATTCTCGACTTGCTTCGTGAATGGCTGTTATCTCTGCATGATTTGAAGAAGTAGCAACCATAGTTTGTTTTGTCGAACGCCATGATATGGCTGTACCTCCACTTGTAAATAAATAGCCTGTCTAAGATCGACCTTTATGTGGATCAGACAAATATCATGCATCTGCATAACCAATCAATGATGACTTGGATTCATTTGATTAAAATAAACCCATATCAATGGTCCCTTGGAGGTATCTGAATATATGTTTAATAACATTCCAGTGTCTTTGTGTTGGCGAAGTACTAAATCATTCCAATAAGCTTACTGAGAAAGCTGTATCTGGTCGGGAATTATTGGCAAGATACATTAATGCCCCAATTGCACCAAGATATGGTACTTTAACACCAAGAAGCTCTTCATCATTTTCCTGAGGTTGGAATGGATCTTTCTTTATATCAAGTGATCTCATAACCATCAGGGTACTCAATGGATGTGCTTTATCCATATAGAATCGCTTTAAAATCTTTTCGGTGTATGTCGATTGATGGACAAATATTCCATCTTTCATATACTCAATTTGTAGACCAAGACAAAATTTTGTCTTTCCAAGATCTTTCATTTCAAATTCTTTCTTCAAACAGTCTACTGTTTTTGGAAGCTCCCCAGGAGTTCCAATGATATTTAAATCATCAACATACACGACGGTTATAACAAATTCAGATCCAGACCTTTTTATAAAGACATAGGGACAAATTGGATCATTCTTGTACCATTCTTTCAACAGGTATTCACTCAGGTGATTGTACCACATACGTCCTGATTGTTTCAATCCGTATAAAGATTTCTGAAGCTTTATTGAACAAGTTTCTCGAAAACTTTTATATGCTTCTGGCACTTTAAATCCCTCAGGTACTTTCATAAAAATTTCGTTGTCTAATGATCCATACAAATAGGCTGTAACAACATCCATTAGATGCATATCAAGTTTTTCTTGCACTGCCATATTTATGAGATACCTGAAGGTGATAGCATCCACTACAGGAGAATATGTCTCCATATAATCAATTCCAGGCCTTTGGAAAAACCCTTGTGCCACAAGTCGCGCTTTATATCTAACGACTTCATTTTGATCATTTCGTTTTCGCACAAAAACCCATTTATACCCTACTGGCTTTATGCCTTCAGGTGTTCGAACTATGGGTCCGAAGACTTCACGTTTTCCAAGTGAAGTTAATTCTGCCAGGATAGCGTCTTTCCATTTTGGCCAATCATTTCTCTGTCTACATTCATTGACAGATTTTGGTTCAAGATCCTCATCTTGTTGCATTATTTCAATAGCAACATTATAAGCAAAAAAGTTATCGATAACAATATTATTTCGGTTCCATCTTTTCCCGGTTGAGACATAACTTATTGATATCTCTTCATTTTCATTATTTTCAGGTACCTGGACCTCTTCTAAGGTCTTATCATTTGTTACGTCTTGGGGCTCTTCTTGAGCCACTACCTCTGTGTTATGTTCACTTTGATCACTTGCTCCTTTTCTTCTTCGAGGATTTTTATCTTTAGAACCGATTGGTCTACCACGTTTCAAGTATGGCTTAGACTCATTTGCTTTAATTAATTGTCCTACCGGTAAATCAACTCGAATTGGAGCATTAGCAGCTGGAATATGTGACTTAGTCACCCTTGGTAGGTTAGTGAATGCATCTGGAAATTGATTTGCAATATTTTGTAAATGAATAATCTTTTGAACCTCTTGTTCACATTGATTTGTTCGAGGATCTAAATGAGACAGTGATAATGCATTCCAATCTATCTTTTTTTCAGTTGTTTATTTTCTCCCCCTAATGTTGGATATACTGATTCATCAAAATGGCAATCAAAAAATCTTGCTGTAAATAAATCTCCAATCATTGGCTCTCGATATTTTATAATAGAAGGAGATTCATATCCAACATATATCCCCAACTTTCTTTGAGGACCCATCTTTGTGCGTTGTGGTGGAGCAATTGGAACATATATCGCACAACCAAAGATCCTAAGATGGGAAATATTTGGCTTCTGACCAAAAGCTAATTGCAATGGGGAGACTTTATGATAACTTGTGGGCCTTATCCGCACAAGTGTTGCTGCGTGCAAAATAGCATGACCCCATACTGAAATGGGAAGTTTTGTTCTCATAAGCATTGGTCTAGCAATTAATTGGAGGCGTTTGATCAATGATTCTGATAGACCATTTCGTGTATGAACATGAGCAACCGGATACTCAATTGTTATCCCAGTTGAAATACAATAATCATTAAAGGCTTGGGATGTAAACTCACCGACATTATCAAGACGAATTGTCTTAATTGCATAATCTGGAAATTGTGCTCTTAGCTTTATTATTTGAGCCAACAATCTCGCAAATGCTATATTGCGAGTTGATAGTAAGCATACATGTGACCATCTTGTAGATGCATCTACCAAAACCATATAATATTTAATGGTCCACATGGAGGGTGAATGGGCCCACATATATCACCCTGTATACGTTCCAAAAAAGCAGGGGATTCCATCCTAACTTTGATAGTTGATGGTATAATAATTAATTTTCCTTGAGAACATGCAGCACAAGAGAATTCCTTAAATTGAAGAATCTTCTGATTCTTCATTGCATGTCCATGTGAATTCTCAATTATTTTACGCATCATATTAGAACCAGGATGGCCCAACCGGTCATGCCAAATAATAAAACTATCTTGATTAGTAAACTTCTCATTTACTATGACATGTGTTTCAATCCTGCTAATACTTGTGTAGTATAAGCCGGAGGAAAGAGCAGGTAACATTTCAAGCACATATTTCGTACCGGACATTATTGTAGTAATATAAAGATATTCAATCTTTTCATAATTTGTAGTCTCAATATGATAGCCATTTTGGCGAATATCTTTGAAACTTAATAAGTTTCTTTGAGATTTACTACAATATAATGCTTCATCAATAGCCAAATTTGTTCCTCTTGGTAGTAATAAATTGGCTCTTCCAGAACCTTCGATTAATCTTGTACTACCGGATATTGTATTAACATTCGCTTCCTTCATTACCAAATAAGAGAAATATCTCTTATCTTTTAAAATAGTGTGTATTGTAGCACTATCGAGAAGACATATATCATCTTTATTAATCTTGAGTCCAACTGAAGACTGGGAAATTTTCATATTCTTCATAAAAAACAAATAAATAATACATCATAAGAAATATGAAAGACAAGTGGAAAAAAAACATTAAGAAATACATTAGGAATGTAGAAACTAGCAACACATTATGCATTAGGAAAATGCACTCAAGAAAAATAAACTAGTTGCAAACATAAAAATAACAACTTTTATAGCTTCATTCCCCAGTAAGATAATTAGTTCTTCAGTCAATATCTTCAAAGAAGTCTCCAACTTCTAAATGAGTAATATTTGTTAGGCCTTCAAAATCATCATTTTTATATGCAAGATGTGCCTTAGAATCATATTTATTTGAGGGACCTACTTCATCATCATTATTTTGAAAGGTCAAATGTGCCTCCACATTATTTTCTTTTTCTTGAGGGAGGGTTGATAAAGTTTGACAAAATGTTCTAGCGTACAACAAATGCGTGCCCAATGACCTCTCATACCACATCGGTGACACATACTAGCTTTACCTTTTGAATGATTAATTTGAGAACCCTTATTGTTCTCCAATTTATTTCCACCATAATGACGATAATTGTTTCGCCCCCTTCCACGTTTACGACCATGTCCACGATCACGGTAATTATTTTGTTTTCTTTCAAACTTATCATATGTTGCTACAACATTCACTTCCGGAAATGGAGCTGACCCAGTGGGACGAGCTTCATGATTTTTTATTAATAGAGTATTATTCTGCTCAGCCACAAGTAGGCATGTGATTAACTTATAATATTTCTTAAAACCTTTTTTACGGTATTGTTGTTGTAGCATCACATTTGAAGCGTGAAAAGTAGAAAATATTTTTTCCAATAAGTCCTCATCTGTGATAGTGTCTCCATATAATTTTAATAGAGAACTTACTTTAAAGATAACAGAATTATACTCACTTACGGTTTTAAAGTCTTGCAACCTTAAATGTATCCACTCATACCGAGCTTTCGATAATACCGTAAGTTTTAGGTGGTCATATCGATCCTTCAAATTAATCCATAATTCAAGTGGATCTTTTACGGTTAAATATTCAGTTTTTAACCCTTCATGTAGATGATGACGAAGGAAAATCATGGCCTTCGCTTTATCCTGATTTGATGCTTCATTTCCTTGTATAATAGTATTTCCAAGACCTTTAGCGTCAAGGTGAATTTCAGCATCAAGAACCCATGATAAATAGTTCCTCCCGGTGATGTCAAGTGCCACAAATTCAAGTTTTGATAAATTTGACATAGTGAAAACTATCATAAAAGATGAATAAGTTAGAGAAATAATTTTAATAATAAACAATTAATGAAAATAAAACGATTAAGGTAAAAGAAATGAAAATAGAGCTATATCATGTTAACAATCTACTATTTCATTTTATTCTTGCCATAAAGTAGAAATTACATACTTGTTTCATTTCACTTTATATTATTGATATATATGTGTTAATAGAACTGAACGTGACTAACATTATTTATATGTTCCAATAAATATAAAGTAATTAAACTATAAAATTATTGCTTGTCAATTTATTTCTCACAGTTCTTCAAAATGCCTTAAAGATATGTTTTGATCTAGGGAGTCCATGAATATTATAAGTATGACATTAGTGCATAGCTAGTTTGATGACTTTGAGGTCCTCTAAGAGTTGAGCACGGAAGAAAATAGTTATTTTATCACTGCAATGTACTTAAACTATTTAAGATGCCCAAGCGCACAAGTAATCTGCAAACAATGAGCATATGATATGTACTGCCATAAATAAAATGATTATAATGATACATACCTTAATAAAATATGGCTCAACTTAACGGGAGTTAAGAATAAAATTAGAGCTTCGTGCTGATAACGTGTTATAAAATAAAAGCAATGCAGTAAAATGTAAATAAGAAGAGAGAGAAAGAAGGGAGAAGTATTTTCTTCTTTCACTTTGGTGTATTTTTCCATTGCAATTACATGGCCTTTTATAGGCATAAAAAGTAAAGATGATAGACATAAAGTAGGAAATTTAATCTTTAAGGTATTCACAACATAGACATCCAATGTAGCATCCAATATAGTATCCAAAGTAGTATCCAATGTACAAACTATTCATAACAGAAGTCACATATTCTAACACAAAGGAAGAATATTGATGTGCCGGTGTGTCAAAATAGATCAATGGGGCGCACAAGTTGCAAAAAGCGTTTTCACAATGTAAGGTGATGCGCCCCATAGAGAACTTTAAAGTATTCATTGGAGGGTACCGTAATTACATTAAGAAAGTACCTATTAAGCACAACATGTTAAAGAGAAAATTCCAATTTTACCCCTGTTCAACAAGCAAGTATGTCGTCCAGCTGCCTGCTAACTGTCTCTTATTAGATAGTAGAATCTGTAGTTCTTCCTTAAAAAACAAAAAAATTAAAAACAAAAACTTTGTTTCTTCCCCACTCACGTCCTTTGCTGATTTCGAAGTTTCAGCCTCATCTATATAAATTCTCCACTTCGTCTTTTGCTTCTCTATTTCTTCCCCTAAAATTTTATTTTTAAAATCATATAAACTATTCTTTTCTTAGGATTTAGTTCAGATGGTCTTCTTTTAGGCATGTAGATTATTTTGTTCTTAGGATTTTTGATACTGTTATTTTCAGAGACGAGTGGCAGCAATAGTTACAAAAGAGAAAATTAGAGCCATGCCGGTCTCCCGCTAAACTGATCGGAGAAAAATATCTCCGCCAAACCTCTCTTTCATGTGCTATTTCATCTCCTATAAAGAAAAAATATACCCATCGCTCATCATATTCAATTTTAGACACATTTTATGTTAATGATTTCTAACATCAATTAATCCTTAATCAAAGTCAGGTATTACTTGATCATGCTGGTCAAATATACCAAAATTTAGATAACTCATAAACATAAACTGAGAAGAATTTTGTGAAGAAAATAAAAAAATATCTGTAGTATTTTTTTGTATAACAAGATAACTGATAGATAAAAAGAAAATAAAAAGAAAGAGAAGAAGATAGTTTCAAAAAAGAGAAGAGACAAGAGGGAATTATGCTGGTTCACATTTTACAACTTAATTCTGTATTTTGAAGCCTCAAATACGTTATTTTAGCTTTCATCAATTTGCGTACACAGTTCAGATATTTTTCCGAAAAGGTTTTATGTTAAAAATTGATTAAAATATAAAGTTTTTGCCTTAAAATCCATTTGAGTTGACTTCGATCAACATTTTGAGTAAACGAGTCCGGATCTGTATTTCAACGGTCCCGATGGATCCATAATGGGACTTGGGCATATGACCAGAATCAAATTCAGAGTTCCTTAGCTCGAGTTATCGCTTTTTGTTGAAATTTGAAGGTTTAAAGGCTTAATGACTTTGAAAGTTTGACCAATGTTTGACTTTATTAATATCGGGTCCGTATTTTAATTTCGGAATCCAGGATAGGTCCATTATGATATTTATGACTTGTTTGTCAAATTTGGTGAGAAATAGAGTTGGTTTGACGTGATTCGATTGTCCAGTTGTTAAAACAGAAGTTCATGAGTTTCTGATTTGATGCTCAATTCGTAATTCTAGGTGTTATTTTGGCAATTTATTCGAGCGAGTAAGTTCGTATGATGTTTGTACATTTGTGTGCATATTTTTTTTAGAGTCCCGAGGGCTCAGGTGAGTTTTGGATAGGCTACAGATTGGTTTAGACCTAGAAAACTCAACTGGTGTTCTGCAATTTCTGGAACCGGTCTCTGATATCGCAATTGCGAGATCAGTGTTCGCATTTTCGAACATCCCAAATCCTGTCAGGCTCGCATTGCGAAGAGTGCCTGAGTAGCAAGAGTTCGCATTTGCGATCATAAAGTCGCAATTGTGGGGAGGCCAAAGTTCGCATTTGTGAACATTTCATCGTAAATGCGATGAAAGCAGAGATGTGCAGACTTCGCAATTGCGAGGTGATCTTCGCATTTGTAGGGGTTCGCAAATGCGACATTTGCAACTGAACAAATAGGAGTTAGACGGGATTTTTCTTCATTCTTCAAATTTTCAAAACTAGAAAACTCTAGAGGCGATTTTTCAAAGAACTCTTCTTCCCCAATCCATTGGTAAGTGATTCTAACATATTTTCTTTCAATCTTTCATTACATTTCATAAGTTTTCAACGTAAAATCTAGTGTTTTCATGGTGGAAATTGAGGGTTTAGGTAGAATTAGGAATTTTTATAAAATTGGGATTTAGACCTCAAATTGAAGTCAGATTTTAAAATAAATTACATAAGCGTGCTCGGGGGTGAATGAGTAATCGGGTTTTGGTACGAATTTTGGGTTTGTACCAAGAGGGCCCAGGAGTTTATTTTTGTTGACTTTTCAATAATGACCTAAATTGAATCTTTTGCAACCGTGAGTAGTTCCTAAGGCTTAATTTGAATCGTTTGGTTGGTAATTTGCTAGATTCTATTGGCTCAGAGGCTTATTTGAAAGTCAAAGTTGTGGTTGAGCTTTGAATTGATCGTTGGAGCGAGTAAAGTGTCTTGGTTAACCTTGACTTGAGGGATTATGACTTGATTGTCTATTTTCTGCATGTCTATGACTTGAGGGATTGATAATTTATTACTTACTTTGATCTTGTTATCCATGCTTAGACTAGTTACTTATTATATTGATCGTTCTTACCGCGTTTATGGGCTTTTGTGATAATTGAGTATTGTTTCTAAAGTTTACATTGGTATTGTGGAACCGTTGTTGTCTTAAGGCCTGCCATATCTATTGATTTACACTGAAAGTGAGAGTAAAAGCATGAAGGGTGATGTCGTGTAGTATCATTGTTTCATTGTGAGGTTGAGAGTAAAAGTACGAAGGGTGATGTCATGCAGTTTTCTTCATTGTTCTTATTTGTTTTTACTGGTTAAAGGCATATTGACTATTTTGGTTATTATTTTCTGCTGTATTTCTCAGATCTTGTACCCCTTTTAGTTTGTCCCCCTCCCAATAGTACATGTTTACCTCTTTATTTTCTGCACAAGTTTATTACGCGGGTGTCTTGTCATAGCTCGTCAGTACCTTGTCAAGGTTAGGCTCGATACTTACGGAGTACATGGGCTCGGTTGTACTCATACTACACTCTACACTTTTTTTTACAGACTTTAGTACTGGCCCCAGCTATTTGTGAGGCGTAGCAGCTTGGATTTTCTCATTGGAGACTCGAGGTAGTTCTGCTGGCGTTCGCAGACCTTGAAGTCCCCTCTTATTTCCCCTATTTTATTGTTTCTTTTCGTTCAAGATAGTTGTATTCTTTCAGACTCTTTTTGTAGACAATTCTAGAAGCTCGTAAATTCTCCGAATCCGGATTGTATTAGATATTATGGCATTTTATGTTATTCTGCACTCAGTTTTAGTTTTATTTTGGCTTAATTGCCTTTACTATTTGAAATTGGATAAAATTGGTTTAAAGATTATCTAACGTTGGCTTGCCTAGCGAGTGAAATGTTAGGTGCCATCACGGTCCCAAAGGTTGGAATTATGGGTCGTGACAAGTTGGTATCATAGCACTAGGTTGCCTATGACTCACAATTCATGAGCAGGCTTAGTAGAGTCTGGAGGATCGGTACAGAGACATCTGTAATAATTTTCCAGAAGCTGTGAGCATGTGATTTTTGCCCTATATGAAATACTTCTATAAAATCCAAGAAAATATATTTTTTCCAATTATTTTCCATTTTATAGGATTTTTTTAAATTTTTTATTAATTGTTTGCATTTCTATGCATGTTTAATTTTTATTTAAATCATGAAAAAAAAATACCAAAATATCATGCATTGCATTTAGGCTTTATTTTTATATTTTTAGGATTAATTAGCAATTATTTGTTTTATAAAATGAAAATCACAAAAAATGCTTCATTTTTACACATTTTCTTTTTTTATTTTTAGGTTATTGATTTTTCTCTTTCAATTTCGGATTAAGTAGCTTTTATAATTTTTGTAATTAGTTAATTAGTTTAATTTCACATTTTTAGATAATCTAGGATTTTAATTTTAGAACTTTTAATTAAAGAAAAGAAAAAGAAAAAAGAAAAGAAAAGGAAATAAGGAAAAAGAATTGAAAAAGGGGTTTTATTTTGAAATTGGGCTAAATTTCACACCACAATCTGGCCCAAATCCGCTCTCAACCTAGGCCCAAATAATAGTCCACCCGGTCCAATCCCCCACTAACCAAACGACCCCGTTTTACCCCCTTTTGATCCTAGCCGTTGATCATCATAAATCTAACGGCTAGGAACTGATCAGTCATTTGTTATAGGACTGTCCAAACGAGACTAGCCCCCCATTACCCCTCTCATTCCGTCTCTATTCTCTCTCAAAGCAAACCCTAGCCGCCCTCATTCCCACGCCTCCTCCGCCACAAACCACCCACCGGAAATCGCCTCACGGCGGTTCCGGTGTTCCAATCTTCCCCAAACTTACACCATGAACTCCCCATAACCTCCTTATTCCAAATCTCCAATCCTTTTTCCCTCGAATCTTAGATCGAAAATTATGGCCAAAAAACCCTAATTGTGCCAAATCACTCCAAATTCACACCCTATAACCCTTGCACCCCTTAAACCCTAAACCAACGTTAATCCCCTTCGAATCAGCCTCAATTCCCTCAAATTTTGAATTTAAGATTCTAAAGAAAAAACCTTAATTCCTCTTTATTCTTTCCGGTCAGTGCATGGAGTTTGTGAACGCAGACGACCATTAGTTGGTTGTTCTTGTTAAGAACAACCAATTAATGGTTGTATAAGTTCATGGGTGTGTCGTGCAAGAGTTTCATCAACTGGCCCATTCCAAAGCAGCCTTAGGTCTTTTTCTTTTTCTCTTTTTCTTTGTTCTTGATTGTTTGCCTCATCTTTGTATTTTTTCTTTCATATAACCAACAATTAGGTTTTTCCTTTATTTTTAGTTTCTTTACATGGTCATCTGTTCTTTTCTTCTTTTGTTTTCTTCTGTCGATTAGTCTTAATCTGTAGTTAATTGTCCATTAGTTGGTTAGTTTAGAGTTTCAGACTTCTTAATTAGTTCCTAAAATGCTGTGATTAGCCAATGTTTGTTTTCAGAATTTGAAATTGTTGATTGAGTTCACTTCCGGACTTAATTAATTTTAGCCCTAGAAACATCAATTAGCTAATTAATCTTTAAAATTATTGTGCCTTGATGTGCTTTATGTAAAATAGAGATGTCGAAATTCAGTTTAGCTGTTTGAAGTTTAGTCTTGTAGTTAGGTAGATAGAACAACCTTTTATCAATACTCAGGTTGATTTCAATTTAAAATTGCATCAGCTCTCTTACTCTCATTCTATTAACATTTTGCATCTTTTGACTTATTCTAATTGTGTTTGACAAGATTTGAAAACCAATAGAAACTTTAGGGACTTAATTGAACCAAAAGAATTTAGGTAAAGAAGAAATAGGTAGGAATTTCAAGGGTAAAATTGGAGTTTCACATTAGGTAAAAATCATAAGGTTCTAGAACTTAGGACAACTGTCCATATCCTTAGCAAAAGGCTGATATTGGATAAGAAAAAAAGGACATATAGTTGTCAAAAGATGATGCACTACCCTAAAAATTCAGAATATTAGGTTAGAATATGCCCTTTTGATGCTCTTTTGGTATATTCTATAAAAGGAAAACATTCCCTTACTCTCACACACACAATTCAGCATCATCTTCTGCCTAAAAAAGTTCTGAAAAACACATTAGAAATTCTACCTAAAATTTTGCATGTTTTAAGTTTGGCTCGGATTGCATTTCTGGTTTTCTCTTGGAGTTGAAAAAGGATTTTATGAGAATTTTTGGTCTTCTAAGTTGAAGTTCTTAATATTTTGCTGATTTTCTAGTTGGAATATGGATTAAATCTGGTGTTGCTACTGCTGGTTCCACTACTCTTTTGCTGAAATTTTGTTGTTTCTTTGGTTGTACCCATGTATCCTCATTGAGCCTTGAAATAACAAATCGAAGTTTTGACATGTTTGACTTGAGATGGACCTTCAGATCTCCTTTTCTTTATTTAATAGTTTTCATTTGTTGGCTCTGTATTACTTGTTTCAGTTTTGATTAGATGTTCTACTCTCAAATATATTTTTATGAAGTTTAGGGATTCAAAAGTTTAAATTAGTTCCAATGTTTCAAATGTAACTTATTGGGATTGTGGTGAGAAACTATTGATTGCATATTACGTGTATTTGTATTGAGTCACTTTGGGTCCAACAATGTTAAGTTGATGGTATGCTAAGCTTAGGATAAGGTGTGAATAAGCTTAGGAATTGAGCATTTTATTGTTAGTGATATGCAGTAGGCACTCCTGTTGAATCATGCTATGTTTATCTAGAGTTAGGAAATTCATCATGTTGTTTTTCTCGAATTACAGCAGTAGTAAGGTAATTGCCTATTTAAATTAATGTGACTCTTGGATGAATAGAGTTTAAGTATTTCTTTGTCAATACTAATATCATGTTAAGGGTTAGATGCAGACTATCCCCTTTATTTGTGGAGATTTTTGATATTCTGGATTGCATGTGATTGAAGGAATCTGAGTCTCAATTGGGCTTGGCATCAACCCGAATGAGACAGCCCAGTAAAGTTTCAACTTTGGGCCCTTCTGCCAATGATTTAGTTTTAGTTTGGGCTTGATTCAGGGCCTTAATCGAATTCAATGTTGTATTTCACTCAGAATTGTTTCATTGCGTTTCTTTTGGCAATTAAGTGAGTATTAGAACATAAAGGTAGACATGCCCAGATGTTAGATAACCACAACTGGGCCCGCCTAATACGAGCTAAATGTGAGCCGGCTCTTGGTGAGAAAATAGGCCTGTCAAGGCCTTCGAATTTAGTTCACTTTTTTGGGCCAAATTTCGAGCCCAACGCAGTTGCAAGGATTGATTGATCCTTTGCTAGATGATCAAATGGGCCACTGCCAGCCCCAAACCTCATTATCAGAATAATTAAAAGCCTAGCCTGTATAGTTGTATATTTTAAGTCCTAATTAGTTACTTTAATTAAACAATCCTTCTAAAAATTGAGGCGAGCCATTTTACGTTAAATAACCTATGGCCCTCATATGAGTATTAGCCTAGTATTGAAATAATCCCAAATAATCGTAGTTTGCTTTAGGCTCGATTTAGATTAGTATTGCGATTATGTATACGTTCACATAACATAATTGCGAGTTTAATTCTAAAAGTAACCCGAGGGATGCGTTTGCGCAACTTCAACCAAACTTTTCTTAATAAAATAAACAAAGCGTTATTAATTGTGGACACGTTCACGTGACATGATTTTGACGCGCCAATGGAAAAGAGTGTACATACGCGTAACTCAATTTTTTAATTACGAATAATTCAAGTGATTAAAAGCGGTAAAAGGTAAATGCACACAGGTCCTAAAATAAGTATTTAGACTTTGTAAGCCAAGTAATAATCATTGAGCGACCGTGCTAGAACCACGGAACCCGGGAATGCCTAACACCTTCTTCCGGGTTAACAGAATTCCTTATCTTGAATTTCTGGTTCGCAGACCTAAAAACAATTCCTCGATTTGGGATTTTAAAATAAACCGGTGACTTGGGACACCATAAATTATCCCAAGTGGCGACTCTGAAGATAAATAATCTCATTTTGAATAATGTCACTTTAATTGAAAAAACTCCCATATACCTCGGGTGGGTAAAAAGAAGGTGTGATAGCTCTGGTGACTCTGCTGGGGAAAAGAACCCAGAATCTCTGGTTCAGGGTTCAAGAATTCGAGCTTGTTAGTGTGATTTTTATTTGGCTTTATTGTTGATATTACTGTATTTTGTGGACTTAATGTGCTAATTGCCATTTACCGCTTTGATATTACTTGAATTGTATTTAAATGTCTTCTTACGCCTCCCTTCCGAGTCTTCTAAAAAACGATGCTCACGTTCGCGTGGCCCACTTTTCTGTTAGAGTTATACCAAATAGAATGGGGCTGGGCAAGCAAAAAGGCCGGGCAGACATTCGTACTCCCGGTATGTTTCCCCCTCCTCAACTCGAGTTTGTCCGCTTGGGTAAGCCAGGTTTAGAACACAACCCCAGGTTTAAATTAGAATAACATAACTTCATGCCAGATCCCTAGTAGGAACGTTTATTTGCATCATGTGCATTCGACCTTGGGGACTCAACATTGGGGTTGGTTCCGTCTAGGACATGTGTACCCCAAAATAAAGACCATCATGATGCATCCTACGTGCTATTTGAATATTTATTTGTTTCGGCTTGCATATTGACTGGTTAGGAAAAGGAAATAATGAGAAAAATCAAGAGTGAGCTAGGATAGAATATTTACTTGGTTCTAAAAATCCCAGTATTTGAAAATGCCTCGAAACTCTGCTAAAATTTTTGAAAAAAATGTATTTCAAATAAAAGTGAGCCAATATCATTTTTTTTAAAATTGACCGAACTACGTAGGTCTGATTCTCACCGGATGTGAGATACGTAGGCAACCCACATAAGGTTCTGCCTTTTTTTTTACAAAAAAATATAATTGAGTAAAGTGTAGTTTAGGATTTTGGTCAAAATAATAAGCCAACCCAGCTTCGATTGTATTTTAAGTCGTTTTTACCGGAATAGCCCTAGGTTACCTTTCAATTATCGAAAGGCTATTTTCGGGAAGAACGGGCAAGTCTGTCTGAAAGGTGTCCTTGTCCAATAAAATACTTTCCCCCTGCCTCAAAATTTGTTTGGAATTGCAAAGGGGCCACGTTTGCAAAAATGACCATTTTTGCTGAAGTAGCATAAAATGGGTCTTTTTTCGTCGATTTTCTTTAGAAAGTGAAAACTTGTTTTGCAAAAAGAGTTCACAAGAGTCAACCCTAACCTTAACCCTCCACAGGTACAAATGAATACTGTCCACAACCCTTCACAAATGAATACTGTCCACAACCCTTCACAAATGAATACTGTCCAGGACTGTCGCAAATGAATACTGTCCAGGACCCGTCACAAATAAATGTTGTTCAGAACCCATCACAATCTATCATAGAACGGGCTCAGTTGCATCTTCGCATGTGGTGGAATGATTTAGATAAAGATGACCAAGATTGGGTGAAAAAGCAATTGGGTTCCCTTATAGACATCATGAGCATCAAACCCCCGGAGGATTTGATCAAAGCCTTGGTAACCTTTTGGGATCCTTTCCACAACGTGTTCCGTTTCTCCGATTTTGAGATCACCCCTACTCTGGAGGAAATGGCCAGATAAATTGACTTCGGCTAAGACTTGAGGAAGCAACAACTCATTTCTCCCTCTGTGCACAAGTTCTTCGATCTTCTGAATATTAGTAAACAAATGAAGAAGGCTCATGTAAGCAAAGGATGTTGTTCTTTCTACTTCTTATACTTCAGGTTCAGGCATTCAACTGGTTTTGAAACACATGAAAAGGGGTTAAACAACAAACAAGATAAGAGCACCTGGCAAATTCATTATCGATTCGCTTTTATCATGGCATTTTTGGGGATCATGGTCTTTCCAAATGCAGAAGGGACAATAAACACTCGCATGGCCAGAATTGCACAACTCCTCACTACCAAGGAAGATCACACACTTGTTCCATTAGTACTGGCAGACATTTATCGAGCATTGACATTGTGTAAAACCGGGGCTCAATTCTTTGAGGGTTGCAACATTCTTCTTCAAATATGGTTGATCGAACATCTCCACCGTCACCCCAAGTTCATGAGTTACGATGCAGATGGGAACAACTTCATAAAGAATCATGAGAATAGGGTAAAAGATTACAAAACTCCAAAAGGTTTTGAGGATTGGGTTTCCCACTTGAGGACTTTAAAGGCAAGTCAAATTGAATGGACTCTAGGGTGGCTTTCGGTAACAGAAGTCATATACTTGACAGCTTCAAAAGGCTTCTTGATGATGATGGGCCTGAGGAGTATCCAACCATATGCACTGCAAAGAGTTCTAAGGCAATTGGGAAGGTATCAAGTGGTACCCGAAGATGTAGATTTGAGTACCCAAGTCATTGAGCTACACCCAGAAGCAATACTGCCTGAGGCTTTAGTACAATGGGATTGGAATGGTTGCTGATATCTGAAAAGTGACACCCAGGTGCTGGATCTTGCGAGAGGAGAAGTGGATCCAAATTATACTGTGTGGTTTGAAAGAAGGTTTTGTGCAAATGATGAGCCAGAACCCGAGCCCGAGCTTGGAAGGCCCGCCAAGAGATCTCATGTTCAAGCTTTTGATGATAAAATTCGGGAAAGGTTGGTTGAAGGTAAAAGAAGAAGGTTGGTCCAAGAAAATGAAGCTCTCCGGGCCCAAGTTTGAAAAATGAGAATAGTATCTAAGAACACGGACAAAAGTAGAAAAGATGAAAGGATCATCTACAACCTTACGCAAAAAGTACGTGACTTTGAGGATGATTTGCAAAAGATTGAGTCTGAGCTAGTGAAAGTACGAACAAAGTTGGCCAAAAATGCAGAAGAGCGGGCAACTTTCGTTCGACAATTGAAGGAAAGATATGACAGAGGGGTCATGGGTTGGAAAAAATGAGCATAATAGCCTTGAGGGCGAAATGACTAAACAAGCGAAGAGCTTCAAGGCTGAGAGGGAACATTGCTACGCTTTAATGGCACAACTAGAGGGAGACCTACAACATTTGCAAGAATAGAATGATACGGCCACCAGGTTTTGGAGGCTAGATCTCAGCAGATTGGGCAGTTGTTGCAAGAAAAGGGCATCATCATGGAAAGGGTTAGAGGAATTGCCGACTACATTATGATGAAGTGCAGCGAGTGCGAGGATGATCTTTGTTTGCCGACTACATTATGGCGACTACATTTTTCGCCACGGTCATGATCTTTGTTCGCCAGATAATGGATGATCTCTATCGCCTCCAGGATGACATGGTGCATAGGCATGCAGCAAGACCAGTTGGTGTTCTTAGAGCAGGATTGGAGGCATTGATGTACTCTTGATCTTTCTCTTTTTCGAGTTTGTATTTTCATTCCTAAAGTCTGCTTCGAGTCTGTTTTCATTTCCAATTCTTAACTTTGTAGGATCGAGTCTTTGTAATAGAGAAAAATTAGAAGTCTTGTTTTAATGAAATTTGCCCACAACAAATCCCTCCATTTGACAGTTAAATGTGAGGGGTATTATGTGAAAAGAGTCATGTTGGATGGCAGATCAGGAGTTGATATCTGCCCTCTCTCAACATTGCAAAGAATGGAGATTTGGACTGAGAGAATCAGGCCTAACAATGTCTGTGTGCACGCTTTTGATGCATCAAGAGAGACACCATAGGCGAGATCAATTTGATTTTGGCTATCAGTCCTGAGGTTTTCGAAGTGACATTCAGGTCCTGGACATGGATACCTCGCATAAATTTCTCTTAGGAAGGCCTTGGATCCATCCTGTTAGGGCTGTACCTTCTACCCTCCATCAAATGGTGAAGTTTGAACACGAAGATCAGGAAATTGTGGTTCATGGAGAAGACGAGCAGTCAATTTACTGGGACCCGTCAGTCCCATGTCTCGAAGGTAGGGAAGGTAGTGAGCATATAGTTTATCAAGCTTTCGAGGTGGTGGTCGCAGATCAATGTAAGGAGGGAAGCCCGCATCCTTAGCCTTTTCTGTCAAATGTGTCCATCATGGTCGCTACTGAAATGATCAAGCATGGTTATAAGCCTGGGAAGGGACCCGGGGCATCATTGCAAGGTATCACAGAACCTATCACTTTAGTTGCCAGCGAGAAGTTCTTCGGTGTGGGTTTTTATGCCACAGAAACTGATGTGACATGGGCAAATGAACGAAAGAGAAATGGTTGGGTTCTACCTCAACCAGTCCCGCATCTTTACAAAACATCCGTCAAGCCCAAATACGCAGAAGAAGAAGAAGATGAGGCCTTCACGATCGAGGAAATTGAGGAAATATGTGAAGCCATGAGGCAAATGTTAGATGAAGCCCATATGCTTCAGCCGGGCAAAGGCTCTAGCATTGCTGAGGTGCAATTCATGGGGCCCGATGCCAAGCTGCAAAATTGGAAGGCTACCCCGTTCCCAGTTAAGCGGGAATCCCGGTAGTCCAGTCTTGCCACCTTTTCTGCATTCCGAGTTATCCAGGGTGTAACTCGAATGTTTCTTTTAGTTTATTGTCTTTAAAATTCCAATGTAAAGCCTGCTATATTCAAAATTCAATTAAATGAAATCAATATTTCATTATCTATGAATTTCTTTCTTTATTCTTTCTGATTTTTGTTACTTTTCTTATTTCTTCCTTTTAGTTCTAATAACGCGGACTTAAATAACATGACACGCTTGCGGACTTCATGCCCAGATCATAGCACACTGTCTAATTTTGAAATAATGAATCAAGAACCGGAATATGATGGAGAAGATGTTTTTAGGGAAATCAACTGAGAATTGGAACAATTCTAGAATAAACCTAAGCCAAACTTAAACGAAACCGAGCCGGTTAATTTGGGTAGTTCTGAAGAGGTCCAAGAAACCATGATAAGCATTCATATGAATGAAAGAACCAGGGATGCATTGATCCAACTTTTGTTCGAATTCAAAAATGTGTTTGCTTGGTCCTATGATGATATGCCAGGTCTAAGTGTTGATTTTGTGGTCCACAAGTTGCCGAATTACCTCGATTACCCCTGTAAGCACGTGATATTTTCCCTATGAAAGAGTTACTCCCAAAAAATTCAAAATAAAACGATTTTTCCTTTGGGTACAATTTTTGAGAATTTGCGTGATATTTTGGTAATTATTTTTGTCCGTAAATGTTTACCCTTGTTATAGTTAATTGAAAAATATAAAAATACATGGTGCATGCATATTTAGGATTTAATCATGCATTTAGGAATTAATTAAACCATCATTTCGCCCTAAAAAGGAAAAATCAGAAATACATAAATATATATACCTTTTTATTCTATTTATTGTCTTTGAGTGATTTTGTTTTTAAGGTTTTAACTTGTGTATTAATTATTGTAAGTGTTAATTAACATTTTTGTAGTTTTATTTTTAAATTTAGGAATTGTGTTTAAATTAAATTAAAAGAAGAAAAGAGTTGGAAAAAAGGAAAACTCGGATTGGGCCCAAAAAATCAGGCCCAAAACCAAGACACGGACCCAGTCCAAACGCCTGGCGCCCGGTCCATTCCCATAATCACTGGAATGACGTCGTTCTGTGGCAATCGATCCCAACCGTCGACCTTACATGATCCAACGGCTCAGAATCCATCCCCCTTACCCGTTCCCTGAACCTGACCCATTGCCCGGTTCGAACCGACCCCCCTACTTAAACCAAACAACGCCGTGTTGGTTAAACCCTCTAATCATGGCCTTTGATCTTGATTGATCCAGCAGCCAGGATTGAACCACCCACCCCGTATAAGAACCCCAATCCCTCACCTAACGCACCCAAACCAAACCCCCCCTCACCTACTGTTCATCCTCGTCCCTAGAGACGACCCTCACAAACCCTAGCCGCCTTAGGATTCCCCCACTATAAACCCGGAAACCACGACGCCGATGACCACCAAACTAACACCCCTGAATCACCATGACCCCCTCTCTCCAAATCCACACTCAGTTTACTTCAAATCTTCCCCGAGCGTCTCGAATCTTCGTTCGAAGGTTCGAGCAAAAACCAGATCTACACCCACCGACCCCAAATTCATACCACAACACCTCCTGACCTCCCTCACACCCTAAACGCCATTGGTTCCGTTCGAATCTGACCGGAGTTGAACGAATCCCAAATCGAACCACAAAGAACCCTAAAAAGACAAAAAATTGATGTCTGTCCAAATTAAAGACGATGTGGGTTCTAATCGACCTTAATCGAAGTGTTCTCCGTTGAGAACACTCGATTAAGGTCCATTCGACCTCAAAAATGGTCGAGTCCGAGTTCGAGCCTGGGTCAGTTTTGATTTTGAATCCTTGAGGTAATTTTTCCCTTTCTTTTGTTCTCCTATGAATTTTATCTGTTTTTCATGTTTAGTTTGGTTTGTTTTTGATTTTTCTATCAAGTCTGTGAGTCATGAGGTAATGTTTAGTTTGTTTTGTGTATTGTATTGATTGTTTGCTGTTTATTATAGCTTGTATAGTCGTTTAAATAAGTGCCGTCAATTAATCTGTTTAAAATTAGAAGAAACATGATAGTAGTCCATTAATGTCCTCCATGTATGTTTGCCATCCCTACATTTGTATGCTAACTTGTAATGAACCTGTGGAATATGTTCAGTTCTGTCTTTAAACTAGACTGCTCATTCATTCAGTAACCCCATTATCTTCATAGTTTGCCATGGAAGCATGTTCATTAATGCTTTGATCTTAGCCTGTTGGTTGTTGCCTGTTTGCATTTTTGACTCTAAGTTGGTCAGGTTTGGCTCCCAATATGACCAACTCATTTGGTTTGATTGACACCCCTTTATGATCTGATTTTGAGTTGAATTTAGGCTAGGAATTGGATATAGCTATAGAAATCTAACAGGTCAACCTGAAATCAGTGTTGGGTTTAAGTTGATACAGTCAGTATTCAGTGATTAGCCAAATTCAGATGGGTTTATATACTGACTATTAAAGTTAGGGTAATACAATAATATGCAAGGGTTAAGGGTAATTTTGGCATTTGACAGAGTTTAATCAGGGATTAACTTAAGAACATGTCAAGTGGTATTTAAAATACTATTAATCTAATGACAATGGGGAACAAGACACAAGGGCATGGGTTTATTTGAATACTATAACCCCTCCCATGACTCTTGATTAAAACAAATAGGACAAGCATGGGGAACAATATAGTGGGCATCAAGAAAAGACATTTAGGCATGGGGAATTAAGGGGTATGGGCAGAATAAAGGCTGAAGGTATCAAGGCAGCTTGGCTGGCCTGGTTTTTGCTTATAAATAGGCTGATTTAGAACAAAAAAGGGCTGGACATTTTTAAGTTTTCAGAGAGAAAAAAAGAAGCAAAAACAAGGCTGGTCTTTCAACCTTTAGCAGGACAGTCTGATTTGAGAGTGATATAGAGTTAAGAGTGTGCTAGATTTTGAACATAACAATCAGAGGCTACTTTTTTTTGCATCTGTTTCCTTCTCTGCCTTGCCTGTACCCGTTTTGGTATTGCTGGGTTGCAAACTGGATTCCTTGTTTTGGTTTTAAAGATCTGATTGCTGTTTTTCTGTTGTTGTTGTTTGTTGTGAATGCTACTACTCAACTGATCATTCCCTTTCTTCTGGCTTTCCCAATACCAGGTACACCACTGATAGTCTGATACTCTGTCAATGTAAGCTGAAAGTTGAAAACATGAATATAGAAGTGAAGAGCTGAAGTTGCCTCTTTTCGAATTTGCTTCAGTTGTGTATTGAACCTTGAGTTGTATATATAGTATTTCATATCTTCTATTGGGATAATGAAAGTAGTCATCATGCATAACTAGACATCCACATATGGCAACTTAATGGCTCATTATCTATGTATGTCAGTACTTAGAAAAGAAGTGATGGTGTAGTAAGCAATATCCTATTTTTTAGCTGTGTTTGTGGTTAGCATATCTTCTAACGCATGTTAAGTGTTAAACTGTCCATTGCTATATAATCTCTCTTCATTTAGCAGGCTGCCTCATTATAACTTGCAGCAATACCGTTAGAGTATATAGCATCAATTTACATTTCTGCCTTATAAATGTTGGGCCAGAATCGAATGAACTAACCGGGCCCTTATCGGAAAAGAGGTGGCCCAGGTCCAGTCAATACAGTGTGCACTGGGCCTGGGCCCATAATATCCAAACGACTGCCCATATACGCGTTCATGTTTCGGATTTTGCGAATCATACTCGGAACCCAAATATTACTAACTTGTAAGAATGTAAATAAAGTTAGACCATTTTTCTTCTTTCATTATTAGAGACAAACTTAATAGAAGACATAGCCACTATAGGACGACCTTTTAAAATAAAATGAGGCGCGCCTCGCCAAATAAATCACACATCGCTGGGGTCCGCAATGAATACATAACCATTGGCTAGACTTTGGATTCAGCTGTTTTGGTGAATTTTTCACGGTCTTTTCCTAAAATAACAATACATTAGTTTCTTTAGGACGCGTCTTAATTATCTTACTTTCTTAAACTCGGGTGCGCATTTATGTGACCCAAATCCAAATCTCAACGGAGTCGGATTGTGTCTCTAATCACGGGTACATTGATTGTGACGTGGTTCGAGATGCGTGTCCATGACGTTGCAAATCCCTTTTAAAAAATAAGAATGAGATGAGCCTCGCCGAATAAAAATACAAAAATTGCGGGGCCCTCAGTAAAAATTTGCTTTAAAGTTGCTTAGATTTTGGGATGGACCGTTTAGCAAAATTTCACGGCCCTACCCAAAAGTAAAGTATACGATAGTCGCTTTAGGCGCGCCTTTAATAATTTAATTTTCTTAAACTCGGGCGCACATTTATGTGACCCAAATCCAAATCTCAACGGAGTTGAAATGTGCCAACAACCACGGGTGCATTGATGTGACGTGGTTTTGCAATTCTCGATAAAAATAATAATAATGATAAAAGCGGTTAAAAGTTAAAATTCGCACATAGGTTCAACATGTATTAAATCAGATAATCAAGCCGAATATGACAGTTGAGCGACTGTGCTAGAACCACGGAACTCGGGAATGCCTAACACCTTCTCCCGGGTTAACAGAATTCCTTATCCGGATTTCTGATTCGCGGACTATTAAACAGAGTCATTCTTTTCCTCGATTTGGGATTAAACCGGTGACTTGGGACATCCTAAATCTCCCAAGTGGCGACTCTGAAATAAATAAACAAATCCCGTTTCGATTGTCCTTTAATTGGAAAAAACTCTTTTACCCCTCGCGGGGGCAGAAAAAAGAGGTGTGGCAACCCCCCAGTCCAGCAAAAACAGAGGAAGTTCAAAATTGATATCAGTGACAAGATCAAAGAAGAAGTCACCAAACAGTTGAAGGCGGGGGTGATCCGAGTGGTCCGATACACCACATGGTTAGCTAATGTGGTTCCCGAGCCAAAGAAAGATGGGAAAACTTGAGTGTGTGTTGACTATCGAGATCTGAACAAAGCAAGTCCCCAAGACAACTTCCCTTTGCCAAATATCCATATCCTTGTTGACAACTGTGCCAAACATGAGATACAATCTTTCGTGGATCGTTATGCTGGATATCATCAGGTCTTGATGGATGAAGAAGACTCGGAAAAGATAGCCTTCACCACACCCTGGGGTACCTATTGTTACAGGGTCATGCCTTTTGATTTAAAGAACGTCGGGGCAACTTATATGAGAGCTATGACTGTCATCTTTTACGACATGATGCACCAAGAAATTGAGGTATATGTGGATTGTTGATACCCAATTTTTCTCTATATATTTTCAATATGAAAAATACTTTCAAAATAGCATATATAAGCATGTCCAAATATTTTATTATTTTTCCATAATTTTGTAAAGTTTTTAAATCAATTTATTTCCCCTTTTTTATCCATAAAATCTCAATAATTATTTCTAGAATTAGTTTTTTTGATGATTCATTTATGGGATTTTTATATTTCTGCCAAAATATGGATGAAATAATTTGTTACATATTTTTACAAATTCATTAGTATTTTTAAAGCCAATTGCATATAATTGCAATACTAGCCATTTTACGGTTTAATTGTGTTTTATATTCATAAAAATGAGTCTAGTATTTTTAAATTATTATTTATGTGATATAAATCATTTCAGTATTTTCAATTTATTTTTCAGAAACCATTTACTATTTTTTATAATTTTAAAAGGGAATAATGGCTATTTAACTCGTAGCCATATTTGTATTTCAATTATAACCCAAATCAGGCCCCAATTTCCCCAGCCCAATTTTATTTTTAACCTGACCCTAACTCAATTTTAACCAACCCAAACCCGGATTCCCCACCTACCCATTTGATCCAGGCCATTGATCCTTCAGATCAACGACCACCATTCACCCTTCCATAATTAAACTCAAATGACCCCTTAAACTAATTCATTTCTCACCACCCGCCGCCCTTGAACCCCTCTCCTCTAAATTCTCTCTACATCCTCACATAAACCCTAGCCGTCGCCACTCAATTCCACCCTAATCCACCTCAATTCCCACCTAACACATGGACTCCCATGGACATTTGAGATGTATACCGGCCTCCTACATCTTCTGGTGTCCCGTTCGTGTGATTTCATGGACAGATCTCGAAGAAGTCTGGTCCAGTTCTTGTTCAACTTCTACTCATGGCCTTTCTCCAGCCATCCATGGCCGTTCAAGTCAGATCCTTGACTTTTCTGGATAGATCGGTAACTTTCAAAGTCTTTCTCAGTTTTTCTGGGTTCTCTGAAACCCTAAACCTTTAAGATCTTTCAATTTTCATCAGATCTATCTTAGATCTGTGCATATTATGAACTTCTTAAGTGTTTTCCCAAAGGTTCTCCGATTTTCTTACGAAATGGCTCTTCATTTTTCAACGATTAGAGTTTTCTCTTAGATCTTTTTAAAGATATATTCTCTAATTTTAATGTTGTTTATGATTTTACTATGTTCAAACGACTTGTTTACGCTTTACTTCAGCTTGATTCAGCATGTTGAAAATCCTAGGTCTTTTTTGGTCTTATCCGAGTCCTGAAACTATCCTTGTTTATTTGAATGTATACTTGTTCGATTAAGTTCTTTGTTTCTGACTCTCTTTTCCTTGTTTGACTTATCTGATTTTGAGTTCTTATCATCTCTTAAACTTGACTACTGTGCTTCGAGTAGATTTCTTTTACTACTGAATCCTTGCTTATTCCTGCTACTATTGTATGTTTGTGTTGCTTCTTTTTGTCAACATGTTGACCCTGCGCACATGTTCATTCCTTGCTATTTATATGTTGAAATGCAGAATCATGACTCTTTCTTGAATGATCCTGATTCCCTCAATATTGCGGGTGATTGCAAAAGTTTTCTTATGAACCCTAATTATACTCGTTTGTTTAAATTAATTGATTCCCCTCATTTAATTACTGTGATATTTTACATTGCTGAATTCTTTCCCAAAACTAAGCATATTTTGTACTTAGACTCAATTATTTACTCCATACCTTTACTGCCCCTTATATGACAATAATCAATCTATCTTAAACTGATTTCTTTCCTTAATTAACTCTCCGTTTGAGCAAGTAATCCCTTGATTAAAGGGGAGTACTTGTGTTAATTGATTCTGATTGTGATTATTTTCATGTTGAGTTGAAACTTTACTGGTTACCTTATTCTTCACTCGTTTTCAAAACTATAATTACTCTACCCTCTCTGCTTTCAAACAGACGAAAAATTGAGTTTAAAACACACTTACACTCAAAACTCTCTCTTTCTCTATTACTACTTGTGCTATTGCTTTGTCTAGCCAGCTAAAAGCCAAGGCTAGATTGTGGAATCCTGCTTACTTTACCTTTCTGCACCTTGGTTTCTCTACTGGTATGTGCTAGTTATTTTTAAAGCCTCAACAACAACATGTTCCTTTAATTGTTTCAGTTTCCCTCATTCTTGTTTACTTATATTTGTGGTTATGTAGTCAAGTTACATTACTAGTATGCTGTAATATGTTCCCTTTCCCTTTAGATTAATGCTCCCCCTATGTGTGTTTTAAAGCATATTTTGTCAGTCACTTGTTGTGTACCTGCTGTCTTATGAATCCAAAACCCCCATATCCCTTCTATGTGTTTGTGTTCCTTTGGCTGGTTTGTAGCCATGCCAGCAACAGCTATTGTTGTGCATGACTCAATCTAGACCCCTGCTGGGGTCATGTGCTTACAGACAAATGTATTCACTAAATCCCTTGACCCCCTTTGAATGGCTACTGATTTTGTGTAGTTTTGAGTTTTACTACTACTGCTGATCACTACTACAAAAAAGGTCTTTGGAGGCAATAAGAAACAGCATTTACGACAATAACAATAGACTCTATATCATTTACCGACAATTGATATTTAGCCGGTGATGCCGGGGTCGATAAAGCCTTTAGCGGTATTTCTATCAAAAGCTGGTAAAAGGTATGACTTATTGCCGCTAAAACTCATATGCTTTAATGTCAATTGTTTGCGACAATTATTGTGGCTGCTAAACCCATTCTAAAAACTAATAATGCTCCTTTAACGTTCATTTTTATAGCCGCTAAATTCAAAATATTTGTCGCTAAAAGTCCATACCTTTAGCGGTAATTGTTTTGTGGCAATTAGAGTGGCAACAATATCTCTTCTAAAAACGTATTAGTATGCCCCTTTAGCGTCCATTTTAATGGATAGTAAAGTCAATTAAATTGCCGCTAAAAATCATCTTTAATATGAATATAATGGTTACAATCCCTGTATAAACATCTTAATCCTGTTAAATTGACACTAAAATTCACAAGTTATAACGGTAAGTTTAGCCACCATTAATAATAGCTACTACATTCGACCAAAAAATAATGCAAATAACAAAACATATTGATATTAATTCATAAAACTATAGTATATCTCGTTAAATCTTAACAAACAAAAGAAAGTACTAATCCAAAATATTAATATCACAAAACCTTAAAAATTAACTCATATCGTTTGAAGTAAATAGCTAATGTCATTATATAACTAATCTTAACGAATAACAATCTTCAAATAATCTCTGAAACTCTTCGTCATATTGAAATCTTCCACCCGCTAAATTATCGAACATTAGACTATATGACCTAAAATTATAAAATAACTATGTCAATAGGAAGTAAATGTTGCCAACAACAAACTGATAATAGTTTGCGAGGTTTTGAAACTAAAAGTCCATAACCAGAAAGGGACACAAGCAAAATTGCAAGAATCTTCTTCATTAATGTCCCAAAAGTATGTAGTCTCATCTATGAAGTATTTTAGTATATCTGTAAATGCATATCATACAAGCAAACATATCAATTCAGCCTTTTGAGCATTCTTCACCTAAAATTGCTTGAAAAATATTGTTGAGAGAAGAATAGTAAGAATAGTCTGTCATTTGGATCATCACGTTTGAGATCAAATGCGCAATAGCATATATCAAATTTGTAACTACTACACAAGATATCATATCTAACAGCTCAAGACCAAAGTTTGAGATATAGTATTTTCATTGATGGCATAGAAAAAGGGAGTTGAATAAACATTTAAACTATAATTCGAACTTTATTATTCACAAACAGAGACAAAAGAGAACAAGTCTCCTCGCCTCTTTGGAAATATAACATGATGACAACTAACAGAAACTACACAAACTACTAAATCATGAATCTTAACTTCAATAACTTGCTCATGAGCTGAATACTGTACAAGAATGTAAAAAGCAACTATATATAGTTCGACTTCACCAAATGTGAGACTCTAACTTAATCTTCGACACATCCACAACTGGACATTTAAAACGTGAAAGACAAAATTTAATATTTGAAAGCACGTGATTTTTGACCCTCCCCGAGAATTTTCACATTTTTAGCATGAATATGTGAAATTGGGTCTAGTATAGCTATTTTTACTATTTTACTTTATTTCGTTGCAAAAAGAAAATTTCAAAAAATATATATATATAAATTTTAGTTTATGTATCTCTCATAAACTTGAAAAATACAAAAAATTGCACTTTATTTTTGTACTTTATATAATTTCGGAAATTACAAATAAATAAATAAAATATAGTTCTATTAAGGTTTTATAGTCATTTTAACTTTGAAAAAATACAAAAATATTACCTCATATTTTATCTTAATATTTAAAACGAAAATTACAAAAAAAATAGTTTCATTAATATTTTGTAGCTATTTTAAATCTTGAAAAAATATTTAAAAAGATATAGTTTTGTTTAAATACTAGTCTTATTTTTGGTAGTTATTTTGCTTACGTAGGACTAGTTAAGCAACGTGTTCCTATTTCTCGGGTCCGGGCAAAAGAATAATATTCGGGTTCAAACTACCCGGTTTTAGGCCTAATTTTCGGACCTAGCCCATAATAAACCGTGTCCAGGACACATGGGGAACCCCACCACGCGTGGGGGACATAAGTCTCGAACCCCACCACGCGTGGGGCTCATTTTTTGGGGCAAACCCATACAAATGCACGAGACTTGGACTGGAAAAAGGGAGAATTTTTTGAAAACGGACCACTGTTCACGCTTCTTCTTCATAAAAGAAGAAGAAGCAAAACCAAAGAAAACCCTACTTCCCCCCTCGTCCCCACACCACCTGCCCAACGCCAAAACCATCCCAAACACCACCCCGTCACTACAAAAAACCCACGACCAAACCTACCCACACCCAGTCCGTCGACCACCCTCCTCCTCCATCACTCTCGACAAACCACCATGGTTACCCAAACTAGTCCATAACCATCGTCGTCAACCCGTTGCGAGCTCCCCCCGTCGACCAAGCATCACCCCAGCACCCCGACCAACAGCGACAACCCATCGCCGCAGCCCAACTCCTCATCGCCTTACCACCGTCCGAACCCCAGCAGCATCCATCGACGACTCGTCAAGCAGCAGCCATCGCTGCTGCGTCGTCCAACCACCCCTCGTCGTCAACTGTCCAACGACCCCTTTGTTGCAGCTTCACGCAACAGTTGCTGCGTCGAAAAATACAGCAGCTGTTGCTGCGTCGCTGCGTTGCTGAGTGGCTCAGCCGTTGCTTCAGTCCGGTGAGGTTGTTTTGTTCGTCGAGGTCCGGCGCGTCGAGTCCGTCCGTTGAAGTCGATGTAGAGGTTTGGTCCCTGGTTCTATTCGTTTCTGTCTGTTCAGGTTAGTAAGCCTCACTGTATTAGATAAAGAAATTTTACGTTCAATGTTCGAAGTTGCAATATATCGATTGATATGATAATTTTCTGCCCATGTTTCACCGTATGCATTTTAGTTCATTTCTGGGTTATGTTATTATTGTTTACTTGATGTCGTTTGATTTAGTTGTATTAGCAGTCTTAAGACACAGCTTGACGTTGATTCGCTCGTCCCTTCATTGTCTTAGTTTATTTGGACAAAATTAATATTAGTACCTGTTGTTACTACGCCCGAAGCACTCATTCGCCTAACTTCTTTTATTAAATCTTGACAAGTTATGAGATTTTAGTTGTACGGAGGCCGTAAGTTTTAGTATTGTTAAAGGCGTAGAAATGGCATCCTTTAAAAATAAATAAATAAATACAAAAAAATGAATAAAAAATAATAATAAAAATAAATAAAATGAGACGAGCCTCGTCGGAAATGGCATTCTTAAACTCGGGTGCACATTTATGTGACCCAAATCCAAATCTCGGCGAAATCGAAATGTGTCTTTAATCACGGGTACATTGACTGTGACGTGGTATGAGATGCATTTCCATGACGTTGCAAATTCTTTTTTTTAATAATGAATGAGACGAGCCTCGCCAAATAAAAATGCAAATTGCGGGGCCCTCAATAATTAGTCATAATAAATACTTAGAATTTGGGATGTACCGTTTAGTGAATCTCACTGTCTTCCCTAAAGATAATAACGCGTTAGCCTCTTTAGACGCGATTTAATTAAATTACTTTCTTAAACTCGGGTGTGCATTTCATGCGACCCAAATCCAAATCCTAAAACATCAAATAAAATATGTTTCGGATTGTGGGTGCATTTCATGTGACACAGTCCAAAGATATGTTTTGAGCGATGTTCACATTCCTAAAAAAATAATGATAATAAAGCGGTAAAAGATAAAATTTGCACATGGTTCATAATTGTATTAAAAATCAGATAAATAAGCCGAATATAACAGTTGAGCGACCGTGCTAGAACCACGGAACTCGAGAATGCCTAACACCTTCTCCCGGGTTAACAGAATTCCTTATCCGGATTTCTGGTACGCAGACTGTAAGATAGAGTCATTCTTTTCCTCGATTCGGGATTAAAATTGGTGACTTGGGACACCCTAAATCTCCCAAGTGGCGACTCTGAAATAATTAAACAAATCCCGTTTCGATTGTCCTTTAATTGGAAAAAACTCCCCTGCACCCCCCGGGCGCGGAAAAAGGAGGTGTGACAGCTCTGGCGACTCTGCTGGGGATTAAAACCCAGAACCACTGGTTCAGGGTTAAGAATTCGAGCTTAGAATAATTGTTATTATTTGGCTTTATTTATTATCTGATTTTTACATGTTTGAGCCTAATGTGCTAAATGTTGCTTTTACCGCTTTGATATTATGTGAACTGTATATAAATTGTGCCGAAACCTATACTTTCTGAGTCTTCTAAATCATGAAGAAGGGCATACTTCGTATGACTTCTTTTCTGTATAGTGTCAAATCCCAATTTAGAACGAAGTTCGGATAAGTTGCTAAGCCGGTGAAGCTTCTGTATTCCCGGTACGCTGCCCCCTCTCGGCTCGAGCTGTCCGCTCGGGTAAGCCAGGTCTAGAACAAACACCCAGGTTCTGAACCTAGTATAACAAAGCCACATGCCGGATCCCTAGTAGGAACGTTTATTTGCATCATGTGCATTTGACTTAGGGGACTCAACACAAGGGTTGGGTCCGTCTAGGACAAGCAACCTGAAAATAATAGACCATCTTATGGCATCCTATGTGCTACATGTTATATTCAGTCAAGGGCGAATGGGTCATTTGGTCATTTCCAGCATGATGTTATTTTAATCAAAGCATGGGGAACATTTGTGAAATCCAAGAAGCATTGGAATTCCCTATGTCCCCCACGCTTGCTTTTTGGGAAAGCACACGGGGAACATTTGTGGAATCCAAGAAGTCTTGGAATTCCCATATGTTCCCCACGCTTCATATGTTGGGAAAAGCGCATGGGGAGCTTTTGCGGAATCCAAGGAGTCTTGGAAATCATTATGTCCCCCATGCCACATTTTTGAAAATATATATGTATATATATAAAATTAAAAAAAAAACATTGGAAATTCAAAAGAAAAAAAAGATTTTGTACGTTTCCACAAATTAGAAAATTGTGAAAGATGAAAATGACACCGTAGAGATATGCTACTTATTTTAGAAGAAAGAAAAAACCAATGTCCGAGTAGTGTCGAAACTCTGTCGAAATTTTGAGAATATAAAATAAAAAATATATGTCTTATTAGTTTGTTTTATTAAAAAAAAAGCATTAATAGAAAAGAAAATTGTTTGTCTTGCCATAAAAATGAAAAAAAGAGTCTTGTTTTAAAAATATGTGTTATTTATTTGTTTATGAAAATGACAAAATTAAAATAATCCAAAAATATTTTCTCCATTATTAGCTTCTCTAGGAAGTCTTTCTAATTGTTTTCAAAAAAATAATATAATATAAAATAATAAAAAATAAAAAATAAAACAAATCCGAAAATATTTTGATTCTCTTTCAGAAGTTGAAAAGAAAATTCAAAATCCAAAAAAAAAACATTTTGAGAAGCATTTCTTTTATTAAAAGCAAAATTCCGAATAAAGGAAAAAAAGAGAGCAAATGAAAATTCAAAAATATGTCTTAGAAGTGTTTCTTGTAAAAAGAAAATCAATCAAAAATGCTTCCTTTCTTCTTTTAAAGTAGTTCTTTTGACCGAACTACGCGGGTTTGATTCTCACCGGATGTGAGATACGTAGGCAACCCTCATCGGGTCCAACCCCACCTTCTCAAAAAAGAAGGAATGTTTTATGTTTTTCGTTAATTTGTTTGTTTGTTATGAGTAAAAAATAATAGTCTATTTGATTGTTGTGGGAAAAATAATAAAAACAAAAAAAATATAGAAAATGGAAAAGGGTCCTCTCAAAAATAGTTTATTCGACCGAACTACGCGGGTTTGATTCTCACCGGATGTGAGATACGTAGGCAACCCTCATCGGGTCCAACCCCACCTTCTCAAAAAAAAGAAGGAATGTTTTATGTTTTTCGTTAATTTGTTTGTTTGTTATGAATGAAAAATAATAGTCTATGTGATTGTCGTGAAAAAAGAATAATAATAAAAAAAAATAGAAATGGAAAAGGGTCTTCTCAAAAATAGCTTATTTGCCCGAACTACGCGGGTTTGATTCTCACCGGATGTGAGATACGTAGGCAATCCTCATCGGGTCCAACCCCCCTTTTGCTAAAAAGCCAAAAACAAATAATAATGAAAAACAAAAAAAAAACATGTCAAAGATTTTTAATTTTGTCGTAAATAAGTCTAGTGATGTAACTTCCCCCTTTTACAAAAAATATAGCAAAAACAAATCTGTCAAATTTTAATTGTCATAAATAAGTCAGGTGATGCTGTTTTGTCATAAATAGCCGAATGTTCCCGAAAGGGACGCCGGAAGGCTGACTTTGCATAAATAGCCACCTTCGGGTCATGTTTAGAATTTTTGGTCTAAGTTGACCCACACAGCCTTATAAATCTTCGTCCCCGAGGCGCTGAAGGGCCGTGTTTTGCAACACCAAGTTTTTATTATAATTTGAAAAAAAAAGTCGACGGTCAGGTGAATACCGTTCAAATTTTGTCATAATAAGCCGAGCCAGCTTCGGCCGCGTCTTAAACCGTTCTTGCCGAAATAGCCTTAGAGTATCTTTCAGTTGTCGAAGGGTTATTTTCGTAAAAGAACGGACAAGTTTGTAAAAATATCATAAAATAATCCTCCCCGGCCTCAAATTTATGTGAAATTTGGAAGGGGCCACATTTGCAAAAAATAACCATTTGGTTGCATTTGTCGAACAGAGAAAGGGAGCTGGAATTTTGTTTTGGAGTCTACCAATCTTTTGATTAGAACATGCGGTTTGTTTGATTTTCAAGTTTGCGGGTCATCTTTAAATCTTTGAAACCCAGTTGGTTCTAATATGAAAATTGAAAATGTTTACTGTTGTTTATCTTTTATTGGCACGAACTACGCAAGGTCTGATTCATGCGGGGTCATGATACGTAGGCAATCTCCATAAGATTCGACCACAACAAAAAAAAAGAAATGAAAAAAAGAAATGAAAAAAAAAGAAATGGAAAAAAGAAATGAAAAAGAAATGAAAAAAAATGAAAAAAAGAAATGAAAAAAAAATGAAAAAAAGAACGAAAAAAAAATGAAAAGAAAAAGCGAAAAAGAAAACAAAGAAAAAGAAAAAAGATGTTGTTAATAATGAGGACCGACTGAGTCCATTCTAACTTGTTTGTTTTGCAAATAAAATTAAGGTGGTTGGTTTGTGGTAAGCCGGACAATGACACCCAGAATCCTTTACTTGCACCTCATGACACACACTCTGCTGGGATCAGGCCTGATAACAGAAGCACTCGAATCCTGTTGGAAACTTGTTGACGGAGATTGATGATATTGAAGCTGGTAACGGTCTTGACAGCATTGCTGCGAAGCTCAGTGGCTAAGATGCCAGTTTTGATAAAGTGGGAGCACGCTCCGTTCCTTGGATTAGCAAAAGAGAAGCTGGTGGTGGCTTATTTTGTTGTCATTTCTGTTGTCCGAATTATTCTTAGAGTTGTAATCCGAATATTTTCTGGCGTCAAACCTTCTTATCTTTCCATTTTGTCATAGCAGTTTGTTTAAATTTTGTCCAGTTTGTGTTAGGATTTTATTCTGGTTGTTTGTTTGTTTTATTATTCAAACCATTTCGCCGGTAGTCTAATACAAAGCCGGTCTTTTGTTAGTTCCAGTCGTCTTTTCGTTTAGTCCTTTTATCATTTCGCTCAATGCCGATTCTAGGGACATGACATGCGCACCCAGTTTGGGCATAATCTTAAAAGTTAATCATAAAACCCTGGAAAGGCGATTCAGACCATTTAAAGGAAATAAGGACGGTTGAGATTATTCAGAGCTCGAGTCATATGGAACTGGGGCAAGTGAAACACAAAGAAAAACCGTTAAAAGCAAGATTCGCCAAATTGGCATGAGGGTCGCCCAACGGTGCTTTAGAAGTGACAAATGAACAAACATATGTTGAACATAATTGTCAAGTCCAGCACCATCAGAAGAGACTACAATTTTAAATCGTGTTGTTTGCACTTGGCATATTTTGAAGACTGGAATGACGAAGGCATTTTGTTCTGCTACCCAAACACTTTATCCTTCGTTACCCCTTTTGAGCCTTATTTATTTTCTTTCATACCCCTCGTTCGGAATCAGTAGCAACGAAGAAAAAAAAGAACACAACAAAAAGAAAAGCGAAAAATGGAAAAAAAAAAGAAAAGAAAAGAAAATTGATAACAAAGAAAAAAAAATCAAATGAAAAGAGGAATTGGGAACTACGTTTGACCTGATTCCTCAAAGAGGATATGTAGGCGCTTCACGGCTCGGTCATAGTTTTGAAAAATGAAAAAAAAATCAATTAAAATATCCCAAAGCAAGAAACTGGGGCAAAAGTTGCGTTTGTTGTAAATAAATCTAATTCCGAAGGTTGTAATTAATAACCCAAAATTAATGCATTTTTTTGAGCCTTTTATACCCTTTCTTTCTAGCCCTATCCAAAACCCACATTACGGTCCAAAGAAAGACCTTCCGATCAGTCTTCAAAAGATGTCAAGTCAGACTAATGAAGAGTCTTGCCGGCGAGCATAACATTCTGTTCCACAGCAAAAGGGACTCTAATCTCCAGCAGAAAGAGTCATACCGGCGACACTCCAAATCCCCAGCTGGAGAGAGATATAAAACGAGAGAGTCTTATTGGTGAAAACCTTCACAGGCACCATAAGGCGATGAAAGCTGAGAGAAAATCCAAAAATGAGAGAGACTTGATAGTGAAAACTCTTCGGGCACTACAAGTCGAATAAGATTGAGAATCAGAGGGGGAATCGCCAATGGAAGATCTTAAAGATGATTGACGGCAGAGGATAGGCCACATACGCATGTCATGGCCATTAGAGTCGGTATCTGCATTTGATAAGTTTTTATTTATAGTTTCTTTTGTAAAAGAGTCATCGTTTCCTTTGTCTTTTATTTTGTTTCTGTTATCTTTCTCCTTTCATAGAAAAATCCCCAATAGAGTCTGTTTGGTCAGAACAAGTGTGAATTGACTTCAAAATAGGCCATCAGCTTTCCAAAATGAGATCTGACTAGTACATCCAAGTGGTATAGTCAGCAGGGAACAAACGTGAGGCCAATGTCAAAAGATATCTCCAGCAGAAGGGAATTGACAGAGGGACTGACAAGTGTCAAGAGGGATACCATTGCCTTTATCAAAGGTTATAAACCTCAAGGCCAAAGCCCGTGGGCAAATCAAGGAGAACAATGAGCATGATTTGGGAAAATCATACTAGACTAAAAGGTCGGGGAAATGCCAGTTTACGAGCTATGCCACAAAAGAAGAGGGATATCCCCAGAAAAGAATTATCCCCAGCAAATAATATCATCCCCAACAAGTTGTGGAGCGCAAAGCAAGGAAGGAGAAAGGGAAAACCATCCCAGTAGGAGTATCACAACCAACCGCCATGTTTTAAACTAACAAATTTTGTTTGATTTGAAACAGGTAAAAGAATGGGCATTGACGCCAGAAACGCATGCCACAAGGGATATTATCAAACTGGGGTAGAAAATTTTCCTTCCATTTAGAAAATTTTCTGGAAGTCAGGTACCCCCAGCTGATAACATTTTACCCCCAACAGGTAAGTAAATCAAGGGAGGTAGTCTTTGAAGGAAGAAGCTATGCAAAAACAAAACAAAAAAGGAATATAAAAAAAAGAATAATAATAAAAAATGGGAAAGGTAGAATAGGAAAAGTTCATCCCAATCCCCAGCAAGTATTCGAGGTAAGACATTTTCAAGTCTTAAAGATACTTTGGGTTCATCCGCCCTCAAATAGGATCTGTTGGGTTCATCCGCCCTCAAATAGGATATGTCGGGTTCATCCGCCCTCAAATAGGATATGTTGGGTTCATCCGCCCTCAAATAGGATATGTTGGGTTCATCCGCCCTCAAATAGGATATGTTGGGTTCATCCGCCCTCAAATAGGATATGTCGGGTTCATCCGCCCTCAAATAGGATATGTCGGGTTCATCCGCCCTCAAATAGGATATGTTGGGTTCATCCGCCCTCAAATAGGATATGTTGGGTTCATCCGCCCTCAAATAGGATATGTTGGGTTCATCCGCCCTCAAATAGGATATGTCGGGTTCATCCGCCCTCAAACAGGATATGTCGGGTTCATCCGCCCTCAAATAGGATATGTTGGGTTCATCCGCCCTCAAATAGGATCTGTTGGGTTCATCCGCCCTCAAATAGGATATGTCGGGTTCATCCGCCCTCAAATAGGATCTGTCGGGTTCATCCGCCCTCAAATAGGATCTGTTGGGTTCATCCGCCCTCAAATAGGATATGTTGGGTTCATCCGCCCTCAAATAGGATATGTTGGTTTCAGTCTTTACTTTTAAGTGTTGAAATTGGGAGCCCGCCCAGATAATAGAGGCATACATTCCACGTCTTTACCCATAGGAGACACACTTCCTAAGTTCAATTTTACCATAGGAGACGCACTTCCTAAGTTCAGTTTCACCGATAGGAGACGCACTTCCTAAGTTCAGTTTCACCGATAGGAGACGCACTTCCTAAGTTCAGTTTCACCAATAGGAGACGCACTTCCTAAAGTTCAGTTTCACCATAGGAGACGCACTTCCTAAAGCAAGTTTCACCAATAGGAGACGCACTTCCTAAGCAAGTTTCACCAGTAGGAGACGCACTTCCTAAGCAAGTTTCACCAGTAGGAGACGCACTTCCTAAGCAAGTTTTATCAGTAGGAGACGCACTTCCTAAGATAAGTTTCACCAGTAGGAGACGCACTTCCTAAGTTTCAGTTTCACCAATAGGAGACGCACTTCCTAAGATATGTTTCACCATAGGAGACGCACTTCCTAAAGATCAGTTTCACCATAGGAGACGCACTTCCTAAAGTTCAGTTTCACCATAGGAGACGCACTTCCTAAGTTCAGTTTTACCATAGGAGACGCACTTCCTAAGTTCAGTTTCACCAGTAGGAGACGCACTTCCTAAGCAAGTTTTATCAGTAGGAGACGCACTTCCTAAGATAAGTTTCACCAGTAGGAGACGCACTTCCTAAGCAAGTTTCACCAGTAGGAGACGCACTTCCTAAGCAAGTTTTATCAGTAGGAGACGCACTTCCTAAGATAAGTTTCACCAGTAGGAGACGCACTTCCTAAGCAAGTTTCATCAATAGGAGACGCACTTCCTAAGTCAGTTTCACCATAGGAGACGCACTTCCTAAAGCAAGTTTCACCAATAGGAGACGCACTTCCTAAGCAAGTTTTATCAGTAGGAGACGCACTTCCTAAGATAAGTTTCACCAGTAGGAGACGCACTTCCTAAGCAAGTTTTATCAGTAGGAGACGCACTTCCTAAGCAAGTTTTATCAGTAGGAGACGCACTTCCTAAGATAAGTTTCACCAATAGGAGACGCACTTCCTAAAAATATTTCACCAGTAGGAGACGCACTTCCTAAGCAAGTTTCACCAATAGGAGACGCACTTCCTAAGCAAGTTTCACCAATAGGAGACGCACTTCCTAAGCAAGTTTCACCATAGGAGACGCACTTCCTAAAGTTCAGTTTCACCATAGGAGACGCACTTCCTAAGTTCAGTTTCACCATAGGAGACGCACTTCCTAAGTTCATTTCACCCATAGGAGACGCACTTCCTAAGTTTAGTTCTACCAATAGGAGACGCACTTCCTAAGTTCAGTTTTACCATTAGGAGACGCACTTCCTAAGAATAGGTTCACCAATAGGAGACGCACTTCCTAAGTTGATTTCACCAATAGGAGACGCACTTCCTAAGCTAAGTTTTACCAATAGGAGACGCACTTCCTAGATCTATTGTACCAATAGGAGACGCACTTCCTAAGAATAGTTTCACCCAGTAGGAGACGCACTTCCTAAAAACAGTCATCCCCAATAGGAGACGCACTTCCTAAGTTTATTGTACCCAATAGGAGACACACTTCCTAAGTTTATGGTACCCATAGGAGACGCACTTCCTAAGTTTATTGTACCCCCAGGAGACGCACTTCCTCAAAGTTTAGTTTTACCCGTAGGAGACGCACTTCCTAATCAAGATTTTACTCATAGGAGACGCACTTCCTAGTTCTAGTCACTGAAGTTTTCACCCTTAGGAGACGCACTTCCTAGTTTAGCTCATTCCGATTCAACCATAGAAGACACACTTTCTAGTTTGAGTCATTGAGGTTTTTATTTTAGCAGACACATTTGCTAGCAAGAGTTTTGGCTTTACTCATAGGAGATGCACATCCTAGCCTAGTCTTTAGTTTACTCTCATCATTGCATCAGTAGTGTAAGTGAGTTACGATTTTGCTAACGACTCACAAACCTTCCCAGTACAAACTGGGTTAGGAAATTTTGTTTGTTTTGTTTGTTTTGATTGTCAGGGACCCGCCTGTAGAACGGAGGTTGTTCCGTGTCGAAGATAGAAGAAGTCAGAAGTCCGCTTGTAGAACGGGGAAACATTTTTCAAGATCAAGCAGTGACCCACTGGAAAGCAAAAGGTTACAACAAAAATCCCCAGCACTCAATCCAAGATAGAAGCAACAAGAAGCTCGCCCCAAGAATGCAAGTCAACATTCTGGGATGATCAACAAAAGCTGGTCACCAAAAAACAAAAAAAAAAACAAGAAGAAAAAGAGAAAAAAAAAATAACCCAAATTACGGAAGTGGAGAACAAATGTGGTCTGCTCAAGAACTAGCACCTACAACTAGCAAGTATCAAGGTTCAGATCCAAAGTCTGCATGAAGCACCATTCAAGACTCAAGACCAAGTTTCAGAAGACTTAAGAGATAGAAATCCTTGTAACAAGTAGCTGATAGGCTTAGTTAGTCTTTTTCAGTTTTCATTTTTGTTGTAATGACAGGACCGCGGACCGGAACCTCGACGGAACGGCACCTCGATCGGCTCTCCACCTCGGTACACCTCACTATCTCTATCATATCCCGAACTACACGTGGCCTGATTCCTGTATAACCAAGGATATGTAGGCAGCTCAGATACCAGGGCTCGGTCACAATCCCTCCCTTTCCTTAAGTGTAGTCCATCCAAGTAATGGTCGGGTCAAAAACACGTCTAGTCATTCTTTGTCGGAAAACTCTTCGTGTTTCCAGTCAAAGAGGGGCAGCTGTAAGCACGTGATTTTTGACCCTCCCCGAGAATTTTCACATTTTTAGCATGAATATGTGAAATTGGGTCTAGTATAGCTATTTTTACTATTTTACTTTATTTCGTTGCAAAAAGAAAATTTCAAAAAATATATATATATATAAATTTTAGTTTATGTATCTCTCATAAACTTGAAAAATACAAAAAATTGCACTTTATTTTTGTACTTTATATAATTTCGGAAATTACAAATAAATAAATAAAATATAGTTCTATTAAGGTTTTATAGTCATTTTAACTTTGAAAAAATACAAAAATATTACCTCATATTTTATCTTAATATTTAAAACGAAAATTACAAAAAAAATAGTTTCATTAATATTTTGTAGCTATTTTAAATCTTGAAAAAATATTTAAAAAGATATAGTTTTGTTTAAATACTAGTCTTATTTTTGGTAGTTATTTTGCTTACGTAGGACTAGTTAAGCAACGTGTTCCTATTTCTCGGGTCCGGGCAAAAGAATAATATTCGGGTTCAAACTACCCGGTTTTAGGCCTAATTTTCGGACCTAGCCCATAATAAACCGTGTCCAGGACACATGGGGAACCCCACCACGCGTGGGGGACATAAGTCTCGAACCCCACCACGCGTGGGGCTCATTTCTTGGGGCAAACCCATACAAATGCACGAGACTTGGACTGGAAAAAGGGAGAATTTTTTGAAAACGGACCACTGTTCACGCTTCTTCTTCATAAAAGAAGAAGAAGCAAAACCAAAGAAAACCCTACTTCCCCCCTCGTCCCCACACCACCTGCCCAACGCCAAAACCATCCCAAACACCACCCCGTCACTACAAAAAACCCACGACCAAACCTACCCACACCCAGTCCGTCGACCACCCTCCTCCTCCATCACTCTCGACAAACCACCATGGTTACCCAAACTAGTCGACGACCGAGTGTCCGTCAACCACCAGTCTTCTCCCTCGTCGTCACTGTCACCCCAGCACCCCGACCAACAGCGACAACCCATCGCCGCAGCCCAACTCCTCATCGCCTTACCACCGTCCGAACCCCAGCAGCATCCATCGACGACTCGTCAAGCAGCAGCCATCGCTGCTGCGTCGTCCAACCACCCCTCGTCGTCAACTGTCCAACGACCCCTTTGTTGCAGCTTCACGCAACAGTTGCTGCGTCGAAAAATACAGCAGCTGTTGCTGCGTCGCTGCGTTGCTGAGTGGCTCAGCCGTTGCTTCAGTCCGGTGAGGTTGTTTTGTTCGTCGAGGTCCGGCGCGTCGAGTCCGTCCGTTGAAGTCGATGTAGAGGTTTGGTCCCTGGTTCTATTCGTTTCTGTCTGTTCAGGTTAGTAAGCCTCACTGTATTAGATAAAGAAATTTTACGTTCAATGTTCGAAGTTGCAATATATCGATTGATATGATAATTTTCTGCCCATGTTTCACCGTATGCATTTTAGTTCATTTCTGGGTTATGTTATTATTGTTTACTTGATGTCGTTTGATTTAGTTGTATTAGCAGTCCTAAGACACAGCTTGACGTTGATTCGCTCGTCCCTTCATTGTCTTAGTTTATTTGGACAAAATTAATATTAGTACCTGTTGTTACTACGCCCGAAGCACTCATTCGCCTAACTTCTTTTATTAAATCTTGACAAGTTATGAGATTTTAGTTGTACGGAGGCCGAAAGTTTTAGTATTGTTAAAGGCGTAGAAATGGCATCCTTTAAAAATAAATAAATAATTACAAAAAAAAATGAATAAAAAATAATAATAAAAATAAATAAAATGAGACGAGCCTCGTCGGAAATGGCATTCTTAAACTCGGGTGCACATTTATGTGACCCAAATCCAAATCTCGACGAAATCGAAATGTGTCTTTAATCACGGGTACATTGACTGTGACGTGGTATGAGATGCATTTCCATGACGTTGCAAATTCTTTTTTTAATAATGAATGAGACGAGCCTCGCCAAATAAAAATGCAAATTGCGGGGCCCTCAATAATTAGTCATAATAAATACTTAGAATTTGGGATGTACCGTTTAGTGAATCTCACTGTCTTCCCTAAAGATAATAACGCGTTAACCTCTTTAGACGCGATTTAATTAAATTACTTTCTTAAACTCGGGTGTGCATTTCATGCGACCCAAATCCAAATCCTAAAACATCAAATAAAATATGTTTCGGATTGTGGATGCATTTCATGTGACACAGTCCAAAGATATGTTTTGAGCGATGTTCACATTCCTAAAAAAATAATGATAATAAAGCGGTAAAAGATAAAATTTGCACATGGTTCATAATTGTATTAAAAATCAGATAAATAAGCCGAATATAACAGTTGAGCGACCGTGCTAGAACCACGGAACTCGGGAATGCCTAACACCTTCTCCCGGGTTAACAGAATTCCTTATCCGAATTTCTGGTACGCAGACTGTAAGATAGAGTCATTCTTTTCCTCGATTCGGGATTAAAATTGGTGACTTGGGACACCCTAAATCTCCCAAGTGGCGACTCTGAAATAATTAAACAAATCCCGTTTCGATTGTCCTTTAATTGGAAAAAACTCCCCTGCACCCCCCGGGCGCGGAAAAAGGAGGTGTGACAGCTCTGGCGACTCTAATCAATCCTCTTTTGCAACTACAAGATCATATTAAGGGAACAGAAGTACTGCAAGAATTTAAGAAACTTGAAGATTGGAGGATTAATGCCATTTTTTTGTTGTTCAATGGGATGTTAAATTGGTGATTTATGATTGCAAAACAGAGGAGAAAACCTGCTAATTGATTTGATTATGATTGTGGTAAACAAAGGTGATGTTTCAAATAGCAGCAACTCCCAATTTTAGATTACTCAAGGTAATGTTTCAAGCCGCTGTGTGTAGCAGCAACATCTTACTACAGCTATTACTAATGCTGATGGTCGACGAGCAATAACTCCTAACAATTCCGGACAGCAGCAGCGGAATGCAATCACAACAGGAGCTGTAGGTATACTTACAACTGGTGAGCAGCAGCAGCAGGACATAAAGTCACCAACTATCACTTTGGAGGACAGGAATTTGCTCGATGCCTTGGTAAGTTCCAAACCACTAAACTCTATAGTTTCAGCACACTAGATTAAGTAAAATTCAGCTAGAATCCTATAACTCTACTCTTTCAACTAGAATGAATGGAACACTATAGTAACTTTCAAAATAGGCTAACTATTACTACTTCAGCTGGCACACACGAATTCAGCTAACTGGCGTAAGGGATGACTTAATCAGAGATGGAGAAGAATATTAGAGTCTAGAAGAAAGGTGAAGATGAATAAGGTTTGAAGAAGTTTACGAGAATTTGCAGAAGAAGGAAGAAAACTGCAGAAGTTTGATCAAACAATAGAAAACTCAAATAGTAGCTTGCCGAAGGATAAAGATGAGTAGTACAATGAGACATTGAAGTATTTTCAGCAACATTAGGTATCCTTGATGTTTGTGGTACTCGTTCATGGCCAATATTGGCAGCAGAGACATGATAAATATTAAAACACCAGATAACAATACTTTTATTGGATTAAAACTTCATTAATAATGTACATAACTTATAAAATCGAATTAACTGTTCATTTGAGATATTTTGAGGCATATATTCATTGGAAGCATATTTGCGCATCAATTGTCGCATTTCGAGTAATTCCGATTGCATCTTCTCCTGATTTTGTTTCATCAGATTCATTTCTTCATTATGTTTATCCTTTAACTCGGTTATCTCTTGTGTTAACCTTTGGACAGCTTCATTAGATGAATCCTCTCCAACAATATTTTCTAAGGAAGATCTACTACCCCATAGAATAGAAGGAGTTCGACCAAGTCCTAAACCACGAACATATCCACTATTGTCATCTCCGAACAACTGAGAATACACATCGCCTTCCCTAGCAACAACGCGAGGAAGTTGGTTAGTAGAGCTCTCACTATTGTTCGTCCTTTCATTTATCATTTCCTGGCCATAAAATACATAAATCCAATTTGGAATTCATTTATTCACTTTTATGGTTTTTCCTAACTATTTCCCAATTAAGAAAAAAAAAGAAAAAAAAAAAGAAATCTTACAATTGCCTTGACAAAATCATCATCCAGTGGTCTACCATCCTTACGTTTTGTATGAGTTAATGTGAAAACTTGTGCTCGTGTAGGCTTTATCCCATTTACAGCCTAATATAATAAAATTGATGTAAGATATGCGTGAAAAAAAAATTAAAACATTATAGTTAGTAATTTGAACAAGTTTGCCTGCTCATCCATCAAGGTAGCAATACTTTTGGATCCTCCCGTGTGAGACATCTTTTGATTGCCCCTATTATTTCTATTTGCTTGGGAACACCACTGTCGTTGAAATATTAAAATGATATCTTATAAATTATACATAAAAATTGAGCATAACTAAAACTAAAACACTAAAAATATTCAACTAGAGGTGTTTTAAAGATTTTTTAATACCTTAGCTTTGTTTGAAAGCCAATAAACGATACGACCACTCCATTGATCCCTCGGTATGCGACTTGGTCTATTTTTCAGCAAAAGGTCTTTAGTCTTATATTTTCGCAAATACTCACCTTTTAACTCACACTTGTAATCTTTCCATTTCTTTCCTAGTGACTTTAGGACATAAGCTTCTCCTCGTCTTGGGATAGAGAACTTCTTCTAAAAAAATTAAAGCCAATATTTAGAAAAAAATATCATGTATAAAAGATTGAACCCATTCATATAATAATAATAATACTAATAATAATAATAATAATAACAACAACAACAACTACTCCATACCCTCACAAAATCCACCAATTTCTTCTTTTCCTCCTTGTCAAAATTTCTCCAATCATCTACATGTAAAGATGTTAGTTCTGGAGTTCTCGCAATGATTCCTAGAAAGCTAGCAAGCTTTCGACCTTTTCCCCAATAGATTGGTTATGATTATTAAACAGCACATCAACTACCTTCCCCGGAGGAAGTTTCCAAATATTTTTTAGTAAAGTAAGCCCACGAACCTTTCTTGGCTCCAAATTACCTAGAATAGAAGATTCAAAGGTCATCAAATGACAAAAACTTATATGGTTAAATCTGTTAAATAACAAATGATTTCAAACTTATATGATTTCATTCCTTTATCGAGGCAGCAACTTGATGGAATAAACAAAATTGAAGCTCGATCAAAGACAATGACAGTAACAAAGCACGATGGGCAACAACAACTTGAGAATTTTGTTATTTATTACTTGTAGTTATTTCAAATCTTGACAGATAGATGACTACCTTCTGATATTACTTGTAATCATCCCTTCTATAATGCTGCCCGTATTATGCCATGTGTTAACTCTGCAAATGAGTTCCATACTACATGCAATTGAAATTTACGTCATACTTGGCACTTTAGGTGCAATGGATGACTACAAGTAATATCAGAATGTAGTCATCTATCGAGGCTACGTGGTTTTTAATTCTTGTGTGCTAACTGCTTAGTAGTTAGGAGGTCGTAGTTTGTGTTACTACTGTGCTTAATTATAATCTAAGCTAGTATGATTTTTTCTTTAACAAATCTGACCTACATCAGGAAATCTAAAAATGAATGTGAAAAATACTATCACCAAAGGTTGTAGTGAGGAAGCAAGTATTCATCGATCGGAAGTTTAGTAGTATTGTGTTTTGTAGGAACTTTCCAGCTCGATTCCAAATTAATCGTATTCCAAAAGTTGAACAGTTTGCCTCCTCAATCATCATCATACTCAAGAGTCAAGAGTAACGAAAACCAAACAAGTCAACATGAAATTTTTTGATCTATCTTGAAAATTCACAAAAAGCACTTTCAAAGCTTATACATCTGCATTTTAAAGTTCTTGGAAAAAAAAGAAAACAAGAGAAGGAGATCGACCTAGAAAAAGGGGGAAAACTGAATTAAACAAAAATATTGAGCCTGGGCTTGGTGGCGTCTCAAATGGAACAATACACACACACACACACACACACATATATATATATAGGAATATATTAAATCAGTAGGTGTGATCATACTTATATATATATATATATATATATATATATATTCTCCAATTGGATTATAAAGAGTTGGAATTCTAAAAAAAGAATATGTACATATATTAAGTTCACACTCATTATTGTCACAAAGAAATATGCTAGTAGTAGATATATTGGTGTACTTCAGATCCAGTTAATTAAATTCTGATAGTAACCACAAAGAATTAAAGAGACAAAAGAAAATTAAACAGGGGTGGGATCAAGATTCAAGAGACAACCAGCTGATTGTGATTGCGAACGCAGAATCTGGTAGGTCTGGGCTTGAAGTTCTTTCTAATTCTCTTAAACAATTAAGATTTGAAAATGATTCCGGAGAAAAGTATTACCTGATTCATCATCATTTTGTTGAACTTTAGTACCACCATCAAAACTATTCAAATCACAAGATTGATCATCATGTGCCTGATCTTCAGAAGAGTTATGATTATCCATCAACTGCTCAATAGAAGGCTGGGTTGCAGAATGGTTTAGACCATCCATCAAATGCTCAATATAAGGTCGCACATCTTTATCGTCGTCTTGTTCAATTACCAGTCGGTTGCGACCTCTAGTTCGCATAGTTCCTTCTCCAAAATAAAAAAAAAATTATCTAGCTGCATTACGCTATATTAGTACTAGATTGACTCTAACAAATCAGCAGGCCACTTGCAAAACATGAGGAAGCATCATCCAAATCTCAATATGTGAAAAATATCAACAACTCAGGTAACACAAACAAAGCCTTGCGACAAATATTGTTCTAGAGATAAGAGTTATTTATGCACTAGGAAAATAATTATCAAGTTATAGTACCACCTTATAATATCACATTTAAATGGATACAATAAGCAAAATATAAGTAGAAGAAAGCACAATAAATTCACTCAAGCATCCAATATATTCAAATTTTTGAAGCAAAAAAATAACACCCTTAGAGTTTATTACATGACACTTGAAACAAAAATATTCTATAAGTACCACCTATCTTATTCAGAATCACATTCATTTTCTATGTTATTTTCTCCCTCAACATTAGCTTCACCATCATTTAGAGAAGGTTGAAAATCTACGTTTGTATCAATTATTATCCCATCGACACCACTTCTTATCCATTTATTATACTTATCTTCTAAAACACAAGCATTTTCTAAAAGAGCCAAGTCAGTGGCATCACTTTGCGTTGATGCCTCAAACTGCAGACTATTTTCCTCTCCCATATTAAAAATGTCTCGAAGTTTAATTAACCTAGGGACAAACCATTCATGATCTTGAGGATCTTGTACAAATATTACTTGTTGAGCTTGTTCTGCAAAAATAAAGGGCTCTTGATGTTCTCAATCGCCAGAGTCTGTCAGGTGTGTGAAATTCACAAGTGTGAAACCCAAGTCATCTTCCTTAATTCCTCTACCTTTGGTTACATCAACCCAATCACACTTAAATAAGATGACCTTACATTTCTCATAGTAGTTTAACTCCATAATATTATTCAATCTGCCATAATATGTGATATTTGCAGATTTTGGAGCATTATTACTTGTACTTGCATAACTTTCAGTCTTTGAAATGATCATAACACCACTATTTTGTGTCACATTGAACTCTTCACTTTGTTTTGTTCGGAATCGATACCCACTATTAACATCGAACGCACTGAATCTTTTTGCAATGTAACTCGGTCGTTGTGCTAGGACTTTAACATCCTTTAAGATGTTAGATTTGGCTTCCAACTCCTTTACCTAACCAAATAAAAGATACCACTATAAATGTTGGTATTTGTACAAGGATAATAATTTAACATAAACAATGACTTAGTCCTACTACTTACTTGCTCCTTGAACCACTCATGAAATGTATCGAAATGCACATGATCAAGTTGATGTTGTGTCAAACGACGCTTACGATATGCTCTTTTGATTTCAGCAATATGTTCCCTATACATGTAACTCACATATATCAATTTTGTTATCAAATAAGTAATATATATATATATATATATATATATATACACACACACATATTAAATAATAGATATAACACTTACTTTTTATAATTCTCAACCACTTCTGATTCACAATTGAAAAGCACATGTCGATGTGCTTGCAACCATGTTTTGTCATCCAACTCAAATACATCTACTCCACCGTACAACTCCCTAATAGTAGGAAAAAGAGATTCTTCTTTATTAGTCTCATGCTCAATTTAATAACCCCATTTTCTTGAACAATAAGACCTTATATCTCTACACTCTAAATATCGTGAGCAGAATGCCATACACTCATTTGCTATGTATGCTTCTGCTATTGAACCTTATGGACATGCATGATTACGAACATATGATTTTAAAGTACCCAAATACCTATGGAACAAAGTAATGTTATTAATTTGATATTAGAGTATTTAACAACTAAAGACATATAACAAAAATTAAGTGATATTCTACATACCTCTCAATCGGATACATCCAGCGATAATGTACCGGTCTTGCATGTTTAGCCTCAGTTGCCAAGTGAATAACCAAGTGTATCATAATAGTAAAAAATCCTGGGAGGAAGAGTTTCTCCATAGTAGATAATGTTTCTGGGATTTTTTCTTCAAGTAGGCTTAACTCTTCTAGTTTTAGCTCTTTGCTACACAAAACACGAAAGAATGTGCATAGTTCAATTAAAATTGAACTTACTCTTTTATCTACTGATCTCCACAAGGCAAGAGGAAGAAGTTCTTGCATAATAACATGACAATCGTGAGCTTTTAGCCCAAATAACTTTCGTTTGCGAATGCAACGTGAAATATTAGACGCATAGCCATTTGGAAACTCGGTATTTTGTAGTACTTCATAAAATAAGTCCTTTTCCTACTGAGACATTGTAAAAAAAGTAGCAGGAAGATATGCTCTCCCACTAGCTCGATATTGAGGCCATAAGCTTGGTCTTATTTTCATCTCCTTCAAGTCCAATTGAACTTCTAAGTTGTCTTTAGACTTTTTACCAATATTCAATAGTATATAAATTAAGTTATCACACACATTCTTTTCTATGTGCATCACATCAAGATTATGGCGCATCAAGTTAAATTTCCAATAAGGAAGATCAAAAAAATACTTCTCTTTTTCCATGTGTTTTTCATCACCCCACTTACCCCTTCACTTGACTGGACGAGAGTAAATTTTATATTTTTAACTTGATTCAGCACTACTGACCTAGATACTGGAAAAGGTGCAGGTCTTGTTTCTTTAGTCCCATCAAATGATTTTGCATCATTCCGATATTTGTGTCCCGACTTCAAGAAGCGTCGATGCCCCATGTAACAAAACTTTTTGCCATGTTTCAGCCTTCTAGATTGAGTATTTATGTTACAAGAAGGACATGCAAACTGACCATAAGTGCACCATCTAGAGAGAGTACCATATGCAGGAAAGTCATTTATAGTGCACATGAGAGCTGCTCGTATTTATCACTGGCCATGTACTATGAACAGTTCGCATTGTGCCAAATGGATTAAACCCATCAGAAGCTAATCATAGGTGCACATTGTGAGGGTCTCCAGCAAATTCAGGATATTTACTATCAAATTTTTTCCAAGCTTCAGAATCTGCAGGATGTCGTAGAACTCCATCTTTGTTGCGCTCTTCATGATGCCAACACATTGCTTTAGAAGTTTCCGAAGACATAAACAGTCTTTGTAGCCTTGGTTTTAAAGGAAAATACCTTAGGACCTTGGATGAGATTTTTCTAGCATCATTTTTCCATCTAGAAGCTCCACAAACATTACATTTATTGACATTCTTATTAGCAAACTCTTTCCTAAAAAACATGAAATCATTGGGACAAGCATGAATTTTCTCATACTTTAAGCCCAAACCTTCAACTATCTTTTTGGTCTCATAGAAAGAAGGAGGCAATTTTTCTCCTTCAGGCAACGCATCCTTCAATAGTCCAAGCAAAGCATTAAACGATTCATTTGATCATTTGAACATGCATTTTGTACGGTACAGATGCATCAAAAAGGACATTTTGCTAAATTTCTTACATCCTGGATATAGTTCTTCATTTGCCTCCTTCATGAGCCGTTCAAACTTATCCATCTCTGGATGCGGTTGATTTCTAGATGAATGAGCAGTATTCTCTTGTAAGTTATGCTCTATGTCACCCCCTTCACTAATGTCGGTATCCATGAACTGTGTAAAGCCTCCAAAAGGCATCATGTATCATTCCTGTCATATCATCGCCCTTAAAGTTGACTGGCTGCGATTATTTGCTTGAGCATTGTTTGATCCCTTTAGAGACTCACCATGACAAAACCAAGTATCATATGATGGCATAATACCATTAATCACAAGATGATCATATGCTGTAGTCCGGTTTACTTGATGGATAAGCACACACTCCATACAAGGACATGCAATTTGTTCTCCATCTTGTTTTTCAGAAAAGGCATGGTTTATAAACTCCTCTACTCCATCCAAATATTCTTTACTAACGCTATCACAATGCATCTATCGTTTATTTCTAGGATTGTCCATGACGTTAAAGATATTCTTATCTTTTGTATAATTGCTGAAAGATCTAAAAATTTAGTAGTAAAAAGGAGGAATTAACAAAAATGTAGTTCAAATATATAAAATAATCATCAGCAAGAAGCCGCGAATAGTGAAAATGATACAGAACACTTAGGACTCCTTAAAGAAATAAGCCTAATCCATAACGTAACATATCATACACTAAATCAGTCTATTATTCAAGTTTTGATCCCACAAGGAAGGCAAAACAGGAAATGTCTTCCTGATCATCTCCCTAATAGATAGCATTCAAACTACCAAAATTACTGAACATTAATCCATTGCATTAAACCAATTCAGATATAAATCATAATATATACTTTTGGGGTAATTACTGCTATACAAATTCATAGACAATATATACATGGAAGGATTAAAATCATATCCGGAGGTTTTGAATTTGACATGACCACTGTATATAGACTCCACATGATACAAGATAAAAGGGAATTGTGGGTTGAGCTGCAGTAAATACATACATCACAGCAGGGGGCATGGTTGATCATGGGTAATTTCAATACCATACTTATTATTGATGATAGAATGAATGGAAATTCAGTACATGAGAATGAGATTATAAACTTCAATAACTTTCTATAAGACATATACATGACAGAGCTGAAAACTATTGGGAGAGAATTCACGTGGACAAACGATCATGTCTACAATATAAATGCGAAGACATTTCGAATGTCCCTAGCATGTTGCATCTACTATGTATGGAAAGAAAGGAACCAAAGGATATTCCTTAATTATACAAGAACTACCGATATGCTCACCAGAACTATTGTTCAGGAGGTACAAGTTAGAGGAAGTCTGAGGCCAAGTATGCAAGCAAGATTAAAGGAGCTGAAATACTAATATCAAGAGTATACCTTTAGTTCAGCAAAATCTTCATGAATACATGTATATGTTTTTAGGAAATACTAATATATTTGTAGTGATACCCCATATACAAAGCAGATTTTGGTTGAAATCAAAAGTGCGCCTTGGCCTTCAAATCCTGGATTCGCCTCTGATTCCTTATAATACGGGCATATCTCATATTTTTTATTTGGGGTTAGACAGTGTTTATTTGAATTTTTACATGTTATTTGATGTTCACTTAGTAATTGGCCTTATTCTTTTCCAATGTCAGTTCCTGGATGAGAACAAATCACTAATTCTGATGATTGTTGAGAGCCAGAACTCTGAGAAACTAAGTGAATGTGCAGAGTAAGTTCCTTCATTCATAAGTTTAAAAGTATGGTGACATTCTTGAAACTTGATCATAGAATATAAATTGGTAACTATTTGTGCTAACTCTTTTGATATGGCAGGTCACAAGCCAAACTTCAGAGAAATCTTATGTACCTAGCAGCTATTGCTGATTCTCAGCCCCAGCCTCCTAACATGCATTCTCATACTCGGGCAAAAAGTTTGAACATGGTTGAATTCATATCTCGACTACCGACATTCAACTAGAACATCAATATGCATCAACTAACACTTAACAAACGACTTAGTAAACACAGAAAAAGCTATACTTTTGCTAATCCTAAAAGGCCGTAGTTGGATATCAAAAATCAAAAACCAAAATTGGAACCTGGTAAACAAAACTTCTGCCGATTAAGAGGAAAAATTGAAGTAGACGAAGGCTTTCTGCAATAATTCTTGAAACCTACACGAAATAGAAGTTGAAGACGTTCAGGGCGAATATTAAGGGAGAAGATTGACAGAGAAGACTGATAATAATCAAGTAGCATCAACCCAAAATTATATATAACTCGATCGAGAATGACCTGGGATGGCCGGAGACCGTGCAAGGCGAAGGTTTTTTAGCGATGTTGCGCAGGTTTTCCGTCGTTCTTCCTGTCGTTCTAATTACAGGCGTCGTTCTTTATCATTCTAATTACAGGGTTTGGTTTTTCCTATTTTTTTAATTGTAGGGTTTTCTAATTGGAGGGAATGTAATTTATTGTCCCAAAAAATTGGAGGGAAAGATTGTATGGAGGGAAAGTTAAAATAATAAAAAATATAATTCAATTAGCAATTTTTAGTGGCAATTGTTTTTTACTGTCGTTAAAAATATATCTTTTACTAGCTAATGGTCATGTGCCACTAATATTTTAGCTTAAATAATTCATTAGTGGCAATTACCTAATTGCCGCTAAATAATTGCCACCAAAGACCTTTTTTGTAGTAGTGACGATTGTCACTAATTGCTTTCAAAAATAGACTATCAGTTCAGCTTTTTAAACAAAATCTCTTTCAACATGTGTTCTGCACTTCACTATATTCTTAAAATCTAGGTTCTGCCCCTGTTGTGTGAGCCTTGCCTTAGGACCCTTGAGCTCCCTCTGAACTTGGACACATAAGAGTTGACTCTTCCACACTGCACCAATTCTGTTTGGTTATGCAAATCTGGGTGTGAGCACTGCCCGGGATCCCTTGTGGTCCTTAGGAAACTTTGACACACCCAGGTATGATAAAGGCTTTGAAATATTGGCACTGAAGTTGTTCATTACATAACTCAGAGAGGAATTCAAGATCAGGCTTTCTTTGGTTGTAATTTTTTATTTCTGCACTTCTTTTGTAATTCAATCATTTGGTCTATAATAATTTGTAAACAATATCGGGATGATCAGTGAAAAGGGTGGGTAGTCGTATGTTGTGGGTAAATTGGGTAGATAACATGCCGATAGGGTCTATTTCGATTCCAAACATGGCCTGTTAGATATCATACCTATAGGATTTGCTCTGGATTAAGATAAATTCTGCTTGCTTTACTTTCACACAATTAGAAACCATGTCTATTGGATCTAAATGACTTTAATAATAGAGATCATGCTTATAGGGTTAAAATCAGCTTTATAATTAGATATCATGCCCATAGTGTGTAAAGTAATTGAAGTTCAGTTTTCATTACAACATGCATTCAGATCGTCTCCATAGAAATCATGCCTATAAGTCCAAAGTCAGTTTTTTAACACTTAGATACCATGCCTATAGGATCTAAATGCTATAATAGAAATCATGCTTATAGAACTTAAATCAGTTTAGTTGGAGAAGCCGTTTAGTTCACGTTGTCATTCTGAATTGGATTAGTTAATTAATCTGCCGCTTCTTTAATAGGTTTTCAAACACTACCTTTAATTAATACCATTAGAAAGCATGTCTATAGGATCTCAAGTTGTTTGCTTAATCACTGCTCTACTGCATTCCTAATCAATATAGATATCATGTTCATAGGGCATCACTATTCTGCCTAGGCAAGCCTTAGGTAATTACTCGAATAAAACTGGAATTGCCTTTGCCAATTACCAACTGCTACAACCAGCAGGCAGGCCTGATTCAGACTTCTTTTCTGAGTTATATAATGAATTTGGCTTTGAATCAAACTCTACTTTAGGATTTTTAAAATTCATACCTTAACTGTGTTTAAGTCATGCTATTTATATCTTTGTTTGCAGAGGTATACATGAGCCTTCTAACTATATATATGTTCCCCCTCTAAATGCAGACCTACGTGTTTTTGTATGCCTCCTTAGCCTTTTCACCTTTAAACCTAAGTGTCAGCCAACAACCTCTCTCTTGTAGGAATAGTAGTCCTAAAATTCCTCTGGGACTGATAGGAATGGGATGAGTAATAGCATGCAATAGAGGTAGAGACCAATCCGCGCTTTAATACCTTCACGGGGTGGGAAGGGTAGATATAAATATGATGACCGATGCGCTAATACCACGTGTATCCCCTCTTCTGAGGAGTGTCATGCCGGGTATTACATTGAGGTGATCCATATTATAAAGAAACCTAGGACCCCCTTTTTATTTTTTTACAAACATGTTTAGCTTATAACTCTTTTTTCTAAAATCTTCCCCGTTTAATAATTGTTTGCACTTGGTGTTTAACTTAAATCCCCTCTTAATTGAGCCTTATTTGATTACTTACTAATTGCACAAATTCACAAAAAACGATCTGGCCGGGAGCCACACTAGTGGATCATGAGGGGTGCCTAACACCTTCCCCTTGGGATAATGTCAAGCCCTTACCCCATCTCTGGTTATCAAACATAGTCGTATTTGAGCTCTATAGGTGTCCTAATGCACCCTAAATCATTAGGTGGCGACTCTTCAAAATACCCAATTCCAAAAAGGAAATGAGTCATTACACCCCATGAATGTCGAAACCCGGAACTCCTCTCCGGTGGAAGGGAAAAAAGGGGGGCTCGACATGGATGATGTGATCATCAAATCCAGAACATAGGATGACTATGTTCAGGACCTGAGAAAGTTCTTTCAGTGGTTGCGTAAGTATGACTTGAAGCTAAATCCGGCTAAATGTGCATTTGGGGTTATGTCTGACAAACTCTTGGGATTTGTAGTCAGTCGGAGGGGCATCGAGCTAGATCCAACAAAGATAAAGTCTATTCGGGATTTGCCTCCTCCGAAAACTAAGAAGGAGGTTATGAGCCTCTTGGGAAGGTTGAATTACATCAGTCGTTTCATTGTCAGTTGGCATCCACATGTGAGCCCATATTTAAGCTGTTAAAGAAAGATGTGGCAATTGAATGGACAGATGAGTATCAAGAAGCCTTCGACAAAATCAAAGAATATTTGTCGAATCCGCCAATCTTGGTCCCACCCAAACTTGGGAGGCTTTTGTTTTTGTATTTGACAGTCTTGGAGAATTCCTTCAGATGTGTCCTCGGGCAACATGATGTGACCGAGAAGAAGGAGCAGGCAATATACTATCTGAGCAAAAAGTTCACCAGCTACGAAGCCAAATATACTTTGTTGGAAAGGACTTGATGTGTCCTAACTTGGGTCGCTCAGAAGCTTAGGCATTACCTATTGGCCTACAACACTTATCTCATCACCAGGCTGGACCCTTTGAAGTATATATTCCAAAAGCCGATGCCCACAAGAAGGTTAGCAAAATGGAAAATCTTGCTCACTGAATTTGACATAGTCTATGCCACCTGCACGACAATGAAATCCTAGGCTTTAGCAGATCACCTAGCTAAAAACCCTGTTGATGATGAATATCAGCCTTTGCGTACTTACTTCCCGGACGAGGAGGTGAATTCAGTTGAGGTAACAACAGAAGACACCAATTCTTGGAAATTCGATGGAGCTGTGAACGCAAAAGGTGTAGGGATTGGGACAATTTTGATCTCACCCACTGGTCAACACTATCCAGCCACAACCCGACTTTGGTTTTTCTGCACAAACAACACTGCCAAGTATGAAGCCTGCATTATGGGTATGAATATGGCAATCGACCAAGATGTGAAAGAATTGATAATAATGGGAGATTCGGATCTGATTATCCGACAAGCTCATAGAGAATGGGAAACTCAGGATGTCAAGTTTATTCCATACAGGCAACATGTGGAAGATCTTAGCAAGCGAATCAAGTCAGTCAAGTTCAGGTACATTCCTGGTTTTCACAATTAGTTAGTCGATGCACTCGCTACTTTGGCATCGATGTTGCCATATCCAGGCAATGTCCACATTGACCCATTGGAAATCCAATCCGAGAAAGGCATGGTTACTGCAATGCGATTGAGGTGGAACCAAATGTCCAGCAATGGTATCATGATATTAAGAGATTTCTGAAAACAAAGGAATATCCCGAGCAGGCCAATGGAGACCAAAAGTGAACCATCAGAAGGCTTGTCAGTGGTTTCTTTTTGAGCAGGGAAATCTTGTACAAAAGGACTCCAGATCTCAACTTGTAAAGATGTGTGGATGCCCAAGAGGCCGAAAGAATCATGCATGAAGTGCACGCAAGAGTGTGTGGACCCCATTTGAATGGATACGTCCCGGCAAAGAAGATCCTTCGAGCAGGCTATTACTGGATGACTATGGAAAAAGATTGCTTCGGTTTTGTCCGAAAATGTCATCAGTGTCAGGTGCACGGTGAACTGATTCATGCACCGCCTACAGAACTACATCCGATGTTAGCACTGTGGCCGTTCGTTGCTTGGGGTATGTATGTCATTGGGCCAATCGAGCCAAAAGCTTCAAATGGGCATAGATTTGTCGCGCCCCCTTTTTCCTTCACTGAATCGGGTTTATGATATTTTGGTTGGGACAACTCTTTCCTTTTTGGAAAGGGCGTTTGCATTTTGAAGAGTCGCCACCTAACGATTTAAGATGTGTTAGGGCAACTATAGGGTTCATTTATAACTACGTTTGGTAACCAGAGACAGGGTAAAGGCTTGAAATTATCCCAAGGGGAAGGTGTTAGGCACCCCTCAGGATCCACTAGTGTGGTTCCCGGCCAAATAATTTTTTTGAATTTGTACAATTAGCAAATAAACAAGTATGGCTCAAATAGTAGGGGATATAAGTTTAAGAACACAGATGTTTGAAAAGCAATTAATGAAAAGCAAGAGTTTAAAAGAATTACAATCTAAGCACATTTGTGAATGTAAAGAGGGGTGTCCTAGGTTTGTTTATAATATGGATCACATCAATGAAATACCCTGTATGAAACTTCTCAAAGAGGGTCTAAATGTGGTATTAAAGCACCGGTCATCATATCCATATCTACCCTTTCCCGCTTCATGAAGGTAACTAAAGCGAGAGTTGGTCTCAACCCCTATTGCTTGCTGTTACCCATCCCTTCCTATTAGTCTCGGAGGAATTTAGGACTCATATCCTATAAAAGGGGGGGGGGGGGGGTTTCTAGGTAGATCCTCAACTTTAAAAACAAAATACTAGGCGACAAATAAGAACACATAGGACTGCATTTAGGGGGAAAACATAAAAAACAGATAGATGGCTCAGATATACCTCCACAAGTAATGCACATAGACATCACGACTCATACACAGATAAGGTCTACATTTGAACTCAGAATTCTAAAGCATGGTATCTAAGTGATAGCACCAGAACCAGATTTATTACATGAATCATAAAAGAAGTTCGAATCAGACTTGCCTACTGATTTTAACACGTTGACAGTAAAACACTAATCACAAAGACGGTTCTGATCTTATTTAAGTTTACTACCTAAAGCTTGCCTAGGCGTAACATAATATGCAGCAGTTACTAGGATTATTGAAAATAGTTAAAAAGTTATTTTACCTAAAGGCATGCTATTCTAAATATTGCAAAGACATGCTGGATTATGGCCAGTTTTGCTTAAACAAGATAATCAAACATGAGATTGTTTTATGTCCTTTTTTCATGCATCATAGTTTAACTAGGTGTAATTGAGAGAGATCCTAAAAATAGGGTATCTAACATGCACATATATGAAAAATGCAGAATGATTGCAGAATATGCAGAATTCCTAAAACATGGTTTCTAAATGCCCAAAGAGTTACAACATGATTTCAAGATGTGCAGGAGCAACATTTTATATTAATGCTATTATTTAGCCTAAACAGGAGTTCTAAGTGATAAACTGATGCCAAATGAGTTGCTGAAACAGTAAACCTAAGAACATGGTATCTAATGCATGACATGCTTTGAATGGGTTGATAATGCACATATAGGAAATGTAAACCTAAGACATGGTTTCTACCCATTGATGTTGATAGCATACATAACTACCCTTCCCTTTTCACTAGTCAGCCCCAATACTTGTTTACAACAGATTATTACAGACTAATACTGAAATGAATTACATAAGTAGAAATGAAAAATAAGAGATTATACTATAGAGAGCCTGATTAGGACTTCCTCCCCGAGTTATGTAATAAATCACCTCAAGTGCCAAGATTGTTTCATAGTTTTTCCTCATATCTGGGTATGTCAGAGTTCCCTAAGGACCTCAAGGGGTCTTGGGCAGTGCTCATACCTAGATTTCATAGCCAAGATAGAGTGCAGTGTGAAAAGGCCAGCTTTCATGTGTCCAAGTTCAGAGGGAGCTCAAGGGTCCCAAGGCAAGGCTCACACAAAAGGGGCATAACTTAGTGGTCTAAGAGTAGAGTGAGAGTGCTTATCATTGTTTTGAAAAGGTTGAATTGGAAAATAGTTTTGAAATAGCATGTTTGAAATACGTTTGCAAAACAACAGAAGAGTTGCTTAGGGAAAATCAGTTTTGAAAGGAGAAGGGAATAGGAGCAACAACAACTTGGAACAAGCTAGCACACACAGAACAAGTTCGAAGAATAGTATCATTTCAACATTCACAAGCAGGGAAGTAAAGGGTTGGGGACACAGAGAGCCCAAATGAGAAACACGTAAATATGGATGAGAAGAGAAGCATATAGACCAGCAGGTACAAAGAACAAGTAGCAACTGATTGGCCTCCAGAACACAAAACTACTACTTCAAGGTGTTAACAAGGGAATCATGCTCGAAATTAGAATAGTAATAAGACATAGGGACAGGGTATGTGAGTAGTCATGTTGATGACAGAGGTCTATTACACATAATTAGTCATGCCGCTTAGTGTTAATCAAGTACATTAGGAGTCTATGATACTAACATGACATACTAGTTGAGGAAAATAAACAAGATCTCAAGGAGACATGTTGGCCGAGTATCAAATAAGACAAATGATACCCAGACATGCTGAGTACACACTTGAACAAGAGAGGGCAAACTTAAGCATGCTGCATAAAGCAGTAAACAAGAAGAGCAATTAAATACATAAGCCATTAAATTAGTGTAGAAGGAGACATGGATTAGCAGGCATGGAGCACATAGAGTTGAGTTTCAGAATTTAACTAGGAATATACCAGTTAAGGACGCAAAACGTAGAAAGTAAAGCAAGCAGAGTTCCACAGTCTAGTCTTGGCTTTCAGCCGGCTAGACAAGCAGTTAACATAAGTAGCAAAGAGAGAAGAAAGAATTTTATGTGTGTGTGTGTGTGTGTTTTGAATTAGTTGTTCGTGTCTCTGGAAGTGAGAATAGAGGAGAGTATATATAGTAGTTGAGAACAGAGTAAAGTAAGGTGAAGAATCAATCATTCAGTAATTAGGAAAAATTACATAATCAATCATGCATAAAATCAGCAAGGTTTTCTTCTAGTAAAGGGGTGACCAGTTAATGATAAAGAGCAGGACATATAATTAAGGAAAGAAAATTAAATACTTAAGTAAGGGGTGGGTAATTAAGGGTAAATGAACAAAAGTTCAATTAAGGGAACAATCAATAAGAATAAGCAAGTACCACAGTTAATCGTAAATAAGACAAGAAATAATCAAAGGTCATAGAAATAGGAAAATAATTGGAAATCAGTATATAGGTATTACCATAGCAAATCAATGAATAAGGATTCAAAATAATACTAATTTAGGGAAAACGATATAGGTTTTCCATGAATAAGAAAGTAAGCCAAGTGTAAATGGAAAGAATCGAACCTGAAACCCTAATAGAGGCATACTAGGGTAAAATCACAAGATATTATAATTAAACGAAGAAGTAATCATGTAAATCAAAGCCTAGAGCATTGACTTGTATCAAATAACACAGACAAGTGTAGAATCCAAACAAAGTGTCAAAAATTGGGGGTTTTAGCATAGGCTAGTTAGGGTTAAGGAAGAACTCAACAAAATCAATCAAAACACATAGACACAGGGGACTAAACACTTAAAACCAGAAAGCGTTTTGAAGAAAATGATTTTCAGAAACCCTAGTTTAGAAAAGAGTGACTAAAATCAAAATAGTTAGTTAAAACGGGAGATTTTTAAAGGAAAACACTTAATAATACTCGAATCACCTCAGATATATAAAGATCTAAGAAGAATCGAACAATAGTGAATCTAGGGTTTTGGAAAATAGTAGAGATGAAGAAAATCGATTAAAAACTCATGGATTCAAACGAAAAACAAAAGGAAATCCTTTCTTACAAACAAAAATGGTCAGAGACTTGCCAGTGAACGAGTTTCAAAATGGAACAGTTTGGCTTTCCTTGAGATCTTCTCAAGGACTCATGAAGTAGAAGAGCCATGGAGCATAGGAGACCGGAGGTGGTCGGAGAAGGCACGAGAACACCATAGGAAGGAGGTTCTCGCCGGTAATGGTGACTAGGGTTAGGGTGAGTTGAGAGAGAATTTGGGAGAGGAGGGATTCAGAGGCAGTGCAAATGAGAGAATGGGGGTAGGGTTTGGGGGGTCGTTTAATTAAAAAAGAAAAGGGCTAATGTTGACCGTTGATATGGGAGATCAACGGTCGAGAATAAATGGGGTAGGTGGGTTCCAGGTTTGGGTATGTGTTAATAGGGTGTGGGTCGGGTTTTTTAATTGTAAAATAGGGCTAGAAATTTGGGTCCGATTTGGTTATAATTGAAAGCCAATTTGGTTATAATTTAATTAGCAGTCTTTTCCCTATTAATTTATAAAAAATAGTAGATATTTTCTGAAAAATAATTTAAAATGCTAAAATAATTTATAATACATAATTAGAAATTTAAAAATATAGGATCCAATTTTATGCATATAAAACATAATTAAATCTTAAAAGGTCTAATATTGAAATTATGTGCAATTTAGCTTAAAAATACTAAATGTACTTATAAAAATATATAAAAATTACGTTAGCCATATTTTGGCATAAAATATAGAAATCCAATAGATAAATTATCAAAACAATAATTTTGAAAATAATTATTGGGTATTTTATGGATAAAAAGGGAGAAAATAAATCAATTTAAAACCTTAAAATTATGGAAAAAATAATAAAACCCTGGGCATGCTTATATGCATATATATGCTATTTTGAAGGTATTTTGAATATTTAAAATATATAGGGAAAAATTGGGTATCAACAGGTGCCCCTCTTTACCCGGGAAGAATGAAAGAGTTTCCGGGTAAAGAATTGATGGCCAATTTTGACTGAGCGAAACGGTTTGAAGAGGTTAGGCCGCACCCTAGCTTCTGAGCTGCCTACATATCCCTGGTTTCACAGGAATAAGGTCGTATCTTGTTCCGGATTCACCCGCGGAGTATACCGATGAAGACATTTCAAGAACAGACGCGATATCTAGTGCTGGGTGAGTGGACGGTTTATGAGAATGGTTAGGTTTGTTATGGCTGACGGAACTGGAGCGGGATCGCTCCTGGTGGGATATCCATGGCTCGCCGGCTTACCTGCAAATAGAAACATTACAAGCGTATACTGTGCATAAATTTAAACATGATGCAAATTTCCGTTGGACCATGAAAGTTGTCTTCGTACAATGAGAATGATGTCCTTAGACCATGATGTCCTGGGCCATGAAGTGTGGGATAAGGGATTCACAGGCCATGAAATGATGTTCTCGGGCTATGAGGATGGTGCCTCTGAACCATAACACCTTTGAATAATGATATGCAAAAGATTGAAAGAGATCCTCAGGCCATAACATGGTGTTCTCGGGCTATGAAGATGGTGCCTCTGAACGATGACGCCTTTGGATGAGTTGGCGATATTTCAGCCCATGAAGGATGCAGTAGTATGATGCGGACAAGACAGAGCTTAGTCTTACGAATTGAAGGTCAGAGCTTAGCATGTAAGAGAAGCGAGATAAATAGTGCTTGGGATAGTGCTTAGTTTCGAAGAAAATTGGAGGTCGAGCTTATCCTCGAAAGGGAGAAAAATAGCCTTATGCAAAGATGCGAATGCAGGTGGAGGTAGAGCTTAACCTCAAAAGGCAAAATGGTAGCCTTATGCAAATTGGAAGGCAGAATAGTAGCCTTATGCAATCCAAATACAGATGGAGACAACGTTTAGTCTCGGAAGGCAGAATGGTAGCCTTATGCAAGAATGCAGAGGGAGATAATATTTAGTCTCGGAAGGCAGAATGGTAGCCTTATGCAATGCGGATGCAGATGAAGACAACATTTAGCCTCGGAAGGCAAATTGGTAGCCTTATGCAATGCAGAGGCAGATGGAGACAGCGTTTAGTCTCGGAAGGCAGAATGGTAGCCTTATGCAAATTGGAAGGCAGAATGGTAGCCTTATGCAATGCGATGCAGATGGAGACAATGTTTAGTCTCAGAAGGCATAATAATAGCCTTATGCAAGAAATAAAATAACAAATGACAGTAGAGTTTTCTTAGCTGATAGCAGATTGCGGCGTTGTGATTATTGGGAGCATTGTGACATACGGGACATCACTGGTGTGTGCTAATAGAAAATGTTGGCAAGTGCAATGATTTAGAGAGTCGTATTCCTGAACAATGTTTATCCCCTGGGTGTGCAGTATGTTTAATGATTTCGCAATCCTAATGCCTGCATTCAAAGAAAAATCGTGAGTTTTGTAAGGGGGAAAGTTAGTTCATATCCCCGCTGGCTTTGCTTGACTCGTTCGACTTTGATCTGGTGATACCGTCTGTATCATTGAGGTAGATTTGCTAAATAAAGAATTTTCAATAATAATCACGCATGATTTTGTAAAGGTATGACATAAATGTATAGTTAAAAATAGCTTTTAGTTGAACCGACGACTGTGACGTAGTTCAGGACATTGCAACCTCTCCTGTTAATGGAATTTTGAGGGTCCTCCTCAAAATTCTTCCCCAGTTTAATGGGTTGACATTTCTGACTGTTGCTCGTGCGGCGATCGACTGAAATTACTTCGAAATTTTGATGGTCCTCCTCAAAATTCTGCCTAGTTTCCAATTGCAGGGGGAAATAAAATTTTTATTGCGTTATGACCGAACCCATAGGGCTGCCTACGTATCCCCTCCTAAATGGGAATCAGGTCAGGCGTAGTTCAATTTACATCATATAAGGAAAGCATAAAGATTACACATAGTAACGTTTGACTGCATATGAATTGATCGGCTTTGGCCAGACTTCTCCGTCCATTTTTGCAAGTACGAGTGCTTCTCCTGTGAAAACCCAGTGAACCATGTATGGACCCTACCAATTGGGAGAGAACTTCCATTTGGCTTCATCTTGATATGGGAAAATTTTCTTTAACACCAGCTGCCCCGGTGTGAACTGTCTTGGCTTGACTCTTTTGTTGAAGGCTCTGGACATTCTGTTCTGATAGAGTTGACCATGGCAAACTGCATTCATTCTCTTTCTGTCTATAAGGGCTAGTTGCTTGTAATGAATTTTCAACCACTCCGCGTCGTCGAGCTCAACTTCTTGTATGATTCTCGGGGAAGGAATTTCTACCTCAGTGGGAATGACAGCCTCTGTACCACAAACCAACATATAAGGGGTTGCCCTGGTTGATGTGCGGACTGTGGTACGATACCATAGTAGAGCAAATGATAACTTTTTGTGCCACTGTCTGTGCTTCTCTATCATCTTCCTCAATATTTTCTTGATATTCTTGTTGGCAGCTTCTACAGCTCCATTCATTTGAGGTCGCTGTGGAATTCTTGTGTCTTATCTTGCAAGTTTCACACATATATTTCATCAAGTCAATGTTGAGGTTGGAGCCATTATCAGTAATGATTGACTCTGGAATTCCGAATCGACAAATAATGCGGTCGTGGACAAAGTCTGCCATGACTTTCTTAGTTATTGCTTTGTAAGATGCTGCTTCGACCTATTTGGTGAAATAGTCGATGGCTACTAGGATAAACATGTGTTCGTTGGAAGCAACAGGCTCGATTGGTCCTATAATGTCCATTCCCCAGGCGGCGAACGACCACAGTGAGCTTGTTGTATTAAGATCGCTTGGAGGTACCTTTATCGTGTCTACATGTATCTGACAACGGTGGCATTTCTGGACATACTGGATGCAGTCCGTTTCCATAGTCATCCAAAAGTAACCAGCCCAGAGTATCTTTTTTGCTAATACAAAACCGTTCATATATGGACCGCAGATCCCAGTATGAATTTCCTCTAGTAGCCTGGATGCTTCCTTTGCATCGACACATCTTAGTAATCCTAAATCGGGAGTCCTCCTATATAGGATTCCTCTGCTATGAAAGAAGTTGTTCGACAATCTTCGAAGTGTGCATTTTCGAGTAGGATTAGCAAGCTTTGGGTACTCTTCTTTTGCCAAATGTTCCTTGATATCATGAAACCAAGGCTTTCTGTCTGCTTCCTCTTCAACATGGGCACAATAAGCTGGCTGATTATGGATTTTCACCGGAATGGGATTAATGAGATTCTTGTCGGGATGCTGTATCATAGATGATAGGGTAGCCAATGCATCAGCGAACTCATTCTGGATTCTGGGAACATGCTGGAATTCTGTCTTCGTGAACCTCTTTCTCAATTCCTGTACGTGATGCAGATACGAGAGTATCTTGAAGTTCTTGGTTTCTCATTCTTCTCGTACATGATGTATAAGTAAGTCTGAATCTCCAATCACTAGCAGCTCTTGAACATTCATGTCAACGGCCATTTTGGGTCTTAAGATGTAGGCTTCATACTCGACTATATTGTTGGTGCAAGGGAACTTGAGTTTGGCAGACACCGGATAATGCTAACCAGTTTCTGATATTAGGACTGCTCCTATGCCAACTCCTTTGAAGTTTGCTGCTCCATCAAAGAACATTATCCAACCGTCATAGGATTCAGCAATGTCTTATCCTATGAATAATACCTCTTTATCAGGAAAATACATTTTCAGGGGTTCGTATCCTCCATCCACGGGGTTTTTAGCAAGGTGGTCTACCAGTGCTTGTCCCTTGACCACTTTCTGAGTTACGTAAACAATGTCGAACTCACTCAATAGGATTTGCCACTTAGCTAGCTTGCCGGTTGGCATGGGCTTTTGAAAGATATACTTCAAGGGATCCATCCTCGATATGAGATATGTAGTATAGGCGCAGAAGTAATGTCTCAACTTCTAAGCTACCAAAGTCAAAGTACAATAGGTGAATTCCAATAGAGAATACTGGGCCTTGTATGGGGTGAACGTCTTACTGAGATAATAAATGGCTTTTTCCTTCCTCTCCATTTCATCATGCTACCCCAGAACGTAGCCGAAAACTCCATCCAACACTGTAAGGTAGAGTAATAAGGGTCTACCTGGCTCGGGCGAAACTAAGACCGGTGGCTTTGACAGATACTCTTTGATTTTGTCGAAGGCCTTTTGGCAATTATCAGTCTATTTGGTGGCGGCGTCCTTCTTCAACATCTTAAAGATTGGCTCACAGATAACTGTAGATTGTGCTATGAATCGGCTGATGTAGTTAAGCCTTCCCAAGAAACTCATCACATCCTTCTTGTTCTTTGGCGGTGGTAGTTCTTGAGTGGCTTTGACTTTCGATGGATCCAGTTCTATTCCTCGGCGGCTCACAATAAACCCAAGCAATTTCCCAGTAGGATCCCCAAATGCGCACTTTGCGGGGTTTAGTTTGAGGTTGTATCTCCGCAGTCTATTGAAGAACTTCCTTATATTTTCTATGTGGTCAGTGGCCTTCTTGGATTTGATAATAACATCATCCACATATACCTCTATCTCTTTGTGTATCATATCATTGAAGATGGTAGTCATGGCCCTCATGTAGGTGGCCCCTACATTCTTCAGGTCGAATGGCATCATCTTGTAACAGTACACTCCCCACGACATAATGAAAGCCGTCTTCTCAGCATCTTCCTCATCCATCCAGATCTGATGATAACCAGCGAAGCAATCTACAAATGAGTATAGCTCATTCTTGGAGCAATAGTCAATCAAGATGTGGATATTTGGCAAAGGGAAGTCATCTTTCGGACTGGCCCGGTTGAGATCCCAATAGTCAACACAGACTTTGACCTTCCCATCCTTCTTTGGCACTGGCACAATGTTGGCTAACCATGTCGGGTATTCTACTACCCTGAGAACCTTAGCGTTGATTGGCTTGGTGTCTTCTTCCTTGAGTTTTAAACTCATATCAGGCTTGAACTTTCTAAGCTTTTGCTTTACCGGTGGACACATTAGATCGGTTCATAGTTTGTGAGCCACAATAGACGTACTCAGACCAGTCATGTGATCATACGACCTGGCGAATATGTCCTCATACTCCTTTAGAAATTTTGTGTATTCTCCCTTCTCTGATGGCAATAGGTGAATGTTGATTCGCGTTTTCTTGATGTTTTCTGCATCTCCCAGGTTGACAATCTCGGTCTCGTCTAGGTTGGAATTAGCTCTATTCTCAAAATTCTCAACTTCTTTGAAAATATCGTTAGGTATGTCATCTTTCTCTAAATCAAGTAATAGCAATGCTCGAGGCTCATCAGGCTTTGGTTGTCCTGATGGTCCAATTCTTGAGATGTTCCCCTCTACTCACAGCCTGTATAGAAGGTCCTTCCTCCCCCTCCTCCTCAAGAATAATGCAACATTCCATATCACTTTCCTCTAGAAACAAGTTCTTCACTGCTACAAGTACTTATTCTTCATCTGACCTATAAATAATGTCATCGTGTTGGAAAGTTTGCTCCAGATGTGGTATTGGCTACTCTAGTGGGTAGTAAAGACCGCGCCATGGTGGCGACCAGTTATTGAATTATTCCTAGGTTTATTCATATCCCAAGCTGAAGATAGTGCCATGTTTCTTGAGGTTTATGGGTTTAGAGATTCCTTGGAGGTTCTTGTCGAGCCCTTTTCCAGGTTTGTACCCACTCCAACTTAGTATGCTCTCGATTTTACTATCCCACCATTTGTCTTTGTTGATAGCATTGACCCGTTCAATGTGGTGGCAAGTTTCTCCACCCAGCTTCCTTCTTCCCTCAATCGCCAAAATGGTTTGGCGACTATATATAGGGTTGCTACCATCGCCATGAATGATCACTTCCTGGTGATTCCATTCGAACTTTACTGCCTGATGCAATGTTGATGCTACAACCCAAGCATCATGAATCCATGGCCATCCCAGCAGCAAGTTGTAAGACACTGGTTCATCTATCACTTGGAAATCGACTTTGAACCAGGTTGGTCCCATCTGCAGGCATAGACTAATCTCCCCAATGGTGGATCTCTGAGAACCATCGAAGGATTTCACATTGATTACTCCATCCTTTATCTTATGTAGCCCTTTACCCAACTTCTTGAGTGTTACCAGCGGACAAATGTTAAGATTGGAACCTCCTTCGATCTGGATTCTGGTGATGAAATAATCTTCGCATTGCACGGTGATGTCCAGTGCTTTGTTGTGCCCCAACCCTTCAGGTGGCAGCTCGTCCTCATGAAAGGTGATCTTATGGCTTTCCAGCACTTGTCCTTGTCACGCCCCCTTTTTCCTTCACTGAATCGGGTTTATGATATTTTGGTTGGGACAACTTTTTTCTTTTGGGAAAGGGGGTTTGCATTTTGAAGAGTCGCCACCTAATGATTTAAGATGTGTTAGGACACCAAGAAGGTTTGATTTGAGTAACCAAAGATTGGGGTAAGGGCTTGAAATTATCCCAAGGGGAAGGTGTTAGGCACCTCTCAGGATCTACTAGTGTGGTTCCTGGCCAGACTATGATTGTGAATTCAGGTGCAAATAACATGTGGGAAAATAAAACTTCAAATAAGAGGGGATTTTCACATAATGGTTACAAACAAAATTGGAAAGAATTAAAAGGAAGCCGATTTTCTTAAAAAAAATTGTTTGAAATCTTTAGAAGAAACAAAGAAACAAAAGGAAAAGGGGGGGGGGGTCCTAGGTTTATTAATAATATGGATCACCCCACGCAACATCCGGTAATCACTTCTCAGTGAGGGGCTAAACGAGACGTTATCGCCTGGTCATCATTTCCATATCTACCCTTACCCACCCCGTTAAGGTATTAAAGCGTGTAATGGTCTCGTTTACTTATTGCATGCTATTACCCGTCCCAATACTATCAGTCTCAGAAGTATTTAGGACTACTAATCCTAAGGGGAATGGATATTAGGCTCATTTGCAGTTTCAAAGGCAAAATTCTAAGACGACATACAAAAAACATGTATAGCAAGTTGGGGGAAAGTACCTAACAAGTAAAAGGCTCAGATATACCTCCTTAAACAAAGAAAGCACATAATTAGCATGACATTCACATACTGTTTATGGTCTAATTAAGAACTTAAAGTTTGAGGCAAACTGATTTATTACATAACTCAGATAAGAAGCCTGAATCAGGTCTGCCTGCTGGTTGTAGTTAATAGCACATATTCAGTTTATAACTTCGCCCTAAAGCTTGCCTAAGTGTTGGACAAGGATCCTATAGGCATGGTATCTACTGAATTCAGAAAGCAATAAATAGAATACGTATTAGTTAAAAAGGTTGTCAGATTATTAAAGAAAGAATGTTTTTAAGAAGGTTATAAATTATGCCACTGATGATACTCGTTATTACTGGTTTTATCTCTAGACATGAATGAAGTGATTCAGATTCGATTAATAGTTCCTATAAATATGCTTTCTATGTGTTGTTGATTTTAAACCTTTATAGACATGGTAAAATGCAGAAACCTTATAGGCATGATATCTAGGTGCTGAATTTTGTTTAAGACCTATGGACATGATATCTAATTACAGTTGATTGTTTAAGACCTATGAACATGATTGATAGATGAAAAAAATGGATATACAAGATTTTGAAAGACCTATAGGCATAATTTCTATATGCATATACAAAATTCAGATTTTAAGATACTTATAAACATGATTTATATATGAGAGAATGTAGAATTCAGAAATACCTATAGACATGACATCTATGTGAGAAATGCGGAATTCAAAAATATCTATAGGCATGATATCTATGTGAGAAATGCAGAATTCAGAAATACTTATATGTATGATATCTATGTGAGAATGTAGAATTCAGAAATATCTATAGGCATGCTATCTATGTGAGAGTGCAAAATTCAGAAATACCTATAGGCATGATATCTATGTGAGAATGCAAAATTCATAAACACCTATAGGCATGATATCTACCCTTTGCATACATAGTTATCCCCCTTTTCACTATCTATCCCCAATAGTTTATTACAAATTATTACAGCCCGGAATAAAGTAAAAAATACATCAAAAATATAAACAAAGGTACAACCAAAGGAGAGCCTGATTCAGACTTCATGTCTGAAATACGGGGTAAACCAACTCCAAGGGATCATGATCCAAAGCCTCTCTCTCATTTGAGTGTGTCAAAGTTCCCTAAGAGCCTCAAAGGGACTCCGGGCAATGCTCACACCCAAATGTATAATCAGATTAGGACAAGTGCAGTATGGAAGGGCCAACCCTCAAGTGTCCAAATTTAGAGGGAACTCAAGGAACCCAAGGCAAGGCTCACAAGAGGGGGGCAGAACGTAAAGACTAAGAAAGTGTGCAAGTGCAGAATATACTACTAAAGGGGAAAAGGAGAGGGAAACAACTACTAATAAACACACATACGGAGTTCAGGGGGGTAGGGAAATTGTGAAGAGCCTATTGCTTAGGCCAGGGCAGGCTTCAAGCATGCTCAGCAATGGAGGATGCTAGCATACTCTCAAACCTACCAGAACACACTATTTAGAGGCTAAGAACCCAAGGGATCGAGTTTGATTCATGGACAATATTTTGTAGTATTGCCATGCCTCAAACCATAGCTTAAACACATAGGGGGGCAGGGCTTTAGGATTCGTAAGAGAATAGGCAGAAAGAGATCAGTAGTGTTGAAACACACAAAAGCAGTAAGCAGACAGGGATACAAAAGTAGTAAATAAACACATTGTTGTGATGCTAAAAAAGCTTAAATAGGGACATACCAGTTTTCAAAGAAGCATATAAAGAATGGCAGGCAGTAGGTCTTGTAAATAGGCTACAGTACAAGCAACAAGAGAGAATACTTTTGAGTGTAAGTGTAAGTTCAGAAATACTAAGAGTGATCTATGTGTTTATGTCAATGAATAGCAGGTATTTACAGTGTGAAGAACATGCAGAAACAAGGTAAGAAAACAATTAAGGATATGAATATCAATTAAAATCAATCAATACAAGGATTCCTTAATCAAAGAATTCAGACTTAAACGGTAAAAGCTATTTAGGGAAAGGAATCAAATAACCATCTTGTGCAAAATAGGCAATTAGGGGTAAATACATAGGGGTTTTAATTAAGGGAAGGATTTTGAAATACACTTTTAAAACAAATAAGGTAAGGATCCCCCAGTATGCAGTAAATCAATGGGTTAGAGACTATGTAAGTATTGGTCCATAAATGAACCAGGTCAGAAAAGCTAAGGAAAACTTTTAACTTAAATCGAGTCACCGGGAAATCAGCAAACAAGGAAAGAAATCAATCAAACCTATACAGAAGGAAGTCTGAAACTAATTAAAATTTGAAAGCCCTTTAGAAGGGAAGTTCAACACATATAAAGAGTACACCAGTATCAGACATGCGAGGCTGAATTTAGGACAAAGTGAAAGTGTCATGCAATTGCAAAAATAAGTAGATAATAGACTACAGGATCATGGTAGTCAAATAGGTTAGCAGTATAGAAGACAGATAGTATCAAATAGCATATAAAAGGTCCAGTGTTAAAGACCTTAGAAGACTTTAGCAAAAGTCAGAATCATATGAAAGACAAAGATTTAAAAACTCAGTTCAAAGACTCGAAATAGGTCTACAGGAGTTAGGGTTCTTGAAATAAAACCAGTTTCAAGCAAATCACATAGCCAATGGTTTCGAAACTCGGAAGAAACTCAAAATTCTAGGGTTTCTACCATCAATCGAGTGTAGAGATGAGAGGACAAGTAATCAAGTCGAAATACGTTCAGAGGTTTCATAAAGGAACTGAGTCCTTTAACATGTTCCTTCAGTAACAGAAACTCATGAGAAACATAGTAGAAGAGTAACATGCGAAACACAGTAGAAGAGCTCAAAGAAAACATAATGGAAGAAACTAATAACAAACATAGTAGAAGAAAACTAATCAGAACACCATAAAGAAACTAAAAAAACATGGTAGAGGAAACTGATAAGAACATGGTAACAGAAGATTAACAAGAACATAGTAGAAGAAACATAGTGGAAGAAACACACAAGAGAAGAAAGAAAATCAGATAGACATCTAAAAACCCTAGATCGGAAAATAACGGTTTTGAAAGCAGAACTTTTGAAAAAAATATCAGAAAATTGTTTAACAGCTTAGGGAAAGCATAGATCTGGAACAGATCTAAAGAGATCAGAAAAACCTTAAAAGCTAGGGTGTTCAGAGGAACCCAAATGATGAGAATGTCTTGGATCTAAGTGGGATGAGTCGAGGCCAGGCTCGAAACAGACATGGCTTGCCGGAGCAGGCCGGAGATGACCGTAAAGCTTGAATCAACAGAGGTATGGACCCAGATCTTCGTGGTCAAGTCATGAAACTTCAGTAATTAAACGTGAGGAGCCATAGGAGGCCGGTGGGTGGTGAAACCACCATGGATTCAGGTCAGAAGGTGGCCGGAGAAGATGAAGGGAACTCATTAGAGAGGAGGGGAAGGGGGAAGGTTCTAGAGAGAACTAGAGATAGAGAGATAGAGACGAGTGAGGAAATGAGAGGGGTATTGGGGGTCGTTTGGAATTAAAATGGTAATAACGGATGAGGGTCGTTGATCGTTTAGATCAACGGCCACGATTTAATATGGTTTTGGGTCAGGTACGGGTAATTGGGGCCTGGGTCGGGTAATCTGATTAGGAATTGGGTTGGGTATTGGATTTAATTAGGCCAAATTAAAAGGCCAAATGCGACTATAAGTTAAATGGCCCCTTTTTCCCCTTTAATTTATAGAAAATAGTAAATAATTTTCTAAAAATAAATTGAAAAGCAATAAAATGATTTATAATATATAATTAACCATTTAAAAATATAAGATCCCATTTTATAAACATGAGATGAATTTAAACCTAAAAATGGCTAATATTGCAATTATGCAATTTTATCATTAAAATACCAATTAAATTTGTAAACAATGTGTAAAAAATTATCATAGATATATTTTAGTGTAAACATGATACTCCAATAAATGAATCACCAAAAATGATAATTTTGGGGATAATTGTTGGATTTCTTCTTGATAAAATAGGGCAGTAAATTGATTTAAAAATCTTTGAAAAATTAAGGAAAAATAATGTAACATTTGGATGTACTTATATACGCATATATAGGCTATTTTGAAGGTATTTTGCATATTTTAAAAAAATACAGGGAAAAATTAGGTATCAACAGCTGCCCCTCTTTACCTAGGAAGGATGAAAGGGTTGTCAGGTAAAGATATGATGGCCAATTTTGACCGAACGAAATGGTTTGAAGAGGTTGCCGTGCTCTGTCTCCTGAGCTGCCTACACATCCCTGGTCTTATAGGAATCAGGCCATATGTAGTTCAGGATCCGTCGGCGGAATATGCCGATGGAGACCTTTTCAAGAACGGGCGCAATATTTAGGTCGGGATGAATGGTTAAGGTCTAATAGGTTTGCGGGAACTAGAGAAAGATTGCTCCTGCTGATATAGCTGTTGCTCATTAGTTTACCTACAACTAAGCAATAGAAGCATATATTGTGCGTAAATTTAAACGTGATGCAAGTCCCCGTCGGACCATGGATGTTGTCTTTGGGCGCCTAGGATGACGTACTCAGACCATGACGTCCTGGGCCATGAAGCGTATAATAAAGGATTCACAGGCCATGAAATAATGCTCTCGGGCTATAAGAATGATGCCTCCGAACTATGATGCCTTTGAATAATGATATGCAAAAGATAAAAGGGATCTTCAGGCTATGACATGGTGTTCTCGTGCTATGTAAATGGTGCCTCCGAACAATGACGCCCTTAGATAATTTGGCGTCTTTCAGCTCATGAAATGTAGTGTTTGGCGATATTTCAGCTCATGAGATGCAGTAAGTGGCGATCTTTCAGCCATGCAAGTGTAAAATAATGCGACGATCTTTCAGCCATGCAAGTGTAAAATAAAGCGGCGATCTTTCAGCCATGCAAGTGTAAAATAAAGCGGCGATCTTTCAGCTATGCAAGTGTAAAATAAAGGGGTGATCTTTCATCCATGCATGTGTAAAGGTGGCGATCTTTTAGCCATGCAAGTGTAAATAAAGCGGCGATATTTCAGCCATGCAAATATAAAGGTGGCGATCTTTCATCCATGCAGATGGAGGTAGAGCTTAACCTTGGAAGGCAGAATGGTAGCCTTATGCAATGTAGAGAACGCAGATGGAGACAATGCTTAGTATCGGAAGGCAAAATGGTAGCCTTATGCAATGCAGAAAATGCAGATGGAGGTGGAACTTAACCTCGGAAGGCACAATGGTAGCCTTATGCAATGCAGATGGAGACAGTGCTTAGTCTCGGAAGGCAGAATGGTAGCCTTATGCAATGCATAAAATGCAGATAGAGACATTGTTTAGTCTCGGAAGGCAGAATGGTAGCCTTATGCAATGCAGAAATAAAATAAAATGGCAAATGGTAATAGAGTTTCTTAGCTGATAGCAGGTTGCGAAATTGTGACTGCTGGGGACGTTGCGATATAGGGAATATCGACGTCGTGCGTGGATAGCAAATGCTGGTAGACGCGAACAATTTCGAGAGTTGTATTCCTGAACTACATTTGTCTCGTTAATGTATAGCATGTCAGATGCTTTCGCAATCCAGATGTCTGCATCCAAAGAAAAATCGTGAGTTTTTAGAGGGGAGATTAGTTCGTATCCTTACTGGCCTTGTCCGACCTATTCAACTTTGATCTAGTGATATGGTATGTATCATTGGGGTAGAGTTGCTAAACAAAGCGATTTTGATAATAAACACGCATGAGTTTGTAAAAATATGACATAGGTACATATTGTTTTTAAAAAAAATAGTTTTTTAGATGAACTGACGACTGTGACGTGGTTCAGGACATTACAACCTCTTTTGCTATGGAATTTTGAGGGTTCCCCTCAAAATTCTGCCCCAGTTAATGGGTTGATGCTTCTGACCATTATTTGCGATGATTAGCTGAAATCACTTCAGAATTTTGAGGGTCCTCCTAAAACTTTTTCCCCAGTTTCCGGTTCTGGGGGGGGGAATGGAAATTTTATTGAATTGTGATCGAACCCATATGGCTTCCTACGTATCCCCTCTAAAACGGGAATCAGGTCAGGCGTAGTTCAATTTACATCATATAGGAAAACATAAAGATTACACATAGTAACGCTTGACTGCATCTGAGTTGATGGGCTTTGGCCAGACTTCTCCGTCCATTTCTGCAAGTATGAGGGCTCCTCCTGTCAAAACCCGGTGAACCATGTACGGACCCTTCCAGTTGGTAGAGAATTTCCCTTAGGCTTTATCTTAACGTGGAAAACTTTTCTTTAACACCAGCTGCCTCGGTGTGAACTATCTTGGCTTGACACTTTTGTTGAAGGCTCGGGACATTCTGTTCTGATAAAGCTGACCACGGAAAACTGCATTCATTCTTTTCCCATCGATAAGAGCCAGCTGCTCCTACCGACTCTTTATCCACTCTATATCGTCGAATTTTGCTTCTTGAATGATTCTTAAGGAGGGAACTTCTACCTCGGTGGGAATGACTGCTTCTGTACCATATACCAGCATGTAGGGGGTTTCCCCAGTTGATGTACGGACTGTAGTGCGGTTCCCCAATAAAGCAAATGATAAATTCTCGTGCCACTGCTTATGTTTTTCTATCATTTTCCTCAATATCTTCTTGATATTCTTATTGGCTACTTCTACTATTCGTTCATCTGAGGTTTGTAGGCTGTTGAATTCTTGTGTCTGATCTTGAAGGTTTCACACATGGCTTTCATCAAGTCACTGTTGAGGTTGGAGCCGTTGTCGGTAATGATTGACTCTAGAATCTCGAATCGACAAACAATGCGGTCGCGGACAAAGTCTACCACAACTTTCTTAGTCACTGCTTTGTTAGATGCTGCTTTGATCCATTTGGTAAAATAGTCGACTGCTACTAGGATAAACATGTGCCCGTTGGAGGCGGCGGGCTTGATTGGTCCAATGACATCCATTCCCCAAGCGGCGAACAACCATGGTGAGCTCGTTGCATTAAGCTCGCTTGGGGGTATCTTTATCATGTCTGCATGTATATGACAGCGGTGGCATTTTCGGACATACTAGATGCAGTCTGTCTCCATAGTCATCCCAAAGTATCCAGCACGAAGTATTTTCTTTACTAAGACAAAACCGTTCATATGTGGACCGCAGGTCCCAAATTGAATTTCCTCGGGTAGCTTGGTTTCTTCTTTTGCATCGACACACCTTAGCAATTCCAAATCAGGATTACTCCTATACATGATTCCTCCACTGTGAAAGAAATTATTGGATAACCTCAGAAGTGTGCGCTTCTGAGTAGGATTCGCGAGCTCGGGTATTCTCCTTTCGTCAAATATTTCTTGATATCATGAAACCAAGGTTTTCCATCTTCTTATTCCTCAAAATGAGCACAATAAGCTGGCTGATCGTGGATCTTTACCGGAATGGGGTCAATGAAGTTCTTGTCTGGATGTTGTATCATGGATGATAGGGTAGCCAATGAATCGGCGAACTCATTCTGGATCCTGGGAACATGTTGGAATTCTGTCTTAATGAACATCTTCCTCAATTCCTATACATAATGCAAATATGGGAGTATCTTGGAGTTTTTAGTTGCCCATTCTTTCCGACCTGATGTATAAGTAGGTCTGAATCTCCGATCACTAGCAACTCTTGAATATTCATGTCAATGGACATTATGAGCCCTAGGATGCAGGCTTCATTCTCGGCCATGTTGTTGGTGCAGGGAAACCTGAGCTTGGTGGACACAAGATAATGCTGACAGGTTTCTGATACTAGGACTGCTCCTATGCCAACTCCTTTGAAATTTGTTGCACCATTGAAAAACATTATCCAATCGTTATAGGATTTTGCAATATCTTTTCCTATGAATGATACCTCTTCATCGGGAAAATACATTTTTAGGGGTTCGTATTCTCCGTCTACGGGATTCTCGGCAAGGTGATCTGCTAGTGCCTGTCCCTTGATTGCCTTCTGAGTTATGTAGACAATGTCGCATTCACTTAACAAGATTTGCCACTTAGCTAGCTTGCCTGTAGGCATGGGCTTCTGAAAGATGTACTTCAAAGGGTCCATCCTTTGTATGAGATATGTAGTGTAGGCATAGAAGTAGTGCCTCAACTTCTAAGCTACCCAAGTTAAAGCACAACAAGTGCGCTCTAACAGAGAATACCGGTCCTCGTACGGGGTGAACTTCTTACTAAGGTAATAGATGGCCTGCTCCTTCCTCCCCATTTCATCATGTTTCCCCAGAACACAACCGAACACTCTATCCAATACTGTGAGGTGGAGTAATAGAGGTCTACCTGGCTCGGGCGGGACCAAAACTGGTGGTGTTGATAGGTACTCCTTGATTCTGTCGAAGAACTGTTGGCAATCATTAGTCCATTTGGTAGCGGGATCCTTATTCAACATCTTAAAGATGGGCTCACAGATAACTGTAGATTTTGCTATGAACCGACTGATATAGTTAAGTCTCCCCAAGAAACTCATTACGTCCTTCTTGTTCTTTGGCGATGGAAACTCTTGAATATCTTTGACCTTTGATGGATCCAGTTCTATTCCTCAACGACTTACAATGAACACAAGTAGTTTTCCTGTAGGAACCCCAAATGCGCACTTCGAGGGATTCAGTTTTAGGTTGTACCTTCTTAGCCTATTGAAGAACTTACTCAAATCTTCCATGTGATCAGTGACTTTCTTGGACTTGATGATAATATCGTCTACATATACTTCGATCTCCTTGTGTATCATATCGTGGAAATGGTGGTCATGGCCCTCATGTAGGTGGCCCCAACATTCTTTAATCCGAACGACATCATCTTGTAACAGTACATCCCCAACGACATAATGAAAGCTATTTTCTCAGCATCTTCTTCATCCATCCAGATCTGATGATACCCAGTGAAACAATCCACAAATGACTGCAATTCATGCTTGAAGCAATTGTCGATTACGATGTGTATATTTGGCAAGGGGAAGTCGTCTTTTGGACTGACCCGGTTGAGATCCCGGTAGTCGACACAGACTCTTACCTTTCCGTCCTTCTTTGGTACTGGAACAATGTTGGCTAACCATGTTGGGTATTCTACTACCATGAGAACATTGGCTTTGACTTGCTTAGTGACTTCTTCCTTGATTTTCATACTCATGTCAGGCTTAAACTCTCTGAGCTTTTCCTTTACCGGCGGACATGTTGGATCGGTTGGCAGTTTGTGAGCCACAATAGATGTACTCAGACCTGTCATGTCATCATAGGACCAAGCATATATGTCTTCATATTCCCTTAGAAATTTTGTGTATTCCTTCTTTTCTGGTGGCGATAAGTTGTTGATACCCAATTATTCCCTGCATATTTTTCATATATACAAAATACATTCAAAAGAACATATGTATGCATATATAATCATGCCCAAGTGTTTTAGTATTTTTCCCAATTTTTAAAAGATTTTTAAAACCGATTTATTGTCTATTTTAGCAGTACAAAATCAATAATTACTCCCAAAATCATCAATTTTGGTGAATAATTTATTTTATTCCCATATTTATACCAAAATATAGTTAAGGTAATTTTTATATATTTTTACAAATTTATTTGGTATTTTTAAAGCTAATTTGCATATAATTGCAATTCTAGCCTACTTTAAAATTTAATAGCTTTTTTATAATCATAAATTTGGTTCCAGTATTTTTAAAGTAATATTTATATATTATTTACTGATTTAGTACTTTTAATTTGTTTTCAAAATCATTTTTACTATTTTTGTAAAATAAAAGAGAAAAACTGGCTATGTAAATTTTAGCCTCATTTCATTTCAATTGTAGCCTCATTACATTTCAATTTTAGCCTCCAATTGACCCAGTCTTAACCCCCAGTTGGACCAACCCAATTTCAATTTCAACCCAACCCCTTAACCCATTTATCCAACCCGCCCGGTCTTCTTTTTAATCTAGACCGTTGATAGTTTCGATTAACGACCACGATCACCCCTTACCATTTTTAATCCATCGACCCTATCCTAATACCCTTATTTCCATCTCTCAGTTTCCTTTGAATAATCTCCTCTTTTAAACTCTCACGAAGGTTCCCTGGAACCCTAGCATCTCTCATCCTCTCCGACCATAACCTCATTGGAATCTATGGCTTCTCAGGCCATGGATGGCTTGTACTCACCTCCCTCCACTCTCAAAAGTTTGGGGTTCGAAGCATTGAGGTCTGACCTCAGTGGTGTCCGTTTAGATCCTCTCATATCCATGGTTTTGAAGCCTCTCCGGCCTTGCTCCGGCACATGTAAAGCATTTCAAGCCTAGTTCTAACTCATCCGACTCAAGATCAAACTTTTCTTCCAAGCCTTTCTCATTTCTAGGGTTTCTCTAAAACACTATACATTCGAGGTTTTTATCTGGTTGTTTTCTTAAATCTATGCTATATTTGTTCGCTACCGGAGTTTTAAAACGTTTTCCCTAATTTTTTCTTTCAAAATTTGTTTCTCTTCGATTTAAGGTTTCTGAAATTTTTTCAAAATGTTTCTCTGACTCCTCCTCTTCTTTTCTTTGTGTGTATCTGTCTATGCTATATTTGTATGTTTTCTTTTCCTACCTAGCATGTTCTTCTCATGTATCTTTATGTTTGTCTTATTTTGCATGTTCTTCTATTGCGCTCCGTTCTTTCTTCAACTAGTTTCTATATCATGCTTTCACATGTTTATCTTATGTGTTCGTTTACCCCTATGTTCCTTTACTATATTTTCTACTAAGCTTTTAAGTCTTTAGTTGCCTTCTTCTGGACTTTGTTTGAGTTCTTTGTTAAACATGTTTCCTCTACTGTTCTCTTAAGTGCTATACTATCTCGTTTCTCTTCTGAAACTTGTTTAAGTTCCAAGTTTTCTTAAAATGTATTCTTTATTCTTAAACTAAGCTTTCTCACTTTGTTGTTTCAAACTTGCTATTACATCTGTTTTTTTACTCATAAGTCCCTGAAAAAGACCTCTGAGCCTGTTTCTGTTATTTGTCTTCTTTTCTCTGTATCAGACTCGAGTTGAAAACCCTAGGGTTTAGGGTTTATGGCGAGTTTCGATCTTCTGTTTGAGACTACGGTTCTATTTTGGAACTCTAGGTTTCTCAGACTCGTTTTGGGTCTTTGTACTGAACTCGAACTTTTCTATGCTAGGCTTTTTTAATTAGCATGACAACTCTTTCTTGATTCACATGTCTGTGCACTTTATATATGATGAATTCTTCCTTCAAAAATGGTTTTGCCAATTTGTGATTGATTTAGAATTCCTTTTAATAAGGATCGATTGATTGTTACTGATTTTTCTTTAATTAAATCTTTCTTCACCTTTTCTGGTTGGATTCATTCATACCAAAACTCAATTTCTGATTTTTTTATTGGCTATTGATTGACTGCCTTTGCTTATTTGCCCAAACCGTGTTGCTCTCAAACTCTTTACTTAAATAACTTCTGTGTATTTACCCTTCTTGTGCTACTTTGGAAAAGATCTTGATCAAACTCTTTCCTTAATTATCTTGCCCGTTGAAATCAGAATCCTTTAGTTGAAGGGAGACCTTATGTGATTGATTTCGAAACTATTTTCTTACCTTTTCCTACTTGCTTTCTGCATTATAAAGGGCACGACCCTTCTGCACTTTTAGGGACTTCCAATTCAATACACTTTAAGACCTTGAGTTCAACACTTATTAAACACTTTCAATTTTAATACTTCTACATTCTCAATTCAACACTCTACTCTCTTCTGAAATCTTCTAGCTGTGTGTTTGCAATTTGTCTTTACTACTGCTCTTCTATTCTTATTTCCCTAAAACTGGTATGTTCTAATTTAACTTTCGGCTTCATCCCTATGTGTTTGCTTTATAGTTTCAACAATCTTGTCTACTTTGCTGTTTATGTTCTATATTGAATATGATGTTCTTTTTGTATCTGTTGCTGTGTGAATTCCCCATACCCTTATTCGCTTCTATGTGTTTGAGTTAAGGTTCAGGCATGGCAGTATCCAAATTGTTGCTCATGTCTGGACCTGATCCTTTAATGGATCCTAACTCCCAAACAATGTGGCAAACAGGCTGGTTAGGGGTGTGCCAGCACTCCTAATTGCTGGGTATGGCCACCAGCCTGTCTTGGCCTTCCCAAAAATCCCCTCTATGCACTTGCACTCTCTCTTAGATTCTAAGTTCTGCCCCCTTCCTATGAGCCTTGCTTTGGGACCTTGAGCTCCCTCTGAACTTGGACATTTGAGGGCTGGCCCTTCCACACTACACTATAATCCAATTCTGCAATATATTTGGGTGTAAGCACTGGCCGGAGTCCACTTGAGACTCTTATGGAACTCTGACACATCCCAAATAGGAGAAAGACTTTGGAATTTGATCTTTGGAGTTGGTTTACTTCATGTTTCAGACATAAGTCTAAATCAGGCTCTCCTTGGTTGGGATTTTAGCTTTCTGATGTAATATTTACTTTCCTTTATTCATTCTGGGTTGTAATAATTTGTAATAACTCATAGGGTCTTATAGTGAAAGGGGAGGGTACTCATGTATGCATAAGGGTAGATATCATGCTCATTAGGTTTTTATTTCTGCAAATTATGGCAAGTTTTGCATTTCTACATTTTCATAGAGAAATCCTATTTTAGGTTCTGCACTTCTACATTTTCATATAGAAATCCTGTCTATAAACTTCTGTACTTTTGCATCTTAGAAATCCTGCTTATAAGCTCTGCATATATATCATATCAATAGCTTTTGCATTTCTGCATCTCATATAGAGAACATGACTATAGGATTCTGCATTTTTCCTATCATATAGAAAGCATGTCTATAGGGTTTCTGAATACTGCATACGTATCCATCACTAGGCAAACGATATATAGGCTTAAATAATAAAAATCAGCGTTTTAGACGCCATGCCTATAGGATTTCTGCATTTTCGTAAAGGTTAAAATCAGTCACACTTAGAAATCATGCCTATAGGAATAAGCAACTAATCTGGATCCCTCAACTTGCTTATATGTTTAAAATCGGTAATAGCATTGCTTAAATGCTTGCAGAACTCATTTTCCTGCTCTTAATAAATCTGCTTCTGAAATCAGTACACTTCTGTATTATTAGATTTCATGCCTATAGGTTTCACCTAGGCAAGCTATAAAGGTAAATTAGCTAATTAAATCAGACTCTATTAATTCCAACCAGCAGGCAGGTTTGATTCCGGTTTCTTATCTGAAATGTGTAATAGACTAGTCTACCTCTTTAACGTTTAAGTTTAATTCAGACCATAACCAGTATCTGCAAAACGTGCTAAACAATCTGTCTTTAAGTGAGGAGGCCTGTCTGAGCCTTTTAAATTATTATGTATTTCCCATATCTGCCTTATGCATTTTTTGTTTATCGCTTTAGACTTTTATCCTTTTAAACCATACAAAGCCCAAATCCCCATTCCCTTTAGGACTAGTAGTCCCAAATGCCTCCGGGACTGATAGGATTGTGGCAGGTACTAGCATGCAATAAGTAAACGAAACCATTCGGCGTTTAATACCTCAATGGGGTGGGAAAGGGTAGATATGAATATGATGACCGGTGCGCTAATACCACGTGTAACCCCTCTTCTAAGGAGTGGTTACCGGGTATTGCATTGATATGATCAATATTATTTATAAACCTAGGACCCCCTTCCCTTTACTTGTTTATTTTATTACTTTCAAAATTTCAAAACTCTTTTTTCTCAAATTTCAGCTTCCTTGTTTCTTCAAACTTTAATTTATTTGCAATCACAATGTGACAACCCCTCATATTTGAAACCCTTATTTGCTTATTTATTGTTTGTACTTAAGTCACAATTGCAGCATGGCCGGGAACCACACTAGTAGATCTTGAGGGGTCCATAACACCTTCCCCTCGAGATAATTTCTAGCCTTTACCCAAACTATGGTTTTTCTAAACAAATTCTTCCTAATGTCCTAATGCACTTAATTATTAGGTGGCGACTCATCAAATCAAAAAACCCAATTCCCAAAAGGGAACGAGTTGTCCTCCCAAATGTCATAAACCCGATTTCGCGAGAAAAAAAGGGGCGACATAAGGGGACACTGATTCTCGTTTCTTTGATGTTCTCTGCATCTCCCAAGTTAACAATCTCGGTTTCGTCTAGGTTGGACTTAGGTCTGTTCTCAAAATTCTCAACTTCCTCAACGGCCTGTTATGGTATTTCATATTTCTCTGAATCTGTGTCCGTTTGTTGCGTTGTCTCGTTGCATGTCACAGTCATTGGTTCATCAAGATAAGTAATCTTACATAAGTAAAGTAATGAGAGAAAATAATAAGAGTAAGATTTATAAGGAAAGTCTAAATTCTTTGATAAATTCCATAATTGTTTTAAACATTGAATATATTATTGCGAAATTTTAAAATGCAAAAGGAAAGTCAACTAGTAAAAATAAAAGATAGTGCATGATGCTTGTTTAGCCTTGCTACCCCGATGCTTTCCAGGCTCTGGTGGTTCTAATGGTCTAGTTATTGAAGGATGCTCCTCTTCTTACTGCCTATATGGAAGGGCCTTCTTCCCCTCCTCCTCGAAAACAACATAACAATCCATATCATCGTCTTCTAAGAACAAATTCCTCACTGCTGCCAGTGATTTCTCTTCTTTTGACCCATAAATAACATCGACTGGCTGGAAAGTCTGCTCCAAATATGGTATTGGTTGTTCCAGCGGATAGTTAGGACTGCGCCATGGTGGCGACTAGTTGTTGAATTCCTCCCAAGTGTACTCATATCCCAGACCGAAGGTGGTGCCATGTTTCTTTAGTTTGATAGGCTTACATATTCCTTGGAGGTTCTTGCCAAGTCCCTTACCAGGTTCGTATCCGCTCCAGTTCAATATGCTTTCAATTTTATTGTCTCACCATTTGTCTTTGTCGACGGCGTTGACTCGTTCGATGTGGTGATAAGTCTCCCCGCCTATCTTTCTTCTGCCTCCAATTGCTGGGATGGTCTGGCGACTGTATATGGGATTGCTATTGTTGCCGTGAATGATCACCTCTTGGTGGTTCCACTCAAATTTCACCCCTGATGTAGTGTTGACGCTACAGCCCCAGTGGCATGAATCTACGGTCATCCCAACAACAAATTGTAAGATACCAGCACGTCTATCACTTGAAAATCAACATCGAACCAAGTAGGCCCCATTTGCAAATACAGGCTAATTTCCCCAATGGTGGACTTTTGGGAACCGTCGAAAGCTTTGACGTTGATGGCCTCGTCCTTGATCTTATGCAGCCCCTTTCCTAATGTCCTGAGTGTTACCAACAGACAAATGTTAAGGCTGGACTCTCCATCAATCAGGATTCTGGTGATAAAATAATCATCACATTGCACGGTGATGTGCATTGCCTTATTGTGACTCAACCCTTCGGGTGGCAGCTCTTCTTCATGGAAAGTGATTTTGTGACTTTCCAATACTTGTCCGACCATGTTGGCCATTTCCATGCCAGTGATGTTTCTTGGTATGTACGCTTCACTCAGCACCCTCAATAGAGCATTTTTGTGTGCCTCAGAATTTTGTAGCAAAGCAAGTATAGAGATCTACGCCGGTGTTTTGTTCAACTGGTCGATGATCGAGTATTCCTTGGCCTGTATCTTTCTCTAAAGGTCGTCTTGACCTGTCTGAATAATGGGTGACCGATTGAAGGCCTGCTTGCTTGACTCAGCTAAGTGTTCGGGGGTATAAACTTTGCCAATTCTTGTCACACCCTATGCAACAATAGTTTCCTCGAACCTAACCTTCCCTTTCCTCCTTGCCTCGGCTGTATAGTCCCAGGGTATAGCTTTTGTATGGAATGGTGTCACGGCCGACATTGCCACTGGGATCGGCGTGTCTATCTTCACCCTGAACGGAGCTGGTCCCTTGGGTGGTAAAACTGCAACTTTGAATGGTGTAGGTGCATTCGTTGGAGACACGAATTCAAACTCAATTGGCGCTGGTGTCTTGGCAGATGACGATGTTTCAAACTCAAGTGGCACATACATGTTTACCTCAGTGTCCCTAGATGGCTGAATCTAGACTATGATTGGATTAAGAGTAACTATTGGCTTTTTTGGGTCATCTCCTTCTTCAGTCAACCCGATTGATCCCTCGAGATCCCAATCATCCTCTATTTCAATCATGTGAACATCTCCACCTTTATTGTATGGCAGAGGGTTATTGCGGACATTCTAAGCGGGCTTCTTTGCCACAATAATCTTGTTGTCAATCAAAGCCTGGATCTTGTCTTTCAGAGAAGGACATTCGTGGATGGTGTGTCCCTTCATGTCGAAATGGTATGCATAGGATTTGTTTGGATTAACCCACTGAGAAGGGTTTTCAAGAGTTATAGTAGGGATAGGGGTAATATAACCAGCAACTTTGAGTCTCTCGTATAACTGGTCAATGGGTTCGGCAATGGTTGTATACTCTTTAGGAGGTAGACGGTCAAAAATTGGTCGAGGTCGTGGGAAGTTTTGGCGTGTAGGAGGTGATTGATAGTGGGATGGTTGAGCATTGTAGGCTTGGTAAACAGGTGCAGGTTGGGAATATCTGGGTGAGGTAGGCTGATATGTGGGAGGTGGAGGTATTGGGTAGGTTTGGTATTTGATAGGAAATTTGGTTCTCTGTGCAACCATTACGGACCTTACGTCCCTTTTCTTGGATGCACCACCAGACTGTAAGGCTTATTGGTAGCTTGCAAAGCCTCGAAGTTTGTAACCATACCGCTTTTGATGCCTTCTTCGATCCTTTTTCCCAGCTTGATGATGTCAGAAAATTTATGGTTCTTAATCATCATTAGCCTTTCATAATACTGCGGGTCCTGAGCTCGGACGAAAAAACTTGTTCATTTGTTCTTCCTCTAAAGTAGGTCTGAACTTAGCCTTCTGATCTCTAGCGAGTAGCATACTCGCAAAACGTTTATGTAGGTTTCTTTTGTAGATTCTGAATGTAGAACACATCCGGAATATTCTCCGTGTTGAACCAGAACCTGTCTATAAAATCGGATGCCATGCCTACCCAACTTGACCTCTTCTTAGGATCTTAGCTAATGTACCAAGATAGAGCATCTCCTTTCGGACTCCTCATGAACAGCTTCATGCGGATCCTCTCGTTTTTCCCTACTCCAACCAGCTTGTCACAGTATGTTCTCAAATGTACTCTCGGATCCCCTATACTATCAAACATCTTGAACTTAGAGGTTTGTATCCCTCAGGAAGTTCAACATCAGGCTGTATGCAAAGATCTTCAAAGTTCAGCACCTCAATTCCTTTGGTTCCTTCGACGCCTTGAATCCGGCTAGTCAATTTCTTGAGTTCTTCAGCTAGATTCCTGATGAGCAAGTCTTTATTATCAGAGTCGGGTGCGCTTGAGATGGGTTGGGTTGAGTGTGGCATGGTCTGCACGTATATGGGGGTGTTATGATGGGTGTGAAAGTGGTCATTTGTGGAGTTTTGGGGTTCCGAGATAAGCAGTGGAGTATTGTTGGAAGTATGCCAGGTGTTGCAGTGGTAGTGAGGAGCGGGATGGTTTTGTGGCTTTGGGATATTTTGTGGAGGTGTGGGGTTCTGAGCAATTGGGAAGTTGACATCTGGAGTGGTGAGGGAAAATGACAGATTTGCCAGATTCTAAACCTGATCAAGTTCCTCTTGGAACTTCAGCAGCTTTTGTTCCAATTGGGATGCATTCTCTTTGGAAACCTAAGTACCATGGGCATGAGTGACCTCTACCCGTTCAGTTGAGTTCTCCTTTCTTTTGTTGTTTAGATCTTCTATCTTCCCTTTGTTTTTGTTTCTGACAGGACTAAGAGGAGGAGTGGGTAGAGGGCCCTTAGATCTCGTTGAATAAGATGATGTTGCCAGAGTGCACGAACTAACCTTTGGAGAGGGGGAATAAATAAAAAAAAGTAAAAACAAAACAAATAACAAGTTAGTGAGGATTATAAGAAAATGTTGCGATATTAAAAACATAGTGCAAGAATGTAAATCGTGTCCTATTTGGGAACCTCTTTGTGCCCGAGGTACGCCTAGAGACAAGTTGATTTGGAGAACTTAGAATGCTAAATGCCTTATTTAATTGATTAAAAAAAGACGAGTCCTAAATCGACACTAAATAACAGGAAGTAAAGTAGCACTAGTGGCCGTTGGCCTTATTACATTTTGTAAAGCGAAAAAGGAAAAACTCCTATCTACTTGGTCCAAAAAGGGCATTCCCCAGACTCAGCATCTTTGGCTACGTCGGACAGCTTTCCAAACTCGCGAAGTCCCAACAGTAGGTAGGCTCTAGCTAGATGTCCGCCCTCATTTCGCTCAGCATTCTGGCAATCCTCGATTCTTTTGAGAAATTTCCTTTATAGTTCTACTATACCTCTCTCCAAGTACCCCAGTCGCTTGTTGGCACTGACAGCCATGTCTTTCCACTCTTCAATCAGCTTTTGGTATCTCACAGTGCTCGCTTTCGCATTCCCGAATCCTCTTGCGTAGTTGATTGTATTTGACCTGTGCCTTGGCTCTCTCGTCTATGATCCTATGGCCCCTAGCAAGTCTTGGCTGACCCAAACCATCGTGATTATATTCTAACCAGCCTGAATAGTAAGGAGCGCAACCAGTGTGGTATCTATCTGGTTCAATAGTATATCTTCCCATGATGATCTTGCAATGCCACATATGCTAAGCTTGGCACTTATAAGGACTATCATCAGCTTGGAAGTCGGCCTGGAAGTGACTCATCTTGTCGACCCTTGGTATAACCTGCTTCCTACCAGCCTGTCTCATAACTCGAAGAGGGATATAAGGGTAGGTTCCTCTCAGACCGATTAATATCAGAAACGGTTCATCCCTGAATCGGGCGATAAACTCCTTGGTAGGGAACCATTCGAACATCCATTTTATTTGATCCTCAATTACGTTTTCAAATAGCTTTAACCATCCCTTGGCGTCTTTTGATTGGGCGAACATGTTGGGCATGTAATTCATCCACCTTGGATTATGGAAAGCTATATGATCATCCTAGTCCCTTCGCTGAATGTCTTGCCGGTATTCATCCCTTTGGAGATGTTCTATGTGCCAGAGCTAGAGTAGCAAATTGCAGCACTCGAAGTGTCCGGCTGCTCGTTGACACTTCTCCAAGGCTTGGTACATCTCCACAATAATCATGGGCACAATGCTGAAAGGTTTCCCACCAATACTGACCGACTAGTTTTACCGTAAATATGCCTTTACGAATTTAGGGGGTAATGATATAGGAAGGGCGCAACCACTCATCAAGCGTTGCTATAGTATTTGTTTGGAACGAGTGGAGTTTGATGTTGAGCATGATTATGCAATAATTAAAAGCATATTGACATGTATTTGCACGTTAAGAAAGCGATAAATACAACAGTTTCATAATTTAAAGCAGTTATAAAGGAAGGAAACAAGAAAGATATGTCGGTTTTGCTTTTGAAAAAGAAATTAAATGCTTAAAGGAATTAAATAAATAATTGCACATAGGGAGGGGTACAAATTCACAAAAAATGGTATGAAATGGTAAAAGCCTAAATATCCCCAACAGAGTCGTCATGCTGTCGCGCTCCCTTTTCCCTCTGCGGAAATTAGGTTTATGACATTTTGGTATGGGACAACTCTTTCCTTTTGGGAAAGGGGTTTGCATTTTGAAGAGTCGCCACCTAACGATTTAAGGTGTGTTAGGACACCTATGGGGATTCATTTATAACTACGTTTGATAACCAGAGACAAGGTAAAGGCTTCAAATTATCCTAAGGGAAAGGTGTTAGGCACCCCTCAGGATCCACTAGTGTGGTTCCCGCCCAAACAATTTTTGTGAATTTGTACAATTAGCAAATAGATAAGTAGGACTCACATAATAGGGGATTTAAATTTTGATACACATATGTTTGAGAAACAATTAATGAAAAGCAAGACTTTTTGAAAAGAATTACAATCTAAGCATAAAAGGGGGAGGGAGGGTCCTAGGTTTGTTTATAATATGGATCACATCAATGCAATACCTGGCATGACACTCCTCAAAGAGGGTCTACACATGGCATTAATGCAGCGGTCATCATATTCATATCTACCCTTTCCCTCCTCGTGAAGGTAATTAAAGCGAGGGTTGGTCTCGACCCCCTATTGCATGCTGTTACCCATCCCTTCCTATCAGTCTCGGAGGAATTTAAGACTTCTATCCTATGAGGGAGGTTCTAGGCAGACCCTTAGGTTTAAAGGCAAAATGCTAGGCGACAAATAAGAACACATAGGACTGCATTTAGAGGGGAAAACATAGATAATCAGATAAAAGGCTTAAGTATACATCCACAAGTAATGCACATAGACAGCACAGCTCATACACAGATAAGGTCCACATTTTAACTCAGAATCCTAAAGCATGGTATCTAAGTGACAACAGCAGAATTAGATTTATCACATGACTCAGATAAGAAGTCTGAATCAGGTTTGCCTACTAATTTTAACAGTTGATAGTTAAAGACTAATCATGGAGACAGTTTTGGTTTTATTTAAGTGATAGCCTAAGTAATATGCAGCAGTTACTCAGAATTATTAAACAATAGTTTGGATATTGTTTTTTACATAAAATGTGTTGTTCTAAATATTGCAAAGATATGCAAGGATTATTACCAGTTTGTTTAAAGCAGGATGAGACCGTTGATACTCATTTTCATGCATCAGTAGTTTAACTAAGCGTAGCTGAGTGAGTATGAACGAGAACCTAATTATGGTATCTAACGATTTATATGCATGATTTCTAAATGCACAGCATGATTGCAGAATTTCCCTAAAAGCAGGATTTCTAAATGCACAGCATGATTGTAGAATTTTCTAAGAGCCGGATTTCTAAATGATTGCAGAATTTCTTAAGAGCGGGATTTCTAATGCATGTATGAATCCTAAGCATGGTTTCTATTGCGCAATTATAAATATAAGCCTAATAACATGTTTTCTACCCTTAGTAACTATAGCATGCATATTTACCCCATCCCTTTTTACTAGCCACCCCAATACTTGTTTACAACAGATTATTACAGACCAACATTGAAATGAAATAAATAAGTAGAAATGAAAAATAGGAAGTTACACCATAGAGAGCCTGATTAGGACTTCCTCCCTGAGTTATGTCATAAATCACCTCAAGTGCCAAGATTGTTCTATAGCCTTCTCATATCTGGATTTGTCAGAGTTCCCTAAGGACCTCAAGGGATCCCGAGCAATGCTTACACCCAGATTTCATAGCCAAGACAGAGTAAGTGCAGTGTGGAAAGGCCAATTTTTATGTGTCCAAGTTTAGAGGGAGCTCAAGGGTCCCAAGGCAAGGCTCACACAAAAGGGGCAGAACCTAGTGGTCTAAGAGTATAATGAAAGTGCAAGACACATGTTTGAAAGGAGTTTTGTTTGAAAACTGGTCTGAAAGGTCCATTTTAAAAGCAATTAGTAACAGAGATGGTTGAAAGAAGTTGTATCAGTAAGACAGGGTTCAAACACTTCAGCGTAAGACCACACACAATAAGTGAATAAATTCTGTAATCACACATGGGGTAAAAGGGTTTGGGGATACATATATATTGACTACAGACACCTGACCCCAATAGGAGTATTAGGATTGGTAGGGACATGTTCAAAGATGGTTGGACACTAGCATAATCACAAACCAGTCATGAACACATAGAGGAGGGATAGAGGATTTGGGATTCACAAGATGGTAAGAGCACAGAATACAATCGTCCAGGCATGCTTAAGTCACATGAATTTAAAGGGGAGGGGGGTCATATCAGCATGCTTGGATACAAACTTCACAACAAAAAACCACAAGTAAAAGCATGCCATAAAAAAAAGAAACCGAAACAGGAATAGAAACATGTTGTTGTTGAGGCTTTAACTTAAACTAGGACATACCAGTTAAGGAAGCAAAGTGAAGAAAGTAAAGCAAGTAGAGTTCCACAGTCTAGCTTTCGCTTTCAGCCGGCTAGACAAGCAGTTATCACAAGTAGCAGAGAGAAGAGAGAATTTTTATGTGCGTGTGTGTTTTTTTTGAACTAATTGTTCGTGTGTTAAGACTGTAGAAGAGAGTCGTTTATATAGTAGTTTGAAAACTAGTTAAAATAAGGCAAGAATCATTTCTTCAGTAATTATAGTACTCAGTATAAAGAATTAGTTCGAATATACCTTTGATTAAGGGAGTTAGTGGGAATGGTAAAGAGCAGGTGACAAATAAAGAAAAAAATCATACACGATTGGAGTATAACAGATAAGGAAAGATTTCAAAAATATTACCACTATAGAACAGGTAATTAAGGCTAGGTTCAGAAAGTTTTCAAACTAAGGAGACAATCAGTAGCAATGCAGACAAGGCAAGGAGAATTAATTAAGGTAAGAAACTAATTAAATTAAGTGGAAAGGTAGGGGTCGAGATTCAGTAGCATAGAGTAGGGCCAAATTCATAAAGCTCTGATTAAGGCCACAATTTAGTAGAAAAAATAAGTTTCATAGCAAAATATGGTAAGCGAATCAGTCAGCTTAACAGACGGGGCAAAGCTTTTAGGGTTTTTGAAAGAATATTATCAATCACCATTGCGAGCACGTGATTTTTTCCCTATGAGGAACTACTTCCAAAAATTTAAAATAAAATAATTTTCCTTTGTGTGCAATTTTGAGAATTCGTGTGGCATTTTTTTTGGATAATTATTTGTATTTTTGTCTGTGAATGTTTATTCTATTTTAATTAATGAAAAATACAAAAAAAAAAATATGTGTTGCATTTGCATTTATGATTTAGTTTTGCAATTTAGGATTAATTAAACAGTAATTTATTTTACGAAAATGAAAAATCGAAAAAATAACGTACTTCACATTTTTAGTGTCTAATGTCAAAATTGTGTGATTATCTTTGTATTTAATTTTGTGTGATAATTATTACTCCATTCGTTCCAATTTATGTGAACCTGTTTGACTGAGCACGTAGTTTAAGTAAAAAATGAAGACTTTTGGAATTTGTGGTTCTAAACAAGTCCAAATGGGGCCCAGTGTATTTGTGTGATTATAAAAGCTTCTCATTAAGGGTAAAGTTGTAACTTTAAGCTAAATTGTTACCAAATATAGAAAGGTTTCATTCTTTTTGGAACGGACCAAAAAGGAAATAGGTTCACATAAACTGGAACAGAGGGAGTATTAAGGGTTAATTAGTATTTTTCTAAGTTAATTTTGGCTTTACAATTTATTTTAGAATTTTTGGTAATTAGGAATTAAAAAGAAAATAAAAGGAAAAAGAAGAAACAAGAGAAGAAGATTTAAAAATCGGACTGGGCCAGTTTTAAAAGAAACGTTCAGGCCCAATGTCACACCCCATATCCATGCCCAACCGGCCGGTCTAAGAGACCATACCAAACGACGTCGTTTCGTCGCCAATCAATATCAACCATTCAATCACCCAATCCAACGGTCCAAGATCCCCCTCCCATAACCCGTCTCTAGCCCGACCCGCTTAGCCCGAACCATACCCGCCCCAGCTAAGCCTAAACGACCCTGTTTGGCTTAAGTGACTTAATCTGGACCGTTGGTCCCCATCATCCAATGGCCCAGATAAATCAACTAATTTTGATATACCAAACACCCCCCACTCGTCTCTTCAGAGACCAAAACACACACCACCACACACCACCGCATTCCGCCCGCCGTAAATCGCCCACGGCGGCGGACGGTGGCCAAACAACCCCAAAATCACACCCCTGAACCATCAAATCATCCCCTATCCGAATCCACGCTCATTTTTCTTCGAATCACCCCTGAGCCCCTCGAATCTTCGATCGAAGATCCCCGTCCCAAACCCTAGCCTGTCCGCTTAACCCCAAAAGCACACCCAATAATCCCCTTGACCTCCCCGTCGCTAATCCCTAACCAAATTGGCTCGAATCCGAGTAAAACTCGTCGAATGGAGGATCTAGGGTTCAACGGTTCGAGACTGTTTCAAAGCTGTCAGGGTTGAATAGGTTCTAGTTAGTATTATAAGCCTATTTCTGACGAAATAGACGTGTAATGCTAACTGGAACTCAAGTTCGAAAGGGCATGTTGGTGGGATCCGAGAAAATAACAGTAAGTTCTTCTTAGCTTCTTCTTTTCCTTTTTCTATATGTTTATTTGTCTGTGTTATGTTGTAATTAGTCGCTTCTTTAGGTTTTCAGTCTAAGTTAATTCTTAATCCAGTAAATATTCCGCCTCTTTTTCTGATTCTGGTCAGATTAAATACTTCAATGTTTTTTTGAGTAGTTCAATCGATTATTCGTTTGCCTAAATTAGGTTCGTTGTAATTCATCTTTGTCCGTTATTTTCTCCTTTCTCCATCAGACCATTTTCTGAAGTTTTCCTTTAGTATGGAAGCAATTCTGGTTAGCTGATAATAAAAAGGGTTTAAGTCAAGTCGGGTTTGGGGTCTGCTAATTCACTAAGATTGAAATTAGGGTCTGACTATCGTATCACATCCTTTGGTTTCAAAATTAGTCTGTTGGTTCATTTCCTGGTGTTGAATACTACTGTTGTTGTTGGTTACTGCTGATACCTCACTTTTCTGCTTCCTTCTTTCATTTCCAGGTACACACTTGAACTCAAATTGATGTAACTTTGAGATGAACCTGAAATGAAAGTACTCAGACATTTGTTTACTGGATGATGCATGTTTGGACGACTATACATCTGTAGTTAAGTAGATATTAATGATATGTAATTGTGTAGTGTAGTCTAATTGGATTTATATTCACATGAAACTCGGACTGTGTAATTTGTACCTAATTGGACTATTAATTTGTGGTTATCCAGTTGTAGCCTTATTATAGCTTAGAACTTGCTTTAGTTTAATGGTTTTGTTTTAAAAAATAATTAAAAAATCATAAATAGTTTGGGTGTTGCAATTGATTTGAGATCAGCGTATGATGTCCACATTAATTTTAATTTCAAGCTGAATAGACGTCTCAAACAACTTTGTATTGCAGTCGCTAAGATCAGTAGATTAGTTACTCATATCAACATCTGTGTTTCACTAAGTAGTTTAGTTTAGCTGTATGATGATTAGATGTGAATAAAGTGTGAAGTTAGTCTATTAACCTGTTCGTGTTAGTGTAAGTAAAATCTCGTAATTAAGTTGCTTAGCCTGCTCATCTGAGGTTTATATTCATGACTATTTTTGTTAAAATTCAATTCACGTTTCACAGTTTTGTTTTGCCTTTAGCAATATCCAGAAGTTTACTAGTAGGTAAATAGATAAGAAAATCTGAATTTTAGAATATAAATCCAATCCAGCCGGTTTAGACGTCTAGCTGTTTTGAATTTTATTGAGATGAGCATATGAGTATGTCAAGTGTCGATTTGAATAAATGTGAAATAGCTCCATCATTTGCAAGTTAATAAGCCTGAATGGCAAGGTTGGGTCTGTATGAAGTCTGTCCGAAGCCCAACTTGAGTTTTGACTGTGTCTTATTCTTACTGGGCTGAGCTTGAAGCCCAAGGGAATTACTAAATTTTTTGAATAAAAATCAAGGACGTAAGTATATTAGTTCTTGAACAATACTAATTAATTAGGGCTTTTTCTTTTATTATTAGGGACAAACTAAGAAGAAAATTGTAGTTTGCTTTAGGTTGGCCTTTAAATAATAAATAAGGCGAGCCCTGCTAAGCAAAATGCATAAATTGCGGGGTCCTCTTAAATGTCTATAATAAAATACTTAGAATTCGAGATGGGCCGTTTAGCAAATTTCACAGCCCTCCCCAAAGATAATAACGCATTAGTCACTTTAGGCGCGCTTTTAATAATTTACCTTCTTAAACTCGGGTGCGCATTTCATGTGACCCAAATTAAATCCTAAAAATGTCGAATAAAAATGTGTTCAGGATTGCGGGTGCATTTCATGTGACGCAATCCAAAGACACGTTTTAAACGACGTTCAACTTTCTCTAAAAATAATTAATAAAAGCGGTTGAAAGTTAAAATTGGCACATAGGTTCAAGTATTAAAATCAGATAAATAAGCTGAATATGACAGTTGAGCGACCATGCTAGAACCACGGATTCCGGGAATGCCTAACACCTTCTCCCAGGTTAACAGAATTCCTTACTCGAATTTCTGGTTCGCGGACTGTTAAACAGAGTCATATTTTCCTCAATTCGTGATTCAATCGGTGACTTGGGACACCCTAAATCTCCCAAGTGGTGACTCTGAATTTCTTAAAATAAATCCCATTTCGATTGTCCTTTAGTGGAAAAACTCCCTTATATACCCCTTATGCCCTTCCCAGGGGTGTAGGTAAAAAGGAGGTGTGATAGCTCTGGCGACTCTGCTGGGGACCGAACCCAGAATCTATGGTTCATGGTTCAAGAATTCAAGCTTAGAATAATTGTTATAGTTGGCTTTATCCAATATCTGAATTTGTTACATGATTTGGGCCTAATGTGCTAATTGATTGCTTTTACCGCTCTGATATTCCATGAACTGTATATAAACTGTTGCAAAATCCCTCTTCTCTCTGAGTCTTCTAAATCATGAAGAAGTGTGCACTTTGTGTGACTTCTTTTCTGTTAGAGTCATATTCCAAATTTAGAACGAGGTTCGGACAAGTTGCAAAGCCGGCAAAGCTTCTGTATTACCGGTACGCTACCCCCCTTGGCTCGAGCTGTCCGCTCGGGTAAGCCAGGTCTAGAAAAAACACCCAGGTTCTGAACCTAGAATAACTCAACTTCATGTTAGGTCCCTAGTAGGAACGCTTATTTGCATCATGTGCATTTGACTTAGGGGACTCAACACAGGGGTTGGGTCCGTCTAGGATAAGCAACCTGAAATGAAAAACACCTTCCTGATGCATCCAACTTATTTTCTGTGCATTTATTTGTTCGGACTTGCATGCTGACTGGCTTCTGAATCTCAGGAATACCAGAAATTTGAAAAAAGGAGAGAGAGGAAATAGCAGTGTAAAGAGTTAATTACCTATTTATAGAATAAAACCAATGCCCAAATACTGTCGAAACTCTGCCGGAATTTTGAGAAAATAAAAAGAAAATATTTTATGTTTTTAAAATTGTTTGTTTTAGTCAAAAATCAAAAATACGTGAAAAAGAGTCCTTTATTTTAGTTTGTTTTGTTTTCAAAAATGGAGAAGAAAAATAGTTTGTTTGTTTGTTATAAAAGGAACAAAGGAAAAAGATTATTGTTTTCAAAAATAGCTAGTTTCTCTGCCCGAACTACGCGGGTTTGATTCTTACCGGATGTGAAATACATAGGCAACCCTCATCGGGTCCAACCTCCCCTTTTGCAAAAATAGCCAAAAATGTCAAATTTTAATTTTCGTCATAAATAAGTCGGGTGATGCCGTTTTTGTCAAAAATAGCCAAATGCCCCCAAAAGGGACGCCGGAAGGCCGATTTTGCATAAATAACCACCTTTGGTCATTTTTAAGATTTCGATCGGTTAATACACACAGCCTTAAATCCTCGTCTCCGAAGTGCTGAAAGGTCGTGCTTGAAAAACCGGGTCTTTCATTTTAGTTTGAAAAAATAGTAGTTTTGTTTTGAACTTTCTCTTAATCACCTTAATAAACGTGCAGGATGAGCACAAATGCAAATGAATCTTTCACCATACTTAATGAGGTCCCCCTCCAGCTCCACATGTGGTGGAATGATCTGGGAGAAGGCAACAAAGAAATAGTGGCTAGAATCCTGGGAGGTCTTGTCGGTCTACTAAATGTCAAGCCAAAGTCGGATGTCATCGAGGCCTTAATACCATTTTGGGACCCGACCCGCAATGTGTTTCGCTTTGGGGGTTTTGAGCTTACGCCCACGCTGGAGGAAGTCGCGGGTTATGCAGGTCTGAATAGAAATCTGAGGGGTCAATATTTGCTGTCACCCAGACCGGTATCTCCGCACAAATTTTTGGATTTTCTAAACATCAGCCGGAGTGTTCAAAATGATGATTTGTCGGGAGGATGTTGCACTCTTCAGTTCCTATATCAGCGTTATGGTAATCCTCACGGTTTCGAAGAACCAAATCTGGGACTAACCCATACTAGGAACAGAAGTAAATGGGAAGCAAGACGAACCTTGGCGTTCATAATGGCATTCTTGGGAATTGTGATTTGTCCACGAGAAGATAAGAAAATAGAGACAGGTCTCGTGGGGATGGTTGATGTTGCAATTAAAAAAGCAGATAGCACTATAGTTCCCCTAATTTTGTCAGAAATTTACCGAGCATTGACTGTTTGCAGGGAGGGAGGACATTTTTTCCAAGGTTGCAATTTATTACTTCAGTTGTGGATGCAAGAACATCTATGCCACCGGGCGGGATACATGAACTATGGGCTGACTAGGGTTAAGCTGTATCGAAGAATTTGAAAAGCGGGTAAGGGGTATTGCATTTCCTGAGGGTACCGAAGCTTGGCTCATACGACTAAGGTCATTGACTGCCGATCAAATTGAGTGGGCATTTGGGTGGTTACCCATTATCGAGGTGCTATATATGTCAGCAGGAGAGTGTCATATTCTTTTAATAGGTGTTCGGAGTATCCAACCATATGCTCCCCATCGGGTACTACGCCAACTGGGAAGGTTTCAAGTCATCCCCAAAGATGAAGACTTGAGCAAGCGTGTCATTGAGTTAAGTCCGAAAGCCACATTCCCGGAAGATAAAATTCCCAAATTATGGAATGAATGTCGGTTCCTCGAGCCTAAGACTATGGTCCAAGATCTGGCTAAAGGTGAGGTGGACCCAAAGTATAATGCGTGGTTTGGGAAAAGGTTCCAGATTCTCCAAAGGCCCGCCAAAAGAGCCAATGTCTAACAGTTTACTAATGAGTCACAAGAGCAATGGGGTTGGTTAGCAAACGAAGAGAGTTACATGGCAGAAATAGGCAAGCTGAAGCAACAGATTAGAGACCTGGAATTTTAAAATAGTCTGCAAGTTGACGCTGATCAGGGAGAAAAGAACAAATTGGCCCAAGAAAATGAGGCGCTGAAAGCCAAAATCTGACAAATGAGGATAGATGCTGACAACCAACAAAGGAGTCGATCGGATGAGCGGTTAATAAAAGGGTTGAAAAAGGAAATCAGTGAGTGCCGGAATGATTTGAAGAAATATGAGGGTACTATAGCACAACTCCAGGCACAATGGGCAAAAAGAACAAAAGAGCACACACAGTACTTACAGCAGGCGAGGAAGGATTATGAAAAGACCATTGCCAGTCTAAAAAGGAAGGTGACCACCCTAGAGAGCAAGGCAGCTAAACAAGCCAAGGCTTTTGAAACTGAAAGTAAACACTGCTATAATCTAATGGCCTTGATGGAAGATGAAATACAACAGTTATAGAAACAACATCTGCATGATTCTCGGGTTTTGAAGGCTAGAGGGGATCAGATAGAACGCCTACTCCTAGAGAAAGACCGAACCAGGGACAAGATTTTGACTATTGCTCATGTAATTACCAGGAAATGTCGGGTGTGTGAAAACATGACCCACACTACTTTCTTCTCGGCGGTGATGACATTTGTGAAGCAAATCATGTATGAATTGGAACAGCTGGAAAGAGGCCTTACACCTAAGCCCGCGTCAAGGCCAAATGACGCCCCGCGGGCACCCAAATTTAAAACTTTAATGTGTTCATAGTTCGAGTCTGCATTTTCTTTTTCCTTAGAGTCTGTTGTCTGTTAGAGTCTGTTTTCCTTTCGCATCATAGTCTGTCAGAAGTTCTTGAGTTCGTACTTGGTTTGGTTTCGAGTCTGTTATTTTCCTTTCCGAAAGCGTCTGGTTTGTAATAGAATGTATATTAATGAAAAATCGAAAATTTCCAAAAAATTGTCTTTTTGCTTTTCGCACTTATTTTGACAGAACTACGCACGGTCTGATTCATGCGGGGACATGATACGTAGACAATCTCTATAGGATTCGACCACCACTAAAAAAATAAAAAAAAATAAATAAATAAAATAAAAAATCATGATAGGCCGGAACGACACACGCAACCGAAGCAAATGCAGGATAGAAAATGGTTAATTGCCTAGGTGCATTGCATCCCAACTTGTGATTGCATATGTGTTAAATTCTAAAAAGCCAACCAGTTTGTTGATTTCCAGAGAATTCAAGCAGTTAGTTTATTTAGAGGATACTGGCACATTATCATTACCAAACCAGATCGAAGGGACCAATACCAGAAATCATGTCTATCCCAGATGTCGACACTAGTGTTGAGGTAGAGGAGTTGGACGTCAATAAAATGAAAGAGGAGATGCTCAAGCTTAAGCAACAGATGGCCGAAATGTACCAGGCCTGGTCCACCGCCAGCTTACCCTGCTAACCCTGCTTTTACCCCACCATTAGCTCAGTCCCAAGATCATCCTGCCACCGATCCAGGTTTTCCCATTTATCAACACTACCATGGCACTACTTCTCATACGCCACAAGCTCCACCACCAAAATCAATTCCATACCCTCCTCCGCCAATCACCCATGTCTTTGTGGCATCTCCACCAGCTGCACTCCATAAATCCCCGAGTGAACCTGTGTTCCAAGCTCAGGACAACCAGTATTATCCCCCGGAGCTTACCTTCAAAGCGCCCGAAACCTATCCATATGATCCACATTCTGACATGCCGGGGAAAGCAGAAAAACCGGCCAGGAATCCTGAACAGAAAGAGATATTCAGAAAAATGAAAAGCATAGTACAATCCTTCAGGGATATGAGAGGGCTAGGAGGTCAGGTAAGTGTAGCTTACAAAGACCTGTGTTTGTTCCCAAATGTACAACTACTGGCGGGGTTCAAAATGCCCAAATTCGACCTTTACAACGGACACGGTAATCCGGTGGATCATCTGAGAGGTTTTTGTAGCAAGATGAGGGGAGCAGACGGAAGAGATGAATTACTGATGGCATATTTCAGTCAAAGTTTGAGTGGATCTGCGTTAGAATGGTACACCAGACAAGATCATAGCAGGTGGTACACATGGGACGATTTGGCCCAAGCATTCGCTTGTCACTTTCAATATAATCTTGAGATCATTCCGGACCGACTGTCCCTGACCAAATTCGAAAAGAAGCACAATGAAAGCTTTGGAGAATATGGTTTCCGGTGGAGGGAGCAAGCAGCAAGGGTAGACCCCCCAATGAAAGAGAGCGAGATGGTTGATTACTTTTTGCAGGCTTTGGAGCCGACTTACTTTGGGCATTTGGTTTCCGCAATTGGAAAGTTTTTTAATGGGGTTATAAAAATGGGAGGCATGGTCGAGGAGGGGCTTAAGTCCAACAAAATCATGAGTTATTCAGCGATCAAGGAAACCACCCAGGCCATTCAAAGCGGCACTGGAGGTGTACTTGGGAAAAAGAAGAAAGAAGATGTCGCGACTGTTGAGTCCGGAGCTTGGTTCGGATCTAGAGGCTCGTCACCCTACTATAGCCAATCATACCACCAAAATTACCCCCACACATCATATAGCCCTCCACAACACTACTACCCACCGCCATATCCCTATTTTTCCGTCCATCATGCACAAGCCTATACCCAAACCCTGGCACACGCACAATGGCGTACGCCAGCTCCGCAAAATCCATACCCAGCTCCACAAAACACATATCTACCCCCAAGAGCCTACAGAAATCCCTCCGGGACGGGTTTCCGACCAAACCAAGCCTTCAAGAATGAGAGGTTACAAAAGCAAAAGACTTTCACTCCACTGGGGCATGATGAATCCAATTGAGCCTAAAATGCCAAATCCTCCTCCAAGAAATCTTGACCACTCGGTGAGTTCTGAGTACTGTTCAGGAGCCCCGGGTCATGATACAAAGAAGTGTTGGAAACTGAAAATAGTTGTGCAAAAGCTTATTGATACTCATCGAATCGAGGTTCAAGCCCCAGAAGCACCAAATATCAATCAGAATCCACTGCCAGCTCACCATGAGACCCATATGATTGAGTTGATACACAAACGAGGGGATCCCAAGAAGCCCTCGCAGACGGTAATGATGGTCTATTCCGGTGAAACCAACTCAAAGGAAAATGTAACTAGTGATAAATCAATGGTCCAGGATAATAAGCCAGATGTGGTAGCCGAGAAAGGGTCATCAAGCATTGTTGCAGTGAAACCAGAGAAAGCTAAAGTGGTAGTGCCAGGGTCGTAAGTAAACCTGTTGTGGTCGTGAAGGGTGCTCGCACAGAGCCTGTTATTATAAAATCGGTAATTCAGCTTCCAGTGATCAATAGCAAGGTTGTTCCTTGGAATTATGAACGGGTGATGGTGATTTACAAAGGGAAAGAAATCAAGGAAGAAGTTTGTGAAGCACAAGGTTTGACTCGCTCAGGAAGGTGTTTTACTCCCGAGGAATTAAGAAGAGCTAAAGATGATCCAATGTCGGTGAAGAAAGTTGTAACTAAAGAAGAGGCAGAGGAATTTTTGAGGAAAATGAAAGTGCAGGACTATTCTGTTGTAGAACAGTTGAGGAAAACGCCCGCTCAGATTTCATTACTCTCATTGCTAATCCATTCAGATGAGCACCGCCAATCACTAATGAAAATCTTGAATGAGGCCCATGTTCCCGACAAGATCTCGGTAAACCATCTGGAAAAGATAGCCAACAAGATTTTTGAAGTAAACAGAGTCACTTTTTCCGATGATGAATTGCCGGTAGAGGGTACTAAGCATAACAAAGCCCTTTACCTTACAGTGAAATGCGAGGATTATGTGGTTACCCGGGTATTGGTTGACAACGGTTCAAGTGCAAACATTTGTCCTCTCTCCACTCTAAGCAAGCTGAAAGTAGAAGATGAGAGGATCCATAAGAACAGTATCTGTGTGTGGGGATTTGACGGCGGAGGCAAAGACTCAGTCGGAGACATAATGTTGGAGCTGACCATAGGTCCAGTAGAATTCACAATGGAATTCCAAGTGCTGGATATAGCTGTTTCCTACAATTTGCTATTAGGGCGACCGTGGATTCATGCCGCTAAAGCAGTGCCATTAACACTCCATCAGATGGTCAAGTTTGAATGGGACAGACAGGAAATAGTGGTGCACGGCGAAGATAATTTGTGCGCTCACAACAACACCATCGTGCCATTCATTGACAAGGGACCATGGGTCTACCAAGTTTCTGACGCAATGTCAGTCGAGGAGGTTCCAGAAGGGAAGTGTATCCCGAATCTGAAGATAAACGCCGCATCAGTCATGGTAGCGTATGAATGTTGAAGAATGGTTTTGTACCAGGAAAGGGTTTGGGATCAGCGTTGCAAGGCATCATACAGCCCGTGTCTCTTCCCGAGAACTTGGGAACATTTGGTCTGGGATTCAAGCCCACAGCCGCAAATATAAAAAGAGCCAGGAAATTGAAACAGAGGGCACGGGTCCTTCCAAAGCCGGCCCCACATCTTCCTAGATTATTTGTCAAGTCCACTACGAGGAGTCGCCCAGTGACAGCAATTCCCAGTTCTATGATTAATCCTGACAAGGAGTTGATTGAAAGATTTGAGAAGTTGTTCGATAGTGTGAACATGGTGGAAATTGGAGAAGGTTATAGCAACGCGGAAGTGCAATTTGTCGGGCCAAAAACAAAGATTAATAATTGGAAGGCTACTCCTCTCCTACTCGGAAGGAGTCTTGGTAGTTCGCTTTGATTTTCCTTTAAGTTTGTACAGATTATTCCAGGGTTGTAATCCAGATTTCATTTTTTCAGTTTGTTCGAGCGTGCAAACCTTGTTATCTTTTATTATTCAATGAAATACAATTTCCTTTTCTTCATCATTCCTGATGGTTTTTCTTTTGTTTTTGTTTTCCTTTCTATATATTTCTTTTTACGATGGTTCTAATGACATGACATGCATAAGGAATCCTCAACCTAGTCTTAAAAATCAATCTGACTCCGAAATATTAGTTCAAGAAGTAGATTGTGATTACGAATCAGAATACGAGGATGAGCATGAAGCCTTCGAAGAGATTAGTAAGGAGTTAATTCACTTCGAAGAAAAACACAAACCCAACCTGAATGACACAGAAGCCATCAATTTAGGGGACACAGACAATGTCCGAGAGACTAAAATAAGTGTCCACCTCGAGCCAAAAATCCGAGAAGAGTTAATTAAAGAACTCATCGAGTACAAAGATATTTTTGCATGGTCATATGACGACATGCCGGGTTTAAGCACTGATTTAGTAGTCCACAAATTGCCCACTGATCCAGCATTCCCTCCCGTCAAGAAAAAGTTGAGGAAATTCAAAACTGATATGAGTGTGAAGATTAAAGAAGAAATTATCAAACAGGTGGATGCAAAGGTTATCCGGGTCACCCGATATCCTGTTTGGTTGGCTATTGTCGTGCCTGTACCGAAGAAGGGTGGCAAGATCAGAGTATGCGTCGATTACAGAAAACTTAACAAAGCAAGTCCAAAGGATAACTTCCCATTACCCAATATCCACATTTGATCGATAATTGTGCCAAGCGTGAGATTGGATATTTTGTGGATTGCTATGCCGGGTATCATCAGATTCTAATGGATGAAGAAGATGCAGAAAAGACGGCGTTCATCACGCTATGGGGAACTTATTGCTACCAGGTATTGCCATTTGGATTGAAGAATGCTGGGGCAACTTATATGAGGGCGATGACTACTGTATTTCATGATATGATACATAAGGAGATTGAGGTATAGGTAGATGATGTGATCATAAAATCAAATCATCAGGCCGACCACGTCGAGGAATTGAGGAAATTCTTCCAGAGGTTTCGCAGGTACAACCTCAAGCTTAACCCCGCCAAGTGTACATTTGGTGTTCCATCCGAAAAACTGTTGGGATTCATAGTCAGCCAGCGAGGCATCGAGTTGGACCCATCAAAGATCAAAGCCATATAAGAATTTCCCCCTCCGAGGAACAAGATTGAAGTGATGAGTCTGTTAGGAAGGTTGAACTACATCAGCAAGTTTATTACTCAGCTCACGACAACTTGTGAGCCTATTTTCAAGCTGTTGAAGAAGGACGCTGCGATCAAGTGGACTGATGAGTGTCAAGAAGCATTTGATAAGATAAAAGGTTACTTGTCAAACCCACCTATGCTAGTTCCACCAGAACTAGGGAGACCTCTAATTCTTTACTTGACACTTTTGGAAAATTCATTTGGTTGTGTACTGGGGCAGCATGACGCCACCGGCAGGAAAGAACAGGCCATCTACTATCTTAGCAAAATGTTCACGGCTTATGAGGTTAAGTATACTAACCTGGAAAGGACATGTTGTGCCCTAACTTGGGTGGCCCAGAAGTTGAAACATTATTTGTCATTCTACATTACTTACCTCATTTCACGCTTGGATCCATTGAAGTATAACTTTCAAAAGCCTATGCCAACAGGAAGACTTGCGAAGTGGCAGCTTCTGCTCACAGAGTTTGACATAATCTATGTGACTCGAACTGCGATGAAAGCCCAAGCATTAGCCGATCATTTGGCCGAGAACCCGGTCGATGAAGAGTATGAGCCACTGAGGACTTATTTTCCTGATGAAGAGGTGATGCATATTGATGAACTAGAATAGGTCAAAAAACTAGGTTGGAAACTTTTCTATGATGGGGCTGCTAACATGAAAGGAGTGGGAATAGGAGTCGTGCTCATTTCTGAAACAAGACATCACTATCCTGTTACAGCTCAACTTCGTTTTTATTGTACCAACAATATGGCTGAGTACGAAGCATGCATTTTGGGTTTAAGGCTAGCTGCAGACATGGATGTCCAGAAATTCTTGGTCTTGGGAGACTCGGATATTCTGGTATATCAAATTCAAGGAGAATGGGAAACACGAGATCTGAAGCTCATACCATACCGACAATGCTTGCATGATCTTTGCCAACGGTTTAGATCAGTGGAGTTTAGGCATATTCCAAGGGTCCATAATGAGGTCGCCGATGCTTTGGCTACCCTATCGTCAATGCTGCACCATCCGGACAAAGCCTATGTCTATCCTTTGCACATTCAAATACGAGATCAGCATGCTTACTGCAACATGATTGAAGAAGAACTTGATGGCGAACAATGGTTCCATGATATCAAGGAATACATCAGAATGGGTATATACCTAGTGCAAGCCACGGGGGATCAAAAGAGAACAATTCGACGATTGGCAAGTGGATTCTTCTTGAGTGGAGGAGTTTTGTATAAAAGAACACCAGACCTTGGATTGTTAAGATGCATAGATGCTAGACAAGCTACGACTGTCATGTCCGAAGTACATTCAGGAGTCTGCGGACCACATATGAGCGGATATGTGCTGGCAAAGAAAATTCTCCGAGCAGGTTATTATTGGCTCACCATGGAGCGAGATTGTATTAGTTTTATGTGCAAATGTCATCAGTGCCAGATACACGGAGATTTGATTCATTCTCCACCATCGGAATCGCACACAATGTGAGTGCCATGGCCCTTCGTCGCTTGGGGCATGGATATTATTGGACCAATTGAGCCAGCAGCATCCAACGGGCATAGGTTCATTCTGGTAGCCATTGATTAGTTCATCAAATGGGTTGAGGCCAAAACTTTCAAGTCTGTGACCAAGAAAGCAGTGGTCGATTTTGTTCACTCAAATATCATCTGTCGATTTGGAATCCCAAAGGTGATCATCACGGATAATGGTGCTAATTTTAACAGCAATTTAATGAAAGAGGTATGTCAACAGTTTAAGATTACACTCCGCAATTCTACCCTATATCGTCCCAAGGAGAATGGAGCAGTTGTGGCAGCCAACAAAAACATAAAGAATATACTTCGGAAAATGGTAGAAGGTTCTAGGCAATGGCATGAAAAATTACCATTTACGTTGATGGGTTATCGCACTACTGTCAGTACTTCAATAGGGGCAACTCATTATTTGTTGGTATATGGAACTAAAGCCGTAATACCTGTAGAAGTTAAAATCCCGTCCCTTCGTATTGTCGTTGAGGCTGAGATTGATGATGATGAGTGGGTCAAAACCCGTATGGAGCAGTTGAACTTGATTGATGAAAAATGATTGGCAGCTGTGTGTCATGTCCAGTTATATCAAAAGGGAATGGCAAGAGCATACAACAAAAAGGTACGTCCCGGGAAATTTGAAGTGGGGCCAGCAGGTGCTAAAACGTATCCTTCCACACAAGGCTGAAGCGAAAGGCAAGTTCGCCCCAAATTGGCAAGGGTCATTCATTGTAACCAGAGTGTTGTCGAATGGTGCCTTATGTTTAACAGATATCGAAGGAAAATGCATAGACATGGCTATCAATTCTGATGCAGTAAAAGATATTATGTATGATTTCTTTGGTATAATTGTTGATTGTTTGTATTTGGCATTATTTCGAAGATTGAAATGACGAAGGCAGTTTGTTCTACTATCTAAATACTTTACCATTTGTTCCCCTTTTTTGAGCCTTATTTATTTCTTTCATACCCCTCTTTTGGAATCAATAATGAAAAAGAGAGAAAAAGAAAGAAAAGAAAAAGAGAAAAGAAAAGAAGTGAAAATATATATATAACAACAAGGAAATTCAGGTGTGAACTACGTTTGACCTGATCCCTATTAAGGGTACGTAGGCAGCTTCAAGGCTCGGTCATAGTAAAATAAAATATCCCAAGATCCCCAAGCAAGAAACTGGGGCAGAGGTTGTATTTGTAAAGAGGAATGTGATTCCAAAAGTTGTAATTTCAAACCCATATCAAATTATTTTGAGCCTTTGATACCCTTTTCTTTCTAACCCCATCCAAAAGCCAACATTATGGTCCAAAGAAAGATCTTCTGATCAGTTTTTCGAGAGATGATGAGTCGAGCAAACAGAAGTGATTCATATCAGGGTAATACTCCGGTCCAAGCAGAGAAATTAATGAAAATGAGAGAGTCTTATTGGTGAAAACCTTCACAGGCACCATAAGGCGACGGAAGTTGAGAAAAATAAAATGAGAGAGTCTTATCGGTGAAAACCTTCACAGGCACCATAAGGCGACGGGAGTTGAGAGAAACGAGAGAGTCTTATTAATGAAAACCCCTCGAAGGGCACTATAAGGCGACAAGGAGTTAAAAGGGGGCAAACGAGATAAGCTTGATGGAAAGGATCCGTCGAGACATCAAGCAGAATAAAGATGTTGTTTCGGCAAAAGAAGATGGGTTGCGGGACCTCTGAAATGCAAAGTAAGGACATCAGAAAGATTGATTGATGTAAATAGACTGGGTTGATTAATCCAAAAATGCACGACATGACCATTGGGATCGGTTATACCATTCAAATAAGTTAATTTCTCTTCAAACAATTGTTCAGAAAGATTTTTTTCTTGTTCTATCTTTTGAAGTCATCATTTTCCATTTCTTTTTTATCAATAGTAGTTTGTTTTTAAGAAGGATTTTCAGAGCTAACTACCAGTTGCCAACATGGTGCAAGGTAAATGGGGATAAGACAGGCGAGGATAATGTGATGGGACGAGAAAGACGTCGTTGTAAGACCAAATGATGGATTGGTCTAAGATTTCGGGACAATGTGGAGCAAAGGTGGAAAACAACGGTTGAGAAGTTGGTGAATACAGAATCATCAAGAAGGTCTGAAGTTATAGGCCAAGTTTCAAGATGGTCGAACAACGCGGAGCATGGAAAAGAGCGAAAGGGAAAACCGTCCCTAGCAGGAGCATCCCCACATTTTAAACTAACAAATTCTCTTTGATTTTAAGCAGGGACAGGAAATGTTATTGATGACAGAAAGACATGCCACAAGAAAGATTGTCAAACTGGGGCAGAAAATTTTCTTTCATTTTGAAAATTTTCTGGAAGTCAGGTACCCACTTGGGGAAGAAGGAAGATAACACAAGTTTGGAGAAAAGTGTTATCCTCGGCAGTTTTTGGAAGAAGGCAAAACAAGTTTTAAAGAAAGCAATTTCGGGAGGAAGATAACATAAGTTAAGGGAAGTAGTTCCAGAGGAAGGAAAACACCAGCTTTAAGGGAAGTAGTCTCTGAAGGAGGAAAATAACATATTTTTGAATGAAATACCGGTGTTATCCACAGCAGTTTTCAGAGGAATGAAACACCAGTTTTGAGGGAAGTAGTTCTGAAAGAAGATAATTCAAGTTAGAAGGAAAATGGTTTAGGAGGCAGGAAGGAACAACGGCAATAGAACGCATTTTTAAGAAGTTGTTGAAGTCAGAGCCCGCCTGGAGAATGAAGGTATTATATTTTTAAGTTGTAGTCAGGAGCCCGCCTGGAGAATTGAGGTATTATATTTTAAGAAGTTTTTGAAGTCAGGAGCCCACCTAGAGAATGGAGGTATTATATTTTAAGAAGTTGTTGAAGTCAGGAGCCCGTCTGGAGAATGGAGGTGTTATATTTTTAAGAAGTTGTTGAAGTCAGGAGCCCGCCTGAAGAATGGAGGTTGTTATATTTTCAAGTTGTAGTCGAAGTCAGGAGCCCGCCTGGAGAATGGAGGTATTATCTTTAAGTTGTTTATTGAAGTCAGGAGCCCGCCTGGAGAATGGAGGTATTATCTTTTTAAGTCGTAGTAGAAGTCAGGAGCCCGTCCGGAGAGCGGAGGGTTACAACAAAAATCCCTAGCATAAACTCAAGTGCAGAAGTCAAAAGAGAGGCAACAATGGTCAAAGGAAGATAATTCGCGTGTCGGAGGAGAAACAATTCGAATTTCACAAGAAAGAAAGGAACATCAGAAGAAACACAAGCCAACAAGAAAGCAAGGCAACAAGAGCAAGTTTGAAGATCTAGATAAGATTTTGTAATTCCTAGTTTAGTCTAGCTTCTTGTTTTCTTTTACCATGATGTAATAAGGAGGTAAGTAAGCGGTAGCAGCAGCAGCAATAGCAGTAACAACAAAATTACAGCTCCATGGTAGTCCCAGCTACCAAAACTTTTCGAACTACATTGACCTGATTCCCTTTTAGCCAGGGATATGTATGAAACCTTCGAAGCAGAGGTTCGGTCAACTCTCTTTCAAAAATATGCTTCACACGGAGTATTCCAACGGGCAAAATCGCTCGTATCCGCTCACTTTATCTTTGCATGAAAACCCCTAGTGTTTTTGGACAAAGAAGGGCAGCTGTGAGCACGTGATTTTTGCCCTATGAGAACTACTTCCAAAAATTCAAAATAAAATAATTTTCCTTTGTGTGCAATTTTGAGAATTCGCGTGGCATTGTTTTTGGATAATTATTTGTATCTTTGTCTGTGAATCTATTTTAATTATAGAAAAATACAAAAAATATATGTGTTGAATTTGCTTTTACGATTTATTTTTGCAATTTAGGATTAATTAAACAGTAATTTTTTTTACAAAAATAATGTACTTCGCATTTTTAGTGTCTAATGTCAAAATTGTGTGATTATCTTTGTATTTAATTTAGTGTGATAATTATTATTAAGGGTTAATTAGTATTTTTCTAAGTTAATTTTGGCTTTACAATTTATTTTAGATTTTTGGTAATTAGGAATTAAAAAGAAAATAAAAGGAAAAAGAAGAAACAAGAGAAGAAGAGTTAAAAATCGGACTGGGACAGTTTTAAAAAGAAAAGTTCAGGCCCAATGTCACACCCCATATTCAGGCCCAACCGGCCGGTCCAAGAGACCATACCAAACGACGTCGTTTCATCGCCAATCAATCTCAACCATTCAATCACCCAATCCAACGGTCCAAGATCCCCCTCCCATAACCCGTCTCTAGCCTGACCCGCTTACCCCGAACCATACTCGCCCCAGCTAAGCCTAAACGACCCCGTTTGGCTTAAGTGATTTAATCTGGACCGTTGGTTCCCATCATCCAACGGCCCAGATTAATCAACTAATTTTGATATACCAAACACCCCCCACTCGTCTCTTCAGAGACCAATACACACACCACCACACACCACCGCCTTCCGCTCACCGAAAATCGCCCACTGCGGCGGACGGTGGCCAAACAACCCCAAAATCACACCCCTGAACCATCAAACCATCCCCTCTCCGAATCCACGCTCATTTTTCTTCGAATCACCCCCGAGCCCCTCGAATCTTCGATCGAAGATCCCCGTCCCAAACCCTAGCCTGTCCGCTTAACCCCAAAAGCACACCCAATAATCCCCTTGACCTCCTCGTCGCTAATCCCTAACCAAATTGGCTCGAATCCGAGTAAAACTCGTCGAATGGAGGATCTAGGGTTCAACGGTTTGAGACTATTTCAAAGCTGTCAGGATTGAATGGGTTCTAGTTACTATTATAAGCCTATTTCTGACGAAATAGATGTGTAATGCTAACTGGAACTCAAGTTCGAAAGGGCATGTTGGTGGGATCCGAGAAAAGAACAGTAAGTTCTTCTTAGCTTCTTCTTTTCCTTTTTCTATATGTTTACTTGTCTGTGTTAAGTTGTAATTAGTCGCTTCTTTAGGTTTTCAGTCTAAGTTAATTCTTAATCCAGTAAATATTCCGCCTCTTTTTCTGATTCTGGTCAGATTAAATACTCCAATGTTCGTTTGAGTAGTTCATTCGATTATTCGTTTGCCTAAATTAGGTTCGTTGTAATTCGTCTTTGTCCGTTATTTTCTCCTATCTCCATCAGACCATTTACTTAGTCCAGTTTTCTTCTGTCAATTAATAACATATGTTATAAATAGTTTTGTCGATTAATTCATTCTTGTTTGTAGACTAGTAGTTTTCGTCAAATGGTTTGATGTCGAGTGTTGTATGTACTGATCCTTAGACACTTAGCTTCAGGGCTCATCGTTAGTATGTTTTCTGCTCCTACATCTTTGTTTTAATGCTATTCATTTAATTTGAGTTTCGAGCTTAAACTATGGTCTGAGTTTGATGAATTGAATCCATAGTTGTCATGTTCAATCTATCATTGGTTTAAATTCAGTTTTGGTGTGATAGTGTTGATTAGGAGTTAGTTTCATGTGGTTAGTTAATTGTTAGGTGGATTGGTTATAGATGATGGGTAGTAATCACAGGAGTTTCAGGGGATAATTTGGGACTTAAAAGTTTAAAAGTGGTTAGTTTAAGTGTTCTGTCCAGTAAGTACTAATGTAACATTAAACTAATGTATTTGTTTAGTAGTAGTGGGGAACAAAACATAATAGCATGGGGAGGCCTAATGGGAATGTAATTAAAGTATGTACTACCCATAACCATTGAATTAAATAAAGAAAAGACAAGGGTTAGTGGGGAACAAGTGAATCAAAAATAGAGCAAAACATATAGGGGTGGGGTTCTAGAGAATATCATGGGCAAAATATGCTTAATTAATGGGTCTGAGTGCTCCTAAGAGCTGTAAAAGGGACTGTAGTTTGCGTATAAATAGGGGGAATTTTGGATAGTGTTAAGGGTCTTTTTTGGAGTCTTTGAGAGAGTCTCTTTTTTTTGAATCAATTTTAGAGAGATATAGGAAGAGAGATACACAGAAATAGATACAGAAAGAAAAAAAATCAAAAACGATTGCAGAATTTCAGAAAAATACACTGTTTCATTGAGTCATTTGGTATTTTCTGAAGTTTTCCTTTAGTATGGAAGCAATTTCTGGTTAGATGATAATAAAAGGGGTTTAAGTCGAGTCGGGTTTGGGGTCTGCTGATTCACTAAGATTGAAATTAGGGTCTGACTATCGTATCACATCGCTTGGTTTCAAAATTAGTCTGCTGGTTCATTTCCTGGTGTTGAATACTACTGCTGCTGTTGGTTACTACTGATACATCATTTTTCTGCTTCCTTCTTTCATTTCCAGGTACACACTTGAACTCAAATTGATGTAACTTTGAGATGAACCTGAAATGAAAGTACTCATACATTTGTTTACTAGATGATGCATGTTTGGACGACTATACATCTGTAGTTAAGTAGATATTAATGATATGTAACTGTGTAGTGTAGTCTAATTGAATTTATATTCACATGAAACTCGAACTGTGTAATTTGTACCTAATTGGACTGTTAATTGTGGTTATCCAGTTGTAGCCTTAGTATAGCTTAGAACTTGCTTTAGTATAACGTTTTTGTTTTAAAAAATAATAAAAAAATCAAAAATAGTTTGGGTGTTGCAATTGATTTTGAGATCAACGTATGATGTCCACGTTAATTTTAATTTCAAGCTGAATAGACGTCTCAAACAACTTTGTATTGCAGTAGCTAAGATCAGTAGATTAGTTACTCATATCAACATTTGCGTTTCACTAAGTAGTTTAGTTTAGTTGTATGATGATTAAATGTGAATAAAGTGTGAAGTTAGGCTATTAACCTGTTCGTGTTAGTGTAAGTAAAATCTCGTAATTAAGTTGCTTAGCCTGCTCATCTGAGGTTTATATTCATGACTGTTTTTGTTAAAATTCAATTCACGTTTCCCAGTTTTGTTTTGCCTTTAGCAATATCCAAAAGTTTACTAGTAGTTAAATAGATAAGAAAATTTGAATTTTAGAATATAAATCCAATCCAGTCAGTTTAGACGTCTAGTTGTTTTGAATTTTATTGAGATGAGCATATGAGTATGTCAAGTGTCGATTTGAATAAATGTGAAATAGCTCCATCATTTGCAAGTTAATAAGCCTCAATGGCAAGGTTGGGTCTGAATGAAGTCTGTCCGAAGCCCAACTTGAGTTTTGACTGTGTCTTATTCTTACTGGGCTGAGCTTGGCCTTTAAATAATAAATAAGGCGAGCCCTGCTAAACAAAATGCATAATTGCAGGGTCCTCTTAAATGTCTATAATAAAATACTTAGAATTCGAGATGGGCGGTCTAGCGAATTTCACAGCCCTCCCCAATGATAATAACGCATTAGTCACTTTAGGCGCACTTTTAATAATTTACCTTCTTAAACTCGGGTGCGCATTTTATGTGACCCAAATCAAATCCCAAAAACGTCGAATAAAAATGTGTTCAGGATTGCGGGTGCATTTCATGTGACGCTATCCAAAGACGCGTTTTAAACGACGTTCAACTTTCTCTAAAAATAATTAAATAAAAGCGGTTGAAAGTTAAAATTGGCACATAGGTTCAACATGTATTAATATCAGATAAATAAGCTGAATATGACAGTTGAGCGACCGTGCTAGGACCACGGATTCCGGGAATGCCTAACACCTTCTCCCGGGTTAACAAAATTCCTTACTCGGATTTCTGGTTCGCGGACTGTTAAACAGAGTCATATTTTCCTCGATTCGGGATTCAATCGGTGACTTGGGACACCCTAAATCTCCCAAGTGGCGACTCTGAATTTCTTAAAATAAATCTCGTTTCGATTGTCCTTTAGTGGAAAAACTCCCTTATATACCCCTTATGCCCTTCCCGGGGGTGTTGGTAAAAAGGAGGTGTGACAACCATCGATTAGCGAAACCAGACTTGATCAAAAGGGAGTCATGACCCTATACTTTCAAGATATAAATAGAGGAGGTCCACAGATGTAGCAAGAAAAATATATTTTAAGCATAGTCACAGAAAGAAGCAAAAGATGAACAAGCGAAGTAAGCATAGTCATACAAAAGTGACATAAGTAGGCTAGGGATTCAGCAAAACATATTCAAAGTAGAGTAATCACAGGAGTCAAGTTAGCAGGCTAACACACAGACATGAAGTAGAGAAAGCATGCTAACACTCAAAGAAGCAAAGTAAGGAAAATTATAGAAACAAAAGTAAAGAAAGTATTAAAAAAGGCTTTTTAACAGAGTCAATTTAAAAGCAGTAAGAGCACAAAATCGGTCAAAAAAACAAGGGAAAGGGTTTAATCATAACGAAATCAGTCAGAACATGCGTAAAAGAACTCCGAGAAACCCTAGTTTTAGAAAAAGAATGTTTAAAATCGAAATAGTTAGTTAAAACCGGAGATATTTAGAGGAAAATACTTAATAATACTTGAATCATCTCAGATCTGTAATGATCTGAGAAGAATCGAGCAGTAGCAAACTAGGGTTTCAAAAAAATAGTAGAGATGAAGAGAATTGGTTAAAAACTCATGGATATACCTAGATCTAAGACAGATCGAAATAAAAGTGAAAAATCTCAAGAGTTAAGGTTTCAGAGAAACCAGAGAAGACGAGAAAACCTTAGAATGATACCGATTTTAGCCGGAAAAGTCATGGATCTGACTCGAACAGCCATGGATGGCCGGAAAATGGCATGAAAGACCATGGATAGGCTCTTGGAGGGTTTTGACCAAGATATGGACTAGATCTCTTCGAGATCCCTCCATGAAATTATAAAAACAAGCAACTAGGAGACGTAGGAGACAAGTATATGTCTCGAACAGCCATGGGAATCCATGGATCGAGTGAGGATCAAAGGGATTAGGGCTAGTTTTGGGTGGCGGCGGCTAGGGTTGGGACTAGGTCTCAAAGAGACGGAGAGGATTTGGGGATTCTAGGGTGGCTGTTTGGTAAGAATGAATTAGGTTAAGGGGTCGTTCAAGTTAAAAATGGTAAGAAATAACGTAGACCGTTAATTTGGGAGATTAACGGTCGAGATTAGAAAGGGTAGGTGGGGTTCCGGGTTTGGGTATGAGTTAAAAGGGTGTGGGTCGGGTTTAATTGTAAAATTGGGCTGGGGATTGGGGTCCTGATTTGGCTATAATTGAAAGCCAGTTTGGCTATGATTTAAATAGCAAGTTTTTCCCTATTTAATTTATAAAAATAGTAAATAATTTCTGAAAAATATTTTAAAATGCTAAAATGATTTACAATACATAGTTGGCAATTCAGAAATACAGGATCCAATTTTTATGCATATAAAACACAATTAAACCTTAAAAGGCCTAATATTGCGATTATGTGCAATTTAGCTTTAAAAATACTAAATGTAATTATAAAAATGTGTAAAAATTACATTAGCTATATTTTGGCATGAATATAAAAATCCAATAGATGAATCATCAAAAATAATAATTTTAGAAATAATTATTGGGGATTTTATGGATAAAAAGGGAGAAATAAATCAATTTTAAAATCTTAAAATTATGGAAAAAATAATAAAACCCTTGGACATGCTTATATATGCATATATATGATATTTTAAAGGTATTTTGCATATTGAAAATATATAGGAAATAATTGGGTATCAATAGTTGCCCCTATTTACCCGGGAAGGATGAAAGAGTTGTCGGGTAAAGATGTCATGATCCTAAACTAGACCCGATCGTGATGGCACCTATCGTGAAATAAGGACAGTCGACACAAACCCCCAAACCAATTAAAACAGTTATAATAATTCATTTTAAGTCATTAATAAACTATAAATCCCAAAATAAAGAGTAGAATAGAACAATGCGGAACAACACAACCCGACATTGGGGTGTCACCATTCATGAGCATCTAAACATCCCGTCTAAGAGTATGAAGAGACTACATAGTCTAATACAAAGCTAGTACAAAGGAAAATAAGGATAAGAAGGAGAAACACTTGGTTGCGAACGCCGAGCAACTACCTAGTCAACTCCGAACAAGCCTGCGGTGGAAGCAAATCAGCCCTCGCTAGCGTGACCCGAGACTCTTGGATCTGCACAAAGGGAGCAGGGAGTAATGTGAGTACACCAACTCAGTAAGTAATAAAAGTAAAGGCAGTTGAGCGATAAGAAAACACGTAAAACACATCATAATGCTACAACAAAATAGTATAAAACCAATACAATGTAATAAAACAGTTAAAGCTCATAAAACACCTTAGTTTAGTGAAAACCTTTGTAAAACATCTTTAGTAGTTCAAATGAGTGATGAAAATAGAGAGAAAATGATAGAAACATAAATCAGCCCCTCGGGCAATATACCAACAGAACCAGCCCCTCGGGCAATCTCACAATCACTCATATCAGCCCCTCGGACAATAACATGAAACAACAACAGCCCCTTGGGAAATATCACATCTCACACTGGGTACCCGCGCTCACTAGGGGTGTACAGACTCCTGGAAGGGCTCCTTACAGTCCAAGTGCAATAACAATCCATCTCGTGGCATAATCAAATAGACACTCAGCCTTATAACAAGCCACCTCGTGGCGTATCAAATCAGGCCCTCGGCCTCATAATCATGAATCAGTACCGTTGCGGCGTGCAGCCTGATCCCGTAATAACCTCACAACACAGGCCCTAGGCCTCACTCAGTCAGAAATCTCTCAAAGCCACTCGGGTATAGTAAAATATGATGCTTAGCCCAAAATATCATTTATGATGTCAAAATAGAGTAAATATGGCTGAGTTATGAAAATAGTAGAATACAACATGACTGAGTACAAATATGAAGTCAAATTAGTGAGAAATAGTAGTAAAAGTCCCTTAAGGGTCCAAAAAGTTGGCATTTGGCCCAAATATGGCATTTGGCCCAAAACATGATAATACTTTTCAAACGCAATGATATTAAATAGTTTTCAATCAAATACGCGGTTTAACAGTCATACAAGACGGACTAAGTCACAATCCCCAACGATGCACGACCCCATGCTCTTAATCTAGCGTGTGCGTCACCTCAAAGTAACACAAAGATGTGAAATCCGGGGTTTCATACCCTCAGGACAGCATTTACAATCATTACTTACCTCCATCCGGTCCAAACTCTAGCCCGCGATTATTTTGCCTCTCGAATCGGCCTCCGGATGCTCCAAATCAATTCAAAAATAGATTTATACCATCAAAATATGCTAAGGGAACAAAGCCCACTCGAAAATAACTAATTTACATCAAAAATCTCAAAATTGGCCAAACCCGACCTCCGGGCCCACGTCTCATATTCCGATAAAAATTACAAAACTAGAATCCTTACACTCTCACGAATTCATACCTATCAAGAATACCAAAATCCGACCACAAATGACCCATCAAATCCCTAAATTTAGGTCTCCAATTTTAAAGCCCTAACTTTCAATTTTAGGATATAGATTCCACAAATTCCATGTTTAATTAGGTAGACATCACATTAGGATCGAGTATTAATTCCATAAATCTTACCTCCAAGTGTTTCCCCTTTATTCCTTCTTCAATTCTCCTCAAAAAGCTCTAAAATTGCTAAACAATGGTGAAACTTAGACCCAAAATCGCGGATATGACCTTTTAAACATTCTGCCCAGCTATTCATGAGCCTTCTTCGCGAACGCGGTCAATGCCTCGCGTTCGCGAAGCACAAAATTACGTTGACCAATAATTCCTTCATCTCAAACGCGACACCCCTAACACGAACGCTAAGCTTCAGCTCATCAAAGTATCGCAAACGCGATGACCCTCTCGCGAACACGAAGCACAATTCTCCGGAACCCCAGCTGCTCACCTTTCATCTACGCAAACGCGGCAAAGCCCTCGTGAATGCGATAACCACTGGCATCAGCCCTTCGCGAACGCGTGACCGCCTTCGCGAACGCGTGACCGCCTTCGCGAACGCGAAGGCCAAATCCACTGTCTCACATCCTAACCATTCGCGAACGAGGGACATCCATCGCGAACGTGAAGGTCAAAAACCTACAACACCAACAACAGTTTTTCTGCAATTATTTCCAACATGAAATGATCCGTTCAACAACCCAAGGCCCTCAACAAAATATGCCAACATATCCCATAACCTCATTCAGACTTTTTTCACCCTTCGGAAAGCTCAAAACAACATCAAAACACCAAAATTTCATCGGATTCATGCCTAAGAATTCGAAAAACTTTCAAATTCCGCTTTCGATCAAAAAGTCTATCAAACCTCATCCGAATGACCTGAAATTTTGCACACACATCAAAAATAACACAACGGACCTACTACAACTTTCGGAATTCCATTCCGACCCCTATATCAAGATCTCACCTATCAACCGGAAAACGCCAAAATTCCAAATTCGCCAATTCGAGCCTAAATCTACTCCGGACTTGCAAAACACATTCCAATCACGCTTCTAAGTCCCAAATCACCTCCCGAAGCTATCTGAACCATCAAAATTCACAATCGAGTCCTTTTCACGTAAGTCAACATCTGATTGACTTTTCCAACTTAAGTTTACTCAAAAGAGACTAAGTGTCTCAAATCTTACCAAAATCTCTCCGAACCCAAACCAACCAACCCGATAACACATTACAACTGAATAACATAATAAGAAGCAGAAATGGGGGAAACAGAGCGGTAACTCATGAAACGACCAGCCAGATCGTTACACTTAGTCACCAAGTTTTTTCACCGCTAAAGCCTAAAATATAACTAATTTTAGACAAACAATAATTTTCAGTAGTTGCCTACAATATTAGAGATGAAACTAGTTTGTCACCAATAACTTTAGATATTGTGACTAATGTTACTAAATAACTAGCGACAATCCATTTTTTGGTGGAAAATCTGAGTAGATAAAACTATCGCTACGAAAGTTTTGTTTCTTCACTAAACGTATGTGCGTGTGCATTTAAGTATGACTCTAATTTTTGTTCCAAAAAGATAATAATTAGTGATGAATTTTTTATGGTACCTAATAATTTCATAGGTAAAATAGAGAAGATAAACTGATCGTCACTAATTTGTTTACGCTGTTAGTGACAAAAACTAAGGTTGCAAAAAATATAAAACTTTTAGTGACGAAACTATTTCGTAGCGAAAATATAATTAATTTTAAGATGAACAATTATTTGTCACCAATTGTCTACAACATTAGTGACAGAATTAATTTGTCACCAATAATATTAATTTTGTGGCTAATATTAATCAATATTTGGTGTCAATTCATTTTTTTTTTGGGAAACTTTAGTAGACAAAAATTTCGCTACGAAATTTATATTTTGTCACTAAAAGTATGTGCCTCATGTATTTAAGTACGAAATATAATTTTTGTCACAGAAAATGGATAATTAGTGAAAAAATTTCTATTGTATCTAATATTTTCGTGGTTAAAAATCACATTTGTTGTAGTGGCTTCTTAGTTGAAGCACTATATATTTAAGTGTTTGGATTAGAAAGTAATACAATTTTATTTTAGTGATACAGTAATATAGAAATTATAATACAGTAGTTTAATCGTATATTTTTAGTATATTATGCATATATTTTAGTTTATTTCGTTTAATTGGTATCGTATATGTATATGAGTATAAATTGCTTTATGAAAAATAGTGTAACATGCATGTGTAAATGTGAAAGAAGCATGGGAAGGTAAGACAATTAAACCAAATGAGAGAGAATTGGAGGGAAAAAATTAAATTAAAAAACAAGTCTACTAAAGGGTATATCTGGAAAACGAAAATGCTTAAATATCCATTATGCCTTCAAAAGCCATACGAAGTTACCATAATACCCCATTCTGGACATTTGGACCATTCTTAGTTTGTCCAAATATATTTTCCGTTTACTAATAGGCTTTCTAACTCCTATATATCTTTGATTTTTATCTTTAATGTGTTGACCGTGAAGTCGACTACTACTTTATTGTCGTTTGGTAGGATACATTAGAGAAAATAATGTATGCATTAGCTTTTGGTATTACTAATCCCTTGTTAGGTACACTTTTTCAACTTATGTATTGCTAATACAAATATTAATTATACAACCTATTTGGTATTATCTTATGTATAATTAATCAATAGCAAACCATACTATTAGCATTACTAAGGCTATTAATGCATGCATTAGCACGATTAAAGATGAAATTATCATTAAAGTCACTTAAAACTAAAGAATATGAAGGAAATTTTTGTAAACAACTAATTTTCTTTAATACATCACACCAAACAACAGATAAAAAATAATATTTGTATAACTAATACTTACATTACTAACTTATATATTACTAATCACCGTATTATTAATACATCTTATTCAACACTGTACTTATACGCTAGCCAAATGACACCAAGTGAGATGTAGATGCAGGTCTGGGAATCCGTGGCACTCTCTTTTGGAAAGTGCTTAAAGCTTTTCTCGGAAGCTTAAGCAAAGAAGCAACAACGAAATTACGAGAAAGGACCATTCCTTTACATGCATGACTCTGAGCTTAATTGACTCTCGTGGTATTTTACACATTCATTCTTCATTATTAAGTTACCCTGAAAGTCTTATAAGTATTATGAAAGAAAGGAAAAATAAAAAAGTGAACATATTATACTATCTTTCGTACCAGAGAAAAACCAAAGATGTCGCTTTTGCGATAATCTCCAAGGTTGTTTCATTAAAGTTGGGTGGAAGATGGGCCCCATTAACAAAAGTGGGTGGAAGATGGGTCCCATTAACAAGTCGTGAGAAAGAAATCATGTTATGCAATAGTAGTATACGGTAGTAGCACTATAGAATTTTATAGGAAGAGAGAGAGAGACTTAATTGCACATAATCTTTTGCTTTCTACTGACCAAAAGATCAGACAGAGAGAGAGAGAAAGAGATTGGAATGGAGGAAGTGATGAGCTATGTGATGGAAAAGCTGAAGGAAGCGCTACTGATGTTGGAGAATTTTGGTGGCCAAGTTCTACTGATGATGGTTAATTTTGTTGGGCAACTGCTAATGAAATTGGTAAATTTTGCTGGCCAAGGACTGTTGTCGCTAAAAAATTTCGGTTGCCAAATCCTACTATCATTGCAGAATTTTTGTTCGCAAATTGTTCTAATGCTTAAAAATTTTGCTTGGCAAGTGCCACTGTCGCTGAAAAATTTTGGTTTTCAAGTGCTCGTGACAATGAAGAATTTTGGTTGGCAAGCGCTGGTGACACTAGAAAATTTTGGTGGGAGCGTGCTAGTGACACTGAAGAATTTTGGTGGGCGCGTACTACTGACACTAGAAAATTTTGGTGGGCGCATGCTACTGACGCTAGAGAAATATGGTTGGCGTCTGCTACTGACTCTTAAGAATTTTGGTGGGCAAGCGCTAGAGGGGCTGAATAATTTTGGTTTGACACTGAAGAATTTTGGTTGGCAAGTACTTGTGACACTGAGGAATTTTGGTTGGCAAGTGGTATTGACACTTGAGAATTATGGTGGGCAAGTTACGAGATGGTTGGATGAGGTTTTTCCACCAGAGACAAGAGTAGAAAAGATCAAATATTGGTTTCACGTAGCTTTACCTTATCTCATCATCGCCTTAGTTCTAATTTTCTTCATATGCTGTTACTATTTCCTTGGAGGATTTCTGGTGAGTGTGATGAATGGTCTAAAAACAGCATGCTGTGAACTGTTCAACATAATGAAACTCTTCTTTACATGTTGCTGGAATTGTCTCAAAACAGCGTGCCGTGAACTGTTCAAGATTATGAAATATCTCTTAACATGTTGCTGGAGATGTAAAGAACCTATTATCAAGATGATGAAAGCTCCAGGCAGAAATATTATAATTCCAAGATTAGCTTTTGAAGCAAATCCCAAATTATACTTCTTAAATCTTCGTGCTTTTCCTGGTGATACGCTTGTCTAACTTGTTAAATCGACAACTTCGTCACACTATATATGTGATTTTAGTTTGCTCTTGCTTGTTAATTACCTTTGTTATCTAAGTTTGTACTTTTACAAAAATGGAACAGAGCTGCAGAGTTCGAATTGGAATTAATGTTAATGGCCTGCTGCTTGGTTTCATTGCACCATATTCCAGAGAAGGTAAAAATAAATGTTTAGTACAGTATAAAGCAATCAGAGGAATAATCAAAGAGTACTGTTCCAAAGGAGAAAAATTGGGACTCAATCGAGTGCATTCTTACCCCACCAGCTTTAGCTAAACAGTATTCCCTCCAGTACATTTTAATTGATTTTTATATTTTAATTAATTTTTTTGATTGTTTTTATTTATGGAATCTATCTTTTAATATTAATTAACAATAAAATTGATCATATTAACTTTTACTATCTTTGTTATTTGTTCATTGAAAATATATAAAATACTCTTACTCGAATGACAATTTTGGAAATAAAAGTTAAACCCTTTTTTATATTTGAAAAAATCAAATATTGTGTACTATAAAAAAAAGTTAAAAAATCAATTAAAATGAACTGGAAGTAATATTACTCGGTAGTAATTGTGCTGTTAAATCTTTCTATCACACCAATGAAATTCTTCTAATAAAATAAGGAAAAAGAAAAAGTGAAAATGACTTTTCCAAACCAATAAGGTTGTTGTTCCATCAAAATTAGGTGGACTAGTCATGAGAAATAATAACAAATTAGTAGTAATTATGTTATTTAATCTTTTGAGCAGACCAATGAAAGTCATGTAATAAAATAAGGAAAAAGGAAAAGTGAAAATGACTTTTCCAAATCAATAATTAAGGGTGATGACCTGATAGGTATCTTACGTATTAGAACCTAATTCTGTGCTTTGAAGCCTTGAAATATCTCATCTTAGCCCTTTTGATTTGCATGCGCATGCCGAGTGATTTTTCGAGAAAAATTCTAGGTTAAAAAAATGAGAAAATATGAAATTTTTGCCTTAAAATCCATTTGAGTTGACTTCGGTCAATATTTAGAGCAAACGGACACGGATCCGTATTTTGACAGTTCCGGTTGGTCCGTATCATAATTTGGGACTTGGGCATATGCCTGGAATCAAATTCGGAAGTCCCTAACTCGAATTATTGCATTTTGGTGCAATTTGAAAGCTTAAAAGCTTAATGACTTTGAAAGTTTGACCAATGTTTGACTTTATTTTTATCGAGTCTGTATTTTGGTTCCAGAATGCGGTATAGGTCCACTACTATATTTATGACTTGTCTGTCAAATTTGATGAGAAACAGAGTCGGTTTGACGTGATTCAGACGTCCGGTTGTAAAAATAGAAGTTCATGAGTTTTCTTGAAAATTCCCATTGATTTGATGCTCAATTCATAGTTCTAGGTGTTATTTTGGCGATTTGATCGCGCGAGAAAGTTCGAATGATATTTTTAGACTTGTGTGCATATTTGGTTCAGAGCCCCAAGGGCTCGGGTGAGTTTCAGATAGGCTACAGAGTGAATTTGGACTTAGAAACATTGCTGGTGTGCTTCAGTTCTAGTGCAGGCCTCAGACCTCTCAATTGCGAGATCAGGCTTCGCATTTGTGACATTTGTTAGGTTCGCATTTGCGAAGAGTAGTTAGGGCACCTCAAGTTCGCATTTGCGAACAATATTTCGCATTTGCGAAGTGGGGCTGGGGTAGGCTAGGTCGCATTTGCGATCAATCTGGTCACAAATGCGGAAGATCAATGTTCGCATTTGCGAATAAATCATCGCAAATGAGATGAAAGAAGAAATGGGAGGACTTCGCTTGTGCGACTATTTCTTTGCATTTGCGGGGCTCGCATTTGCAAACCCCCGGTCGCAAATACGGCATCTGCGACTCATCAAATAGCTAAGAAACAAGATTTTTGTTCATTCTTCAAATTTTCAAAACAAGAAAACCCTTGAGGTGATTTTTTAAAGAACTCTTTTTCCTCAAATCATTGGTAAGTGATTTCAATCTATTTTCTTTTAATTTTTCATTACATTTCCTAAGATTTCAACCTAAAATATAGTATTTTCATGGTGGAGATCGGTGGTTTGGGTAGAATAAGAAATTTTTGTAAAATTAGAATTTAGACCTAAAATTGAGGTCAGATTCCATAATAAATTATATAACCGAGGGGTGAATGAGTAATCGGGATTTGGTTCGAATTTTGGGTTTGGACCAAGCGGGTCCGGGAGTTGACTTTTTCAATAATGACCTAAATTGAATCCTTTGCAATCGTAGGTAGTTTCTAAGGCTTAATTTGAATCGTTTGGTTAGTAATTTGCTAGATTCTATTAGTTTGGAGCCTTGTTTGAAAGGCAAAGCGTTGGTTGAGCTTTGAGTGGACCTTTCTAGCGAGGTAAGTGTCGTGTTTAACCTTGACTTGAGGGATTAGTGTTTGTTTGTCTATGTGCTACATGTTTAAATGTCGGGTACAACGTATATGTGACGTGATGCGTACTTATGCATTGTTGTTGGGTTAAAACATGCGGGTGGGACTTGTTCTTTGTAATTTATTACTTACTATGATCATGTAATCCATTCTTAGACTAGCTACTCATTAAATTGATCGTTCTTACCACATTTATGGGCTTTGTGATAGCTGAGCATTGTTTCTAAAGTTGAGATTTGTATTGTGGAATCATTGGTGACGTAACGCTTGTTCTTGTTGATTCTATCTCCCTATTGTTACTTGTTCATTGTTATATAGTAAGGGATAATGTTAATGTACGAAGGGTGATGCAGTGCCGTATGTGAGTGTTAATGCACGAAGGGTGATGATGTGCCATATTGTGAGAGTTAATGCACGAAGGGTGATGTCGTGCCATATTTTTGAGAGTTAATCCATGAAGGATGATGTCGTGCCGTGTCTATTGATTTGTGATGAAAGTGAGCGTAAAAGCACGAAGGGTGATTCCGTGCAATTATTATTGTTTCATTGCAAGGTGGAGAGTAAAGGCACGAAGGGTGATTGTCACGACCCGGATTTACCATCCTCGGGAGTCGTGATGGCACCTATTAATGTGAGCTACGCAAGCCAATTATTGAACATATTACCTTTATCCATTTTAATACCCTTTTAGCATTTATAAAGCAATAATGTGAAAAATAACAGAAATTTCGTTAAGCGGAAGAAATGTAGTAAAATATCTGAAATATGAATCTAATACAACTCTTTAAGCCTTAATCACCCAGAACTGGTGTCATAATACCACAGACGATCTAAGAGTGCTAAATACAAAATCTGAAAATAAAGATACACTGTTTCTGAATTAAAGAAATGAAAAAGGAAATAAAGGATAGAGGAGACGCCAGGGCCCGCGGACTCATGTAGGACTACTTCGGGTTGCCTGTTTGACTGAAGGCAGCAACCTCACTGCGGTCCGAAGTCTACAACACTTGGATATGCACAAATGAGTGCAGAGCGTAGTATCAGCACAACCGACCCCATGTGTTGGTAAGTGTCTAGCCTAACCTCGGCGAAGTAGTGACGAGGCTAGGACCAGACTACCAAATAAACCTGTGCAGTTATATCATAAACAGTGGAAATAGAAGTAGATAATTGCAATTAAAATTGGGTAGGGGAAACATGCTTCGGGGAATAACAAATAACAACAGAATATAAAGAAACTAAATTCCAATTACTAACACGGATAGGGAAACAAATGCAGGGTTAACTTTTATTTCACCTCTCGTTGCAGGCGTGGAACCCGCTCTCATTTCCTGTATCTCACTGCAGGCGTGCAACACGATCCCATTTCACATATCTCGTTGCAGGCGTGCAACGCGCTCCCATTTCACATATCTCGTTGTAGGCGTGCAACCCGCTGCCATTTCACATATCTCGTTGCTGGCGTGCAACCCGCTCCTATTTCACATATCTCGTTTTAGGCATGCAACCCGCTCCCATTTCACATATCTCGTTGCAAGCGTGCAATCCGCTCCCATTTTACATATCTCGTTACAGGCGTGCAACCCGCTCCCATTTCACATATCTCATTGCAGTCGTGCAACCCGCTCCTATTTCACATATCTCATTGCAGGCGGCAAGGGAAGAATAATATCAAAACAAACATCACTGCAACGGAATAATTACATGACAACAACATCCCGACAAGGGAACAATAATGACAATAGCATGTGAAGCGCAATAAACCACAACAGAGTCATAACAATTACAATACAAGACTCACGGGCATGCTTGACACTAACGTATAGATACTCGTCACCATGCCTATACGTCGTACTCCACAATTAACACGTAGCAAATAAGACACGACTCTTAAACCTCAAGCTAAGGTTAGACCAAACACTTACCTCGATTCTACTATTGCTTTACCTCGTGATTCAACCACCAATTCACTTGTATGTAGACACAATTTACTTAATTACATCAATAAACGCTAAATGAATTAACTCCAATACATGAAAAATGAGTTTTCCAAAGTTTTACCCAAAAAGTCAAAAATTGCCCCTGGCCTACATGGTCAAAACCCGAGGTTCAAACCAAAAACCGATTACCCATTCCCCCACGAACCCAAATATATAATTTGTTTTGAAATCGGAAATCCTTAATTTTTGAAAAACCTAGGTTCTACTCAAAACACTCAATTTTCCCCATGAAAATCATTGATTTTGAGTTGAAATCATGTTAAAATATGTTAATGATTGAAGAAAACGAGTTAAAATTGACTTACAATCGATTTGGAAGAAGAGTTTTTCTTGAAAAATCGCCCAAGGGGGTTTGTGTTTTGAAAAAATGTGAAAATGGTTGATTTTCGGCTAAGTATAAAAATTGTAGGTTGCAGGTATGGGAATTGCGAACCCCGACCCTTGCTATATTCGCATTTGCGAAGGGGGTTCTCGCAATTGCGATTTGGAAATGCAAACAAGGGGTCGCATTTGCGATAACAGGCCCAAAAGGTGTGTATCACATTTACAAAGGGAATCTCGCATTTGCGAGATGGAGCTGGCCTGGGCTGCTTTCACAATTGCGACAAGGCCCTTGCATTTGCGACATCGCATTTGCAAGCCAGACTTCACAAATGCAAAGCCTGCAGGCCTGAACACACCAGCTATAAAACCTGTAATTCATCAAGTCCAAAATTCACCCCGTGGACTATCCAAAACACACCCGAGCCCTCAGGGCTCCAAACCAAACATGCACACCAACCTAAAAATATCATACGAACTCTATCTTGCATTCAATTCACTAAAATAACATCAACAACTATGAATTAACATCAAAATTATAAAATTTCTTAAGAACTTTAAACTTGCAGAATTTCTCAAATAAGGTCCGATTCACGTCATTTCAAATTCGTTTCTTACCAATTTTCACAGGCTCGACTCAAATCATATATAAGACCTGTACCGGGCTCCGGAACCAAAATATGGGCCCGATACCAATGGTTTCAAACACATTTCACTTTCAAAAACTCATAATTAATTCAGTAAAATAATTTCTTTCAAAAATTCATTTCTCGGGCTTGAGACCTCGAAATTCAATTCCGAGCATACGCCCAAGTCCCATGTTTTGCTATGGACCCTCCAGGACCGTCAAATCACGGGTCCGGGTTCGTTTGCCCAAAATGTTGACCGAAGTCAAATTAATTCATTTTACAATCAAAATTCCTTATTTTCACAAATTTTCACATAATGTCTATCCGGCTACGCATACGAACTGCGCACACAAATTGAAGTGACGCTGAAAGAGGTTTCTAAGACCTCGGAATGCATCATTAAGTTCTAAAACAAGTGATGACCTTTTGGATCATCATATTCTCCACCTCTAAAATAACTGTTCATCCTCGAATGGACATAAGAAGGAAGTACCTGAGTCGGGGAAAAGATGGGGATAACGGCTCCGCATATCGGACTCAGACTCCCAGGTCGATGCCTCGGCGGGCTGATCTCTCCACTGAACACGAACAGAAGGAATGCTCTTAGATCTCAAGTGACGAACCTGCCGGTCTAGAATAGCTGCCTACTTCTCCTCATAAGACAAGTCCTTGTCCAACTGGACAGTGCTGAAATCTAACACGTGGGATGGATCTCCGTGATATTTCCAAAGCCTGGACACATGAAACACTAGATACACTGCTGATAAACTTGGCGGCAACGCAAGTCTGTAAGTCACCTCTCCCACTCAATCAAGAATCTCAAAAGATCAAATGAACCTAGGGCTAAGCTTGCCCTTCTTACCAAATCTCATCACACCCTTCATAGATGACACTCGAAGCAGTACTTGCTCACCGACAATGAATGCCAAATCACGAACCTTGCGGTCGGCATAACTCTTTTACCTGGACTTAGGTATATGAAGCCTATCCTGAATGATCCTGACCTTGTCCAAGGCATCCTGTATTAGATCCGTACCCAACAACCGAGCTTCCCCTAGCTCAAACCATCCAACCGACGACTGATACCGCCTACCATACAAAGCCTCGTAAGGAGCTATTTGGATACTCGACTGGTAGCTATTGTTGTAGGAAAACTCCGCTAAAGGCAAAAACTGATCCCACGAGCCTCCAAAGTAATGACACAAGCTCGAAGCATATCCTCCAAATTCTGAATGGTCCACTCGGACTACCCGTCCATCTGAGGATGAAGCATTGTGCTCAACTCAACCCGTGTGCCCAACTCTCGCTGAACTGTTCTCCAGAAATGGGAGGTAAACTGTGTACCTCGGTCCGATAATAGACTCGGGTACACCATGCAGTCGAATAATCTCCCAGATATAAAGATTAGCTAACCTATCGGAAGAGTAGGAGACTGCCACATGAATGAAATGTGCTGACTTGGTCAGCCTATCAACAATAACCCACACTGCATCGAACTTTCTCTGAGTCCGTGAGAGTCCAACAACGAAGTCCATAGTGATACTCTCCCACTTCCACTCAGGAATCTCAATCTTCTAGAACAAACCCCTAGGCCTCTGATGCTCGTACTTAACTTGCTGACAGTTTAAATACTGATCCACATACGCAACGATATCCTTCTTCATTCTCCTCCACCAATAATATTGTAGCAAATCCTGATAAATCTTAGCAGCACCCAGGTGAATAGAGTACCGAGAACTATGGGCCTCCTCTAAAATCAACTCTCGGAGTCCATCCACATTAGGCACACAAACTTGACCCTGCAATCTCAAAACTCCATTATCACCTAAGGTAACCTGCTCGGCACCTCCGTGTTGCACCGTGTCTCTAAGGACGCACAAATAAGGATCATCATACTACCGATCTCGGATACGCTCCAATAAAGAAGAACGAGCGACTGTGCAAGTTAACACACGACTAGGCTCAAAAACATCCAACCTCACGAACTGATTGGCCAAAGCCTGAACATCCAAAGCAAGCGGTCTCTCACCGACCAGAATATAAGCAAGACTGCCCCTACTGGCTGACTTTCTACTCAAAGCATCGGCCACTACATTGGCCTTTCCCGGATGATATAGGATGGTGATATCAGAATCTTTTAATAGCTCTAACCACTTTCTCTGCCTCAAATTTAGCTCCTTCTGCTTGAATAAAAACTGCAGACTCTTGTGATCCGTGAACACCTCACATGCCACGCCATACAGATAATACCTCCAGATCTTCAATGCGTGAATAATGGCTGCTAACTCCAAATCATGAACCGGATAGTTCTTCTCATGAATCTTCAACTGCCGCGAAGCATATGCAATGACCTTGCCATCCTGCATCAATACTGTACCAAGTCCAATATGAGATGCATCACAATAAACTGTATAAGGCCATGAACCTATGGGCAAAACCAACACCGGTGCTGTAGTCAGAGCTGCCTTGAGCTTCTGAAAGCTTGCCTCACATTCGTCCGACCGTCTGAACTGGGCACCCTTTTGGGTCAACATGATCATCGGGGCTGCGATAGATGAAAACCCCTCCACAAACCGATGATAGTAGCCTACCAATCCCAAGAAACTTTGTATCTCTGTAGCTGATGCTGGTCTAGGCCAGTTCTTGACTGCCTCAATCTTCTTCGGATCAACCTGAATACCCCGGATACAACATGACCCAAGAATGCAACTGAACTCAACCAAAACTCACATTTCAAAAACTTCGCATACAACTGACTATCCCTCAAAGTTTGAAGAACCACTCTAAGATGTTGTTCGTGTTCATCCCGACTACGGGAATAGATCAAAATATCATCAATGAAGACTATCACTAACAAATCAAAGTAAGGCCTGAACACTCGGTTCATCAACTCCATAAAAGCTGCTGGGGCATTTGTCAACCCGAATGACGCCACCAAGAACTCATAATGCCCGTATCGAGTGCGAAAAGCTTTCTTAGGGACATCGGATACCCTAATCCTCAACTGATGGTAGCCAGATATCAAGTCAATCTTCGAGAATACCTTGGCACCCTGAAACTGATCAAAAAAATCATCAATCCTCGGCAATGGATACTTATTCTTGATTGTAACCTTGTTCTACTGCAGGTAATCAATACACATTCTCATTGATCTGTCCTTCTTCTTAACAAACAACACTGGCACCCCAAGGCGAAACACTAGGTATAATGAAACCTTTCTCAAGAAGGTCTTGTAACTGCTCCTTCAACTCTTTCAACTCAGGCGGGGCAGTACGGTACGGCGGGATAGAAATGGGCTGGGTTCCCAGAGCCAAATCAATCCAAAAGTCAATATCCCTGTAGGGTGGCATACCTGGCAGGTATGAAGGGAATACCTTAGGAAACTCACGAACAACGGGCATAGAATCAATAGAAGGGACCTCGGCACTAGAATCACGAACATAGGTCAATTAGGCCAAACACCCCTTCTCGACCATACGTCGAGCCTTCATATAAGAAATAACATTGTGGGTAGAATAACTAGGAGTCTCTATCCACTCTAAACGAGGTAAAACTAGCAAGGCTAAGGTCACAGTCTTGGCATGACAGTCCAAGATAGCGTGGTAAGGTGATAACCAGTCCATCCCTAATATGACATTGAAATCAACCATGTCTAGAATAAGCAAATCTACATGAGTCTCAAGACCCCAATCGCAACTACACATGAACGATGGACTCGATCTACCATAATAGAATCACCCATCGGTGTAGACACATAAATAGGAGCACTCAAAGAACTACTAGTCATGACCAAATACGCTACAAAATAAGATGACATATAGGAGTATGTAGATCCTGGATCAAATAAAACTGAAGCATCTCTGCTACAAACCAGAACAGTACCTGTGATAACTACATCAGAAGCCTCAGCCTCGGGCCTAGATGGAAGAACATAACATCGGGGATAGGCCCTACCACCCTGAACTACATCTCTAGGATGGCCTGATACTGGCTGGCCTCCACCTCTAGCGGTCTGAGCTCCACCTCTAATACCTCTATCTCCACCTCTAGCTGGATGCGTGGACTGTGGAACACCTGATGCCTGAACTATGGCACGGGAACCCTGCTGCTGAGAACTGCCCGGTGCTTGAGGGAAAAATCTAGCAATGTGCCTCGTGTCGCCATAAATAAAACAAGCCCTCGGTTGCTAGGGCTAATGACCTGTAAACTCTGAAGCGGCGGTGCACTGATAGGAACTGGTGGTGCACTGTAGGACTGCTGATCAAAATACTACATATGTGGACCACGGCCACCTGAAGCACCGTGAGAAACCTGAAGTACTGACAGAAAAGGACTAGGAGGATGGCCTCTACCATATAAATCTCTGCCTCCAGACGAGGTACCACTGAATTGGCCTAAATGACGAGGCTTCTTGACAGACCCTTGACCACCTCCCTGCGATAGAACCATCTCAACTCTCCTGACCACATTAGCCGCCTCCTGGAAAGAAATCTCACTCCCAGTCTCCTAGGCCATCTGAAGTCGAATCGGCTGAATAAGTCCCTCAATGAACCTCCTTACCCTCTCTCTCTCGGTGGGAAATATGACAAGAGCATGACAAGCCAAGTCAATGAATCTGGTCTCATACTGAGTAATAGTCATAGAAATTTGATAGAGACGCTTAAACGGCCTCCGATAGATCTTTCTCTGAGTAATAGGAAGAAACTTCTCCAGAAATAACTAAGTAAACTACTCCCAAGTCAAAGCTGGTGATCCGGCTGGTCTAGCCAAGCAATAATCTCTCCACCAAGTCTTGGCGGATCAAGATAATTGAAAAGTAGAAAAATCGACCCCGTTGGTCTCCACGATCCCCATGTTCCTGAGAACCTCATGAAAGCTGTCTAGATAATCCTGGGGATCCTCAAAAGATGCACCGCTGAAAGTAGTAATGAAGAGCTTGGTAAAACCTATCCAACCTCTATAAAGCTTTCGAAAACGTAGATGATCTATCACCGGTCTGTGCAGCTGCTCCACTGAAGAAGCGGTACGTGACTTCGCCATTTGTGAAAGGACAAGAGTAAAGGTTTCAGTTTAACAGTGAGAGAACAAAAACCGCACGACAAAGAAGAATAGAAGTGAAACTTTTCCTAACTCCATAGCCTCTAGGGGATAAATACAGACGTCTCTGTACCGATCCCTCAAACTCTACTAAGCTTGTCTATTAACTGTAAGACCCATGTAAACTAGAGCTCTGATACCAACTTATCACGACCCGGATTTCCCACCCTCGGGAGTCATGATGGAGCCTACTAATGTGAGATAGGCAAGCCAATTATTGAACAGATTACCTTTATCCAGTTTTATACCCTTTTAGCATTTATAAAGTAATAATGTGAAAAACAGCGAAAGTTTCGTTAAGCAGAAGAAATGTAGTAAAATATGTGAAATATGAATCTAATGCAACTCTTTAAACCTTAATCACCTAGAACTGGTGTCACAGTACCACAGATGATCTAAGAGTGTTAAATACAATGTCTAAAAATAAAGATACACTGTTTCTGAATCAAAGAAATGAAATAGGAAATAAAGGATAGAGGAGACGCCAGGGCCCGTGGACGCCTGCAGGACTACCTCGGGTCACCTGTTGGACTGAAGGTAGCAACCTCACTGTGGTCGTCTATAGAACTGGGATCTGCACAAAGAATGCTGAGTGTAGTATCAGCACAACCGACCCCATGTGCTGATAAATGTCTAGCCTAACCTCGGTGAAGTAGTGACGAGGCTAGGACCAGACTACCAAATAAACCTATGCAGTTATATAATAAATATCATAAATAGAAGCAGATAATTGCAATTAAAATTGGGTAGGGGAAACATGCTTCGGGGAATAACAGATAACAACAGAATATCAAGAGAATATAATGAAACCAAAATCCAATTACTAACATGGATAGGGAAACAAATACAGGGTTAACTTTCATTTCACCTCTCGTTGTAGGCGTGCAACCCGCTCCCATTTCTTGTATCTCATTGCAGGAGTGTAACCCGATCCCATTTCATATATTTCTTTGTAGGCGTGTAACCCGCTCCCATTTCATATATCTCGTTGCAAGCGTGCAACCCGATCCCATTTCACATATCTTGTTCCGGGCATGCAACCCGCTCCCATTTCACATATCTCGTTACGGGCGTGCAACCCGCTCCTACTTCACATATCTCGTTGCAGGCGTGCAACCAGCTCCCATTTCACATATCTCATTGCAAGCGTGCAACCCGCTCCCATTTTACATATCTTATTGTAGGCGTACAACCCGCTCCCATTTCTTTTATCAACACCAATCACATAAGAGTCCCGGCAAGGAAACAACAATATCAAAACAAACATCCCAGCAAGGGAACAATTATATGACAACAACATCCTGGCAAAGGAACAATAATGACAATAATATCTCGGTAAGGGAAAAGTAATGATAATAACATCCTGGCAAGGAACAATAATGATAATAGCATATGAAGTGCAATAAACCATAACAGAGTCATAACAATTACAATACAAGACTCACGGGCATGCTTGACACCAACGTATAGATACTCGTCACCATGCCTATACGTCGTACTCCATAATTAACACGTAGAAAATTAGACACGACTCCTAATCCCTCAAGTTAAGGTTAGACCAAACACTTACCTCAATGCCACGAACACAATTCAAGCCTCTACTATCGCTTTACCTCATGATTCCACCACCAATTCGCTCGTATCTAGCCACAAGTTACTTAATTACATCAATAGACGCTAAATGAATCAACTCCATTGCATGAAAAATGAGTTTTCCTAAGTTTTACCCAAAAAGTCAAAAATCGCCCCCAGGCTCACATAGCCAAAACCTGAGGTTCGAACCAAAACCCGATTACCCATTCCCCCACGAACCCAAATATATAATTTGTTTTGAAATCGGACCTCAAATCGAGGTCCAAATCCCCAATTTTAGAAAAACCTAGGTTCTACCCAAAACACCCAATTTTCCCCATGAAAATCATTAATTTTAAGTTGAAATCATGTTAAAAGATGTTAATGATTGAAGAAAACGAGTTAAAATTGACTTACAATCGATTTGGAAGAAGAGCTGTTCTTGAAAAATCACCCAAAGGAATTTGTGTTTTGAAAAGATGTGAAAAATGGTTGATTTTCGGCTAAGTATCAAAATTGTAGGTTGCAGGTATGGGAATTACGAACCCCAACCCCTGATATGTTTGCATTTTCAAAGGTGCTTCTTGCAATTGCAATTTGGGAAATACGAAGAAGGGGCCGCATTTGCGATAACAGGCCCAAAAGGGATGTATCGCATTTGCAAAGGGAATCTCGCACTTGCGAGATGGAGCTAGCCTGGGCTGCTTTCGCAATTGCGACAAGGCCCTCACATTTGCGATATCGTATTTGCTAGCCAGGCTTCACAACACACCACCAGCTATAAAATCCACCCTGTGGCCTATCCAAAACTCACCCGAGCCCTCGGGGCTCCAAACCAAACATGCATACCAACCTAAAAACATCATACGAACTCGCTCTTACATTCAAATCACTAAAATAACATCAACAACTATGAATTTAACATCAAAATTATGAAATTTCTTAAGCACTTCAAACTTGCCAAATTTCTCAAATAAGGTCTGATTCACGTCATTTCAAAGTCTGTGAAATCTCATACTTGCTCATGAAATTTCTTAAGAATTCGATTCTGGGCGTATGCCCAAGTCCCATATTTTCCTACGGACCCTTCGGGACTGTCAAATCACAGGTCCGGTCCATTTACCCAAAATGTTGACCGAAGTCAAATTAATTCATTTTACAATCAAAATTCCTCATTTGTCACAAATTTTCACATAATTTCTATCCGGCTACGTGCCCGGACTGCGCACGCAAATCGAGGTGATGCTGAAAGAGGTTTCTAAGACCTCAGAATGCTTAATTCATTTCTAAAACAAGTAATGACCTTTTGGGTCATCACAGTGATGTCGTGCAGTTTTATCTATTGTGTTTACTCGTTTTACTGGTTAAAGGCATATTGACCGTTTTTGTTATCATTTCTGCTATAATTATCGTATTCTTATCCTTTTAGCATGTTCCCCACCCAATAGTGCATGATTAGCCTTTATTTGTTGTTATCGTGTACGTATACTGTAATCTGTACATGTTTATTATGTGGGTGTGTTGTCATTACCTCATCACTACTTTGTCGAGGTTAGGCTCGACACTTACGAGTACATGGGGTCGGTTGTACTCATACTACACTCTATACTTTTTGTGCAGACTTTGGTACTGGCCCCAGCTGTTCGTGAGGCATAGCAGTTTGGATTTGCTCATTAGAGACTCGAGGTAGATTTATTGATGTCCGTAGACCTTGAAGTCCCCTCCTATTTCCCATATTTTACTGTTTCTTTTCATTCAGAACATTTGTATTTATTTCAGACCTTATTTGTAGAAATTCTAGAAGCTCGTGAGTTGTGACTCGAGATCCGGATTGTATTAGATATTATGTGCTTTATGTTATTCCGCACTCAGTTTTAGCTTCTATTTGCTTAATTGATTATGTTATTGAAATTGACCAAATACAATGCAAAATAAGATGACACATAGGAGTATGTAGATCCTGGAACAAATAGAACTGAAGCATTTCTACTACAAACCAAAACAGTACCTGTGATAACTACATCGGAGGCCTTAGCCTCAGGCCTTGCTGGAAGAGCATAACATTGGGGCTGGGCCTACCACTCTGAACTACCTATCTGGGATGGCCTCCTGCTGGTTGGCCTCCACCTCTAGCGGCCTGACCTCTACCTCCACCTCTAGTTGGCCAAATGGGCGATGGAACACTCGGTGCCTTAACCATGGCACGGGAACCTTATGCTGAGAGTTGCTCGGTGCTTGAGGGAAAAATCGAGCAATATGCCTCGTGTCGCCACAAGTATAACAAGTCCTCAGGTGCTAAAACTACTAACCCTGACATACTGAATAACCACCCTGAAAACTCTGGAGCGGCGGTGCACTGATAGGAGCTAGTGGTGAACTGTAGGGCAATAGATCAGAATACTACATATGAGAACCATGGCCAACTAGCGCACCGTAAGAAGCCTAAAATGCTGAATGAAACGGCCTGAAAGGATGGCCCCTACCAAAAATATCTCTACCTCCAAATGAGGCACCACAGAACATGCCCCAATGATGGAGCCTCTTGTTAGACTCTTGACCACTCCCCTGTGATAGAACCATCTCAACTCTCCTGGCCACGTTGGTTGCATCCTGAAAAGAAATCTCGCTCCCCGTCTCCTTAGCCATCTGCAATCGAATAGGCTGAACGTGTCCCTTAATGAACCTCCCCACTCTTTCTCTCTCTCTCTCTCTCAATCGAAAGTATAAGAAGAGCATGACGGGCTAAGTCAATAAATCTTGTCTCGTACTGAGTGACAGTCATAGAACCCTATTGAAGAATACATGTATATATGTATATATATGTATATGGGATCTGGGAAAAGGTTACGTGGTTATATATGCACCACCACCTGATCAGCTGGTATACGATGATGATGTTGCCTACAGTGGATGAAATATGACTCAAACGACGTTATATACGTGTATATATGTATATGGGATATGGAAAAAGGTTACAACATTATATATGCACCACCACCTGATCAGTTGGTATACGATGATGATATTGCCCTCAGTGGCTGAAATATGACTCAGACATCGTTATGTATGCGTATCTATGTATATGGGATATGGGAAAAAGGTATGGCATTATAAACGCACCACCACCTGATCAGCTGGTATACGATGATGATGTTGCCCACGGTGGTTGAAATATGACTCAGACGACGTTATATATGCGTATATATGTATATATATGTATATGAGATATGGGAAAATGATATAGCATTATATACGCACCACAGTGACTGACCCATGACCAGATGGCATTATATACGCGTATATATATATATATATATATATATATATATATATATATATATATATATATATATATATATATATATATATATATATATATATATATATATGTATATATGTATATGGGATATGGGAAAGGTTATGGCGTTATATACGCACCACCACCTGATCAGCTGGTAAACATTGATGATTTGCTCACAATGGCCGGGATGATATGATGGGATGCCCTTAGAAGCTTTATAATATTATGTACGTAGAGACCTATGAATTACATGACATTTATACGCATATGCATAATAATATAATTCTTTCACTATTTTCTGTTTGGGGGAGTGTGTGCTACAATGGCTTCCTTGTGAAGGTAAGGTTTGCATGCCCATATACAATATACATTTTTTGGTACTTATTGTTTGAGTAGGTTGTTTTAAATTGGTATCTAGGTGTTTATGATATTTTTGAACTAAAATTGTCTAAATACCATCAGATCGTTAAGGTTTAGTTCAAAAGGAAAATAGGTATTCAGCATAATTGATAGTCAAACCTAAAAATTTTGACTGCCAAAGTTAACTTAGAACAATTAGTTTAAAACATATTATAGGAAGGATGGATAGCCTTAAGGTCATGGTGCAGCAGTAAACCCACATACAAGACATGAAGCCTATATATTAATTAATTAATTAATATTGACTATATGAGAATAATACGAGAGCAGAAATGCATCAAACATGAGACCTATTTATAAAAATGGAATGCTTCTTGTTCGTGAGGATAATAAGAAGGGCAACAAAATTCAGTTCATATTTGATCGAATGCGAATGTAAGATTCCATTTATATGGGTGCAATATCCTCCTAGGTTCTTAGATCGGACTTGTTATATTTTTAAATAATGAGTTCCTAGTTACTATTGTTCTAATCTTAATAAATTTTCAAAGAGAAAATGATTCTCTATAACCTTTCAAAATTTTAATAGAGACTTGCAGGATGAGTCATTTACTCCATATTTCTTCCATGCTCTTGATATATTATTTTACATGTCTTACATACTCAGTACATTATTCGTACTGGCGTCCTTTTGTTAGGGACGCTGCATTCATGCCTGCAGGTATAGATAATCAGTGTGATGAGCCCTCATAGTAGATGATATTGGCATTCAGCAAAGGATCGGTAAGACTCTACTTCATTCGGAGTGTAGCTGAGTCTATGAGTCATAGTGTCAGAGATTTTCTATAGACTTATGAGTAGGCCGGTACCCTGTCCCCTTTGATGTCAGTTAATCTTAAAGGCTTTATAGACAGAGATTCAGATTGTACAGTATGTCAGAGGCCTTGACGGCCCATATGTATTCATGTTTTAAGAATGATGCTTCATTAATATAATATTTGCCCACTTTCAATTGTACATTACAAGTTGTATCCATGTTGGCCCATAATAGTTACCAAAAAAAAGAAGGAAAAAATGAGTTATAGAGTGGGTCGCTCGGGCCAGTACGACATCGGGTGCCAGCCACACCTCCCCAGGTTTGGGGATTGACAACCTCTAATGCCTCTACCTCCACCTCTAGCACCTCTACTTCCACTTCTTGCTGGTTGAGCGGGTAATGGAATACTTGGTGCCTGAACCATAGCACGGGAACCCTAATGCTGAGAGCTGGTCGGTGCTCGAGGGCAAAATCTAGAAATATGAATCGTGTCACCACAAGTATAACAAGCCCTCGGTTGCTGAGACTACTAACCCTGACGGCCTGAATAACCACCCTAAAAACTCTAGAGCGGCGGTGCACTGATAGGAGCTGGTGGTGCACTGTAGGTCAACTGATCAAAATATTGCATATGATAACCACGGCCACTTGGCACACCGTGAGAAGCCTGAAGTGCTTAATGAAATGGTCTGGAAGGATGGCCCCTACCAAAAAAATCTCTGCCTCTAGATGAGGCACCACTAAACCTGCTCGAATGACGGGGCCTCTTATCAGACCCCTGACCACTCCCCTGTGATAGAACCATCTCAACTCTCCTGACCACGTTGGCCGCATCCTAAAAAGAAATATCGCTCCCCGTATCCTTAGCCATCTGAAATCGAATAGGTTGAAAGAGTCCATCAATGAACCTACTCTCTCTCTCTCTCACTGGAAGTATAATAAAAGCATGACGGGCTAAGTCAATAAATCTGGTCTCATACTTATTGATAGTCATAGAACCCTACTATAGACGTTCATACTTCCTTCGATAGTTTTCCCTCTGGGTGATAGGAAGGAACTTCTCTAGGATAGCTGAGATAACTGATCCCAAGTCAAAGCCGGTGACCCGGCTGGTCTAGCCAAACAATAATATCTCCACCAAGTCTTGGCGGATCCAGACAAACGAAAAGCAGTAAAGTCGACCCAATTGGTCTGCACTATCCCCATTTTCCGAAGAACCTCATGACATCTGTCTAAATAATCCTGGGGATCCTCAGAAGATGTACCAACACAACTAGTAGTGAAAAACTTGGTGAACCTGTTCAATCTCCACAAGGCATCAATAGACATAGCTGGCCCCTCACCGGTCTGTGCCACAACTCCTGGCTGAACTACCCCAACAAGCGGAGCTGCTAGAGTCTAAACCTGTGGAGCCATCTGCTCCGAAGTACGAGTAGCAGGAGTCTGGGTTCCTCCTCCAGCCAAAGAGATGACTGGTTCCACAGGAAGTAAGCCTGCCTGGGCGACACTCTCCATAAGGCCCACTAGATGGACCAGAGCACCCTAAAGTACCGGGGTGGCGATGAACCCCTTTGGGACCTGAGTTGGTCCTGCTGGAACTGTCTGCGCTGGAACCTCATCGTCAAACTCAACCTGAGGCTCCACCGCTGATACTACTACTCGAGCTCTAGGCTGAGCCCTGACTTTACCTCGGGCCCTAGCATGGACTCTGCCTCTTTCCTTCCCAGGAGCTGCTACTAGGAGCTCGGGCTGCCGATTAGTTGATAAAGCGGTACGTGTTCTCACCATCTGCGAAATAGCTGAGTGGAGGTTCAATTACTATTGAGAACTCAAGTCGCACGACATGAAAGAATAGATGTGAAGTTTTTTCCCCTAACTATATAGCCTCTGGGAGATTGATACAGACGTCTCTGTACCGATCCCTCAAACTCTACTAAGCTTATCCGTGAATTGTGAGACCTAAGTAACCTAGAGCTCTGATACAACCTTGTCACGACTTGGATTTCGCACCCTTGGGAGTCATGATGGCGCCTACTCATGAAAGCTAGGCAAGCCGAGTATTATAGATTCATTACCCTTTTTCCTTAACCTTTTAACATTTACGAATTTACATGTGATCAACAGTGAAATAATCATAACAACAGAAATGCGGAAGACGAAATATAATGGTTTAACCAAATACTAATACAAAATTTCAAGGTACAACTTTACCCAGACTTGGTGTCATAATGTCACGGACTATCTACGCATACTACAAACAGTGGTCTGAAAGAAAAATAACTACAATCTGTCTATGAAGTACATAAAAACAGAATGGAAAGATAGAAGGGGATGCCAAGGCCTGCAGATGCCTGCAGGACTAACTCGGGTCTTCTGATGAACTGAAGGCAGCAACCTCGCTATGGTCCAAATGCTCCAGCACCGGGATCTACACACAGTGCAGAGTGTTGTATCTGCACAACTGACCCCATGTGCTGGTAAGTATCGAGTCTAACCTCGGTGAAGTAATGACGAGACTAGGACAAGACTACCAAATAAACCTGTGCAGTTATATCATATACAACAAATAATAACGACAAAAACTAGTAGTTAAAAATGGGAAGGGGAAACATGTTGCGAGGAATATCATGTACAAACAGAAATTTAGTAAAGAAGCATAAGGAACACCAGAATTAAACTATAAGCAAGAATAAGGAGAACAATAACAAGTACATGGCATCACCCTTCGTGCTTTTACTCTCATTCTCACCATAAGAATCAATATATTCGGCACGCCATCACCCTTCGTGCTTTTACCTCACATAATCATAGCACGACATTATCCTTTGTGCATTATCACTCATATCATGGCACGACATCACCCTTCGTACTTTTACATTCACAACATCGGCACGACATCACCCTTCGTGCATTAACACTCACTTACAAATATCATGTATGGCATCACCCTTCGTGCTTTTATACTCTTCCTTACCCAAGCAACAATCACAAAGTAATTCGGGCAAGGGAATCTATAAAATCACAATATAATTCCAGCAAGGGAGCAATGGTATAACAATAATATCCCAGCAAGGGAAGCAATATCATAAACAATAACATCCCGGCAAGGGAAGTAACATCATAAGTAATAAAATCTCGGCAAGGGAAATGATATCATAAACCTCTCCTCATTTCCACAATCACTTCACAACATAAATCTCAACTTGAGCCAATGCTCTACATGTTCAATTACCAAGAATACTTCCATAATCCTTGTTCCATATTGAAAATTTTCATATTAAGCATGGACAATACATAACAGAATCACAATGATCATAGTATAAGACTCACGGGCATGCTTGACACCAACGTAAAGATACTTGTCACCACACCTATATGGCATACTCAACAATTAATACATAGCAAATAAGACCAAGACTCCTATTCCCTCAAGATAATGTTAGACCAAATACTTACCTCAAAGCCACGAACACAATCAAGCCTCAGTTACCGCTTTACCTCTTGGTTCCACTTCCAATTTGCATGTATCTAGTCACAATTTACTTAATAACATTAATACATGCTAAATAAACTAATGCTAATGCATGAAAATAGGTTTTCTAGTGATTTCCCCTAAAAGTCAAAAATTGACCCCGCACCTGCTTGGTCCAAACTCGATATTCTGACCAAAACCCGATTACGCATTCACCCCCTGGACCGGATATACAATTAATTTTGGAATCCGACCTCAATTTGAGTTCTAAATCTCCAAATTTTGATATTACTAAGTTCTACCCAAAATTTCCAATTCCACCATGAAAACCTACATTCTAAGATGAGATCTTGTAAAAAGAAGTTAAGAAGTGAAAGAAATGAGTTAAAAATCACTAACTTGTGTTTTGGGGAAGAAAGAGTGTCTTGAAAAATGTCCCCTTATGTATTAGGGTTTTGAAAAATGAGAAATGGCCGAAGAGTCTCGTTTAAATATACCCCTCTCAGACCCTCACCGCTGACCGCATAAAAAGGACCGCGGCCGTGGAGCTCCACGACGGACCGCAAAATATCGAGCGCGGCCACGAAGGCATGGCCTTGCCCATCGCTGGCCGCGAAAACTCCACCGCGATCGCAAAGACCCCACCGCGGTTGCAAAGACTCCACCGCGGACCGTGAAGCCTAGTTTCAGAGACCTGCAACTTTCTCTGAACCTGCAACAATTATTTTCTAAGTCTAAATTCACTCTGTGGCCTATCCAAAACTCACCCGAGCCCTCGAGGCTCAAAACTAATTATGCACGCAAGTATAGAAACATCATGTGGACTTGCTCGTGCGATCAAATCATAAAAATAACATCAATAACTACGGATTCAACCTCAAATTCATAAAATTACTCAAGAACTTTGAAAATTCCCATTTCCTCAACAATAGGTCAGTTTCATACCAAACCACTTCCGGCTCTTACAAAATTGGATAGATTCAATTTAATTAATATTTCAAATCTGTACCGAGTTCCGGAACAAAGATATGGGCCCGATACCATCAATAACCCGCATCATTTCATTACAAAAAGCCCTTTATAATTTCCAACAACAATTTTTTTAAAAAAATTCTTTTCTTAGACTTGAGGCCTCGGAATTCGATTCCAGGCATACGCCCAAGTCCCATATTTTACTACAGACCCTACGGGACCATCAAATCACGGTTCCGAGTCTGTTCAACAAGAATGTTGACCAAAGTCAACTTTAACCAATTTTAAGACCAATTTCATAATGTTTCTTATATTTCACATAAAAGCTTTCTGAAAATGCGTCCGAACTACGCACGCAATATGAGGTGAGATAGAAAGAGGTTTTCAAGGCCTCGGAACACAAAATTTACTTTCAAGACGAGTGATGACAAGGTCATCACATTCTCCACCTTTAAAACAACCGTTCGTCCTCGAACGGACCTAAGAAAAGTACCTGAGTCGGAGAATAGATGGGGATATTTGCTCCGCATATCGAACTCGGACTCCCAGGCCGCTGCCTCAATAGGCTGACCCCTCTACTGAACACAAACCGAAGGAAAACTCTTCAATCTCAACTGACGAACCTGCCGATCTAGAATAGCTATTGGCTCCTCCTCATAGGACAAGTCCTTGCCCAACTGGACAGTGCTGAAGTCTAACACGTGGGATGGATCACCCTGGTACTTATGAAGCATGGACCCATTAAATACTGGATGCACGGCTAATAAACTCGGCAGCAACGCAAGTCTGTAAGCTACCTCTCCCACTCGATCAAGAATCCCAAAAGGACCAATGAATCTAGGGCTTAGCTTGCCCTTCTTTCCAAATCTCACCACACCCTTCATAGGCAACACCCGAAGCAATACCCGCTCGCTGACCATGAATGCCATGTCACGAACCTTACAGTCAGCATAACTCTTTTGCCTAGACTAAGCTGTATAAAGCGTATCTTGAATGATCTTAACCTTGTCCAAGGCATCCTGTACTAGATCTGTACCCAACAACCAAGCCTCTGCGGGCTCAAACTACCCAATTGGCGACCGATACCGCCTACCATATAAATCCTCATAGGGAGCCATCTGGATGCTCGACTTGTAGCTTTTGTTGTAGGCAACTCCTCTAAAGGCAAGAACTGAATAGTATACTCGGACTGCCCATCCATCTAAGGATGAAATGTTGTGCTCAACTCGACCTGTGTGCCCAACTCACGCTGAACTGCCCTCCAGAAATATATGGTAAACTGCATACCTCGATCAGAAATAATAGACACGGGCACACCATGAAGACGAACAATCTCCCGGATATAGATCACTGTCATCCGCTCAGAAGAATAGGAAATTGCCACAGGATTGAAATGCGCTGACTTGGTCAGCCTACCAACATAACCCACACTGCGTCGAACTTCCTCTGAGTTTGTGGGAGTCCAACAACGAAATCCATAGTGATCCTCTGCCACTTCCACTCAGGAACCTCAATCTTCTAAAATAAACCACCAGGTCTTTGATGTTCGTACTTTACTTACTGACAATTCAAACACCAAGCTACATACGCAACAATATTCTTCTTCATCATCCTCACCAATAATGTTGTCGCAAATCATGATACATCTTAGCGGCGCACGGATGAATAGAGTACCGGGAACTATGGGCCTCCTCTAGAATCAAGTCTCGAAGTCCATCCACATTAGGCACACAAACTCAACTCTGCATCCTCAAAACTCCATCATATCCTAATGTAACGTGCTTGGGATCATCGTGTCGCACCGTGTACCTAAGGACACACAAATGAGGATCAGTATATTTCCGATCTCTGATACGCTCAAATAATGAAGAACGAGTGACTGTGTAAGCTAACACACAGCTGGGCTCAGAAACATCCAACCTCACGAACTGATTGGCTAAAGCCTGAACATCCAAAACAAGCAGTCTCTCACCGACTGGAATATACGCAAGGCTGCCCATACTGGCTGACTTCCTACTCAAAACATCGACCACTACATTGGCCTTCCCCGGATGGTATAGGATGGTAATATCATAGTTCTTCAATAGCTCCAACCACCTTCTCTGCATCAAATTTAGCTCCTTCTGTTTGAACAAGTACTGCAGACTCTTGTGATCCGTGAACACCTCACATGATACACCATATAAATAGTGCCTCCTAATCTTCAACGCATGAACAATGGCTACTAACTCCAAATCATGAACATGATAATTCTTCTCATGAATCTTCAACTGTCGTGAAGCATAAGCAATGACATTTCCATCCTAAATCTACACCGCACCAAGTTCAATACGATATGCATCACAATACACTGTATATGGCCCTAAACGTGAGGGCAAAACCAACACCAGTGTCGCAGTCAAAGCTGTCTTAAGCTTCTGAAAGCTCGTCTCACACTCGTCCGACCACCTGAACTGGGCACCCTTCTGGGTCAATCTAGTCATCGGGGCTGCAATAGATGAAATCCTCTCCACAAACCGGTGGTAATAGCCTAACACACCCAAGAAACTCTAGATTTTTGTAGTTTATAAGGGTCTAGGCCAGTCCTTGATTACCTCTATCTTCTTCGGATCCACCTGAATACCCTCTGCTGATACAACGTGACCCAAGAATGCAACTGAGCTCAACCAGAACTCATATTTCAAAAACTTAGCATATAATTGACTATCTCTCAAAGTCTGAAGAACCACTCTCAGGTGTTGCTCATGCTCCTCCCGACTATGGGAATAGATCAAAATATCATCAATGAAGACTATAACAATTAGATCCAAGTAAGGCTTGAACACTCAATTCATTAAATCCAAGAAAACTGCTGAGGCATTTGTCAACCCGAATGACATCACCAAGAACTTATAATGCCCGTACCGAGTGCGGAAAGTTATCTTAGGGACATTGGATGCCTAATCCTCAACTGATGGTAGCCAAATCTCAAGTTAATCTTCGAAAATACCTTGGCTCCCTGAAGCTGATCAAACATATCATCAATCCTCGGCAATGGATATTTGTTCTTGATCGTGACCTTATTCAACAGCCAATAATCTATACACATCCTAATCTATATGTCCTTCTTCATAACAAACAACACCGGAGCACCCCAAGGCGAAGCATTAGGTCTAATAAAGCCTTTATAAAGCAGGTCTTGCAACTGCTTCTTCAATTATTTCAACTTAGGTGGGGCCATACAATATAGTAGGATAGAAATAGGCTGAGTGCCTGGAACCAAATCAATGCAAAAATCGATATCCCTGTTGGGTGGCATACCTAGTAGGTTTGAAGGAAATACCTCAGGAAACTCACGAACAACAGGTACAGAGTCCATAGAAGGAACCTCGACACTATAATCACAAACATACGCCAAATAGGCCAAACATCCCTTCTCAACCATACGTCGAGCCTTCATATATGAGATAACACTACGGGTAGAAACATACTAAGAGAAAAATCAAATAGTTATAAAAATAACATATTTACAAAAAGAAAAGAAAATAAACTTGTAAAGATAATAATAAAAGTCTAACCCAGAAGAATAGTTAATGTCTAATTCCCCGGCAACGGCGCCAAAAACTTGTTGCGACCAAAACACTCACGCAAGTGTACGCGATCGACAAGTAATATAGTAGTAAGTAAAGTATCGTTCCCACGAGGAATTGTGATCAACTTATCGACTGATGTAGACTCAAACAATTATCAATTCAAGCTAAATTATCACAAAATATTTAAAGAACCAATTTACAACTTACTTAATAATTGCACAATAATTCAACACAAAATTACTACACCAATTTCACAATATGTTTATAACAATTTGGATAAATATATTCCCGGGTCATGGACTTGCTAGAAATTATGCTACTAATTTAGCTTAAAATGAATTTATTAAATTATCCGGGTTATTGATTATAAGGTTAATAATATTCATAAGAATCTTTCGAGTTCTTATTCATCTATTCAAGTTAAACTAATACCTATATGTCTATGGTATTAATATTAGCAAGAATGCATTTACAATTCCTATTTTTCAACCAAACAAGGCAATTAAGTATATGTCTATCTTAATTGCGAATTCTTCACCCGATGCCCGGAATTCAAAACTTGTTCTATTTGATTCTCTATGCAACCAAGAATTTTCTTTGTCAAGTTTAATTCAAGATTCGTAAATAATATTTCACTGTTAGATATGCAGTAAAATAATTAGAAGAAGAATCAAATAAACAACCCATAACAATAAATTCAAGATCATCAATCTAAGCTTCAAATAACATAATTGTCTAACATCCATGACCCAAGAATACTAGAGTTTTTAGCTTCTCATAATCATACAAAAATCAACAATAAAAGTTTTAAACATAATATTAACAAGCAAATAGAAGAAAGTTTAGAAGAACTCTTTGAATCTTTGCTCCAAGATGTTGTTCTTCTTCTCCTTTCTTAGCTCCAAGATGAAGCTCCTCCTTCTTCTATGGATTTTTCTCCCTCAAAATCTGATCTTACTATCAATAATGGAGCTTTACTTTATGTAAGTTGAGTGGATCCTCTCAGATTTCCCATTTTACACCCAAATAATTGATTTCCCGTACTGGACTAGCGCGGAAGCGCATGACCAGCGCATGACCCGCGCTAGTGGGGTTTCTTTCTATCCAAATCACTGAACTAGCGTGGGAGCGCATGACCAGCACATGACCCGCGCTAGTGGGGTTTTTCTCGTGTTAAGATGTTGTTGCTCAACTTTTCATCTTTTGACTCCATTTTCACTTGATTACCCTCATAAATCCTCATTTGTTTATTGAACTCCTGTGAGACATTAAAGTCATGATTAGAGCCAATTTTTGCATTATTTGAACATCTACAATAGTAAACCATCCTTAAGTTGAGCTAAAACATAGGCTATATTAAACAATTTAGCCTATTATCAACACCCTACACTTAGCTTATTGCTAGTCCTCGAGCAATCCACTATATTCTTTTTAGAGAATTCTTCACTCAACCATTTCCCCTCACGCATTACACCTAGAACATTGTACATATATTACGCCTAGCAGTGAACAATCCTAGCCTCAAAGTCAACTCTCAAGTGTCATGCAATATTTACACTTCCTCAAAGTACTCTACACAAAAATCAAGACTTGCTTCTCCGTCACGATTCATATGCCCTCACAATTACATCAACAAAAATTGAGTTCAATCCACCCCATTCAATTCATATATTCACATATATCAAGGAAATTACTCGATCTCACAAAAGAGGTCACATGCATGCAATTGGTACCATAAGCTTGTCCTTAATGTAAATCTCTACTAATGTAGGCTAGCTCAATCCAAAATCAATTAGGACTTTTTCATGGTTGTAATGTGGGATAAGGGACGAGTAGGATGTATTTAGGAATAGTGACTCAACCCTTAAGCACTTTAACACATCACACGAGCAATTTTCAGCATAAATTCTTCAACCCACTTCTCATTTATACACAATATCATCCCACAAATATGCTCTTCTTCTTTAAGCACTCTATTAATTCATTCTCACTAGCTAGAGCAAAACACAATGTATTTATCTATCCTTTTTTTCACTCAATTTCTGCTAGTGGTGTATTCGTTTACAATATAAGTGCCCCTTTCATCTTTTTATTAGTTCCACTCAAAAGCCACCCCACACTTATTTTCTTCTTACTTCTTTTAGCGCTCTTCTCACAATTAAAGTGCTTTAAGAGATAAAAGGATCAAAATAATATCAATTAAGAACAAAAGGGTATAGGCTTGTAATGCGGGTGCCAAACAAAAAGTCTGAAGGCTCAAAAGGGTTAACTAGGGACAAATTTTATTTTTAATAAGCAATTAAGCTCAAAAAGGTCAAAGAAAGCCTAATATCATTTTTCAAACCGAGCAAGTTCTAGACACAAGTACAATACATGGACTACACAAATATTCACCACACATGGCATATGACTCATTCCAGATCAGCTTATCAAGACACTCCATTACGAGCATTCAATTCAGTACAAACATACAAATTAAGGCACTTTCAATGAGATTCAACAGTTAAGACTAAGCGCGTTACACTCTAGTGTCTAATGTGTTCAGGTGTTTCAACGCTATGAGTTCTATTCTATAGCTTGCATCCATTTATTTAATATACAAATAAAAAAAATGAAAACAGAAATTAAAAATTACATATGCCCGGTTCAAAATAAACCCTTGGAAAAGAACCGTGGCTTAAAGAAAAACCAAGGGGGATTTGTTATACTACCTAAAAATAAAAAATAAAAACAAAAATATTTTTGTTGTTTTCTATAAGCTCAGTCCCTCAAGAACTCCTATCTAAAAGAATCTGTCATCGGGCCGCGCCAATATAACTACTAAAAAAATGTTTAAGAACAGACAACAATTACTCCAACAATACTAAATCACCAAAACATTTAAAAACAAAAGTGAAATAGTCACGCAATCCAAAAACATTATATATTGTACCACACAACCAAAACATTCCAACAATCCAAAACAATTGAAACAACCTAAAAATCCATAATAATTACTACCATCCAAAACATTTAAGAACAGTTAAACATATGTTTAAGGGAATCCTCCACCCCACACTTAAAGCGAGACATGTCCCCATGTCTTTCATTATAAACAAGAGATTAAGCAAAGATACTTCCCCGAGGAGTCACTCCTGGTCGGAGACAGAACCGGTATCCACATTGCATGCCCGACCAATTGCATGAAGCCAACCCAAGAGTCGGCTTTCCATTTTCTTCTGCTGATCTTGCATTTCATCAACACATCTCCCTAGAACTGTCACTGATGTTTTAATTTCAGTGATTTCCTGCTCCATGCGGTCTATCCTTTGTCCCCGACTAGCCCTAGATGGTCCTGCTGCATCAAAAGCTTGTGATTGTGCAGGTGGTGCATCTTCTCCCATCTCCACATCGTCAGCTCCTTATTGTTGGTCCTCTCCTTCCTCATCGTCACTGTCATCAGAATCAGGAGCAACCAATTCTGCTAGATGTACAACTTCCTTACCTGTGGTGACCATTTTAGCCGTGAAAGGATTGACTTTAGCTAGTCGTCCATCTGCAACAAGATTGTTTGGTGCATTGGCTCGAAGGCACAGTAGGGTGACAAGAGATGGGTAATACAACCCGTAGCATTGAATTCTAACCCTCTAGAACATATCTTTATGTATCAACAATGGCACATCAAACCATGCCCTATTCATGAAACACCATATTAAGCAAGCTCGAGGGATGTTTACTTCAGACAAATTCTTGGAAGGCAAGAGACGGTTGTTGATAAAGTACAACCAACATTTGGCCTCGAACTTCAGGGCATTAGCGTGGAACTTGTTCCCATATTTATACCATTGGATATTTGCATCCGGGCGACAAATTATGTCGGTGAACGTGGACTATGGTATTAGCTTGCTGTTATATGCCTGGAACATATCCATGTAATCTTCCTCCACTGGGGGTAGCCTGTACACATCCCGAATTGTTTCTATAGATGCATTGACTTGTCGCTTTCGGACTGTAACATTGTAGTTATCGTGTTCTAGAAGGTTGGCATAATATTCCCTCACTAGCATTACATTCGCCGTGATTGGCTCCTCAAAGAATATGTCAAGCCCACACCTCCTCAACTCGTTTTCTATGTTGGGACAATTAATAGACAAAGCATTTGCATCCATTGGTTGTTCTGGCACTATTGTTTTCTCCTCCTTTTTGTTAAATCTGTCTTGTGCCTTGGTTGACACAAACTTTTGACTGTTGAATGACCTAGTATCAACTGATTTTCTGGGCCGTCCACCAACATTTGCTGTAGCTGGGCGTTTACGAGGGGCCATGGTACATGCAAGTAGTTTAGAGTTAGCCCTATAACCAAACCGAGCTACTTAGACATCACCACATAGTTGGTCACATCACTTCCTCCAAAGCGGCATTTTTTTAAACACATTGTGAGCATGTTGAGTTTCAAGCTTTTTTCAACCCTATGTCACAATGTATTCACCATCAACCAACCCAATTACTACTTTACACCACCATACTCTTAATTTTTCACTTCCTCATCCCAACCAAACATCAAACATATGTTTAAATCTTCTATAAATGCTACATTCTAATGTTAAATAAGAAAAAATTTAAGAAACTATCCTAAAAATATACAATCTTGGCAACCACATAATAATGTTACATAATAAAACTAAACAAGGAAAAAATGAAGATATTATACTAAATATATGCAAAGAAATTGAAAATCGAACAAAAAAATAGAAAATTAAAATTATGTTCACCATAAAAATGAAATTAATCTGAAAATAAAACAAAATTAACTAATAAGAAGAAGATGAAGAAGACATACCTTAGAGGAGATGGGGTATGGGGTGAATGAAGAGGTGGGGAGATTTGATGAATAAGAAGAAGAAGAAAAGATTAGGGTTTTTAGGTTGTGGGGGGGGGGGGGTATTATTAAGTTAAAGAAGTAAAAAAAAATTAAAACGAAGTAATCTGTGACTAGCGCGGGTCGTGCGCTGGTTATGCACTCCCGCGTTAGTCATTTTTCCCCAAGGCAAGCTAAAACCCATTTAGCGCAGGCTATGCGCTAGTCATGTGCTCCCGCGCTAATCACTAGCGGCAAGATTCAAGAAGGCGTCATGGTATGCAAATATGGAAAACTACATGGCGAGTGGTATTGAACCCTATGATCTTTCCTCTATTCAAAATAAAACATTCTCTCGTGATTGTATTTCTTACTTTATGGACTTTTTTTGGGTAAGATTTGTATGGATAACATGAAAAAAAGATGTATTCCCGAGAGAGATTAAAACTTTATTTGCAAGCTTGCCACACATCACCATATGGTGGTCACTTTGGAGGAGTTCTGAAGGTTGTAAAGGTGATGAAGTCAGGGTTCTACTAGTCAAATATCTTTAAAGAAGCACATAATTGGACTAAGAGATGTGATGAGTTTCTCACACTATCATGAGATGCTGATGAATCCAATTCAGGAGGTTGAATTGTCCAATGTATGTGAAGTCAATTTCATGAAACTGTTTGCCTGAGAAGCATGCCTATAAAATCACCACTAGTAATTCGGATTATTTCACTACCTCATTGCATAAACAATTAGAGAGCATGCCTATAGGACTTGCAATAATTTCAATCTGCATATACATTAGTCTACAAGCTGCAGTACTGCTTGTATAATGCTAAAATCAGAGTCACATAGAAGCTATATCTATAGGACTTAATGATTCAACAACGTCTTAATTTTAAAAATGTCTACTGCACAACCTGAAATCTGTTTTTTTGCCACGACATTAAATCAGGCGCCTCCTAGGAGGGAATCCAGATGATAGTGTAATTGTAATAACCCAATCAGTCATAACCTTTGCTCTGATACCACATTGTCACGTCCTTAAACTAAGCGCACATGCGGCACTTGGCAACTCGCTCATGATCTTGCACACCCTGCTCACGTTCTTGTTATGCCAAGTCAGCCCTACTACACTCATGATCGCTAAGAGAATGGAAGAAAGAACACATGAGAATTGCCAAAGGAAGCTTTTGTATTAGAGAGAACTTGATTATTTTGCTTGGTTGATGAATTACAAATGAATGCCCCCTATTTATACTAATCACCTAGAGGCTAGTATGTAAATAATAATTGTTCTACAAGTCCTTCCGTATTTACAAATAAGTCCTTCTCTAGAATATTCTACATAGCTAGAATCTTTTAAGGACTTTCCTAACAATTCTATAGGTTTCTAGGGTCTTCCTAAGGAAACCTCTATATTTCTCTAGAACCTTCCTACAAGTGCATAAATATCTAGAACATTTCCAAGAAAATTCTCCATAGTTCTAGAATATTCCACCAAGATCTAGTCTCTAACTTATGTAACCATTCCATATGGCAAAAATATATGCCAAGTGGCACCTATATGGCATGATGGTGTGGCGGGTCATAACACTCTCCCCCACCCAATTTTGTGCCGCCCTCGGCACAAAGCATCAACATATATGCGCGCACCTCGCCTTGGTATCGCCAGAGATCTTTGTCCATTAGCCATGATACCCTATGAAGCGGTTCTCCTTCCCATTTCACAAGGTACTGGCTACCTTTATTCTTACGTCGTTTGTACTTTGGATAGCTAGCAATGATGGCCTCCATCCTCCGCCCATCGGATGCCCCTCCTTACTCTTGGCCTGAATCTTCCCATGACTTAAACAAGTCTAGTAGCTTCTCAGGCATCGAGTCCATGCTTCCACTCCCTATTTGGCTGCCCTCCGTGGTCCAGCCTTACTGGCAAACTTGAACCCTCTGCTTGGTGCATCGTCTGAGTCCGATAGCATGCCTTCACTTTATAACTCGCCATCCTTTTCAACTATGTCCGTCCAAATTTTCTTGCTGCCACCATGCTCCATTTGCATGGTGCCAAGATAGGCTTTTGAATCCCCTACTTTTGGCTTAGATTACAAGCTCATCCCTCAAATACAAGCGGTTCCCCCTGTGTCATCCTTATGTGTTTGAGCAAAGTACTCTATCATTGCTGCAAGTTTCCCCAACTCTGAGCATCCACTTGACCGATGTGATCCTTCACAGAAGTAGCACCCTTCTTTAGACATGTATTCCCTACCATTTTTTGGCCCCTTGCCGTTTCTCTTGGACCCCTGTCTGTTATGGATGGCCCCTTGACATTACCCTTGTATACCTCGGCTATACATTTCCCGTTGTCCTCATCATGATCTCCCTCATCCCTCTCGGCGTTGCCTTCTTTGGACTTGGCAGATTCCATCTTGAAGTCAACAAGTGACTAGGCTACTTCGATGGCCCCATTCACGTTGGCTATTTGATATATTCTTAACTTATGCTTTGCCCAATTTTGCAACCCATCCATAAAGTAGAAGAGGAAATCTTCCTCGGACAATGATGAAATTTACATCATTAAGGTAGTGAACTCGCGTACATACTCTCGAATTGTGGCCTCTGTCGGAGCTCCCTTAGCTTCTGCCAGTCTGCCACCTCGCGTGCAGCCCGTGCACAACCATACTGCTTTTGCTTAGGGTCCTTTGATCGCAGCGAACTCAACCTGAGGAAGAGTGGGCGCTAATACTTTTACCCAATAGCGGTATCGGGGTCAATTTTCCACAGGGAACTTCAATTTGGAGTTGCGTGTTTGTATAGTCTAGGACTATGTTTTAGCTCCTAATTGATCTTCTAACATTTTTGGTTTTCTTTTGATTAATAGCTACAATTTATCAACTACAATTGTAAAACTAAGTTATGCTAAAATTATGATTCTAAGTTGTATGCAATATTAGAGAAAGGCACTAGGGTCGTGGCATGTACCTAGGTGGTCAACTAACGGGTAGAGATTCCTAATGCAAGAATGATGACTATGAGACTTATGCTATAACCGTTGCACTTTTGCACTCACTCTCACACCTCTCGGTAGAGAGAGTGATTTTGCCTAATTGACTCTCTCGAGACCAATTGGGTAGGCCAATTTGCCCAAGCAACTTATGGTTCAAGTTGGGTAATTACTCTCTCGAGGTTTAACCCGTTAATTGGGACTACCATTCTCATGGGTCCATCCCAATTCCTTGTTAGAATTAATCTTGGGGTCATAGACTCTCTTTCTCAAGAAGAGTCAAGACTCACTAAGCTAGACTTAGTGTTTGCAACCACCAAATCTTAATGAAAACATAATATTAATTCAAATAACAAATACCCAATATCATTCATGCACTAAACAATCACACCCATTAATTACCCACGCTAGGGTTGAGCAACAACCCTAGCTAATGGGTTTAGCTAACCATAATAGGAACAGAAATTGAAGAAATAATAGATGAAATTGACATAACAATTAACTACAATGTTAATATACTCAAATCCACGTTAATACTAGAAGAGATTGCCCAAAATAGGCTAAAATCATGAAATCCCAAGTTCAGCTGCTCTATGCTCTCAAAACAGATCTGGAAAAAACTTGCTGCTAAAAAGTAAAATGTTCTATTTATACTACACAGGAAAAACCGGACAAAAATACTCCTGAGGGTCTGGCGCAGACCGCGCACAAATGACGCGCGACCGCGTAGGGTTTTGGGCCTTCATATCTTGCTTCTGGCACTGGGGGACACAGACCGCACAAAAGTGACGCGCGACTGATTAGGTGCGAGGCCGCGTGGGCTTTTGACTTGAATGATTGAGTCTCTGATACTCTTAGGCATGGACCGCGTGAAAAGGGGCGCAGACCGTGCAGCTTGACTTGAAGATATCATGGCCTCTGAACTTTCCTGCGCGGCCGCGTGGCAGAACAGTGCGGACCGCGCAGGTTGAACTTGAAGATGTCCAGCTTCTGAACTCTCCTGCGCGGCCGCGTGACAAAACAGTGCGGACCGCGCAGGTCCTTTTGATCCCCCCTTTCAGTTGTCTTTTGACACTTGGCAGATTTCACTCCTTTTTGAGCCGATCTTTAGTATTTGTCATCTTGTCGCTCAAACCTGCAATCAAGCGCAACTTGTAAGCATTTTGGGACTAATTTCTGGCAGTTAATGCACAAAGCTTAGGTAAGAATGGGTATAAAACATGTAGAAATCACAGTTATCAACTCCCCCAAACTTAAACCTTTGCTTGTCCTCAAGCAAATAAAATGAGACCTACCCCTCAATGGACAACACTCGAGAAATTCATGTTTATCCTAAAATAACCTCAACAAGCCTCAATTGGGACTATCAATTGCCCTTAATGCGAATGCATCATTAACACATTTAAACTTTGCAAACTTGTGGATCAAGTGCGACGCAAGAGCATCAAGAGTTGGTACATTTCATCAAGGAACCTTTCTCAATTTATTTGGTCATTGTGGAACCCAAACTCACACATCCTCGACTTTCCCTGAGTGAACCTCACCTTTTAGAGTATTCGCACACAAATCGAGGTGAATGGACTTCTCTCTCATCTCTCACAAAGAAAAGGTCCTAAGTCCGGCTCTAAGTACCATATGCTTGGCCCTTATGTAAGTATCCACTAATGTAGGCTTCCCTCAACTCAAGATCATATAGGGCTTATGAGGAGTCATTGTGAAGGTTTTGGGTAAAGGTAGGACGTGTTTTTGTTCAAATGGGTTCAATCTTCCCTCAAGCACTTCTTTTGATTTATTTTGGCACACTTTCTTGACTCAATTGAGTAATTCACTTCTCTCAAGGGGTTAGAGAGACGCATTGTCACTCTTTCTTTTGCAATTCAAATCCTTTCTCCTTTTTATTCCTTTTCCACACCTTTTTCACTTTTTTGTTGTCCTTGGATTCCCTTTTTAGTTCTTATTCATTTTTGTCTTTCTTTTTCTCTTTTTCTCTTTTTCTCTTTTTCAGTGCCTTCCTTTTCTTTTGCTTTTGCGCCTTTTTACCACATTGATGCCTTTCTTGTCTCTCCCCTCCAAACTTAGACATTTGCCATTTACTCAAGGGAAAATTTGGGTGCCAAGAGAGGGTTTCGTTAAGAACGGGTATAGGCTTGTAGCTTGGTTCATGAACGAAAAAGGTTTAAGGCTCAAAATTGTTGAACTAGGGATTATTTCATTGGTAGGTCATGGAGATTGTTCAAATTTTGCATTTTGGATCAAGGAGAGCCTATAATCACGTCTCAAGTCAAGTTCCACCTATGATTTCGCCTCAACAAACATTCAAGGCAAGTTCTAGACCATCGGTTCGGTACTTGGGCTCACGGTTCGAATTCTCACTACACACACTCAAGGATTGCCTAAGACGGAATCGAGGGCCCACAATGACCTTAGATATGATTCAAGCGCACAATGGCCCAAAATGACCACATGATGATTGTTTGGTCAACACAAGAGTCTCAAGGCCACAATTTTCACCATCCTAAACACAACATAATGTCTTTGACCATAGGATCAAAGGCAAATGTGCTAGGTCCAAGTGAGGTTTTGCCTGAGGTACCCTTAACTATGAAAACTTGAAAATCAAAAAAGAAAAATCAAAAACAGACTAAAACTCTTAAGAAGGTTGTCACGCCATCTGTCATTGGGAAGAGCCACCCGGTTCGCACAACATCTACCCATGGAAAGAACCGTCGCATTAAGAAAACCAAGGGCTTATTGCAAACGTCAAAACAAGATAAAAAGGCTTCGAGCCTAACTTTGCAACTAAGACGAAGAATTTTAACGAGAAATAGAAAAACATGCAACTAAAACGAAAAAATTTATCGAAAAATAGAAAAACAAAATGAAAACCGAATGAATATGTACAAAAGGGGAGTAGAATATACAACCAGGGGGGATGAATATATACATAGAATCTGAAGAGCATCTGGAATGAACAGTTATATACAAACCATCTACCAATTAATAATGTCAACAAGCTAAATGTAAAGATAATATGTACAGTAATCCAGCAGTTAATCAAAATAGTAGGGCCACACCCCCACGAATAAAAGCTAGCATTGTCCCTAATGCTAACTACCAAATAAAACATCAAAAATCAGCGAAGGATATAGAGCGGCCCCTCAAGCCTCATCAAACTGGTCCCCAGCCTGCTGCTGCTCTGCTGCTGGGACATGTGTTTGCTCCTGATCCGGCTCATCAACTGGTGGAACTGAAGAGGGCTCAACATCTGCAGTACTAGACGGGCCCGCCTGAGTTGGAGCCATCTCGATCACTATTCCCTCTGTGCTAGGGAGCTTTCTCTTCTTCCTTGGCCTATCATCCTCTGCCTGTGGCTGCATTGCTGCTGGCTCTCCAACTGGATCTCCAAATAGTAAGTCGAGTGGCATCTGATCCGCTAGCAGCTTGTCCACATCCACTCTCAACTATTCAACTGACTCCTTGGAAGCTTTCTGCTTCCTTAGCTTCTTGTGCTCCTGAGCCAACTTTTCCAATGCCTTTCCATGTGTCCCAACCGTCTTAGTCAAGGCATTCTGCATCGCCATCATCGTTTCATGGTTGGCCAGGATCTTCTTTAATGCATCCTCAATGGAGAAGGGAATCTCAACAGTATCTAGTGCTCCCTGTGCCTACACAACAGTGGTCAAAGTAGACAACTTGGATGTCGCAACTGACATCCAGTTGTTCAAACTGGCAAAAGAGTGAGTGAGCTGGTTGGCAGTGAACTGGTGAGTCTTTGATGAAGGAATCACTGGATCAGCTGCGACAGATGGACCAACTGTGGAGAAAGGGCCTGGGGGCAGTGCCTCATCAGTAGTAGGCTCAGGGGGCTACTCAGTAGCAACTGGCTCTTCAGACTGGCCAGGTGCGGAGGAGGTAGAAGCTTGAGTCTTTTTGCCTCTCTTTGGGTTGTCCGGACCCAACTGATCATACCACAAGTAGGGGGCCACTGGAGGTACCGTAACATCATATCTTTTCTTCTTCACTTTCAACTCTCTGAAGTAAAGGGAGAGTGTGTTCGGAAAGGGGTAGTTTGTTTTTGTCTCATTACCGACAGTAGAAATCACTCTCGACATTATATTACCTACATTCAGAGGGAAACCCGCCATGATAGATGCTACCAATACAGCCCGGGGAAGGGGAACAGAGTGATCGTGTGTAGACGGGTCAAGTCGACTACACACAAAGGTCAACCACCCTTTTGGTTCAAAGTTGAGGGTGTTCCGAAAAATCTTTTCCTGTGATTTCAACAACACATGGACTGTACCTAGAGCTGCTAAATACTCGGCCAACCGCGGACGAACCTCCTCTTTCATTGCCAGCTTTTCAAGATACTGAGACTCATCCTCTTCTTCAAACCCCAAGAAGTCATACAGCAACTTCCCATCAAATATCACGATCTTGTCCCTCACTTTTGTTGCTTTGGAGTCCCGAACTGTGTGGTGGAAATTGCAATAAAACTCCTTCACCATGTGCTCGTTTGCAATTTCAACTCGCTCTTTGAAGAATCCCCAACCCTCTCTAGTGCGGAATTGTGCTTGCACATGAGGGTTGAGTGGGACAAGATCGGCATCTATGAACCGCCTTTACGGAATCAACTTTCTCTTGGGCCACCATTCCCTGAATTTGTGGAAAGCGACCTCACTGACAAATCTATCTTCCCATGCCTCCGGTCTCCTGGTCCTCTCTATACCTCCAACCTGTGGTGCACCTCCTTCAGCATATCCTCCACTTTCCCCTGATAGTGAAGCTGTGGGAGAAGTGGAGTAGGTGTTCTCATTTGCTTTTTCTGCTCCGTTCTCATCAGAAGAGTCCGAGATAACATTTACCGGCTTTTTGGAAGTGGCTATATCAGCACGACCCGGAGATGGGGAATCCCATAGCTGAAAAGATGTGGGCATGTGTGTGGGGGCAGACTCTGAAGTGACACTCCTCGAAGGTGCATATTCGCTCCCCGTGGAGTGAGATGCAGCTCTATCAGCTTCCTAGATTATCTTCTGGTTTTTCTTTATCGCTTCCCTGGTTTGAGGATTCAACTTTACAATTCTTTTTCCTTTTCCCCCACGGGAGGAACCACCTCTCCCTAGTTGTATTTGTTTGCCCGCTCGTTTTTTAGCCACTTGCTTTTAAACCATTGTCTGCAAGGAATATGTGTCTAACATTGTTAGTAGAAGCACATAATATGAAATAAACAGTTCAGTTGAATGCACAGTTGCAGACACAACTACACAGACAGAGGGGCGCGGACCGCAACAAAAGGCATGCGGTCCACGCAGTATACTGATACCCACACATGTTTCTCTGAATAAGCCGATGTGGTCCGTACTGTTTTGGACCGTGGCCGCGTGGCTTCAGCGTGGACCGCAAAGAAATGGTACGCGGTCCGCGCAGGTGAAATGCCAAAATGTTAACCTCTCTGAACTTTTCACACGCGGTCCGCACTGTTTTGGACTGGGCTCACGCGGACCGCATAGAAATGGAACGCGGACCGCACTGAGAAGGTTCGTCATTGCACACAAAGGGCTACGCGGACCGCGCAAGAATGTCGCGCGGCCGCGTAGGGCAAATATAACTAAGCCGGCATATTTTTCCATTAAGTCCCATTTTGTTCACAATTTGAGTCCTAAGTGTCCCTACTCAATTAATTAACATGCATTTATGCCCCATGATTCAACCAAAACAATAAAAATTTAAATTAACAATTAACTAAGAAGAAAAAGGACGAAAATAAGAAGTTATACTAGTAGGGAGTGATTAAAAGAAACAAAAATTAGGCTATGAATGAAATAAACACGAGTTGTTACCAGGAATTAATGAGAAATCAACTAACTGAGCAAGAGATGCAGAAGTACAGTGAAAATTAAAGCTCCAGATGAAAATTTGCGAAAAGGTTCAAATGAGGCCCAAGGCTTCTATTTATAGAAAAACCTTGGGGACTTACAACTTAACTACTAGCGCGGCCGCACGAAAATGGCCGCGGTCCGCGCTGGTTTTCATTCCTTCACATTTGACTACTCAGCCCACGCGGACCACACTGTTTTGGTACGCGACCGCGTGGAAGTTATTAGTGACTTGGTGATTTCAGCTTTTCCCTCGTGGACCGCACTGCTTTGGACCGCGACCGCGTATGAATTTTATCAAAGAGCATGCCATTTTAAGTTTCCACACGCGGACCGCACAGCAAGGGACGCGGAGCGCGTTGAATCTTCTGAGAATGAACTTTTTAGCTGATCAAGCCCACCGGACCGCACTGCTTTGGTGCGCGGCCGTGTAGGCCATTTTCAGGGACTGACCATTTTTTGCACTTTTGCCCTGCACTGGTTCAACATTATTCCCTGCAACACTTCACAAATTATCAGCTCAAAAATCCTACTCTACAACATAAAAACAAAGAAAAGGAAAAGACATGGGTTGCCTCCTAAGAAGTGTCTGATTTAACGTCGCGGCACGATGCATGTTACCATCACAGTCATTTCAAATGAATGTGTGCCACCACGTGGCTGTCATCAATCTTTCCCAAATAGTGCTTGACACGATGCCCATTGACTCGGAAAACTTCACCATTTTTATTTTTGAGATCAATGGCACCAAAGGGAGTTACACCAACCACTTCAAAAGGGCCGCTCCACTTAGACTTCAGCTTGCCCGGAAATAACCTCAACCGGGAATTGAAAAGAAGAACCATGTCACCAACTTTGAATTCCCTCCCTCGGGCATACTTGTCATGAAGGTACTTCATCTTGTCCTTATACAAGGACGAGCTAGAGTAAGCATGAAACCTTAACTCATCAAGTTCATTCAATTTCTCAACCCGGAGATTTGCAGCTACATCCCATTCTAAGTTCAACTTTTTCAGAGCCCACATAGCCTTATGTTCCAATTCTACCGGAAGATGACAAGCCTTCCCAAACACCAAACGATACGGCGACATACCAATCAGAGTTTTGAAAGCTGTACGATAAACCCAAAGAGCATCATCCAATTTCTTCGACCAGTCGGTCCTATTTGCATTGACAGTCTTGGACAAAATACTCTTGATCTCACAGTTGGACACTTCAACTTGGCCACTAGCTTGAGGATGATAAAGAGTGGTCACCTTGTGATTTACCCCATACTTGGCTAGCAAAGAGTCAAAAGCACGGTTGCAAAAATGAGAACCCCTGTCACTGATGATAGCACGTGGAGTGCCAAACCTCGTGAAGATACTCTTTTTCAAGAACGCCACCACAGTTCGAGCTTCATTATTTGGCAAAGCTATGGCCTCAACCCATTTCGACACATAATCAACCGCTACCAAGATGTAAGTGTCACACCTCTTTTTTACATCCCCGCGAGGGGTGAAGAAGTTTTTTTCAATTAAAGGACAATCGAAACGGGATTTGTTTATTTATTTCAGAGTTGCCACTTGGGAGATTTAGGGTGTCCCAAGTCACCAATTTAATCCCGAATCGAGGAAAAGAATGACTCTGTATTACAGTCCGCGAACCAGAAATCCGGATAAGGAATTCTGTTAACCCAGGAGAAGGTGTTAGGCATTCCCAAGTTCCGTGGTTCTAGCACGGTCGCTCAACTGTCATATTCGGCTTGTTTATCTGATTTTATACAATTATGCGCTTATGTGCAAGTTTTAACTCTTTATCGCTTTTATCATTATATTTTTAAAAGAATGTGAACATCGTTTAAAAACATGTCTTTGGATTGCGTCACATGAAATGCACCCGCAATCCAGAACACCTTTTTATTCAATGTTTTGGGATTTGGATTTGGGTCGCATGAAATGCACACCCAAGTTAAAGAAGGTAAGATTATTAAAATGCGCGCCTAAAGCGATTAGCGTATTTATTATTTTGGGTAAGGCCGTGGAGTTCGCTAAGCGGACGATCCCGAGTTCTAAATAATTAAAGCATACATTTTGTGAGGGCCCCGCAATCTGTGCGTTTTATTTGGTGAGGCTCGTCTCATTTTATTTAAAAGGATAAACCTATAGTGACTACATTTTTTCTATTAAGTTCATTTTCTAAAATAAATGAAGAAAAGGTCCTACTTTATTTACATACTTTCGAGTTATTATAGTTAAGTTTCGAAAGTGAGTTGTTAAAAGAGTTTACATGGCAACGCATAGAACATTCTACATGTCGCACCTCCTTTTTGCCGCGCCCGAGGGGCGCGTGGGGAGTTTTCTCCAATTAAAGGACAGTCGAAACGAGATTTGTTTGTTTATTTTAGAGTCGCCACTTGGGAATTTTAAGGCGTCCCAAGTCACCAATTTCAATCCCTGAATCGAGGAGAATATGACTCTGTTTATTATTCTGCGAACCAGAAATCCTGAGTAAGGAATTCTGTTAATCCGGAAGAAGGTGTTAGGCATTTCCGAATTCTGTGGTTCTAGCACGGTCGCTTAACTATTTTTATTATTGGCTTAATTATCTTGATTTTAAATATGTTGATGTTATCTGATTTTACTACCGCTTATACTTATAGTGATTGAGAATCCTTCTTTGAATCGAATTACGCGTATGTATATTCGTGTTATAAATTTTAAAAATGCAGAATTGTGTCACGCGTACGTGTACACGATAGTTTTTTTTTTTTGGTAATATATTTATTAAACAATCATTTTTTCGGAATTGTGTCGAATCAAGAATATTTGTTTTTCTTGAATAGTGAACCGCACATCTCGGGTTTTTATGACATTAATTTAACGCCTTTGGAAAAATCCTTTTATTAAATATTGTTCGAAATTGCGCGTACGCATAATCCGAAATTTTACTTTTTTTAAAAACAATAATCAGGGTACGCGAACGTATCCCTAATTGCGCAAAATATTTGTAATGGTTTAGGGATTTTCCACAAATTGTTTATTATATTTATGTATTTCTTTTATGTAAAGATCATGAGAAACCCCTATTTAGAGGCCTATAAATTCTTTGAAAAGAATTTGCAATCTATTAAAGGTTGTTCGTCGATTATGATTTCCGAATATAAGTTATATTCATTCCAACTATTCAAATTCAAAGAACAGAATAAAAATATGATTAATACTATTTTTAAACAAATATGACATATATATATATGCCAAAGAATATATGACATATATATATATATATATGCCAAAGAATAAATTGCATATGAAACTGAAAATAAATGATTCATAAAGGAAGGAAATATTTTCCGAGAATTTTCATTATTTACTTAATGCAAATTCTATTTCTAATTATCATTGATGTAAAGTGTGGCGATTTATGCTTGTACATCTCTTTTCATTCTCATATACTCGCTTTTAATCTAATAGGCCTAATTATTTGGTCACTTTGTTTTATGAAGATAGATAAGCATCGAATTTATAGAAAGGGAATTATTATACAAGTTAATTCAACAAAGTTACCTTACATACAACCTAACTGTTTGGCGTAAACATTCATAACGTTTTAACATCATGATGAGCTATACCAACTTACTTTACTCATATGATTATACCTGTCATCATACCATATAATAACTTATACCAACCTAAACAAAATCATATTTGTTACAAGATATTCTACTAATGTAACTTCTTAATCTTTACATTTAGCTAATGGTATTATGGGATGTAATCAATGGCCCATTTTTATGCCTTACTCCCTGTTTTGACAATTCACATATATCTATACCAATGAGATTTCGGAATAGCTAACATTATTACAAAACTTTATATGAATTTTAAAATAAGACAATTTAACTCATAGCTATCAAATTGAATTCACTATTAGTTAACTAACATAAAAAATGAAATTAAAACTAATGAACTTGGACAATTGGAAAATAACATTTCAATTCAAGCTTCATTGATGGGTCATGCTGAAATCTCTTTCCAACTTAAAATTTAAAAGACATATACCTGAAAAATGGAGGTAGAAGAAGTAAGTTTCAGCAGTTACAGCGGTAACAAATTCAGTAGAATATACTGATAACACTGTAAATCTGAACAAGAATAGGATTCGAAGAGCCCAGATGCACAGTAAAGTACTTTTAAGAAACACTTCGGATTTTAACTGAACAGTGGAATCACATAAAGTTGAACAGATTCAACACAAGAACAACATTTCAGATTTCAGTTTTTCTTCAGTTTCAAATTCAGTTTGTTTCTGATTTTCTGTTTCTGCTGCTGTATCTGTGTGTGAGTGTGTATGTGAGTGTTCTATTTTCTGTTTCCTTCCTTTAAAATCTCAGCCCTCAAAATCTCTTAAAAATTCTCTCTTCAAAAATTTCTCTCTCTGCCTAAAGTCTGTCCAGCTCCTGTATTTATACAGGGCTGGTTGCACCCTCTTCATGTTGGATGGACCCTTTCTTTCTTTTAAAAACAGAAAATTTCCATTAAAAAAAACTGTTTTTCCACTTTAAATCCCATTAGGCTAACTTTTCCCTGATTTTCAGCAGCCCATTATCCCTTGTTCCCCATTAGTATCACTAACTAATAGCCATTAACACTACATTATAATACACTAGCCTTAACACCCTGTTTTTTACTGTTTCATTCCCGAAAGTGCCCCTGAAATCCTGATGTTATTACTGAAAAATCAGAACCTACAGCAAAACAGATTCTAAAATCTGTTCAAACTTAGTTATTCTTCTGATTTACAGCTATAACCAATCCTATGATTTTGAGACAGTATATTACATTTCTAATGGCTGATTGACAAAAACTGAATTTAAACAGGGAATTCTCAACTGAATAAAAACAACCTTAACATTATACAGAACATGCAGGATTATTTCAACTGGAATTCAAAACTGAATTAAAAGCAAACAAATACAGGAGCATTGTCAATATACTGACAATGTCCCGTTTAGAAAACAACAATACAGCATACATTTGAATTCATTAATTCATAAACAAACATGATTTAATTGACGAATACTAATCAATTGACTATTTACAACATTTGTCAATAATTAGTCTAAACAATAGAAGCAGACTGTTTCAGTCAACATTTTTAGAAAATGAAAATTCGTAATATAACTAATCGACGAACTTAATCGAGTCGATTACACACATTGTAAACAATCACAACCAATAGAAACAATTCACATTCTGATCAAGTAGATAGGTAAGAAACAGAAATGACAGAATTAATCAAAACACAAATATAGAAAATTAACAAGCTATTAATACAGACAATAATACACACAAAATAAATAGAAAAATACCTCTGAATTTTAATTTTATTCCGACTCGAACTCAACTTGGATTTCGGATTTTTTGTTTGAAATCAAACTGACCTTAGTCGAAGTATTTTCCACTGAAAATACTTCGACTAAGGTCGATTAAACCTCAATCTTCATCATAATCTGAACCGAATCCGGAAGTTTGGTATTTTTAGGGTTCTTAAAAACTTGATTTGGGATTTAACCATTTCTGGTCAGATTCGAGAAGAACCAAACATGACACAATGGTGAGGGTAGCCTAGGGGTCATTTGGTGTTAGTTTGAAACGGATCTGAGTTCGTTCTTGTTTGGTACGAATCTTCAAAAGAAGATTCGAGAAGTTCAGAGCTGATTCGAACCAAACAAACGATAGATCCATACTTAGGGTGACTAGGGGAAGCTATGGTGTCGGTTTGGGACTGTTAGGTTTAGATCTGAACTTGGCTCGAATCTTCAAATGAAGATTCGAGAACCTTCAGGGAGATTCGAACCAAGCGGGTAACATATTCGTATAGAGGGTGTTCAGGGGGTTCTGGGGTGTCAAGATGGTGACCGGCGGCGTTGATGCCGCCGGGTTTCAGGCGGTGGAATCCTAGGGCGGCTAGGGTTAGGAGTGGGGGTTTGGGACGATGATGAACAGTGTAGGAAGGGGGGGGGGTGTTTAGTTAGGGGCCGGGTAAGGCTTGGGGACTTATATAGGGGTGGGGTGGATTGATGTTATCCGTCCGATCAAGTAAGATTAAGGGCCAGGATTAATCCACTAATCCGAACGACGTCGTTTGGTCTAAGTTCAGGGTCGGCCTGTATTGGGTCAAAGGGTCGGGTTACGGGTTTCAGGTAAGGGTAGGAGATCTCGTCCGTTGATTGGATTTGATCGAACGGTCCATGCTGAACCATGACTAAACGCTGTCGTATTGACTCTTTTCGGACTGGACCGGACCTGGGCTAAATGGGGGTAATTTGGTTTGGGCTGTTGGGGTAATTAATTCACTTGGGCCTGGACTTTAATCCAGGTCCAATTTTCTTTCACCATTACAATATTTTCTATTTTTATTTAAATTATAAAAAATCCTAATAAAAATTATAAAACACTTTTTAACCTTACACAAAAATATTAATTACTTCATAACAATTATTTAACACATAGTCAAAACATCAATCACACAATGAAATATTTGAAATAGAACCAATGCATATTTTTGTGATTTTATTTATATTATCTCTTAAATGTATAATTAAATCCTATATGCATGCAACATGTATTTTATTTTATTTTTATTTTATTATGACAAAAATAAACATTTACGGACATAACACAAATATTTAATACCACGCAAATTCAGAAATTACACAATAAAAGAAATTTATTTTATTTTGGAGTAGTTTTTCGTAAGGCAAAAATCACGTGCTCACAGCTGCCCCTCTTTGTGCGGAAACTCGAAGAGTTTTCGTGCAAAGATAAAGTGAGCGGATACGAGCGATTTTTGCCCGTTCGAATACTCCGTGGGAAGCATTTTTTGAAAGATTTGATCGAACCTCTGCTTCGAAGGTTTCCTACATATCCTTGGCTATAAAGGAATCAGGTCAATGTAGTTCGGGAATTTTTTGGTAGCTGGGACTACCATGGGACTGTGATGTTACTGCTGCTTCGTGTTGTTTTTACTGCTTGCTGACCTCCTTATTACACCTTACTTTAAAGGAAATACAAAATTAAGCTAGATTATGGTACAGGAATTATAAAAATCTTATCTAGATCATGCCCTTGCGTTTCTTGTTGTCTTGATATCTTGGTGAATCTTGGGCATTTGGCTTATTCCGTATTCCTCTTGGAACTCTTGTTGTTTCTTGCTGGGGATTCTGTTGGACTCCTCTACTTTATTGATTCTAAGTGTGCTCCTTTTTTGGTTTCAACACTTCAATTGCATTCCCTCGTTCTTCGGGTGGGTGCCTTGACTGCTTCTTTTCTTTTTTCATCCTCATTCTCCAGGTGGACGCCTGATTTCTTCTTTTCTTTGTCCTTATTCTCCAGGTGGACGCCTGATTTCTTCTTTTCTTTGTCCTCATTCTCCAGGCGGACGCCTGACTTCTTCTTTTTCCTATCCTCATTCTCCAGGTGGACGCCTGACTTCTTTAATTCTTCATCCTCATTTTCCAGGTGGACGCCTGACTTCTTTAATTCTCATCCTCATTCTCCAGGTGGACGCCTGACTTCTTTAATTCTCATCCTCATTATCCAGGTGGACGCCTGATTTCTTCTTTTCTTGGTCCTCATTCTCCAGGTGGACGCCTGACTTCTTCTTTTGCTCATCCTCATTCTCCAGGTGGACGCCTGACTTCTTTAATTCTCATCCTCATTCTCCAGGTGGACGCCTGACTTCTTCAATTCTCATCCTCATTCTCCAGGTGGATGCCTAACTTCTTTAATTCTCATCCTCATTCTCCAGGTGGACGCCTGATTTCTTCTTTTCTTTGTCCTCATTCTCCAGGTGGACGCCTGACTTCTTTAATTCTCATCCTCATTCTCCAGGTGGACGCCTGATTTCTTCTTTTCTTTGTCCTCATTCTCCAGGTGGACGCCTGACTTCTTCTTTTTCTCATCCTCATTCTCCAGGTGGACGCCTGACTTCTTCTTTTCTTTACCAGGTATTTCCTAACACAAATATTGTTTTTGCCCCTGTTTTAAATCAAAGAAAACTTCGTTAGTTTAAAGCAGGGTGGTTGGCTGTGGTATTCTTGCAGATGGTGATGTTTCTCTTCGTCTCTTTTTATTGCCTTGGAATGATTGAAAAGACTGTTTTGTCTTTGTAATTGATCCTTGACTATAGGATTCCCCTCTGTGTGTTTTCCTTCAAAACCTTTCAACTGTAATCATGTGCCTCTTTTGACTTTGCTGATCCACTTTTGATTTCATCTTTCTTACACCCGTATTTTATCTCCCACCTTTCGTGGCTGTATTTTGTAACCTTGAATCTTGGTAGTATACCTTGACATTCCTTCTTATTTGTTTGGAATAAAACTTATCTCAAAGCTTGGAGAAAGTAATATTATTAGTAACGAAATACGCTGATTTCAACAATTATAGAATGAAAAGAAAAATCCAATTTTTGGATGACTGTTGGAAAAGGAATAAAGGACTTATCTGATTGGAATTACTGGCACCAATGATCAGGGTATGAATTTCGGATTAATCAACCCAGTCTTTTAATCAATCTCCTCTCAATTGTCTCAAGGAGTTTTTACCGATAAATTTTTCTCGTTTTTCACTTCTTCACTTCCTTTTCGCCTTATGGTGCCTGTGTGGGTTTTCACCTATAAGACTCTCTCATTTTACTTTTCTCTCAACTTCCGTCGCCTTATGGTGCCCGTGTGGGTTTTCACTTATAAGACTCTCTCATTTTACTTTCTTTCCTTGTTTGTACCAGAGTGTTATGAACCACTTTATTTGCTTGCCTCAGCATTTTCTAAGATTGATCGAAAGGTCTTTTTTGGTATAGGGTTAGAAATGAAAGAGGTATTAAAAGCTAAATAGCTTTGGTATGGGTTTAAGATTACAACTCTTGGAATCTTTTCTTATTTCCGACACAATTCCTGCCCCAGTTTCTTGATTGGGGTCTCTTAATGTTTCTTTTCCGTGCACATTGTGCATGTGGTGCACCCTATGACCGAGCCGTGAGGCGCCTACGTATCCTTCTTTGAGGAATCAGGTCAAACGTAGTTCACTACATAATAGTGAAGATTTTGATCCTTTTTTTTAACTGATTCCAAGAGAGGGTAGGAAAGAAACAAGTATGGCTCAAAGGAGAAGCAAATAGTATAGTGTTTGGATAGCAGAATAAATTGCCTTTGTCATTTCAATCTTCGAAATAGTGCTAAATACAAAAATTCAAAAAGTTATGCATAATATCTCTTTACCGCGTCAGAATTGATCGCCATATCTATGCATTTGCCTTCAATATCTGTTAAACATAGTGCACCATTCGATAAAACTCTGGTCACAATGAATGGTCCTTGCCAATTCGGAGCAAATTTGCCTTTTGCTTCAACCTGATGTGGAAGAATGCGTTTCAGCACACGCTGACCTACTTCAAACTTCCGGGGACGCACCTTTTTGTTGTATGCTCTTTCTATTCTTCTTTGATATAATTGACCATGGCATACTGCGGTCAATCGTTTTTCGTCAATCAAGTTTAACTGTTCTAGACGGGTTTTGACCCATTCATCATCATCAATCTTTGCTTCGGCGATGATCCGAAGGGAAGGAATCTCAATTTCTGCAGGAATTACTGCTTCAGTGCCGTATACCAACAAATAAGGAGTTGCTCCTACTGAAGTGCGAACGGTAGTGCGGTATCCCAATAAAGCAAATGGTAATTTTTCATGCCATTGTTTTGAACCTTCTACCATTTTCCGAAGTATCTTCTTTATGTTTTTGTTGGCTGCTTCTACTGCTCCATTCGCCTTGGGCCGATATGGGGTAGAGTTACGATGTGTAATCTTAAACTGTTGACATACTTCTTTCATTAAGTTGCTGTTAAGATTAGCACCGTTATCTGTGATGATCGCCTTCGGGATTCCGAATCGACATATGATATTTGAGTGGACAAAATCGACCACAGCTTTCTTGGTCACTGATTTGAATGTCTTGGCCTCAACCCATTTGGTAAAATAATCAATAGCTACCAGAATGAATCTGTGTCCATTGGATGCTGCCGGCTCAATTGGTCCAATCACATCCATGCCCCAAGCAACGAAAGGCCATGGTGCCGACATTGTGTGCAACTCGGATGGTGGAGAATGAATCAAATCTCCGTGTATTTGGCATTGATGACACTTGCGTACAAAACTGATACAATCTCGCTCCATGGTAAGCCAATAGTAACCGGCTCGGAGGATTTTCTTTGCCAACACATATCCACTCATGTGGGGTCCGCAAACTCCTGAATGTACTTCAGACATGACAGTTGTAGCTTGTCTGGCATCTATGCATCTTAATAATCCAAGATCTGGTGTTCTTTTATACAAAATTCCTCCGCTTAAGAAGAATCCATTTGCCAATCGCCTAATGGTCCTCTTTTGATCTCTTGTGGCTTGTGCGGGATATATACCCATCTTGATATACTCTTTGATGTCGTGGAACCATGGTTCTCCATCAAATTCTTCTTCCACCATATTGCAATAAGCGTGCTGATTGTGGCGGCTCCATCAAAGAAAAGTTTCCAGCCAGGTTTTTCAATTTGTTCCACCTCGTCGATATGCATTGTTTCCTCATCAGGAAAATAAGTCTTCAGCGGCTCATATTCCTCATCGACCGGGTTTTCGGCTAAATGATCGGCCAGTTCTTGAGCCTTCATTGCAGTTCGAGTCACATAGATGATGTCGAATTCTGTGAGCAATATCTGCCACTTTGCAAGTCTTCCTGTTGGCATAGGCTTTTGAAAAATGTATTTCAATGGATCCAACCGAGAAATGAGGTAAGTAGTGTAGGATGACAAATAGTGTTTCAATTTTTGAGCTACCCATGTTAGGGCGCAACATGTCTTTTCCAGATGAGTATACTTAACCTCATAAACTGTGAACTTCTTGCTAAGGTAGTAGATGGCCTGTTCTTTTCTGCCCGTGAGGTCATGTTGCCCCAATACACAACCAAATGAATTCTCCAAGACCGTTAAGTAAAGAATCAAAGGTCTTCCTGGCTCTGGCGGGACCAACACGGGTGGTTTCGACAAGTACCCTTTTATCTTATCGAACGCTTCTTGACACTCATCAGTCCATTTGACCGCAGCATCCTTTTTTAACAATTTGAAAATTGGCTCGCAGGTTGTTGTGAGCTGAGCAATAAACCTGCTGATATAATTTAAACTTCCCAACAAACTCATTACTTCAGTTTTGTTTCTTGGGGGTGGTAGTTCTTGGATGGCTTTGATCTTTGATGGGTCTAGCTCGATGCCTCGTCGACTGACTATGAATCCCAATAACTTTCCAGATGGAACTCCAAATGCACACTTGGCAGGGTTAAGCTTGAGGTTGTACCTGCGAAGTCTTAAGAAGAACTTCCTCAAATCCCCAACGTGGTTGGCCTGATGTTTTGATTTTATGATCACATCGTCCACGTATACCTCAATCTCCTTGTGTATCATATCATGAAACACTGTGGTCATTGCTCTCATATAGGTTGCTCTGGCGTTCTTTAAACCGAATGGCATTACCCGGTAGCAATAAGTTCCCCATGGTGTGATGAATGCTGTCTTTTCTGCATCTTCTTCATCCATTAGAATTTGATGATATCCGGCATAACAATCCACGAAAGATCATATATCATGCTTGGCACAATTGTCGATCAAAATATGGATATTGGGTAATGGGAAATTATCCTTTGGACTTGCTTTGTTGAGATTGCGATAGTCGACGCATACTCTAATTTTGCCGTCTTTCTTTGGCACAGGAACGACATTGGCTAACCAAATAGGATATCGAGTGACTCGAATGACCTTTGCTTCCAATTGTTTGGTGATTTCTTCCTTAATTCTCATACTCATATCAGGCTTGAATTTTCTCAGCCTCTGCTTGACAGGAGGCACCGTTGGATCGGTGGGCAATTTATGAACCACTAAATCAGTGCTCAAGCCCGGCATGTCGTCATACGAGCATGCAAAAACATCTTTGAATTCTATGAGTGCTTTAATTAACTCTTCTCGGATCTTTGGTTCGAGATGGACACTTATTTTAGTTTCTCGGATATTACTCGTGTCCCCTATATTGATGTCCTCGGTATCACTCAAGTTAGGTTTGATTTTTTCCTCAAAGTGAATTAACTCTTTACTAATCTCTTCAAAACCCTCATCTTCATCATATTCTGATTCGTAATCACAATATATTTCTTGAATTATTACTTCAGAACCAGATTGATTTTTAAGACTGGGCTAAAGATTCCTCATGCATGCCATATCACTAGAGCCGGCGTAAAAAGAACTGTATAGAAAAGAAGAAAAAGAAAAGAAAGCTATTAGGAAGGATAATAAAAAGGAAACTGCTTTTTATTGGATAATGAAAGATAACAAGGTTTTGCACACTTCAAACCAACTGTAAGATAAACTTTGGGATTACAACCTTGAAATAACCCAAACAAACTGAAAGAAAATCAAAATAAACTACCAAGACTCCTTTCGAATTGGGAGAGGAGTGGCTTTCCAATTATTGAGCTTTGTTTCTGGTCCAACGAATTGAACTTCTGCGTTGCTACACCCTTCTCCGCCTTCCAACATATTTACATCACTAAACAATTTCTCGAACCTTTCAATTAATTCCTCCTCAGGATTGACCTGGGATTTAGGAATTGTTGTTATCGGGCGATTTTTAGCACCGGTCTTGACAAAAGACTTCGACAGCTGTGGTACTGGTTTTGGAAGAACCCATGCTTGGTGTTTCAACTTCCTGGCCCTTATCACGTCATTGGTGGTAGGTGTGAACCCTAAACCGAATGTTCCCCAGTTCTCGGGGAGAGATACTGGTTGTACAATTCCTTGCAAAGATAAGCCCAGACCTTTGCCGGGTATAAAGCCATTCTTCAGCATTTCATAAGCTACCATGACTGATGCAGAGGATATCTTTGGATTCGAAAGGTGTTTCCCTTCTGGAATTTTCTCCACCAACACCGTGTCTGACACTTGGTATACCCATGGTCCTTAGTCAGTTTCTGTTCTCTCGACCGGTACAATGGTGCTGTTGTGAGCATTTAAACTTTCCTCTCCATGCACGACTATTTCTTGATGGTCCCATTCAAACTTGACAGCCTGATGTAGTGTTGACGGGACTGCTTTAGCAGCATGGATCCATGGTCGACCCAACAACAAGTTGTACGAAACAGTCATGTCCAACACTTGGAATTCCATTGTGAATTCAACTGGCCCTATAGTTAGTTCCAACACTATGTCGCCAAATGAATCTCTGCTTCCACCATCAAATCCTCGTACGCAGATACTATTCTTTTGGATCCTCTCCTCTTTAATTTTTAGTTTGTTTAAAGTGGAGAGAGGGCATATGTTTGCACTGGACCCATTGTCGACCAATACCCGGGTTACTACGGAGTTTTCACATTTCACGGTGAGGTAAAGAGCTTTGTTGTGCTCGGTACCTTCCACAGGTAATTCATCATCAGCAAATGTAATTCTGTTTGTCTCAAAGATTCTGTTGGCTATTTTGCCCAAATGATTTACAGAGATTTTTTCAGGAATATGAGCTTCATTCAGGATTTTCATCAACGCCAGACGGTGTTCCTCTGAATGGATCAGTAATGACAACAATGAAATTTGAGCGGGGGTTTTCTTTAATTGATCCACAACAGAATAATCATGGAGCTTCATTTTTCTTAAAAACTCCTCCGCCTCTTCTTCCGTCACAGCTTTCTTTGTTGGCATTGGATTGTTTTTAGTTTTCCTCAGCTCTTCGGGAGTAAAACATCTTCCCGAACGAGTCAAACCTTGCACCTCACACACTTCTTCCTTGATTTCTTTGCCCTTGTACATTACGGTCACCCGTTCATAGTTCCATGGGATGGCTTTGTTGTTGATGATTGGCAGCTGGATTACAGGTGCAATAATAACCCGATCTGTACGTGCTCCTTCCACGAATACAACGGGTTTGTTAGCAACCCCTGGTACTATCACTTTTGGCCTTTCTTGTTTTGCGGCAACTTTGTTCGATGACCCCTCATCGACTATCATAGACGGTTCATCACCACTTTTGTTCTGTTTAAACACCTGCTTCACTTCCATTAGCTGCTTATCTGGCTTGGTTTCATGAGACTTGATCATCATGACAGTTTGTGACGGCTTCTTTGTCTCCCTATTAGCTTGTATGATTTCTATCATGTTAGCCTCTTGATGAGCTGGCATCGGATTTCTATTGATATTTGGAGCTTCGGGGGTTTGAACCTCGATTTTATTAGTATCAATCAGCTCCTGTATTGCATTTTTCAAATGCCAGCATTTCTCCGTATCATGGCCTGGTGCACCGGAGCAGTATTCACAGCTAATGGTGTAATCCAGATTCTTTGGTGGAGGATTGGGTAGTTTGGATTGTATTGGTCTCAGCATGTCTAGCTGTCTCAACCTGTGGAACAGACTAGTGTAAGACTCTCCCAATAGAGTGTAAGTTTTCTTTTTCTGTTCCCTTTCTCCCCTGAATGCTGGTCTAGGCCTGAAACCTGGTCCGGGATAAGCTCGTGGGTAAGTATTTGGTGTGACAGGAGCACGCCAATTGGTGTGAACAGGTGGCTGATTGTATGCTTGAGCATGGTTAATAGCAAAATGAGGCTCTGAAGGGTGATAGTAGTGTTGGGATGAGTCATGGTGGTAAGCTGATTGGCGAGGTCGTTGCTGATTATAGTAAAGCGGTGAACCCCTAGGTCCCGGCCAAATTCCTGAATCAACTACGGTTGCTTCTTCCCTCTTCTTTCTTCCGATTCCTCCTACCCCGCCTTGAATAGCTTGAGTAGTTGCCTTAATTGCTGAATAGCTCATGATTTTATTTGTCTTGAGGCCTTCTTCTACCATTCCTCCCATCTTCACTACCTCGTTAAATGATTTTCCAACCGCTGAAACCAAGTGGGCATAGTAAGTGGTTCCAAGGCTTGGAGGAAGTAGTCTACCATTTCGCTCTCCTTCATAGGAGGATCCACTCTTGCTGCCTATTCTCTCCACCGAAAACCATACTCTCTGAAACTTTCATTGTGTTTCTTCTCAAATTTGGTCAAAGATAATCGATCTGGGATGATTTCCAGATTGTATTGGAAATGGTATGCGAATGCCTGTGCCAGGTCATCCCAGGTGTACCATCTTCCATGGTCCTGGCGTGTATACCACTCCAAAGCTGATCCGCTTAGACTTTGACTGAAATAAGCCATCAATAATTCATCCTTTCCCCCAGCTCCTCGCATCTTGCTACAGAAACCCCTTAAGTGGGCTACTGGGTCGCCGTGCCCGCTGTATAGGTCAAATTTGGGCATCTTGAAGCCAAATGGCAATTGTACATTAGGGAATAAGCATAAATATTTGTATGCTACACTGACTTGCCCACCTACTCCCCGCATGTCTCGGAACGATTGTTCTAGACTTTTGACCTTTCTGAACATCTCTTCTTGTTCAGCATTTTTGGCTGGCTTGTCAATTTCGGTTGGGAGATCAAACCGAGGAGCAGGTGAATTGATTTCGGAGGCTTTGAAGGTGGGCTCCGGGGGTAATATTGGTTGTCTTGGGCCTGAAATGTAGGCTCACTAGGAGATTTGTGAAATGTAGCAGGGGGAGGTGCTACGAAAATAGGAGTCATAGGTGGAGGAAGGTACGGAACTGGTTTTGGAGGTGGAGACTGTGGTGTCTAAGAGGTGGTGCCTCGGTAGTGCTGATAAATGGGGAAACTTGGGGATAATTCAGTAGTGATATTATCCTGAGTTTGGATTACTGATGGAGCAGGGTTATTTGGGTAAGGTGGGGGTAACTGTCCTGTAGACCAAGCTTGGTACATTTCAGCCATTTGCTGCTTGAGCTTAATCATCTCTTCTTTCATTTTCCCGACATCCATCTCTTCTATCTCCATACCTGTGTCAACATCTGGGATAGACATGCTTTCGGGTATTGGTCCTTTTGATCTTGTGTGATAGTGATAATATGCCAGTATACTCTTTAGAGAAACTAACTGGTTGAATTCTGAAAATGGACAAACTTGTTAGTTTTGAGAGTTTAACACATATATAATCACACGTTGAGATGTAATGCTCCTAGACAAATAATCCCTTTCTATTATGCATTCGCTCGGTTGCTTGTGTCGTTCCAGCTTTCTTGAAATTGAAAAATTGTCATTCGCTTTTATTTACTATATATATCTTTATCGTGGTGGTCGAATCTTAGAGATTGCCTACGTATCATGCCAAACATGAATCAGACCTTGCATAGTTCGGACCAAAGTCAATCATGTTTATTCATTACACAAAGATGGAATTACATTTAAAAAATTTTAAGAAAATAGCTTGAAACACACATACTTAAATTGAAATAAAAGATACAATTCATAACATCTCACAACATGCCCCACTTTCCACTTTTGTTCTCTAATGTTGGATTATCTGCTTCAATGTGGGTCTTGACCTGGATGGCCTCCCAGCGTGCGATACATCCTTTCCAACTCCATTGCTAGATGACGAGCAAAAGTGGGAGCATGCTCTGTAAACCTTTCATAATCCATTCCTTGGCAGTTTACATAACTTTGAGATGTAAAGACTGCCAAGTCGTGGATTTGTGCCCTGAAACCTTGGAGACGTTGGTCTTGTTCTTGCAATTGCTGCTGACGAGTGGTAGCCATATCTCTGACACGGTTTTCACGATCTAGAGATGATTCTAACAGAGCTCGGAGTCTGGCCTGCTCTAATCTTGCTTGCGATCTTTCCCTGTCGAGGTCTTCTTGTTGATATTCTCTGTTGCATCTTCTTGCCTCTTCTAGTTGTGCACAAAGCTGGTCTTCTGATCGCATCCAATAGTCTTTTTCCTTCTTGAATTGAGCCTTGTCTTTTTCGGATTGCCTATCTTGGCGTTCCTTGTTAGATCTGGCTTCTTCGTTTAATTGTTGGATCCTTTCTTTTGCTTTGCTCAATTCCCTTTCGTTTTCCGCAAGAATGGAGTCATAATCTTGCATTTTTTCAAAGAGATTGGCGATGGTTTTTTGATCCTTCCAGCTCCTCCTTGGCGTTTCAGAGACTCTTTTCATTTTTTGGAATCGGGCATGAAGATTTTCATTCTCACAAGCTAGACTCTTTTTCTCGCCTTCGGCTTCTTGTTCTTGCAAATCTTTCTCCAAACTGAGGCTTCTTAGATTTTCTTTTAGGGCATGGATAGTTGCTTTGTACCCTTTTTCTTTTTCTCCCCAGATCAACCGCTCTTGGATTTTATCACTGAAGTTTTGAACATGGGGTCTTTTTGTTGGCCTTTTTAGCTCGGGTTCTGGTACATCATCCACGCGAGACCGTTTTTCGAACCACCTTGCATATCCAGGATTTATCTCACCCTTGGTAGCGTCTAGGACTTGAGTATCATTTTTTAAGTATCGGCACCCATTCCACATCTGCTGAAGTAGAGCTTCGGGAATAGTGGCTTCGGGGTGTAATTCGATTACTTGCATACTCAAATCTTCCTCATCAGGAACTATTTGATATCTCCCTAGTTGCCTTAAGACTCTTAGTGGTGCATACGGCTGAATGCTTCTCAATCCCAATAGCAGTAGATAACTATTTGAGGTTGACATATGTATTACCTCTCTCATCGGGAGCCATCCCAGAGTCCATTCAATTTGATTTGCCGTTAAAGCCTTTAGACGAGATACCCATGCTTCTATCCCTTCTGGAGCTTGATAATTTTTTGTTCTTTCCTCAAAGCTCTCGATGCAATTAGCTTTGTTCGACCCATACTGTATGATCTTGGGTTGTTGTTGGAGATGTTCAATCACCCACATTTGCAACAAAATTTTGCATCCTTCGAAAACTTTCGCTCCTGATTTGCATAAAGTCAAAGCCCGATAAATATCTGATAGAATGATGGGGACAAGGGTGTGATTTTCTTTAGTGGTGAGGATTTGCACAACTTTTGCGGTGCGAATATCAATTGTTCGCTCTTTATTTGGGAAGACCATGACTCCTAGAAAAGCCACCATGAAAGCAAATCGACGGTGCATATGCCAAGTGTCTTTGTTTTGCTTATTAGTAAGGTCTTTCTTATGAATTTCGAACCCATCTGACTTTCCAAACCTGGAATACAAAAAATTGAAGGAACAACATCCATTGATGACATTGCTTTTCCTGATTTGACTGCTGATGTTCAGAAGACTGAAGAATCGATGTATTGAAGGAGCCTTTGTGAATATCAAGCTTTGATTTCTTAAACTTCCGTCAAAACCAACATAGCCAGCTATCTTCTCTAATGTAGGAGTAAGCTCGAAGTCAGAGAAACGAAAAACATTGTGAACAGGGTCCCAGAAAGTTACTAATGCCGTAATCAGGTCATCCCGAGGCTCAACTTTCATAATGTCCGTGAGATTTCCCAAATGCTTGACGACCCATTTTTTACCGTCTTCGCCTAAATCATACCACCACATTTGAAGCTGACATAGAAATTCCTCCGTACTTGTGGATGAGGGGCTTTGTGTAGTGCTTAATTTGTATCTGAAATTTAATTTTAATAAAGTCAAAATTTATTTTGGGAAAAAATTATACTAAAAATTATTTTCGAATTTTTTTTTATTAAATATTTTTATTTCAAAATTTAAAACTATATTTTTTCGAAAATTTTAAAGCAACCCATTTTATTCCTTGCTTCTTACCATGATTTTATTTAAGCTGGTCAACAAGCATGTTCGAGGCAAATGAATGCACAAGTAACAAGTAGGATGCATCGTGATGGTCTTTTAATTTTGGGTTCACCTGTCCTAGACAGACCCAACCCCTGTGTTGAGTCTCCAAGGCCAAATGCATATGATGCAAATATTCGTTCCTACTAGGGATCAAGTACATGGCTGAGTTATTCTAAGTGTAAAACCTTAGGTTGATTGTTCTAAACCTGGCTTACCCAAACGGACAGTTTGAGTCGAAGCGGGGGTAATGTACCGGGAGCACGAAAGTCTGTCCGGCCTAGTTACTTGTCCCAACTCCGTCTTATTTGGTATGACTTTAACAGAAAGGTGGGTCACGCGCACGTGTACACCATAAATTCAGAAGACTCAGAAAGAAGGGGGTTTCGTAGCAGTTGTATATATTCACAATTCAAATATTATTAAAGCGGTAAAAATAAACATTTAGCATATTAGCATATAAATAATTGAAAGTTATATAGTGAGTAAAGCCAATAAAAACAGATACTTTAAGCTCGAATTCTTTAAACCCTGAACCAATGGTTCTGGGTTATAGTACCAACATAGTCCCCAGCAGAGTCGCCAGAGCTGTCGCACCTCCTTTTTGCCGCGCCCGAGGGGCGCGTGGGGAGTTTTCTCCAATTAAAGGACAGTCGAAACGGGATTTGTTTGTTTATTTTAGAGTCGCCACTTGGGAATTTTAAGGCGTCCCAAGTCACCAATTTCAATCCCTGAATCGAGGAGAATATGACTCTGTTTATTATTCTGCGAACCAGAAATCCTGAGTAAGGAATTCTGTTAATCCGGAAGAAGGTGTTAGGCATTTCCGAATTTCGTGGTTCTAGCACGGTCGCTTAACTGTTTTTATTATTGGCTTAATTATCTTGATTTTAAATATGTTGATGTTATCTGATTTTACTACCGCTTATACTTATTGTGATTGAGAATCCTTCTTTGAATCGAATTACGCGTACGTATATTCGTGTTATAAATTTTAAAAATGCAGAATTGTGTCACGCGTACGTGTACACGATAGCTTTTTTTTTTGGTAATATATTTATTAAACAATCATTTTTTCGGAATTGTGTCGAATCAAGAATATTTGTTTTTCTTGAATAGTGAACCGCACATCTCGGGTTTTTATGACATTAATTTAACGCCTTTGGAAAAATCCTTTTATTAAATATTGTTCGAAATTGCGCGTACGCATAATCCAAAATTTTACTTTTTTTTAAAAAAATAATCAGGGTACGCGAACGTATCCCTAATTGCGCAAAATATTTGTAATGGTTTAGGGATTTTCCACAAATTGTTTATTATATTTATGTATTTCTTTTATGTAAAGATCATGAGAAACTCCTATTTAGAGGCCTATAAATTCTTTGAAAAGAATTTGCAATCTATTAAAGGTTGTTCGTCGATTATGATTTTCGAATATAAGTTATATTCATTCCAACTATTCAAATTCAAAGAACAGAATAAAAATATGATTAATACTATTTTTAAACAGATATGACATATATATATATGCCAAAGAATAAATTGCATATGAAACTGAAAATAAATGATTCATAAAGGAAGGAAATATTTTCCGAGAATTTTCATTATTTACTTAATGCAAATTCTATTTCTAATTATCATTGATGTAAAGTGTGGCGATTTATGCTTGTACATCTCTTTTCATTCTCATATACTCGCTTTTAATCTAATAGGCCTAATTATTTGGTCACTTTGTTTTATGAAGATAGATAAGCATCGAATTTATAGAAAGGGAATTATTATACAAGTTAATTCAACAAAGTTACCTTACATACAACCTAACTGTTTGGCGTAAACATTCATAACGTTTTAACATCATGATGAGCTATACCAACTTACTTTACTCATATGATTATACCTGTCATCATACCATATAATAACTTATACCAATCTAAACAAAATCATATTTGTTACAAGATATTCTACTAATGTAACTTCTTAATCTTTACATTTAGCTAATGGTATTATGAGATGTAATCAATGGCCCATTTTTATGCCTTACTCCCTGTTTTGACAATTCACATATATCTATACCAATGAGATTTCGGAATAGCTAACATTATTACAAAACTTTATATGAATTTTAAAATAAGACAATTTAACTCATAGCTATCAAATTGAATTCACTATTAGTTAACTAACATAAAAAATGAAATTAAAACTAATGAACTTGGACAATTGGAAAATAACATTTCAATTCAAGCTTCATTGATGGGTCATGCTGAAATCTCTTTCCAACTTAAAATTTAAAAGACATATACCTGAAAATGGAGGTAGAAGAAGTAAGTTTCAGCAGTTACAGCGGTAACAAATTCAGTAGAATATACTGATAACACAGTAAATCTGAACAAGAATAGGATTCGAAGAGCCCAGATGCACAGTAAAGTACTTTTAAGAAACACTTCGGATTTTAACTGAACAGTGGAATCACATAAAGTTGAACAGATTCAACACAAGAACAACATTTCAGATTTCAGTTTTTCTTCAGTTTCAAATTCAGTTTGTTTCTGATTTTCTGTTTCTGCTGCTGTATCTGTGTGTGAGTGTGTATGTGAGTGTTCTATTTTCTGTTTCCTTCCTTTAAAATCTCAGCCCTCAAAATCTCTTAAAAATTCTCTCTTCAAAAATTTCTCTCTCTGCCTAAAGTCTGTCCAGCTCCTGTATTTATACAGGGCTGGTTGCACCCTCTTCATGTTGGATGGACCCTTTCTTTCTTTTAAAAACAGAAAATTTCCATTAAAAAAAACTGTTTTTCCACTTTAAATCCCATTAGGCTAACTTTTCCCTGATTTTCAGCAGCCCATTATCCCTTGTTCCCCATTAGTATCATTAACTAATAGCCATTAACACTACATTATAATACACTAGCCTTAACACCCTGTTTTTTACTGTTTCATTCCCAAAAGTGCCCCTGAAATCCTGATGTTATTACTGAAAAATCAGAACCTACAGCAAAACAGATTCTAAAATCTGTTCAAACTTAGTTATTCTTCTGATTTACAGCTATAACCAATCCTATGATTTTGAGACGGTATATTACATTTCTAATGGCTGATTGACAAAAACTGAATTTAAACAGGGAATTCTCAACTGAATAAAAACAACCTTAACATTATACAGAACATGCAGGATTATTTCAACTGGAATTCAAAACTGAATTAAAAGCAAACAAATACAGGAGCATTGTCAATATACTGACAATGTCCCGTTTAGAAAACAACAATACAGCATACATTTGAATTCATTAATTCATAAACAAACATGATTTAATTGACGAATACTAATCAATTGACTATTTACAACATTTGTCAATAATTAGTCTAAACAATAGAAGCAGACTGTTTCAGTCAACATTTTCAGAAAATGAAAATTCGTAATATAACTAATCGACGAACTTAATCGAGTCGATTACACACATTGTAAACAATCACAACCAATAGAAACAATTCACATTCTAATCAAGTAGATAGGTAAGAAACAGAAATGACAGAATTAATCAAAACACAAATATAGAAAATTAACAAGCTATTAATACAGACAATAATACACACAAAATAAATAGAAAAATACCTCTGAATTTTAATTTTATTCCGACTCGAACTCAACTTGGATTTCGGATTTTTTGTTTGAAATCAAACTGACCTTAGTCGAAGTATTTTCCACTGAAAATACTTCGACTAAGGTCGATTAAACCTCAATCTTCATCATAATCTGAACCGAATCCGGAAGTTTGGTATTTTTAGGGTTCTTAAAAACTTGATTTGGGATTTAACCATTTCTGGTCAGATTCGAGAAGAACCAAACATGACACAATGGTGAGGGTAGCCTAGGGGTCATTTGGTGTTAGTTTGAAACGGATCTGAGTTCGTCCTTGTTTGGTCCGAATCTTCAAAAGAAGATTCGAGAAGTTCAGAGTTGATTCGAACCAAACTAACTTCAGATCCATAACAAGGGTTGTTAGGGGGTGCTATGGTGTTAACTAGGTGCTGTTTGGTTTAGATCTGAACTTGGCTCGAATCTTCAAATGAAGATTCGAGAACCTTCAGGGAGATTCGAACCAAGCGGGTAACATATTCGTATAGAGGGTGTTCAGGGGGTTCTGGGGTGTCAAGATGGTGACCGGCGGCGTTGATGCCGCCGGGTTTCAGGCGGTGGAATCCTAGGGCGGCTAGGGTTAGGAGTGGGGGTTTGGGACGATGATGAACAGTGTAGGAAGGGGGGGGGTGTTTAGTTAGGGGCCGGGTAAGGCTTGGGGACTTATATAGGGGTGGGGTGGATTGATGTTATCCGTCCGATCAAGTAAGATTAAGGGCCAGGATTAATCCACTAATCCGAACGACGTCGTTTGGTCTAAGTTCAGGGTCGGCCTGTATTGGGTCAAAGTGTCGGGTTACGAGTTTCGGGTAAGGGTAGGAGATCTCGTCCGTTGATTGGATTTGATCGAACGGTCCATGCTGAACCATGACTAAACGCTGTCGTATTGACTCTTTTCGGACTGGACCGGACCTGGGCTAAATGGGGGTAATTTGGTTTGGGCTGTTGGGGTAATTAATTCACTTGGGCCTGGACTTTAATCCAGGTCCAATTTTCTTTCACCATTACAATATTTTCTATTTTTATTTAAATTATAAAAAATCCTAATAAAAATTATAAAACACTTTTTAACCTTACACAAAAATATTAATTACTTCATAACAATTATTTAACACATAGTCAAAACATCTATCACACAATGAAACATTTGAAATAGAACCAATGCATATTTTTGTGATTTTATTCAAATTATCTCTTAAATGTATAATTAAATCCTATATGGATGCAACATGTATTTTATTTTATTTTTATTTTATTATGACAAAAATAAACATTTACGGACATAACACAAATATTTAATACCACGCAAATTCAGAAATTACACAATAAAAGAAATTTATTTTATTTTGGAGTAGTTTTTCGTAAGGCAAAAATCACGTGCTCACAGCTGCCCCTCTTTGTGCGGAAACTCGAAGAGTTTTCGTGCAAAGATAAAGTGAGCGGATACGAGCGATTTTTGCCTGTTCGAATACTCCGTGGGAAGCATTTTTTGAAAGATTTGACCGAACCTCTGCTTCAAAGGTTTCCTACATATCCTTGGCTATAAAGGAATCAGGTCAATGTAGTTCGGGAAGTTTTGGTAGCTGGGACTACCATGGGACTGTGATGTTACTGCTGCTTCGTGCTGTTTTTACTGCTTGCTGACCTCCTTATTACACCTTACTTTAAAGGAAATACAAAATTAAGCTAGATTATGGTACAGGAATTATAAAAATCTTATCTAGATCATGCCCTTGCGTTTCTTGTTGTCTTGATATCTTGGTGAATCTTGGGCATTTGGCTTATTCCGTATTCCTCTTGGAACTCTTGTTGTTTCTTGCTGGGGATTCTGTTGGACTCCTCTGCTTTATTGATTCTAAGTGCGCTCCTTTTTTGGTTTCAACACTTCAATTGCATTCCCTCGTTCTTCGGGTGGGTGCCTTGACTGCTTCTTTTCTTTTTTCATCCTCATTCTCCAGGTGGACGCCTGATTTCTTCTTTTCTTTGTCCTCATTCTCCAGGTGGACGCCTGATTTCTTCTTTTCTTTGTCCTCATTCTCCAGGCGGACGCCTGACTTCTTCTTTTTCCTATCCTCATTCTCCAGGTGGACGCCTGACTTCTTTAATTCTTCATCCTCATTCTCTAGGTGGACGCCTGACTTCTTTAATTCTCATCCTCATTCTCCAGGTGGACGCCTGACTTCTTTAATTCTCATCCTCATTATCCAGGTGGACGCCTGATTTCTTCTTTTCTTGGTCCTCATTCTCCAGGTGGACGCCTGACTTCTTCTTTTGCTCATCCTCATTCTCCAGGTGGACGCCTGACTTCTTTAATTCTCATCCTCATTCTCCAGGTGGACGCCTGACTTCTTCAATTCTCATCCTCATTCTCCAGGTGGACGCCTAACTTCTTTAATTCTCATCCTCATTCTCCAGGCTGACGCCTGATTTCTTCTTTTCTTTGTCCTCATTCTCCAGGTGGACGCCTGACTTCTTTAATTCTCATCCTCATTCTCCAGGTGGACGCCTGATTTCTTCTTTTCTTTGTCCTCATTCTCCAGGTAGACGCCTGACTTCTTCTTTTTCTCATCCTCATTCTCCAGGTGGACGCCTGACTTCTTCTTTTCTTTACCAGGTATTTCCTAACACAAATATTGTTTTTGCCCCTGTTTTAAATCAAAGAAAACTTCGTTAGTTTAAAGCAGGGTGGTTGGCTGTGGTATTCTTGCAGATGGTGATGTTTCTCTTCGTCTCTTTTTATTGCCTTGGAATGATTGAAAAGACTGTTTTGTCTTTGTAATTGATCCTTGACTATAGGATTCCCCTCTGTGTGTTTTCCTTCAAAACCTTTCAACTGTAATCATGTGCCTCTTTTGACTTTGCTGATCCACTTTTGATTTCATCTTTCTTACACCCGTATTTTATCTCCCACCTTTCGTGGCTGTATTTTGTAACCTTGAATCTTGGTAGTATACCTTGACATTCCTTCTTATTTGTTTGGAATAAAACTTATCTCAAAGCTTGGAGAAAGTAATATTATTAGTAACGAAATACGCTGATTTCAACAATTATAGAATGAAAAGAAAAATCCAATTTTTGGATGACTGTTGGAAAAGGAATAAAGGACTTATCTAATTGGAATTACTGGCACCAATGATCAGGGTATGAATTTCGGATTAATCAACCCAGTCTTTTAATCAATCTCCTCTCAATTGTCTCAAGGAGTTTTTACCGATAAATTTTTCTCGTTTTTCACTTCTTCACTTCCTTTTCGCCTTATGGTGCCTGTGTGGGTTTTCAACTATAAGACTCTCTCATTTTACTTTTCTCTCAACTTCCGTCGCCTTATGGTGCCCGTGTGGGTTTTCACCTATAAGACTCTCTCATTTTACTTTCTTTCCTTGTTTGTACTAGAGTGCTATGAACCACTTCATTTGCTTGCCTCAGCAGTTTTCTAAGATTGATCGAACGATTTTTTTTTTTTTTAGTATAGGGTTAGAAATGAAAGAGGTATTAAAAGCTAAATAGCTTTGGTATGGGTTTAAGATTACAACGCTTGGAATCTTTTCTTATTTCCGACACAATTCCTGCCCCAGTTTCTTGATTGGGGTCTCTTAATGTTTCTTTTCCGTGCACATTGTGCATGTGGTGCACCCTATGACCGAGCCGTGAAGCGCCTACGTATCCTTCTTTGAGGAATCAGGTCAAACGTAGTTCACTACATAATAGTGAAGATTTTGATCTTTTTTTTTTATTGATTCCAAGAGAGGGTAGGAAAGAAACAAGTATGGCTCAAAGGGGAAGCAAATGGTATAGTGTTTGGATAGCAGAATAAATTGCCTTTGTCATTTCAATCTTCGAAATAGTGCTAAATACAAACATTCAAAAAGTTATGCATAATATCTCTTTACCGCGTCAGAATTGATCGCCATATCTATGCATTTGCCTTCAATATCTATTAAACATAGTGCACCATTCGATAAAACTCTGGTCACAATGAATGGTCCTTGCCAATTCGGAGCAAATTTGCCTTTTGCTTCAACCTGATGTGGAAGAATGCGTTTCAGCACATGCTAACCTACTTCAAACTTCCGGGGACGCACCTTTTTGCTGTATGCTCTTTCTATTCTTCTTTGATATAATTGACCATGGCATACTGCGGTCAATCATTTTTCGTCAATCAAGTTTAACTGTTCTAGACGGTTTTGACCCATTCATCATCATCAATTTTTGCTTCGGCGATGATCCGAAGGGAAGGAATCTCAATTTCTGCAGGAATTACTGCTTCAGTGCCGTATACCAACAAATAAGGAGTTGCTCCTACTGAAGTGCGAACGGTAGTGCGGTATCCCAATAAAGCAAATGGTAATTTTTCATGCCATTGTTTTGAACCTTCTACCATTTTCCGAAGTATCTTCTTTATGTTTTTGTTGGCTGCTTCTACTGCTCCATTCGCCTTGGGCCGATATGGGGTAGAGTTACGATGTGTAATCTTAAACTGTTGACATACTTCTTTCATTAAGTTGCTGTTAAGATTAGCACCGTTATCTGTGATGATCGCCTTCGGGATTCCGAATCGACATATGATATTTGAGTGGACAAAATCGACCACAGCTTTCTTGGTCACTGATTTGAATGTCTTGGCCTCAACCCATTTGGTAAAATAATCAATAGCTACCAGAATGAATCTGTGTCCATTGGATGCTGCCGGCTCAATTGGTCCAATCACATCCATGCCCCAAGCAACGAAAGGCCATGGTGCCGACATTGTGTGCAACTTGGATGGTGGAGAATGAATCAAATATCCGTGTATTTGGCATTGATGACACTTGCGTACAAAACTGATACAATCTCGCTCCATGGTAAGCCAATAGTAACCGGCTCGGAGGATTTTCTTTGCCAACACATATCCACTCATGTGGGGTCCGCAAACTCCTGAATGTACTTCAGACATGACAGTTGTAGCTTGTCTGGCATCTATGCATCTTAATAATCCAAGATCTGGTGTTCTTTTATATAAAATTCCTCCGCTTAAGAAGAATCCATTTGCCAATCGCCTAATGGTCCTCTTTTGATCTCCTGTGGCTTGTGCGGGATATATACCCATCTTGATATACTCTTTGATGTCGTGGAACCATGGTTCTCCATCAAATTCTTCTTCCACCATATTGCAATAAGCGTGTTGATTGTGGACTTGAATATGTATTGGATCTACATAAGCTTTGTCTGGATGGTGCAACATTGATGCTAGGGTAGCCAATGCATCGGCAACCTCATATGGATTCTTGGAATATGTTGGAATTCCACTGATTGAAACCACTGACAAAGATCATGTAAACATTGTCGGTATGGTATGAGCTTCAAGTCTCGGGTTTCCCATTCTCCTTGAATTTGATGTACCAAAAGATCTGAATCTCCCATGAATAAGATTTCTCGGATACCCATATCGGCGGCTAGCCTTAACCCCAAAATGCAAGCTTCATATTCAGCCATATTATTGGTGCAATAAAATCGTAGTTGAGCCGTAACAGGATAGTGATGCCCTGTTTCAGAAATGATTACAGCTCCTATTCCGACTCCTTTCATGTTGGCGGCTCCATCAAAGAAAAGTTTCCAGCCAGGTTTTTCAATTTGTTCCACCTCGTCGATATGCATTGTTTCCTCATCAGGAAAATAAGTCTTCAGCGGCTCATATTCCTCATCGACCGGGTTTTCGGCTAAATGATCGGCCAGTGCTTGAGCCTTCATTGCAGTTCGAGTCACATAGATGATGTCGAATTCTGTGAGCAATATCTGCCACTTTGCAAGTCTTCCTGTTGGCATAGGCTTTTGAAAAATGTATTTCAATGGATCCAACCGAGAAATGAGGTAAGTAGTGTAGGATGACAAATAGTGTTTCAATTTTTGAGCTACCCATGTTAGGGCGCAACATGTCTTTTCCAGATGAGTATACTTAACCTCATAAGCTGTGAACTTCTTGCTAAGGTAGTAGATGGCCTGTTCTTTTCTGCCCGTGAGGTCATGTTGCCCCAATACACAACCAAATGAATTCTCCAAGACCGTTAAGTAAAGAATCAAAGGTCTTCCTGGCTCTGGCGGGACCAACACGGGTGGTTTCGACAAGTACCCTTTTATCTTATCGAACGCTTCTTGACACTCATCAGTCCATTTGACCGCAGCATCCTTTTTTAACAATTTGAAAATTGGCTCGCAGGTTGTTGTGAGTTGAGCAATAAACCTGCTGATATAATTTAACCTTCCCAACAAACTCATTACTTCAGTTTTGTTTCTTGGGGGTGGTAGTTCTTGGATGGCTTTGATCTTTGATGGGTCTAGCTTGATGCCTCGTCGACTGACTATGAATCCCAATAACTTTCCAGATGGAACTCCAAATGCACACTTGGCAGGGTTAAGCTTGAGGTTGTACCTGCGAAGTCTTAAGAAGAACTTCCTCAAATCCCCAACGTGGTTGGCCTGATGTTTTGATTTTATGATCACATCGTCCACGTATACCTCAATCTCCTTGTGTATCATATCATGAAACACTGTGGTCATTGCTCTCATATAGGTTGCTCTGGCGTTCTTTAAACCGAATGGCATTACCCGGTAGCAATAAGTTCCCCATGGTGTGATGAATGCCGTCTTTTCTGCATCTTCTTCATCCATTAGAATTTGATGATATCCGGCATAACAATCCACGAAAGATCATATATCATGCTTGGCACAATTGTCGATCAAAATATGGATATTGGGTAATGGGAAATTATCCTTTGGACTTGCTTTGTTGAGATTGCGATAGTCGACGCATACTCTAATTTTGCCGTCTTTCTTTGGCACAAGAACGACATTGGCTAACCAAATAGGATATCGAGTGACTCGAATGACCTTTGCTTCCAATTGTTTGGTGATTCTTCCTTAATTCTCATACTCATATCAGGCTTGAATTTTCTCAGCCTCTGCTTGACAGGAGGCACCGTTGGATCGGTGGGCAATTTGTGAACCACTAAATCAGTGCTCAAGCCCGGCATGTCGTCATACGACCATGCAAAAACATCTTTGAATTCTATGAGTGCTTTAATTAACTCTTCTCGGATCTTTGGTTCGAGATGGACACTTATTTTAGTTTCTCGGATATTACTCGTGTCCCCTATATTGATGTCCTCGGTATCACTCAAGTTAGGTTTGATTTTTTCCTCAAAGTGAATTAACTCTTTACTAATCTCTTCAAAACCCTCATCTTCATCATATTCTGATTCGTAATCACAATATATTTCTTGAATTATTACTTCAGAACCAGATTGATTTTTAAGACTGGGCTAAAGATTCCTCATGCATGCCATATCACTAGAGCCGGCGTAAAAAGAACTGTATAGAAAAGAAGAAAAAGAAAAGAAAGCTATTAGGAATGATAATAAAAAGGAAACTGCTTTTTATTGGATAATGAAAGATAACAAGGTTTTGCACACTTCAAACCAACTGTAAGATAAACTTTGGGATTACAACCTTGAAATAACCCAAACAAACTGAAAGAAAATCAAAATAAACTACCAAGACTCCTTTCGAATTGGGAGAGGAATGGCTTTCCAATTATTGAGCTTTGTTTCTGGTCCAACGAATTGAACTTCTGCGTTGCTACACCCTTCTCCGCCTTCCAACATATTTACATCACTAAACAATTTCTCGAACCTTTCAATTAATTCCTCCTCAGGATTGACCTGGGATTTAGGAATTGTTGTTATCGAGCGATTTTTAGCACCGGTCTTGACAAAAGACTTCGACAGCTGTGGTACTGGTTTTGGAAGAACCCATGCTTGGTGTTTAAAATTCCTGGCCCTTATCACGTCATTGGTGGTAGGTGTGAACCCTAAACCGAATGTTCCCCAGTTCTCGGGGAGAGATACTGGTTGTACAATTCCTTGCAAAGATAAGCCCAGACCTTTGCCGGGTATAAAGCCATTCTTCAGCATTTCATAAGCTACCATGACTGATGCAGAGGATATCTTTGGATTCGAAAGGTGTTTCCCTTCTGGAATTTTCTCCACCAACACCGTGTCTGACACTTGGTATACCCATGGTCCTTAGGTCAGTTTCTGTTCTCTCGACCGGTACAATGGTGCTGTTGTGAGCATTTAAACTTTCCTCTCCATGCACGACTATTTCTTGATGGTCCCATTCAAACTTGACAGCCTGATGTAGTGTTGACGGGACTGCTTTAGCAGCATGGATCCATGGTCGACCCAACAACAAGTTGTACGAAACAGTCATGTCCAACACTTGGAATTCCATTGTGAATTCAACTGGCCCTATAGTTAGTTCCAACACTATGTCGCCAAATGAATCTCTGCTTCCACCATCAAATCCTCGTACGCAGATACTATTCTTTTGGATCCTCTCCTCTTTAATTTTTAGTTTGTTTAAAGTGGAGAGAGGGCATATGTTTGCACTGGACCCATTGTCGACCAATACCCGGGTTACTACGGAGTTTTCACATTTCACGGTGAGGTAAAGAGCTCTGTTGTGCTCGGTACCTTCCACAGGTAATTCATCATCAGCAAATGTAATTCTGTTTGTCTCAAAGATTCTGTTGGCTATTTTGCCCAAATGATTTACAGAGATTTTTTCAGGAATATGAGCTTCATTCAAGATTTTCATCAACGCCAGACGGTGTTCCTCTGAATGGATCAGTAATGACAACAATGAAATTTGAGCGGGGGTTTTCTTTAATTGATCCACAACAGAATAATCATGGAGCTTCATTTTTCTTAAAAACTCCTCCGCCTCTTCTTCCGTCACAACTTTCTTTGTTGGCATTGGATTGTTTTTAGTTTTCCTCAGCTCTTCGGGAGTAAAACATCTTCCCGAACGAGTCAAACCTTGCACCTCACACACTTCTTCCTTGATTTCTTTGCCCTTGTACATTACGGTCACCCGTTCATAGTTCCATGGGATGGCTTTGTTGTTGATGATTGGCAGCTGGATTACAGGTGCAATAATAACCCGATCTGTACGTGCTCCTTCCACGAATACAACGGGTTTGTTAGCAACCCCTGGTACTATCACTTTTGGCCTTTCTTGTTTTGCGGCAACTTTGTTCGATGACCCCTCATCGACTATCATAGACGGTTCATCACCACTTTTGTTCTGTTTAAACACCTGCTTCACTTCCATTAGCTGCTTATCTGGCTTGGTTTCATGAGACTTGATCATCATGACAGTTTGTGACGGCTTCTTTGTCTCCCTATTAGCTTGTATGATTTCTATCATGTTAGCCTCTTGATGAGCTGGCATCGGATTTCTATTGATATTTGGAGCTTCGGGGGTTTGAACCTCGATTTTATTAGTATCAATCAGCTCCTGTATTGCATTTTTCAAATGCCAGCATTTCTCCGTATCATGGCCTGGTGCACCGGAGCAGTATTCACAGCTAATGGTGTAATCCAGATTCTTTGGTGGAGGATTGGGTAGTTTGGATTGTATTGGTCTCAGCATGTCTAGCTGTCTCAACCTGTGGAACAGACTAGTGTAAGACTCTCCCAATGGAGTGTAAGTTTTCTTTTTCTGTTCCCTTTCTCCCTGAATGCTGGCCTAGGCCTGAAACCTAGTCCGAGATAAGCTCGTGGGTAAGTATTTGGTGTGACAGGAGCACGCCAATTGGTGTGAACAGGTGGCTGATTATATGCTTGAGCATGGTTAATGGCAAAATGAGGCTCTGAAGGGTGATAGTAGTGTTGGGATGAGTCATGGTGGTAAGCTGATTGGCGAGGTCGTTGCTAATTATAGTAAAGCGGTGAACCCCTGGGTCCCGGCCAAATTCCTGAATCAACTACGGTTGCTTCTTCCCTCTTCTTTCTTCCGATTCCTCCTACCCCGCCTTGAATAGCTTGAGTAGTTGCCTTAATTGCTGAATAGCTCATGATTTTATTTGTCTTGAGGCCTTCTTCTACCATTCCTCCCATCTTCACTACCTCGTTGAATGATTTTCCAACCGCTGAAACCAAGTGGGCATAGTAAGTGGGTTCCAAGGCTTGGAGGAAGTAGTCTACCATTTCGCTCTCCTTCATATGAGGATCCACTCTTGCTGACTATTCTCTCCACCGAAAACCATACTCTCTGAAACTTTCATTGTGTTTCTTCTCAAATTTGGTCAAAGATAATCGATCTGGGATGATTTCCAGATTGTATTGGAAATGGTATGCGAATGCCTGTGCCAGGTCATCCCAGGTGTACCATCTTCCATGGTCCTGGCGTGTATACCACTCCAAAGCTGATCCGCTTAGACTTTGACTGAAGTAAGCCATCAATAATTCATCCTTTCCCCCAGCTCCTCGCATCTTGCTACAGAAACCCCTTAAGTGGGCTACTGGGTCGTCGTGCCCGCTGTATAGGTCAAATTTGGGCATCTTGAAGCCAAATGGCAATTGTACATTAGGGAATAAGCATAAATATTTGTATGCTACACTGACTTGCCCACCTAATCCCCGCATGTCTCGGAACGATTGTTCTAGTCTTTTGACCTTTCTGAACATCTCTTCTTGTTCAGCATTTTTGGCTGGCTTGTCAATTTCGGTTGGGAGATCAAACCGAGGAGCAGGTGAATTGATTTCGGAGGCTTTGAAGGTGGGCTCCGGGGGGTAATATTGGTTGTCTTGGGCCTGAAATGTAGGCTCACTAGGAGATTTGTGAAATGTAGCAGGGGGAGGTGCTACGAAAACAGGAGTCATAGGTGGAGGAAGGTACGGAACTGGTTTTGGAGGTGGAGACTGTGGTGTCTGAGAGGTGGTGCCTCGGTAGTGCTGATAAATGGGGAAACTTGGGGATAATTCAGTAGTGATATTATCCTGAGTTTGGATTACTGATGGAGCAGGGTTATTTGGGTAAGGTGGGGGTAACTGTCCTGTAGACCAAGCTTGGTACATTTCAGCCATTTGCTGCTTGAGCTTAATCATCTCTTCTTTCATTTTCCCGACATCCATCTCTTCTATCTCCATACCTGTGTCAACATCTGGGATAGACATGCTTTCGGGTATTGGTCCTTTTGATCTTGTGTGATAGTGATAATATGCCAGTATACTCTTTAGAGAAACTAACTGGTTGAATTCTGAAAATGGACAAACTTGTTAGTTTTGAGAGTTTAACACATATATAATCACACGTTGAGATGTAATGCTCCTAGACAAATAATCCCTTTCTATTATGCATTCGCTCGGTTGCTTGTGTCATTCCAGCTTTCTTGAAATTGAAAAATTGTCATTCGCTTTTATTTACTATATATATCTTTATCGTGGTGGTCGAATCTTAGAGATTGCCTACGTATCATGCCAAACATGAATCAGACCTTGCGTAGTTCGGACCAAAGTCAATCATGTTTATTCATTACACAAAGATGGAATTACATTTAAAAAATTTTAAGAAAATAGCTTGAAACACACATACTTAAATTGAAATAAAAGATACAATTCATAACATCTCACAACATGCCCCACTTTCCACTTTTGTTCTCTAATGTTGGATTATCTGCTTCAATGTGGGTCTTGACCTGGATGGCCTCCCAGCGTGCGATACATCCTTTCCAACTCCATTGCTAGATGACGAGCAAAAGTGGGAGCATGCTCTGTAAACCTTTCATAATCCATTCCTTGGCAGTTTACATAACTTTGAGATGTAAAGACTGCCAAGTCGTGGATTTGTGCCCTGAAACCTTGGAGACGTTGGTCTTGTTCTTGCAATTGCTGCTGACGAGTGGTAGCCATATCTCTGACACGGTTTTCACGATCTAGAGATGATTCTAATAGAGCTCGGAGTCTGGCCTGCTCTAATCTTGCTTGCGATCTTTCCCTGTCGAGGTCTTCTTGTTGATATTCTCTATTGCATCTTCTTGCCTCTTCTAGTTGTGCACGAAGCTGGTCTTCTGATCGCATCCAATAGTCTTTTTCCTTCTTGAATTGAGCCTTGTCTTTTTCGGATTTCCTATCTTGGCGTTCCTTGTTAGATCTGGCTTCTTCGTTTAATTGTTGGATCCTTTCTTTTGCTTTGCTCAATTCCCTTTCGTTTTCCGCAAGAATGGAGTCATAATCTTGCATTTTTTCAAAGAGATTGGCGATGGTTTTTTGATCCTTCCAGCTCCTCCTTGGCGTTTCAGAGACTCTTTTCATTTTTTGGAATCGGGTATGAAGATTTTCATTCTCACAAGCTAGACTCTTTTTCTCGCCTTCGGCTTCTTGTTCTTGCAAATCTTTCTCCAAACTGAGGCTTCTTAGATTTTCTTTTAGGGCATGGATAGTTGCTTTGTACCCTTTTTCTTTTTCTCCCCAGATCAACCGCTCTTGGATTTTATCACTGAAGTTTTGAACATGGGGTCTTTTTGTTGGCCTTTTTAGCTCGGGTTCTGGTACATCATCCACGCGAGACCGTTTTTCGAACAACCTTGCATATCCAGGATTTATCTCACCCTTGGTAGCGTCTAGGACTTGAGTATCATTTTTTAAGTATCGGCACCCATTCCATATCTGCTGAAGTAGAGCTTCGGGAATAGTGGCTTCGGGGTGTAATTCGATTACTTGCATACTCAAATCTTCCTCATCAGGAACTATTTGATATCTCCCTAGTTGCCTTAAGACTCTTAGTGGTGCATACGGCTGAATGCTTCTCAATCCCAATAACAGTAGATAACTATTTGAGGTTGACATATGTATTACCTCTCTCATCGGGAGCCATTCCAGAGTCCATTCAATTTGATTTGCCGTTAAATCCTTTAGACGAGATACCCATGCTTCTATCCCTTCTGGAGCTTGATAATTTTTTGTTCTTTCCTCAAAGCTCTCGATGCAATTAGCTTTGTTCGACCCATACTGTATGATCTTGGGTTGTTGTTGGAGATGTTCAATCACCCACATTTGCAACAAAATTTTGCATCCTTCGAAAACTTTCGCTCCTGATTTGCATAAAATCAAAGCCCGATAAATATTTGATAGAATGATGGGGACAAGGGTTTGATTTTCTTTAGTGGTGAGGATTTGCACAACTTTTGCGGTGCGAATATCAATTGTTCGCTCTTTATTTGGGAAGACCATGACTCCTAGAAAAGCCACCATGAAAGCAAATCGACGGTGCATCTGCCAAGTGTCTTTGTTTTGCTTATTAGTAAGGCCTTTCTCATGAATTTCGAACCCATCTGACTTTCCAAACCTGGAATACAAAAAATTGAAGGAACAACATCCATTGATGACATTGCTTTTCCTGATTTGACTGCTGATGTTCAGAAGACCGAAGAATCGATGTATTGAAGGAGCCTTTGTGAATATCAAGCTTTGATTTCTTAAACTTCCGTCAAAACCAACATAGCCAGCTATCTCCTCTAATGTAGGAGTAAGCTCGAAGTCAGAGAAACGAAAAACATTGTGAACAGGGTCCCAGAAAGTTACTAATGCCGTAATCAGATCATCCCGAGGCTCAACTTTCATAATGTCCGTGAGATTTCCCAAATGCTTGACGACCCATTTTTGACCGTCTTCGCCTAAATTATACCACCACATTTGAAGCTGACATAGAAATTCCTCCGTACTTGTGGATGAGGGGCTTTGTGTAGTGCTCATTTTGTATCTGAAATTTAATTTTAATAAAGTCAAAATTTATTTTGGGAAAAATTTTATACTAAAAATTATTTTCGATTTTTTTTTTATTAAATATTTTTGTTTCAAAATTTAAAACTATATTTTTTCGAAAATTTTAAAGCAACCCATTTTATTCCTTGCTTCTTACCATGATTTTATTTAAGCTGGTCAACAAGCATGTTTGAGGCAAATGAATGCACAAGTAACAAGTAGGATGCATCGTGATGGTCTTTTAATTTTGGGTTCACCTGTCCTAGACAGACCCAACCCCTGTGTTGAGTCTCCAAGGCCAAATGCATATGATGCAAATATTCGTTCCTACTAGGGATCAAGTACATGGCTGAGTTATTCTAAGTGTAAAACCTTAGGTTGATTGTTCTAAACCTGGCTTACCCAAACGGACAGTTTGAGCCGAAGCGGGGGTAACGTACCGGGAGCACGAAAGTCTGCCCGGCCTAGTTACTTGTCCCAACTCCGTCTTATTTGGTATGACTTTAACAGAAAGGTGGGTCACGCGCACGTGTACACCATAAATTCAGAAGACTTAGAAAGAAGGGGGTTTCGTAGCAGTTGTATATATTCACAATTCAAATAATATTAAAGTGGTAAAAAAAATTTAGCATATTAGCATATAAATAATTGAAAGTTATATAGTGAGTAAAGCCAATAAAAACAGATACTTTAAGCTCGAATTCTTTAAACCCTGAACCAATGGTTCTGGGTTATAGTACCAACATAGTCCCCAGCAGAGTCGCCAGAGCTGTCGCACCTCCTTTTTGCCGCGCCCGAGGGGCGCGTGGGGAGTTTTCTCCAATTAAAGGACAGTCGAAACGGGATTTGTTTGTTTATTTTAGAGTCGCCACTTGGGAATTTTAAGGCGTCCCAAGTCACCAATTTCAATCCTTGAATCGAGGAGAATATGACTCTGTTTATTATTCTGCGAACCAGAAATCCTGAGTAAGGAATTCTGTTAATCCGGAAGAAGGTGTTAGGCATTTCCGAATTCCGTGGTTCTAGCACGGTCGCTTAACTGTTTTTATTATTGGCTTAATTATCTTGATTTTAAATATGTTGATGTTATCTGATTTTACTACCGCTTATACTTATTGTGATTGAGAACCCTTCTTTGAATCGAATTACGCGTACGTATATTCGTGTTATAAATTTTAAAAATGCAGAATTGTGTCACGCGTACATGTACACGATAGCTTTTTTTTTTTTGGTAATATATTTATTAAACAATCATTTTTTCGGAATTGTGTCGAATCAAGAATATTTGTTTTTCTTGAATAGTGAACCGCACATCTCGGGTTTTTATGACATTAATTTAACGCCTTTGGAAAAATCCTTTTATTAAATATTGTTCGAAATTGCGCGTACGCATAATCCGAAATTTTACTTTTTTAAAAAAAAAATAATCAGGGTACGCGAACGTATCCCTAATTGCGCAAAATATTTGTAATGGTTTAGGGATTTTCCACAAATTGTTAATTATATATATGTATTTCTTTTATGTAAAGATCATGAGAAACTCCTATTTAGAGGCCTATAAATTCTTTGAAAAGAATTTGCAATCTATTAAAGGTTGTTCGTCGATTATGATTTCCGAATATAAGTTATATTCATTCCAACTATTCAAATTCAAAGAACAGAATAAAAATATGATTAATACTATTTTTAAACAGATATGACATATATATATATGCCAAAGAATAAATTGCATATGAAACTGAAAATAAATGATTCATAAAGGAAGGAAATATTTTCCGAGAATTTTCATTATTTACTTAATGCAAATTCTATTTCTAATTATCATTGATGTAAAGTGTGGCGATTTATGCTTGTACATCTCTTTTCATTCTCATATACTCGCTTTTAATCTAATAGGCCTAATTATTTGGTCATTTTGTTTTATGAAGATAGATAAGCATCGAATTTATAGAAAGGGAATTATTATACAAGTTAATTCAACAAAGTTACCTTACATACAACCTAACTGTTTGGCGTAAACATTCATAACGTTTTAACATCATGATGAGCTATACCAACTTACTTTACTCATATGATTATACCTGTCATCATACCATATAATAACTTATACCAACCTAAACAAAATCATATTTGTTACAAGATATTCTACTAATGTAACTTCTTAATCTTTACATTTAGCTAATGGTATTATGGGATGTAATCAATGGCCCATTTTTATGCCTTACTCCCTGTTTTGACAATTCACATATATCTATACCAATGAGATTTCGGAATAGCTAACATTATTACAAAACTTTATATGAATTTTAAAATAAGACAATTTAACTCATAGCTATCAAATTGAATTCACTATTAGTTAACTAACATAAAAAATGAAATTAAAACTAATGAACTTGGACAATTGGAAAATAACATTTCAATTCAAGCTTCATTGATGGGTCATGCTGAAATCTCTTTCCAACTTAAAATTTAAAAGACATATACCTGAAAATGGAGGTAGAAGAAGTAAGTTTCAGCAGTTACAGCGGTAACAAATTCAGTAGAATATACTGATAACACAGTAAATCTGAACAAGAATAGGATTCGAAGAGCCCAGATGCACAGTAAAGTACTTTTAAGAAACACTTCGGATTTTAACTGAACAGTGGAATCACATAAAGTTGAACAGATTCAACACAAGAACAACATTTCAGATTTCAGTTTTTCTTCAGTTTCAAATTCAGTTTGTTTCTGATTTTCTATTTCTGCTGCTGTATCTGTGTGTGAGTGTGTATGTGAGTGTTCTATTTTCTGTTTCCTTCCTTTAAAATCTCAGCCCTCAAAATCTCTTAAAAATTCTCTCTTCAAAAATTTCTCTCTCTGCCTAAAGTCTGTCCAGCTCCTGTATTTATACAGGGATGGTTGCACCCTCTTCATGTTGGATGGACCCTTTCTTTCTTTTAAAAACAGAAAATTTCCATTAAAAAAAACTGTTTTTCCACTTTAAATCCCATTAGGCTAACTTTTCCCTGATTTTTAGCAGCCCATTATCCCTTGTTCCCCATTAGTATCATTAACTAATAGCCATTAACACTACATTATAATACACTAGCCTTAACACCCTGTTTTTTACTGTTTCATTCCCAAAAGTGCCCCTGAAATCCTGATGTTATTACTGAAAAATCAGAACCTACAGCAAAACAGATTCTAAAATCTGTTCAAACTTAGTTATTCTTCTGATTTACAGCTATAACCAATCCTATGATTTTGAGACAGTATATTACATTTCTAATGGCTGATTGACAAAAACTGAATTTAAACAGGGAATTCTCAACTGAATAAAAACAACCTTAACATTATAAAGAACATGCAGGATTATTTCAACTGGAATTCAAAACTGAATTAAAAGCAAACAAATACAGGAGCATTGTCAATATACTGACAATGTCCCGTTTAGAAAACAACAATACAGCATATATTTGAATTCATTAATTCATAAACAAACATGATTTAATTGACGAATACTAATCAATTGACTATTTACAACATTTGTCAATAATTAGTCTAAACAATAGAAGCAGACTGTTTCAGTCAACATTTTCAGAAAATGAAAATTCGTAATATAACTAATCGACGAACTTAATCGAGTCGATTACACACATTGTAAACAATCACAACCAATAGAAACAATTCACATTCTGATCAAGTAGATAGGTAAGAAACAGAAATGACAGAATTAATCAAAACACAAATATTGAAAATTAACAAGCTATTAATACAGACAATAATACACACAAAATAAATAGAAAAATACCTCTGAATTTTAATTTTATTCCGACTCGAACTCAACTTGGATTTCGGATTTTTTGTTTGAAATCAAACTGACCTTAGTCGAAGTATTTTCCACTGAAAATACTTCGACTAAGGTCGATTAAACCTCAATCTTCATCATAATCTGAACCAAATCCGGAAGTTTGGTATTTTTAGGGTTCTTAAAAACTTGATATGGGATTTAACCATTTCTGGTCAGATTCGAGAAGAACCAAACATGACACAATGGTGAGGGTAGCCTAGGGGTCATTTGGTGTTAGTTTGAAACGGATCTGAGTTCGTCCTTGTTTGGTCCGAATCTTCAAAAGAAGATTCGAGAAGTTCAGAGCTGATTCGAACCAAACAAACGATAGATCCATACTTAGGGTGACTAGGGGAAGCTATGGTGTCGGTTTGGGACAGTTAGGTTTAGATCTGAACTTGGCTCGAATCTTCAAATGAAGATTCGAGAACCTTCAGGGAGATTCGAACCAAGCGGGTAACATATTCGTATAGAGGGTGTTCAGGGGGTTCTGGGGTGTCAAGATGGTGACCGGCGGCGTTGATGCCGCCGGGTTTCAGGCGGTGGAATCCTAGGGCGGCTAGGGTTAGGAGTGGGGGTTTGGGACGATGATGAACAGTGTAGGAAGGGGGGGTGTTCGGTTAGGGGCCGGGGTAAGGTTTGGGGACTTATATAGGGGTGGGGTGGATTGATGTTATCCGTCCGATCAAGTAAGATTATGGGCCAGGATTAATCCACTAATCCGAACGACGTCGTTTGGTCTAAGTTCAGGGTCGGCCTGTATTGGGTCAAAGGGTCGGGTTACGGGTTTCGGGTAAGGGTAGGAGATCTCGTCCGTTGATTGGATTTGATCGAACGGTCCATGCTGAACCATGACTAAACGCTGTCGTATTGACTCTTTTCGGACTGGACCGGACCTGGGCTAAATGGGGGTAATTTGGTTTGGGCTGTTGGGGTAATTAATTCACTTGGGCCTGGATTTTAATCCAGGTCCAATTTTCTTTCACCATTACAATATTTTCTATTTTTATTTAAATTATAAAAAATCCTAATAAAAATTATAAAACACTTTTTAACCTTACACAAAAATATTAATTACTTCATAACAATTATTTAACACATAGTCAAAACATCAATCACACAATGAAACATTTGAAATAGAACCAATGCAAATTTTTGTGATTTTATTTAAATTATCTCTTAAATGTATAATTAAATCCTATATGCATGCAACATGTATTTTATTTTATTATGACAAAAATAAACATTTACGGACATAACACAAATATTTAATACCACGCAAATTCAGAAATTACACAATAAAAGAAATTTATTTTATTTTGGAGTAGTTTTTCGTAAGGCAAAAATCACGTGCTCACACTACATACAGACAGTAAAAGAAAGAAGACTACATTAAATTACAACTTCAAATCTTTCTCATTTTTGCATTCATGCTTCGAGTGGCATACAAGATGAACCAGTGTATCAGTTGTGTACCTAGTATTTGGAAAGCAAGGAAAGAAGATGAAGATCAGTAGAAGCAGCAGTAGTGTAAATACACAGCAACAGCAGCAACCCAACAACAACAAATTCGAACCAGATTCAAGGCCCAGAAAACTTTGAAGAAAAACCGAACAACTCAATAGAACAAACCCAAAAGTTTGTAAACAAACTAAACAGCAACAACCCACGCGTGTATTAAACTTGAAAACTAAACACATTTCTCACTTTATTTTTTTTTGTTTTCTCTTTTTAAACTCTCCAACACTCTCTTAGGATTTTCAGAATGTCTTCCTCTCTTTCTAAGTAAGTCTTTTTAGTTCAAGTCTTTTCTCTCAAGTCTTAAAGCCCCCCTTTAAAATGTATCAAATGACTCTATTTATAACAAGACTCTTGTCTTGAATCCCCAACCTCAAACATTCCCCCAATTGCATGCTTTGTCCCCACTAATTAATGTTTTCTTTATTTTAAACCTTGTCCCCCATGCTTAACATAAATAATTACATTATTCTCACCCCACTACATTATGGCTTGTCCCCATTATATTAAACAATTATATCAACCCCCACCCCATTACATCTTATCCTCCATGCTTAACATAAAGAATTACATTATTCCCCCAATAATTTATGTCTTGTCCCCCATTATATTAAATAATTGTTCAAATGTTTAATCCCAAAAATACCCCTCCGACCTTACTGAAATTACCATTTTACCCCTGAACGTACTGCAAATTACCAAACTACCCCCATCAGCTATAACCAATCACCTAATCAATCTCAATCAAAATACAGCAAATATGACCAATTTCTAAACGAATTTCAACAATAAATCTCATGAACACATTGAATCATACAGTTTCAAATTAATGGGAATAAGTTAACCATATTGGGAACCAATCCTGGTTAACTTGGACCAAAAATGAATGAGCAAAGAGACAACAATATGAACAACAAAATATATGATTCAAACTAAATCAACAATCAAAAACCAAAACATAAACTCACATTAAATCACTCGATTAAAAACGAACTTCAAACAAAGATGAACATGAATTAAATCTATTTTAAACAACAAACATGACGGATTCAAATGATTTAACCAACATTAACAATTTCTGAAAAAATACATAACAACACATGAAACAAACTGAAGAAATAATTAATTAAATTTCAATTTGAATCTAACGATATTAAACTAACATGAACAAACCGAAAAATTAACAAAACGACAAACACGAACAAAACAAGAATCAAACATTTACCGATTTTAGATTCGAGAATATTAAAACAAAATACGGATAAAAGTGAAACTCAAAACCCACTAACCGGATCGAAACGACGAAGAACTTGAATGAGAACAAATTTGTCCGGAAATGATTATCGCACCAAGCCTGCCAACGACGTAACGGATCTTGAATTCAACGACAAACTCACCTTCCTTTTTACTTTGACGAACTCAAAACAACACACAATGACCTCGACGGATTGAAACTGAAGATCGTCGAGCAACAGTTGTTTGTGGTTGAGCAGTGGCCACCATGGATGTTGAACGAAGCTAGACGAAGCAGTAGCATCGAGCAACAACAACACGGACGAGACCAAGGCAGCAGCAATATGATAGAGCAGCAGCGGGCAGCAGCGGCGTGAACTGGGATCATGGTCGTCGAGCAGCAGCAGCCATGGTGAACTGCCTGAAGCTGCGACTGGAAAGGAAGAAGCAACAGCGATGGTGGACGCAGTAGTTGTTGTTGCTGTGTCGTCGAGCTGGAGGTCGTTTGGGACGTGAATGCTTGGGTTTTGGTGGAGGTCAACGAGGCAGATGGGGGGGTGAAGGAGGCAGTCGTGGGGTTTCGCTTGAAGCTAGGGCTTGGAGGAGTAGAAGAAGAAGAAAACGCAGCAAAGGGGGTGGTCGTTTGGAGCTGGTTCAAAGATGAAAGGAGAGGGCAGCCATGAACGAGCTTCGAGCTCGACATGGAGAAAACGAGCTTCGTGGTGGTGAGGCGATGAAGAAGACGCAGCAGTGGTATCGGGGTCATTTGGTGTGGCTATGGAGGTTCAATGACGGGGGAAAGGGCAGCAGCCATGGCTACTTGGAGTTTTTTGGGTCTTTGGGATGGTGAAGGAGAAGAGAGAAAGAGAGGGGGCGGATGGGATTTTTAGGGTTTTTTCTTGTTTTTTGTTTTTGTCAAATGTAAGATAGGGGGGTGTTGGGTATTTGGGTTATGGATCGGGTCGATCCGGTTTGAAATGGGCCGGGTCATGGGAAAGGTTGGGTATTTTTTGGGCTTGTGGCTTGAATTTGAAGAAGAGCCCAATTTCGATTTTCTTTATATTTTTGCTCTCTTTTCTTCTTTTATTTTTCTAAAACTAAATTCTAAAAATCCTTAAATTATTATTAAGTTATAAAAGCGCAAATTAACTCCCAATAACAATTAACGCACAATTAAGTAATAATTAAGCATAAAATTGTACATTTGGACATTAAATGCTAAAAATGCAAAAGATGCCTATTTTTGTACTTTGCAATTTTTGTAAAACAAACTTAATTACTAACAATTGTAGAATTAAATCCTACATGCAAAATGCGACATATTTTTGTATTTTTTATTAATTTAACAAATAAACATGCACAGACAAATACAAATAATTATCCAAAAATGTCACAAAAATTCTCAAAATTGCACACTAAGAAAAATCGTTTTATTTTGAATTTTTTGGGAGTAATTCTTTCATAGGGCAAAAATCACGTGCTTACAGCTGCCCCTCATTGCCCGAAGACACGAAGGGTTTTTGTGCAAAGATAAAGTGAGCGATTTTTGCCCATCCGAGTACTCCGTTCGAAGCATTTTTTTGAAAAAGATTTAACCGAACCTTTACTTCAAAGGTTTCCTACATATCCCTGGCTAGAGGGGAATCAGGTTAATGTAGTTCGGGAAGTTTTGATAGCTGGGACTACTATGGGATTGCAATGTCACTGCTGTTGCATGCTATTACCACTGCTTACCGATCTCCTTGTTACACCGTGCTTAAAAGAAAACAAGAAGCTAGGCTAGACTATGGATCATAAGATCTCATCTATGTTCAAATTGTTCTTGTTGCCTTGCTTTCTTGCCGGCTTGTGTTTCCTCCGGTGCTTTTCTTCCGTGAATTTGGGGATGACACTGGCCTTTTGCCTTTCTGAATACCAGTTTTCATCATTTTGTTCGGTCCGCTGGGGATATGGCTTCCTTCATTAAGCTTTTCGGCGGTTCCTCTGGGGATACAGCTTTCTTCATCAGATTTGTTATGCTAGGCATAATTTACTGTTCACATGCCGCTTTCTTTCAAGACGCGTTTTTTCTTCCTTTTGACTCATGCGCTTGAATTTGTGATGGGACCTCTTGTTGCAACCTTCTGCTTTTCGGTGCTGGGGATTTTTATTGTTTCCTGCTGGGGATTCCTATGGTAACCCTCTGCTTTCCAGTGGGTTACTGATTTCAAGATCTGTAGTATAGGACTGAAAAGTATTCCTCTCTTTATACAAGTTAGGCGCCTGACATGGAATAAAAATAAAAATGTGTACCCTCATTATACTGGTGGGCGACCTAGGACATGAAATATGTACCCTCATTATACTGGTGGGCGACCTAGGACATGAAATGTAAAGACTGAAATGTATACCCTCATTATACTGGTGGGCGACCTAGGACATGAAATGTAAAGACTGAAATGTATACCCTCATTATACTGGTGGGCGACCTAGGACATGAAATGTAAAGACTAAAATGTATACCCTCATTATACTGGTGGGCGACCTAGGACATGAAATGAAAAAACATAAATGTATTTGAATTTGTTTCCTCGTTCCTCCGAGAAAATTTTTAACAATGGCAGAAAATTTTCTGCTGGTGGGCGACCTAGGACATGAAATGTAAAGATTGAAATGTATACCCTCATTATACTGGTAGGCGACCTAGGACATGAAATGTAAAGACTGAAATGTATACCCTCATTATACTGGTGGGCGACCTAGGACATGAAATGAAAAGACTGAAATGTATACCCTCGTTATACTGGTGGGCGACCTAGGACAGGAGATGAAAACAGAAATGCATACCCTCATTATACTGGTGGGCGACCTAGGATATGAAATGTAAACACTGAAATGTATACCCTCATTATACTGGTGGGCGGCCTAGGACATGAAATGTAAAGACTGAAATGTATACCCTCATTATACTGGTGGGCGACCTAGGACATGAAATGAAAAACAGAAATGTATACCCTCATTATACTGGTGGGCGACCTAGAACATGAAATGTAAAGACTACAAAGTATTCCTCTCGTTATACAGGTGGGCGCCTGTCTTCAACAACAACTTTGAAAATAAAATCCTATTTGAGGGCGGATGAACCCAGGACATGAAATGAAAAATAGAAATGCATACCCTCATTATACTGGTGGGCGACCTAGGACATGAAATGTAAACAAAAATGATATGCCCGCATTATACTGGTGGGTGACCTAGAATATGAAATGAACAGACACAAGTGTATTCCCGCATTATACTGGTGGGTGACCTAGAACAGAAATGAAAAGACAGAAATGTATTCCTCTCGTTATTCAGGTGGGCGCCTGTCTTCAAAACTTGAAATAAAAAGACTGAAACCAACATATCCTATTTGAGGGCGGATGAACCCAACATATCCTATTTGAGGGCGGATGAACCCAACATATCCTATTTGAGGGCGGATGAACCCGACATATCCTATTTGAGGGCGGATGAACCCGACATATCCTATTTGAGGGCGGATGAACCCAACATATCCTATTTGAGGGCGGATGAACCCAACATATCCTATTTGAGGGCGGATGAACCCAACATATCCTATTTGAGGGCGGATGAACCCAACATATCCTATTTGAGGGCGGATGAACCCAACATATCCTATTTGAGGGCGGATGAACCCAACAATATCCTATTTGAGGGCGGATGAACCCGACATATCCTATTTGAGGGCGGATGAACCCGACATATCCTATTTGAGGGCGGATGAACCCAACATATCCTATTTGAGGGCGGATGAACCCGACATATCCTATTTGAGGGCGGATGAACCCAACATATCCTATTTGAGGGCGGATGAACCCGACATATCCTATTTGAGGGCGGATGAACCCGACATATCCTATTTGAGGGCGGATGAACCCGACATATCCTATTTGAGGGCGGATGAACCCGACATATCCTATTTGAGGGCGGATGAACCCGACATATCCTATTCGAGGGCGGATGAACCCGACATATCCTATTCGATGGCGGATGAACCCGACATATCCTATTCGAGGGCGGATGAACCCGACATATCCTATTCGAGGGCGGATGAACCCGACATATCCTATTCGAGGGCGGATGAACCCGAAATATCCTATTTGAGGGCGGATGAACCCGAAATATCCTATTCGAGGACGGATGAACCCAACATATCCTATTCGAGGACGGATGAACCCAAAATATCCTATTCGAGGGCGGATGAACCCAACATATCCTATTCGAGGGCGGATGAACCCAACATATCCTATTCAAGGGCGGATGAACCCGACATATCCTATTTGAAGGGCGGATGAACCCGACAAATCCTATTCGAGGGCGGATGAACCCGACATATCCTATTCGAGGGCGGATGGACCCAAAATATCCTATTCGAGGGAGGATGGACCCAACATATCCTATTCGAGGGCGGATGAACCCAACATATCCTATTCGAGGGCGGATGAACCCAACATATCCTATTTGAGGGAGGAAGAACCCGACATATCTTATTTGAGGGCGGATGAACCAAACATATCCTATTTGACGGCGGATGAACCCGACATATCCTATTTGAGGGCGGATGAACCCCACATATCCTATTTGAGGGCGGATGAACCCCACATATCCTATTTGAGGGCGGATGAACCCAACATATCCTATTTGAGGGCGGATGAACCCAACATATCCTATTTGAGGGCAGATGAACCCAACTTATCCTATTTGAGGGCATATGAACCCAACATATCCTATTAGAGGGCAGATAAACCCGACATATCCTATTTGAGGGCGGATGAACCCGACATATCCTATTTGAGGGCGGATGAACCCAACATATCCAATTTGAAGGCGGATGAACCCAACATATCCTATTTGAGGGCGGATGAACCCAACATATCTTATTTGAGGGCGGATGAAACTGACATTTCCTATTTGAGGGCGGATGAACCCGACATATCCTATTTGAGGGCGGATGAACTCCACATATCCTATTTGAGGGCGGATGAACCCTACATATCCTATTCGAGGGCGGATGAACCCGACATATCCTATTCGAGGGCGGATGAACCCGACATATCCTATTCGAGGGCGGATGAACCCGACATATCCTATTCTAGGGTGGATGAACCCGACATATCCTATTTGAAGGCGGATGAACCCGACATATCCTATTCGAGGGCGGATGAACCCGACATATCCTATTCGAGGGCGGATGAACCCGAAATATCCTATTCGAGGGCTGATGAACCCGAAATATCCTATTCGAGGGCTGATGAACCCGAAATATCCTATTCGAGGGCTGATGAACCCGAAATATCCTATTCGAGGGCGGATGAACCCGACATATCCTATTCGAGGGCGGATGAACCCGACATATCCTATTCGAGGGCGGATGAACCCGACATATCCTATTCGAGGGCGGATGAACCTGACATATCCTATTCGAGGGCGGATGAACCCGACATATCCTATTCGAAGGCGGATGAACCCGACATATCCTATTCGAGGGCGGATGAACCCAAAATATCCTATTCGAGTGCGGATGAACCCAAAATATCCTATTCGAGGGCGGATGAACCCAAAATATCCTATTCGAGGGCGGATGAACCCAAAATATCCTATTCGAGGGCGGATGAACCCAAAATATCCTATTCGAGGGCGGATGAACCCAAAATATCCTATTCGAGGGCGGATGGACCCAAAATATCCTATTCGTGGGCGGATGGACCCAACATATCCTATTCGTGGGTGGATGAACCCAACATATCCTATTCGAGGGCGGATGAACCCAACATATCCTATTTGAGGGCGGATGAACCCGACATATCCTATTCGAGGGCGGATGAACCCGACATATCCTCAAAACTTGAAAATGTCTTACCTCAAAACTTGCTGGGGATAACACTGCTGGGGAATTTATTTCTTACCTGTTGGGGGATAAATTGTTATCAGCTGGGGATAACGCTGTCGAGGATAACACTGCTGGGGGATTTTGATTCCTTCAGAACTAGTGCTTCACTCTTCGGAAGGCTACTGGGAATGATACTGGCCTTTTGCTTTTTCCGAGCACAAGTTTCATCCTTTTGTTCTGTCCGCTGGGGAACAACTTCTTTTATTAAAACTTGTTATGCTGGGGGTAAAACTAGTTCAAAGACCACTTCCCTTGAGACTGGTGCTATCTTTATTCTTCCCCGAATGGGTATCTGACTTCCAAAAAAATTTCTAAATGAAAGGAAATCTTTCTGCCCCAGTTTGACGGCCTCCCTTATGGCATGCCTTTCCTCCATCAATTCCATTTCCTTTTAAGATTCGATTGTGGTGGTTGGTTGTGATACTCCTACTGGGGATGACTTTTCCCTTTCTCCTTCCCTATTCTGTGTTCCAAAAAACTTGCTGGGAATGATCCCTTTCTGCTGGGGATATCCCTCTTCTTTTGTGGAATAGTTCGGAAACCGAGCTTTTAGTCTCGTATGAATTTCCCAAATCATGTATATTGCTCTTCTTGATTTGTCCCCGGGCCTTGGCCTTGAGGTTTATAACCTTTGATTTCGGCAAGGATATCCCTCTTGACATTCGTCAATCCTTTTGTCAATTCCCTTTTGTTGGGGATATCTTTCTTGACACTGGCCTCGCGCTTGTTCCTTGCTGACTATACCACTTGGATGTACTAGTCAGATCTCATCTTGTATAATTGGAAAGCTGATGGCAGATTTTGAAGTCATTTCTCACTTGTTCTGACCAAACAGACTCTACTGGGGAATTTTTCTATGAAAGTAGAAAGATAAACAAAAAGGGAACCGAATAAAAGACAAAGGAAAAAGATGACTCTTTAACAAGATAAACTATAAATAAAAACCTATCAAATGCAGATACCGACTCTAATGGTCATGACATGCGCATGTGGCCTATCGTCTACCGTCAATCGTTTTTCAAGATCTTTGCTTGGCGATTCCCTATCTGATTCTCAATCTTATTCGACTTGTAGTGCCCAAAGGGTTTTCACTATCAAGCCTCTCTCATTTTGGTTTTTCTCTCAGCTTTCATCGCCTTATGGTGCCCATGAAGATTTTCACCGATAAGACTCTCTCATTTGTATCACTTTCCAGTTGGGGATTTGGAGTGTTGCCGATATGATTCTCTCTGCTGGAGATTAGAGTCCTTTCTGTTGTGGAACAGAGTGTTATGTTCACCGGTAAGACTCTCATTTGTCTAACTTGGCATCTTTTGCAAACTGATCAAAATGTCTTTCTTTGGACCGTAATGTGGGGTTTTGGATAGGGCTAGAAAGAAAGGGTATTAAAGGCTCAAAAACAAATCAGTTTGGGGTTCAAAGTTACAACCTTCGAAACCATATTTGTTTACAACAAGCGCAATCCTTGCCCCAATTTCTAGCTTGGGGATTTTTTCTTTTTGTTATACTATGTTACACTATGCATACTATGCACATTATGTACCCTATGACCGAGCCGTGATGCGCCTACGTATCCTCTTTGAGGAATCAGGTCAAACGTAGTTCCCAATTCCTCTTTTTTCATTTACCTATTATTTTATTTTCTTTTCTTTCTTTTTCTTTTCTCTTTTTTTTCGTTTTGTTGTTTTCTTTTTTTTTTCTTCTTTTTTTTTTCTTTTGTTTACATGTCATGCTTGCGTTTTCTAGTCGTTTCTACTGATTCCGAACGAGGGGTACGAAAGAAAAACAATAAGGCTCAAAAGGGGTTAACGAAGGATAAAGTGTTTAGGTAGCAGAACAAAATGCCTTCGTCATTCCAGTCTTCAAAACATGCCCAGTGCAAATAACACATTTAAACAAAGATTTGTAGCCTCTTCCGATGGTGCTAGACTTGACAATTATATTCACACATTTGCTTTTTCCTTTGTCATTTCTAAAGCACCGTTGGGCGACACTCTCACTCTCGACCCTCATGCCAATTTGGCGAATCTTTCTTTTAGCGGTTTTCTTTGTGTTTTACTTGCCCTAGTTCCGTATGACTCGAGCTCCGATAAACCCAAACCGTCCTTATTTTTTTAAAATGTTCTGATCACCTTTCCGGGGTTTTATGATTAACTTTAAAGACTAGGCCCAAACTGTGTGCGCATGTCATGTCACTGGAATCGGCGCTGAACAAAAATGATAAAAGGACTAAACAAATAGATGACTGGAAATAATAAAAGACCGGATTTTGAATTAGACTACCGGTGAAATGGTTTGAAAACAAAACAAACAAAAACAAACCAGAATAAAATCCTAAAACAACCTGGACAAACTTAAACAAACCGCTATGACAAAACGGAAAGATAAGACAGTTTGACACAAGACAATATCCGAATTACAACCCTAATAATCCGAACAATAGAAATCACAACAAAATAAGCCACCACAAGCTTCTCTCTTGCTAACCAAGGAACGGAGCGCCATCCCACTTTATCAAAATTGGCATCTTAGCCACTGAGCTTCGCATCAGTATTGTCCAGACCATTGCCAACTTCAATATCATCAACCTTAGTCAACAATTCCCCAATAGGATTCGAGTGATTTTGTCATAAGGCCTAATCCCCGCAAAGTGTGTATCATGATGTGCAGGTAAAGGATTCCGCGCGATATTCTGGGTGTCATTGTCCGGCTTACCATAAACCAACCACCTTAAATTTCTTTGCGATTCAAAACAAAACATGTTAGAATGGACTCAGTCGGTCCTCATTATTAACAACATTTTTTTTCCTTTTTTCTGTTTTTTTTCCTTCGATTTTTTTCATTTTTTTTCATTTTTTTCCATTCTTTTTCATTCTTTTTTTCATTCTTTTTTCATTCTTTTTCATTTTTTTTTCTTTTTTGTCGTGGTCGAATCTTATGGAGATTGCCTACGTATCATGACCCCTCATGAATCAGACCTTGTGTAGTTCGGACAAAATGAAAGGTAACAACAATGAAACATTTTTTTTCTTTATCAATTTTCATAATAAAACAAACTGGGTTTCAAAGGTTTGAAGGTGACCTACAAACTCGAAAATCAAACAACCCACATATTCTAATCAAAAGATTTACAAACTCCAAAAACAAATGGTCAACTTCCTTTCTCCATTTGACAAATGCAATCGAACGGTTATTTTTTGCAAATGTGGCCCCTTCCAAATTTCACATGAATTTTGAGGCCGGGGAGGATTATTTTATGACATTTTACAAACGTGTTCGTTCTTTTACGAAAATAGCCTTTCAACAACTGAAAGATACTCTAAGGCTATTTCGGCAAGAACGGTTTAAGACGCGGCCGAAGCTGGCTCGGCTTATTTTTGACTAAAAATCCAAACGGTATTCACCTGACCGCTGACTCTTTGTTTTTTTCAAATTATAATAAAAACCTAGTGTTGCAAACACGGCCCTTCAGCGCCTCAGGGACGAAGATTTTTAAGGCTGTGTGGGTCAACTGGACCAAATCTAAAACAATGACCCAAAGGTGGTTGTTTATGCAAAGTCAGCCCTCCGGCGTCCCTTTCGGGAACATTCGGCTATGTCTTGATAAAACAGCGTCACCCGACTTCTTAAAAATTTGACATATATATATTTTTGCTATTTTTGTGAAAGGGGAGGTTGGACATTACCCGACTTATTTATGACAAAATTAAAATTTTGACATTTATTTGTTTTTGGTTATTTTAGCAAAAGGGGAGGTTGGACCCGATGAAGGTTGCCTACGTATCTCACATCCGGTGAGAATCAAACCCGCGTAGTTCGGGATCATGAATAAAGTAAATAAACTAACCTCTCTTTTTTATTTTTTTTATTTTTGAAGGAAAGACTTATAAAGAAGAAAGAGAGCATTTTTGCAAAGAAAGATTTCTAAAGAATTTTTTTTTTAATTTCGAAAGAAAAACTTCTAAGAAGAAAGAAAATATTTTTGGAATTTTACTTTCAATGAAAGATATGCTTACAAAAATATTTTTGAATTTTGAATTTTCTTTTCAATTTTGAAAGACGAATGAAAATATTTTCGGATTTTTTGGAAGAAATTAAAAGAAAATATTTTTATTTTATTTTTATTTAAAAAAACAATTAAAAAGAGGTCTAAAAAAACTTTTCTAGACTTTTTGGCAAGACAAATACTTTTTGCAACAAATAAAGATATATATATTTATTTTTTTGGAAATAAAGAAAAACTTTTTTGGATTTTTATATATATATATTTGCAACAAATAATAAAACCATGTTCAACGCACGACTCTTTTTTTTTTTTGATATTTTCATAAACAAATAAATAAATAAAACAAACTATTTTAAAAACAAGACTCTTTTTCATTTTCATTTTCATGGTAAGATAAACTATTTTCCTTTTCTATATATATATATATTTTTTTTTTTTTGAAAACAAGACAGAACAACGACTCTTTTTTTCTATTTTTCTTTTGCTTTTAATAAAACAAGCTAATAAGATATTTTTTCATTTTCTCAAAATTTCGGCAGAGTTTTGACATTATTTGGGGCATTGGGTTTTTTTTTTCTAAAATAGGCAATTAACTCTCTACACAGTTACTTCTTTTTCGCAATTTTCCAATATTCCCGATTTTTGAAACCGGTCAGCATGCAAGTCTGAAACAAGTAAATGCATAAAGCACACAAGATGCAGCAGGATGGTCTTTTCACTTCAGGTTGCTAGTCCTAGACGAACCCAACCCCTGTGTTGAGTCCCCTAAGTCAAATGTGCATGATGCAAATAAGCGTTCCTACTAGGGATCCGGCATGTGGCTTTGTTATACTAGGTTCAGAACCTGGGTATTTGTTCTAGACCTGGCTTACCCGAGCGGACAGCTCGAGCCGAGGGGGGCAGCGTACCGGGAATACAGAAGCTTCACCGGCTTAGCAACTTGTCTGAACCTCGTTCTAAATTGGGATTTGACACTATACAGAAAAGAAGTCGTACGAAGTACACCCTTCTTCATGATTCAGAAGACTCAGAGAGGATATGGGTTTCGGCACAGTTTATATACAGTTCACAAAATATCAAAGCGGTAAAAGCAGTTAGTTAGCACATTAAGCACAGATCATGTAACAAAATCAGATAAAGCTAAACATAACAATTTATTCTAAGCTCGATTTCTAACCCTGAACCAGTGGTTCTGGGTATTCTTCCCCAACAGAGTCGTCAGAGCTGTCACACCTCCTTTTTCCGTCCCCGCGAGGGGTGAAGAAGTTTTTTCCAATTAAAGGACAATCGAAATGGGATTTGTTTGTTTATTTCAGAGTCACCACTTGGGAGATTTAGGGTGTCCCAAGTCACCAATTTAATCCCGAATCGAGGAAAAGAATGACTCTGTATTACAGTCCGCGAACCAGAAATCCGGATAAGAAATTCTGTTAACTCGGGAGAAGGTGTTAAGCATTCCAGAGTTCCGTGGTTCTAGCATGGTCGCTCAACTATCATATTCGGCTTGTTTATCTGATTTTATACAATTATGCGCTCATGTGCAAGTTTTAACTCCTTACCGCTTTTATCATTATATTTTTAAAAGAATGTGAACATCGTTTAAAAACATGTCTTTGGATTGCATCACATGAAATGCACCCGCAATCCAGAACACCTTTTTATTCAATGTTTTGGGATTTGGATTTGGGTCGCATGAAATGCACACCCGAGTTTAAGAAGGTAAGATTATTAAAATGCGCGCCTAACGTGATTAGCATATTTATTATTTTGGGTAAGGCCGTGGAGTTCGCTAAGCGGCCGATCCCGAGTTCTAAATAATTAAAGCATACATTTTGTGAGGGCCCCGCAATCTGTGCGTTTTATTTGGCGAGGCTCGTCTCATTTTATTTAAAAGGATAAACCTATAGTAACTACATTTTTTCTATTAAGTTCGTTTTCTAAAATAAATGAAGAAAAAGGTCCTACTTGATTTACATACTTTCGAGTTATTATAGTTAAGTTTCGAAAGTGAGTTGTTTAAAGAGTTTACATGGCAACACATAGAACATTCTACATACAGACAGTAAAAGAAAGAAAAGACTACATTAAATTAAAACTTCAAATCTTTCTCATTTTTGCATTCATGCTTCGAGTGGCTTACAAGATGAACCAGTGTATCAGTTGTGTACCTGGTATTTGGAAAGCAAGGAAAGAAAATGAAGATCAGTAGAAGCAGCAGTAGTGTAAATACACAGCAACATCAGCAACCCAACAGCAACAAATTCGAACCAGATTCAAGGCCCAGAAAACTTTGAAGAAAAACCGAACAACTCAATAGAACAAACCCAAAAGTTTGTAAACAAACTAAACAACAACAACCCACGCATGTATTAAACTTGAAAACTAAACACGTTTCTCACTTTGTTTTTTTTTGTTTTCTCTTTTTAAACTCTCTAACACTCTCTTAGGATTTTCAGAATGTCTTCCTCTCTTTCTAAGTAAGTCTTTTTAGTTCAAGTCTTTTCTCTCAAGTCTTAAAGCCCCCCTCTAAAGGTGTCAAATGACTCTATTTATAACAAGACTCTTGTCTTGAATCCCCAACCCCAAATATTCCCCCAATTGCATGCTTTGTCCCCACTAATTAATGTTTTCTTTATTTTAAACCTTGTCTCTCATGCTTAACATAAATAATTACATTATTCTCACCACACTACATTATGTCTTGTCCCCCATTATATTAAACAATTATATCAACCCCCACCCCCATTACATCTTGTCCTCCATACTTAACATAAAGAATTACATTATTCCCCCAATAATTTATATCTTGTCCCCCATTATATTAAACAATTGTTCAAATGTTTAATCCCAAAATACCCCTCCGACCTTACTGAAATTACCACTTTACCCCTGAACGTACTGCAAATTACCAAACTACCCCCATCAGCTATAACCAATCACCTAATCAATCTCAACCAAAATACAACAAATATGACCAATTTCTAAACGAATTTCAACAACAAATCTCATGAACACATTGAATCATACGGTTTCAAATTAATGGGAATAAGTTAACCATATTGGGAACCAATCCTGGTTAACTTGGACCAAAAATGAATGAGCAAAGAGACAACAATATCAACAACAAATCAAAAACCAAAACATAAACTCACATTAAATCACTGGATTAAAAACGAACTTCAAACAAAGATGAACATGAATTCAATCTATTTTAAACAACAAACATAACGGATTCAAATAATTTAACCAACATTAACAATTTTTGAAAAAATACATAACAACACATGAAACAAACTGAAGAAATAATTAATTAAATTTCAATTTGAATCTAACGATATTAAACTAACATGAACAAACCGAAAAATTAACAAAACAACAAACACGAACAAAACAAGAATCAAACATTTACCGACTTTAGATTCGAGAATATCAAAACAAAATATGGATAAAAGTGAAACTCAAAACCCACTAACCGGATCGAAACGACGAAGAACTTGAATGAGAACAAATCTGTCCGGAAACGATTATCGCACCAAGACTGCCAACGACCTAACGGATCTTGAATTCAACGACAAACTCACCTTCCTTTTAACCTTGACGAACTCAAAACAACACACAACGACCTCGACGGATTGAAACTGAAGATCGTCGAGCAGCAGTTGTTTGCGGTTGAGCAGTGGCCACCATGGATGTTGAACGAAGCTGGACGAAGCAGCAGCATCGAGCAACAACAACACGGACGAGACCAAGGCAGCAGCAACGTGATGGAGAAGCAGCAGCGTGAACTGGCATCATGGTCATCGAGCAGCAGCAGCAATGGCGAACTGCCTGAAGCTACGACTGGAAAGGAAAAAGCAACAGCGATGGTAGACGCAGTAGTTGTTGTTTCTGTGTCGCCGAGCTGGAGGTCGTTTGGGACGTGAATGCTTGGGTTTTGCTGGAGGTCGATGAGGCAGCTGGGGAGGTGAAGGAGGCAGTCATGGGGTTTCTCTTGAAGCTAGGGCTTGGAGGAGTAGAAGAAGAAGAAAACGCAGCAAAGGGGGTGGTCGTTTGGAGCTGGTTCGAAGATGAAAGGAGAGGGCAGCCATGAACGAGCTTCGAGCTCGACATGGAGAAAACGAGCTTCGTGGTGGTGAGGCGATGAAGAAGACGCAGCAGTGGCAGCGGGGTCGTTTGGTGTGGCTATGGAGGTTCGATGACGGGGGAAAGGGTAGCAGCCATGGCTACTTGGAGTTTTTTGGGGTCTTTGGGATGGTGAAGGAGAAGAGAGAAAGAGAGGGGGCGGATGGGATTTTTAGGGTTTTTTCTTGTTTTTTGTTTTTGTCAAATGTAAGATAGGGGTGTTGGGTATTTGGGTTATGGTCCGGGTCGACCGGGTTTGAAATGGACCGGGTCATGGGGAAGGTTGGGTATTTTTTGGGCTTGTGGCTTGAATTTGAAGAAGAGCCCAATTCCGATTTTCTTTATATTTTTGCTCTCTTTTCTTCTTTTATTTTTCTAAAACTAAATTCTAAAAATCCTTAAATTATTATTAAGTTATAAAAGCGCAAATTAACTCCCAATAACAATTAACTCACAATTAAGTGATAATTAAGCATAAAATTGTACATTTGGACATTAAATGCTAAAAATGCAAAAGATGCCTATTTTTGTACTTTTCAATTTTTGTAAAACAAACTTAATTACTAACAATTGTAGAATTAAATCCTACATGAAAAATGTGACATATTTTTGTATTTTTTATTAATTTAACAAATAAACATGCACAGACAAATACAAATAATTATTCCAAAAATGTCACAAAAATTTTCAAAATTGCACACCAAGGAAAATCGTTTTATTTTGAATTTTTTGGGAGTAATTCTTTCATAGGGCAAAAATCACGTGCTTACAGTAAGTGTTGCCACAAAAACTTACGAATGGTCCCATAAAGTCTATCCTCCAAACATCAAAAATGTCAACCTCTAGAATCGTGTTAAGGGGCATCTCATCTTTCTTCAAAATCCCTCCGGCACGTTGGCATTCATCCACATCTTTTCACAAAGTCACCGGCATCCTTGAACAACGAAGGCCAATAGAAACCACAGCTCAACACTTTAGACGCCGTCCTCGCCCCGCCATGATGGCCACCATAGGGCGAAGAGTGACAAGCTTCCACAATACTCAATTGCTCTTCTTCGGAAACACACCGGCGAATTACACCATCGGTGCAAATTTTGAAAAGATACGGCTCATCCCAATAGTAGTCCAAGCAATCCCGCTTGAGCTTCTTCCTTTGGTTAGAAGAGAGCTCATACGGAACCACACCGGTAACAAGATAATTGGCAATGTCGGCAAACCATGGCATGTCTAGCATTTAAACCGAGAGGAGTTGTTCATCCAAAAAAGCATCATTTATCTCAAGGCCGTCCAAAGGCCTCCCTTCCTCCTCCAATCGAGACAAGTGGTCCGCCACTTGATTTTCACTACCCTTTCTATCAACAATCTCCAAATCAAATTCTTGAAGAAGAAGCACCCATCTCATTAACCTTGCTTTAGAATCTTTCTTCGTCATCAAATACCTAAGGGCGGCGTGATCGGTATGAATAATCACTTTGGCCCCCATAAGGTATGGGAGAAACTTCTCCATGGCAAAATCAATGGCAAGCAATTCCTTCTTGGTGACCGTGTAGTTCCTTTGAGCTTCATTCATTGTCTTACTTGCGTAGTACACCGGATGGAACATTTTGTTGATTCTTTGGCCCAAGACAGCCCCTACCGCAACATCACTAGCGTTGCACATGAGCTCAAAGGGCAAGCTCCAATTTGGTGCAGTAATGATGGGGGTACTCGTCAACTTTTGCTTTAGAAGCTCGAAAGCCTCCATACATTTCTCATCGAACACATATTTGGCATCTTTCTCTAGCAATTTACACAATGAGTTAACTACCTTAGAGAAGTCTTTGATGAATCTTCGGTAGAAACCCGCGTGACCAAGAAAACTCCTCACCCCTTTGATAGAAGTAGGGGGAAGGAGCCTTGAGATAACCTCAATTTTCGCCTCATCAACCTCAATCCCTCTTTTTGAAATTTTGTGACCCAATACAATTCCTTTTTCTACCATAAAATGGCATTTCTCCCAATTGAGAACCAAGTTTGTGTCTTCACATCGGGCCAACATACGATCCAAGTTTTGCAAGAAATCACCAAATGAGTCCCCAATCACACTAAAATCATCCATGAAGACCTCCAAAATGTCCTCCACCATGTCGGTGAATATTGCCATCATACATCATTAGAAGGTCGTCGGTGCATCGCATAATCCAAATGGCATTCGAGAGAAGGCGAATGTGCCATAAGAACATATGAAGGTTGTCTTTTCTTGGTCTTCCGGGGCAATAAGAATTTGGTTATAGCCTGAATACCCATCCAGAAAACAAAAGAAAGCCCGGCCCGCAAGACGATTAAGCATTTGGTCCAAGAACGACAATGGGAAATGATCCTTTATAGTCACCTTGTTCAATTTCCGGTAGTCCATGCATACCCTCCAACCCGTCACCGTACGAGTCGGAATAAGTTCATTGTTGTCATTGGTCACCACCATCATTCCTCCCTTCTTTGGCACACATTGTACCGGAGAAGTCCACGAACTGTCAGAAATTGGATACAACACACCGGCGTCAAGCCACTTGATGACTTCCTTTTTAACCACCTCTTGCATGGCCTCATTGAGTCTCCTTTGATGTTCAAGAGACGGCCTAGCATCCTCCTCCAATATTATCTTGTGCATGCAAAACGCGGGGCTAATACCCTGAATATCCGCCAAGGTCCATCCAATCGCCCGCTTGCGCTTTTGAAGAACCGCCAAGTGGCATCAACCTGCACGGTAGTCAAGCAAGAAGAAAGAATAACCGGCAAAGTGAAATTAGGACCAAGAAATTCATACCTAAGGTGAGGAGGAAGTGGTTTCAACTCCAACACCGGTGGCTCCTTAATAAATGGCTTGGTGGGAGGAGTTTTGCGATTTTCAAGATCAAGAGATAACTTCCTCGATTCATAAGAATACGAGCTCATGCCATGTAATGCGTTCACACACTCCACCCTTCTAGTATCATCATCAACATCCATGTTCAATAGCACGTCCTCAACTGGGTCGTCAACATTTGCCATTGCGCTTGTGTCATCCACTATCACCACTGTGACAATGTCAACAAACGAGCACACCTCGGTGCTATTTGGTTGCCTCATTGATTTGAATACGTGGAACACCACCTTTTCATCACCAACACGGAAGGTTAATTCTCCTGCTTCCACATCAACCAAGGCCTTCCCCGTAGCTAGGAAGGGCCTCCCAAGAATAATAGGCACCTCGAAATCCACTTCGCAATCCAAAATTACAAAATCGACCGGTAATATGAACTTATCAACACGAACAAGGACATCATCAATAATTTCCAAAGGCCGCTTCATTGACCGGTCCGCCATTTGAAGCCTCATAGAAGTTGGACGAGGTTGTCTGATTCCCAAGGTCTTGAAGACCGAATATGGCATTAAATTGATACTTGCCCCCAAGTCACAAAGGGCTTTTGCAAAGTCGGCACTTCCAATGGTACATGGGATAGTGAATGCGCCGGGATCCTCAAGTTTTGGAGCCATAGAATGCACAATTGCGCTTACTTGATGGGTCATCTTGATTGTCTCACACTCCATTGATCTCTTTTTTGTAACCAAATCTTTCATGAACTTTGCGTATCCCGGCATTTGCTCGAGTGCCTTCACCAAAGGCACGTTGATAGTCAACCTCTTCATCATTTCAATGAATTTCTTAAATTAGTTGTCACCCTTTTGCTTGGCCAACCGTTGAGGATAGGGCGGAGGAGGTCTAGGTAAGGGTTCCTTGGTTTTTGGCACCACCGGTTCGGGTATATCAATGACGTGTTCCCTAGACGGGTTCACGACCTCTTGAGTCTCATCCTCACCTTCATCAATTTCAATTCTCACATCATCATTTGCACTTGGTTCAACAACATCCTCAACTACCAACGGGATCTCATCATTTTGCAACTCATCTTCATCCACCGTAACTTGGTTTCCTCCTGAGGCATGCACATTACCGCCTCTTCCACTTCGCGTTGTCACTGCCATCACATGATTATTGTGCCCACCCTTGGTATTTACTACTGTATCACTTGGTAGAGCACCCTTTGGGCGAGTATTTAAAGATTGAGAGATTTGGCATAATTGCACTTCCAAGTTCCGGATAGATGTGTTATGCGAAGCTAATTGGGCCTCGGAATCTTGACTCTTTTTCATCATTTGCTCGAACATGCTCTCTATTCGACCCATGTCATTGCCCGACGAACTCGACCCTTGAGATTGAAACGGAGGCGGGTTATTGGGTTGTTGATACATTGGGGGCCTTTGAAAGCCTTGCCCCCTATTACCTTGTCCACTATTGTTGTTCCAACCACCTTGACCACCATTGTTGTTGTTCCAATTGTTGTTCCCATTCCAATTACCTTGATTCCCCGAATTATTGTTCCCCCAATTGCCTCTTTGATTGTTGTTGTAATTCCAATTGCCACCTTGTTGATTGCCCCAATTACCTTGGGGTCTCCATTGTTGATTCCCTTGATTACCTCTATTCCCTTTGTAGTTGTTGACATATTGGACTTCCTCACTTTGGTCATCAAAACCTTCGTTCGAATATCCACCACCATCATTGTTGTTGTCATATTGTTCACAATTACTTTGAGGTTGTTGCCCTCTTTGCCTCCTTTTCAACATAGCAACACCTTCCATTGCGTTGACTTGGCACGGGTTTTGGACTTGTTGCAATTGCGCCTTTGCCAATTGATTCATAGTTGTTGTAAGCTCGGCTATAGCTTGGTCATGATCGTGCAATTCCTTGTGCAAATGGATGACCATGGGGTCACCTTGGGGCACGTTTGCTCGGTTTTGCCATGCCAAAGAGGTGTCGGCCATTTCATCAAGTACATCACATGCCTCTTGGTAAGAAAGTTTCACAAAATTCCCTCCGGCGAATTGGTTCACAATGCATTGATTTGTGGTGTTGATGCCCCGATAAAAGGTTTGTTGAATCATAGCCTCGGTCATATCGTTATTAGGGCACTCTTTCACCGTTGTTCTATATATTTCCCATATCTCATGCAAAGGTTCCGTTGGCTCTTGCTTGAAAGCTAGAATTTCATCCCGAGGAGTTGCCATATGACTTGGAGAGAAGAACTTGGCAATAAATTTGTCCGCCAACTCATCCCTTGTTGTAATAGAATGATTGGGGAGCCATTCTAACCAATCCAATGCTTTACCCTAAAGAGAAAACGGGAAAAGCCTCAATCTCAACGCATCCTCGGACACGTTTGTCTGCTTACTACCCCAACATGTATCCACGAACCCCTTCAAGTGCTTGTAGGCGTTTTGATCGGAGGCACCAGTGAAATAACCTCTTTGCTCGAGCAAGGTCAGCATAACATTTGTGATTTGAAAGTTCCCCGCCCGGATTCGGGGAGGAACAATAGCACTGGCATATCCTTGATTTGGTAGAACTCTGGGAGCCACTCTCGGTGGTTGCGGAGGAGGGTCTGGAATGTTGATGTTCTCATTGCATTTATATTGACATTTCGGCCTCTCCGTGGAAGTTGAGGTAAGACCTCATCTTGTTCTAGATCTTCTACCTCCTCCCCCGCTATCACATTGCCGAGAGGGTCATTTGCATTAAGAGTCATTGTACCTGATTGATCGACACACACCAAGTTAGTAAATAAGAAGGAAAGAGAAGCAAAACACAATACTAGCTGTAAGCACGTGATTTTTGCCCTATATGAGAATTACTCCCAAAAAATTCAAAATAAAATGATTTTCCTTGGTGTGCAATTTTGAGAATTTTTGTGACATTTTTGGATAATTATTTGTATTTGTCTGTGCATGTTTATTTGTTAAATTAATAAAAAAATACAAAAATATGTCGCATTTTGCATGTAGGATTTAATTCTACAATTATTAGTAATTAAATTTGTTTTACAAAAATTAAAAATTACAAAAATAGGCATCTTTTACATTTTTAGCATTTAATGTCCAAATATACAATTTTATGCTTAATTATTACTTAATTGTGCATTAATTATTATTGGGAGTTAATTTGCGATTTTATAACTTAATTTAGTTCTTAATAATAATTTAAGTATTTTTATTATTTAGTTTTAGAAAAATAAAAGAAGAAAAGAGAGCAAAAATATAAAGAAAATCGGAATTGGGCCCCTTCTTCAATTTCAAACCACAAGCCCAAAAAATTGTCCAACCTTCCCCACGACCCGGTCCATTTCAAACCGGGTCGACCCGATCCATAACCCAAAAGACCCAACACCCCTTATCTTGCATTTCAAAAAACAAAACAAAAGAAAAAACCCTAAAAAACCTAGACTAACCATCCGCCCCCCCTTATCTTCTTCTTCTCCATCACCTTCCCCAAGCAAGCAACCATGGCTTCCCCCCCCCCCTTGCTACTACCCTGCTGCCCAACGTCGACCACCCTCACACGACCTCCCCCTCCTCATCTTCTTCCTCACAGAACCTCGCCATGAACGACCCCGCCTGCCAGCTCCTCCGTGCCGCTGTTGCTGCGTCGTCTGCTGCTTCAACGGTGTTGCTGCTGCTGCTCCGTCGAGCTCCACCAGCAGCGACTGCCATGGCCATGCCGCTTCTGCCTTCTACTTCATCTTCATCTCCTTCACGCACATGGCTGCTGTTGTTTCTTCCACCTTCGTCGTCGTATCCAAACGACCCTCGTCGCTGCTGCTTCCTCGCCGTTGCTGCTGCCCGCGCCCACCATTTACACAGCCAGACTGCTGCTCACATTTCTGCTTTCATCTTCTCCATCCAAACAACCAAACGACCCTACTGTGCATCGTCGAGCAGGTGAGTCTAAACCAAACCTCGTCGCCTGCTGCTACTACTTCATCGCTGCTTCAGTTGCTTCTTAAATTCGTCTTCGTCGTCGTTTGTCCGAGTTTTGGTTGGGGTCGTCAATACAGTCCATACGAGTTCATCATTGGTCAGTCATTGTTCATCGTTTCGATCTGGTTAGTGGTTTTTTAGTTTTATTTTTGTCCGTATTTCGTTTTGATATTCTCGAATCTAAAATCGGTAAATATTTGATTTTTGTTTTGTTCGTGTTCATTGTTTTGTTAATTTTCCAGTTTGTTCATGTGAAATTGTTAGTTTAATGTTTGTTAGATTCAAATTGAAATTTAATTAATTATTTCTTCAATTTGTTTCATGTGTTTTATGTATTTTTTCAGAAATTGTTAACGTTGTTTAAATCGTTTGAATCTGTCATGTTTTGTTGTTTAAAATAGATTTTAATGCATGTTTATTCTTTGTTTGAAGTTCATCCAGTAATTTAATTTGAGTTTGTTTTGGTTTTTGATTTGTTGATTTAATTTGAATCATGTATTTGTGTTGTTAATATTGTTGTTTCCTTGCTCATCCATTTTTGGCCTATGTTAACCAGGATTGGTTTCTAATATGGTTAATTTATTTCCATTAATTTGATGTTGTTCATCTGTGTTCATATGATTTGTTGTTGAATTTGCTGAGAAATTGGTCATATTGGCTATATTTTGGTTGAGATTGATTAGGTGAATTGGTTATAGCTGATGGGGTAGTTTGGTAAATTGCAGTATGTTCAGGGGTAAAATGGTAATTGCAATAAGGTCGGAGGGGTAGTTTGGGAATTGAACATTTTGAATAATTCTTTATGTTAAGCATGGGGGACAAAATGTAATGGGGTGTGGGTGATATAATTATTTATGTTAGGGGGGACAAGACATAATGTAGTGGGGGGAATATTGTAATTGTTTATGGTAGGCATGGGGAACAAGATGTAATGGGATGGTTTGATATATTTGTTTAATGTAGTGGGGGATTGTCACACCTCCTTTTTGCGCGCCCGCCCCCGAAGAGGGGTTAAATGCGCGAGTGGAGTTTTTCCAATTTAAGTGACAATATTCGAAATGGGATTATTTAATTCAGAGTCGCCACTTGGGAAAGGTTTGGCTTTTGGTGTCCCAAGTCACCGGTTTATCTTGAATCCCAAATCGAGGAGATTTCGACTTTTCCAAATGAAGTCTGCGAACCAGAAATTCTAAGTAAGGAATTCTGTTGACCCGAGGGAAGGTGTTAGGCACCCTCGAATCCCGTGGTTCTAGCACGGTCGCTTAAATTGTCATAATGGCTAAATATCTGATTTAAATACATGTTGTGTCTTATATGTGCTTTTATTAAGTTTAAAACCGCTTTTATTATTATCATTATTTTTATAGAATTGCAACGTCGTAGAAATGCATCTCAAACCACGTCACAGTCAATGCACCCATAGTTGTTAACACATTTTGACTCCGTCGAGACTTGGATTTGGGTCACATCAATGTGCACCCGATTTTAAGAATATAATTTACTTAAAGTCGCTCCTAAAGAATCTAACGCGTTATTATTTTGTAGAAGGCCATGAAATTTATTAAATGGCCTATCCTGAATTCTAAATAATTATCAAGGTTATTTATTGAGGGCCCCGCAATTTTGCTTATTTATTTGGCGAGGCTCATCTCTATTTTAGAAAGGATATCCTAAAGTGGCTACATTTCTCATGCATTTGTCTCTAAAACTAGAAGAAAAGGTACATGCTAATTTAACTATAGGCTTTTGCCTATTCCGGATTCTTGTCAGTTTCTGATTAACTACTTATAAAGTAAAAAACGTCATGCCTCGCGAGAATGTTTTGGCCGAACAAAAAGACTACATATGAGATTGGTGAAATGCAATACTTAATCCGAAACATTTCTTGAGTTGAACTTAACTGGACTTATTTGGACTACTCTTAACTAAAAAAAAGACTAAATGAAACAGGAACAGTATTGTATAAGGTCGAAGTATACATGCCCCTACTGACAAACAACTACCGAGCTAAAACACAACAGGGTAAACTCAGTCGAATGTCAGTACATACTTTCGAACTGTTGAATTATAAACTAATCAATTTTCACAGGCCTGTTAATGTACTATGAATATTACAACAAATACTTGAACTTCTTCAACCTTTTTTCATTTCATGCTTTCCAACTGTTTCAATTACATCAATATGGGACTTGAAATGTGTACCTGGAAATGCTGAAAATGCAAAGGAGAAGAAGAAGAAGATGTGGAAATCAGCAGCAGAAAGAAACAGGACTAGCAATAGCAGCAGGACAGGGCAGCAACAATAGTGAGCAGAATAGCAGCAGCAATCTGAAAAGCACAACAGAAAGGATTTTGTTGCGAGGTGGAACTAGAGTTGAAGAAAGAACAGCCAAACGAAATAACACACAGTGTGATGGCAACAATGCTCCAGACAATCCAATTCCGGAATATACCAAATGCAACAAAACACTAACAATAATCTCGATTGAAATTTAGAAGAAGCAACACTGCCTAATGTATTGACAATAGATGAAGTTCAGACAAACAAGACCAAGTTTCTGATTTCCTAATCTGTTTTATCTCTTTCTTGCTCTCTTTCTATTTCTGTCAACTCTTTCTTTTTCTTTTCTATCCTCACAGTGTATGTATTTCTCTTCTGTAAATTTTCAGGATTCTCTTTATCTCTGTATGTCCTCCCTTTTATAAGCCTTCATATTACCCCTTTTACAGCCTGATAGATTATCACCAATACCCCTCCCATGTGCCTTCCATTTTCAATCCCAACTTTAGCTAATTAAGTCTTAGACCCCATTCACATTCCCTGGCAGATTTAACTTTTCCATTTTATTAACTAAAAGCAAGTATGGGCAGTAGAATATATCTGACAGCATATGCTGTCAAACCATTTTAAAATTGAAAGCCCTTTTTATGCAGGAAAACAGGCTGTGCACAAGGCACATGAGGTGCACCAATGCACATGCTGTGCCAAGTGCACATGCCCTCCATTTCAGAACTTTAAACAAAACATTCCTTTTACATTACTGATTCAAATTGACAACTATAAGTAAACAAACTGAGTTCTTAATTGATCCAAACAAATGCTTAGCAGAAGTAGGTCGACTTGTTATTGCTCGGATAACTGAAACTAATTGACGACACATGTCGACTCGACTATATTAGCATTAACATACACAATCGTAGCCAAAAATCAGACATTTAAACAGTATCATACAAGGTTCGCATTATATTGACTAAGCAGAATTGCACTGAGGAGTCAACTAGTCAGTCCAAATTTGAAAATCAGCTAATTGCACAACACTTACATACGTACTATCAGAATAGGAGGGGGGTTTCAGACAAACACAGAGGTTCAGGCAAAGTGGACAAACAAAAGTTGATAAAATTAAAACAAATATGAACAGACCTTTAAAACAAATCACACGGACTAAAGCAAGTAAAGGAAAGAAAGCAAGACTCACCTCAAATCTTGAAAAATCAAAAACTTGACTCGGACTTGGACAGACTTTTCTTAAGGCTGAACGGACTTTAATTGAAGTGTTTCTCAGATGAGAAACACTTCGATTAAGGTCCATTAGACCTTAATCTCTTCGGTTTGGACAAGGTGGACCAATGACGGAGAAACACAGAGTTCCAAAATCAGATCTGGGATTCATGCTTCCCTGGTCAGATTCGGACCAAACCAAGTATGGTTTGGTCACGAGGGGGGTCTGGGGAGTGTCTGGTATGAGTTTAGGGCAGTCGGGGTCATTAGTGGGTTATGGGAATTGATCTTGGCCGTTGATCACTCTGAGATCAACGGCCCAGATCAGGCACGACCCAAACGACGTCGTTTGGACTCTCTGGGCATCAGCTGGACTGGACCGGGCAGGCCTGGGTCTTGGGCTGTTTGTTTGGGCCAATTTTGTTAAAATTGGCCCAAGTCCGGAAGGGAAGGGGTCCTTTCTTTATTTTTTTTATTTATTTCTTTTTCTTATTTATTTTAAAACAAAACTAAGCCAAAAAATCAAATTAAAATTAAATACACACTCAATACAATTATTTGCACACACACTAAAATATTTCAAAACAGGTAAAATCAAACAAAATAAAATCACGGACGAAGATGCCTATTCATGATTTTCTATTTAACGACCGGATTACGGTTCGAATTATGCATGACGCATACATTTTTTGAATTTTGTTTTAATAAAGTAAATAAATAAAAATGGGCCGAAGTCACAAATAAATCAACAAAGTGCCGCACAGAAATCCAAAAAATGTACAGCAGGACCAATTTTTATTCTTTTGGAGCGACGGTCGTGCAAAAACAAAAATCACGTGCTCACAGCTGCCCCTCTTTGTTCGGAAACACGAAGAGTTTTCGTGCAAAGATAAAGTGAGCGTGTATGAGCGATTTTTGCTTATGGACCACTCCGTATGAAGCATGTTTTTTTTTTGAAAGATCTGACCGAATCTTGCTTCAAAGATTTCCTACATATCCTGGGCTAAACAGGAATCAGGTCAATGTAGTTCGAGAAGTTTTGGTAGCTGGGACTACCATGGGATTGCAATGCTTGCTGCTACTGCTGTTGTTGTTGTCACTGTTGCGTCATTGACCGCCTTATTACAACCAAACGAAAATTAGAAACTGAACTAAATACTTATATGCATGTCAACTGCTAGTTACAAGATTCCTATCTATGACTCTTTTACGACTTGATCTTGGGTCTTAGCTGATTCTGCTTGCAGACTCCGATCTGAATCTTGATGCTTGTGAGTTGCGGCGACTTGTTTTAATCTCCGGGATACTGAGTGAGACGCGGTTGGCAGGGTTCAAGACCTTAATCAAATGTTGGAGTCAATCCGCCTTCCATTTACTCCGATATCTCGGGACATCTCTCTTTTTTCTTTTTTTTCTTTTTTCTTTGATTCCGTACTGGGACTCATCTCGTGGGTCATTTCGATCCATGTGGCTCGAGGTCAGACCTGCGGGAGAAAACAAACGAACGAAATTTTCTGCCCCAGTTTCACTAGGAAAATTTCGTTAATTATTTACCAGGAAGTTCATAAAATTGATGAAAGAGGATATGCATGCTCAGTTCAGGGTTGGAGCCCTAATACCGACTAGCTGGGGAAAGGTTCAGTTCAGGGTTTAAAACCCTAATGCCGAACAAAGGAAGAATTCAGTTTAGGGTTTAAAACCCTAATGCTGATTAAAGGAAAAGTTCAGTTTAGGGTTTAAAACCCTAATGCTGATTGCATGGAAAAGCTCAGTTTAGGGTTTAAAACCCTAATGCTGGCTGGAAGGAAAAAGTTCAGTTTAGGGTTTAAAACCCTAATGCTGACTAAAAGGAAAATTCAGTTTAGGGTTTAAAACCCTAATGCTGATTGCATGGAAAAGCTCAGTTTAGGGTTTAAAACCCTAATGCTGGCTGAAAGGAAAAAGTTCAGTTTAGGGTTTAAAACCCTAATGCTGACTAAAAGGAAAATTCAGTTTAGGGTTTAAAACCCTAATGCTGATTGCATGGAAAAGCTCAGTTTAGGGTTTAAAACCCTAATGCTGGCTGAAAGGAAAATTCAGTTTAGGGTTTAAAACCCTAATGCTGATTGCATGGAAAAGCTCAGTTTAGGGTTTAAAACCCTAATGCTGGCTGAAAGGAAAAGTTCAGTTTAGGGTTTAAAACCCTAATGCTGACTAAAAGGAAAATTCAGTTTAGGGTTTAAAACCCTAATGCTGACTGAAAGGAAAATTCAGTTTAGGGTTTAAAACCATAATGCTGATTGCATGGAAAAGCTCAGTTTAGGGTTTAAAACCCTAATGCTGGCTGAAAGGAAAAGTTCAGTTTAGGGTTTAAAACCCTAATGCTGACTAAAAGGAAAATTCAGTTTAGGGTTTAAAACCCTAATGCTGACTAAAAGGAAAATTCAGTTTAGGGTTTAAAACCCTAATGCTGATTGCATGAAAAAGCTCAGTTTAGGGTTTAAAACCCTAATGCTGGCTGAAAGGAAAATTCAGTTTAGGGTTTAAAACCCTAATGCTGATTAAAAGGAAAATTCAGTTTAGGGTTTAAAACCCTAATGCTGATTAAAAGGAAAATTCAGTTTAGGGTTTAAAACCCTAATGCTGATTGCATGGAAAAGCTCAGTTTAGGGTTTAAAACCTTAATGCTGGCTGAAAGGAAAAGTTCAGTTTAGGGTTTAAAACCCTAATGCTGACTAAAAGGAAAATTCAGTTTAGGGTTTAAAACCCTAATGCTGATTGCATGGAAAAGCTCAGTTTAGGGTTTAAAACCCTAATGCTGGCTGAAAGGAAAAGTTCAGTTTAGGGTTTAAAACCCTAATGCTGACTAAAAGGAAAATTCAGTTTAGGGTTTAAAACCCTAATGCTGACTAAAAGGACAATTCAGTTTAGGGTTTAAAACCCTAATGCTGATTGCATGGAAAAGCTCAGTTTAGGGTTTAAAACCTTAATGCTGGCTGAAAGGAAAAGTTCAGTTTAGGGTTTAAAACCTTAATGCTGACTAAAAGGAAAATTCAGTTTAGGGTTTAAAACCCTAATGCTGACTAAAAGGAAAATTCAGTTTAGGGTTTAAAACCCTAATGCTGATTGCATGGAAAAGCTCAGTTTAGGGTTTAAAACCCTAATGCTGGCTGAAAGGAAAAAGTTCAGTTTAGGGTTTAAAACCCTAATGCTGACTAAAAGAAAAATTCAGTTTAGGGTTTAAAACCCTAATGCTGATTGCATGGAAAAGCTCAGTTTAGGGTTTAAAACCTTAATGCTGGCTGAAAGGAAAAGTTCAGTTTAGGGTTTAAAACCCTAATGCTGACTAAAAGGAAAATTCAGTTTAGGGTTTAAAACCCTAATGCTGACTGAAAGGACAATTTAGTTTAGGGTTTAAAACCCTAATGCTGATTGCATGGAAAAGCTCAGTTTAGGATTTAAAACCCTAATGCTGGCTGAAAGGAAAAGTTCAGTTTAGGGTTTAAAACCCTAATGCTGACTAAAAGGAAAATTCAGTTTAGGGTTAAAAACCCTAATGCTGACTGAAAGGACAATTCAGTTTAGGGTTTAAAACCCTAATGTTGATTGCATGGAAAAGCTCAGTTTAGGGTTGAAAACCCTAATGCTGGCTGAAAGGAAAATTCAGTTTAGGGTTTAAAACCCTAATGCTGATTAAAAGGAAAATTCAGTTTAGGATTTAAAATCCTAATGCTGATTGCATGGAAAAGCTCAGTTTAGGGTTTAAAACCTTAATGCTGGCTGAAAGGAAAACTCAGTTTAGGGTTTAAAACCCTAATGCTGATTGGCTGGGGATAAAGCTCGAGAATACTACACGATCTATTTTTGAGTTTTCTTGTTTCAATAGAAGATAAAAGGGGGTTTTGCGGGAACTTACCTTTTGAGTGAATTCCTTATTGCCAAAATGTTTCTTGTACCCGTGTACCTTCTTCTTTGGGCGACACCCGCTTCTTGCATGGTTGTCTTGGATTATTCCTGTTTCAACTTTTCAGACAAAGAACAATTGTTAGTTTGGAAACGACAGTTGGTTCGGTGACCTTGATCGTTCCCAATTGCTTTGTTGCGTCTCTATTTCTGTTGCGAAATCCCGCCATTGATTTGATTCGAATGGCGAACCCTTTAGACTGCTCAGGCTTGTATTTCCAGATTCTGTGATGATTTGCCTCGTAAGGCCTTTTTTTTTCTTTTTGTCCCGTTTTGATTGAAGGTTCTCAACGGGGATTTTATTGGAGGTGTTCTGTGGGAACTTGTACAAAAGGAAGCTCTGTGGGGGAAATATTTACAAAGTGGATTCTTTGTGCGGATTCTGTACAATGGGGTATGTTGGGTTTTTGTTTCAAAACGGGTTTCCCAGGGTTTGTTGGGGTAAGCTTGTTGGGGAATATTTACAAAAGGACTCGCTGGGGATGTGCTGATGAAATTCCAACGGGGATTTTCTTTTTTTTTTCTTTTTTTTTCATACTGGGGAGACTTTGTGGGAGATTGTACAAAAGGAGAAACTCTGTGGGGTTTTGTACAGGGGGAGATTCTGTGGGGATTTGTCCGAAGGTGGACTTGCTGGGGAAGATTTCGAGATTTCTCTCTTTCCTCTTTACTCTGAAACACCATCAAACGTCATGATTCCTCATGCTTGGGTAATCATACCAACGAGATGAGGCGCTTTCCTTCATGAGACGGGATTCCGTGCAAACAAACCTGCCATCTGCCCTTTCCGGTGTGTCCTGGACTTGGGATTAAAACACAAAAGGGATTGAAGGAAACAAAGAAAGGAGAAAACAAATCAGAAAACAGAGTGTCCTTTTCAGGACGAGAAAGACGCATCTGAGGAAGATAATGCTGGCTTTAAATGACATGACATGCTCTTTGGACTGGACGTCTGACCTTCTAAGAGCTTGCGTTTTCCTGAACCAGAACGGATCTTTGTGATTCCAAACCAGTGGCACTCTGCCGAAACTTTCTTGGGGTGGCGTCATTCTTTTCGGCCAACAGCGCCCTTTGCGAGTTTTCGCTGGCTGACCTCTCTCATTTCTCTTCCTGTCATCGCTTGATAGCACTCTTTGCGTGTTTTTACTAAACAAGCTCTCTCATTTTGGTTTCTCTACTCCCGTCGCCTCGTGGTGCCCAAAGGTTTTCACCGCCGAGACTCTCTCATTTTATCTATCTCAATTCAGAGTGTGATGGTCTTCATTTGTGACGCTTATTGATTCCCCACCATATTTGGTAATTGATCTGAAGGCTTGTGCTTGGTACAGAGAGGTAGTGATACTAACTTCTCAACTGCTCGACGCGCCCCGGTTTTCAATTTCAGGGTGAATGGGATTTTATTGTTGGTGTGACTGAACCTCAGGGAGAGGCTGCCTACGTATCCTTTCGGAATCAAGTCAAACGTAGTTCAGGCCTCAATCAAATTTTATTTTGTTTTTTTTTTTTTTGGGTTTTGTGTTTTTTTTTTCTTTGTCTCTTTTTTTTTGGTTTTGTAAGCGGCTCAAAAGTTGGTAGAGGGAATTGGGTAGTGTTTGGAGAGTAGTGGGGAATAAAACCTTCGCCATTTTCAAACGTGTCAAGACCACTGGAGTATGATTTAGACGTAGTACCTCTTGATTGCATCTGCATTTATTGCTGTGTCGGGGTCATTTCCTTCGATATCACCTAGATACAATGCTCCTCTTGGCAATATTTTCCTTACGATGTATGGGCCTTTCCAATTTGGGGCAAACTTTCCTTTTGCTTCTTCATGATGCGGCAGAATACGCCTCAGTACCAATTGTCCTACTTCGAAATTCAGGGGTCGGACTTTCTTGTTGTAAGCACGGGCCATCCTTCGTTGGTATAACTGTCCGTGACAGACCGCGGCCATCCGCTTTTCATCAATCAACGTCAATTGCTCTAAACGAGTCTTGACCCACTCGCTGTCCTCGATCTCTGCTTCGATAATGATTCGAAGCGAAGGAATTTCTACTTCTACTGGTATTACTGCATCGGTCCCATAAACCAAAAGATAAGGAGTCGCTCCGACCGAGGTGCGTACCGTAGTGCGGTACCCCAATAATGCAAAAGGTAACTGCTCATGCCACTGTCGGGAACTTTGGATCGTTTTCCTCAAAATCTTCTTGATGTTTTTGTTTGCCGCTTCCACGGCACCATTGGCTTTTGGCCGATAAGGAGTGGAATTCCTGTGCGTTATCTTGAATTGCTCGCACACATCTCCCATCAAGTGACTGTTCAAGTTTGCTGCGTTATCTGTAATGATAGTCGCAGGAATACCGAAGCGACAGATAAGATTTGAGTGTACAAAATCCACCACAGCTTTCTTAGTGACCGACTTGAGAGTGACAGCCTCTACCCATTTCGTAAAGTAGTCTATGGCAACCAGTATAAACCTGTGTCCGTTCGAGGCCTTTGGTTCAATTGGTCCAATGACGTCCATGCCCCAGGCGACAAATGGCCACGGTGCGGACATGGGATGCAGTTCCGTGGGAGGTGCATGAATCAAATCACCGTGCACCTGACACTGATGACACTTCCGAACGAAGCTAAAGCAATCCTTTTCCATGGTCATCCAGTAATAACCTGCTCGAAGGATTTTCTTCGCTAAGACATACCCGTTCATGTGAGGTCCACACACACCTGCGTGTACTTCGTGCATGATCTTTCTTGCCTCCTCGATATCGACGCATCTTAAGAAGATTGAGGTCCGGGGTCCTCTTATATAACAATTCACCGCTCAAAAAGAAACCACTTGCATGTCGCCTAATGGTCCTCTTTTGATCTCCAGTAGCGTGCTCGGGGTATTCTTGCGTCTTCAGGAACCTCTTGATGTCGTGGTACCAAGGCTGCGTATTTGACCCCGCCTCGATTACACTGCAGTAACCGTGTCTTTCCTTGATTTGGATTTCCAAAGGATCGACGTGGGCGTTGCCCGGGTAGGGCAGCATTGAAGCCAAAGTAGCAAGTGCATCTGCCAGTTCATTGTGACACCTCGGAATGTACCTGAATTCTATTGATGTAAAGCGCTTGCTGAGGTCCTCCACATGTTGTCGGTACGGGATAAGTTTGACATCCCAAGTTTCCCATTCGCCTTGAGCCTGCCGGATGATCAGGTCAGAATCTCCCATAATCAGTAAGTCTTCGACATCCTGATCGATTGCCATATGCATGCCCATAATGCAGGCTTCATACTCAGCTGTATTGTTTGTGCAAAAGAAACGCAGTCTAGCTGTGGCGGGATAATGCTGACCGGAAGGCGAGATCAAAATTTCCCCAATCCCTACACCCTTGGCGTTCACGGCTCCGTCAAAGAACATCTTCCAAACATGTGCTTCCTCCGAGATCACTTCTACGGTGTTTACCTCTTCATCTGGAAAGTAGGTATCCAATGGCTTGTATTCCTCATCAACCGGATTTTCGGCCAAATGATCTGCTAACGCCTGGGCTTTTATCGCCGTGCGGGTGACATAAACTATGTCGAATTCCGTAAGCAAGATTTGCCATTTAGCTAGTCTTCCAGTAGCCATTGGTTTCTGAAATATATACTTCAAAGGATCCAACCTGCTTATGAGGAACGTAGTGTGGGCTTGGAGATAATGTCTCAGCTTTTGAGCAACCCATGTGAGAGCGCAGCATGTCCTTTCCAGCAGAGTGTATTTGGCCTCGTAGCCGGTGAATTTCTTGCTCAAGTAGTAGATTGCTTGCTCCTTCTTTCCGGTTACGTCGTGTTGCCCGAGGACGCAGCCGAAAGAATTCTCCAAGACTGTCAGATACAAGAAAAGTGGCCTTCCTGGTTCCGGAGGGACCAAGACCGGGGGATTCAAAAGATATTCTTTGACTTTATCAAAGGCTTCTTGACACTCAGTTGTCCATTTGATTGCCGCATCTTTCCTTAACAGCTTGAATATGGGCTCACACGTGCTTGTCAGCTGGGTAATAAACCGACTGATGTAGTTCAACCTGCCCAACAGACTCATCACGTCTTTCTTTGTTCTCGGGGGAGGTAAGGCAAATCTCTGATAGATTTTATCTTAGTTGGATCTAGCTCGATTCCTCTCCTGCTTACGATGAAGCCCAAAAGTTTGCCCGACGGAACTCCGAAAGCGCATTTGGCTGGGTTTAGCTTCAAGTCATACTTCCTTAATCTCTCAAAGAATTTCCTCAAGTCTCGGATGTGATTATCCTGCGTCTTGGATTTGACTATCACATCGTCCACATACACCTCTATTTCCTGATGCATCATGTCATGGAAAATGGCAGTCATAGCCCTCATGTAAGTAGCCCCCGCATTCTTCAAACCAAACGGCATGACCCGGTAGCAGTAGGTGCCCCAAGGCATGGTGAAGGCAGTTTTCTCAGCGTCCTCTTCATCCATCAGTACCTGATGATACCCAGCATAACAATCTACAAAAGACTGTATCTCGTGTTTGGCACAATTATCAACGAGGATGTGGATGTTGGGCAGCGGGAAATTATCTTTAGGACTTGCTCTGTTCAGATCTCGGTAATCTACACATACCCGAGTTTTCCCGTCCTTTTTGGGTACTGGAACCACATTCGCCAACCATGTTGTATATTGGACTACCCGGATCACTCCTGTTTTCAGTTGCTTGGTGATCTCCTCCTTAATCTTGTCACTGACCTCAGTTTTGAACTTTCGTTGCTTTTGTTGAACTGGAGGACAATCAGGATGAATCGGCAATTTATGAACCACTAGATCAACACCTAGTCCCGGCATGTCATCATATGACCAAGCAAACACGTCTTTGAATTCAAAAAGAAGTTGAATTATCGCCTCTCGCGTTTTCTTGTCCGTGTGAATGCTTATCTTGGTCTCCCGGATTTCTTCCGGGGTTCCTAAATTTACCGGTTCAGTGTCATTCAGATTTGGCTTAGGTTTATTCTCGAAATATTCCAACTCTCGGTTTATCTCCCTAAAAGCCTCTTCCGCGTCATATTCTGGTTCTGGGTTCATTAATTCGCAGTTAAATAACTCATTGTGATCTGGGCGTGAAGTCCGCAAGCATGTCATATTTAAAGCCGCATTATTAGGACTGAAAAGGAAGATAACAGAAAAAATGATAAAAATCAGAACAAAAGAAAGAATAGGAAAGCAATGATGATGATTTTTTTTTTATATTTTCTTTGGAAAGTTGGAAGACAACAATGTTGACAACTAGGAATTCAAAGCAACAACAAAAAGAAAGAAAATGTTCAAGTTATGTTCCCGGAGATAACTTGTGACACAGGAAAGGTGGCAGGACAGGTCTACCCGGACTTCCGTCTAGTCGGGAATGGCGTAGCCTCCCAGTTTTGAAGTTGGGCGCTCGGCCCCATGTACAGCATCTCAGCAGTGCTTGTGCCTTCACCTGGTTGAACCATGTGGACCTCGTAGAGCATCTCTCTCATTGCCCCACATATCTCCTCGATTTCCTCAGCTGTGAAGACCTCATCATCTTCTTCTTCAATGTACCTCGGCCTGATAAAAGTTGCATATAAATCCGGTAGTGGTTGAGGTAACTTCCAACCCTCATTTCTCCTTTTCTTTGCCAATTCTTCGTCCGCTGGAGTAGGTTTGAAACCTAGTCCGAAAGGTTTCTTGATGATTGGCAAAGTAATAGGTTCTGTTATTCCCTGAAGGGTTCGTCCAAGCCCCTTCCCTGGCCTAAATCCGTGCCGGATCATCTCTTTGGCCACCATAAACGAGGCGTTAGACAAGAAGGGCTGGGGGCAGGGTATTCCCTCTTCGTGTTGCTCTGCCAGTACAACCTCGAAAGCTTGATAGACCGTATGTTCGCTTCCTTCTCTTGGTTCAAGGTACGGGATGGATGGGTCCCGATAAATGGCATGCTTGTCTTCCCCATGGACCACGATCTCTCGGTCTTCGAACTCGAACTTCACCATCTGGTGAAGAGTGGAAGGAACGGCTCCTGCCGCATGGATCCAAGGTCTGCCAAGGAGAAAATTGTAGGATGTGTCAATGTCGATCACTTGGAAGGTGACTCGAAATTCGACTGGTCCTATGACCAACAACAGGTCTATTTCTCCCATGGTATCTCTCTTGATGGGGTCGAAAGCTCTTACGCAGACATTGTTGGGTCGGATTCTTCCTGTCCCAATTTCCATTCTTTGTAGCATGAAGAGCGGGCAAATGTCAACACCTGATCCCCCGTCCAACATTACCCGCTTGACATAGTAGTCCTCGCATTTAACTATTAAATGCAAGGCCTTGTTGTGTGCTGCTCCATCCGGGGGTAAATCATTTTTGCTGAAAGAGATTTGGTTGACGGCGAAGAATCTTTCTGTCATCCGCTCTAGTTGCTCCAACGAGGTTTCAACTGGTACATATGCTTCATTCAGGGTTTTCAGCAGGATCTTTTGATGCTCTGTTGACTTCATCAATAATGACAGCATGGATACTTGCTCAGGGTACTTGCGCAGCTGATCTATCACTTCGTAATCCGGCATTTTCATTTGTTGGAAGAACACTTCCGCTTCCTCAACACTCACGGGCTTCTTTGGCGGGAAGCGCCTTTGTGTGGCGTTGTTCAGTTCTTGGGTATTTGAATACCTTCCAATGAAAGTATTTTCTGGAAGTTCTCCCATGACCTCTTTACCTTTGTACATTACCAAAGTCTTTTGATAATTCCACGGCACTGTGGACGGGTTGGTCATTGGCTTTTTTGGCACGCGTCCGATAACCACTGGCTCATTCAGCCGAGGTGGTTGAATCGTCCCCCGGACCACATAGGCCCCTTTAGGCATATACATAGGTTTCGTCTTTTTGATCCCGGAGTTCCGCGTCTTCTCAGCTTGACCTCGTGGTATGTAAAGAACTCCACCTTTTGCTGGTACCACTTTCTTCTCCACCTTCTTCTCAAGCACTTTCTTTACAACTTTGGCCTCTTCCCCCTTTTCTGGTTTTTGGTTCGTTTCAGGCCTCTTTCCTTTGTCTTCACAAATCATTCCGATCAGCGGCCCATTATTGTGAGCAGGTAGTGGATTGTTAGTTACATTCGGGATCTCCTCGTCCCTTAGCACTATCTTCCCTTGCTCTATCAGATTTTCGACCACTCTTTTCAATGACCAGCAGTCGTTTGTATCATGTCCCTCGGCCCCTGAATGATAGGCGCATCTGACTCCGGCTTTGTAAGAAGGCGATGTTGGGTTTTGCCGTGTTTGGGGAATTGGTTGCAAGAAACCCAACTGGACTAGCTTAGGGAACAAGGTAGAGTATTGTTCATCGATGGGCGTGAAAGTCCGCCGTCGAGGTGGCTCCTGGGGGCGGTAGTTATTCTGCGGGGGTTGTGGGTTATAGTGGTTGCGGTAAGGAGGTTGAATTCTGGGAGGTGGAGCTGGGCCTCGGTTGGCTTGTTGTGGTGGGTGGTTATAAGGTTGGGCATTCATGACCATATAAGGTTGATGAGCATATGCCAAATTTGAGCGGGGGTAGTAGTGATGTGGGGCTCTTTCCGGAAAATGGGGCCTGGGATGACGATACTCCCTTGCTTCGGAGGCTGCCATAGTCGTTTCTTCCTTCTTCTTCCCCCTTGTCATTCCTCCAGATCCGCTTTGGACGGCCTGGGAGGTTGCCCTTATGGCTGCTTAACTCAGAATCCTACCTGTTTTCAAACCGTTTTCCACCATCTCTCCAATCTTGACCGCTTCCGCGAATGGCTTACCCATGGCTGACATCATGTTTTGGAAATAGTCAGACTCTTGAGCCTGGAGAAAGGTAGTGACCATTTCCACTTCATCCATGGGAGGCTTCACTCTCTATTCCTGTTCACGCCACTTAATAGCATACTCTCTAAAGCTTTCCGAAGGCTTCTTCTTCAAATTCGACAGAGAGTTTCGGTCTGGCGCAATGTCGATGTTATACTGGAATTGTTTTAATAAATCTCTGGCGAGATCATCCCATATATGCCATCGGGACATTTCCTGATCCATATACCATTCTGAAGCTATCCCTGCTAGACTTTCCCCAAAGTATGCCATTAGCAGTTCTTCTTTTCCGCCGGCTCCCCACAATTGGTTGCAGTATTTCTTAAGATGTGCAATGGGGTCACCGTGCCCATCGTATTTCTCGAACTTGGGGGTCTTGAAACCCGTTGGCAGGTGCACGTGAGGGAACATGCACAGGTCGGCATAAGAGACGCTCTTTTGTCCGCTCAATCCTTGCATATTCTTCAGACTTTGTTCAAGGCTTCTCATCCTTTTGGCAATCTCATTTTGTTCTACAAATCTGGGGTTCTGATCCTGTCCTGGTGCGAGCTCGCACTGAGGCGGTAGAGGATTAGTACTGGTGGCGAACATAGTTGGTTCCATTGAGAACGATGGCGCTTGGAATGTAAAAGAGGATGAGTCAAAGCTTGGCTTGTATGTGGTAGGCTGTGTCGTAACCGGGCAAGGCGATGCAGTAAAGATGTTCATGCTCGCATCAGTGGCCGACATTCGGGGATGAGGCTCAGAAGGCGATCCAGCAGAGAAGGCTGAGGTGGCTGGGTACCCGAATGGGGTAGCAGGATAATTTATGGGGACATTAGAAGTCCCGCTTGACCTGGAGAATAATTCAGGGAATCCGGGGACGACACTTGGCGGCTCTTTCCCATTGTTCCAGTCGTCCAGCATTTCCAGCATGCGGAGCCGTAGGATTCTATTTTCCTCCGCAGTTGCGGATTCAGGTGTGAGGACGGCTGAGATTGAGCTTTCCTCAGAAACAGGGATCGTTTGCAATGGAATTTACGAAGACATTTCCACACTTCCTTTTGACCTGGTGAAGTAAGTGTGAGTACTGCTTCTGGCCCTAATAACAGGTAGTTGAACACTTCTCCTTGACCTCGTGAAATATGAGTGCGAGGCCAGACTTTCACCAAACCAAACGTCCTTTCAAAAACCCTGGAAATGCTCAATGACAAACGCACGGTTAATTTGTAGCAAATAACAGATAGTTAATCTCACGTTGGGCGTGATGCACCTATACAGTTAAGTGGATTACTATATGTTTGCTACGAGAGCATGCGTCATTCCGGCATTTTTCCTCTTATTAGTCTTTCCCCTTCTTTTCTTTTCTTTTTCTTTTTCTCTTTTGTTTTTCTTTTATGTTTTTTTTATTATTATGCAGTAAAAGAAATGCGACCGGATCCGATGAGGATTGCCTACGTATCACGATGCCTACGTGAATCAGATCATTACGTAGTTCGAAAAACACAAATGAGCGTAAAAGAAACAACCTCTTTATTGTTGAAACGTTCTATTACAAGCTACATTTTGCAAAAGAAAGAGCAAACTTTGAAAATAAACCTAGACTCAAAAAATAGACTAAAAATCACCCTGATGGGAAAAACAGGCAGAAAGTGCTAAGATACAGATTTGACTTATGAGTGCATTATGGTTTTAAAAATTGGTTTCCGCGGGGCATCGTTCGGCCTCGCCGCGGTCTTAGGCGTGAGATCCCTCTCAAGTTGCTCCAACTCGTGCATACTGCCGAGAGGACGGTAACGCTGGACATGTTCTCACATCGTAGACATCGTCTGGTGATGGCATGGGCAATGGCCTTGATCCTATCTCTGGTTTGCTTCTTCTCTACAAACAGGCGTTTTATCTGATCACTGCATATCTTGAAGACTTGAGCATCTTGTACATGCTGATGCTTTAGTCGCCGTACTTCCAACTTCATCTGGGCTATTGAGTCGTACCAGTATCTGCTCTCGATTTGGAAATCCTTGGCCTGATTAGCTGCTTTGATCTCAAGTGCAGCCATCTCTCTCTTTACTTTAGCAACAGTTTTTTCGTGGTCGCCTTCCAATTGATTCAGGTATCGACGATGCTTATCTGCTCTTGTATCCCACTGTGCTTTGAGCTCTGCTATGATGTTTTCAGATTTTTCCAAATCATTTTGTCATTCTCTGATCTCGCTTTTTAGCCTTTTTATCAGCTGTTCGTCTGGTCGACGCCTCGGCTGTTTATCTGTATCCAACCTTATCTGTTTGATCTGGGCTCTGAGCATTTCATTTTCTTGAATTAACCTGTTCCGCTCTCCCAGATCGGTAGCAATTTGCACGTTGTGCTCGTATTTCATGCCTTCTACTTGTTGCTTTAACCTACTGATTTCGGCACAATAGCCTCTTTCCTTTGCTAACCAATCCCAATGCCTTTGCGATGACTCGGTGAAATTCCGGATGTGGGGTCTCTTAGCTGGCCTTTCATGCTCAAGTTCCCTTCTGTACCATGCAAGGTAACCTGGCGCCATTTCTCCTTTGGCTCGATCCCGCACGCAAGTATCTGATTTCAAATATTGACCCTCATTCCAGATTTTGCGAATCCTTGCTTCTGGGAACTGTCCGTTAGGACTTATCTCAACTGCTTGAGCGCTAAGATCTTCCTTATGAGGTATTGTTTGACATCTTCTGAACTATCTCAAGACTCGGCAGGGTGCGTAAGGTTGAATGCTCTTAAGCCCCATCAATAAGAAATGAGTTTTAGCTGCAGACATATATAGGATCTCATCAACAGGCAACCATCCCAACGTCCATTGTATTTGGCTGGCGGTAAGAGCTTGACAGAACGAGGTCCATGTCAGGACTCCTTTGGGTAGACTGATCTCTTTGGTTCTCGAGTAAGATTCTTCTATGCACGTCTTTCCCGGGGAACCATGGCTCAAAATCTCGGAATGATGGCAGAGGTGCTCGGTCATCCATAGCTGTAGGAGCAGGTTACAACCTTCGAAGAAATTTCCCCCGGCTTTACAAACTGTAAGAGCTCGAAAGATGTCGGATACCACCATTGGCGCGAGAGTACTGTCACTTTGCGTGAGTAAAGTGCTGACGACCCCAGATATCTTCAAATCAATGTTTCCATCTTTCTTTGGAAATACCAGAAGGCCCAGGAACATTATCATGAACGCTACCCGTCTGTGCTCGTCCCACTTCTGTCGAACTCCTTTGCTGCATAGTTTGTTGATTGGATTATTGAATCCCCCCTCATGACCGTACCTATCATATATGAAGCATGGGGTACAGAATCCGGCTGCCAGATCTGGGTTGTGGACTGTTCTGGGTATCTTCAATGAATCTAGGAATCGATGTACCGTGACGACTCTTGGGGCGACCAAGTATTTTTCCCTCAACGGAAGTTCAGTATTCCCGATGTATCCGTCCATTTCTTCCAAAGTTGGGGTGAGCTCAAAATCAGAGAAATGGAAAACATTGTGCGCCGGGTCCCAATAGGTAACCAAAGCTCTTATGATATCTCCCCGAGGCTGGATTTCCAACAGACCCACAAGACCTTTCAGATATTTCTTAACCTCATTTTGTCCTTCAACACCTAGATCATTCCACCATAGCCGTAACTTGACAGGGATTTTGGTCATTATTGAAAAATGTTCATTTTGCATCGTGCTCATCCTGCACATTTATTAAGGTGATTTTAACAAAAATGACTGACTCAAAATATTTTACAGAGGGGACCAAGTTTTGAACACGGCCTTTAAGCACTTCGGGGACGAAGATTTTAAGGCTGTGTGGGTCTAAAAATGCTAAACAAAACCCAAAAGTGGCTATTTATGCAAAGTCAGCCTTCCGGCGTCCCTTTCGGGAATATTCGGCTATTCATGACAAAACAGCGTCACCCTATTTATTTACGACTCTTTTTATCGTTTTTTTTTTTCAAATTAGAAAACTCAATATTGCCAACACGACCTTTCAACGCCTCGGGGACGAAGACTTTAAGGTTGTGTGGGTCAACTGGACTAAACCTTAAAAATGACCCCAAAGGTGGCTGTTTATGCAAAGTTAGCCTTCCGGCGTCCCTTTCGGGAACATTCGGCTATTTATGACAAAACAGCATCACCTGACTTATTTATGACTCTTTAAAAATTTGAAACATATTTTTTTTGATTTTGGCTATTTTAGCAAAATGGGGGTTGAACCCGACGAGGGTTGCCTACGTATCTCACATCCGGTGAGAATCAAACTGGCATAGTTCAGGCAAAAAATAGGAAAAAATCGAATAAACATAGAAATCAGGAATGCGTATTTTTTACATTTTTTTGAAAAGAGATAAAGATTAAAGAAACTATTTATTTTTTATATTTTTTTTAGGAAAAATTTGGACTATTAGTCTGAATTCATAAAAGGGGTACTACGAAAGAAACAACGCATTTTTTTTGAATTATGAATTTTCGATTTTTTTTTTTTACTTTTAAAATAAATACCTTTTCCTTTTTTTTTTGATTTTGAAAGTGATAAAAGAAAATTTTTATATAACTCTCAATAAAAAAAACAGTTTTTATTTTTAGAAAAATTCCGGCGAGGTTTTGACACTACTTGGACACTGGTTTTATTTTCCAAAAATAAGTAATTATCTCCCCTACGCTGCTATTTTCCCCTTTTTTTTTAGGAACCGGTCGACATGCGGAACCGAAGCAAATAAATGCACAACACAAATAGGAATGCAGCATGATGGTCTTTTTCATTTCAGGTTGCCTGTCCTAGACGGACCCAACCCCTGTGTTGAGTCCCCCAAGTCAAATGCAATATGATGCAAATAAGTGTTCCTACTAGGGATCCGTCATGAAGTCAAGTTATTCTAGGTTCGTAACCTGGGTATTTGTTCTAGACTGTGTACCCGAGCGGACAACTCGAGTCGAGGAGGGGGCTACGTACCGGGGACCCGCGAGATCGTCCGGCTTTGTAACTTGTCCGACCTCTTTCTTATTTCAGGTATTGACTCTAACAGAATAGGGAGTCTCGACCAGCGAGCTTCTCCCCGGAGGTAAGAAGAGAAGGGTTTCGGCACAGTTTATATACAGTTCAGATAATATCAAAGCGGTAAAAGACAACTTTTAGCACGTTATGCAAAAACATGTAATAAAGATCAGATAATAAAGCCAAATATAACAATTATTCTAAGATCGAATTCTTGAACCCTGAACCAGTGGTTCTGGGTTAATTCCCCAGCGGAGTCGCCAGAGCTGTCACACCTCCTTTTTGCGCGCCCGCCCCCGAAGAGGGGTTAAATGCGCGAGTGGAGTTTTTCCAATTTAAGTGACAATATTCGAAATGGGATTATTTAATTCAGAGTCGCCACTTGGGAAAGGTTTGGCTTTTGGTGTCCCAAGTCACCGGTTTATCTTGAATCCCAAATCGAGGAGATTTTCGACTTTTCCAAATGAAGTCTGCGAACCAGAAATTCTAAGTAAGGAATTCTGTTGACCCGAGGGAAGGTGTTAGGCACCCTCGAATCCCGTGGTTCTAGCACGGTCGCTTAAATTGTCATAATGGCTAAATATCTGATTTAAATACATGTTGTGTCTTATATGTGCTTTTATTAAGTTTAAAACCGCTTTTATTATTATCATTATTTTTATAGAATTGCAACGTCGTAGAAATGCATCTCAAACCACGTCACAGTCAATGCACCCGTAGTTGTTAACACATTTTGACTCCGTCGAGACTTGGATTTGGGTCACATCAATGTGCACCCGATTTTAAGAATATAATTTACTTAAAGTCGCTCCTAAAGAATCTAACGCGTTATTATTTTGTAGAAGGCCATGAAATTTATTAAATGGCCTATCCTGAATTCTAAATAATTATCAAGGTTATTTATTGAGGGCCCCGCAATTTTGCTTATTTATTTGGCGAGGCTCATCTCTATTTTAGAAAGGATATCCTAAAGTGGCTACATTTCTAATGCATTTGTCTCTAAAACTAGAAGAAAAGGTACATGCTAATTTAACTATAGGCTTTTGCCTATTCCGGATTCTTGTCAGTTTCTGATTAACTACTTATAAAGTAAAAAACGTCATGCCTCGCGAGAATGTTTTGGCCGAACAAAAAGACTACATATGAGATTGGTGAAATGCAATACTTAATCCGAAACATTTCTTGAGTTGAACTTAACTGGACTTATTTGGACTACTCTTAACTAAAAAAAAGACTAAATGAAACAGGAACAGTATTGTATAAGGTCGAAGTATACATGCCCCTACTGACAAACAACTACCGAGCTAAAACACAACAGGGTAAACTCAGTCGAATGTCAGTACATACTTTCGAACTGTTGAATTATAAACTAATCAATTTTCACAGGCCTGTTAATGTACTATGAATATTACAACAAATACTTGAACTTCTTCAACCTTTTTTCATTTCATGCTTTCCAACTGTTTCAATTACATCAATATGGGACTTGAAATGTGTACCTGGAAATGCTGAAAATGCAAAGGAGAAGAAGAAGAAGATGTGGAAATCAGCAGCAGAAAGAAACAGGACTAGCAATAGCAGCAGGACAGGGCAGCAACAATAGTGAGCAGAATAGCAGCAGCAATCTGAAAAGCACAACAGAAAGGATTTTGTTGCGAGGTGGAACTAGAGTTGAAGAAAGAACAGCCAAACGAAATAACACAGTGTGATGGCAACAATGCTCCAGACAATCCAATTCCGGAATATACCAAATGCAACAAAACACTAACAATAATCTCGATTGAAATTTAGAAGAAGCAACACTGCCTAATGTATTGACAATAGATGAAGTTCAGACAAACAAGACCAAGTTTCTGATTTCCTAATCTGTTTTATCTCTTTCTTGCTCTCTTTCTATTTCTGTCAACTCTTTCTTTTTCTTTTCTATCCTCACAGTGTATGTATTTCTCTTCTGTAAATTTTCAGGATTCTCTTTATCTCTGTATGTCCTCCCTTTTATAAGCCTTCATATTACCCCTTTTACAGCCTGATAGATTATCACCAATACCCCTCCCATGTGCCTTCCATTTTCAATCCCAACTTTAGCTAATTAAGTCTTAGACCCCATTCACATTCCCTGGCAGATTTAACTTTTCCATTTTATTAACTAAAAGCAAGTATGGGCAGTAGAATATATCTGACAGCATATGCTGTCAAACCATTTTAAAATTGAAAGCCCTTTTATGCAGGAAAACAGGCTGTGCACAAGGCACATGAGGTGCACCAATGCACATGCTGTGCCAAGTGCACATGCCCTCCATTTCAGAACTTTAAACAAAACATTCCTTTTACATTACTGATTCAAATTGACAACTATAAGTAAACAAACTGAGTTCTTAATTGATCCAAACAAATGCTTAGCAGAAGTAGGTCGACTTGTTATTGCTCGGATAACTGAAACTAATTGACGACACATGTCGACTCGACTATATTAGCATTAACATACACAATCGTAGCCAAAAATCAGACATTTAAACAGTATCATACAAGGTTCGCATTATATTGACTAAGCAGAATTGCACTGAGGAGTCAACTAGTCAGTCCAAATTTGAAAATCAGCTAATTGCACAACACTTACATACGTACTATCAGAATAGGAGGGGGGTTTCAGACAAACACAGAGGTTCAGGCAAAGTGGACAAACAAAAGTTGATAAAATTAAAACAAATATGAACAGACCTTTAAAACAAATCACACGGACTAAAGCAAGTAAAGGAAAGAAAGCAAGACTCACCTCAAATCTTGAAAAATCAAAAACTTGACTCGGACTTGGACAGACTTTTCTTAAGGCTGAACGGACTTTAATTGAAGTGTTTCTCAGATGAGAAACACTTCGATTAAGGTCCATTAGACCTTAATCTCTTCGGTTTGGACAAGGTGGACCAATGACGGAGAAACACAGAGTTCCAAAATCAGATCTGGGATTCATGCTTCCCTGGTCAGATTCGGACCAAACCAAGTATGGTTTGGTCACGAGGGGGGTCTGGGGAGTGTCTGGTATGAGTTTAGGGCAGATCGGTGTAGATTAGGTTCCGACTCGAATCTTCAAATGAAGATTCGAGAAGGTGGGATAGGATTCGAGGTGTGTGGTTGGTAGATTTGGGTTCGGGACGGCAAGGGGGTTCTATGGTGTTAAGGGCGAGGTCACCGGCGTCCGTGCCGCCGGTTTTCATGGTGAAGGATGCAGGGGCGGCTCTAGGGTTTGATGGGGAAGATGGTGAAGACGGGAGCTGGGGTATCAGATGGGGGGCAGGGTAAGGTTAAAGGGCTTATATATGGAATGGGTGGGTGGATCCTGGCCGTTGGATGAGGCACGATGAAGGGCCAGGATCCTTCAGCTTGAGGGAAACGGTGTCGTTTCATCTTTTTAGAGGGTTTGGGTCGGTCCGGGTGGAAACGTGTCGGGGTCATTACTGGGTTATGGGAATTGATCTTGGCCGTTGATCACTCTGAGATCAACGGCCCAGATCAGGCACGACCCAAACGACGTCGTTTGGACTCTCTGGGCATCAGCTGGACTGGACCGGGCAGGCCTGGGTCTTGGGCTGTTTGTTTGGGCCAATTTTGTTAAAATTGGCCCAAGTCCGGAAGGGAAGGGGTCCTTTCTTTATTTTTTTTATTTATTTCTTTTTCTTATTTATTTTAAAACAAAACTAAGCCAAAAAATCAAATTAAAATTAAATACACACTCAATACAATTATTTGCACACACACTAAAATATTTCAAAACAGGTAAAATCAAACAAATTAAAATCACGGACGAAGATGCCTATTCATGATTTTCTATTTAACGACCGGATTACGGTTCGAATTATGCATGACGCATACATTTTTTGAATTTTGTTTTAATAAAGTAAATAAATAAAAATGGGCCAAAGTCACAAATAAATCAACAAAGTGCCGCACAGAAATCCAAAAATTGTACAGCAGGACCAATTTTTATTCTTTTGGAGCGACTGTCGCGCAAAAACAAAAATCACGTGCTCACAGGGATGAGTGGGAAGATAGTGGGTTTAGTAGGAGAAAGTGGTTGTTTTATTAATGGTTTAAAGGGTTTAGGATGGATATAAATAAAAAAACTTGATCATATTTTTGAGGAGGAGAGAGAATAAAAAAGGGAGGAGAATACAGAACAGAGAGAGAAGAGATAAAAATTGGAGAAATTTCAAAACTAAAGGAGAGAACAAAAACTGAAAAAAAATCTTCTACATTCTTTCATTGTTTGAAATCAGCATTAATTGTTGTTGTTTCATCGAAGCTTGAAGCTTTTTTGGGATTACTACTCCACCGGTTTGCAAACTCTGTTCCTGGGTTGTTACTGTTGCTGAGTTGTTGTTGCTGTGCTGTATTGTTATTACTGTTGTTGATTCTCATCTTCATCTTCTTTGTTTCCAATACCAGGTACACGACTGTAATACTAGCTATTGCAAGCTAATAATGTGGAAGCATGAATACATATGAAGAATGAAATTTTGAAGTTTTAATTTCATTTTTTGTTACTTTTATTGATTGTATTTAAGCTATTTCATGTATTACTGAATAATAATTGAAATAAGAAAAAATAACATAAGTTAGTCTTTAATGAATCGGTTTGGCAAAACGGGTTAATTCACTAGTTATGAAGGTTTCAAGATTATCAACAGTAGGTTAATCATGAACAAGTAGCTAAATTTAGCTAAGGCATGAATTTAAATTAATTTTCGTAAATTAGGCATTAAGGCATGATTTGAGTTCAGGCAAGATTAGAAGAACGTTTAAGTCTAATAAACTTTCTAATAAGCTTTAGTAATTATGGTTAAATCTAGTTTCAAATGGTTGTGAATAATTAATCTCAATAGTTTTTTTTATAACAATGCTGAGTTTTAATCTAGCTGTATTTGATTCTTTTGAATATTAGTTGTCGAATTTTTATTTTATTTATAATTTCGAATTTTTTGAATAAAATTCCTTTTCATCAATATTTGTATTAATCTAGCAATTAGTATGTCATGCTTCTTAAATAAATAAAATAAAAACTCGTAATTAATTAGGATTTTCTTTCTTTATTTTAGAGACTAATTTTAATAGGAAAAATGTAGTCGCTTTAGGATTTGTCCATTTAAAATAAATGAGACGAGCCTCGCCAAATAAAACACACAGATTGTGTGGCCCTCACAAATGCATGCTTTAAATTGCTTAGAGTTCGGGATGGACCGTTTAGCAAAATTCCACGGCCCTACCCAAAGTAGATGATACGCTAGTCGCTCTAGGCGCGCCTTTAATAATTTAATTTTCTTAAACTCGGGTGCACATTGATGTGACCCAAATCCAAATCTCAACGGAGTCAAAGTGTGTCGACGACAACGGGTACATTGATTGTAACGCGGTTCGAGATACATTTTCACAACGTTACAATTCCTTGTAAAAAAATAATAATAATAATAATGAAAGCGGTAAAAAGTTAAAATTTGCACATAAGTTCATATTTGTATAAAATCAGATAATCAAGCCGAATATAACAGTTGAGCGACCGTGCTAGAACCACGGAACTCGGGAATGCCTAACACCTTCTCCCGGGTTAACAGAATTCCTTATCCGGATTTCTGGTATGCAAACTGTAATATGGAGTCATTCTTTTCCTCGATTCGGGATTAAAATTGGTGACTTGGGACACCCTAAATCTCCCAAGTGGCGACTCTGAAATAAACAAATAAATCCCCTTTCGATTGTCTTTTGATTGGAAAAAACTCCTTGTACCCTCGTGGGGGCAGAAAAAGGAGGTGTAACAGCTCTGGCGACTCTGCTGGGGACTATACCCAGAACCACTGGTTCAGGGTTAGAAATCGAGCTTAGAATAAATTGTTATGTTTAGCTTTATCTGATTTTGTTACATGATCAGTGCTTAATGTGCTACTAACTGCTTTTACCGCTTTGATATTTTGTGAACTGTATATAAACTGTGCCGAAACCCATATCCTCTCTGAGTCTTCTGAATCATGAAGAAGGGTGTACTTCGTTCGACTTCTTTTCTGTATAGTGTCAAATCCCAATTTAGAACGAGGTTCGGACAAGTTGCTAAGCGGGTGAAGCTTCTGTATTCCCGGTACGCTCCCCCCCCCCCGGCTCGAGCTGTCTGCTCGGGTAAGCCAGGTCTAGAACAAACACTCAGGTTTTGAACCTAGAATAACTCAACTTCATGCCATATCCCTAGTAGGAACGCTTATCTGCATCATGTGCATTTTTTGACTTAGGGGACTCAACACAGGGGTTGGGTCCGTCTAGGAATAGCAACCTTAAACATAAAAGACCATCCTGATGCATCCTACTTACTGATTGTGCATGTTATTTGCTTTGGACTTGCATGTTGACCGATTTTGAATATTGGAAAAATTTGAAGAAAAAAAACAAAAAAAAAGAAGAAAAAAAAAGAAGAAAAAATAGCAGTATAAAGGGTTAAATCTTCTGCTTTGAAAAAATAACAATGTCTAAATAGTGTCGAAACTCTAAAAAAAAATATTTTTAATAGTTTGTTTTACTAAAAGCAAAAGAAAAAGAAAAAGAAGAGTCTTTATTTTTGGAAATTGTTCGTAGAAAAAAAAAGTCTTTATTTTAGTTTGGGAATAGGTTGTTTTATTATTTGTTGAAGATGAAAAGAAAAAAAAAAGAGAAAAGGAGAAAAATAGCAAGTGGAGAGTTAGATGATTAATTTAGAAAAAACCAGTGTCCAAGTACTGTCGGAACACTACCGAAATTTTGAAAAAATATATATTTTTACTTTTAAAATTGTTTGTTTGCCTAAAAAAGCAGAAAGTGTGTAGGAATGAGTCTTTTATTTTAATTTGCTTTGTTTTCAAAAAAGAATAAAAAATGAAAAAGAAAAATAGTTTTTTTTGCTACAAAAGAAAAAAATATGTTTGTTTTCAAAAAGTAGTTAGTTTATTGCTCGAACTACGCGGGTTTGATTCTCACCGGATGTGAGATACGTAGGCAACCCTCATCGGGTCCAACCCCACCTTTTTGCTAAAAAGCCAAAAACAAATAAATAAATAAAAAAACATGTCAAAATTTTAATTCTGTCATAAAGAAGTCGGGTGACGCTATTTTGTCAAAACATAACCGAACGTTCCCGAAAGGGACGCCGGAGGGCTGACTTTGCATAAACAGCCACCTTTTGGGTCATGTTTAGGATTTGGTCCAGTTGACCCACACAGCCATAAAAATCTTCGTCCCCGAGGCGCTGAAGGGCCATGTTTGCAACACCAGGTTTTATTGTAATTTGAAAAAAAAACAAAGAGTCAGCGGTCAGGTGAATACCGTTTGGTCTTTTGGTCAAAATAAGCCAAGCCAGCTTTGGCAGTGTCTTAAACCGTTCTTGCCGAAATAGCCTTAGAGTATCTTTCAGTTGTCGAAAGGCTATTTTCGTAAAAGAACGGACAAGTTTGTAAAGTGTCATAAAATAATCTTCCCGGCCTCAAAATTCATGTGAAATTTGGAAGGGGCCACATTTGCAAAAAATAACCGTTCGGTTGCATTTGTCAAATGGAGAAAGGAAGCTGGCCATTTGTTTTTGGAGTTTGTAAATCTTTTGATTAGAATATGTGGGTTGTTTGATTTTCGAATTTGTAGGTCATCTTCAAACCTTTGAAACCCAGTTTGTTTTAATATGAAAATTGAAAAAAAAAAGTTTATTATTGTTTATCTTTTATTGGTCTGAACTACGCAAGGTCTGATTCATGCGGGGTCATGATACGTAGGCCATCTCCATAAAATTCGACCATGAAAAAAAAAGAAAAAAAATGATGAAAAAGAATGAAGAAAAAAAAAAGAAAGAAAAAAAATGAAAAAATGAATGAAAAAAACGAAAAAAAAGAAAAATGAAAAAAAAGGAAACGAAAAAAAAAAGGAAAGGATGTTGTTAATAATGAGGACCGACTGAGTCCATTCTAACCTGTTTTGTTCTGAATCACAAAGAAAGAAGGTGGTTGGTTTGTGGTAAGCCGGACAATGACACCCAGAATATCACGCAGAATCCTTTACCTGCACATCATGATGCACACTTTGCGGGTATCGGGCCTGATGACAGAAGCACTCGAATCCTATCGAGGAATTGTTGACTAGGGTTGATGATATTGAAGTTGGCAATGGTCTGGACAATACTGATGTGAGGATCAGTGGCTAAGATGCCAATTTTGATAAAATGGGAGGACGCTCCGTTCCTTGGTTAGCAAGAAAGAAGCTTTTGGTGGTTTATTTTGTTGTCATTTCTGTTGTCCGGATTATTCTTAGGGTTGTAATCCGGATATTGTCTTGTGTCAAACCTTCTTAACTTTCCATTTTGTCATAGCGGTTTGTTTAAGTTTGGTCCAGGTTGTTTAGGATTTTATTCTGGTTTGTTTCGTTTGTTTTGTTATTCAAACCATTTCACCGGTAATCTAATGCAAAATCCGATCTTTTATTATTTCCAGTTTTCTTTTTGTTTAGTCCTTTTATCATTTTTATTCAACGCCGATTCTAGTGACATGACATGCGCACACAGTTTAGGCCTAGTCTTTAAATTTAATCATAAAACCCTAGAGAGGTGATCAGAATATTTAAAGAAAATAAGGACGGCTTGAGATTATTCAGAGCTCGAGTCATATGGAACTGGGGCAAGTAAAACATAAAGAAAACCATTAAAAGCAAGATTCACCTTTCATGATAATGAGAGTGAGAGTGTCGCCCAACGGTGCTTTAGAAGTGACAAATGAACAAGCAGATATTGAATATAATTGTCAAGTCCAGCACCATCTGAAGAGACTGCAAATCTTTGTTTAATTGTGTTGTTTGCACTTGGCATGTTTTGAAGACTAGGATGACGAAGGCATTTTGTTCTGCTACCTAAACACTTTATCCTTCGTTACCCTTTTGAGCCTTATTTGTTTTTCTTTCGTACCCCTCGTTCGGAATCAATAGCAACGACTAGAAAATACGAGCCTGGAAGGTAAAGAATAAGAAAAGAAAAAAAAAGAGAAAGAAAAGAAAAAAAATGAAAGGAGAAATGAGAAAAAAAGAGAAAAGAAAAATGATAACGAAAACAAAAGAAAGTCAGAAGAAAACAGAGGAATTTGGAACTACGTTTGACCTGATTCCTCAATGAGGATACGTAGGCGCTTCACGGCTCGGTCATAGGGTGCATAGTGTGCATGGTGTAATAAAAAGTAAAAAAAATAATAAATAAATAATCCCCAAGCAAGAAACTGGGGCAAGGGTTGCGCTTGTTGTAAACAAATGTGATTTCGAAGGTTGTAATTTTGAACCCCAAATTTATTTTGTTTTTTGAGCCTTTAATACCCTTTCTTTCTAGCCTATCCAAAACCCACATTACGGTCCAAAGAAAGACCTTCTGATCAGTCTTCAAAAGATGCCAAGTCAGACAAATGAGAGTCTTACCGGTGAACATAACATTCTGTTCCACAGCAGAAAGGACTCTAATCTCCAGCAGAGAGAGTCATACCAGCAACACTCCAAATCCCCAGCTGGAAACTTATCGGTGAAAATCTTTATGGACACCATAAGGCGCTGCAAGCTGAGAAAAAAAAACAAAATGAGAGAGGCTTGATAGTGAAAACCCTTCGGGCACTACAAGTCGAATAAGATTGAGAATCAAATGGGGAATTGCCAATTAAAGGTCTTGAAAGACGATTGATGGCGGAAGATAGGCCACATATGCATGTCATGACCATTAGAGTCGGTATCTACGTTTGATAGGTTTTTATTTATAGTTTCTTTTGTTAAAGTGTCATATTTTTCCTTTGTCTTTTATTCGGTTCCCCTTTTGTTTATCTTTCTCCTTTCATAGAAAAATTCCCGAGTAGAGTCTGTTTGGTCAGAACAAGTGAGAAATGACTTCAAAATCTGCCATCAGCTTTCCAATTATACAGGATGAGATCTGACTAATACATCCAAGTGGTATAGTCAGCAAGGAACAAGCGCGAGGCCAGTGTCAAGAAAGATATCTCCAGTAAAAGGAGATTGACAAAAGGATCAACGAGTGACAAAAGGAGAGCAATGAGCATGATTTGGGAAATTCATGCGAGACTAAAAGGTCGGGAAAATGACAGTTTCCGAACTATGCCACAAAAGAAGAGGGATATCCCCAGCAGAAAGGGATCATTCCCAGCAAATAATATCATCCCCGCAAGTTTTTTAGAAAGCAGAGCAGGGAAGGAGAAAGGGAAAAGCCATCCCAGTAGGAGTATCACAACCAACCACCGCGTTTTAAACTAACAAATTTTGTTTGATTTGAAACAGGTAAAGGAAATGGCATTGATGACGGAAATGCATGCCACAAGGGAGATTATCAAACTGGGGCAGAAAATTTTCCTTTCATTTAGAAAATTTTCTGGAAGTCAGGTACCCATTTGGGGAAGAATAAAGATAACAACAGTCTCAAGGGAAGTGGTCTTTGAACCAGTTTTACCCCCAGCATAACAAGTTTCAATGAGGAAGTTGTTCCCTAGCGGACAGAACAAAGGGATGAAACTTGAGCTCAGAAAAAGCAAGAGGCCAGCATCATTCCCAACAGCCTTCCGAAGAGTGAAGCACTAGTTCTGAAGGAATCAGAATCCCCCAGCAGTGTTATCCTCGACAGCGTTATCCCTAGCTGATAACATTCTATCCCCCAACAGGTAAGTAAATAATTCCCCAACAGGGTTATCCCCAGCAGTTTCGAGGAGTCTAACACAAGTTTGGTGAAAATCGGTATCCCCAGCGGTTCCTTTCGGGGAAAGGCAAAACGAGTCTTAAGGGAGGTAGTCTTCGAAGGAAGAAAAAAAAAGGGAAGTAGTTTGCAGAGGAATGAAACATCCTACTTAAAAGGAAGTAGTTTTGAAAAGAGTAAGATAACATATTTACTCAGCAGAGTTATCCTCAGCAGTGTTATCCCCAGCAGGGTTACTCAGTAGTTCGCAGTGTTATCCCCAGCAGGGTTACTCAGCAGTTCACAGTGTTATCCCCAGCGGATCATCGAGATGTAGAAGCATCCTCGATAGAGTTTCGACCAAGTTTCAAGAGGGTCGGACAACCCAGAGTGGGTAAGGAAGAAAAGGAAAATCCATCCCCATCAAAATAATCCCCAGCAGTCTCGAGGAAAGACAACACGAGCTTTTAAAGGAGATAACCATTCCCAGCAAGGCAAAAAATCGGCCACCATTTAAAAAAAAAACTGACTGATAAAATTTTCTTTGCTTGAGAGTTGAAACAGGAACAAAGCAGCGTAAGGGAAAAAGAAAAAAAAAGAAGGAATTACAAAGGTAAGTTTCTCAAACCTTTGATCTTTACATTTTCCTCCTGAGATATCAAATCTTAGTCCGATGAATCTTTCTCCTGAGATATCAAATCTTAGTCCGATGAATCTTTCTCCAAAGCTCGAAAGGAGCTTGATTTATTTTTTTAAAAAAATATTAGAGTTGAAGTTAGGAGCCCGCCTGGAGAATGGAGGTGTTAAATTTTGAGGAAGTTGTTGAAGTCAGGAGCCCGCCTGGAGAATGGAGGCTAGATATATTTTGAAAAGTTGAAGAAGTCAGGAACCCGCCTGGAGAATGGAGGTGTTAAAATCTGAGAAGTTGAAGAAGTCAGGACCCGCCTGGAGAATGGAGGTGTTAAAATTTAAGAAATTGTTGAAGTCAGGAGCCCGCCTGGAGAATGGAGGTGTTAAAATTTAAGAAATTGTTGAAGTCAGGAGCCCGCCTGGAGAATGGAGGTGTTAAAACTTAAGAAATTATTGAAGTCAGGAGCCCGCCTGGAGAATGGAGGTGTTAAAATTTTGAGAAAGTTGTTGAAGTTAGGAGCCCGCCTGAAGAGAGGAAAGGCGTTTATTTTTAAAGTTGTTGTTGAAGTCAGGAGCCCGCCTGAAGAGAGGAAAGGCGATTATTTTTAAAATTGATTGTTGAAGTCAGGAGCCCGCCTGAAGAGAGGAATGGCATTTATTTTTAAAGTTGTTGTTGGAGTCAGGAGCCCGCCTGAAGAGAGGAAAGACGTTTTATTTTAAAAAAAGTTGTTGAAATCTCGCCAACCTAAAGAAAGGAATGGCATTTTATTTTTAAAGTTGTTGTTGAAGTCAGGAGCCCGCCTGAAGAGAGGAAAGGCGTTTATTTTTCAAGGTTGTTTTTGAAGTCAGGAGCCCGCCTGAAGAGAGGAATGGCGTTTTATTTTTAAAAGTTGTTGAAATTTTGCTAGCCTAAAGAAAGGAATGGCACGTTTATTTTTCAAGGTTCTTTTTGAAGTCAGGAGCCCGCCTGAAGAGAGGAATGGCGTTTTATTTTTAAAAGTTGTTGAAATTTTGCCAGCCTAAAGAAAGGAATGACATTTTTATTTTAAATTTGTTTTTGAAGTCAGGAGCCCGCCTGGAGAATGGAGGCTGGATATATTTTGAAAAGTTGAAGAAGTCAGGAACCCGCCAGGAGAATGGAGGTGTTAAAATCTGAGAAGTTGAAGAAGTCAGGAGCCCGCCTAGAGAATGGAGGTGTTAAAATTTAAGAAATTGTTGAAGTCAGGAGCCCGCCTTGAGAATGGAGGTGTTAAAATTTAAGAAATTGTTGAAGTCAGGAGCCCGCCTAGAGAATGGAGGTGTTAAAATTTTGAGAAAGTTGTTGAAGTCAGGAGCCCGCCTGAAGAGAGGAAAGTCGTTTATTTTTAAAGTTGTTGTTGAAGTCAGGAGCCCGCCTGAAGAGAGGAAAGGCGTTTATTTTTAAAATTGATTGTTGAAGTCAGGAGCCCACCTGAAGAAAGGAATGACGTTTATTTTTAAAGTTGTTGTTGGAGTCAGGAGCCCGCCTGAAGAGAAGAAAGGCGTTTTATTTTAAAAAGAGATGTTGAAATCTCGCCAACCTAAAGAAAGGAATGGCATTTTATTTTTAAAGTTGTTGTTGGAGTCAGGAGCCCGCCTGAAGAGAGGAAAGGCGTTTATTTTTCAAGGTTATTTTTGAAGTCAGGAGCCCGCCTGAAGAGAGGAATGGCGTTTTATTTTTAAAAGTTGTTGAAATTTTGCCAGCCTAAAGAAAGGAATGGCACATTTATTTTTAAAGGTTCCTTTTGAAGTCAGGAGCCCGCCTGAAGAGAGGAATAGCGTTTTATTTTTAAAAGTTGTTGAAATTTCGCCAGCCTAAAGAAAGGAATGACATTTTTATTTTAAAGTTATTTTTGAAGTCAGGAGCCCGCCTGGAGAATGGAGGCTGGATATATTTTGAAAAGTTGAAGAAGTCCAACCCTCCTGGAGAATGGAGGTGTTAAAATCTGAGAAGTTGAAGAAGTCAGGAGCCCGCCTGGAGAATGGAGGTGTTAAAATTTAAGAAATTGTTAAAGTCAGGAGCCCGCCTGGAGAATGAAGGTGTTAAAATTTAAGAAATTATTGAAGTTAGGAGCCCGCCTGGAGAATGGAGGTGTTAAAATTTTGAGAAAGTTGTTGAAGTCAGGAGCCCGCCTGAAGAGAGGAAAGGCTTTTATTTTTAAAGTTGTTGTTGAAGTCATGATCCCGCCTTAGAGAGGAAAGGCGTTTATTTTTAAAATTGATTGTTGAAGTCAGGAGCCCGCCTGAAGAGAGGAATGGCATTTATTTTTAAAGTTGTTGTTGGAGTCAGGAGCCCGCCTAAAGAGAGGAAAGGCGTTTTATTTTAAAAAAAGTTGTTGAAATCTCGCCAACCTAAAGAAAGGAATGGCATTTTATTTTTAAAGTTGTTGTTGGAGTCAGGAGCCCGCCTGAAGAGAGGAAAGGCGTTTGTTTTTCAAGGTTGTTTTTGAAGTCAGGAGCCCGCCTGAAGAGAGGAATGACATTTTATTTTTAAAAGTTGTTGACATTTCGCCAGCCTAAAGAAAGGAATGGCACGTTTATTTTTCAAGGTTCTTTTTGAAGTCAGGAGCCCGCCTGAAGAGAGGAATGGCGTTTTATGTTTAAAAGTTGTTGAAATTTCGCCAGCCTAAAGAAAGGAATGACATTTTTATTTTAAAGTTATTTTTGAAATCAGGAGCCCGCCTGAAGAGAGGAATGACGTTTTTATTTTTCAAAATTGTTGTTGAAGTCAGGAGCCCGCCTGAAGAGAGGAATGACGTTTATTTTAAAAGTTGTTTGTTTGAAGTCAGGAGCCCGCCTGAAGAGAGGAATGGCGTTTATTTTAAAAGTTGTTTGTTTGAAGTCAGGAGCCCGCCTGAAGAGAGGAATGACGTTTATTTTTAAAAGTTGTTTTTGAAGTCAGGAGCTCGCCTGAAGAGAGGAAAGGCGTGTATTTTTCAAAGTTGTTTGTTGAAGTCAGGCGCCCACCTGTATAACAAGAGGAATACTTTTTAGTCTTATACTGCAAATTTTTGAAATAAATAACCCTACCGGAAGGCAGAAGGTTACAACAAGAATCCCCAGCAGGAAACAATAAAAACCCCCAGCACCGGAAAGCAGAAGATTGCAAAAAGAGGTCCCAACACAAATTCAAGCGCGTGAGTCAAAAGGAAGAAAAGACGCGTCTTGAAAGAAGCGGCTTGTGAACATTAAATTATGCCCAGCATAACAAATCTGATGAAGAGAGCCGTATCCCCAGAGGAACCGCCGAAAAGCTTAATGAAGAAATCCATATCCCCAGTGGACCGAACAAAATGATGAAAACTGGTATTCAGAAAAGCAAAGGGCCGATGCCATCACCAAATTCACGGAAGAAAAGCACCGGAGGAAACACAAGCCGACAAGAAAGCAAGGCAACAAGAACAAGTTGCAGTCTAGCCTAACTTCTTGTTTTCTTTTAAGCACGGTGTAACAAGGATATCGGTAAGCAGTGGTAATAGCATGCAACAACAGTAACATTGCAGTCCCACGGTAGTCCCAGCTACCAAAACTTCCCGAACTACATTGACCTGATTCCTGTTTAGCCCAGGATATGTAGGAAACCTCTGAAGCAAAGCTTCGGTCAAATCTTTTTCAAAAAAAAATGCTTCACACGGAGTACTCGGATGGGCAAAAATCGCGCACTTTATCTTTGCACGAAAACCTTTCGTGTCTTCGGGCAAAGAGGGGCAGCTGTAAGCACGTGATTTTTGCCCTATATGAGAATTACTCCCAAAAAATTCAAAATAAAATGATTTTCCTTGGTGTGCAATTTTGAGAATTTTTGTGACATTTTTGGATAATTATTTGTATTTGTCTGTGCATGTTTATTTGTTAAATTAATAAAAAAAAATACAAAAATATGTCGCATTTTGCATGTAGGATTTAATTCTACAATTTTTAGTAATTAAATTTGTTTTACAAAAATTAAAAATTACAAAAATAGGCATTTTTTGCATTTTTAGCATTTAATATCCAAATATACAATTTTATGCTTAATTATTACTTAATTATGCATTAATTGTTATTGAGAGTTAATTTGCGCTTTTATAACTTAATTTAGTTCTTAATAATAATTTAAGTATTTTTATAATTTAGTTTTAGAAAAAAAAAGAGAAAAAATATAAAGAAAATCGGAATTGGGCCTCTTCTTCAATTTCAAACCACAAGCCCAAAATATTGTCCAACCTTCCCCACGACCCGGTCCATTGCAAACCGGGTCGACCCGGTCCATAACCCAAAATACCCAACACCCCCCTATCTTGCATTTCAAAAAACAAAACAAAAGAAAAAACCCTAAAAAACCTAGACTAACCATCCGCCCCCCCCCCCCTTATCTTCTTCTTCTCCATCACCTTCCCCAAGCAAGCAACCATGGCTTCCCCCCCCTTGCTGCTACCCTGCTGCCCAACGTCGACCACCCTCACACGACCTCCCCCTCCTCATCTTCATCCTCACAGAACCTCGCCATGAACGACCCCGCCTACCAGCTCCTCCGCGCCGTTGCTGCTGCGTCGTCTGCTGCTTCAGCGGCATTGCTGCTGCTGCTGCTGCTCCGTCGAGCTCTACTAGCAGCGACTGCCATGGCCATGCCGCTTCTGCCTTCTGCTTCATCTCCATCTCCTTCATGCACATGGCTGTTGCTGTTTCTTCCACCCTCGTTGTCGCATCCAAACGACCCTCGTCGCTGCTGCTTCCTCGCCGCTGCTGCTGCTGCCCGCGTCCACCATTTACACAGCCAGACTGCTGCTCACGTTTCTGCTTTCATCTTCTCCATCCAAACAACCAAACGACCCTACTGTGCATCGTCGAGCAGCTGAGTCTAAACCAAACCTCGTCGCCTGCTGCTACTACTTCATCGCTGCTTCAGTTGCTTGTTAAATTCGTCTTCGTCGTCGTTTGTCCAAGTTTTGGTTGGGGTCGTCAAAACAGTCCATACAAGTTCATCGTTGGTCAGTCATTGTTCGTCGTTTCGATCTGGTTAGTGGTTTTTGAGTTTTATTTTTGTCCGTATTTCGTTTTGATATTCTCGAATCTAAAATCGGTAAATATTTGATTTTTGTTTTGTTCGTGTTCATTGTTTTGTTAATTTTTCAGTTTGTTCATGTGAAATTGTTAGTTTAATGTTTGTTAGATTCAAATTGAAATTTAATTAATTATTTCTTCAATTTGTTTCATGTGTTTCATGTATTTTTTCAGAAATTGTTAACGTTGTTTAAATCGTTTGAATCCGTCATGTTTTGTTGTTTAAAATAGATTTTAATGCATGTTTATTCTTTGTTTGAAGTTCATCCAGTAATTTAATTTGAGTTTGTTTTGGTTTTTGATTTGTTGATTTAATTTGAATCATGTATTTGTGTTGTTAATATTGTATCCTTGCTCATCCATTTTTTGTCTATGTTAACCAGGATTGGTTCTCAATATGGTTAATTTATTTTCATTAATTTGATGTTGTTCATCTGTGTTCATATGATTTGTTGTTGAATTTGCTGAGAAATTAGTCATATTGGCTATATTTTGGTTGAGATTGATTAGGTGAATTGGTTATAGCTGATAGGGTAGTTTGGTAAATTGCAGTATGTTCAGGGGTAAAATGGTAATTGCAATAAGGTCGGAGGGGTAGTTTGGGAATTGAACATTTTGAATAATTCTTTATGTTAAGCATGGGGGACAAATGTAATGGGGTGTGGGTGATATAATTGTTTAATATAATGGGGGGCAAGACATAATGTAGTGGGGGGAATATTGTAATTGTTTATGGTAGACATGGGGAACAAGATGTAATGGAATAGTTTGATATATTTGTTTAATGTAGTGGGGGTGAATGGGAAGATAGTGGGTTTGGTAGAAGAAAGTGATTGTTTTATTAATGGTTTAAAGGGTTTGGGATGGATATAAATAAAAAAACTTGATCAGATTTTTGAGGAGGAGAGAGAATAAAAAAGGGAGGAGAATACAGAACAGAGAGAGAAGAGATAAAAATTGGAGAAATTTCAAAACTAAAGGAAAGAACAAAAACTGAAAAAAAAAATCTTCTACTTTCTTTCATTGTTTGAAATCAGCATTAATTGTTGTTGTTTCATCGAAGCTTGAAGCTTTTTTTGGGATTACTACTCCACCGGATTGCAAACTCTGTTCCTGGGTTGTTACTGTTGCTGGGCTGTTGTTGCTGTGCTGTATTGTTATTACTGCTGTTGATTCTCATCTTCATCTTCTTTTGTTTCCAATACCAGGTACATGACTGTAATACTAGCTATTGCAAGCTAATAATGTGGAAGCATGAATACATATGAAGAATGAAATTTTGAAGTTTTAATTTCATTTTTTTGTTCCTTTTATTGATTGTATTTAAGCTATTTCATGTATTACTGAATAATAATTGAAATAAGAAAAAATAACATAAGTTAGTCTTTAATGAATCGGTTTGGCAAAACGGGTTAATTCACTAGTTATGAAGGTTTCAAGATTATCAACAGTAGGTTAATCATGACCAAGTAGCTAAATTTAGCTAAGGCATGAATTTAAATTAATTTTCGTAAATTAGGCATTAAGGCATGATTTGAGTTCAGGCAAGATTAGAAGAACGTTTAAGTCTAATAAACTTTCTAATAAGCTTTAGTAATTATGGTTAAATCTAGTTTCAAATGGTTGTGAATAATTAATCTCAATAGTTTTTTTATAACAATGCTGAGTTTTAATCTAGTTGTATTTGATTCTTTTGAATATTAGTTGTCGAATTTTTATTTTATTTATAATTTCGAATTTTTTGAATAAAATTCCTTTTCATCAATATTTGTATTAATCTAGCAATTAGTATGTCATGCTTTCTTAAATAAATAAAATAAAAACTCATAATTAATTAGGATTTTCTTTCTTTATTTTAGAGACTAATGTTAATAGGAAAAATGTAGTCGCTTTAGGATTTGTCCATTTAAAATAAATGACACGAGCCTCGCCAAATAAAACACACAGATTGGTTGGGGTCGTCAAAACAGTCCATACAAGTTCATCGTTGGTCAGTCATTGTTCGTCGTTTTGATCTGGTTAGTGGTTTTTGAGTTTTATTTTTGTCCGTATTTCGTTTTGATATTCTCGAATCTAAAATCGGTAAATATTTGATTTTTGTTTTGTTCGTGTTCATTGTTTTGTTAATTTTTCAGTTTGTTCATGTGAAATTGTTAGTTTAATGTTTGTTAGATTCAAATTGAAATTTAATTAATTATTTCTTCAATTTGTTTCATGTGTTTCATGTATTTTTTCAGAAATTGTTAACGTTGTTTAAATCGTTTGAATCCGTCATGTTTTGTTGTTTAAAATAGATTTTAATGCATGTTTATTCTTTGTTTGAAGTTCATCCAGTAATTTAATTTGAGTTTGTTTTGGTTTTTGATTTGTTGATTTAATTTGAATCATGTATTTGTGTTGTTAATATTGTATCCTTGCTCATCCATTTTTTGTCTATGTTAACCAGGATTGGTTCTCAATATGGTTAATTTATTTCCATTAATTTGATGTTGTTCATCTGTGTTCATATGATTTGTTGTTGAATTTGCTGAGAAATTGGTCATATTGGCTATATTTTGGTTGAGATTGATTAGGTGAATTGGTTATAGCTGATGGGGTAGTTTGATAAATTGCAGTTGTTCAGGGGTAAAATGGTAATTGCAATAAGGTCGGAGGGGTAGTTTGGGAATTGAATATTTTGAATAATTCTTTATGTTAAGCATGGGGGACAAATGTAATGGGGTGTGGGTGATATAATTGTTTAATATAATGGGGGGCAAGACATAATGTAGTGGGGGGAATATTGTAATTGTTTATGGTAGGCATGGGGAACAAGATGTAATGGGATGGTTTGATATATTTGTTTAATGTAGTGGGGGTGAATGGGAAGATAGTGGGTTTGGTAGAAGAAAGTGATTGTTTTATTAATGGTTTAAAGGGTTTGGGATGGATATAAATAAAAAAACTTGATCAGATTTTTGAGGAGGAGAGAGAATAAAAAAGGGAGGAGAATACAGAACAGAGAGAGAAGAGATAAAAATTGGAGAAATTTCAAAACTAAAGGAAAGAACAAAAACTGAAAAAAAATCTTCTACTTTTTTTCATTGTTTGAAATCAGCATTAATTGTTGTTGTTTCATCGAAGCTTGAAGCTTTTTTTGGGATTACTACTCCACTGGTTTGCAAACTCTGTTCCTGGGTTGTTACTGTTGCTGGGCTGTTGTTGTTGTGCTGTATTGTTATTACTGCTGTTGATTCTCATCTTCATCTTCTTTTGTTTCCAATACCAGGTACATGACTGTAATACTAGCTATTGCAAGCTAATAATGTGGAAGCATGAATACATATGAAGAATGAAATTTTGAAGTTTTAATTTCATTTTTTTGTTCCTTTTATTGATTGTATTTAAGCTATTTCATGTATTACTGAATAATAATTGAAATAAGAAAAAATAACATAAGTTAGTCTTTAATGAATCGGTTTGGCAAAACGGGTTAATTCACTAGTTATGAAGGTTTCAAGATTATCAACAGTAGGTTAATCATGAACAAGTAGCTAAATTTAGCTAAGGCATGAATTTAAATTAATTTTCGTAAATTAGGCATTAAGGCATGATTTGAGTTCAGGCAAGATTAGAAGAACGTTTAAGTCTAATAAACTTTCTAATAAGCTTTAGTAATTATGGTTAAATCTAGTTTCAAATGGTTGTGAATAATTAATCTCAATAGTTTTTTTTATAACAATGCTGAGTTTTAATCTAGCTGTATTTGATTCTTTTGAATATTAGTTGTCGAATTTTTATTTTATTTATAATTTCGAATTTTTTGAATAAAATTCCTTTTCATCAATATTTGTATTAATCTAGCAATTAGTATGTCATGCTTTCTTAAATAAATAAAATAAAAACTCATAATTAATTAGGATTTTCTTTCTTTATTTTAGAGACTAATGTTAATAGGAAAAATGTAGTCGCTTTAGGATTTGTCCATTTAAAATAAATGACACGAGCCTCGCCAAATAAAACACACAGATTGCGGGGCCCTCACAAATGCATGCTTTAAATTGCTTAGACTTCGTGATGGACCGTTAACAAAATTCCACGGCCCTACCCAAAGTAGATGATACGCTAGTCGCTTGAGGCGTGCCTTTAACAATTTAATTTTCTTAAACTCGGGTGCACATTGATGTGACCCAAATCCAAATCTCAACGGAGTCAAAGTGTGTCGACGACCACGGGTACATTGATTGTAACGCGGTTCGAGATACATTTTCACAACGTTGCAATTCCTTGTAAAAAAATAATAATAATAATTATGAAAGCGGTAAAAAGTTAAAATTTGCACATAAGTTCATATTTGTATAAAATCAGATAATCAAGTCGAATATGATAGTTGAGCGACCGTGCTAGAACCACGGAACTCGGGAATGCCTAACACCTTCTCCCGGGTTAACAGAATTCCTTATCTAGATTTCTGGTACGCAAACTGTAATATGGAGTCATTCTTTTCCTCGATTCGGGAGTAAAATTGGTGACTTGGGACACCCTAAATCTCCCAAGTGGTGACTCTGAAATAAACAAATAAATCCCCTTTCGATTGTCTTTTGATTGGAAAAAACTCCTTGTACCCTCGTGGGGGCGGAAAAAGGAGGTGTGACACTAGCTGCACAAATAGTCAACACCGTAAAGTTCCCCGGCAACGGCGCCAAAAAGTGATCGCATCGGACTCAACCTGAGGAAGAGTGGGCACTAATACTTTTACCCAATAGCGGTATCGGGGTCAATTTTCCACAGGGAACTTCAATTTGGAGTTGCGTGTTTGTATAGTCTAGGACTATGTTTTAGCTCCTAATTGATCTTCTAACATTTTTGGTTTTCTTTTGATTAATAGCTACAATTTATCAACTACAATTGTAAAACTAAGTTATGCTAAAATTATGATTCTAAGTTGTATGCAATATAGAGAAAGGCACTAGGGTCGTGGCATGTACCTAGGTGGTCAACTAACGGGTAGAGATTCCTAATGCAAGAATGATGACTATGGGACTTATGCTATAACCGTTGCACTTTTGCACTCACTCTCACACCTCTCGGTAGAGAGAGTGATTTTGCCCAATTGACTCTCTCGAGACCAATTGGGTAGGCCAATTTGCCCAAGCAACTTATGGTTCAAGTTGGGTAATTACTCTCTCGAGGTTTAACCCGTTAATTGGGACTACCATTCTCATGGGTCCATCCCAATTCCTTGTTAGAATTAATCTTGGGGTCATAGACTCTCTTTCTCAAGAAGAGTCAAGACTCACTAAGCTAGACTTAGTGTTTTCAACCACCAAATCTTAATGAAAACATAAGATTAATTCAAATAACAAATACCCAACATCATTCATGCACTAAACAATCACACCCATTAATTACCCACACTAGGGTTGAGCCACAACCCTAGCTAATGGGTTTAGCTAGCCATAATAGGAACAGAAATTGAAGAAATAATAGATGAAATTGACATAACAATTAACTACAATGTTAATCTACTCAAATCCACGTTAATACTAGAAGAAATTGCCCAAAATAGGCTAAAATCATGAAATCCCAAGTTAAGTTGCTCTATGCTCTCAAAACAGATCTGGAAAAAACTTGCTGCTAAAAAATAAAATGTTCTATTTATACTACATAGGAAAAACCGGACAAAAATACCCCTGAGGGTCTGGCGCGGACCGCGCACAAATAACGCGCGGCCGCGTAGGGTTTTGGGCCTTCATATCTTGCTTCTGGCACTAGGGGACGCGGACCGTACAAAAGTGACGCGCGACCGCGTGAACTTCATCCACGCGGACCACACTGATTAGGTGCGCGGCCGCGTGGGCTTTTGCCTTGAATGATTGAGTCTCTGATACTCTTAGGCACGGACCGCGTGAAAAGGGGCGCGGACCGTGCAGCTTGACTTGAAGATATCATGGCCTCTGAACTTTCCTGCGCGGCTGCGTGGCAGAACAGTGCAGACCGCGCAGGTTGAACTTGAAGATGTCCAGCTTTTGAACTCTCCTGCGCGGCCGCATGACAAAACAATGCGGACCGCGCATGTCCTTTTGATCCCCCCTTTTAGTTGTCTTTTGACACTTGGCAGATTTTACTCCTTTTTGAGCCGATCTTTAGTATTTGTCATCTTATCGCTCAAACCTGCAATCAAGCGCAACATGTAAGCATTTTGGGACTAATTTTTGGCAGTTAATGCATAAAGCTTAGGTAAGAATGGGTATAAAACATGTAGAAATCATAGTTATCATCCTTCGCGTTGATCCTTTCTGCAAGTACCAAGCCCTTGGTAATTCCGACCATGGTTCCCTACAAAACTTCCTTCTAACAATCTTTTGTATTCTTTCTAACATTCCTTAGTCATAACCTTTGCTCTAATACCACGTTGTCACGTCCTTAGTCTTAAACTAAGTGCACATACGACACTTGGCAACTCACTCACGATCTTGCATAACTTGCTCATGTTCTTGTTATGTCAAGTCAGCCCTACTACACTCATGATCGCTAAGAGAATGGAAGAAAGAACACATGAGAATTGCCAAAGGAAGCTTTTGTATTAGAGAGAACTTGATTATTTTGCTTGGTTGATGAATTACAAATGAATGCTCCTTATTTATACTAATCACATGGGGGCTAGTATGTAAATAATAATTGTTCTACAAGTCCTTCCGTATTTACAAATAAGTCCTTCTCTAGAATATTCTACATAGCCAGAATCAACAATTCTATAGGGTTCTAGGGTCTTCCTAAGGAAACCTCTATATTTCTCTAGAACCTTCCTACAAATGCATAAATATCTAGAACATTTCCAAGAAAATTCTCCATAGTTCTAGAATATTCCACCAAGATCTAGTCCCTAACTTATGTAACCATTCCATATGGTAAAGTATATGCCAAGTGGCACCTATGTGGCATGATGGTGTGGCAGGTCTGACATTATTCCCCTATTTAAGTCTTCCTGTAGGTATGTTTGATGGTTAATGACTTGAGGGGATATGAGGTTCGGGTTCCGAGAGGTTCGAGGGTGATTTGGGATGCTTAGTTCCTAACTTAAGGCTTAAGGTTAAGGTTGGAAGAGCTGACCAAAGTCAACATTATGGGTAAAAGACATCTGATTGGTGACTTGAAAGTTATAATAGGTTTAAATAGTAATTTTGGACTAGGGTCTCGGATGGCATGGGTTTGATTCGACACTTCTAGTTGAAAGTTAAAATTTTGAACTTTAAAAAGTTTGGGATCTTTGATTTGGTGCTTGATTCTTGGTTTTAAGGGTGGTTTCGGACCATTTCTAGGCCCTTTTTTGTTGCTAGTTTTTGGCTACAGAGGTGTGAATTGCGATTGCAGGCCTTTGGGTCATATTTGCGAAGAGCAAATTACTGTTTAGGCCTAGTGAATCGCTATCACAGAAGTCATTCTCGCGATCATGTAGAAGAAGTTCTACTCTTATAGAGCTGACTTCGAGAGCTTATATCTTGCAATCTATAAGGAATGTTCTCGATCGCTAAGGATCATCTGTGTGTGCATTGCATTCACATGGGAAAAGGCTACGATCGCGTAGGAGACATGCCAGTTGGCCATTGCAATTAAGGAATGAGCTCCATGGGTATTTAACATTTGTACATATTCACCATTTTTTAGACCTAAACTTCGAGAAATGGCGATTTTTTAGGAGATTTTCATCCCAACTTCAAAGGTTAATGATTCTGACTTAGATTTGATTTAAGATATCGAATAACCATGGATTTTTATACCTAAATCTACGGATTTTGAAGAAAGAAAAAGAGTGTTTTGGCCTAAAGAATAATTATTTTCTTTTGAAATTCTGAACATCAATTTGAGGTTGGATTTTAAAACGAAGTATATATTTAGACTCGGGAGGCTATGGGTAACCGAGTATTGCGTTCTATTTGGGGCTCCACGCATGTGAATCTGGGTTGATTTTTGTTGACTTTTTCTAGTTAAAAATTGAATTTTTGGATTGGAATTGATTCCTAACGTATTGGTTGACTTCTTTGAGTGTTGTTTGGCTAGATCTAGGTCATTTCGAGGGGAATTTATAAGGAAATGCGTTATTTAAGAGTTGAAGCTATTTTGTAAGGAGGTAAGTCTCTTGTCTAACCTTATTAAGAGACAACTTTCTTCCAATTGAACCTATGTGCTACTTGCTATGTGATTTCAAATAGAAAAAAAAAAAATCTCTGCCTATTAAGAAAGGTGGAATTGCATAAATTTGGACTAACAATATACCACAACAATCTACCCAATTCGGAACCATCTATCTGTTTTGATTGTTTGTTTTGTTATATTTTGTTTATTTACCTAAATCCTATTATAAGAATAACTTCTCTTTGCTTTTTCAGATGGGTCAATTTAACCCATCATTGAATCTATTATAAACTAACACATTTTAAATTAAATAAAATAGATATGTTTAACCTTTATATGCTGATTTTGACACCCAAAAATTCACGTCTAACCAATTACAAAAAGCGAAAAAGCACATTCCAAGAATTGTACGTATCAAAATTACTCTTAAATAATAAAGCATTACTTTCTTATATTATTAAAGACATATAGCTTGTTCGGCCAAGTTTCTCCAAGTCTAAAGCACTTTTTTATTTTATTAAAAATGTATTATTTTTTTTTCAAAGTTGAATTGTTTGGCCAAATTTTTAGAGGAAAAAAAGTGTTTTTGAGAAGAAGCAGAAGCAGTTTTGGAGAAGCAGAAAAAAATAATTTATCTCCAAAAATACTTTTTTGAAAAATACTTTTGAGAAAAATACACTTAGAAGTAGTTTTTAACAGCTTGGTCAAACACTAATTGCTGCTTAGAAGTGATTTTCAAATTAATTAGCCAAACACAAATTGTTTCTTAGTAAAAATACTTTTGAAAAAAATACTTTTAAAAAAAATACTTATCAAAATAAGCTGATTTTTTCAGCTTGGCCATACATGCTAATGGTACTATTCAGCATTATAGAATCTGATGGAAAAGTAATGTTATTGAAGATATTTTACCGGAAGTTGATAATAAGGTCTCCAATTAGCTGGCATTATAATCTAGTATTAATGTTCTTGTTGACCAATTTTGGAATATAGAAATCCATAACTAACTATAGTTTTTAGTGCTGTTTACGGTTTCACGCGGTTAATTAAAGATTGCTATTAAAATATTGATTGTGATCTTGTTAGAAACATTTATTTATTCCTCACAAGAAGGGAAGAGTTGGTTCCAGCAGAAAACAATTACTACTATAAAGGATATTCAATTTAATTACGTAACATATAATTTTAACTTGTCTGGCTGCTTATGGCAGTGCTTATAACTTTTGAACATAAAAAAGTTGAAAGATTAGGTGTGAAATATTGAATCAAATATCATTAATCAAATTTATTTCGTTTCTCATCCGAAAAATCACAAAAACTGTCCACCCCTACCATTTCTTTAAGAAAGAAAAAACTTAAGGTAAAAAGTCATTCCGTTTTAAAAAAAAAAAGAGTACTAGATCGACTCCACCATTATAGTTGTTCATGATAATGTGATGGATGGATAAAATTCATCAGGGATAGATGTAGAGTATTAAAGTTACGAGATCAATTGAACTTATATCTTTTGACGCAAAACATAAATTTACGTATAAAATTTATTAAAATTACAACAAAGAATATATATAAAATTCATAGATTTAAAAATATAATAGGTTCAATACTAAGAACCTTAGATGTTGGATCCATGAAGTTTAAATTCTGGATCCACCTCTAGAATTCACCCACCTTTAACAAAAGTCCGAAGAAACCCCCGTTAGAGAATGTTCATTTCATCCTTAATGAGCACTAGTGGCGGACCCATGATTTTGTGCAAGCTGGTTCAATCTTAGAAGTACATAACTTTAGTCGTAAAATAGTAGTTTTCAAGTGGATTCAAATAAAATATTTATACCAAAATTACGCAGCTTTAATCGTAACTTATAGATATACACAGTATTATTTTTTGATGAAGCGGGTTCAGTTGAACCCACTTGCCACCACGTGCATCTGCCACTGATGAGCATGATGTCGCACGAACTTGGATTAGTTAGACTCGTAAATATCGAATACCAAATGATTATACAAAAATATAAATTCTTCATTCTTAAGTTACTTTATTTTGTCTATCATTTTTATTTTATTTTATTTTTTCCATCTGTGTTTTAATTTGTGTATTTGTTGTCCTTATGGACCTAGCTAGTCGACTACTTGTGGAATTGTAGTCATGAAGGATGAATAGCAAGGAGAGCCAAGAAAACACAAAAAGAAAGGTCTAATATAAGGAAAAGAAAGAGAAAAAAGGGCATCGTGCCTTAATTGATCAAATACTACCATAAACTTCAATGCATATATTCTAATTAACTCCAACATTCTTCCATTTTTTCTACAGTGCAAATTAACTTGGACAACATGGGTAACAAACTAGTAACAATCACGAGCAAAATATATATATCAAGATAACTTAAAACTGAAAAAGGGTAAAATTCCCCATCTTTTCGCTACACGTCGTCTCTTAAGTTCCATTATCGTTCTTTCTTGGTTTCATGTGTTTTTTTCTTCTATTTTAAACCTTCCACCCTTCAAATAAGAAATCAAATAAACTTAAAGAAAGAGCGGAAGGTTTAGAATGGAAGGAAAAAACACATGACAAGATTATTGATGAAAGAAAGTTACATCAATCTTGGATATTTATAGGCCCGGGAAAATGTAAAAGTTAATAATTGACATGGAATTATAATACTTAATGAAATTCAATAAACAGATTTAGTGTATGAATGCATTGATCAACAACAACAACGATCACCCAGTAAAATCTCACAAAGTGGGGGTCTGGGGAGGGTAGTGTGTATGCAGACCTTATCCCTACCCCGAAGGCGCAGAGATTTTGTTTCCGATAGACCCTCCTTGGAAATAAAACAAGTATGAATGCATTGATCATGAATTATTAATCCCACACTCAATTAGTTGACTATTGATATTCCCAAAGAGTACAATTAATTTTAATTGCAGAATTCCCAAGTCTTTTACCTTTAATGTTCATCAGTTTTCCAAGTGGAAATAAAAGCAAGAGAAAGTGACCGTCAATATCTTATCTACTTTTACACTTAATTCAATATTTTGGATGCTAATTAACCCTGTAGTCTTCCAATAATGCATGCAAGTGATCTTTATAAATTACGCTTCTTTGTCAAAAGTAAAATGCTACTCCTATTATTACTACACTACAGAATCAAGAACTGTTGAATTCATTTAACTATAATGGGTTCCTCTGAAAGCACCACAAAGAACTCAAACGAAAGAAAAGCTGGGCAAAATGGGGAGCAGTTGTCTGCTGCTGCCACAGATTCACCAGAAGAAGTGATACAAAAGCTAGCCTTAGTAGCTGGTGTAGCTTTACTAGGATGGGGCTTGAACAAGCTAATCGATGGAGATTCGAACGAACGAGCCAATAACAAGAAAATGATGAAAGCTCCAGGGAGGGACTATTACATTTACAGGGATGACTTTGAGCGTGATCCTACTGGCTATTTCCGCAACCTTCGCCGTGATTAAGTTACCATGCATTCAAAAGAAAGCTTGTTAAGATTGTTATGGAAACTAATATAGAGTCTTGTTTCGTATTTGACGTATTTGGTAATCACTATGTGCTGTTGTTGCGACATCTTTTTGGTCTATATTTTTGTGCAATGAACTTCATCTTTTAATTGTCGTACGTCTTAATTCTTTGCATTTCCTATCATGTTTTCTGTTTTGGTTTACTTCAATTTTATCCATTGTTGCTTTTGTTATGCTTCCTATTTATGTGTGTGATGGCGGCGTGCCAAGTTTACCGACTACAACAGGTTAAACTACAGTGATAATGTAAAAAAAAAGTTTAATCTGTTCGCGTATATAAGTTAAATCCAATATCTATTGACCAATAATCAAGTTCCTGTTTGTCTTTACATACAACAAGAGACCCTTAAATCTTGTGGAGAATGATTTTAACTCCATGCTGTGGACGAAGCATAAAAAGCTGAACAGGAGAATGAACATAACTTGGTGAAACTGTAAACATATAACGTTGTAGAATCATCGAAAGAGTAACTTTAGATTCAATCATAGCAAAGTTCAAGCCTAAGCAAGTTCGAGGTCCATAACCAAATGGCAAGAATGCAACTGGATTGTTGTTTGTAGCTTTAACAACCCCTTCAGCAAATCTTTCTGGTTTGAAAATATGTACATCTTCTCCCCATATTTTAGGATCATGTTGAACTGCTAATGGTGATATATATAGCTGCATTTGAGGTGGTAAAGTTAGCTTCCCTAGCTGTACTTTCTTGTTTACTTTCCTTTTGATGAATGGCACCGGAGGGTACAATCTTAAAGATTCTTCAATAATCATGTTCATCTACATTGAAAAAAAAACGAGTAAAAATACTAATTAGATACTTGGAGCAACGATTAAGTTGTTTCCGTATGACCTATATGTTAGGGATTCAAGCTGTGGAATCAGCCACTGATGCTTGCATCAGGATAGGCTGCCTACATCACACTTCCTTGGAGTGTGGCCCTTCCCCGCACCCTGCGTGAACGCGAGATACTTTGTGCGATGGGCTGCCCTTACAGACGATTTAGCTTAAAAATAGTTGAGAAGCACTAAGCGATAGAAAAATACTTTTAAATGTTGATGTGTCAGGTTAAGTGCTGATAGTTAAGCTATTTTTTTTGGTTAAAATAACTAAAGTGCCTTTTAATTATTCACAAACATATAAAATGAAAGGTTTCATTTTAAAAGATGTTAGGAATAGAATAGTAAAAACTTGGTCAAATCAAGTGTTTATAAATTGAAAATACATAAGTTAGGAACGACCAACATATAACTTTTGGGTGATTTTGATGTATACGCGTTTTTGTGTAATAATCCAAAAAGTATTTATAAGCTGATAACTTACCCAAACACCCTCTTAGTATATACTTATTCGAATTGATATATGCATGCAATAAAATGGCAGCCCGGTGCACTAAGCTCCCAATATGCACGGGTTTTGGGAAAGGGTCGGACTACAAGGGTCTATTGTACCATGCATTTCTGCAAGAGGCTGTTTCTACGGCTGAAACCCATGACATCCTGGCAATAACTTTATCAGCTACGCCAAGGCTCCCCTTTGATATATGCATGCAATATTCAAGAAAAATGATTAAAATCCTCAATGCTTACTATTTTCAGTCTTGATAGGCCATCTGCGGTAGGAACATTTTTGCCAAATGATTCAAGAACTTCTTTTCTTGCTTTTTCTTGCCAATTCTTGTTTGTAGCTAGCAAGAGTATAGTCCATCCAAGTAAAGAAGTAGTTGTTTCATGACCAGCAAAATAAAATGTCTTGCATTCATCAACTATATCTTCTACTGAAATTGGCTTCTCATTATAATCTTGATAAGCCTCTAAGAGTTTCCCAAGGAAATCACTTCCAAAGTTATGTTCTTGCCCAAAAATTTCCTGTTGTCTTTTCTTTATTATTCGAGTAATACTGTCGCGTATGCCCTGCTCCAGTTTCTCTGACTCTATTTCATCTCTGCTTTTCCAAATTTGACTACACAAAATTTAACGAGTAAGTTAATTTATGAGTTACTGTTCTTCCATGGTTGGCGCTATTTCGCGAATGGTCATTCAACTTTCAGTCTATGATACTAAAGTCATAAAACTAACTTTCGGTAACTTTTGAAGTATGCCTATATACCGTAGAAAAAAAAAACTGAAAATGTTAGATCTGGTCTTGGAGAAAACAAGCAGGATGCCACATGTATTGAATATAATTAAGTATAATCATGTCAGTAACTCACCTTACATAATATCCACGCGATACCATATATAAAGGCAATAGCTCATTTTTTTTGACCCAACCTAATACCCAATGTCTTTCACCAAGCGCACATCTTGGGGCGCTCTATAAGTGAATCAAAAATTGAGGTTTTATTGTTTTTAATGGTACCACGGGAATATTATGTGAGGTAAGTTGTTGAAATCGCAATCTACTTGTGTTTCCAATGCCCTATTTGGCATTTTTTGGCTTTTATTATTTTCTATGATTAAGGGTGTCAAATGGGCGGGTTGGGCTGGCGGATTAAAATGGGCTGCGTTTATAAATGGGCGGGTCATTGACCCGCCTAAAGGTTACATGAGTTGGGTCAAGATTGGCTAAATTTTGGGCTACCAAACTTTAATTAATGTGTATTGTTTTCTTATGAATTATTTGATTGTCAAATATGACTTTTTGCTTTTGTTATTGTCATATATAACATATCAAACAAAAAAAATTAAAATATTTTATCAAAGTTGCTCATAGATCAATTTGGTCTAAGAATCAGGGCCAAATAACATGGATTAGCCAGTTTTCGGACTAGTAAGTGAAATAAAACCATCCCTCATTTCACCTTGCCTAATTTGATAATTCAGGCTAAAAGCTTAAAATGCGGCTGAAGCTTTTTTAATCTTTTTCCATTTTTCCATTATTCTAATTGACGAGACAAGAGGCGGCGTCAACGAGAGGCTAGAGATTTGGAGACATGCTCTTGAGTCTAAAGGTTTCAAGTTGAGTAGGACGAAGACGGAATACCTCGAGTGCAAATTTGGAGTTGAGCCGATGGAAGCGGGAGTTGAAGTGAGGCTTGACTCTCAAGTCATTCCCAAGAGAGGTAGTTTCAAGTACCTTGGATCGGTTATTCAGGGGATCGGGGAAATTGACGAGGATGTCACACACCGTATAGGGGTGGGGTGGATGAAGTGGAGGTTAGCGTCGGGAGTCTTGTGTGACAAGAAAGTGCCACCGTTACTAAAAGGTAAGTTTTATAGAGCAGTGGTTAGGCCTGCCATGTTGTATGGGACTGAATGTTGGCCGGTAAAGAACTCACACATCCAGAAGATGAAAGTAGCAGAGATGAGGATGTTGAGGTGGATGTGTGGGCATACAAGGATGGATAAGATTAGGAATGAAGATATTCGAGAGAAGGTGGGTGTGGCCCCCATGGAGGACAAGATGCGGGAAGTAAGACTCAGATGGTTCGGACACATTCAGAGGAGGAGCACTGATGCACCGGTGAGGAGGTGTGAGCGACTGGCTGTAGTGGGCACGCGGAGAGGTAGAGGAAGACCTAAGAAGTATTGGGGAGAGGTTATCAGACAGGACATGGCGCGACTTAGGATTACTGAGGACATGACCCTTGATAGGGAAGTATGGAGGTCGAGCATTAAGGTTGTAGGTTAGGGGAGAGTGTGAATATTTCTACAACACAATAGAGTGAGACTATCCAGTTAGGAGTTAGACTAGGAATGTCATTGGTCGTCTATTGATGCAGGGCTTTACCTTCTAGTTGTAATATACCAGCCATCTATTTCATATTTCGTATTTCGTATTCTGTATTTCATATTTCATATCTCTTATATATTCTCTTATATATTGTTGTTATTTTATTACGCATTTTTATGGTACTAATATATCATCTCCTATTGCTTTTTTGAGCCGAGGGTCTCCTGGAAACAGCCTCTCTACCCTTCGGGGTAGAGGTAAGGTCTGCGTACATATTACCCTCCCCAGACCCCACTTGTGGGATTATACTGGGTCGTTGTTGTTGTTGTTGTTGTAGATACAGAGTTAAGTCTATGTTGCATCTTGTGGATGGACTTACCTTGATGCCAGGAAATCTAATTTTGTGAGCATTTCTGGAAACTAGCAAAGCTAACTTCATCAGCATCTGAAATATATTCTTTCCTTCTAAGTAACTACTTCCAAATGCAGTCCTGGAAATTATTTCTGATGTTAATATCCTAAACTCTTCAAACACTTCAATTTCCTTTTCTTCATGCATTTTCCACTTTTCCAGCATTGTCTCACAACTCATAATCATCATTGGAACCATACTCTGCATTCACAAAAATTATTAACAAAATTAACACTATTGGAAACAGAGAACTTGGCATATAATATATTTCAAAAAATGCACAAGAATTTTACTTTTAGGCTTTCTCCATGGAAAACATGGTTGGCTAGTATCCTCATTTTTGTCCATTTTTCGCCTTTAGACGACGAAACACCATCTCCTAAAAGCTTCTTGGAAAAGCCTTCAAGATCTATTTTAGGAAAGTTGTTGTTTCTATTACTCAGTATTTCTTTGAGAAGTTGTGGTTCAGTCACTACTAGTTCAGGTTGCAGTCCATAGCAATAGAGAAAATTTGCCCCTATTATGTGACAATAGAAACAGAGAAATATAATCAGTAGTTTATATAACCATATAAAACAACACATTTAAAAAAAAAGGTAATCCGGTACACTAAGCTCCCACTATGCGTATGGATTCGGGGAAGGGCCGGACCACAAGGGTCTATTTTACGCAGCCCTACCCTGCATTTCTACAAGAGACTGTTTCCACGGCTCAAGCCCGTGACCTCCTGGTCACATGGAAACAACTTTACTAGTTACGCCAAGGCTCCCCTTCTAAGATAACACATTAAAAAGATATTTTCAAATGAAATTATTTGACATTTATATTACCATAGACGTTTTTCCAAGAAAATACATGAGGTAGAATTCTTGGAAATATGTCATGTGACAAGTGATTCATGGATTTTGTTATTGAGTCTTTTCTCATTTCCACAATCTCTTTAGTGTTTCCATGTAAGAACTTGTATGTTGGACCTTGGATTCCTTGTGATCTCATCAGAAATTGTACGCGAATCGGACTCCATAGCTTCTTCAAGATCCAAAAAAGGAGAATTAACAAAGAAATGAAAAGAAAACTCGCGATAATGATTATCATTATATGATGAATGATGTTCGCGATTTTTCTGAATCCAGATATCGAATAATGGACTTGAGTGATTTTGGTTTTCTAGTGTATTCGACTAAGGTTGAGAATATTAGCTTGAGTTAGCAGACAAATAAAATTCAGATACTGGCTTTGGCTTCATCAATAGCATTTCAAATTTGCATATTAAATCCCTGAATTAATTGTACATTAGCTATTGTAATATCTAAGATCACTATTCTTGTTTTTTGCTCTTGGCAAAGGTTTGATATGAATAGATGGTGTGGTCCATGAAATTTTAGGTGTCAACAATGATTAGAATGGATTATTTCATGCCAAAATGCAGTACAATAATTCCATATATAAAAAAGAGGTTGAAAGTGAGAAGTTTCAAGAGTCAAGACAAATAGATATAATGATCTCTCTTTTTCTCAGTACATGCACAAGATTATTAAACCTTAAATAGATTTTCAATATTATTTTATATTATAGTAATTGACTGCTTATTGTTCAGTCGCTTTTACCGAAGTATGTGTTTTAGATGATTCCATAGGCCATATGAAGTATATGTTTGATGCAAAATAAAAAAATCATGAGCATGTCCTCTCAATCAAGCCTGAAAGTCGAAGGCCAACACTTTGGAGATTTCATGTAATTACAAGCGACTTGCATCAGGGTAGGTTGCCTACACTACACTCCCTTGGGGTGCAACCATTTTCCGAATCCTACATGAATGCGAAATGCTTTATGCATCAGGCTGTCTTTTTTTTTTTTACGAGCTAGGGCTTTGTAATTGAGATATACATCAGTCACCTTGGTGTTAAAGCTAAAAATGAGACTTAAACGCATCGTGAAAAATTATAAGCTAAACTTCATTCCTATTGTAATAATAAACAAACAAACAAAAGGGGAAAAGATTGAAGGATTAACTCTTATTACAATCAAGATTTGGAATATATTGTGAAGTGGAAGTTCATAATCAGGACACCATAGCTTGGACCACATGATTAATTAATTTATTGTGTGTACCTTTTTTTTCATTAGAAAATGATCCAAAAAAATTGTTGATGACTGTGTGAGGAAGACAGCATGTGGACTCTACTGAGGTAATAATAATGCTCAATAATGATAATCTTTACTATTCATCCTCTTTAATGGAATGCAGGTACGCAACTGGATAATCCTACCATTACCCACACATACAGGGAGCAAAACTAAGCTGCACATTATCTAGCTCAACACGGTTCGTCTAACCATGCTCAGGATTGCACAACAATCTTCACTCAACCACCAGATTTTTTGTTACCACAACTACTAGCTGATCAACAAGGCACTGCCTTCCCAAGTTTAGTCAAATCCACCAATACGACGGACTTGTGCTACAGCCACCCCATTTTGGCATATGACCAAGCAGCTGGTCACTTTTTTTGATAACTCCTTTAGTAATACTGTGCAACCAGCATGTTAGACTATCACTAATGTGTTACTCTTTTTCTCTTATAATATTACTTCGTCTAATTTTCATGTCTTAAAATTTGCTGATGGTATGTGAGGATTACATAATTATAAGATCACTTTGATTTAATATTCTTTATCTTTATCTGTCTTTTATTACAAAGGTTATAAGAAAATCTATGATAATATGAATCCAAGAATGGTACTATACCTGGTAATATTGGGTGCTTATTCAAGTACATTGTGGTCCTACCTATGGTAATATGAAATCAATAATGGTACACAATTTGTTGATATTGGTATTTATGCAAGTAACATGCTGTCCTTCTCCTAATGACATTCAAATCATTAGCTTCTCTTTAATGTAAGCAGCCTTGCCTTTATATAGTTGTGTCTGAATGTAGTGATATCTTGACTTTTAAAAGCAGTCACTTATACAGAGGCGAATCCAGGATTTAAATTCTATTGGCTCAACTTTTAAGGTTTTTAGTAGGGGTGTACAAATGAAATCGACAAACCGCACCAACCCGATAATCCGAGTCAAACCGAGAAAAAAAAAAACTCGACTATGGTTTGGCTTGATTTTGTTTGGTGTTGGAAAAAAAAAACCCGACCATATTTAGTTTAGTTTGGTTTTAAATAAAAAAAAGTCAAACCGAAACCAAACCAGCCTGACATTATATGTATAAAAGTTTTAAATATTTTAATACATAAAAATATTTATTGTAATGTAGTTTATAAATATTTTTTAAGCTTTTGCATAGTTTTATATTATTTCAAGCTTGAGCTTATAATTTTTGGATGCTCCAATAAGTTTTATAGTTCATAAATGTTAGTAACTCAAATAAATCCTAAACTAATATCAAATCAATAGTAATGCTAATAAAAGACATTCAATTCAATTGTACTATGAATGAAAATAATGTTGGATATTTATTTTTATAATTTTTTCGTGATTTAGATAAAATGCATAACTTATTTTTCTTTTAGTGTTTAGTCATGTAAATGATAATACTTATTAGTCTTACTTATTTTAGCAACTTAATTATTAGTAATTTTAAATTATGTTTGTTTTTATTATGGCTTATTAATAATGCTTATTTTATGCGATTTTTATTATCTTTATTGTTGAATATTTTAGTACAATGACATGACTCTATCTCATATTTTTATTATTTTATTGAAAAACACCTTAAATGGTTCTATCTTACTAGGATTAAAGAAATATTTGGAGCACAAATTTTATATTTTGTGTTATGAAGACTTTATGGGAAAAGAACCCGAAAACCCGAAAAACACATGAAAACCTGAGATTTAAAAACCCGACTTTTATTTGTTTGGTTTGGTCTTTAGATTTAATAACCCGATACAATTGGTTTGGTTTGGTAATTAGAAAATCCGAACCAACCCGGTATATGTATACCCCTAGTTCTTAGCATTAAACTCATTGCATTTTTAAAATTATGGATTCAGACCTGCTATTTATTATAATTTTTGTGAATTTTATACTTAAATTTATGATTTGCGTCGAAAATACAAGGAACTCGTGAATTCAGAAGCTTTGTTTGCAAAACTTTTATTTATGTACATTATTTGGGGACATTGCTATGCCCTAAATAGATTCAAGGACAACTTTAACTCCATCCTTGGGAGTCAAAATGAAAATATCACAAGGATTATGAACATAATTAGGTGACAGAGTGAACTTATAACGCTGCAAAATCATTGATAAGGCAATCTTTGCTTCATTTGTTGTAAAATTCAGACCAACACAAGTACGAGGTCCCAATCCAAAGGGGAAAAATGCTGCTGCGTTGTTGTTTGTTGCTTTAGCCACCCCTTCTGCGAACCTCTCGGGTTTGAAAATATGAACATCTTTACCCCAAATTTGTGGATCGTGGTGCAGTGCCAAAATTGGCATGAAAATTGTCATGTTAGCAGGAAGAGTCATGCTCCCTAGTCTAACTTCTCTTTTAACTTTCCTTGTCATTGTAATAACTGGAGGATACAATCTCATACATTCATTAAGTATCATGTTCATCTGCAGGAAACAAAAAAGGAAACTATTGATCATAATAATTAAGTAAATAAAAGTGTGATCTCTTTAAACGCTAAAACTCAAGATGAGATAGTTTCACAATTCAATTCAGTATCAAAGCAGTCATCGGTCAGGCAATTCAATTCAGTATTAGAACAGTCATTGCCTCCCATTATCAAAAAGAATTTTTCATGTGCTTGGCGACAACAACAATAACGACCCAGTGTATTCTCACAAGTGAGGTCTGGGAGAAGAGATGTACGCAACCTTACCCCTACCCTAGACGAGCAGAGAGGTTGTTTCCGATAGAGCCTTAGCTAAAGAAAAGATGAAAGACGCACTGATATCAATTAATAACGTACTTGGCCTATGTAAAAATATCAGGTCAGCATGTGGGGGCGTGATGAAGACAAAGACGGAGACAGGATTTAAATCTTATGGGTTCAGGATTATGGTTATTTTAAGTTATTAGGTTGTATCTTAATAATTTGCGCATATTCAATGAATTTCTTAAGACAAATATAAAGTTTGGATTAAAGCTACTGGGTCAAGCTGAACCTGTAGTCGAATGGGCTGGCTCCGCCCCTGGATGAAGATATAATTAAGTAAATAAAGTGTACTCTCTCTAACAGGTTAAACTTTTAGATGAGATGATCGCACAATTTAATACTAAGAGTGTTTCTTACTGTTCTTAGTCTTGTGATTGCATCAGAAGTTGGATTTTTAAGGCCACAAAATTCTAACACTTCTTTTCTGGCTTTTTCTTGCCATTCTGGATGATGTGCTAAGAGAAAAACAGACCAACCAAGTAAGCTTGTTGTTGTAAGATGTCCAGCACCAAACAATGCCTTGACCTCGTCGATCATTTGATCTATTGTGATACTTTTGTTCATGTCCGATTCGTGCAAAAGCTTCATAAGTTGTCCTAGGTAATCAGTCCCAAAATTCTCAAACGTTCGATCTTTAACCTTTTCTCTTTTCCTTACTAGCTCAAGGATGGAGCTCTTGATTCCTCTTTCAAGTTTCTCTGCTTCAATTTCATCATTTGTTCTTATTAGCATACTGCAAAATTCAAGAAACCAATAATTATGAATGAGACGTAACGTCCTGAGGAAATCTCTTGTTTCCTATAATGTTGATTACCTGATTCCAGGAAATCTGACATTGTAAATATTTTTGACAGTTATTGCAGTTAATTTTGCCACCATCTCGAAAATATGTTTGCCTTCCATATAGCTGCTTCCAAACGCTGTCCTGGAAATTACTTCAGTTGTTAACAGTCCAAAATCCTTGAACACGTCGAACTCTTTTCCTTCGTGTTTTTTCCATTTCTCTAGCATTGTTTGAACACTCGCACTCATTTCTGGCACCATATGCTGTACATAATTTCATCCATTCATACCAACATCAGTACTTTAACGTTTTAAAGACGAAATACTGATACTGTAAAGCTATAAGGCTTACTTTCAGGCTTTCGGCGTGGAAAGTGTGGTTGGCTAGTTTTCTTACTTTTGCCCATTTTTCACCTTCATTGGTTATTAGTGCTTCCCCTAGTAGTTTTTTTGCATAGCCTTCCATGTCCATTTTCGGGTAAGTGTCTTCTTTATTGGCCAATATTTCTTTGATAAGTTCTGGTTCAGTGACAAATAAGTATGGTTTTGAGCCATGCCAAGTGAGGAAATTCCTCCCAGTCACCGGACAAAGCAAACACAATGAACAATTCAGTGATGAGTTTAAGTTCTATGCACTAACAGTGTTAAAATATTTACACAATCAGATTACTTACAAGGTTATTACTAGTAACGTGATAAAAGAGTGGTAACTAAATCTACTATCATAGGTTAAACTACAATGCTAGCGTAACAAATATTCACACGTGTGCATCAAATTTAACCTAGTTTACTTACCATACATCCTTGTCCAAGAGTAAACATGAGGCTGAATTCTTGGGAAAATGTAATGAGAAATATCCATCATAGGTTTATCCATAGTTTGGCTTCTCATGAGTGAAATTTCTTTGGTATTCCCATGGGGAAAGCTATAAAGGGGTCCTTCGAAGTAGTGCAGATCCCAAGGGATGAGAATGTAGAGGCAGATGCTTTAGCTAACCTTGCGTCTGCAGCAGACGTGGCAAACAATACAGATGCTTCAGTCATACATCTATTTCATTCTGTTCTTGAACCTAATAAAAACGAGGTAAATTTTAATCATCTAACATGGGATTGGACAAATGAAATTGTTGCCTTCTTACAGCACGGAACCGTGCCTAATGACAAAGGAAAGGCTTATGTGCTTCGCAAAAAAGCTGCACGATATTGTTTATATCAAGGTAATCTTTATCGAAAGATGTTCGGCGGACCACTAGCAAGGTGTCTCGGTCCCTCTCAAACCGAATATGTCATGAGAGAAGTACATGAAGGACATTGTGGGAATCACGCAGGAGGACGGTCACTGGTAAGAACGTTAATTCGCATAGGATATTATTGGCCTAAGATGGAAGAAGAGGCAACCAGTTTCGTGTCCAAATGTGATAAATGTCAAAGGTACGGCAATAATATGCACAGACCAGCTGAGTTACTACATCCTGTTTTAGCCCCTTGGCCCTTTATGAAATGGGGAATGGATATCGTAGGTCCACTTCCACAAGCAAAAGTTCAGGTAAAATTTCTACTTGTACTTACAGATTATTTCACTAAATGGGTAGAAGCAGGGGCATTTAAACAGGTACGAGAAAAAGAAGTTAAAGACTTCATATGGCGAAATATAATATGCCGCTTTGGAGTACCAAAGGAGATCGTGTGTGACAATGGACCACAATTCATTGGAGCACAAGTTACAAAATTTCTTCGAAGTTAGCAGATCAAAAGAATAACATCTACGCCATATCATCCAGTGGGGAATGGACAAGCGGAATCAACTAACAAAGTTATTATCAATAACTTGAAAAAGAGGTTACACGATTCAAAAGGTAATTGGCCTGAGGTAAAACCCGGAGTACTCTGGGCTTATCGTACAACGACCAAAACAGGCACTGGAGAAACACCATTTTCGATGGTTTATGGTACGGAAGCCTTAATTCCAGTTGAAATAGGTGAGCCAAGCACACGGTACGATCAGGCAACGGAGGAATCCAATAATGAGGAGATGCGGGTTAGCCTAGATTTACTTGAAGGAAGAAGAGAAGCTGCTTTGATAAGGATGGCAGCACAAAAGCAAGTAATAGAACGATATTACAATAGGAAAGCACGCCTCAGATTTTTCAAAATTGGGGACTTCGTGCTTAAAAAGGTGTTCCAATCTGCAAAAGCTGCTAACTCAGGAAAGCTAAGTCCAACATGGGAAGGACCATACAAAGTCTGTGGCATTGCGGGAAAAGGAGCATACCAGTTGGAAACAATGGATGGTAAAGTTTTACCCTCACATTGGAATGCTATCCACTTAAAAAGATATTACTTTTAAGAAAGTACCTACGGTCAGGTATCATCATGTTAAAAAATTTCTCTTGGTTTATTAATATTTTACTAACGATTTTAGATGCTAGGCAAAATATCCTAACTCGTGCCAAATGATGAGTCACAACTTGCAAGGCAAAATGGAGTATTCTTAAATTCCTAGCCCAGGGTTACAATTAATCTGATGGAAAATACACACGAGTTAGGCAGTCTTCATCTATAATCGCACCGTCGAGTCCCGTATATCTTTCTGTTTCAGGAAAAGGGCCAAAGTAAAAGAAATAAACAAGTGCTCGAGGCTTCATACTTCACCGCTCAAACACTTGGGGGACTACATATTATACACAGATAGGTGCAGAGAAACAGATACGAGTATCGAACAAAAATCGGCCACAAAGAAGCAAGTGTTAAGAAAAAGTTACGAAGTCTTCAGCATTCATGAGAACAACAGAGTCATCTCTCAAACTCATAAACAAAGTCACCTCTCAAACCCTTCTTAACATGTAAAGATAGGGTCATGACTATGTACTGAAACAGGTTATGAAGAAAAACCTTGTTTATTTTATGTTATTTACAAATCTGTTACAAGAAAAACAGTTACGAGAAAAGTTGTAGATGTATTGTAATACATGTAACAGTCAAACACTTGTTAAAAGTTTATGAATGAAAACTTGCCAAAGTTGTTTCATACAAAACGTGTGTTTTCCTATTACTTTCATCGTATTATAACACCATTATGAAGTTGAGACATCTTCTTCATTAAGTGTCGATAAAATAAAAGGGCCCTCTTTTATAAGCCTCATGTCAATAAGTCATGGGAAGAATCATAAAGCATTTTCAAAGGATAAAAATGCTAAACTATTCTATACGTCCTAAATAAGTAAGGAAAAGGTAAGAGTAGAACACATTGAAGTACTAACAAAACTTCTTGATATAGTTAAAAAGACTAAGTAGAAACTTAGTCAATAAAAGTTTATACAAGTGCCCCATTATGATAACTGGGGACTTTCACCAAAAAATCCCTTAAAAACTAAGGGATAAAACTATCATTCAATTGAAGGGGTTATCACGGAAGCTTCAACTTCCACAGACTGGGTTATAGAAGTTTCACCCTCTGAAGCTGGAATAGCAACATTTTCAGCTGAAGCATGAATTGTAATCCCAATTGTTGTAGTATTCACTTCCTCATTTAAAAGTTCTTCTGTTCCAGGAACTTCAAGTGCAGGAGAAGGAGTATCAGTAGACTGTTGGCTTTTCTCGATGGTATCTATGACTTTGGCCAGTTCAGACTGCAAGTCAAAACCTTCTTGAGCAGCTTTCGTCAAAGCATCACGACGAGAATTCAGGAAAGCCCAACTCACTTCTATGTTAAAATTTTCCTCTAGAAGTCCATATTCCTTTTCCCACATAGCAAGATCGTTTTTTAAAATTTGATATTCAGCTAAATGGGAATCAAGGGAAGCTTCAAGAGAAGCATGAGAACTCTTCAAGGCATGAATCTCGTCAGAAGAAGTCTGTAAGTCAGCCTGAGCTTGAGTCAAGCTTTGCACTAACTCTCCTGCATATTATTCCTTTCTAGCCAAAAGTGCCTTCAGCTCTCTAACTTCTTCACTAGCTCTGGATAATTGTTCTGACAAAGAGCATTCCAAAAGCTCTTTCTATCTTTTCAATTGGCTTGAAGAGGCTTTGACAGTTGCCAGTTCAGAAGTTAAACCACGGTTTTGCTGCTCCAGGAGATTTTTATCTTCTTGCAACTCTTCTATGGTCCCTTGAGCATTTTCAAACTGCTCCTTCCAATTGGTTGCTTCAAGCTGGGCTCCCCTAGCTATTTCCTCAGCCTCGTGGACAGACTTTTCAGACTCACGAGCTTTTCTTTCCAGTAGGGAAATTCTTCTCATTAATTCCGTGCCAATAAGGTTAGCCTACAGAGGTAAGTCATGGAAATGAGAGATTGAAGATAATTTAAAAAAAACTTGTTGGTAGAAATACCTTCAAAGTAGAATGAACTACGTCATTCATCAAAGTTAAGCAGCTATGGCTCTCCATCTTCTTATTCTCGATATCTCCAATTAGAGGTTCGAGCCAAACATCGGCTCTGTCGGTCTTCCTCAAGAGGCTATGATTGGCAGGAACCTCCAAAGTAACACTTCTCATTGTCATATTTCCGCTGCTAGAACCTGTCTCTGTATGATGAACAGAGGGAAGATGAGCAGTGGAAGGAATGGAGGGAAAAGATGTAGAAACCAATACCGGAGCGGAAGCAGGTGCGGTCGAAGCAGCCAAGGGAACGGATATAGGAGCGGTAGAAATTGGCAAACAAACGGAAGTTGTCAAAACTGGTAAAGAAATACTTACGGCTGGCAAAGGAATGGAGGAAATAGGAACAAATGAGGAAAGATGAGCTTCATCAAAAACAGGTCCGAGCTCGCCACTCCCGAAACCACTGTCAAAAAGGTGCTGAATTGACTCATTATTATCTCTTGGTTCGGGATCCTCATCAGATTGAATCAAAACAGGTTCGGTGGCGGAGGTACGAGCAGGAGTGTTTTCAATTTCATTATCAATGATTATTCGTCTCCTGGCCCTTGGCCTGGTAATTAGGGAGGTACCCTCCTCTTCTTCTTCAGAACTTTCCTTTGTAGCTTTTCTTTTAGGCAGCAAGGCTCGAGACTTATCTAAATCCAGAGCAGCATTCGCAGACATGCGAATGGCCGTAGCTACTTCAGCCGTCATTCCTCTAATGCCAAATCCTGATTAAAGGATGGATATACATGATTAAAGTCGAGGAAAAAGCACTTAACATGTAAAAAAAAATCATATAAAAGGGGGGATACCATGTGTTTTGACTTTCCAGCCATGTAAGGAAGAAATTGATTTCCAAGTTCTCTGCTCCCTAGAAGCAATCTTCAAAAGTGAGTCTACCCAACCACGAAAGTTGGGAATAGGTTCCACATCTCCCATGGTTGCTACAAAAAACCAAGAAGGGACGAGATTAAAAAACAACTTTCTTTTGAAATTCTCAAAAGTAAGTACGGTAAATAAAAGGAAACCTACGTTCAAAATTCCACTTCTCAGGGAAGGGAATATTTGTTTCACCAATCAAGTCCAGTGTACGGACAGCAACGTAACGAATATACCATCTACGATCTTTATCATACTCAGGATTTACCAAAACCTTTTTGCTCGTTGCAGTTAAGGTAAAAACCCCATGGCGTATTAAGTTAGGATGGTATAGATGAATGAGGTGAGAAAAGGTGAAATTGACATTGGCCTTAGAAGATAAATATCTCAAACAAGCCACTGTTCTCCACACCAATGGACCGATTTGGGCCAAACAAATTGTAAAGAAACGACAAAAATCGAGAATAACTGGGTCAATCGGAGGATTGAAACCTAAAGTGAAGGGGTAAGTGTAAACAGAAGAATACCCACTTCTAAAAGAGGAAATTCTTTGATTTGGGGAAGGAATTGACATTCGGAGACTATCCTTCCAGTTACAATCTCTTCTTATGGTGTGGATTGTAAGTTCGGTTACTATTGTTGGGTAAGTATCGGCTCTTTCTAAATTTTTAATTTGTTTTTGAAGAGACGTTTTGTCACTTTCAAAAGACAAATCGACGGGAACTATATCATCAAATGAGGGTTCTTGAGAAGGATCAAGAATTTCCCTACTCTTAAAAGAAGGGGCTTTTGGGATAGAACTCCTTGAAGAAGAACCAGAGGAGCCGCCTCGCGTAGATTCTAACCCTGTTCGAAGCCTACCTCCTCCGCCTATTCTGTGTCTAACAGGGGCGTTGGGGAATTGATCTAGAATTGGAACTTTTTTACGGTTAGGGTTTGAAGAAGACATTGTTAAGAAGGAAGTAAGTGCTGAAGATTTGTGAAGAAGACAAAGGAGGACAAAGTTATGTGTAAAATGGGAACCGTCAACTTTTTAAGTGTAATGATGAAAAGCCTATAATAAATGCAGCTATCACTTCGTAAATAGTGAGAGTGAAGAAGTCTCGAAAAAGAGTATGAATAGTGGAATCAATTAGAAAATGACACATGGGCAGAACATTAAATGGAAAAGACTAATGAGACGTTAGTACTGTCATGAGCATTAATTACGGTAAAAATTCCTTTTACATGAAGATCCACTTCCCAATTATTTAATTGATAAAAAAAATGGAAAGTGGGGGGACTATCTGTAATGGGAAAAAACTGAGTTTATATTAAAAGATGATGTGGCATGACACATGGATTAGTTAAATGGTCAAAGCGCAGCAATTGACTAAGAGGCACGGATGGAAACAGCCACGGGAAGAAGAATTTAAATAGGCACGAGACAACGTATAGATACGAGTCTCGTACCAATTTAAATTATCTACAGCCAACGGATAGAAGACATTGAAAGCAAAGATCTGGTGACAGAAAGGAGTCCAAATTCATTATTAAATACTTGATACGTTATGAAGTCGGTATTTAATAGGAATGATTGTATAACGGCTTATTTAATATCATTTATTACTCATGATTATATCATTAAAGTTGAGGCTTCATTCCTTTACCTAGAATTATCTATAAAAGGAAGAAGTATCATCATTTGTAAGGACACGGAATACTATTGAGAATTTATTGAAATATACATCTATTTGCTTCTTACCATCGTTCTCAAAAGTATTTTATTTTTGTCTCCTGATTATCAGTAACCCGAATTTCTTTTTAGCTTTGACCAAAAACTCAGATTTTTGGTTAAACACCCTCCCCGGACGTCACTTATGGCATTACACTGGTTTCTTATTGTTGTAATTTTTTGTATGATATATTGATATATCTAAGTTCTAATTACTTTTGGAACATTTTACGGACTTAGACCACAGATGAACAACTTGTTATCAAGGGCAGCCTTAGACACCAGCCTTATCTGCTGCCAATTAAGTCAAAGTGATTATTATTATTAATATCTCAATGTTCCTCAGATTTCCTTGTCTATTTAAACCTAGTTTACCTAGTTCCAGGAAACCATAAATTTGGAAAGAACATCTAATATATCCCGGATTCGATATTGAAACAAAAGGCAGAGGTCTTGTTGTAACTTAGAAAACCATGATAACAATTTTCTTAGCTTTTCTTGGCTTGCTGGCTCTTGCTAGATTCTTGTACAAATCATGGTTGTATCCACTTTCCATACAAAATATGATGAATTCACAGGGAATCAGAGGTCCGCCTTACAAGTTTCCTAAATGGAATTTCAGAAAAATTGCAGCAATGAAATCAAACACTGGTCCTATGGAGCTATCACATGACATATTTCCTAGATTGCAGCCACATTTGCACTCAGGGGTCAAGTTGTATGGTTAGTATATGTAACTTTTTTATTCGTTTAACCTATATCACATACAAGAAGGGGAGCATTGACGTAACTGGTAAAGTTGATGTCATGTGACCATGAGGTCTCCAGTTCGAGCTATGGAAACAGCCTCTTGCAGAAATGTAGGGTGAGGCTGCATACAATAGACCGTAGTGGTCCGAGCCTTCCCGGACCCCGTACATAGCGGAAGCTTATTGCACCGGGCTGCCCTTTATATCAAATGCAAATTAACCAATTTTTTAATTTATGTTATAATTAGCATTTTATGGAATGGTTCTAAACCACAATTGATTGTAACAGATGTTAACTTGATTAAAGAAATTCTCACCAACAAAGAGGCATTTGCTAAGCCTAAAATTAGTGGTCCTTTAAAGAAGTTATTTGGGAATGACATTCTTTTTTCAGAAGGTAAAAAATGGTCAAAACTTCGTAAAGTGGCAGAGTATGCTTTCCATGCGAAAAACTTGAAGGTGAATCTCCTAAATCTTGTTATAGTACCGTTAGACCTCTTTATAACAACATCTCTATATAACAATGTTTATTTGAACCGATTTTTATGTTATTATTATAATATATATCTTCTATAACAGCACTTCACTATAGCAGCTAAAAGATATGAGAACAAACGAGGTTGTTATAATGATGTTTGACTGTACTAATCGAGTTTTAAAGAACAAATTGTCTAATAATACCTTATATTATACATTTACAAATCAGGACATGATTCCAGCAATGATTGGAAGTATGGAAGCAATGTTAAAAACATGGAATCTTATGAAAGTAAAGAGATCGAAGTGAATGAACAATTCAGGCTTATGAGCACGGAGATCATCTCTAAAACTGCTTTCGGAAGTAGCTACTTGGAGGGGAAGCATATATTCCAAATGTTGGACAAATTAACTCTATTCATTGTCATGAGCTCTAGAAGGTCTAGAATTCCTGGAATAAGGTATGAGTAGAAATTAACAACTCTTAAGAACTTTGTTTGTTGTTACTGTTCTATGGTTTCTTTTCATCTTCTTGAGCCGAGGGTCTATCAGAAACAGTCTCTCTACCCTCCAGGGTAGGGGTAAGGTCTGCGTACACACTACTCTCCCCAGACCCCACTTATAAGATTATACTTGGTTGTTGTTGTTGTTGTGCTACTTCATATCATTCTTAATAACTACGTTGTTTTTGCACCTTCAAAGTAAACTTTTCAGGACAATTGAAGATATAGAATCAGACAAGATCCGAGAAGCACTACGTGAGATCATGTTAATGGTAAAGAAAAGAGAAGCCAATGTTAATTCAGGACAAACAGACAGCTATGGAAGTGATTTTCTTGGATCACTTTTGAAGGCTCACCATGATGTTGATGAAAGAAAAAGAATTTCTGTGGACCATGTCATCGATGAATGTAAAACCTTCTATTTTGGTGGACATGAAACAACAACCAATCTACTAAGCTGGAGTGTTCTTCTCCTAGCAATCAACACTGATTGGCAAGAGAAATCAAGAAAGGAAGTTCTTGAACTCTTCGGCAAAGAATATCCAGAGACAGATAGCATTTTAAAACTAGAGATTGTAAGAACCCAAATTTCTTTACCCAATCTTTCCTCAATTCCTAGGCTGCTATTAATTTTTGGACTAATTACCTTATATTGGGCCGCCGTCCAAAATAATAGCCGCAAATATACATATAATATACATAAAATATACATATAATATACATGTTATATATGTTTTGTATATGTAATTAAAATGAAAAAATACATGCTCAGCTCTAGTAGCAGATCTATGATGGTTTGTTTGTGAGTTCAATTCAACCTATTGCTTTCAACTCGAACTTTATGTGGGAAAAAAAATTTAAAATGTAAACATGTGTGATACATGCTGAACTCACTGATTTTAGATTCTGAATTCGCTTGTGCTCAATCCTAACCGTTCATGTAATCGTTGTAGCATATATGAATGGCCAAGAAGTTATAATCAGTGTTCTTTGCGTGTAGGTGGGCATGGTAATAAATGAGAGTCTGAGGCTTTATCCACCAGTTGTGGATATAAACAGAAGAGTAACAAGAACAACAAGATTTGGCGAACTTACAGTTCCAGCAGGAGTTGAATTGGACATTCCCCCTTTATCAGTTCACCATAGCTTTGAAATATGGGGCGACGACGCTCGCCTATTTAAACCAGACAGATTTGCTGATGGAGTAGCTAAAGCAACAAAGGAGCCGTTGATGGCGTTTTTACCTTTCAGTTTTGGTCTTCGAAAATGTCCTGGCTCGAGTTTTGCAATTATGCAAGTCAAGATAGCACTTTCTATGATCTTGCAACGTTATAAGTTCACTCTTTCACCAAATTACAGTCACTTTCCCATTGTAATTCTCTCCCACTGTAAAATTATTAGTTATAAAATGGCAGCCCCGTGCACTAAACTCTTGCGGGGGTCTGGGGAAGGGCGGACCACAAGAGTATATTGTACATAGTCTTACCCTGCATTTTTGCAAGAGGTTGTTTCCACAGCTCAAACTCATAACTTCCTTATCATATGGCAGCAATTTTACCAATTGCGTCAAGGCTCCCCTTCAAAATTATTAACTATCACACTTAATAATAGATTTCCAATATTAAAGTATGTTTGTATTATGTGTTCTTATCATTACTGTATTATATGTTAGTTTAAGTGAAATGTTTGTGGTGATTGTTACTTTAAACTTACTGCATTGCATTTAAATTAGTTGATCAAGTTCCTTCTCCTTATTCAAATTTATTTTCTTGGAATCCTATATAATTTCTCCTTCCAAATCTTATCACATTAGTCAATCTAGTCAATACTCTGAGTACCTACTAAGGGGTCGTTTGATAGATGGATAAGCCAAAATAATTTTGGGATAAAAATTTAGTACTATCTTATTCCTTGTTTGGTTATTAATTTTGAGATATTAAAAATAATATCGGAATAATATATACCGGCCAGAGGGTAGAATAATAATCTCAGAATAAATTATCTCATGATAAAGCAGTAAATTGACAATCCCAGGATTAATACAACATACCAAACAGTCAATAAGAAATAAAATCAAGTACAAAAAATTCTTCTGCTACTCGTGTATCGAACATGTATCATGCATGTATCTCACACACAGGTATACATGGATATACATGTGATACATATTTAATACAAATATGATACATATGTGATACACAAATGATAAACAGTGTGATACACATATCATCTTGTCTATGTTCATCTTCTACTTCAAATTTTCAATTCAAACCACCTCATAACTCTACCAAATCATCCCAAAAGTGAGATTTAAACTCCATAACATGTATCCAATCTATTCCAACATCGCTCGCTCAAAAGAAAGTAAAAAAATGATAATTCTCTACAAATAACTAATTGGCTAATATTGATATTTTATGAATTGGCTAATTTTTGTATTAACTTACTTATGGGCTTACATAGCTGGTAATTTCCCATTAAAAGATGGTTGTTTCTTTTAGGGAAAAATCTCACTTTATACCCATTAAACCCAAACTATTTACCCTTTAATATTCAAGCCTAAACTATTTACTTTTCCTACCTATGTGGCCCACAGTATTTACCCATCCCACCAATTAGCTATTTGCCTTCCTATTGAAGTACATAATGTTAAAACTTCTAGCTTGATTTTTGCAAGGTTACTTAGAGCTATTACAATATGATAACTAAATAATTTCGTCTTTCTTTATTTTAAGTAGCATATAGGATTACTTAATATATTAAGTTTGTCGGATCTGATTGTTTGTGTATGAAGACCCACCATTGTTGAGCTTGAAGCTCCTGATTTGAAATTTTATTTTGAAGATTTATTGTTTTGATTCGATGTGGGTACTATAAAATATTGCTTATAGTACCTTCAAGTAAGCTTGCCCGATCTGAATATTTATGTGTATGTGAATATCCACCATTGTTGGGCTTAAAACTGTTGAATTTAAAAATTTTATTTTGAATATTTCTTGTTTGATTCAATGTGGGTGTTATTAAATATTACTTTTAGTACCTTTTGGAAGTTCATACTGAAATTTGATCATAGTTGGAGCTGATTTGAGGTGATTGAGATCAAATTTTTCAGCTGAAAATCGAAGAAGAACACAATTACCCAACAATATACCACTATGTTGTACAATATATTGTAGGAGTATATAGCTATACTGAAAAGTATTCTATTATGGTATAAAATATACTACCACGATATACTATAATAATCGAAGAAGAACATAGTTACCTAACAATATATTGCCACGATATACAATATATTGTAGGAGTATATAGCTATTGTCACGACCCTAAACCTGGACCCGGTCGTGATGGCGCTTCTCTTGAAGACAAGGCCAGCCGACACTACCCATCTCAGTATTTAACAATTAAGCATTTAGAAACCGTCTAAGCATGATCAAATAAATCAAGGTTTAAGCACTTCATAGCTAATTCGCGGAAAATAAGCCAACACAACCCGATACCGGGGTGTCACTAGTCATGAGCATCTAAACAATCCGGAATACTCCAAATCAAACTACAGAGTTTAATACAGAAACTAAGAACATGAAAAAATAAGATAGGGAAGAGCTCCGGGCTGTGAACGTCGATAGCTACCTAGAGACTCCTCGGATCCGCCTGAGCTGGAAATGATCAGTACTCGGGAGCGAGACCAGATACGTATGAATCTGGACACAGGGTGCAGGGAGTAAAGTGAGTACTCCAACTCAATGAGTAATAATCATAAATAAAAACTGAAAGCAGGAAATCACGTAAGGCGCAAAACATGCTATAATGAGGCAGTAAAACCATTTAGAACAGTAAACCAATGAAAGATAGGTAAAATCCTTTAACTCAAAATTTACTTCATGAAAAGCCTTTTTCAACAATTAATCATGGTAATTGACAGGAAATTAAGAAAAGGATAAACACATAAAGGTTCGCCCTTCAGACACAGTATCAACAAATCCGCCCCTCAGGCAACATCTCAAAACAATACCAGCCCCTCGGGCTATCACATAGAATAATACCAGCCCCTCGGGCAATCATATAGAACAATATCAGCCCCTCAGACAATCATATAGAACAATATCAGCCCCTGGGGCTCAATCTCATATCACAATGGGTACCCGCGCTCACTAGGGGTGTACAGACTCCTGGAGAGGCCCCCTTACGACCCAAGCGCAATATCAAGTCATCTCGTGGCATCATCACTAGGCCCTCGGCCTCATATCAATGAGGGCCTCATATCAATCAAGTCACCTCGTGGCGTACATATCTCAGGCCTTCGGCCTCATAATCATTATCAAATGTTTCCTCACAATATAGGCTCTCGGCCTTACTCAGTCAAAATTCTCACAAGCCACTCGGGCAATAGTAAAACATGATTCTCAGCCCAAAAATATCATTTAAAAGATCATGTAAGTGTTAAAACAAAGTAAACATGGCTGAGTACGAAAATAGCAAAATATAACATGACTAAGTTCAAGTATAAAGTCAAAACTGTGAGCACGTGATTTTTGTTTCGCACGACAATCGCTCCAAAAGAAATACAAAATAATAATAATTGGCCCCGCTGTACAAATTTTGGATTTTTACATGGCACTTTGTTGGTTATTTGCGATTTTTTCCCATTTTTACTTTATTAAAACAAAATACAAAAAATGTGTGTGTCATGCATAATTCGAACCGTAATCCGGTCGTTAAATAGAAAATCATAAATAGGCATCTTCGTCCGTGATTTTATTTTGTTTGATTTTACCTGTTTTGAAATATTTTAGTGTGTGTGCAAATAATTGAATTGAGTGTGTATTTAATTTTAATTTGATTTTTTGCTTAGTTTTGTTTTTAAAATAAATAAGAAAAAGAAATAAAAATAAAAATAAAAAAAGGAAAAAACCCCTTCTTCTTCCGGATTGGGCCAATTTATTAAAATTGGCCCAAACAAGCAATGCACCCAAACCAGGCCTGCCCGGTCCAGTCCAGTTGATACCCAGGGTGTCCAAACGACGTCGTTTGGGTCATGCCTGATCTGGGCCGTTGATCTCAGATTGATCAACGGCCAAGATCACCTCCCCATAACTCACTAATGGCCCCGACCCGTTTCCACCCGGACCAACCCAAACCATTTACCCTCGAAACGACACCGTTCCACTTAAGCCCTCAGATCCAGACCGTAGATCTAGATTGATCTAACGGTTGAGATCAACCCACCCATTCCATATATAAGCCCTTAACATACCCTGCCCCCCTATCCAATACCCCAGCCTTCGTCTCCACAGACCCTTCCCCTCAAACCCTAGCCTCCCCCATCTCCCTTCACCAGAAACCCGGCGGCATGAACGCCGGTGACCCTACCCTCAACACCATAGAACCCCCTTGCCATCCGGAACACGGATCTGTTAACCATGTAGTTCGAATCCCTTCCTACCTTCTCAAATCTTCATTTGAAGATTCGAGTCAAAACTCGATCTACACGGTTTAACCCCAGTTTCACACCAGACACTCCCCAGACACCCCTCGTGACCAAACCATGCTTGGTTTGGTCCGAATCTGATCAGGGAAGCATGAATCCCAGATCTGAGTTTTGGAAATTTTGTGTTCCTCCGTCACTGGTCCACCTTGTCCGAGCCGAAGAGATTAAGGTCTAATGGACCTTAATCGAAGTGTTTCTCGTCTGAGAAACACTTCGATTAAAGCCCGTTCAGCCTTAAGAAAGGCCTGACCGAGTCCGAGTTTAAGGTTTTGATTTTTCGAGATTTGAGGTGAGTCTTGCTTTTCTCTTTTCTTGTTTCTTGTTTAGTCCATGTGATTGACTAAAAGTCTGTTCATGTTTTTTTTAATTTTATCAACTTTCGTTTGTCCACTTTACCTGAACCTCTGTGTTTGTCTGAATCCCCCTCCTATTCTGATAAGGCATATGTATTTGTTGTGCAATTAGTTTGAATTCCAAATTTGTACTGATTAACTGATTCCTCGAAGTACAATTCTGTTTAATCAGTACAATTCGAGTCCTGTGTCCTATACTTTTGAATGTCTGATTTCTGGTGTCGATTGTATGTGTTGTAACTAATATAGTCGAGTCGACATGTGTCGTCAAATAGTTTCAACTGTCTGAACAAAATAAATCGATTTGCTTCTGTTGAACATTGCCTGAATCAATTAAGAACTAAGTTCATTTACTTATAGTTGTTAATGTGATTTCAGAAACCTAATGTTTAGTCTGTAATGGTAATCTGAACTGGAGGGCATGTGCACAACATGGGCATAAAGGCCCTTTTGAATTAAATAGTTTGACAGCATGTGCTGTCAGACTACATCCTGCTGCCCATGCTTGCTTTTAGTTAATAAAAATGGGAAAGATAAGTCTGCCAGGGAATGTTGATGGGGTTTAATACTTAATTAGCTAATTGGAATCTGAAAATGGAAGGCACATGGGAGGGGTATGGTGATATTCTAAACAGGTTGTTTAAAGGGATGGGAGGCTCAATAAAAGGGGCACTTCCATCAGTTCTGGAGGACAGAATTAGAGGTTAGAGGAACCTGGAGGATTAGAGGTTAAAAAACACATACAGATAGAGATAGACATAGACAGACCTAAGAGAGGGAAGGGGGACATACACTGTGAGGATATAAGAAAAAAGGGAGAGAGCTGATAGAGAGACACAAACACACACACACACACCTGGAGACAGACACTTGATAAGAACAGAGTAATTTGAGGGGAGACATTTTGAGGAGAGTGAAGTTCTGGAAACAGAAACTGGAAAAGAATTTTGTTCGATAACTCAGACAGACAAAACTAGAAGTTGCATTCTTTCCTGTTTGTTTTGATTTCACTACATCTGGACTTGTTTGTGCAACACTGATTTCTCCCAACTGAGTCTGCTTGGTTGTTGTTTGTTATACTCGAGAACTTGGTCTAGTTGGGGTGTTGATCCCACTCCAATTGCCTTTGTGAGTTGTGGCTGCTGCTATTCTGTTACCTGTGGCTGCTGCTATTCTGTCTTGTTGCTACTGCTAGTCCTCTTTCTTGCTGCTGCTGATTTCCCCATCTTCTTCTTCTTCTCCTTTGCATTTTCAGTATTTCCAGGTACACATTTCGAGTCTCATCTTGGTGCTAACTGTAACAGTTCGAAAGCATGAAATGAAAGGAGTTTGAAGAAAATTTAAATGTCTGTTTTGTAATGCTCATGGTACATTGACTCCGTTTGTATAAATTAATTAGTGTGTGATTCAGTAGTGAAAGATTAGTTAGATAATACTTAATTAAGTTTAGCTTTTTGCATCTTAGTTTCTAGTCGTTGCTAAGTACAAGATGTAATGGTACAATATATAGAAGGTGTGGATAATTGGCATAGAATTTTCGACTGGATTCCCGTCAACTAATGACATGTATAGGATAGAATATTTCCACCTACACAATAATGTTCTGTGTTATTTTTCTTCCCATTTATCAGGACCGTTAGGCAACATATAGGTACATGTTCGAATCCCCATTAGTAACAATGCCTAGCATTCAATTTCCTTAACCTAGCTTAAATAAGTCTAGTTAAGCTCGATTCGAGAAAATGTTGGATTAAGTATTGCATTCCATCCACCTCCATATAGCTTCTTTGTTCAACCAAAATATTTCATAAGGTATGGCGTCTTTTCATTTTATAAGTAATTAGAAATTGATAGTAATCCGGTTTAGGTCAAAACATATACTTCAATTAGCATACATCTTTCCTTCTTCTATTTCTGGAAACAAAAACAATAAGAAATGTAGTCATTATAGGTTTTATCCTTTTTTAAATAATGAGACGAGCCTCGCCAAATAAAAAAAAATGCAAATTGCGGGGCCTTCAACAACTAATCATAATATTTAGAATTCGGGCTAGGCCGTTTAGTGAATCTCATGGCCTTCTCAAAAAATAATAACGCGTTAGACTCTTTAGGCGCGGCTTAATTAAATCATATTCTTAAATTCGGGTGCACATTGATGTGACCCAAATCCAAATCTCAACGAAGTCCAAATGTGTTGACGATCACGGGCGCATTGATTGTGACGTGGTTCGAGATGCATTTTCACGACGTTGCAATTCTATAAAAAATAAGTGATAATAATAAAAGCGGTTTAAACTTAATAAAAGCACGTAAGTCATAACATGTATTTAAATCAGATATTTAGTCATTATAACAATTTAAGCGACCGTGCTAGAACCACGGGATTCGAGGGTGCCTAACACCTTCCCTCGGGTCAACAGAATTCCTTACTTAGAATTTCTAGTTCGCAGACTTCATTTGGAAAGTCGAAAATTTCCTCGATTTGGGATTCAAGATAAACCGGTGACTTGGGACACCAAAAGCCAAACCTTTCCCAAGTGGCGACTCTGAATTAAATAAATAATCCCATTTCGAATATTGTCACTTAAATTGGAAAAACTCCACCCGCGCACTTAACCCTTCGGGGGCGGGGCGTGCAAAAAGGAGGCGTGACAGCTCTGGCGACTCTGCTGGGGACGTAAACCCAGAACCACTGGTTCAGGGTTCAAGAATTCGAGCTAAGGATAATTGTTATATTTGGCTTTATTATCTGATATTTATTACATGTTTTTTGCATAACGTGCTAAATGTTGTCTTTTACCGCTTTGATATTATCTGAACTGTATATAAACTGTGCCGAAACCCTTCTCTTCTTACCTCCGGGGAGAAGCTCGCTGGTCGAGACTCCCTATTCTGTTAGTGTCAATACCTGAAATAAGAAAGAGGTCGGACAAGTTACAAAGCCGGACGATCTCGCGGGTCCCCGGTACGTAGCCCCCTCCTCGACTCGAGTTGTCCGCTCGGGTACACAGTCTAGAACAAATACCCAGGTTACGAACCTAGAATAACTTGACTTCATGCCGGATCCCTAGTAGGAACGCTTATTTGCATCATGTTGCATTTGACTTAAGGGACTCAACACAGGGGTTGGGTCCGTCTAGGACAGGCAACCTGAAATGAAAAAGACCACCCTGCTGCATCCTATTTGTTTTGTGCATTTATTTGCTTCGGTTCCGCATGCTGACCGGTTTCTAAAAAAGGGAAAATAGCAGCGTAGGGAGATAATTACTTATTTTGGAAAAATAAAACCAATGTTCAAGTATTGTCAAAACCTCGCCAGAATTTTTCTAAAAAAAGAGAATAAAAACAAAATTTGTCTTCTTAGTTTGAATTATTAAAAAAAAAATATACCAAAAAAAAATTCTTTCATATCCGAAATCAAAAAAAAAAGAAGGTATTTATTTAAAAGTAAAAAAAATGGAAAATTCATAATTCAAAAAATGTGTTGTTTCTTTTGTAGTACCCCTTTTATAAATTCAGACTAATAGTCCAAATATTGCCTAAAAAAATATAAATATTTTCTTTAGTCTTTATCTTCTTTTTTTTTTCTTTTTCAAAAAATAATAAAAAAATACTTATTCTTGATTTCTAGGTTTATTTGATTTTCTCTATTCATGATATGCCCGAACTACGCCGGTTTGATTCTCACCGGATGTGAGATACGTAGGCAACCCTCGTCGGGTTCAACCCCATTTTGCTAAAATAGCCAAAAATCCATAAATAAATAAATAAAAAAAAGATGTGTAAAATTTTTAAGGAGTCGTAAATAAATCGGGTGACGCTGTTTTGTCATAAATAGCCGAATGTTCCCGAAAGGGACGCCGGAAGGTTGACTTTGCATAAATAGCCACCTTTGGGTCTTGTTTAGCATTTTGTCCAGTAGACCCACACAGCCTTAAAATCTTCGTCCCCGAAGTGTTTAAAGGCCGTGTTCAAAACTTGATCCCCTCTAAAAAATATTTTGAGTCAGTCATTTTTGTTAAAATCACCTTAATAAATGTGCAGGATGAGCACGATGCGAAATGAACATTTTTCAATAATGACTAAAATCCCTGTCAAGTTACGGCTATGGTGGAATGATCTAGGCGTTGAAGGACAAAATGAGGTTAAGAAATATCTGAAAGGTCTTGTGGGTTTATTGGAAATCCAGCCTCGGGGAGATATCATAAGAGCTTTGGTTACCTATTGGGACCCGGCGCACAATGTTTTCCATTTCTCTGATTTTGAGCTCACCCCGACTTTGGAAGAAATGGCCGGATACATCGGGAATACTGAACTTCCGTTGAGGGAAAAATACTTGGTCGCCCCGAGAGTCGTCACGGTACATCGGTTCCTAGATTCATTGAAAATACCTAGAACAGTCCACAACCCGGATCTAGCAGCCGGATTCTGTACTCCATGCTTCATATATGATAGGTACGGTCATGAGGGGGATTCAATAATCCAATCAACAAACTGTGCAGCAAAGGAGTTCGTCAGAAGTGGGACGAGCACAGACGGGTAGCGTTCATGATAATGTTCCTGGGCCTTCTGGTATTTCCAAGGAAAGACGGAAACATTGATTTGAAGATATCCGGGGTCGTCAGCACTTTACTCACGCAAAGTGACAGTACTCTCGCGCCTATGGTGGTATCTGACATCTTTCGAGCTCTTACAACTTGTAAAGCTGGGGAGATTTCTTCGAAGGTTGTAACTTGCTCCTACAGATATGGATGACCGAGCACCTCTGCCATCATTCCGAGGTTTTGAGCCATGGTTCCCCAGAAAAGACCTGCATAGAAAAATCTTACACGAGAACCAAAGAGATCATTTTGCCCAAAGGAGTCCTGGCATGGACCTCGTTCTTTCAAGCTCTTACGGACGGCCAAATACAATGGACGTTGGGATGGTTGCCTGTTGATGAGATCCTATATATGTCTGCAGCTAAAACTCATTTCCTACTGATGGGGCTTAAGAGCATTCAACCTTACGCACCCTGCCGAGTTTTGAGACAGTTCGGAAGATGCCAGACAGTACCTCATGAGGAAGATCTCAGCGCTCAAGCAGTTGAGATAAGTCCTAACGGACAGTTCCCAGAAGCAAAGATTCGCCAAATCTGGAATGAGGGTCAATATTTGAAATAAGATACTTGCGTGCGGGATCGAGCCAAAGGAGAAATGGCGCCAGGTTACCTTGCATGGTACAGAAGGGAACTTGAGCATGAAAGGCCAGCTAAGAGACCCCACATCCGGAATTTCACCGAGTCATCTCAAAGGCATTGGGATTGGTTAGCAAAGGAAAGAGGCTATTGTGCTGAAATCAGCAGGTTAAAGCAACAAGTAGAAGGCATGAAATACGAGCACAACGTGCAAATTGCTACCGATCTGGGAGAGCGGAACAGGTTAACTCAAGAAAATGAAATGCTCAGAGCCCAGATCAAACAGATAAGGTTGGATGCAGATAAACAGCCAAGGCATCGATCAGACGAGCACCTGATAAAAAGGCTAAAAAGCGAGATCAGAGAATGGCAAGATGGTTTGGAGAAATCTGAAAATGTCATAGCAGAGCTCAAAGCACAGTGGGATACAAGAGCAGATAAGCATCGTCGATACCTGAATCAATTGGAAGGCGACCACGAGAAAACCGTTGCTAAAATAAAGAGAGAGATGGCTGCACTTGAGATCAAAGCAGCTAATCAGGCCAAGGATTTCCAAATTGAGAGCAGATACTGGTACGACTCAATAGCCCAGATGAAGTTGGAAGTACGGCGACTGAAGCATCAGCATGTACAAGATGCTCAAGTCTTCAAGATATGCAGCGATCAGATAAAACGCCTGCTCGTAGAGAAGAAGCAAACCAGAGATAGGGTCAAGGCCATTGCCCATGCCATCACCAGACGATGCCTACGATGTGAGAACATGTCCAGCGTTACCGTCCTCTCAGCAGTAATGGGTTATGTCAAGCAGACTATGCACGAGCTGGAGCAACTTGAGAGGGATCTCACGCCTAGGACCGCGGCAAGGCCGAACGATGCCCCGCGGACACCAATTTTCAAAACCATAATGTATTCATAAGTCGAATCTGTATCTTAGCATTTTCTGCCTGTTTTCCATCAGGGTGATTTTAGTCTATTTTGAGTCTAGGTTTATTTTCGAAGTTTGCTTTTTCTTTCGCAAAATGTAGTTTGTAATAGACCACTTCAACAATAAAAAGGTTGCTTCTTTTACGCCATTTGTGTTTTTCGAAATACGTAATGATCTGATTCACGTAGGCATCGTGATACGTAGGCAATCCTCATCGGATCCGGTCGCATTTCCTTTACTGAAAAAAAAAAAACTAATAAAATGCCGGGATGACGCATGCTCTCGTAGCAAACATATAGTAATCCACTTAACTGTATAGGTGCATCATGCCCAACGTTAGATTAATTATCTGTTATTCGCTACAAATTAACCGTGCGTTTGTCGTTGAGAATCCAGGGTTTTTGAAAAGACGGTCGGTTTGGTGAAAGTCTGGCCTCGCACTCATATTTCACGAGGTCAAGGAGAAGTGTTCAACTACCTATTGTTAGGGCCAGAAGCAGTGCTCACACTTACTTCACCAGGTCAAAAGGAAGTGTGGAAATGTCTTCAGAAATTCCATTGCAGACGATCCCTGTTTCTGAGGAGAGCTCAATCTCAGCCGTCCTCACACCTGAATCCGCAACTGCGGAGGAAAATAGAATCCTACGGCTCCGCATGTTGGAAATGTTGGACGACTGAAATAATGTGAAAGAGCTGCCAAGTGTCGTCCCCGGATTCCCTGAATTATTCTCCAGGTCAAGTGGGACTTCTAATGTCCCCATAAATTATCCTTCTACCCCATTCGGGTACCCAGCCACCTCAGCCTTCTCTGCTGGATCACCTTCTGAGCCTCATCCCCGAATGTCATCCACTGATGCAAGCATGAACATCTTTACTGCATCGCCTTTCCCGGTTACGGCACAGCCTACCACGTTCAAGCCAAGCTTTGACTCATCCTCTTTTACATTCCAAGCACCATCGTTATCAATGGAACCAACTAGGTTCGCTACCAATACTAATCCTCTACCGCCTCAGTGCGAGCTAGCACCCGGGCAGGATCAGAACCCCAGAATTGCAGAACAAAATGAGATTGCCAAGAGAATGAGAAGCCTTGAACAAAGTTTGAAGAATATGCAAGGATTGAGCGGACAAAAGAGCGTCTCTTACGCCGACCTGTGCATGTTCCCTCACGTGCACCTGCCAACGGGTTTCAAGACCCCCAAGTTCGAGAAATACGATGGGCATGGTGACCCCATTGCACATCTTAAGAAATACTGCAACCAATTGCGGGGAGCCGGCGGAAAAGAAGAACTGCTAATGGCATATTTTGGAGAAAGTCTAGTAGGGATAGCTTCGGAATGGTATATGGATCAGGAAATGTCCCGATGGCATATATGGGATGATCTCGCCAAAGATTTTGTAAAACAATTCCAGTATAACATCGACATTGCGCCAGACCGAAACTCTCTGTCGAATTTGAAGAAGAAGCCTTCGGAAAGCTTTAGAGAGTATGCTATTAAGTGGCGTGAACAGGCGTCGAGAGTGAAGCCTCCCATGGATGAAGCGGAAATGGTCACTACCTTTCTCCAGGCTCAAGAGTCTGACTATTTCCAAAACATGATGTCAGCCATGGGTAAGCCATTCGCGGAAGCGATCAAGATTGGAGAGATGGTGGAAAATGGCTTGAAAACAGGTAGGATTCTGAGTCAAGCAGCCATAAGGGCAACCTCCCAGGCCGTCCAAAGCGGGTCCGGAGGAACGACAAGGGGGAAGAAGAAGGAAGAAACGACTATGGCAGCCTCTGAAGCAAGGGAGTATCGTCATCCTAGGCCCCATTTTCCGGAAAGAGCCCCACAACACTACTACCCCCACTCAAATTTGGCATATGCTCATCAACCTTATATGGTCATGAATGCCCAACCTTATAACCATCCACCACAACAAGCCAACTGAGGCCCAGCTCCACCTCCCAGAAATCAGCCTCCTTACCGCAACCACTATAACCCACAACCCCCGCAGAATAACTTCCGCCCCCAGGAGCCACCTCGACGGCGGACTTTCACGCCCATCGGTGAACAATACTCTACTTTGTTCCCTAAGCTAGTCCAGTTGGGTTTCTTGCAACCAATTCCCCAAACGAGGCAAAACCCAACATCACCTTCTTACAAAGCCATAGTCAGATGCGCCTATCATTCAGGGGCCGAGGGACATGATACAAACGACTGCTGGTCATTGAAAAGAGTGGTCGAAAATTTGATAGAGCAGGGGAAAATAGTGCTAAGGGACGAAGAGATCCCAAATGTGACTAACAATCCATTGCCCGCTCATAATAATGATTTGCGAAGACAAAGAGTTCAACCCTGCTCTGAAAGCCATAATTGCCATTATCGACACGGGGAAGAGGCCCGAAATGGACCAGAAACTAGAAAAGGGGGAAGAGGTCAAAGCTATAAAGAAATTGCCTGAAAAGAAGGTGGAGAAGAAAGTGGTACCTGTAAAAAATGAAGTTCTTTACATACCACGAGGTCGAGCTGAGAAGACGCAGAACTTTGGAATCAAAAAGACAAAACCTGTGTACATGCCGAAAGGGGCCTATGTGGTCCGGGGGACGATTCAACCACCTCGGCTGAATGAGCCAGTGGTTATCGGACGCGTGCCACAAAAGCCAATGACCAACCCGTCCACAGTGCCGTGGAATTATCAAAAGACTTTGGTGATGTACAAAGGTAAAGAGGTCATGGGAGAACTTCCAGAAAATACTTTCATTGGAAGGTATTCGAATACCCAAGAACTGAACAACGCCACACAAAGGCGCTTCCCGCCAAAGAAGCCCGTGCGTGTGGAGGAAGCGGAAGTGTTCTTCCAACAAATGAAAATGCCGGATTACGAAGTGATAGATCAGCTGCGCAAGTACCCTGAGCAAGTATCCATGCTGTCATTATTGATGAGGTCAACCGAGCATCAAAAGATCCTGCTGAAAACCCTGAATGAAGCATATGTACCAGTTGAAACCTCGGTGGAGCAACTAGAGCGGATGACAGAAAGATTCTTCGCCGTCAACCAAATCTCTTTCAGCAAGAATGATTTACCCCCGGAAGGAGCAGCACACAATAAGGCTTTGCATCTAACAGTTAAATGCGAAGACTACTATGTCAAGCGGGTAATGTTGGATGGGGGATCAGGTGTTGACATTTGCCCGCTCTCCACGCTACAAAGAATGGAAATTGGGACAGGAAGAATCCGACCCAACAATGTCTGCATAAGAGCTTTCGACGGCATCAAGAGAGATACCATGGGAGAAATAGACCTGTTGTTGGTCATAGGACCAGTCGAATTTCGAGTAACCTTCCAGGTGATCGACATGGACACATCCTACAATTTTCTCCTTGGCAGACCTTGGATCCATGCGGCAGGAGCCGTGCCTTCCACTCTTCACCAGATGGTGAAGTTCGAGTACGAAGACCGAGAGATCGTGGTCCATGGGGAAGATGAGCATGCCATTTATCGGGACCCATCCATCCCGTATCTGGAACCGAGAGAAGGGAGCGAACATACGGTCTATCAAGCTTTTGAGATTGTACTAGCAGAGCAGCACGAAGAGGGAATACCCTGCCCCCAGCCTTTCTTGTCTAACGCCTCGGTTATGGTGGCCAAAGAGATGATCCGGCACGGATTTAGGCCAGGGAAGGGACTTGGACGAACCCTTCAGGGAATGACAGAACCCATTACTTTGCCAATCATCAAGAAACCTTTTGGACTAGGTTTCAAACCTACTCCAGCAGACGAAGAGTGGGCAAAGAAAAGGAAAAATGAGGGTTGGAAGTTACCACAACCACTGCCGGATTTATACGCAACTTTCATCAGGCCAAGGTACATCGAAGAAGAAGATGATGAGGTCTTCACAGCTGAGGAAATCGAGGAGATATGTGGGGCAATGAGAGAGATGCTCTACGAGGTCCACATGGTTCAACCAGGTGAAGGCACAAGCACTGCTGAGATGCTGTACATGGGGCCGAGCGCCCAACTTCAAAACTGGGAGGCCACGCCATTCCCGACTAGACGGAAGTCCGGGTAGACCTATCCTGCCACCTTTCCTGTGTCACAAGTTATCCCCAGGACATAACTTGAACGTTTTCTTCTTTTCAATTGTTGTTTTGAATTCCTAGTTGTAAACATTGTTGTCTTCCAACTTTCCAAAGAAAATATAAAAAAAAAATCATCTTTGCTTTCATATTATTTCTTTTGTTCTGATTTTTATTATTTTTCCTTTTATCTTCCTTTTCAGTCCTAATAATGCGGCTTTAAATATGACATGCTTGCGGACTTCATGCACAGATCACAATGAGTTATTTAACTGCGAATTAATGAACCCAGAACCAGAATATGATGCGGAAGAGGCTTTTAGGGAGATAAACCGAGAGTTGGAATATTTCGAGAATAAACCTAAGCCAAATCTGAATGACACTGAACCGGTAAATTTAGGAACCCCGGAAGAAATCCGGGAGACCAAGATAAGCATTCACACGGACAAGAAAACGCGAGAGGCGATAATCCAACTTCTTTTTGAATTCAAAGATGTGTTTTCTTGGTCATATGATGACATGCCGGGACTAGGTGTTGATCTAGTGGTTCATAAATTACCGATTCATCCTGATTGTCCTCCAGTTCAACAAAAGCAACGAAAGTTCAAAACTGAGGTCAGTGACAAGATTAAGGAGGAGATCACCAAGCAACTGAAAACAGGAGTGATCCGGGTAGTCCAATATACAACATGGTTGGCGAATGTGGTTCCAGTACCAAAAAAGGACGGGAAAACTCGGGTATGTGTAGATTACCGAGATCTGAACAGAGCAAGTCCTAAAGATAATTTCCCGTTGCCCAACATCCACATCCTCGTTGATAATTGTGCCAAACACGAGATACAGTCTTTTGTAGATTGTTATGCTGGGTATCATCAGGTACTGATGGATGAAGAGGGACGCCGAGAAAACTGCCTTCACCACGCCTTGGGGCACCTACTATTACCGGGTCATGCCATTTGGTCTGAAGAATGCTGGGGCTACTTACATGAGGGCCATGACTGCCATTTTCCATGACATGATGCACCAGGAAATAGAGGTGTACGTGGACGACGTGATAGTCAAGTCCAGGACGCAAGATAATCACATCCAAGACTTGAGGAAATTCTTCGAGAGATTAAGGAAGTATGACTTGAAGCTAAATCCAGCCAAATGCGCTTTCGGAGTTCCGTCGGGCAAACTTTTGGGTTTCATCGTAAGCAGGAGAGGAATCGAGCTAGATCCAACTAAGATAAAATCTATCAGAGATTTGCCTCCCCCGAGAACGAAGAAAGACGTGATGAGTCTGTTGGGCAGGTTGAACTACATCAGTCGGTTTATTGCCCAGCTGACAAGCACGTGTGAGCCCATATTCAAGCTGTTAAGAAAAGATGCGGCGATCAAATGGACAACTGAGTGTCAAGAAGCCTTTGATAAAGTCAAAGAATACCTTTCGAATCCCCCAGTCTTGGTCCCTCCAGAACCAGGGAGGCCACTTTTCTTGTATCTGACAGTCTTGGAGAACTCTTTCGGTTGCGTCCTCGGGCAACACGACGTAACCGGAAAGAAGGAGCAAGCAATCTACTACTTTGAGCAAGAAATTCACCGGCTACAAGGCCAAATACACTCTGCTGGAAAGGACATGCTGCGCTCTCACATGGGTTGCTCAAAAGCTGAGACATTATCTCCAAGCCCACACTACGTTCCTCATAAGCAGGTTGGATCCTTTGAAGTATATATTTCAGAAACCAATGCCTACTGGGAGACTGGCTAAATGGCAAATCTTGCTTACGGAATTCGACATAGTTTATGTCACTCGCACGGCAATGAAAGCCCAGGCGTTAGCAGATCATTTGGCCGAAAATCCGGTCGATGAGGAATACCAGCCATTGGATACCTACTTTCCAGATGAAGAGGTAAACATCGTAGAAGTGATCTCGGAGGAAGCTCATGTCTGGAAGATGTTCTTTGACGGAGCCGTGAACGTCAAGAGTGTAGGGATTGGGGCAATTTTGATCTCGCCTTCTGGTCAGCATTATCCCGCCACAGCTAGACTTCGTTTCTTTTGCACAAATAATACAGCTGAGTATGAAGCCTGCATTATGGGCATGCATATGGCAATCGATCAGGATGTCGAAGACTTACTGATTATGGGAGATTCTGACCTGATCATCCGGCAAGCTCAAGGCGAATGGGAAACTCGGGATGTCAAACTTATCCCATACCGACAACATGTGGAGGACCTCAGCAAGCGCTTTACATCAATAGAATTCAGGTACATTCCGAGGTGTCACAATGAACTGGCAGATGCACTTGCTACTTTGGCTTCAATGCTACCCTACCCGGGCAACGCCCACGTCGATCCTTTAGAAATCCAAATCAAGGAAAGACACGGTTACTGCGGTGTAATCGAGGCGGGATCAAATATGCAGCCTTGGTACCACGACATCAAGAGGTTCCTGAAGACGCAAGAATACCCCGAGCACGCTACTGGAGATCAAAAGAGGACCATTAGGCGACATGCAAGTGGTTTCTTTTTGAGCGGTGAATTGTTATATAAGAGGACCCCGGACCTCAATCTCCTAAGATGTGTCGATATCGAGGAAGCGAGAAAGATCATGCACGAAGTACACGCAGGTGTGTGCGGACCTCACATGAACGGGTATGTCTTAGCGAAGAAAATCCTTAGAGCAGGTTATTACTGGATGACCATGGAAAAGGATTGCTTTAGCTTCGTTCGGAAATGTCATCAGTGTCAGGTGCACGGTGATTTTATTCATGCACCTCCCACGGAACTGCATCCCATGTCCGCACCTTGGCCATTTGTCGCTTGGGGCATGGACGTCATTGGACCAATTGAACCAAAGGCTTCGAATGGACACAGGTTTATACTGGTTGCCATCGATTACTTCACAAAATGGGTAGAAGCTGTCACTCTCAAGTCGGTCACTAAGAAAGCTGTGGTGGATTTTGTACACTCAAATCTTATCTGTCGCTTCGGTATTCCTGCGACTATCATTACAGATAATGCAGCAAACTTGAACAGTCACTTGATGGGAGATGTATGCGAGCAATTCAAGATAACGCATAGGAATTCCACTCCTTATCGGCCAAAAGCCAATGGTGCCGTGGAAGCGGCAAACAAAAACATCAAGAAGATTTTGAGGAAAACGATCCAAAGTTCCCGACAGTGGCATGAGCAGTTACCTTTTGCATTATTGGGGTACCGCACTACGGTACGCACATCGGTGGGAGCGACTCCTTATCTTTTGGTTTATGGGACCGAGGCTGTAATACCGGCAGAGGTAGAAATTCCTTCGCTTCGAATCATTGTCGAAGCAGAAATCGAAGACAGCGAGTAAGTTAAGGCTCGACTGGAGCAATTAACGTTGATTGATGAAAAGCGAATGGCCGCAGTTTGTCACGGACAGTTATACCAACGAAGGATGGCCCGTGCTTACAACAAGAAAGTCCGACCCCGGAATTTCGAAGTAGGTCAGCTGGTACTAAGGCGTATTCTGCCGCATCATGAAGAAGCAAAAGGAAAGTTTGCCCCAAATTGGAAAGGCCCATACATCGTAAGGAAGATATTGCCGAGAGGAGCATTGTATTTAGGTGATATCGAAGGAAATGACCCCGACACAGCAGTAAATGCAGATGCAGTCAAGAGATACTACGTCTAGATCATACTCCAAGTAGTCCTGACACATTTGAAAATGGCGAAGGTTTTATCCCCCACTACTCCCCAAACACTACCCAATTCTCTCTACCAACTTTTGAGCCGCTTACAAAAAAAAAAAAAAAACATTGATTGAGGCCTGAACTACGTTTGACTTGATTCCGAAAGGATACGTAGGCAGCCTCTCCCTGAGGTTCAGTCACACCAACAATAAAATCCCATTCACCCTGAAATTGAAAACCGGGGCACGTCGAGCAGTTGAGAAGTTAGTATCATCTACCTCTCTTTACCAAGCACAAGCCTTCAAATCAATTACCAAATATGGTGGGGAACCAATAAGCGTCACAAATGGAGACCAGCACACTCTGAATTGAGAGAGATAAAATGAGAGAGTCTCGGCGGTGAAAACCTTCGGGCACCACGAGGCGACGGGAGTAGAGAAACCAAAATGAGAGAGCTTGTTTAGTAAAAACTCGCAAAGAGTGCTATCAAGCGATGACAGGAAGAGAAATGAGAGAGGTCAGCTAGCGAAAACCCACAAAGGGCGATGTTGGCCGAAAAAGAATGACTCCACCCCAAGAAGGTCTCGGCAAAGTGCCACTGGTTTGGAATCACAGATCTGTTCTGGTTCAGGAAAACGCAAATTCATGGAAGGTCGGACGTCCAGTCCAAAGAGCATGTCATGTCATTTAAAGTCAGCGTTATCTTCTTCAGATGAGTCTTTCTCGTCCCAAAAGGGACACTCCCTTCTTGAATTTGTGTTCTCCTTTCTTTGCTTCTCTTCGAATCCCTTTTGTGTTTAACCCCAAGTTCAGGACACACCGGAAATGGCAAGTGGCAGGTTTGTTTGCACGGAATCCCGTCTCATGAAGGAAAGCGCCTCATTTCGTTGGTACGATTGCCCAAGCCTGATTGGATCATGACGTTTGATGGTGTTTTAAAGTAAAAAGGAAAGAGAGAAATCTTCCCCAGCAAGTCCACTTTCAGACAAATCCCCACAGAATCTCCCTCTGTACAAATCCCCACAGAGTCTCTCCTTTTGAACAACCGTTGGAATTTCCTCAGCACACCCCCAGCGAGTCCTTTTGTAAATATTCCCCAACAAACCCTGGGAAACTCGTTTTGAAACAAAATATCCAGCATACCCCATTGTACAAAGAATCCACTTTGTAAATATTCCCCCCACAGAGCTTCTTTTTGTACAAATTCCCACAGAACACCTCCAATAAAATCCCCGTTGAGAACCTCCAATCAAAACGGGACAAAAAAAAAGAGGCCTTACGAGGCAAATCATCGCAGAATCTGGAAATACAAGCCTGAACAGTCTAGAAGGGTTTCGCCATTCGAATCAAATCAATGGTGGAACTTCACAACAGAAATAAAGACGCAAGAAAGCAACTGGGGACGATCAAGGTCACCAAACCGACCATCATTTCCGAACTAACAAATGATTCTTTGTCTGAAAGGTTGAAACAGGTCTAATCCAAGACAACCGTGCAAGAAGCAGGTGTCGCCCAAAGAAGAAGGTACACGGGTACAGGAAGTACTTCGGCAATGATGAATTCACTCGAAAGGTAAGCTTCCACGAAACTCCCTTTTATCTTCTATTAAAACAAGAAAACTCAAAAATAGATCGTGTAGTATTCTCGAGCTTTATCCCCAGCCAATCAGCATTAGGGTTTTAAACCCTAAACTGAATTTTCCTTTTAGTCAGCATTAGGGTTTTAAACCCTAAACTGAACTTTTTCCTTTCAGCCAGCATTAGGGTTTTAAACCCTAAACTGAGCTTTTTCATGCAATCAGCATTAGGGTTTTAAACCCTAAACTGAATTTTCCTTTTAGTCAGCATTAGGGTTTTAAACCCTAAACTGAACTTTTTCCTTTCAGCCAGCATTAGGGTTTTAAACCCTAAACTGAGCTTTTCCATGCAATCAGCATTAGGGTTTCAAACCCTAAACTGAATTTTCCTTTTAGTCAGCATTAGGGTTTTAAACCCTAAACTGAACTTTTTCCTTTCAGCCAGCATTAGGGTTTTAAACCCTAAACTGAACTTTTTCTTTTCAGCTAGCATTAGGGTTTTAAACCCTAAACTGAGCTTTTCCATGCAATCAGCATTAGGGTTTCAAACCCTAAACTGAATTTTCCTTTTAGTCAACATTAGGGTTTTAAACCCTAAACTGAACTTTTTCCTTTCAGCCAGCATTAGGGTTTTAAACCCTAAACTGAGCTTTTCCATGCAATCAGCATTAGGGTTTTAAACCCTAAACTGAGTTTTTTCATGCAATCAGCATTAGGGTTTTAAACCCTAAACTGAATTTTCCTTTTAGTCAGCATTAGGGTTTTAAACCCTAAACTGAACTTTTTCCTTTCAGCCAGCATTAGGGTTTTAAACCCTAAACTGAGCTTTTCCATGCAATCAGCATTAGGGTTTTAAACCCTAAACTGAATTTTCCTTTTAGTCAGCATTAGGGTTTTAAACCCTAAACTGAACTTTTTCCTTTCAGCCAGCATTAGGGTTTTAAACCCTAAACTGAGCTTTTTCATGCAATCAGCATTAGGGTTTTAAACCCTAAACTGAATTTTCCTTTTAGTCAGCATTAGGGTTTTAAACCCTAAACTGAACTTTTTCCTTTCAATCAGCATTAGGGTTTTAAACCCTAAACTGAGCTTTTCCATGCAATCAGCATTAGGGTTTTAAACCCTAAACTGAATTTTCCTTTTAGTCAGCATTAGGGTTTTAAACCCTAAACTGAGCTTTTCCATGCAATAAGCATTAGGGTTTTAAACCCTAAACTGAACTTTTTCCTTTCAGCCAGCATTGGGGTTTTAAACCCTAAGCTGAGCTTTTTCATGCAATCAGCATTAGGGTTTTAAACCCTAAACTGAATTTTTCCTTTTAGTCAGCATTAGGGTTTCAAACCCTAAACTGAACTTTTTCCTTTAGCCAGCATTAGGGTTTTAAACCTTAAAGAGAACTCAAAAATAGATCGTGTAGTATTCTCGAGCTTTATCCCCAGCCAGTCAGCATTAGGGTTTTAAACCCTAAACTGAACTTTTTTCATTCAGCCAGCATTAGGGTTTTAAACCCTAAACTGAGCTTTTTCATGCAATCAGCATTAGGGTTTTAAACCCTAAACTGAATTTTTCCTTTCAGCCAGCATTAGGGTTTTAAACCTTAAACTAAGCTTTTTCCTTAGTCAGCATTAGGGTTTTAAACCCTAAGCTGAACTTTTTCCCATTCAGCCAGCATTAGGGTTTTAAACCCTAAAACTGAGTTTTTCCGTGCAATCAGCATTAGGGTTTTAAACCCTAAACTGAATTCTTCCTTTGTTCGGCGTTAGGGTTTTAAACCCTAAACTGAACCTTTCCCCAGCTAGTCGGTATTAGGGCTCCAACCCTAAACTGAGCATGCATATCTTCTTTCATCAATTTTATGAACTTCCTGGCGAATAATTAACGAAATTTTCCTAGTGAAACTGGGGCAGAAAATTTCGTTCGTTTGTTTTCTCCCGCAGGTCTAACCTCGAGCCACATGGATCGAAATGACCCACGAGGTGAGTCCCACAGTTCGGAATCAACGAAGAAAAAGAGGAAAAAGAGAGAAGATGTCCGGAGATATCGGAGTAAATGGAAGGCGGATTGACTCCAACATTTGATTAAGGTCCTGAACCCTGCCAATCACGTCTCACTCAGTATCCCGGAGATTAAACAAGTCGCCGCAACTCGCAAGCATCAAGGTTCAGATCGGAGTCTACAAGCAGAATCAGCTAAGACCCAAGATCAAGTCATAAAAGAATCATAGATAGGAATCTTGTAACTAGCAGTTGACATGCATATAAGTAGTTAGTTCAGTTTCCAATTTTCGTTTGGTTGTAATAAGGCGGTCAGTGACGCAGCAGTGACAACAGCAACAGCAGTAGCATCAAGCATTGCAATCCCATGGTAGTCCCAGCTACCAAAACTTCTCGAACTACATTAACCTGATTCCTGTTTAGCCCAGGATATGTAGGAAATCTTTGAAGCAAGATTCGGTCAGATCTTTCAAAAACATGCTTCATACGGAGTGGTCCATAGGCAAAAATCGCTCATACACGCTCACTTTATCTTTGCACGGAAACTCTTCGTGTTTCCGAACAAAGAGGGGCAGCTGTGAGCACGTGATTTTTGTTTCGCACGACAATCGCTCCAAAAGAAATAAAAAATAATAATAATTGGCCCCGCTGTACAAATTTTGGATTTTTACATGGCACTTTGTTGGTTATTTGCGATTTTTGCCCATTTTTACTTTATTAAAACAAAATACAAAAAATGTGTGTGTCATGCATAATTCGAACCGTAATCCGGTCGTTAAATAGAAAATCATAAATAGGCATCTTCGTCCGTGATTTTATTTTGTTTGATTTTACCTGTTTTGAAATATTTTAGTGTGTGTGCAAATAATTGAATTGAGTGTGTATTTAATTTTAATTTGATTTTTTGCTTAGTTTTGTTTTTAAAATAAATAAGAAAAAGAAATAAAAATAAAAATAAAAAAAGGAAAAAACCCCTTTCTTCTTCCGGTGGGCCAATTTATTAAAATTGGCCCAAACAAGCAATGCACCCAAACCAGGCCTGCCCGGTCCAGTCCAGTTGATACCCAGGGTGTCCAAACGACGTCGTTTGGGTCATGCCTGATCTGGGCCGTTGATCTCAGATTGATCAACGGCCAAGATCACCTCCCCATAACTCACTAATCGCCCCGACCCGTTTCCACCCGGACCAACCCAAACCCTTTACCCTCGAAACGACACCGTTCCACTTAAGCCCTCAGATCCAGACCGTAGATCTAGATTGATCTAACGGTTGAGATCAACCCACCCATTCCATATATAAGCCCTTAACATACCCTGCCCCCCTATCCAATACCCCAGCCTTCGTCTCCACAGACCCTTCCCCTCAAACCCTAGCCGCCCCCATCTCCCTTCACCAGAAACCCGGCGGCATGAACGCCGGTGACCCTACCCTCAACACCATAGAACCCCCTTGCCATCCGGAACACGGATCTGTTAACCATGCAGTTCGAATCCCTTCCCACCTTCTCGAATCTTCATTTGAAGATTCGAGTCAAAACTCGATCTACACGGTTTAACCCCAGTTTCACACCAGACACTCCCCAGACCCCCCTCGTGACCAAACCATGCTTGGTTTGGTCCGAATCTGATCAGGGAAGCATGAATCCCAGATCTAAGTTTTGGAAATTTTGTGTTCCTCCGTCACTGGTCCACCTTGTCCGAGCCGAAGAGATTAAGGTCTAATGGACCTTAATCGAAGTGTTTCTCGTCTGAGAAACACTTCAATTAAAGCCCGTTCAGCCTTAAGAAAGGCCTGACCGAGTCCGAGTTTAAGGTTTTGATTTTTCGAGATTTGAGGTGAGTCATGCTTTTCTCTTTTCTTGTTTCTTGTTTAGTCCACGTGATTGACTAAAAGTCTGTTCATGTTTGTTTTAATTTTATCAACTTTCGTTTGTCCACTTTACCTGAACCTCTGTGTTTGTCTGAATCCCCCTCCTATTCTGATAAGGCATATGTATTTGTTGTGCAATTAGTTTGAATTCCAAATTTGTACTGATTAACTGATTCCTCAAAGTACAATTCTGTTTAATCAGTACAATTCGAGTCCTGTGTCCTATACTTTTGAATGTCTGATTTCTGGTGTCGATTGTATGTGTTGTAACTAATATAGTCGAGTCGACATGTGTCGTCAAATAGTTTCAACTGTCTGAACAAAATAAATCGATTTGCTTCTGTTGAACATTGCCTGAATCAATTAAGAACTAAGTTCATTTACTTATAGTTGTTAATGTGATTTCAGAAACCTAATGTTTAGTCTGTAATGGTAATCTGAACTGGAGGGCATGTGCACAACATGGGCATAAAGGCCCTTTTGAATTAAATAGTTTGACAGCATGTGCTGTCAGACTACATCCTGCTGCCCATGCTTGCTTTTAGTTAATAAAAATGGGAAAGATAAGTCTGCCAGGGAATGTTGATGGGGTTTAATACTTAATTAGCTAATTGGAATCTGAAAATGGAAGGCACATGGGAGGGGTATGGTGATATTCTAAACAGGTTGTTTAAAGGGATGGGAGGCTCAATAAAAGGGGCACTTCCATCAGTTCTGGAGGACAGAATTAGAGGTTAGAGGAACCTGGAGGATTAGAGGTTAAAAAACACATACAGATAGAGATAGACATAGACAGACCTAAGAGAGGGAAGGGGGACATACACTGTGAGGATATAAGAAAAAAGGGAGAGAGATGATAGGGAGACACAGACACACACACACACACACACACACATGGAGACAGACACTTGATAAGAACAGAGTAATTTGAGGGGAGACATTTTGAGGAGAGTGAAGTTCTGGAAACAGAAACTGGAAAAGAATTTTGTTCGATAACTCAGACAGACAAAACTAGAAGTTGCATTCTTTCCTGTTTGTTTTGATTTCACTACATCTGGACCTGTTTGTGCAACACTGATTTCTCCCAACTGAGTCTGCTTGGTTGTTGTTTGTTATACTCGAGAACTTGGTCTAGTTGGGGTGTTGATCCCACTTCAATTGCCTTTGTGAGTTGTGGCTGCTGCTATTCTGTTACCTGTGGCTGCTGCTATTCTGTCCTGTTGCTACTGCTAGTCCTCTTTCTTGCTGCTGCTGATTTCCCCATCTTCTTCTTCTTCTCCTTTGCATTTTCAGTATTTCCAGGTACACATTTCGAGTCTCATCTTGGTGCTAACTGTAACAGTTCGAAAGCATGAAATGAAAGGAGTTTGAAGAAAATTTAAATGTCTGTTTTGTAATGCTCATGGTACATTGACTCCGTTTGTATAAATTAATTAGTGTGTGATTCAGTAGTGAAAGATTAGTTAGACAATACTTAATTAAGTTTAGCTTTTTGCATCTTAGTTTCTAGTCGTTGCTAAGTACAAGATGTAATGGTACAATATATAGAAGGTGTGGATAATTGGCATAGAATTTTCGACTGGATTCCCGTCAACTAATGACATGTATAGGATAGAATATTTCCACCTACACAATAATGTTCTGTGTTATTTTTCTTCCCATTTATCAGGACCGTTAGGCAACATATAGGTACATGTTCGAATCCCCATTAGTAACAATGCCTAGCATTCAATTTCCTTAACCTAGCTTAAATAAGTCTAGTTAAGCTCGATTCGAGAAAATGTTGGATTAAGTATTGCATTCCATCCACCTCCATATAGCTTCTTTGTTCAACCAAAATATTTCATAAGGTATGGCGTCTTTTCATTTTATAAGTAATTAGAAATTGATAGTAATCCGGTTTAGGTCAAAACATATACTTCAATTAGCATACATCTTTCCTTCTTCTATTTCTGGAAACAAAAACAATAAGAAATGTAGTCATTATAGGTTTTATCCTTTTTTAAATAATGAGACGAGCCTCGCCAAATAAAAAAAAATGCAAATTGCGGGGCCTTCAACAACTAATCATAATATTTAGAATTCGGGCTAGGCCGTTTAGTGAATCTCATGGCCTTCTCAAAAAATAATAACGCGTTAGACTCTTTAGGCGCGGCTTAATTAAATCATATTCTTAAATTCGGGTGCACATTGATGTGACCCAAATCCAAATCTCAACGAAGTCCAAATGTGTTGACGATCACGGGCGCATTGATTGTGACGTGGTTCGAGATGCATTTTCACGACGTTGCAATTCTATAAAAAATAAGTGATAATAATAAAAGCGGTTTAAACTTAATAAAAGCACGTAAGTCATAACATGTATTTAAATCAGATATTTAGCCATTATAACAATTTAAGCGACCGTGCTAGAACCACGGGATTCGAGGGTGCCTAACACCTTCCCTCGGGTCAACATAATTCCTTACTTAGAATTTCTGGTTCGCAGACTTCATTTGGAAAGTCGAAAATTTCCTCGATTTGGGATTCAAGATAAACCGGTGACTTGGGACACCAAAAGCCAAACCTTTCCCAAGTGGCGACTCTGAATTAAATAAATAATCCCATTTCGAATATTGTCACTTAAATTGGAAAAACTCCACCCGCGCACTTAACCCTTCGGGGGCGGGGCGCGCAAAAAGGAGGCGTGACAAAAACAATGAGGAAATACCAGTGAAAATCCCCGAAGGGTTCAAATAGTTGGCACAAGGCCCAAATATGGCATTCAGCCCAAATCATGATGATAGCAAATAGATTTCAGCCAAATACGCGGTAAAATAGTCATTCGGGACGGACTAAGTCACAATACTAATAGTGCACGACCCCACGCTCGTCATCAAGTGTGTGTGTCACCTCAATATAGCACTATGATGTGCAATCCGGGGTTTCAAACCCTTAGAACATCATTTACAATTATTATTCACCTCGATCCAATCCAAACTCTAGCCCACGATGCCTTTGCCCTCACGAATCAACCTCCAGATGCTCCAAGTCTAGCCACAGTCAGTACATAATCATTAAAATATGCTAAGGGAACAAAGTCCACTCTAAAATATCCAATTTACATCAAAAATTCCGAAATTGCTCAAACCCGGCCTCCGGCCCACGTCTCGGAATCCGATAAAAATCACATCAATAAAATTCTTGTTCACTCACGAGTCTACCCATATCAAATTCATCAAAATCCGACCTCAATTGTTCATTCAAATCCTCAAAAGAATCTCAAACTTTTCTTCCATTTTTCCCCAATTTCCACTCTAATTTCTCAAATTAAATGATGAAATTCAAGACCAAATCATGGAATTAAACCAAATATGAGTGAAGAATACTTACCCAAATAGATCCACTGGAAATCTCCTCAAATTTCAGCTTCTCCCGAGCTCTCCAATGGTTTTTATGAAATTGGACTTAAACCTTCGATTCAAAATATAAACTGTCTGCTCAGACATTTCTTCATCGCAAACGCGACATATCCCTCGCGTTCGCGAAGCACACTGCTTCACTTACCGGAATCTCTTCTATATGAACGCGATAAAGCTCTTGCAAACGCGATGCACAACACACTCAATACCTCGCGATCACAACCCCAACTACGTGAATGCGTAGAACAAATCCACTGAGGACCCAACTATCCTTCTTTCTCTATGCGAACGCGACCTGAATCTCGCGAACGCAATGACCAAAGACCTCACACCTAGCCAACTCCATAGCCTCGCACCATAACCCTTCGCGAACGTGGGACATGCACATCAAACGCGAAGGTCAAAAACCTGCAACACCAACAGCAGCAATTCTGTAATTTTTCACAACATGAAATGGTCCGATTGACCACCCGAAACTCACCCGAGGCCCTCGGGGCCTCAACCAAACATGCCAACATATCCCATAACCCCATTCAAACTTGTTCCAACCTTCAGAACACTCAAAACAACATTAAAACACCAAAGTTGCATCGAATTCAAGCCTAAGAATTTCAAAATCTTCCGAATTACGCTTTTGATCAAAAACCCAACCAAACCACGTCCGAATGACCTGAAATTTTGCACACACATCACAAATGACACAACGGAGCTACTGCAACTTTCGGAATTCCATTCCGACCCCTATATCAAAATCTCACCTATCAACCGAAAAACGCCAAAATCTCAATTTCAATTCAAGCCTAAACCATCCACGGACTTCCAAAATGCATTCTGATCACTCTCCTAAGTCCCAAATCACCTAGCGAAGCTAACCAAATCATAAAAATTCCGATCCAAGATCATATACAAACAAGTCAAATCTTGGTCAAACTTTTTAAATTTCAAGCTTCAAACTAAGAACTGTTCTTCCAAATTTATTTCGATTACCCTGAAAACCAAAACTAATGATTTACATAAGTCACAATACATCACATGGGGTAAGTCATGCCCGAGAACTAACGAGCAAGGTGCAAAAGCTCAAAATGACCGGTCGGGTCATTACATCCTCCCCCACTTAAACATACGTTCATCCTCGAACATGCTCGGAGTTGTTCCAAAAGCCAACCAATCGCTGAATAACCTTACCATACACATACCCGGGGGTGATCCCACGTCACCCTAACTCATATAGGTCTGATAACACCCTGTAACCGAAATTTCACAATCCAACCTAGCCCACAAACCTTAGAATTATATTTCCACTCCTGAAACCATCCACAAGATCAAAATCTCACATCTATACTCTGCATAAGCCCGAACAAGCTGTAATAATCCATACCTGCAACCTCAGGTGAAATCACATGATATACCACATAACTCAAACACTTGTAGTTATAACTTCTAATCAAGGCAGCTGCACACAACACCCGAATACCGATAGAAAAACTCTTATCAACTAAAGTCGCATTCCAACACTTCCACATACTGCCAATGATAAAGGAAATACGCAGTAAACCATAACCTTCTCTCAGATCAACCATTCATAAAGCCACTTCTCCTTTGGCAAAGACCATAGCAAATTTCTGAGCTGAACCTTGATATTATCCTTCCAACATGCTGAAATCGAATCTGTTCGTATTCATTAATGATCCCAACGATCTCATCTAATCCAACACACTACTCTGGTGGCATGACACATCAATACGGGCTAAAGCCTCAACTTGTGAAATTCGCGCACCAATAAGCAACAATCCGAACATACTCAAATCATGAAAATGACTCAAATGGAAGAGTTGTACTGCAAGCTCGCAAGTACCACCACAACACAATGCTGAGAACCCGTCACACATCATAGAAATAGAACATATGAATGTAACCCGCAGGATCACACCATCCACATAGTTTCTCTCCAATGCACGACCTCATCCACACACTAGTCCACATGAAACACCTCAAGTCACTATGCTCAAAAATCGACAACCATGCGCAATATGGTGTCTAAAACCAAGGCAATCATCATAATCACCGCGAAGCAATTTACATAACATTACACATACCCGAAGGGACACAACCGATACGCCATCCACCGAGCAATACCCAGTACTCTTTCCCGCTCGACTTCCACTATGAAACCCCAATAGAACCGCACCATCTGTGCCTATAACATACAAATCATAACATCTCGCAACACAGAAAATTAATTCATAGATCACCTCAGAACACTAATAGCTCAAGAACAACCGAATCAACACATCCCTCACCAATAGCAACTCGAAGTCAAAAAGGCCGTTTTGATGCAGAACACACATCCATATAGGTCTACCAATGAACCCCTTATCAAGGAGTTCCGGAAGCTACTCCTTCAACTCCTCTCACTCTGCCGGTGCCATACGATACGGTGCCCGGCACCAAATCAATACCGAAATCAACAACCTCGCCCGGCGACATGCCCGGCCACAAGAAACACATCCGAAAAGTCCCTCACCACCGGAACTGAATCAATGGTAAGAGTCTCTGCACTTACATCTATCACGAAAGCTCTGAATAAGAAAGACAATTCTTCCTAGCCATCCGCTGGGTCTTAGAATATAAAATCACCCGACTAGGACATGAAATCCGTCGAACCTCGCCACTCAATCCATGACATTCCCGACATAGCCAACATCGCCGCCTTAGCGCAATAGTCCAGAATAACATGACACAAAGACAACCAATCTATACCCAATATTACATCAGAATCTAACATACTAAGCAGCACAAGATCCACTCGGGTCTCCAAACTCCGATAGTTACAAAGCAGCGTCGATTCACACGACCCACAACCACAACATAACCTGTTTGTGAGAACTTCCCATCTCCAAATCCATATGGCACATGAATCACCATATCCGATCCTAATTACGCCGTCCGAATACATACCACATCTCTAATACCCAATCATTCCACGAGAGATACTCTAAAATTCTTCTGTGCCACCAAGAAAACTCGAATATCAGTAGTCGATCTAGCAAGAGAGTGTTGCAATACTACCGAAGTACCATCAACTTAATCACATTGCCTATTTCTGAAACATATACCCTCGTCAAATCACTCCAATTAGCATTACCATTTCCTTAATCATCTGAAATTCATTTCCCAAATTATATAAATCTCATTTCTCTAATTATCTGAAACTGCCCGTACTGCCTAAGAATTGTGACCTTCCTTTTAGAACTTATCTGTGACCTTACACATGCAAATCTAAGTCTTGCACAACATACCGCATATATCATACCGTCATAAGGTAAACATGAGAACTTCATATCCATTCCGAGCCACACGCAACTACGTACTCAACTAGTCAAGAAACTTTTCTATTGGACCTCAGCTGGGAGAAAATCACTACACATCCCCTGCTCTTTATGCCCGTGGAAAATACACACCTCTAACCGTGGTAGAATCATCAAGAACTTTCCGAATTCCATTCGCACAAAACTAAACCATCTGAACTGAATCCTTATGACTTAACCATGCTATGCAGGCCACTAAAAACCCAAGAGAATTGCAGCGAAACACCTGCAGAAACTCATTACCTCGTAATCACCCAAAGGACTACTCATATCTTTACCATGCCGATCCGGCCTACTACCAATCTATCCTATTGATCCTAGTTCCTTCTAAATTACCTTCAAATTGATACTTCTCCTTGCCGTAACACCACAATTCCTCAACCCAGACTCACTACATGAGACCCAAGTGTAAAACCACACCGTTTAAGGCTCACAAGCCACTGAACTCTCTCTTAAACATTCCCAACAGTACCACGTTCCAAAATGCTTACCCTGAAGCGACTTCCTACGAATCCAAAGCCATTACCTTCACCTTCCTAATACTGATATATAGAATCTCATAATTAATATAGAAAGCAACTTCCTGCTCTATGCACTGAGCATCCATTACCAACAACAACTCAAGACAATTCGTGATTCTCATACAACTATGAAGCATGACATAACCTTTGTCAAAAAATTTCCTTTACTCGAGCCATCCTCGATCTCAATCTCCATAAGCCATAACTGGTTCACTCGCACACCACAAACTGGAACCAACATAGCACATAACCATACAATCGACTAATTAATAGTGGACTCCCCCACTTGGCTCGAAGCCATAGACCAAAACATACACAATAACACATAACACATATACTTTATTGCTGCCACAATACTATAGTGAGATTAAACTCAATCCTTCATAAGCTCGTGGAACACAGACCGTCTGGTACTTTATATCTTCTGAAAATCTCACATTCACTCTCATAGTAGTCAAGCCTACTCTCTTGAGCCACCCAAATTCAAATTGTAAAACATATATTTCCCTGGTAACAGAGATCTTCCAATAAATAACACAAGGGATTACGCAAACTTCAGAACAATCCGCAGGAGATAACGCCACCTGCTTTGCCTCAAACTAACATTTCTGTATACCTTCCACCGTCACAAATATTATGCAGTCACTTAATCTTCCTAAGTCTGAACTCATACCGCAACATGAAATTCACTTCACTCCCAACTAGAACACATGAAAAGATTCTTCACACTCCCATAACTCGGGGCTATACCTCAAATCGAGATGAAAATCAAGTACCTAATAGTTCTTCTATCCTCCAGTAGACCCTTCTCGTCATTCCCAAATCATATGAATGCACCTCGCAGTCATAACATACTCATCACGTAGCTATCTAGTCATTACTCCTACCAATAGGGTACTACCGAATGTATAAGTTCAAAAACACTTGCTCACACAATCAGCACCTCGGTGCTCAAGCTATAGGCAAAAATCCGGCCTCGAGTCCTCCAGACTAACCCAACATCAATACACAGAGATCACATCTCGCCCCTCGATCAGGGAATCACAAGCCATCGATGCACACAAGCCATCGATGCACATCTAATATCAAGAGCTCATGCATGCATACTGTCATGGGCGGCTTTCCAGCCGTGCCCCATGACCCCTTGGGCGCGCCCCGTGGCGTCCTAGCAAGCCTTCCAATGCCTAGCGCCACGGACGGCCCCGTGGTCTTGGTCGCGCCAAGTGACAAGCGCGCATGTGCCTCTGTCGCCCCACCGATATCCCTCGCCAGTGCCCAACCGCAGGCAGATGCCAACAGCGCCGCGCGCGTAGACAATGCTGCGCGCGCAGATCCTGATGCCAAAGACTATGCTGCCGACAACGGCCCTGTTTTCTGCCTTATAGCAAACTAAGTCTTTTTCATTGTAAATATAGAGTAGTTTTATTCCATGTAATTTCATTATGTTTCTCTAGCTTAATCAAGTCTAGTCTTGTAGCTTTGGATTATTTTTTTTAAGCATTATTAAGGGGGACCAAACAATCAAAACTTTCTAGCAAGCAAACAATTCTCTGTACTGGTGTCTCTCCCCCTCGACACCGCATTTCCTTTCTGTAATAGCTTTCATTAATGCAATCAAGATTTCTTTCATTCTCAATTCTCATTCATGTTCTCTCAATTTCTCTTGACATTAGTTTTCCCGTACGGCACTGACAATCTAGTCTAGCGTACGGAGGGGACCTCAGTTGGTGGACAGCAACTGCACTGACATCAGTTGCTTAGCCTTACGTCGCCCTTCCAAGGAATCTCAGGAAGGCGCCGCGTAACAGTTGGTATCAGAGCCTAGGCTCGACATCGGACGAGGGAACGCATTGCCATTACCACCATTTCTGACCATGGTGAATCATGGGGACCGCATTGCGGCCCTTGAACAGACGGTTGACGGATTACTGCCCATCATGGATACGGTGCCTGAACTAAGAACCAGCCTAGGGCAAAGGTTGGATGATCTGGACCGCAGGGTGCTCCAGGCTGAAGTTGACATAGAAAACATCAGTCGTGACTCCGAGGGAGATCGGCAAACGGCAGCCACAGAGGCAGCCAAAATTTTTGGCAAATTCGAGGGACTCCAACAGGAGCGTGCCGAGGATTTAGCTTACAGGGCACAAGAGGCAGATAGGGTGACTGCCATGCAACAAACTATTGACGACTTGACAGACAAGCTTAATGTTGTCAATGCTGCCTTACAGGGCCTACTGCGAGGCGGTGGAAACCAGGTCGGGGGTGCTGCAAACCCCACCTCCGCGACACAAAAACTGAAAATTCCTGAGCCAAAGCCATACAGTGGAGCTAGGAATGCCAAGGAAGTGGAGAACTTCATTTTTGATGTCGAACAATATTTTGATGCTGTGGGGGGCCTAGAAGAAGCCAAGAAGGTAGCAACCGCTGCCATGTATCTTCAGGGTGATGCTAAACTCTGGTGGCGGGTGAAATACGAAGCCATCAAGGCCGGTGAAGATGCTCTCGAAACATGGGCAGAACTGAAGGCAGCCATCCGCCTACAATTCTTCCCCGAAAATGTTGAATACAATTCAAGGAGAAAGCTACGGGAGCTCCGTCAGACCAAATCTGTGCGGGACTACGTGCGGGAATTCTCCGCGCTCATGCTAAGCATACGCGACATGGGGGACAAAGACAAGCTCTTCACTTTCCTAGAAGGGCTGAAACCTTATGCCCGTATGGAGCTACAAAGGCAACGGGTAGATACCCTGCCCAAGGCGATCCAAGCAGCTGAATGCCTTGGGGACTATCAAATGGAAGCTCAGAAGGATAGACCTCAACCGCCTACCCGAGCAGGATTCAAAGGGGGCCAGTCTAGCAATGGTGGCCCTAGCAGAAGTGGGGGAGATCGGAACTCAACCAAACCTAAGGCTCCCTCCACAGGCAGCAACAGCGCTGCATCTAACAACAATGATTGGGGGAGGAAGCCTCCTTCAGGGTGCCGTCATTGTGGCGGACCACATTGGAACAATGAGTGCCCACATGCACAGATGAATGCCCATCAGACTTTTGATGATGGGACGAATGACGATTCAGACGATGCGGATCAGACTGAACCCGTAGGTGCCTTCAATGCAATTGTTGGCTCCATTTCTGAGGCATTAGCAGAGACTAGTGCTGGTATCCGTAAGAAGAAGGACCCATGTCCCGTCACCAAGAAAGGGAAAAAGAAGGCGGATGATGAGACTCCTCTTAAGCACGAGAGGACCTTAATGTTCGTTGAGATGAAGGTGAATGGCAAGCCCATTCGGGCCATGGTAGATACGGGTGCTACCCACAACTACTTAGCCTCGACTCAGGTGGAGCGCCTTGGTCTAGTCGTAGGGAAAGGTAGAGGTCGTGTCAAGGCTATCAACTCACCTCCCCAGCCAGTGGGTGGAATAGCCAAAGAAGTACCGATGAAGCTTGGCCCTTACGAAGGAAAATTCAACTTGCGCGTGGTGATCATAGATGACTTCGAGTTGATAGTTGGATTGGAATTCCTGAGGCAAACCAACACCATGCCTGTACCGTATGCTGACATGTTACTGATGATGGGAGCAAACGGGGCCAAGCCCTGCGTTATCCCGTGCATGCCCATGAAGATGGCCGTTGAAAACATCTCGGCCTTGCAGTTGAAGAAGGGGGTCAAAAGAAACGAACCTACGTTCCTGGCAACCCTCTGCATCGAAGATGTAGAATGCTCCTCGGGTCCCATTCCTGATCCCGTGAAGGAGCTACTACTAGAGTTTGAAGATGTCATGCCACAAGACATGCCAAAGTGACTACCGCCTAGGCGCACTGTGGATCATGAAATTGAGCTGGTGCTGGGCGCGAAGCCACCTGCCCAGGCGCCTTAAAGAATGTCACAACCCGAACTCACCGAACTTCGGAGACAATTGACGGAAATGCTAGACACAGGGATTATCGTGCCCTCCAAATCCCCATACGGGTCCCCTGTGCTATTCCAAAAGAAACATGATGGTAGTCTACGACTCTGTGTGGACTATCGGGCTCTAAACAAAATTACTGTGAAGAACAAGTACCTTATTCCGTTAATGGCAGACTTGTTCGATAGACTGGGTGGTGCGACAGTGTTCACCAAAATAGACCTGAAGACAGGTTATTGGCAAGTTCGGATTGCAGAGGGTGATGAGCACAAGACGACCTGTGTGACAAGATATGGGTCGTACGATTTCCTAGTTATGCCATTCGGCTTGACTAACGCCCCAGCTACATTTTGCACTTTGATGAACCAAGTCTTCCGGGAGTACATTGATGAATTCGTGGTGGTCTACTTGGATGACATTGTGGTATATAGCCAAACATTGGAGGAACACCTGATGCACTTGCGGAAGGTCCTAGCTCGATTGCGGGAGCATGAACTATATGCGAAGCTATCTAAGTGCTCCTTTGCTCAAAAGCAAATTGACTTCCTCGGACATGTCATTGGGGAAGGGCGGATCAAGATGGACCAGCAGAAGATTCAGGCAATCACAGATTGGCCGCCACCTAAGGATATCCACGCCTTGAGGGCGTTCCTTGGTCTATGCAATTTCTATCGGCGATTCGTGAAAAACTACTCCCTCATTGCAGTACCATTGACAGAACTCCTCAAGAAGATCACGCCTTGGGAATGGGGACCCAAGCGAGCGGAGGCCTTTGACGCATTGAAAGCGGCTATGTCTAGTAGCCCCGTCTTGGCCCTTCCTGATCTGGCCAAGCCATTCGAAGTACAAACAGATGCATCTGACTATGCCCTCGGTGGCGTCTTGCTACAAGAAGGGCATCCTGTGGCGTACGAGAGCCGGAAGCTAAAAGATGCAGAGCGGCGCTATGCCGCCCATGAGAAAGAATTATTGGCTGTCGTCCACTGCTTGCGCCTCTGGAGGCACTATCTGCTGGGAACCCCGTTCATGGTCAAGACAGACAACACAGCTGTTAGCCATTTCATGACCCAGCCGAAGTTGAATGGTCGACAGGCCAGGTGGCAGGAACTCCTAGCTGAATTCCACTTCAACCTGGAATACCGAAGTGGGAAGACCAATCATGTTGCTGATGCGCTCAGTCGGAGAGCTGATCTAGCATCAGTGTGCTTACTCGCCACCCTAAGGGGGAGCGAGGTAGCCACCTCCATCAAGGACCAGATACAAGATCTACTCATCAAAGATCCTGCTTCACAGTATTTGGTTGATTTGGTAGGACAAGGCAAGACTCGCCAGTTCTACATGGAAGATGGTTTTCTGAAAGTGAAAGGGAACCGACTTTATGTTCCTAAAGGAGGAGATCTACGAAGGACTCTTCTAGCGGAATGTCATGATACTCTGTGGGCCGGCCATCCCGGTGAAGAACGCACCATGGCGTTACTTCGCCGTGCATATTATTGGCCTCAAATGGCCGATGACGTTGCTCAGTATGTGAAGACTTGTCTAGTATGCCAGAAGGACAAGTCAGACCGCTTAACACAGGCGGGACTCTTGGAACCACTAGCTGTCCCAAAGAGACCTTGGGAAAGTGTTTCCCTGGATTTCATCACCGGATTGCCCAAGGTCGGAGATCTAACAACTATCTTGGTTGTGGTAGATCGGTTTTCCAAATATGCTACCTTTATTGCTGCCCCACAATATATATCAGCAGAAGATACAGCTCGACTCTTCTTCTCTCATGTCGTCAAATATTGGGGCCTACCCAAAGATATTGTTAGTGATCGTGACTCACGCTTCACTAGCAACTTTTGGACCCAACTCTTTAAGTGTCTTGGGTCGAAGCTGAATCACAGCTCAAGTTTTCATCCGCAATCTGATGGCCAGACGGAGCGGTTCAATGGTATGTTGGAGGAATATTTGCGTCATTTTGTAACCGGATCGCAGAAGAATTGGGTGAAGCTTCTGGATGCTGCTCAACTGTGTTTCAATTCACAAAAGAGCTCTAGTACAAACAAAAGCGCTTTTGAAATTGTTACCGGACAGCAACCGCTACTCCCACACACCGTCAATGCACCAAATATGTCTAAATCTCCTCGAGCTGCTAGCTTCTCTAAAGAATGGAAGCAAAATTTGGAGATAGTGCGGAGCTATCTTGTCAAGGCTCAAAAGCGGATGAAGAGGCATGCTGATCAGAATCGTCGCTTTGTTGAATACCAAGTAGGAGACAAAGTGATGGTCAAAATTCCAAAACGTTACTTATTTGCAGGGGTCCATGACCCTCGCCTATTGCAAAAATATATTGGACCCTTGTCCATTGAAAGGCGTATTGGGAAAGTTGCATACCGGGTGGATACCCCAGCTTGGTGGAAAATTCATCCTGTTTTTCATGTCAGCCTCCTGAAACCTTTTCGGGAAGATACAGAGGATCCTTCAAGGAGCAAGCTCACAATACCCAGTATTCGAGGGCCCAATTCAACCGGGAAAAGGCGTGTTGAAGCTATCCTTGATGATAGAGTGATTCATGCCTCAAGGAAAGATCACCAGGAGTTCTTGGTGAAATGGCAGGGCTGTGATACAGAGGAGAACACTTGGGAGAGGGGAACAAACCTCAAAGCCTACAAGAGCCTAATTGAAGATTATCTTGCAAGTAAGGCGCCGAGGACGTCGCCAACTCAGGTGGGGGAGAATGTCATGGGCGGCTTTCCAGTCGTGCCCCATGACCCCTTGGGCGCGCCCCGTGGCGTCCTAGCAAGCCTTCCAATGCCTAGCGCCACGGACGGCCCCGTGGTCTTGGTCGTGCCAAGTGACAAGCGCGCATGTGCCTCTGTCGCCCCACCGATATCCCTCGCCAGCACTCAACCGCAGGCAGATGCCAACAGCGCCGCGCGCGCAGACAATGCTGCGCACGCAGATCCTGATGCCAAAGACTATGCTGCCGACAACGGCCCTGTTTTCTGCCTTATAGCAAACTAAGTCTTTTTCATTGTAAATATAGAGTAGTTTTATTCCATGTAATTTCATTATGTTTCTCTAGCTTAATCAAGTCTAGTCTTGTAGCTTTGGATTATTTTTTTAAGCATTATTAAGGGGGACCAAACAATCAAAACTTTCTAGCAAGCAAACAATTCTCTGTACTGGTGTCTCTCCCCCTCGACACCGCATTTCCTTTCTGTAATAGCTTTCATTAATGCAATCAAGCTTTCTTTCATTCTCAATTCTCATTCATGTTCTCTCAATTTCTCTTGACATTGGTTTTCCCGTACGGCACTGACAATCTAGTCTAGCGTACGGAGGGGACCTCAGTTGGCGGACAGCAACTGCACTGACATCAGTTGCTTAGCCTTACGTCGCCCTTCCAAGGAATCTCAGGAAGGCGCCGCGTAACATACTCATCACGTAGCTATCTAGTCATTACTCCTACCAATAGGGTACTACCGAATGTATAAGTTCAAAAACACTTGCTCACACAATCAGCACCTCGGTGCTCAAGCTATAGGCAAAAATCCGGCCTCGAGTCCTCCAGACTAACCCAACATCAATACACAGAGATCACATCTCGCCCCTCGATCAGGGAATCACAAGCCATCGATGCACATCTAATATCAAGAGCTCATGCATGCATACGAACGCGTGGAAGGAATTCCAAGAGTTACATTTCAAGCTGAATTAGGGACGCACGATAAGAATTCAAGAATGTGAAGTTTTTCCTAAAGGTTCTGTAGCATCTCGAGGATAAATACAGACGTCTCCGTACCGATCCGCGAGACTCAACTAAACATGCCCATGACTCGTAAGACATATGTAACCTAGGATCTGATACCAAATTGTCACGACCCTAAACCCGGACCCGATCGTGATGGCGCCTCTCGTGAAGACAAGGCCAGCCGACACTATCCATCTCAGTATTTAACAGTTAAGCATTTAGAAACTGTCTAAGCATGATCAAATAAACCAAGGTTTAAGCAGTTAATAGCATAATTTGCGGAAAATAACCCAACACAGCCTGATACTGGAGTGTCACTAGTCATGAGCATCTAAACAATCTGGAATACTCCAAATCAAACTACAAAGTTTAATACAGAAACTAAGAACATGAAGAAATAAGATAGGGAAGAGCTTCGGGCTGTGAACGCCGACAGCTACATATAGACTCCTCGGATCTGCCTGAGCTGGAAATGATTAGTACTCAGGAGCAGGACCAGATACGCTTGAATCTGCACAAAGGGTACATGGAGTAAAGTGAGTACTCCAACTCAGTGAGTAATAATCATAAATAAAGGCTGAAAGTAGGAAATAACGTAAGGCGCAAATCATGTTATAATGAGGCAGTAAAACCATTTCGAACAGTAAACCAGTGAAAGATAGGTAAAATCCTTTAACTCAAAATTTACTTCATGAAAAGCCTTTTTCAACTATTAAGCATGGTAATTGACAGGAAATTAAGAAAAGGATAAACACATAAAGGTTCACCCCTCGGGCAACATCTCAGAACAATACCAGCCCCTCGGGCTATCACATAGAACAATACCAGCCTCTCGGGCTATCACATAGAACAATACCAGCCCCTCGGGTAATCACATAGAATAATACCAACCCCTTAGGCTCAATCTCACATCACAATGGGTACCCGCCCTCACTGGGGTGTACAGACTCTTGGAGGGGCCCCTTATGGTCCAAGCGTAATATCAAGCCATCTCGTGGTATCATCACTAGGCCCTCGGCCTCATATCAATCAAGCTACCTCGTGACGTACATATCTCAAGCCCTCGGCCTCATAATCAGTATCAAATGTTTCCTCACAATATAGGCCCTCGACCTTACTCAGTTAAAATTCTCACAAGCCACTCGAGCAATAGTAAAACATGATTCTCGGCCCAAAAATATCATTTAAAAGATCATGTAAGTGTTAAAATAGAGTAATCATGCTGAGTACGAAAACAACGAAATATAACATGACTGGGTTCAAGTATAAAGTCAAAACAGTAAGGAAATACCAGTGAAAATCCCCGAAGGGTTCAAATAGTCGGCACAAGGCCCAAATATGGCATTCAACCTAAATCAAGATGATAGAAAATAGATTTCAGTCAAATACGCGGTAAAATAGTCATTCGGAACAGACTAAGTCACAATCCCCAATAGTGCACGACCCTACGCTCGTCATCAAGCGTGTGCATCACCTCAATATAGCACTACGATGTGCAATCTAGGTTTTCAAAACATCATTTACAATCATTACTCACCTCGATCCGGTCCAAACTCTAGCCCGCGATGCCTTTGCCCTCACGAATCGACCTCCGGATGCTCCAAATCTAGTCACAATCAGTACATAACCATTAAAATATTCTAAGGGAACAAAGCCCACTCTAAAATATTCAATTTACATCAAAAATCCCGAAATTGCTCAAACCAGATCCCCGGGCCCACGTCTGAATCCGATAAAAATTACATCAATTAAAACTTCGTTCACTCACGAGTTTACCCACATCAAATTCGTCAAAATCCGACCTCAATTGCTCATTTAAATCCCTAAATGCAATCTCAAACTTTTCTTCCATTTTTCTCCAATTTCCACTCTAATTTCTCAAATTAAATGATGAAATTCAAGACCAAATCATGGAATTAAACCAAATATGAGAGAAGAATAATTACCCCAATAGCTCCACTGAAAATCTCCTCAAATTCCACCTTCTCTCGAGCTCTTCAATGGTTTTTATGAAATTGGACTTAAACCCTCAATTCAAAATATAAACTGTCTGCCCAGACATTTCTTCATCGCGAACGCGGCATATCCCTCGCGTTCTCGAAACACACTGCTTCACTGACCGGAATCTCTTCTACGCAAACGTGAGAAAGCTCTCGTGAACGCGATGCACAACACACTCAACACCTCGCAATCGCGATCCCAACTACGCAAACACGTAGAACAAATGCACTGAGGACCCAACTATCCTTCTTCCTCTATGCGAACGTGACCTGAACCTCGCGAACACGATGACCAAAGACCTCACACCTTCGCGATCGCGGAACCATCTTCGCGAACGCGAAGGCCAACTCCACAGCCTTGCACCTTAACCCTTGCGAACGAGGGACATGCATCGCGAATGCAAAGGTCAAAAACCTGCAACACCAACAGCAGCAATTCTGCAATTTTTCACAACATGAAATGGTCTGATTGACCCCCGAAACTCACCCGAGGCCCTCGGGACCTCAACCAAACATGCCAACATATCCCATCACCCCATTTAAACTAGTTCCAACCTTCGGAACACTCAAAACAAAATTAAAACACCAAATTTGCATCGAATTCAAGCCTATAAATTTTAAAATCTTCCGAATTACGTTTTTGATCAAAAATCCAACCAAACCACGTCCGAATGACCTGAAATTTTGCACACACGTCACAAATGACACAACGGAGCTACTACAACTTCCGGAATTCCATTCCGACCCCTATATCAAAATCTCACCTATCAATCGGAAAACGCCAAAATCTCAATTTCGCCAATTCAAGCCTAAACCTTCCACGGACTTCCAAAATGCATTCCGATCACGCTCCTAAGTCCCAAATTACCTAACGGATCTAACCAAATTATAAAAATTTTGATCTGAGATCATATACCAACAAGTCAAATCTTGGTCAAACTTTTCAAATTTCAAGCTTCAAACTGAGAACTGTTCTTCCAAATCTATTCCAATTACCCTGAAAACCAAAACAAACGATTTACATAAAGTCACAATACATCACACGGGGCAAGTTATGCCCGAGAACTGACGAGCAAGGTGCAAAAACTCAAAACGACCGGTCGGGTCGTTACAACTATACCGTTATAGTATATACTATACTATAATAGTATACTGTGATAATATGCAATATACTGCAACAGTATGTTGCAATAGTATACAATATACCATAATAGTATACTTCGACTGCTATTTGTTAAAATATATAGGTGCTATAGTGCAAAGCTAAAAGTATAGTAATATTATATTGTTATACTATACAATATAATATAACAGTATACCGTAATAAATAAGTTATTTTTTATTTTAGTTTTTAGTTTTTCCAACTAGGTCCTTGAAAATATTTTCTTAAATAAATTTTTTGATGGAGTTCCATAAAAATAATATTCATTGTATAAGAAGTATGTGTCAGAAGATATAAAATAGTAATATGGGAAAAAAAAGGAAATTAAAAAAAATTTGAATGAAAAGAGAAAAGGAATGCGAAATTTAAAAAAATAAACAAAAGGAAAGAAAATAAAAAAATAAAAATAAATGAGCCAAATTGAGTATAAAACCAAATTATGGTAAATAAAGAAAGTAAAGAATAATATGATTCTGGAAAAAAAATATGAACAGAAAAAAAAAAAGAAAAAAAGGAAACTAAAGCAGAGAAAAAAAAAATGAGAAAAAAAAAATTACCCACATAAGCTACAATGGATGGGAAGGGTAATTTATTTAGTGGGTAGAAAAACTAATGGGCATGCAAGGATAATTAGTTTAGTTTTGTAGGTAAAGATGCATAATAATTTTTTTGTGTTTTACTCTCTCACTATAGTGATATTAGTTTGTTCCTTTAGTCATGGTGTTTCACTAGTTCAAAGGATTTTCATGTTAAAATTTTGATGTCTTTATTTCTATTTTATTCTCGTCATTACCATATTTTAGTGCTCCAATTTTATTCATGTATTTACTAGATAATATTATTTAGGAAATTTTATATGGTATAACTAAATTATACACTATATTTATCATAAATAAATATACTTTAAACAAATTATAATATATAGCTACATATTGTGTCACGACCCAATTCCCGAACCCGGTTGTAATGGTGCCTCTCGTGAAGACAAGGCCAGCCAGACCAAACAGAACACCTCTTTTAATCAGTTAAATATCATAAATAGTTCTAAAGTATGATATAATATCCATAATTTGCGGAATTAACGATAACCTTAGTAAGAACCATTCCGACACAGCCCAAACTGCGGTGTCACAAGTCATGAGCAACTAAGAAATTCGGATACAAGTCTACTGAACACTAAATCCGATACAATAGTTCTAAGAACATGAAAATGATAAGATAAGGGAGGCACGGGGCTGCGGATGCCAACAGCTACCTCGTAGTCTCCGAATCACTGCCTGGACTGGGAGGATCAGCACTCAGGAGCGGACTCTGCGATGCCTGAATCTGCACACAAGGTGCAAGGAGTAATGTGAGTGTTCCGACTCAGTGAGTAATAATTATAAATAATGACTGAAAGCATGAAAACACATAAGGAACAAATCAATTCTATATCAAAGCAGTAAAAATCATGTAAAGCAGTAAATCAGTGAAGACGGCAAGTGAAATCTCTTTAAATCAGGTAAAACATAAATAACAAGCAGAAATCCACCCCTCGAGCACAGTGTCAATCACTCAGAACAGTATCAGCTCCTCCGGCTCACTTTCATCACTTGGTGCTCATTCTCAGCTCTCGACCCATATATTTCTCATAATAACAGAAATCAGAAAAATCGTTGTGGCGTGCTGCCCGATCCGTACATCGTTGCGGCGTGCAGCCCGATCCATAAAGATAGTCGATTGCGCTCATTGGGGGTGTGCAGACTCCGGAGGGGCTCCTACAGCCCAAGAGCTATATTGATGCGGCGTGCAGCCGATCCATATAAGTATTGCTGCGGCATGCAACCCGTTCCATAGCATATATAATATCCTCACATTGGGTTCTCAACCTCTCTCAGTCATTAACCTCACATCCTCTCGGGCACAATAATAGAAGATAAGGATCTCAGCCCACAAAGTCCTCTCATTAAGGAATAGTATGACAAAACCGGCTCGAATCATTTAAAATAGAGAGAAACATGACCGAGGATACGATTTTTAACAAGTATAGTGAGGAAGATCAGTCAAAATCCCTGAAGGGTCAAAATAGTTGGCACGAAGCACAAATATGGAAATTAGCCCCAAATCATGATGATAACAAATAAGTTTCAGTCAAGTATGCGGTAAAATCATCAGTCGGGACGGACCAAGTCTCAATCCCCAGTAGTAAAAGACCCCACGCTCATCATCGAGCGCGTGTCTCACCTCAATATAGCACTACGATGTGCAAATCCGGGGTTTCAAACCCTCAGGACATCATTTACAATCATTACTCACCTCGAACCGGCTAAATCTCTATCTCATGACGCCTTTGCCCCTCAAATCGGGCTCCACGCGCGTTGAATCTATCCAAAATCAGAACGAATACATCACAACAGGCTAAGGGAACAAAGCTCAAGCGAAAACAATCGAATTACCACAAAATTCTAGAATTTGGTCAAACCTGACCCCTGGGCCCACATCTCGGAATTTGACAAAATTCACAAAACTCGAATCCTTATACTCTCACGAGTCTAACCATATGAAAATTATCCAATTCCGATACCATTTGGTCCTTCAAATCATCATTTTACATTTGTGAAAGATTTCACAATTTTCTTCCCAAATTCCATCCCAAATCACGAATTAAATGATGAATTCAATGATAGATTCATGTACTCTAGCCAAATCTGAGTTAGAATCACCTACCCCGATAAATTTTTGAAAAACCTTCGAAAAATAGCCAAAATCCGTGCTCTGTAGGTCAAAATATCAAATAAAACCTAAAACCTCGTATTTATATAGTACCCCACAAATCTCCACCTCCGCGGGCTGCACAAAATCGACCGCGGTCCGCACAAAACCACCGCGGCCCGCACTCCTTTTTGTGCGGACCGCGCGGGTGAGTTCCGAGGCCTGCAACCCTTCTGGACCTGCTATATCTATGATTTTCGACCTAAAACATCTCGGAACATACCCGGAACTCCCGGAACTTCAAACCAACTGTACCAACACATCTTATGACATTGTTCAAACTTGTTCAAACTTCGGAATGCTCACAACAGTATCAATCACCAATTTAACATAGGATTCAAGCCTAAGAACTCCAAGAACTTTTAAACTATGCTTTCGATCGAAAAGTCTATCAAATCTCGTCCGAATGACCTAAAATTTTGCACACACATCCCAAATGTCACAACGAAGCTACTGTCACTCTTGGAATTCCATTCCGACCCCTATATCAAAATTCGCCTATCAACTGGAACCGCCAAAATATCAACTTCGCCAATTTAAGCCTAAATCTTCTCTACAACTCCAAAACTCATTCCGATCGCGCTCATAAGTCACGAATCACCTCCCGAAGCTAACCGAACCATCGGAACTCATTTCCGAGCCTTCTAACACATAAGTCAACATCCGGTTGACTTTTCCAACTTAAACCTTCTTAAAAGAGACTAAGTGTCTCATTTCTTACCAAATCCTCTCCAAACTCGAACTAATTAACCCGATCACATAAAACACAGATAACGAAGCGTAAATAAGCTGAAATAGGGGAAAACGGAGCGGTAACTCATGCGACAACTGGCCGGGTCGTCACATATTGGATTTTATAACAAATACTTTCTTTAAAGGATTTCTAACCATAAAGTAACTTTTTCATCTTCGTACTATAGCTTAGTCGCCTCCCTTCATGGGGCGGATCTATGTAGGGAACTGGGGGTGGTACGCCACTAGATCGCTCGAGTAAAATCGTGTATATGTACTGATATTTTTCTTAAAATATTAAGATATATAACGGCTGGCACCCCAAGTCACAAAGTGACTGCAGGTGCCACATTTAAAGCACTGGAACGCTACATAAAATGCCGAGGATAGAGACTCTGTTGCGTTCCTAGTTGTCTATTTTGTTGTAATCTTTTTTCCCTTCCCTTTCTTTTCCTTATGCTCATTTTAAATTGTTTTAATTTTTCACCTTTTGTTATTCCCTCTATTTGTACAAACTCTTTTTTATTATTTATTTAAATTGTATATTTTCTTCCTTTTTCTTTTTCTAGATCTTCAAATTTATTTGAATGTGATATTAATCATTTCCTCTTTTTATCCATCTAGTGTAGTTTTATTACTTTTAGAAATTAGAGTGATGCATCAAACACATAATATTAATCGAGCTATATGTAGATTGAAGTGTTGTATTTCCTAATTTAAAATTTTATTTTACTTTATATTTTTTAATTATGTCAATCGAATTTGAATTCAGAGAATTATACCGAATTGGATAGAACCTATTAGATTTTGTGATCACATACTCATTTATGCATAAAAAAATCTTTTAAATTGAATTGAATTAATTCAAATTGGACCGAATCAAACTGAATTAATCAAAAATGTATCGAACTGACCAAATGTACACCCATGTTCAAGCTCTTCACTATGGTCGGTTTGCATTAAAAGCAGTGGCACCAGGGGCATACACAGAAATTTTTGTAAGTGTTGTCGAAATTTATAGAAGAACCAGAATAATAACTTTAGTTATCATACTTCTAGACAAGAAACAACTTTAGTTTATTGGTTTTGTTGAGTCTTAAGTTAGAAAAAAGTCCTAAATTAAATTCTACTTCATCATAATTTTTAACCACATATATTCTCTAAAATATTTGCAAAAAGTTGTGCTAGTTGAGGTTTGAACTTCTTACCTCTTAGAGGAAAATCAAGCACATAATCAATGCACCAAGAGATAATTCATGCCAAATGGTGTCATTTTTTTCTACTTATCCGCTTCCTCACAGTATTAATACATTAGTAATATGTCGGAAAAATGACGAGGCCTTTGGTTGAAATTGATCATATAAATATGCTAATTCATCAAAGCAAGATAACTGTTTTTCTTTTACTTACAGCTTGTTTGGATGGTTGTTACATGTTGTATTGTATCGTATTGTTACTTTAAATATAATGTTTGTTTTGATTGTTACTTAAATTTTATCGTATCGTATCGTTAAATTCGTTGTACGTAACGACGAACAGTGTCACTTTATCGAACGACGGATATGGTGTGGTGACGTTGTTACCTTTTTTCTAAATCTCATCTTGCCCTTCTTTATTATTAAATAATGATATTTTATTCTTTACCCTACTTTTTATATAATAATTTTACTTCGTATTCTATTTTTTCTTTGTAATGTTGCAAGTTTATTCTTCATATTGTTGGTGCATGACATCATGAAACGATGACAAGTGATATAATTTATTCAAACATTGTATTTATCAAACAATACAATACAATACAGTACGATATATTATGAAACGATATGTAACAACAATCCAAACAAGGGGTTAAACTCTCTATCTCTCTGGTATTACAATCTCGCTGGAGAACCACCGACTCGTCGGCAGATTGCTATCCATCTTCAAAATCAGTTGAGTTCTCTATCTTCAAATTTTACAAAGTGGATTGTTGCTCAGAAGACATATGTGTTTGCTATAAATAAGTGGCTCCACAAGTGTGTCTCCCTCCGCCAGCAACCATCCAGGAGAAATAAAAGAAGGTTGCAACTTCTGCCACTCAAAAACTCTTTTTTTTTTTGCTAACGAAAGGAGATACTTTATATTAAAAACATAGGGGTTTAGTTATTACACAACATAGGAATATATTGTATTGCAATTTTTTTCCAATTTGTCTTTATTAAAACTTGTAATATAAAGTCTGGAGTGTTTTCTCCCTCCGTTGTTGTTTGTTGCTTGGTACTTCCATACTTTGCCAGAGCGTCAGCTACAGAGTTGCCTTCCCGATATATGTGGGTTATTTTTTCCACTCCAACAGCATCAAAAAGAAAACTGCAATCATGAAAAAGATGTGAGTTGCGTTGTTGTTCGTCTCTAAATAAGTTACATAATACCTGTGAATCTTTTTCCACTAAGGTGGGAAAGAGATTTTTTGTGAAGGAGAACTCTAGTCCTGCAATTAGTGTCAGTATTTCAGCATGGGAGCGGATGTTGCAGCTGCCTTCTGCGCAAAACCCGTTATCCAATTGCCATGGTGGTCTCTGATGATTCCAGCAGTGCCACTTGTTTGATTGTTTTTGTCATAAGCTCCATCAATATTTAGCTTGTAGTGATTAGTAGATGGAAGCCATCTCATCGGTATTTGAAGCTTAGGTTTTGATGGCACACTAATCTCGGTGAATGAAGTGAATTCAGCAACTTGTAGCATAATTTTTTTGTGGCTCCCTATTTACACCACCTGTTCTGTTTGGTTGGAGATGTTTGATTATTACCCGCTAAAGAAGTTTCGGATGTGATAGTATATTCTTAGATTTGGCTGGAGTTTTATTCGTCTCCATTTTTAGTTTTAATACAATGTATACAATATTTTTCTTGGCCAGAAGACATCATTTTCAGTGAACTTTCTTCTCTTTTTTGCTATTGAGTCGCATACAATGATGCAAATACTTTGTATTCTGTATTTTTCAATACATTGTTTGAATACAACTAAATTGAATACAATAATTGAATATAGTATAAAGCAGCTACGAATGAATACAGTAAATTGAATACATCCGAATATCATTGTTTTTGTGATTTTTTGCGTTTTGACTACAGTCAAATTGAATACAGTGAAATTGAATACAATGTAAAATAGTTAAGAATGAATATAGCCCGAATTGAATACATATAATTGAATTCAACACGGTGAAATTGAATAAATTGTAAAAAATATAAGAACGAATACATCCGAATTGAATACAACAACATACATCCAATGGCAAGCAATTAGTAGCTACAGAATGTAATTAGCTAAATTATAGTTATGCCCAACAGGTCTCCAAACAATAGTCATTTCTGAAAATTCCCCTATTATTTATTATGTGCTATTTTTCTCGAGCATTAGGTCTCTCCCCATTTGCCTTAACTAGATGCAAAGGCAAATCCAAAATTTAAGTTTATAGATTTTGGATTCTAAAAGAAGTTGTTCATTGAATTTTGAATAAATTATTCATGCATAATCCGTGTTTTTTTTAACACAAATATAAAGTTTTGACCAAAAGGGATATCCAGAGTTGTAACAATTATAGGGGTATCAAATTATTGAGTCATACCATGAAAGTTTGGGAGAGGATGATTGAAGTGAGGGTGGGGAGGACAGTGTCTATATCCGACAACTAATTTGGGTTTATGCCAGGTCGTTCTACTACAGAAGCTATACACCTTATTAGGAGACTGGTGGAACAATACAGGGAGAGGAAGAAAGATTAGCACATGGTGTTTATTGATCTGGAGAAAGAGTATGACAAGGTTCCTAGAGAAGCGCTCTGGAGATGTCTAGAGGCTAAAGGTGTGTCGGTTGCCTACATTATGGCAATTAAGGACATATATGATGGGGCTAAGACTCAGGGTAGGATAGTAGGAGGAGACTCTGAGCATTTCCCGGTTGTTATGGGGTTGCACCAAGGTTCTGCGCTTAGACCGTTCTTATTTTCCCTGGTGATGGACGCATTAACACACCATATTCAAGGAGAGGTGCCATGGTGTATGTTTTTCGCTGATGACATAGTTCTAATTGATGAGTCGCGGACCGATGTTAACGAGAGGCTGGAGGTTTAGAGACAGGCTCTTGAGTCTAAGGGTTTCAAGCTGAGCAAGACGAAGATGGAATACCTCGAGTGTAAGTTCAGCGCTGAGTCGAGGGAAGTGGACGTGTATGTGAGGCTTGAATCACAGGTCATCCCAAGTAGAGGCAGTTTTAAGTACCTTGGGTCGGTTATCCAAGGGGGAGGGGAGATCGACGAGGATGTCACACACCGTATTGGAGTGGGGTGGATGAAGTGAAGGTTAGTATTTGGAGTCCTGTGTGACAAGAGAGTGCCACCGATACTCAAAGATAAGTTATATAAAGCGGTGGTTAGACCGGCCATGATGTATGGGGCTGAGTGTTGGCCTGTTAAGAACTCACATATTCAGAAGATGAAAGTAGCAGAGATGAGGATGTTGAGGTGGATGTGTGGGCACACTAGGATGGATAAGATTAGGAATGATGATATTCGGGAGAAGGTGGGCGTGGCTCCCATTGATAACAAGATGCGGGAAGCGAGGCTCAGATGGTTCGGGCACGTTCAGAGGAGAAGCCCAGATACTCCGGTAAGAAGGTGTGAGCAGCTGGCTTTGGAGGGTTCGAGAAGAGGTAGAGGGCGGCCTAAGAAGTATTGCGGAGAGGTGATCAGGCAGGACATGGCGAGGCTTCAGATTTCCGAGGACATGGCCCTTGATAAAAAGCTGTTGAGGTAGAGTATTAGGGTTGTACGTTAGGAGGTAGTTGAGTCTTTCCTTAGTTCGTACCTTTGTGAGGCTACTTTGGTAGGGTTTTTGTCTGAGACAGCTAGTTGCAATGTTGTGTTTTACTACTCTTTCGTTTTTCATAGAGCCGAGTCTATTTACTAGCTAGCGTTTTTGCTTTTGCACCTATTTTCTGGCTTTCATGATGTTATTTTTTCTTATGGTATTTGTTGGTAGTACTGATATTGTCTCTTTTTTTCGTCTTCTTGAGCCAAGGGTCTTTCGGAAATGGCCTCTCTACTCCTCGGGGTAGGGGTAAGATCTGCATACGCACTACCCTTTCCAGATTTCACTAGTAGGATTTTATTGAGTCATTATCATTGTATAAAGTTTTGACCAAAGCTACTAAATTATGATGAACACGTAGCAAGAACTCTAGCACCGTCTTTGCCGTAGTTTACAGTTAGTTCCATGAATTCTAAACGTGCAATCCCATCGTATTAAAATTTAGTTCCATGAATTCTAAACGTGCAATCCCACAGTATTAAAATTTAGTTCCATGAATTCTAAACCGTGCAATCCCACAGTATTAATTGCAATACCAATATTTATTGCTTATTATGAAAAAATAGGTATATCCAGAACGAAACAACTAGCACTTACTAAGCTATAGTGTGATTCTCCTATCAATTCACAATGGCCGGGACAATGTAATTTCACCAAGGAGGTTCAAAATTTAATATATGTCAAAAAGTAATTTTAAACTATATATGTGCTTACTATAATTTCTCAGCAAAAGGTGGTCAACCGACCTAAATTGGCAAGGTAAAAAGCTTGTCAACTCTCCGAAGTGAGCTAGGTCCGGATAAAACTTAAAAGTTAGTTCCTTACCTCCACCAGACAAAATCCGACTTTTTATTAACAGTTATTCAAGGCCAGCTTATGCACATCTTTACTATTTTACTACTGTCTCCCACAAGCACAAGCATTCACTAGTTTCTCGAGTGATAAGCAAATGTTGATGAAAACAGGAAGTTGAGTTCAAGTTTGGAGCACATGGCATAAGCCAAAGATCCCTGAGATGACTCTAAAAGCCAACGAGATGATTCTCGTTAAACCGAGCCTTCCTCAAAACAAGGAAAACATAGGTACCGAGTAACTTTATATACCAACACTTAGGTATATGAAAGAAAGATCACCTATTGTTTTTGTCTCCTCTAGGATTTGAACCTCGTCTCAAAAGTTTACACCTCTTCATTGACTACCTGGCCGCATCCTTTGGTGCCTTCCGACAAAATCTAATTCCTAATACTCCATTTTTATCCTATTCCAATAAGTACTTGCTGTGTTTACAAAATTCTAAGTTGACCAACACTCATAATTGCTCAACTTGACCTTAAAATCAACTTAGATACCAAAAGAGAGAGAAAAGGAAGATTTAACTTATTAAAATAATACTGTTAATCAGCCTGTGCATTGCAGCTTATTGCTTGTGGAGTGGTGTTATAGTTACTCCATCACATATTCAGTGACAATTGAGAGATTCTTTAATTTTATAGCTTTTGTAAAGCAATTCCTGAAAGCCACCTCAATCCTGAAAAAGTACAATTGTATTAACAAAGACAATAAAGAAATGACAAAACTATACCTGGAAATGAGAAAACCTTTCTGCAGTTGAGTGCAGCTTTCCACATGGTGAGAAAAATTTAAAGCATTGAAGGCCTATTCACAAAATTTCCATCCTAAAAATAAATCTTTTGACTGGAAATATACTACTTTTATCTCCTATGTTCATTCCTATAAAGTTGGTAAATACTTGTCCTTCATTCGAGAAATAAGCTTAAATTTCTCCTCAGCTTCAACTTGTTGTCGTATATCAGATTTTGAAGCTCTATCTGGGTGAAATGTCAGCAACGCTTTCTTGTAAGCAACGCGCACCTGAAAACAAACATTTGTCCTAAGTGATCTCTCTCATTTTATTACTGGGACTAACATTGCAACACTACAGAAACCAAAATAGAAGAAAGAAACGACCACAAGAAGTACATTGTAACATGAATACAAATACAACCCTGAAAACCACAGGTAAAAACACAAGAAATGAGAAACAGCCATGTTACAAGAGCTAGTTAATCCTAATAAGCAACACGTTGAATATGAGCACAGAGTGGAGAGGCAAGTCTAAATTTACAACAGCCAACGCGATATAGGGAGAAAGATAAAATGGGTAGATAGATCAGAACACGAAACCAACACTGGAAAGGAATGACAGCTGATCTGATGCACAGATATGAAATCTTAGACTTGCAAGCCTGAATACACATACTGTTTCAATATAACTGCAGAGAAGTGCATCGACTTACATAGTAGATTACTTAACAGTTACTGAAAAGAGAACTTTGCAGTTTGCATCATGCTAATTAACTCAGTTATCTGCACAACTTAATGCAATCAGATTTTCTAAGTTGCTAATGGACTTTCATTTTTGTTTCAACTAAAAAGATCATATAATTGGTAAGAACAAGAAAGCTCATCAACCGCAAATCAGGATAATAGCAAAATAAGAATGCCAATCTTTCTTAAAAGATATGTTCCCTGTAAGACAATGAGTGTAAACAAACCTCATGACTAGTGCCACCGCCGACAGTGATTCCCAATCCGCGCAACATCGAAGCCATATCATGGCATGTCATTTCGAGCTTCCTAAGTTCCTTTCGAACTTCGGCTCGTACTAGCTCCTTCAAGTTCATATTCTCTACGTCCTAACAAAATTCATCAGATGGATTATATACTAGGAAAATCCAAGTATGCCATAGTCACAAAACAACACAGAGGCAGCATAAGTTGCATGAAAGAGACATAAACAAATATAATATAAAGACTGTGCAACACCACGCAATAGACAGCAGAAGAGGCCAAGTTGTGATACCTTTTTTTGAGTTTCTCTTATTTCCTCCACACGCTGCTTTTGTCTCTTCTCCATTTCTAGTAGACGCATACTTTCAGCCTTCTTTCTTTTGAGCAACAGCTTCAACTTTTTGGCTTCTTCTGCCTGAATAGGTAAAAAACACATCAGATAACAATACATCTGTGCATACATACACAAGTCTTATTGTCTTTTGGCTAATTTTGCTTTTCTCTGTGGTTTTCACTTTTTTATCAGGAATTCTATAACTTCAATCTTAATCAAAGTTTATGGTTTAGAAAACCATCAAACTAGCAATCTCGCCAATTACAAACCAAAAATCATACTGTAAGGATCCCCTGATATTATTACATCATGAAAGACAAGAACGGCAATATGACATGAAAATAACTTATTATCACATGACCCACATGATGTTTCACTTCTACATCCAAAATATTTTTTATATAAATAACCAGAATGGGTTATCATATAAAGAAATCTATTATTATTTTACTATTATTTTTATTTTGTACGATACTGGCCTGGAGCCTTGGTGCAACTAGTAAAGTTGTTGCCATGTAACCAGGAGGTCACGGGTTCAAGCCGTGTAAACAGTCTCTTGTAGAAATGCAGGGTAAGGCTGCGTATAATAGACCCTTGTAGTCCAGCTTTTCCCCGGATCCCGCGCATGGCAGGAGCTTCGTGCATCGGGTGCCCTTTTGTATAATACTGGCCTGGAATGAGTTTATATAGAACAACATAGTTAGTGAGGATTCATATACCAGAACACCAACTTGTTTGGGATTGAGGCGTAGTTATACCGGGTGTTGTATGAGCATGAAAGGCTGAGAAGGGGGACTGCTGGAAACCGTTGCCTTCTGGCTGCATACTCAAACCCCCGGCTATGACGGCATCAAGACTATCCTTTGAAAAAGAAACGCTTAGTTTGACTAGACCAATTCCCCTAGGGAAAGAAATTGGCCAGGGAAGGCAAAAAGGAAGGTTTTGTTGACCTTAAGAAGAGGAATCAAACTCTAAACACCACCCCAACCCCCCCACCCCAAACCCCGCGTCACTGACAGGATGAAGCAGAATATAAATACATTTTTCTTTTCTTTGATCTTCACCCAGCACCTTGGCTTGATATTACAGCCAGAACACTAATGTTTTTCCTTGATATTTCCGTCTAATGTGCTGTATATATTTTTCGATCTTAAAAGTATCAACAGTAGTGTGCATTTTGTGGTTACCGCAGTTGATGGGAGTGGAGGGCTGTGTGTGGTTACACGGGTTGATGGGGTGCAGGTTGTGTGTTGTAGACCAGGTAAGTGGCAAGTCAAGGGGAGTTTGTGAGGTTTGGGCATAGGGTATTGGTAAGTGGCTCCTGGTGGTTGGTATTAGTTTGGGCATAAGGTATTGGTAGACCTACAACTTACCCGAACTACAACACATTTATGTGGTATTACTTCTTAAGTCGTATCAGATTCAATATTCACATCTCAAAAAGGCTTTGGTGCAGTAAAAGATAGATTAAAAGCATACAAATGACTCTAAAGTTTAAACCCATTTTAAGTGAGAATAGGACCAGAAAAGATTCATTAGAAAAGCAGTGTCCATTTCTGAAACACAAGCATCAAAAGTGTGTGAGCAGCATAACAGACAAACAGTATATATCTCCATTTTGCTAAGTAACATTTGTTAAAGTAGTCAGACGGACTACCCCGTCAATACTTCTTCAATATGGCATACACAACTAAACAAACCATATGTGGAACAAAAAGACATGTCCGTACTTTAAAGTCCCAACGTAGTGTGTAAAGCGTACAGTATTGGATTGGTTAGTGTTGTCAAAGGCTCATTTTAGCACCCTTAAGCCCTGAAACTCAGTTAATTCCAGGTTGTGCGCTTCACCTCACTTAGGTGACGCTTAAGTGTACGCACTAAAGTACTAAGGCATGCGTCTCAATGCCCTTCAACTCTATCTTTAAGAGGGCAATACTAATCAAAAGATAGAGTTAGCAAAAGGATACATTAATTGTAAAAAAAGTATTAATTGTTAGTGACTAGGAATAAGAGATTAAAATTTTAATAAGAGAAAACTAGCACCAAAATACATAAAGCTACATCTTTTCTAAATCAAGAAATTTGAAACGGATTTTAAACTTGATTGACATGATTGTACTTCATATATTTCAGTTTAGCGTATCTGTTCTTTTGTTCAACTAGTTATTGTTTGCCTTTTTCTCAGAAAAAAAATATATCGTTTATATTTCTTCATCAGTGCCTTTCTTTGTGAAGCTCACCCTTTAATTCCGCTTTGCACTTAAAAATCCCCAAAATATTTCGCTTTTGACTACTCTCGAATTTGGAGATCCAACTTCTACAAGATATAGAGGAAGATTTTTCTTCTCTTTTGTGATGAATATAAAGGGGGAAATTTTCACACACTCCGCGGCATGTATATATTTCTAGTTTTCTACATCAACTGACTACTTCAAGTTTCTAACTATTACAAACACAATACCGGCAGTTAATCTCTTACATACTCTTACTCTATACAACTTGGCTGTAATATTTTCGTTCACGCGCATGGAGCAAATAGGCTACAAAGAAGCACATTAAGATCAAAAGTAGAGAACATTTGATCAATTATGGCATTCATGAGATCAAATTATTGGAGCAGACCTCGATTTCACCAATACCTTGATAACTTTCATAAGAATACAGCAGTCAAAAGATCAACAGGTTACAGAATAATGAACACCGAATGCATAACAGAAAACCACATCTCTACAAAAACTAGCAGGAGGCAGTAAACATGACAGACCTGAATCGCTAACGCTCTTTGCCTGGACGCAAGTTCTTCCTCCAGTGCCTTTTTGTATTCGGAAGTCTCCTTCATCCTTTCTCTTTCGGTGGTAATACAGTTCTCAACACAACCTTCCACATTCTCACCATCTTGGACATTCACGTCATCATGCCTTTCATCCTTGTGTTGGCTCGTAGATAAAGATTCAGAAAGACCCTCCTCCAGCAAGGAACCTCTGTTACTAGGTTGTGTTTCATTATTGTGTGCATCTAATTCTGATGTCCTATCAGGAATCCATTTCCCATTTTCCTGATCGACACATTTTTTGCCGCTGATTCCTGAGCATGATGAAGCTCTCGTGCAAATAGAAGACTCTCTAGGATTAACTCTGCTGCCATTAGAATAGTTGTGTTCAGGATAGTATACAACAGATGATCGGGTAGTCCTTGGAAATCCTCCAGAAAATAAATCCTCCTTCTCATTGAAACTGACCCTACTGGTTTCATGTCTTAATTCTTTTGAGAAATGAAAATTATAATTCTTAGCCGTCTCCTGACACTTTTTACCATTATCAGTAAAAATATATTGTCTCCTACCATTTTCAGTTTCAACAGCACACTGATGCTTTCCAAGAAAAGGTTCCTCCTCTGCTACCCTATATTGTCTACAAGAGAAGTTCCTGTCACCACATGAAACAGGTTTTTCCAAACAAGGTCCTGGAGCTGGAATACTCCCTTCATTGCCTTGCTCCGGGTGCTTCTTTTCAAAAGGATTCTGCCGATATTGAGGGGGTATACTGGGATAACCCTCTTCAAAGTTCTCCTTTCGTGGATCTCCTTCGTCATGGACATCAGCCATACCAGAAGTACGACGTGATTCGCGTGTTGAGTTAGGAGATAGATCTTCTTTGTCAGTAGAGGAATTAGAGTAATCAGAACAGGATGTATGCTCTTCACTCTCGCCAGGGTCAGGTTGAATTCGAACACCGGATGCACTATTGATATCCCTAACACCAGATTGACCACTGCTATACTTTTTCCTCTTTAACGAAGCTTTCTGCCACTGCTCTCGAAGCTGTCCAGAATAATCCTCCATGAACTCATCATTTTCGGATGAACTACTCTCTGAATCAGATGTCAAACCATAGCGATTTTGGACAGGAGCTTTTCCGGAGTAAGTTCTTTTGCATTTTGATAACTTCACTGGAGGTATTTTTTCTCGAACAAACTGACAATCATCACCAATTTCATTTGGAGGTTCTTTAGCACTTTTCGAGGTTGAGCACGCTCTCATGCTAGGGGAAGGGTCATGAAAGAAGTGGAAGGCATTTTCTACACCAAATTCAGGATATTCATTCTCACTGCTTTCGTCATCATCGATGAAGATTATGTTCTTCAAAGGAGATCTTCTTTTGTCTTTCTTTGCTGAAGTCTTACATTGAAACTTTTTGGGTGTGGATTCAGGCACATCAATAAAAATAACATTACTAAAAGTATCACTATCGACATCAATCAGAACAACATGATCAGCTCCTGCACGATCATTGCACCTCCTCAACGTGCTCCCAGTAATGGGTCTACCATGAGACTCACCTAGAGACACCCCACTCATTGTCTCTGCAAAACGGACACAAATGCAATTTAAAAATAACTCATTGAGGTCATATGATCGCAACAAAAGGACGAGCAAGAAGGAGCTCGTGTGACAAACAAGCATAAAACTCAAAGAGCAGTAAACAAAACCTGGTGAGAGTTGTGATCAGACCAACTTGTGTGCACCTCAACTAATCCACAACGCAGCCTACCATAGCCCACAGCACATGCATCAGACAAACGGGATGCTGCAGCTGGAATTTGAACCTAAAAGCTCCAAGTTATTTGCATATTACAGTTATTCCCATATTACTAGCTCTTACCAGCATCTAAACATTATTTCCACTTCTGATTATCCCCAAACACCACATTCTATGTCCCACTCCACCCAGTAGCAAAACCATAATTTTGTACAAGGGGATTCAAAAATGTCACTCCAGGGATTTGAACCTATGACCAAAAGCAATTTTTGAACTCCCTTTCGCCACTTTACTAGAAGTATTTCTCCATCCCAAGGAGATTCAATGGCATATATATAATAATAAAAACCTAGTAACTAGTTTTTACCATATTTTCCTCAGCTTTATATCCAATCAATTGTCGGAAACTATCATAAAAAAGCCTTTTTCTTAGGTAAAACATTCCACAACATCGCACCTAAGGGTGTGGCCTAGTAGTCAATGAAGTGGGTTGAGAACCATGAGGTCTCAGATTCAAATCCCAACAGAGGCAAATACATTAGGTGATTTCTTATTATCTATCCAAGTCTTACCCGTAGTGGGAGGTAGCAGGTATCCCGTGGAATTAGTCGAGGTGCATGCAAGTTGGCGTGGATATCACGGTTATCAAAAAAAAACATTTCACATCATCACGAAGCAGGGCCTAACTTAATTGGTGTATGCTGTTTTTTTTTGCAGCAGAAAACACGAAAATTAAATGTTTAAACAGCAACACAGTTGAAGCAATTACATGTATAACAAATAAAATCACCACTTCAACAACTAAGCAGAAATATATCCCATGCAGCCCAAAGGGTCCATAGAACATCCAATTTCTTCACTAAATACAAAAGCCTAAATCAAATATAAAATTTAAAAAGTACCCAGATAAAAAAAAACCAAGAATAAAAAAACCCAAGTTCGAATTAGGAAATAAAACCTACAAAACTGATTAATTTAACGAAACAAAGAATACCCAATTCCACAATTACTTGTTATAACTCCAAAATGGGTTTTATAAAAGACATAGTAAAATTGTAATTAGGGAGAAAGTTACCTTTGATGAGGAAATAGCAAAAACCCTAAGAAGCCAAAGTCATGGAAATTCAGAGAGAAATTGGTGGAACGAAGAGGGAAATCGAAAAAGTAAAATACAGACGGGGTTGGTTTTTATTTTATTTCTTATTAGTAGTGTAGTATATTTTCCTCTGTTTGGAATAAATTTAAGAAAGAAAAAGAAAACAGCTTTATTAGTAATAAGAGACGGGAAATTTTGAGAAAAGGACGACTTTTATTTGGTTCTTGTTATGAAATAAAGACTACAAAGTAAAGACAAGTATAGAGAGAAACTGATATATTATTCAAATTCAAATTGATGTACATAATGAATTGAAATCTCTTCTATTTATAGAAGAAAGGAAGCTGCTCCGTAAGCTGCTACTACAAGCTGCTGTGTAAGCTGCTACTACAAGCTGCAGTGTAAGCTACTATAAGCTGCTGTGTAAGTTGCTAGTACAAGCTGCTGTGTAAGCTGCTACAAGTTGCTGTGTAAGCTGCTGCTATACCAGATATGGATAATCTTCTACTGAGAGCAATATTTATCCATAACGGAGTACTGAATGGATAAGCTTATTATACCCGGTATGAATAATCTTTTACCGGGGGTAATGTTTATCCATAACCGGGTACTGAAAAGATAAGCTTATTATACCCGGTATGGATAAACTTCTACTGGGGGTAATGTTTATCCATAACCGGGTACCGAAGTGATAAGTTTCTTCAGGAAGCTTATTTCCAATATAGTACTAAATAGATAAATATATTTACGGTGGAGTCCCATATGGATAAGCTTCTTCAGGAAGCTTATTTACAACAGAGTACTAAATGAACATCCATAATATAATATATTTATAACACTCCCCCTTGGATGTTCATTAAAAGATAATGTGTCTCATTAAAACCTCACTAGGAAAAACCACGTGGGAAAAAAATCTAGTGAAGGAAAAAGAGTACACATATTTAGTAATACGCATTGTTACGTGCCTCATTAAAAACCTTATAAGGAAAACTTCATGGGAAAAAACCTTAGTAAGGGAAAAAGAGTGCATCGCGTATTTTACTCCCCTGATGAAAACCTTGTTTCAAATATTTGAGTCTCCGCATTCCAATCTTGTATACCATCTTCTCAAAAGTTGAAGTTGGCAAAGATTTAGTGAATAAATCTGCTGGATTATCACTTGAACGGATTTGTTGCACATCAATGTCACCATTTTTCTGAAGATCGTGCGTGTAGTTTTGGTGAAATGTGTTTCGTTCTATCCCCTTTTATAAATCCTCTCTTCAATTGGGCTATGCATGCAGCATTGTCTTCGTATAAAATTGTGGGTCTTTTCTCACATTCCAAACCACATTTTTCTAGAATAAAATGAATTATTGATCTCAACCATACGCATTCCCTACTTGCTTCATGAATAGCTATTATCTCAGCGTGATTTGAAGAAGTAGCAAAAATAGATTGTTTTGTGGAGCGCCATGATATGATAGTACCTCCATATGTAAATACGTAGCCGGTTTGAGATCGAGCTTTATGGGGATCAGATAAATAACTTGCATCTGCATAACCAACAAGGTCTGCACTATCTTTGTTAGCATAAAACAAACCCATATCAAGAGTTCCCTTTAAATATCGCAATATATGCTTAATCCCGTTCCAATGTCTCCGTGTAGGAGAAGAACTATATCTTGCTAGTAAATTAACAGAGAATGCTATGTCAGGCCTTGTAGCATTAGCAAGATACATTAGTGCACCAATTGCACTGAGATAGGGTACTTCGGGACCAAGGAGTTCCTCGTCCTCTTCTGGAGGTCGGAACAAATCCTTATTCACTTCAAGTGATCGAACAACCATTGGTGTACTCAATGGGTGCGCTTTATCCATGTAAAAGCGTTTTAAGACCCTTTCTGTATAGGTAGATTGATGGATAAAGATCTCGTCTGCTAAATGTTCAATTTGCAGACCAAGACAAAGTTTTGTCTTTCCAAGATCTTTCATCTCAAATTCTTTCTTAAGATATTCAATTGCCTTTTGGAGCTCTTCTGGAGTTCCAACAAGATTTATGTCATCAACATAAACAGCAAGTATAACAAATTCTGATGCCATTTTCTTTATAAAAATACATGGACAAATAACATCATTTATGTAACCTTCTATCAGCAAATATTCACTAAGGCGATTATACCACATGCGCCCAGATTGCTTTAAACCGTACAAAGATCTTTGTAATCTGATTGAATACATTTCCTGAGATTTTGCTTCAGGCATTTTAAATCCTTCAGGAATTTTCATATAAATTTCATTATCAAGTGAACCGTAGAGATAAGCTGTAACTACATCCATTAGATGTATTTCAAGCTTTTCATGTAGTGCTAAACTGATGAGATATCGAAATGTTATGGCATCCATAACAGGTGAATATGTTTCATCAAAATCGACTCCAGGTCGTTGTGAGAATCCTTGTGCAACAAGGCGAGCTTTGTATCTTTCAACTTCATTTTTATCATTCCTTTTTCGCATAAAAACCCATTTTTGACCAACTGGTTTTATACCAGCAGGTGTTTGGACTACTGGTCCAAAGACCTCTCTTTTAGCAAGTGCAATTCCGATTGAATTGCCTCTTGCCATTTTGGCCAATCAGATCTTTGTCGACATTCTTCGACAGATCGAGGTTCAAGATCCTCATTATCTTGCATAATATTAAGTGCAACATTATATGCAAAAATATTATCCACCACTATTTCAAATCGATTTAAATTAATCTCATCACCGTTCGAACTTATTAAAAGTTCCTCACTCACATGAGCTTCAGGTTCATTGATTTCTTCAGGAATCTCAGAACTAATCAGATTTTGGGTCTCTTCAGGGGATCCCTTCATAGTATCGTTTTGATCATTTGTCGATTTTCTTTTTCGAGGATTTCGATCCTTAGAACCCAAAGGCCTACCACGCTTCAGGTGTGCTTTAGGTTCACTAGCTCTCATGCTAGTAGATGGTCCCATTGGGACATCAATTCGGATAGGCACATTCTCTGCTGGGATATGTGACTTAGTTATCCTTTTCAAATCAGTAAATGCGTCTGGCATTTGATTTGCTATATTCTGTAAATGGATGATCTTCTGGACCTCCTGATTACATATAGGGGTACGGGGATCAAAGTGAGATAATGATGAAACTTTCCACACAATTTCTCTTTTGATTTCCTTTTTCTCTCCCCCTAATTGTGGGAAATTTGTTTCATCAAACCGACAATCTGCAAATCGAGCAGTAAATAAATCTCCTGTCAATGGTTCAAGATAGCGAATAATAGAGGGTGATTCAAACCCAACATATATTCCTATCCTTCTCTGTGGTCCCATCTTACTACGTTGTGGTGGTGCTACTGGCACATATACAGCACATCCGAAAATTCGTAGATGGGCAATATTTGGTTCATGACCAAAAACTAATTGTGACGGAGAATATTTATTATAATATGTCGGTCTAAGACGGATAAGTGATGTTGCATGCAAGATAGCATGGCCCCAAACAGTAGTGGGCAATTTTGTTTTCATAAGTAGTGGTCTTGCTATCAATTGCAAGCGTTTAATAAATGACTCTGCAAGGCCATTTTGAGTATGAACATAAGCTACAGGATGTTCAACTTTTATCCCAACGGATAAACAATAATCATCAAAAGCTTGAGATGAGAATTCTCCAGCATTATCAAGGCGAATAGCCTTTATAGGATAATCTAGGAATTGTGCCCTTAATCGAATTATTTGGGCTAATAGCTTTGCAAACGCCAGGTTGTGAGATGATAGAAGGCACGCATGAGACCATCTTGAAGATGCATCTATTAGGACCATAAAATATCTAAATAACCCACTTGGTGGGTGAATAGGTCCACATATATCCCCATGTATACGCTCTAAAAAGGCAGGGGATTCAATATCAACCTTCATTGGTGATGGTCTAGTGATCATTTTTCCTTGATAACAAGCATCACAAGAAAATTCGTCATTTGTAAGAATCTTCAGGTTCTTTAATGGATGCCCACTCGAATTTTCAGTAATTCGTCTCATCATTATTGATCCAGGATGGCCCAAACGGCCATGCCAAAGCACAAAAGTATTTGAATCCGTAAACTTCTGGTTTACGATAGAGTGTGCTTCAATTGTACTAATTTTTGAATAGTATAAGCCAGAAGATAAAGTTGGTAACTTTTCTACAATGCATTTCTGGCCAGAAATATTCTTTGTAATACAAAGATATTCCCTGTTCATTTCATCTATTGTCTCTACATGATACCCATTTCGGCGGATATCTATAAAACTCAACAAGTTTCTTCGGGACTTGGAGGAGAACAATGCATTGTCTATAATAAGTTTTGTTCCCTTAGACAGAAATATTATGGCTCTTCCGTAGCCTTCAATCAAACTTATATTACCAGAAATTGTTGAAACATTTGCTTTTTCCTTATGCAAATAAGAAAAGTATTTCTGATCGTTGAATATGGCATGTGTTGTTCCACTATCAATAACACACATATCTTCATGATTTGTCTTTGATCCAAACATAATTTGAGGGTTATCCATATTCTTCAAAATAACATAAATAAAATATATTATAGTAAATATCATTATCAAAACATAACTTTTATTTATGTACAATAATTACATAACCATACTATTTATTACAAACAACAAAAATTAAAATATTTACATTTCTACAGATTCACTACCGATTACATGACTTATTTCTCCTTCTGGGAGTGCAAAGTAATCAGCTACATCCAAATGCATGAAGTCTAAATTATCTTCAGAAATAAAATTTGCTTCAGCATTTTTCTCTGTCTTCTTCAGGGAGGCTTGATAAAGCTCAACCAGGTGCTTTGGCGTACGACAAGTACGTGATCAGTGCCCTTTTCCTCCACATCTATAGCATGCATTTTCTGCATTTGGCGCTTGCACCGCTTCATGCTTTTGTTCCTTCCTTTTCCACTGCTGGTGGTGAGGAGGCTTCTTTGGTGCATTATTATTACCATGATTGGGGTTTCTTCCCCGACCACGGCCATGACCACGACTGGGGCCACGACCTCTTCCACGTTTAGCTTGGTGGAAGTTCGTCTCATTCACTTCAGAGAATGGACAAGAACCAATAGGTCGGCTTTCATGATTTTTCATTAATAGCCCATTATGTTGCTCTGCTATAAGAAGATGTGAGATAAGTTCAGAATACTTTTTAAATCCCATCTCTCGATATTGCTGCTGCAGGAGCATATTCGAGGCATGAAAAGTGGTGAAAGTTTTCTCCAACATATCATGATCAGTAATATTATCACCACATAATTTTAATTGGGAAATAATTCTGAATATAGCAGAATTATACTCACTGATAGATTTAAAATCTTGTAGCCTTAGATGAGTCCAATCATAACGTGCCTGTGGAAGAACGACCATCTTCAGGTGGTCATATCTATCTTTCAAATTATTCCACAGTATGACTGGATCTTTAATAGTGAGATATTCCATTTTCAGGCCCTCATCAAAGTGATGGCGTAGGAATATCATTGCTTTGGCACGGTCTTGGTTTGATGCCTGATTTTTATCCTTGATGGTGTCTGCCAGACCCATCGCATCAAGATGAATTTCAGCATCAAGCACCCAAGACATGTAGCTTTTGCCCGATATATCCAGGGCTACAAATTCAAGTTTAGAAAGATTTGACATTATTTAGGAAAAGAAAGTTCTTACCTTAGATACTTTCAAAATATTTGCTCGAGATGGTAGAGCTTCGTGCTGATAACGTGTTATGAAATAAAGACTATAAAGTAAAGACAAGTATAGAGAGAAACTGATATATTATTCGAATTCAAACTGATGTACATAATGAACTGAAATCTCTTCTATTTATAGAAGAAAGGAAGCTGCTCCGTAAGCTGCTACTACAAGCTGCTGTGTAAGCTGCTACTACAAGCTGCAGTGTAAGCTACTATAAGCTGCTGTGTAAGCTGCTACTACAAGCTGCTGTGTAAGCTGCTACAAGCTGCTGTGTAAGCTGCTGCTATACCAGATATGGATAATCTTCTACTGAGAGCAATATTTATCCATAACGGAGTACTGAATGGATAAGCTTATTATACCCGGTATGGATAATCTTTTACCGAGGGTAATGTTTATCCATAACCGGGTACTGAAAAGATAAGCTTATTATACCCGGTATGGATAAACTTCTACTGGGGGTAATGTTTATCCATAACCGGGTACCGAAGTGATAAGCTTCTTCAGGAAGCTTATTTCCAATATAGTACTAAATAGATAAATATATTTACGGTGGAGTCCCATATGGATAAGCTTCTTCAGGAAGCTTATTTACAACAGAGTACTAAATGAACATCCATAATATAATATATTTATAACACTCCCCCTTGGATGTTCATTAAAAGATAATGTGTCTCATTAATTTGTCAGAAAGATAACATATATTACTAGTGAATACGTACAGAGAGTTGGGGCCTAACCGGCTCCCTATTACAAGCCGTAGTTCTAGATTCAAGCCATAAGTTACTACTACTATTTACAGTTATCATGGTCTTCCTATTGGAATTATCATCATGACAACTAATTACATCATAGGATAGTTGAGTCATGTTGCCACTATCATTATGCCAAGAATTTTGCTTGCCTGATTGACTCTGATCCATACAAGCCTTGTCTCTTTCAAAAACTGGTGCAACAAAAATGGGAACAGCTTCAAACACTCTTGGCAACCATGCATCTCCAAAATTGTGGCATACTTTAGCTAATTGGTCTGCTACCATATTTTGCTCTCTGTACGCATGTTTAACTGCGGGGTTACCTAGAGGCCCAGATAGTACCTGCAATCAGCAATTAAGTTAGAGAGGGCAAAATTTTCAGTATGAAGTAATAATATAATATCCTTTGCATCCACCTCCACCTCAAGAGGTGTGATATTTCTTTCATATGCATATCTCAAACCCTACATCAAAGCATAAAGTTCTGAAAAATGGCAGATTTACATGGAGCAGCTCCTGCAAAGCCCAAAATCCATTCAACTTTAGAATTCCTAATGACCCCTCCTATACCTACCTTAGTAAGTGAATAAGCCTCATCTGTATTAAGCTTGTAGAAATGTGCATTAGGAGGATTCCACTTGATATCCTTGTGCAGTTTGGTTGTGTAATTAGTCTTATGTGAATAGGCTGTTAAAAAAGAATATTCAGTTGCTTGTTGAGTTACTGTTTTTAGATGGATACTATCCCTAATCTTATTGTGAATGTTTTTATTACGAGTAATCCAAATATTCCATAAGCTAAGTGGTGAGTATGTGGTAGGGTTAATATTAAAAGTAAGAGGGATACCGTTGGGTGTTTGAGACTTTTGAAGTTCTTTCTCTTTTTCTTTTTTCTTTTTTTCTTTTTGGATTTGTAATTTTTAAATTTGAATTTAAGTTCATTTAATGAGGTAAAAATATTTTCATAATTAGATAATTTCTAAATATAATTAAAGATTAATTTTAATAATAAGCATTAATAGGTAAATTAGTACAAATAATAAATAACGTATTAATATTACATATTAAAATTTACTTAAAGTGTAAAATATTATTTATATTATCAATGAATATAACTTAAATCATTTTAATTTCATTTCAAATCTCATTCGTTTAGATAGAGATATCAAATTTTGAGATCAAATAGTTAAGACTCATGGAATTTGAAGTTATAGTTAGACATGCATTTCATTGGGAAAAAAATAATTGAAATTTTATGAATGAAATTTATTATTCAAGTTGAAATATTTCTAACACTAATTTTTAAAATTTCAAATTTTCTATTTTAAGTTAAAATTTAAACAATAGACCAAATTGTAAATCTAACAACAATAAAATACTAGTGTGATCCCACAAGTGAAGAAGGGTGAATTTAGGGGGGCGAAAGGGGATTCACTAGAACCCCCTCGCCGAAAAATTACACTATATTTATAAGGCAAAATTTATTTTGCACTTTTATATATTATATTTTGAATCCCCTTGAAATAGTCGAAAAGCATAGCTTAGCGGTGAAAGTAGTTCAAAAACTTTGTAAGATCATTGATTTGATTTAATTTTTCTAACTTTTTTCTTTTTTGAACCTATTTAGTGGAAATTATGCCTCTAGCACTACAAGTGGAGTATGAAAAAAATAAAGTATACGCAACATTACCCCAAATACAATTTGTAAATATTATTGCAAATATTTGAATAATGTGCCCAAACATTGTAAGTATGGATAATGGGGAAAAAAACTTCTTCTTTTCACTTCTGAAGACAGCAGGATCTATGGCTATAACATATATCAAAGTTGTTGGATGCAACACCTTGATTCTTGAACCCGTCCAAATTTTGGACAAATTCAAAACTGAGATTATCTTTTATGATAATGATTGTGAGCTTAGACTATATTTATGTTTTTGAAATTGTTTAGTAGTATAAAGGAATTGACAACATTAGTAAGTAACTAGTGAACTTCTCGCACTTCGCGCGATTATAAAATATTTGTTATATTCATGAAATGATTTTTTAAAATATTCAAATGATTAAAAAAATCAAAACAAATATGTGTGAGGAGCTAGTTTTTAAAACACCTACCCTCACAAGCATAAAATATAACAATTCTATCTCAACTATATATCAAGAGAAAGAAATGCGTCAAATATAAATTAAAACTGGGTATCTAACTCTTTAAACTGATAAGATAGAATATAATCTATTTGCATATTAATCTTGTTTCATAAGTCATCTTACCAATATTGCCAAGATAATACCCAATCAACAGGATAATCAACTGCAAGTTTACACATGAAGCAGATCAACATTAAGGAGGCCCTCCCATCATCTTCGGATCTTCTACTCTCTTTTTTGGCTTTTTTCTTTTCCCTTCCTTTTTTTCCTTTATTCATTTGTTTTTTTTCCTTATACACCACTTCTCCAACAAAATTAAAACCACTCCCGTAAAATTGCAAAATTCCTTCAAGTCCAAAATTCACGTTAAACATCTTAATAGTATTTCATCATCTTAAAGAACTTATCTTTTTGCTAATTATACGTTTTTTTCATATAAAATCGCTACTGGAATTAGAGCAAATGAAACAAAACTTAGGGTGTGTTTGGTATAACGGAAAATGTTTTCCAAGAAAATGTTTTCTTGAAAAACAAGTAGTAATCTTATTCATTTTTCGGTGTTTGGTACGCAAATTAAGGAAAATGACTTCTCAAGAGTATTCATAAATAATTTAGATATAATAAACATGAAACCATAAATTTTCAAACCAACAACCTTCCAGACCCACAAATTTCATAAACTTTCCAACCGCTAAACTTTCAAAACCGCAAAATTTTGAACCCGTAAACTTCCAAACACATAAACCTCCGAACTCATAATTTTAGAGAGGGGCGGGGCTGAGGGCAGTGAAACGAAAAAAAAAAGAAATTTAAATTACAAAAAAAAAGTAAAAATTTTTTGTGCGGGGGAGGCAGGTGAGGGGATTGGGGTGGGTAGTGGGCGGTGCAGGAAAATGAAAAACAGAAATTTAAAATTGCAAAAAAAAAAAATTGCGGGGGAGGGGGTGGGGGTTGGAGGGGTAGTAGGGTGGGTGGTAACGGAAAAACTGAAATTTGAAAAAAAAAACCTTTTTTTGGAGAGGGGGTAGGGTGGGTTGGTGAGGATGGGGAGGGTTGAGAAGGACCTTTGGAAAATATTTTTCCTTCTCTTGATAAGGAAAACAGTTTCCTCCAATTGGAGGAAAATGAATTGATAAGGAAAATATTTTCCAAAACATTTAAGCCAACCAAACATGGGAAAATTGGAAAACATTTTCCGGAAAATGTCTTCCTTCGTACCAAACTCACCCTTAAACACATATTAATTAAAACGACATTAATTTACTAACAAACTGCATATTCATTAAGTAAAATATCTGGTTGCTAGGGATTGATTTAAAAATAGAAATTTATCGATAAAAAATAATTATTTCACCTTTCGTGATGCCTCACTAATTGGTATGGTTCTCTATTTTCTCTTCATTTTCTTTCTTTGTATTAAATGAAATAGCAGCTACCACCTTCAAGTAGATAAAGTTCAAGAGGTCGCATGTAGCACGGTGACCTCTCTTTCTCGCAAATTTCTTCCATTATCATGTTCTGATTTTTTTTTCTCGTAGAAGAAAGAAAGGGATTTGTATTTGTGTATGCATAGAAAGAAAGCGAAATAAAAAATGAGAGGCATGAAATTGATCATATGATCTATCTTAACTTCACTATCCTATAGGTATAAACTCAAAAAAATAAAGCCAGTAAAGAAGTGGGAGGGATGTGTGAGAGCCACTAATTTTATAGCTACTGCAATTAAATTCAAATACAGTTGACAGAGTTATGAGAATTAATGGGAAAGGATTATGGTAACGCAAATAAGGAAAATAAAGGAGTAGTTACTCTTAAACATCTGAAACGGAACAATAGTAATAATGAGGAAATTTTTGCACAAAAGAAACATAGAAAAAAAAAAAGAAGGATAGTGAAAGCAAATTGGATATTTAATAGGGAAAGAAATTCATGAAACACATCTAAGGAAGAGATGAATAGGGTATCTTTATTTTCTGTAATATTTTTAAGGGAAACTAAGAGAAAAAGGCCAAAACAATAAGAGAATAGATAAATAGGTATATATATATATATATATAGCACGAACGTCACCTTTAGCGAAATGTACTTTTTTACCCTTTAAAAAAAGATTTCACGTTGGATAAAAATAATAATTTAAGTTAGTTTCCTAATATATACTATGACTTTAAAATTAATTAAATTTTAATTATTAAATCTTTACTTATTGCATTAGGTCAATATTTAGGAGTTTAAATTCAATTAAAATTTTACTTCAAATAAGGAAATAATCCCCTTTGTTTTAAAATAGTACTATTTCATATATTTGTTGTACGAACTCTAAAAAATCTAATACCCAAAGGTTCCTTTACAATAATTTTTTTCTTCTTTTAGGCAGTATATAGTTGTGCTCATGATTTTATCATTAATGCAATACAAAAATCATCATCTCACAATAAATAACTTTATATAATATAAATAAAATATACTATAACATGCAAACGTTTTCGTCTATATACACAAGAGCTTCATTTTCGTGGCTACCTATATACATCTGGTAATAAAGCATAAAAATAATATGTTTTGTAATATTACCACATATTATATATAATTATGATACATATCTTTATATTTAATATTGTTTGCAACAAATTTTTGCAGAGAAAAATAAAACTGCAATCACAAACAACTCTAAAGAAAAAAGAATTTTATTAATAAACATTGTAGGTTACAACTGTTTATTTCTTGATTCTTCGCTCCGATTTATTTTACATGATTCGAGGACCTTAGCGGCGTATTTCTCGAACGTAGGACTTTAAGCAAGACATACTTGACATGTCTTTGATCTCTTAATGAATATTCCAAGAGTTTCATGAAATTTTGGAGATCTCATATTTCATCTCTTTGTGCATATTCCGAGAGTTTATGAAATTACTGAGACCTTCTTTGAAGGACACATATAATTACTTTATTTATAAGCATGAATTAGGGTTTGGGTGGAGTAGCCACCAAGTAACCCTGATAGACTCCCAATATTTCAAGAGTTGTCTTGAATTTAGGATTTATCTTGATCTGTTAAAATTTCAGTGTCTACAAATATTATTTTAAATTATAGTTAATTAATACACATTCTCACATTAATTTATCATTTAATCACGATAAATTAATATAGTTTCGTCTTTGTATATTGACTGATGATTCTTTCTTTTTCAATATACTAACCATAATTGGGGACTTTCATGTGATAGGTTTTCCCCTTATTGAGTATCTATATATAATCAATATTCGTCATTTTAATGTCTCATACTTTTATTTTATAACTCAAACATAAGTTTAAATAAAACATTTATATAATCTTTTTTAAATTTTTTTACTAAACAAGTTATGATACACGCGCAATGCGCGTACTATTGATTATATATATATATATATATATATATATATATATATATATAGTTGAAAGGGTTTTTTGTACTTACTAACAAGTTATATTCAATCATTAGTTGAAAGAGCTTTTGTTCTTACTATTTACTGGGATGCAAGAGGAAATATATCATAAAATAATGTCACAATCCTAAACCCAGACCTGGTTGTGATAGTGCCTCTCCTGAAGACAAGGTCAGCCGACACACTCCCAATTCATTTTAAGCAATTAAAATATTATAATTAAGTCTTTAACATAATAATAATCCCAAAGTAAAGGTGAATAAGACATGCAAAATAGACATAGCCCGACATCGGGGTGTCACCAATTATGACCATATACTAACTGATTAAAAACGGGAAGAGTCTGCATAGTCTATTACAGAACTAAAACAAGAGAAAATAAGATAGAGGGAGAAGCAGCTGCGAACATCGAGCAACTACCTAGTGAATCTCCGAATCCGCCTAAGCTGGAAGAATCAACACTTACTAGCGGGACCTGAAGCGCCTAAATCTGCACACAAGGTGCAGGGAGTAAAGTGAGTACTCCAACTCAGTGAGTAATAACAATAAATGAAGGCAGAGCGATAAGAAATCACGTAAAAGCATATCAACATGCTATAAAGAAGCAGTATAAAATCAGTAAAAGTAATGAAACAGTAAAAACATATAAAGACACCTTAGTTCAGAATAAGCTTCTTTAAAACACCTTTTTTACAGTTAAACAATTTAATGGAAAGCAGCTAGAACAGATAAACACATAAAAATCCGCCCTCAAGCACAATGTCAACAGAATCCGCCCCTCGGGCAATATTATGGAACAACACCAGCCCCTCGGGCTATATCTCATATCACAATGTGTACCCACGCTCATTAGGGGTGTGCAGACTTCGGGAGGGGCCCCTTACGGCCCAAGCGCAATACCAAGCCATCTCGTAGCATAATCAATAGGCTCTCGGCCTCATATCAACAAGCCACCTCGTGGTGTACAATCTCAGGCCCTCAGCCTCAAAATCCTAAATCAATGTATCCTCACAACATAGGTCCTCGGCCTTACTTAGTCAGAATCTCATAAGCCACTCAGGCAACAGTAAAACATGAAGCTCAGCCCAAATTATCATTTAAAATATCATTTAATGTGTTAAAACAGAGTAAACATGGTTGAGCTATGAAAAAACATGGATGAGTTATGAAAACAGTAGAATATAGCATGACTGAGTACAAGTATAAAGTCAAAACAGTGAGAAAATATCAGTAAAAATCCCATAAGAGTCCAAATAGTTGGCATGAGGCCCAAATATGGTATTCAGCCCAAAACATGATGATAGCAAACAATTTTCAATCAAATACACGGTAAAACCGTCATTCGGGATGGACTTTACAATCCCCAACGGTGCACGACCCCACGCCCATCATCTAGCGTGTGTGTCACCTCAATATAGCATAACGATGTGTAATCCAGGGTTTCGTACCATAAGGACTGTGAGCACGTGATTTTTGCCTCACGAAAACTACTCCAAAATAAATCAAAAATAAAATAAACTTCTTTTAGTGTGCAATTTTTAGAATTTGTGTGGCGTTTATTAAATATTTGTGTTATGTCCGTAAATGTTTACTTTGTTTATTAAAATAAAAAATAAAATAAAAAAAACACGTGTTGCATGCATAATTAGGATTTAATTATGCATTTAAAAGTTAATTTAAATAAAATCACAAAAAATATGCATTTGTTCTATTTTAAATATGTCACTGTGTGATTAATGTTTTGACTATGTGTTAAATAGTTGTTATAAAGTAATTAATATTTTTTGTGTGAGGTTAAAATTATTTTATAATTAAAATTAGGAATTTAAATTAGAAAAATGAAAATAAATTGGAAAAATAAAAAAATCGGACCTGGACTAAAATCAAGGCCCAAACAAAACTGACCCCCCCTCAGCCCAATCCAAACAACCCAGGTCCGGTCCAACTCAGGAACAAATCCAAACGACGACGTTTGGTCACGCTTCATCAAGGACCGTTGGATTAAATCAATCCAACGGCTGAGATACCCTACCCTTACCCGGAACCCTCTACCCGACCCATTGCCCCGACTCAGCCCGACCCTGGCATTAAACCAAACGACATCGTTTGGTTTAATGAACTGATCCTGGCCATCTATTCTGTTTGATCCAACGGCTTAGATCAATTCACCCTTCCCCTATATAAAGTTCAAACCCCTACCCCGGCCCCCTAACTAAGCACCCCCCTTCCTTACTATTCATCGTCTTCCCCGAACCAAACCCCTAACCCTAGCCGTCCTCATTCCCCACCGCCTGAAACCCGGCGGCAACAACGCCGCCGGTCACCACCTTAACACCCCAGAACCCCCTGAACATCCTCTATCCAAATATGTTAGCCACTTGGCTCGAATCCTCCTGAAGGTTCTCGAATCTTCATTTGAAGATTCGAGCCAAACTCAGATCTAAACCAAACAGCCCCTAATTAACACCATAGCATCCCCTATCCATCCTCATCACGGATCTGTTAGTAGCATGGTTCGAATCTTCATGGAAATACTCGAATCTTCATTTGAAGATTCGAGTGAAACCTAACCCTACTCAGATTCCTTCCAAATTAACACAAAATGACCCCTAGGCTTCCCTCACCCTTGTGTCATCTTTGGTTCCCTTCGAATCTGCCCAGAAGTGTTCGGATTTAAGATCCAAAATCTGAAACCCTAAAAAAAAATTCCAATCTTGGAATTTTTTCAATTCAAACGAGGGATTGAGGTTTAATCGACCTTAGTCGAAGTATTTTCAGTTGAAAATACTTCGACTAAGGTCTGTTTGATTTCAAGAGTCCAAATCCAAGTTGAGTTCGAGTCTGAATAAATTTGAAGATTTAGAGGTATTTTTTTTCTATTTCTTTTGTGTATTCTACGTGTATTTTTGTTTGTTTTAATAACCTGTGTAATTTTTCATATTTTTGTTTATTTCTGTGATTCTGTCTCCTACCCGTCTACTTGATCAAAATGTGAATTGTTTCTGTTGGTTATGATTATTTACAATGTGTGTAATCGACTCGATTAAGTTCGTCGATTAGTTAAATTATGAATTCCCGTTTGTGATAATGCTAGTTGAAACAATCTGTTTCTATTTTTATGGACTGTTTGTTGACAGATGTTGTAGATAATCTCTTTAATTAATACTCGTCAGCTAAATCATCCTGGTTTATATGAATCTGTCAAAATAAGTGTTGTGCATATGTTATTTCCTGAACATTAAGTTTCAGGGCAGTGTCAATATATTGGCAATGCTCCTGTGATTGTTTGATTCTAGTTCAATGTTGAAGTTCAGTTTGAATTGTTATAATAATCAGTGTAATGTTATTGTGATGTTAAGTTTGAATTCAAGTTTACAAATGTTGGATAAATACAACTGTGTTAGGAAGTTGATTAGGATTGGTTCTAGCTGTTAAAATCAGAAGGATAATCAAGCCTGGACAGATTTTAAAATCTGTTTTGTATCAGATTCTGAATTTTAGTTTAAAGGCAGTAATAACAGTAATTACAGTAGGATTTCTGGGATATTTCTGGGATAAAACAGTGAGGGTAATCTGTCACACCTCCTTTTTGCGCGTCCGGCCCCTGAGGGGTTAAATGCGCGAGTGGAGTTTTTCCAATTTAAGTGACAATATTCGAAATGAGATTATTTATTTAATTCAGAGTCGCCACTTGTGAAAGGTTTGGCTTTTGGTGTCCCAAGTCACCGGTTTATCTTGAATCCCAAATCGAGGAAATTTTCGACTTTTCCAAATGAAGTCTGCAAACCAGAAATTCTAAGTAAGGAATTCTGTTGACCCGAGGGAAGGTGTTAGGCACCCTCGAATCTCGTGGTTCTAGCACGGTCGCTTAAATTGTTATAATGGCTAAATATCTGATTCAAATACATGTTGTGACTATATGTGCTTTTATTAAGTTGAAAACCGCTTTTATTATTATCATTTATTTTTATAGAATTGCAACGTCGTGAAAATGCATCTCGAACCACGTCACAATCAATGCACCCGTAGTTGTTAACACATTTCGACTTCGTTGAGATTTGAATTTGGGTCACATCAATGTGCACCCGAATTTAAGAATATAATTTACTTAAACCGTGCCTGAAGAGTCTAGCGCGTTATTATTTAGTGGAAGGCCGTGAGATTCACTAAACGGCCTAGCCTGAATTCTAAAATATTTATTATGGTTATTTATCGAGGGCCCCGCAATTTGCATTTTTATTTGGCGAGGCTCGTCTCTTTATTTTAGAAAGGTATCCTACAGTGACTACATTTCTACTATGTTTGTCTCTAAAAAAAAAGATGATACCGAACTTACTTGTTTGAACAAATACAGACTGAATCTTTATTATGTTTGCCGAACCTAAATTTGTTTGATTACCTGATTGATTATTTATGAGGTGAGAGTCACCTCATGCTTTGTCTTCATCGAATGAATACGCTTATTAATTTGCTAAGTGAGATTGCAAGCAAATTAACAATATATACTGAGTTATATTTAACGACCTCCAAGTTTTATTTTTAAACTCTAACCTATTTGAACTTGATAAATGAGATTGACTGTTTATTAGGAAGATTACTACTAATTGAATTCAATACGACTATTGGTTTTCTTCAACAGTCATCGCATCATTTCGAAACAAGGAATCTATGCCGAGACCCGATATCGAACCTATATCGAACAATTAATCTGACAGGAGAGCTGGCATTCATGGCCAGACTCTTAACGTGACTGCATGAGAGTTTGTTTGGGATACATTTATCCCAGACCTAGTACCACAGATTTGTCAATTCAGTGGTCAGGGCAAAATACATACAAGTGCTTGCCATGACTCTATGTTATACTATCATAACTAAATCAAACAGAATGTTATACTAAACTGAATGTATACTAAGTCAAACATACTGTCTATGTCATACTGCCATTACTATTAAATAATGTTATCTAATAGTTCATCTCAAACAGAATGTATATTTAGTTTATACAGAATGTTTGCAGTTTGCAGCTAAACAAACACAGGCCCAACTAACATTCAACCTATTTTTAACACCAATGTTATAACATAAACAGCTGTTCGTTTCTTTATTTCTGCTTCAACTTCAAACTTTCAACAATACATGGTTTCAGAGGTTGTGTACCTGGAAATATTTGACAATTGAAGAAGAGGGCAGTCAGCAGAGTAACAATGACAACAAAATGCAGCAGCAATAACAGCACTAACAGTAGCAGCAGGGCAGAATAGCAGCAGCAACAAGAAACAGAAGAGTAGCAGCCACAACTCACAAAACAATTGGAGTGAGATCAACACCCCAACTAAACCAAACTCTCGAGTAGAACAAACAACAACCAAGCAGACTCAGTTGGGAGAAATCAGTGTTGCACAAAACAGGTCCAGATTTAGTGAAATCAAAACAAAAGAAAGGAAGCAACTTCTAGTTTTTGTCTGTCTGAGTTGTCAGACAAAAAATTCTTTTCCAGTTTTCTGTTTCCAAAATTTGAACTCTCAGATGTTCCCTCTCAGTATATCTCCCTATCTCTGTATGCTCTGTCTGTGTATCTCTATCAGCTCTCCCTTTTCTCTTCTATCCTCACAGTGTATGTGTTTTTTTTTCTTTCCTCTCAATCTTTTGTATATGTCTCACCTCTAATCCCCCTGCCCTTATATCAGATCTCCCTATCCTTTTATAAGCCTTCACCTTACCCCTTTTAACAGCCTGTTTAGACTATTACCATACCCCTCCCATGTGCCTTCCATTTTCAGTTCCCCTTTAGCTAATTAAGTATTAACCCCATCAACCTTCCCTGTCAGACTTATCTTTCCTATTTTATTAACTAAAAGCAAGCATGGGCAGCAGGATGTAGTCTGACAGCACATGCTGTCAAACTATTTAATTCAAAAAGGGCCTTTATGCCCATGTTGTGCACATGCCCTCCAGTTCAGATTACCATTACAGCCTAAACATTAGGTTTCTGAAATCACATTAACAACTATAAGTAAATGAACTTAGTTCTTAATTGATTCAGGCAATGTTCAACAGAAGCAAATCGATTCATTTTGTTCAGACAGTTGAAACTATTTGACGACACGTGTCGACTCGACTATATTAGCATTAACATACACAATCGTAGCCAAAAATCAGACACTTAAACAGTATCGATGCATGATTCGAATTATACTGACTAAGCAGAAATGTACTCGAGGAGTCAACTAGTCAGTCCAAAATTTGGAGCTCAATTATTCGCACAACATATACACACGCATTATCAGAATAAAGGAGGGATTCAAACAAACACAGTGGTTCAGACAAAGTGGACAAACAGAAGTTGGTAAAAATTCAAAGACAAACATGAACCGACTTTTAAAACAAACCACATGGACTAAAACAAGTAAAGGAAAGAAAGCAAACTCACCTTAAAACTCGAAAAAAATCAAAAGTTTGAACTCGGATTTGGACAGACTTTTCTTTAGGCTGAACGGACTTTAATCGATGAGAAACACTTCGATTAAGGTCCCTTAGACCTTAATTTCTTTGGCTCGAACGGGTATGAACCAGTGACGAGGAACCTTGTGGTTTCAAAACTCAGATCTGGGATTCGTGCTTCCCTGGTCAGATTCGGACCAAACCAAGTATGGTTTGGTCACGAGGGGGGTCTGGGGAGTGTCTGGTATGAATTTAGGGCAGATCGGTGTAGATTAGGTTCCGACTCGAATCTTCAAATGAAGATTCGAGAAGGTGGGATAGGATTCGAGGTGTGTGGTTGGTAGATTTGGGTTCAGGACGGCATGGGGGTTCTATGGTGTTCAGGTGGAGGTCACCGGCGTTCATGCCGCCGGGTTTCTGGTGAAGGTGTGCAGGGGCGGCTAGGGTTTGAGGGGAAGGGTTTGGTGAAGACGACGAGGCTGGGGTTCGGATAGGGGGGGGGCAGGGTAAGATTATGGGCTTATATAGTTAGTGGGTAGGCGGATCTCAACCGTTAGATCAATCAAGATCTACGGTCTGGATCTGATGGCTTAAGTGGAACGGTGTCGTTTCGAGGGTAAAGGGTTTGGGTTGGTCCGGGTGTAAACGGGTCGGGGCCATCAGTGGGTTATGGAAATGTGATCTTGGCCGTTGATCAATCTGAGATCAACGGCCCAGATCACATTGGATTGAAACGGCGTCGTTTGGACACCCTGGGTATCAGGTGGTCTGGACCGGGCAGGCCTGGGTTTTGGGCTGAGTTTGTTGGGCCAATTTTAACAAATTGGCCCAAGTCCGGAAGGGGTCTTTTCTTTTCTTTCTTTTTATTATTTTATTTCTTTTTTTTTTCTTATTTATTTTAAAAACAAAACTAAGCAAAAAAAATCAAATTAAAATTAAATACTCACTCAATTCAATTATTTGCACGCACACTAAAATATTTCAAAACAGGTAAAATTAAACAAAATAAAATCACGGACGAAGATGCCTATTTATGATTTTCTATTTAACGACCGGATTACGGTTCGAATTATGCATGACACACACATTTTTTGTATTTTGTTTTAATAAAGTAAAAATGGGCAAAAATCGCAAATAACCAACAAAGTGCCATGTAAAAATCCAAAATTTGTACAGCGGGGCCAATTATTATTATTTTTTATTTCTTTTGGAGCGATTGTCGTGCGAAACAAAAATCACGTGCTCACAGCTGCCCCTCTTTGTTCGGAAACACGAAGAGTTTTCCGTGCAAAGATAAAGTGAGCGTGTATGAGCGATTTTTGCCTATGGACCACTCCGTATGAAGCATGTTTTTGAAAGATCTGACCGAATCTTGCTTCAAAGATTTCCTACATATCCTGGGCTAAACAGGAATCAGGTCAATGTAGTTCGAGAAGTTTTGGTAGCTGGGACTACCATGGGATTGCAATGCTTGCTGCTACTGCTGTTGCTGTTGTCACTGCTGCGTCACTGACCGCCTTATTACAACCAAACGAAAATTGGAAACTGAACTAACTACTTATATGCATGTCAACTGCTAGTTACAAGATTCCTATCTATGATTCTTTTACGACTTGATCTTGGGTCTTAGCTGATTCTGCTTGTAGACTCCGATCTGAATCTTGATGCTTGCGAGTTGCGGCGACTTGTTTAATCTCCGGGATACTGAGTGAGACGCGATTGGCAGGGTTCAGGACCTTAATCAAATGTTGGAGTCAATCCGCCTTCCATTTACTCCGATATCTCGGGACATCTTTTTTTTTTCTTTTTTTTTCTTTTTCTTGTTTGATTCCGAACTGGGACTCATCTCGTGGGTCATTTCGATCCATGTGGCTCGAGGTCAGACCTGCGGGAGAAAACAAACGAACGAAATTTTTTGCCCCAGTTTCACTAGGAAAATTTCGTTAATTATTCGCCAGGAAGTTCATAAAATTGATGAAAGAGGATATGCATGCTCAGTTCAGGGTTGGAGTCCTAATACCGACTAGCTGGGGAAAGGTTCAGTTTAGGGTTTAAAACCCTAACGCCGAACAAAGGAAGAATTCAGTTTAGGGTTTAAAACCCTAATGCTGACTAAAGAAAAATTCAGTTTAGGGTTTAAAACCCTAATGCTGATTGCATGAAAAAGCTCAGTTTAGGGTTTAAAACCCTAATGCTGGCTGAAAGGAAAAAGTTCAGTTTAGGGTTTAAAACCCTAATGCCGACTAAAGGAAAAATTCAGTTTAGGGTTTAAAACCCTAATGCTGATTGCATGGAAAAACTCAGTTTAGGGTTTAAAACCCAAATGCTGGCTGAAAGGAAAAAGTTCAGTTTAGGGTCTAAAACCCTAATGCTGACTAAAAGGAAAATTCAGTTTAGGGTTTAAAACCCTAATGCTGATTGCATGGAAAAGCTCAGTTTAGGGTTTAAAACCCTAATGCTGGCTGAAAGGAAAAAGTTCAGTTTAGGGTTTAAAACCCTAATGCTGACTAAAAGGAAAATTCAGTTTAGGGTTTAAAACCCTAATGCTGATTGCATGGAAAAGCTCAGTTTAGGGTTTAAAACCCTAATGCTGGCTGAAAGGAAAAAGTTCAGTTTAGGGCTTAAAACCCTAATGCTGACTAAAAGGAAAATTCAGTTTAGGGTTTAAAACCCTAATGCTGATTGCATGGAGAAGCTCAGTTTAGGGTTTAAAACCCTAATGCTGGCTGAAAGGAAAAAGTTCAGTTTAGGGTTTAAAACCCTAATGCTGACTAAAGGAAAAATTCAGTTTAGGGTTTAAAACCCTAATGCTGACTAAAAGTAAAATTCAGTTTAGGGTTTAAAACCCTAATGCTGATTGCATGGAAAAGCTCAGTTTAGGGTTTAAAACCCTAATGCTGGCTGAATGGAAAAAGTTCAGTTTAGGGTTTAAAACCCTAATGCTGACTAAAAGGAAAATTCAGTTTAGGGTTTAAAACCCTAATGCTGACTAAAAGGAAAATTCAGTTTAGGGTTTAAAACCCTAATGCTGATTGCATGGAAAAGCTCAGTTTAGGGTTTAAAACCCTAATGCTGGCTGAAAGAAAAATTCAGTTTAGGGTTTAAAACCCTAATGCTGACTAAAAGGAAAATTCAGTTTAGGGTTTAAAACCCTAATGCTGATTGCATGGAAAAGCTCAGTTTAGGGTTTAAAACCCTAATGCTGGCTGAAAGAAAAATTCAGTTTAGGGTTTAAAACCCTAATGCTGATTGCATGGAAAAGCTCAGTTTAGGGTTTAAAACCCTAATGCTGGCTGAAAGGAAAAAGTTCAGTTTAGGGCTTAAAACCCTAATGCTGACTAAAAGGAAAATTCAGTTTAGGTTTTAAACCCTAATGTTGGCTGAATGGAAAATTCAGTTTAGGGTTTAAAACCCTAATGCTGACTAAAAGGAAAAGCTCAGTTTAGGGTTTAAAACCCTAATGCTGACTAAAGGAAAAATTCAGTTTAGGGTTTAAAACCCTAATGCTGACTAAAAGGAAAATTCAGTTTAGGGTTTAAAACCCTAATGCTGATTGCATGGAAAAGCTCAGTTTAGGGTTTAAAACCCTAATGCTGGCTGAAAGGAAAAAGTTCAGTTTAGGGTTTAAAACCCTAATGCTGACTAAAAGGAAAATTCAGTTTAGGGTTTAAAACCCTAATGCTGACTAAAAGGAAAATTCAGTTTAGGGTTTAAAACCCTAATGCTGATTGCATGGAAAAGCTCAGTTTAGGGTTTAAAACCCTAATGCTGGCTGAAAGGAAAAAGTTCAGTTTAGGGTTTAAAACCCTAATGCTGACTAAAAGGAAAATTCAGTTTAGGGTTTAAAACCCTAATGCTGATTTCATGGAAAAACTCAGTTTAGGGTTTAAAACCCTAATGCTGGCTGAAAGGAAAAGTTCAGTTTAGGGTTTAAAACCCTAATGCTGACTAAAAGGAAAATTCAGTTTAGGGTTTAAAACCCTAATGCTTACTGGCTGGGGATAAAGCTCGAGAATACTACACGATCTATTTTTGAGTTTTCTTGTTTTAATAGAAGGTAAAAGGGAGTTTCGTGGAAGCTTACCTTTCGAGTGAATTCATCATTGCCGAAGTACTTCCTGTACCTGTGTACCTTCTTCTTTGGGCGACACTTGCTTCTTGCACGGTTGTCTTGGATCAGACCTGTTTCAACCTTTCAAAACAAAGAATCATTTATTAGTTTGGAAATGACGGTCGGTTTGGTGACCTTGATCGTTCCCAGTTGCTTTCTTGCGTCTTTATTTCTGTTGTGAAGTTCCGCTATTGATTTGATTCGAATGGCGAAACCCTTTTAGACTGTTTAGGTTTGTATTTCCAGATTCTGCGAGGATTTTCCTCGTAAGGCCTTTTCTTTCTTTTTGTCCCGTTTTGATTGAAGGTTCTCAATGGGGATTTTATTGGGGGTGTTCTGTGGGAATTTGTACAAAAGAAAGCTCTTGTGGGGGGAATATTTACAAAGTGGATTTTTTGTGCGGATTATGTACAATGGGGTATGCTGGGTTTTGTTTCAAAACGAGTTTCCCAGGGTTTGTTGGGGTAAGCTTGTTGGGGAATATTTACAAAAGGACTCGCTGGGGATGTGCTGATGCAATTCCAACGGGGATTTTTTTCTTCTTCTTTTTTCCTTTTTTTTTTCATACTGGGGCGACTTTGTGGGAGATTATACAAAAGGAAAAACTCTGTGGGGATTTGTACAGGGGGAGACTCTGTGGGGATTTGTCCGAAGGCGGACTTGCTGGGGAAGATTTCAAGATTTCTCTCTTTCCTCTTTACTCTGAAACACCATCAAACGTCATGATTCATCATGCTTGGGCAATCATACCAACGAGATGAGGCGCTTTCCTTCATGAGACGGGATCCCGTGCAAACAAACCATGCCACCTGTCCTTTCTGGTGTGTCCTAAACTCGGGGTTAAAATGCAAAAGGGATTCGAAAAGAAACAAAGAAAGGGGAAAACAAATCAGAAAAGGAATACCCTTTTCGGGACGAGAAAGACTTATCTGAGGAAGATAACGCTGGCTTCAAATGATATGACATGCTCTTTGGACTGGACGTCTGACCTTCTAAGAACTTGCGTTTTCCTGAACCAGAACGGATCTATGATTCCAAACCGGCGGAAACTCTGCCGAGACTTCCTTGGGGTAGAGTCATTCTTTTTCGGCCAACAGCGCCCTTTGCGGGTTTTCGCTGGCTGACCTCTCTCATTTCTCTTCCTGTCATCGCTAGATAGCACTCTTTGCGAGTTTTTACTAAACAAGCTCTCTCATTTTGGCTCCTCTACTCCCGTCGCCTCGTGGTGCCCGAATGTTTTCACCGACGAGACTCTCTCATTTTATTTCTCTCAATTCAGAGTGTGTTGGTCTCCATTTGCGACACTTATTGGTTTCCCACCATATTTGGTAACTGATTTGAAAGCTTGTGCTTGGTAAAGAGAGGTAGACGATACTAACTTCTCAACTGCTCGACGTGCCCCGGTTTCAATTTCAGGGTGAATGGGATTTTATTGTTGGTGTGACTGAACCTCAGGGAGAGGCTGCCTACGTATCCTTTCGGAATCAAGTCAAACGTAGTTCAGGCCTCAATCAATGTTTTTTTTGTTTTTTTTGTAAGCGGCTTAAAGGTTTGTAAACGGCTTGAAAGTTGGCAGAGAGAATTGGGTAGTGTTTGGGAAGTAGTGGGGAATAAAACCTTCGCCATTTTCAAACGTGTCAGGACCACTGGAGTATGATTTAGACGTAGTACCTCTTGACTGCATCTGCATTTACTGCTGTGTCGGGGTCATTTCCTTCGATATCACCTAGATACAATGCTCCTCTTGGCAATATCTTCCTTACGATGTATGGGCCTTTCCAATTCGGAGCAAACTTCCCTTTTGCTTCCTCATGATGCGGTAGAATACGCCTCAATACCAATTGACCTACTTCGAAATTCCGGGGTTGGACTTTCTTGTTGTAAGCGCGGGCCATCCTTCGTTGGTATAACTGTCCGTGACAAACTGCGGCCATCCGCTTTTCATCAATCAACGTCAATTGCTCTAACCGAGTCTTGACCCACTCGCTGTCCTCGACTTCTGCTTCGACAATGATTCGTAGCGAAGGAATTTCTACCTCTGCCGGTATTACAGCCTCGGTCCCATAAACCAAAAGATAAGGAGTCGCTCCCACCGATGTGCGTACCGTAGTGCGGTACCCCAACAATGCAAATGGTAACTGTTCATGCCACTGTCGGGAACTTTGGATCGTTTTCCTCAAAATCTTCTTGATGTTTTTGTTCGCCGCTTCCACAGCACCATTGGCTTTCGGCCGATAAGGAGTAGAATTCCTATGCGTTATCTTGAATTGCTCGCATACATCTCCCATCAAATGACTGTTCAAGTTTGCTGCGTTGTCTGTAATGATAGTTGCAGGAATACCGAAACGACAGATAAGATTTGAGTGTACAAAATCCACCACAGCTTTCTTAGTGACCGACTTGAGGGTGACAGCCTCTACCCATTTTGTGAAGTAGTCTATGGCAACCAGTATAAACCTGTGTCCATTCGAGGCTTTTGGTCAATTGGTCCATTGACGTCCATGCCCCAGACGACAAATGGCCAAGGTGCGGACATAGGATGCAGTTCCGTGGGAGGTGCATGAATCAAATCACCGTGCACCTGACACTGATGACATTTCCGAACGAAGCTGAAGCAATCCTTTTCCATGGTCATCCAGTAATAACCTGCTCTAAGGATTTTCTTTGCTAAGACATACCCGTTCATGTGAGGTCCGCACACACCTGCGTGTACTTCGTGCATGATCTTTCTCGCTTCCTCGATATCAACACATCTTAGGAGATTGAGGTCCGGGGTCCTCTTATACAACAATTCGCCGCTCAGAAAGAAACCACTTGCATGTCGCCTAATGGTCCTCTTTTGATCTCCAGTAGCGTGCTCAGGGTATTCTTGTGTCTTCAGGAACCTCTTGATGTCATGGTACCAAGGCTGCGTATTTGATCCTGCCTCGATTACATTGCAGTAACCGTGTCTTTCCTTGATTTGGATTTCCAAAGGATCGACGTGGGCATTGCCCGGGTAGGGTAGCATTGAAGCCAAAGTAGCAAGTGCATCTGCCAGTTCATTGTGACACCTCGGAATGTACCTGAATTCTATTGATGTAAAGCGCTTGCTGAGGTTCTCCACATGTTGTCGGTATGGGATAAGTTTGACATCCCGAGTTTCCCATTCGCCTTGAGCTTGCCGGATGATCAGGTCAGAATCTCCCATAATCAGTAAGTCTTCGACATCCTGATCGATTGCCATATGCATGCCCATAATGCAGGCTTCATACTCAGCTGTATTATTTGTGCAAAAGAAACGAAGTCTAGCTGTGGCGGGATAATGCTGACCGGAAGGCGAGATCAATATTGCCCCAATCCCTACACCCTTGGCGTTCACGGCTCCGTCAAAGAACATCTTCCAAACATGAGCTTCCTCCGAGATCACTTCTACGGTGTTTACCTCTTCATCTGGAAAGTAGGTATCCAATGGCTGGTATTCCTCATCGACCGGATTTTCGGCCAGATGATCTGCTAATGCCTGGGCTTTCATTGCCGTGCGAGTGACATAAACTATGTCGAATTCCGTAAGCAAGATTTACCATTTAGCCAGTCTCCCAGTAGGCATTGGTTTCTGAAATATGTACTTCAAAGGATCCAACCTGCTTATGAGGAACGTAGTGTGGGCTTGGAGATAATGTCTCAGCTTTTGAGCAACCCATGTGAGAGCGCAGCATGTCCTTTCCAGCAGAGTGTATTTGGCCTCGTAGCCGGTGAATTTCTTGCTCAAGTAGTAAATTGCTTGCTCCTTCTTTCCGGTTACGTCGTGTTGCCCGAGGACGCAACCGAAAGAGTTCTCCAAGACTGTCAGATACAAGAAAAGTGGCCTCCCTGGTTCTGGAGGGACCAAGACTGGGGGATTCGAAAGGTATTCTTTGACTTTACCAAAGGCTTCTTGACACTCAGTTGTCCATTTGATCGCCTCATCTTTCCTTAACAGCTTGAATTTTGGCTCGCACGTGCTTGTCAGCTGGGCAATGAACCGACTGATGTAATTCAACCTGCCCAACAGACTCATCACGTCCTTCTTTGTTCTTGGGGGAGGTAGATCTCTGATGGATTTTATCTTAGTTGGATCTAGCTCGATCCCTCTCCTGCTTACGATGAAGCCCAAAAGTTTGCCCGACGGAACTCCGAAAGCGCATTTGGCTGGGTTTAGCTTCAAGTCATACTTTCTTAGCCTCTCAAAGAATTTCCTCAAGTCTTGGATGTGATTATCCTGCATCCTAGACTTGACTATCACATCGTCCACGTACACCTCTATTTCCTGATGCATCATGTCATGGAAAATGGCAGTCATGGCCCTCATGTAAGTAGCCCCAGCATTCTTCAGACCAAATGGCATGACCCGGTAACAGTAGGTGCCCCAAGGCGTGGTGAAGGCAGTTTTCTCGGCGTCCTCTTCATCCATCAGTACCTGATGATACCCAGCATAACAATCTACAAAAGACTGTATCTCGTGTTTGGCACAATTGTCAACGAGGATGTGGATGTTGGGCAGCGGGAAATTATCTTTAGGACTTGCTCTGTTCAGATCCCGGTAATCTACACATACCCGAGTTTTCCCGTCCTTTTTTGGTACTGGAACCACATTCGCCAACCATGTTGTATACTGGACTACCCGGATCACTCCTGTTTTCAGTTGCTTGGTGATCTCCTCCTTAATCTTGTCACTGACCTCAGTTTTGAACTTTCATTACTTTTGTTGAACTGGAGGACAATCAGGATGAATCGACAATTTATGAACCACCAGATCAACACCTAGTCCCGGCATGTCATCATATGACCAAGCAAACACATCTTTGAATTCAAAATGAAGTTGAATTATCGCCTCTCGCGTTTTCTTGTCCGTGTGAATGCTTATCTTGGTCTCCCGGATTTCTTCCGGGGTTCCTAAATTTACCAGTTCAGTGTCATTCAGATTTGGCTTAGGTTTATTCTCGAAATATTCCAACTCTCGGTTTATCTCCCTAAAAGCCTCTTCCGCATCATATTCTGGTTCTGGGTTCATTAATTCGCAGTTAAATAACTCATTGTGATCTGGGCGTGAAGTCCGCAAGCATGTCATATTTAAAGCCGCATTATTAGGACTGAAAAGAAAGATAAAAGGAAAAATAACAAAAATCAGAACAACAGAAAGAATGGGAAAGCAATGACGATTTTTTTTATTTTCTTTGGAAAGTTGGAAGACAATAATGTTTACAACTAGGGATTCAAAACAACAACAAAGAAAAGAAGAAAACGTTCAAGTTATGTCCCAGAGATAACTTGTGACACAGGAAAGGTGGTAGGACAGGTCTACCCGGACTTCCGTCTAGTCGGGAATGGCGTAGCCTCCCAGTTTTGGAGTTGGGCGCTCGGCCCCATGTACAGCATCTCAGCAGTGCTCGTTCCTTCACCCGGCTGAACCATGTAGATCTCGTAGAGCATTTCCCTCATTGCCCCACATATCTCCTCGATTTCCTCAGCGGTGAAGACCTCATCATCTTCTTCAACGTACCTTGGCCTGATGAAAGTTGCATATAAATCCGGCAGTGGTTGAGGTAACTTCCAACCCTCATTTCTCCTTTTCTTTGCCCATTCTTCGTCTGCTGGAGTAGGTTTGAAACCTAGTCCAAAAGGTTTCTTGATGACTGGCAAAGTAATGGGTTCTGTTATTCCCTGAAGGGTTCGTCCAAGTCCCTTCCCTGGCCTAAATCCGTGCCGAATCATCTCTTTGGCCACCATAACCGAGGCGTTAGACAAGAAAGGCTGGGGGCAGGGTATTCCCTCTTCGTGCTGCTCTGCCAGTACAACCTCGAAAGCTTGATAGACCGTATGTTCGCTTCCTTCTCTTGGTTCAAGGTACGGGATGGATGGGTCCCGATAAATGGCATGCTCATCTTCCCCATGGACCACGATCTCTCGGTCTTCGTACTCGAACTTCACCATCTGGTGAAGAGTGGAAGGAACGGCTCCTGCCGCATGGATCCAAGGTCTGCCAAGGAGAAAATTGTAGGATGTGTCCATGTCGATCACCTGGAAGGTGACTCGAAATTCGACTGGTCCTATGACCAACAACAGGTCTATTTCTCCCATGGTATCTCTCTTGATGCCGTCGAAAGCTCTTACGCAGACATTGTTGGGTCGGATTCTTCCTGTCCCAATTTCCATTCTTTGTAGCGTGGAGAGCGGGCAAATGTCAACACCTGATCCCCCGTCCAACATTACCCGCTTGACATAGTAGTCCTCGCATTTAACTGTTAAATGCAAGGCCTTGTTGTGTGCTGCTCCTTCCGGGGGTAAATCATTCTTGCTGAAAGAGATTTGGTTGACGGCGAAGAATCTTTCTGTCATCCGCTCTAGTTGCTCCACCGAGGTTTCAACTGGTACATATGCTTCATTCAGGGTTTTCAGCAGGATCTTTTGATGCTCGGTTGACCTCATCAATAATGACAGCATGGATACTTGCTCAGGGTACTTGCGCAGCTGATCTATTACTTCGTAGTCCGGCATTTTCATTTGTTGGAAGAACACTTCCGCTTCTTCAACACTCACAGGCTTCTTTGGAGGGAAGCGCCTTTGTGTGGCGTTGTTCAGTTCTTGGGTATTTGAATACCTTCCAATGAAAGTATTTTCTGGAAGTTCTCCCATGACCTCTTTACCTTTGTACATCACCAAAGTCTTTTGATAATTCCACGGCACTGTGGACGGGTTGGTCATTGGCTTTTGTGGCACGCGTCCGATAACCACTGGCTCATTCAGCCGAGGTGGTTGAATCGTCCCCCGGACCACATAGGCTCCTTTCGGCACGTACATAGGTTTTGTCTTTTTGATTCCGAAGTTCTGCGTCTTCTCAGCTTGACCTCGTGGTATGTAAAGAACTCCACCCTTTGCTGGTACCACTTTCTTCTCCACCTTCTTCTCAAGCACCCTTTTTATAGTTTTGGCCTCTTCCCCCTTTTCTGGTTTTTGGTTCGTTTCAGGCCTCTTTCCCACGTCGACAATGACAATTATGGCTTTCAGAGCAGGGTCGAACTCTTTGTCTTCACAAATCATTCCGATCAGCGGCCCATTATTGTGAGCGGGTAATGGATTGTTAGTCACATTTGGGATCTCTTCGTCCCTTAGCACTATTTTCCCCTGCTCTATCAAATTTTCGACCACTCTCTTCAATGACCAGCAGTCGTTTGTATCATGTCGCTCGGCCCCTGAATGATAGGCGCATCTGACTCCGGCTTTGTAAGAAGGCGATGTTGGGTTTTGCCTTGTTTGGGGAATTGGTTGCAAGAAACCCAACTGGACTAGCTTAGGGAACAAAGTAGAGTATTGTTCACCGATGGGCGTGAAAGTCCGCCGTCGAGGTGGCTCCTGAGGGCGAAAGTTATTCTGTGGGGGTTGTGGGTTATAGTGGTTGCAGTATGGAGGCTGATTTCTGGGAGGTGGAGCTGGGCCTCGGTTGGCTTGTTGTGATGGATGGTTATAAGGTTGGGCATTCATGACCATATAAGGTTGATGAGCATATGCCAAACTTGAGTGGGGGTAGTAGTGTTGTGGGGCTCTTTCCGGAAAATGGGGCCTGGGATGACGATACTCCCTTGCTTCAGAGGCTGCCATAGTCGTTTCTTCTTTCTTCTTCCCCCTTGTCGTTCCTCCAGACCCGCTTTGGACGGCCTGAGAGGTTGCCCTTATGGCTGCTTGACTCAGAATCCTTCCCGTTTTCAACCCATTTTCCACCATCTCTCCAATCTTGATCGCTTCCGCGAATGGCTTACCCATGGCCGACATCATGTTTTGGAAATAGTCAGACTCTTGAGCCTGGAGAAAGGTAGTGACCATTTCCACTTCATCCATGGGAGGCTTCACTCTCGACGCCTGTTCACGCCACTTGATAGCATACTCTCTAAAACTTTCCGAAGGCTTCTTCTTCAAATTCGACAGAGAGTTTCGGTCTGGCGCAATGTCGATGTTATACTGGAATTGTTTTACAAAATCTCTGGCGAGATCATCCCATATATGCCATCAGGACATTTCCTGATCCATATACCATTTCGAAGCTATCCCTACTAGACTTTCCCTAAAGTATGCCATTAGCAGTTCTTCTTTTCCGCCGGCTCCCCGCAATTGGTTGCAGTATTTCTTAAGATGTGCAATGGGGTCACCGTGCCCATCGTATTTCTCGAACTTGGGGGTCTTGAAACCCGTTGGCAGGTGCACGTGAGGGAACATGCACAGGTCGGCGTAAGAGACGCTCTTTTGTCCGCTCAATCCTTGCATATTCTTCAGACTTTGTTCAAGGCTTCTCATCCTTTTGGCAATCTCATTTTGTTCTGAAATTCTAGGGTTCTGATCCTGCCCAGGTGTAAGCTCGCACTGAGGCGGTAGAGGATTAGTGTTGGTAGCGAACCTGGTTGGTTCCATTGAGAACGATGGTGCTTGGAATGTAAAAGAGGATGAGTCAAAGCTTGGCTTGTACGTGGTGGGCTGTGCCGTAACCGGGCAAGGCGATGCAGCAAAGATGTTCATGCTTGCATCAGTGGCCGACATTCGGGGATGAGGCTCAAAAGGTGATCCAGCAGAGAAGGCGGAGGTGGCTGGGTACCCAAATGGGGTAGCAGGATAATTTATGGGGACATTAGACGTTCCACTTGACCTGGAGAATAATTCAGGGAATCCGGGGACGACACTTGGCGGCTCTTTCCCATTATTCCAGTCGTCCAGCATTTCCAACATGCGGAGCCGTAGGATTCTATTTTCTTCCGCAGTTGCGGATTCAGGTGTGAGGACGACTGAGATCGAGCTTTCCTCGGAAACAGGGATTGTTTGCAATGGAATTTCTGAAGACATTTCCACACTTCCTTTTGACCTGGTGAAGTAAGTGTGAGTACTACTTCTGGCCCTGACAACAGGTAGTTGAACACTTCTCCTTGACCTCGTGAAATATGAGTGCGAGGCCAGACTTTCACCAAACCAACCGTCTTTTCAAAAACCCTGGAAATGCTCAATGACAAACGCACGGTTAATTTGTAGCAAATAACAGATAGTTAATCTCACGTTGGGCATGATGCACCTATACAGTTAAGTGGATTACTATATGTTTGCTACGAGAGCATGCGTCATTCCGGCATTTTTTATTAGTTTTTTTTTTGTTTTGTTTTTCTTTTATGTGTTTTTATTTATTATTTTTTTATTTTTGCAGTAAAAGAAATGCGACCGGATCCGATGAGGATTGCCTACGTATCACGATGCCTACGTGAATCAGATCATTACGTAGTTCGAAAAAACGCAAATGAGCGTAAAAGAAAACCTCTTTATTGTTGAAACGTTCTATTACAAGCTACATTTTGCAAAAGAAAGAGCAAACTTTGAAAATAAAACTAGACTCAAAAAATAGACTAAAAATCACCCAGGCAGAAAGTGCTAAGATACAGATTTGACTTATGAGTGCATTATGGTTTTAAAAATTGGTTTCCGCGGGGCATCGTTCGGCCTCGCCGCGGTCTTAGGCGTGAGATCCCTCTCAAGTTGCTCCAGCTCGTGCATAATCTGCTTGACATAACCCATTACTGCCGAGAGGACGGTAACGCTGGACATGTTCTCACATCGTAGACATCGTCTGGTGATGGCATGAGCAATAGCCTTGATCCTATCTCTGGTTTGCTTCTTCTCTACGAGCAGGCGTTTTATCTGATTGCTGCATATCTCGAAGACTTGAGCATCTTGTACATTCTGATGCTTTAGTCGCCGTACTTCCAACTTCATCTGGGCTATTGAGTCGCACCAGTATCTGCTCTCAATTTGGAAATCCTTGGCCTGATTAACCGCTTTGATCTCAAGTGCAGCCATCTCTCTCTTTATTTTAGCAACAGTTTTTTCGTGGTCGTCTTCCAATTGATTCATGTATCGACGATGCTTATTTTCTCTTGTATCCCACTATGCTTTGAGCTCTGCTATGACGTTTTCAGATTTCTCCAAACCATCTTGCCATTCTCTGATCTCGCTTTTTAGCCTTTTTATCAGGTGCTCGTCTGATCGACGCCTTGGCTGTTTATCTGCATCCAACCTTATCTGTTTGATCTGGGCTCTGAGCATTTCATTTTCTTGAATTAACCTGTTCCGCTCTCTTAGATCAGTAGCAATTTGCACGTTGTGCTCGTATTTCATGCCTTCTACTTGTTGCTTTAACCTGCTGATTTCGGCACAATAGCCTCTTTCCTTTGCTAACCAATCCCAATTCCTTTGCGATGACTCGGTGAAATTCCGGATGTGGGGTCTCTTAGCTGGCCTTTCATGCTCGAGTTCCCTTCTATACCATGCAAGGTAACCTGGTGCCGTTTCTCCTTTGGCTCGATCCCGCACGCAAGTATCTGATTTCAAATATTGACCCTCATTCCAGATTTGGCGAATCTTTGCTTCTGGGAACTGTCCGTTAGGACTTATCTCAACTGCTTGAGCGCTAAGATCTTCCTCATGAGGTACTGTCTGGCATCTTCCGAACTGTCTCAAAACTCGGCCGGGTGCGTAAGGTTGAATGCTCTTAAGCCCCATCAGCAAGAAATGAGTTTTAGCCGCCGACATATATAAGATCTCATCAACGGGCAACCATCCCAATGTCCATTGTATTTGGCTGGCGGTAAGAGCTTGAAAGAACAAGGTCCATGCCAGGACTCCTTTGGGCAAAATGATATCTTTGGTTCTCGTGTAAGATTCTTCTATGCGGGTCTTTTCCGGGGAACCATGGCTCAAAATCTCGGAATGATGGCAGAGGTGCTCGGTCATCTATATCTGTAGGAGCAAGTTACAACCTTCGAAGAAATTTCCCCCAGCTTTACAAGCTGTGAGAGCCCGAAAGATGTCGGATACCACCATAGCCACGAGAGTACTATCACTTTGCGTGAGTAAAGTGCTGACGACCCCAGATACCTTCAAATCAATGTTTCCATCTTTCCTTGGAAATACCAGAAGGCCCAGGAATATTATCATGAATGCTACCCGTCTGTGCTCGTCCCACTTCTGACGAACTCCTTTGCTGCACAGTTTGTTGATTGGATTATCGAATCCCCCCTCATGACCGTACCTATCATATATGAAGCATGGAGTACAGAATCCGGCTGCTAGATCCGGGTTGTGGACTGTTCTAGGTATTTTCAATGAATCTAGGAACCGATGTACCGTGACGGCTCTCGGGGAGACCAAGTATTTTTCCCTCAACGGAAGTTCAGTATTCCCGATGTATCTGGCCATTTCTTCCAAAGTCGGGGTGAGCTCAAAATCAGAGAAATGAAAAATATTGTGCGCCGGGTCCCAGTAGGTGATCAAAGCCCTTATGATATCTCCCCGAGGTTGGATTTCCAACAGACCCACAAGACCCTTCAGATATTTCTTAACCTCATTTTGTCCTTCAACACCTAGATCATTCCACCATAGCCGTAACTTGACAGGGATTTTGGTCATTATTGAAAAATGTTCATTTTGCATCGTGCTCATCCTGCATATTTATTAAGGTGATTTTAACAAAAATGACTTGACTCAAAATATTTTACAGAGGGGATCAAGTTTTGAACATGGCCTTTAAACACTTCGGGGACGAAGATTTTAAGGCTGTGTGGGTCTACCGGACAAAATGCTAAACAAGACCCAAAGGTGGCTGTTTATGCAAAGTCAGCCTTCCGGCGTCCCTTTCGGGAACATTCGGCTATTTATGACAAAACAGCGTCACCCGATTTATTTACGACTCTTTTAAAAATTTGACACATTTTTTTTATTTATTTATTGATTTTGGCTATTTTAGCAAAATGGGGTTGAACCCGACGAGGGTTGCCTACGTATCTCACATCCGGTGAGAATCAAACCGGCGTAGTTCGGGCATATCATGAATAGAGAAAATCAAATAAACCTAGAAATCAAGAATAAGTATTTTTATTATTTTTGAAGGAAGATAAAGACTAAAGAAAAATATTTTTTTTTTGCAATATTTGGACTATTAGTCTGAATTTATAAAAGGGTACTACAAAAGAAACAACACATTTTTTGAATTATGAATTTTCCATTTTTTTTACTTTTAAAATAAATACCTTTCTTTTTTTTTTGATTTTGAAAGTGATAAAAGAAAATTTTTATATATTTTTTTTAATAACTCTCAATAAACAAGACAGTTTTTTTTAGAAAAATTCCGGCGAGGTTTTGACACTACTTGGACATTGGTTTTATTTTCCAAAAATAAGTAATTATCTCCCCTACGCTGCTATTTTCCCCTTTTTTTAGGAACCGGTCGACATGCGGAACCGAAGCAAATAAATGCACAACACAGATAGGAATGCAGCATGATGGTCTTTTCCATTTCAGGTTGCCTGTCCTAGACGGACCCAACCCCTGTGTTGAGTCCCCTAAGTCAAATGCAATATGATGCAAATAAGCGTTCCTACTATGGATCCGGCATGAAGTTTAGTTATTCTAGGTTCGTAACCTGGGTATTTGTTCTAGACTGTGTACCCGAGCGGACAACTCGAGTCGAGGAGGGGGCTACGTACCGGGGACCTGCGAGATCGTCCGGCTTTGTAACTTGTCCGACCTCTTTCTTATTTCAGGTATTGACACTAACAGAATTGGGAGTCTCGACCAGTGAGCTTCTCCCCGGAGGTAAGAAGAGAAGGGTTTCGGCATAGTTTATATACAGTTCAGATAATATCAAAGCGGTAAAAGACAACATTTAGCACGTTATGCAAAAACATGTAATAAAGATCAGATAATAAAGCCAAATATAACAATTATTCTAAGCTCGAATTCTTGAACCCTGAACCAGTGGTTCTGGGTTTGTCCCCAGCAGAGTCGCCAGAGCTGTCACACCTCCTTTTTGCGCGTCCGACCCCCGAGGGGTTAAATGCGCGAGTGGAGTTTTTCCAATTTAAGTGACAATATTCGAAATGGGATTATTTATTTAATTCAGAGTCGCCACTTGGGAAAGGTTTGGCTTTTGGTGTCCCAAGTCACCGGTTTATCTTGAATCCCAAATCGAGGAAATTTTCGACTTTTCCAAATGAAGTCTGCGAACCAGAAATTCTAAGTAAGGAATTCTGTTGACCCGAGGGAAGGTGTTAGGCACCCTTGAATCCCGTGGTTCTAGCACGGTCGCTTAAATTGTTATAATGGCTAAATATCTGATTCAAATACATGTTGTGACTATATGTGCTTTTATTAAGTTTAAAACCGCTTTTATTATTATCATTTATTTTTATAGAATTGCAACGTCGTGAAAATGCATCTCGAACCACGTCACAATCAATGCACCCGTAGTTGTTAACACATTTCGACTTCGTTGAGATTTGAATTTGGGTCACATCAATGTGCACCCGAATTTAAGAATATAATTTACTTAAACCGTGCCTGAAGAGTCTAGCGCGTTATTATTTAGTGGAAGGCCGTGAGATTCACTAAACGGCCTAGCCTGAATTCTAAAATATTTATTATGGTTATTTATCGAGGGCCCCGCAATTTGCATTTTTATTTGGCGAGGCTCGTCTCTTTATTTTAGAAAGGTATCGTACAGTGACTACATTTCTACTATGTTTGTCTCTAAAAAAAAAGATGATACCGAACTTACTTGTTTGAACAAATACAGACTGAATCTTTATTATGTTTGCCGAACCTAAATTTGTTTGATTACCTGATTGATTATTTATGAGGTGAGAGTCACCTCATGCTTTGTCTTCATCGAATGAATACGCTTATTAATTTGCTAAGTGAGATTGCAAGCAAATTAACAATATATACTGAGTTATATTTAACGACCTCCAAGTTTTATTTTTAAACTCTAACCTATTTGAACTTGATAAATGAGATTGACTTGTTTATTAGGAAGATTACTACTAATTGAATTCAATACGACTATTGGTTTTCTTCAACAGTCATCGCATCATTTCGAAACAAGGAATCTATGCCGAGACCCGATATCGAACCTATATCGAACAATTAATCTGACAGGAGAGCTGGCATTCATGGCCAGACTCTTAACGTGACTGCATGAGAGTTTGTTTGGGATACATTTATCCCAGACCTAGTACCACAGATTTGTCAATTCAGTGGTCAGGGCAAAATACATACAAGTGCTTGCCATGACTCTATGTTATACTATCATAACTAAATCAAACAGAATGTTATACTAAACTGAATGTATACTAAGTCAAACATACTGTCTATGTCATACTGCCATTACTATTAAATAATGTTATCTAATAGTTCATCTCAAACAGAATGTATATTTAGTTTATACAGAATGTTTGCAGTTTGCAGCTAAACAAACACAGGCCCAACTAACATTCAACCTATTTTTAACACCAATGTTATAACATAAACAGCTGTTCGTTTCTTTATTTCTGCTTCAACTTCAAACTTTCAACAATACATGGTTTCAGAGGTTGTGTACCTGGAAATATTTGACAATTGAAGAAGAGGGCAGTCAGCAGAGTAACAATGACAACAAAATGCAGCAGCAATAACAGCACTAACAGTAGCAGCAGGGCAGAATAGCAGCAGCAACAAGAAACAGAAGAGTAGCAGCCACAACTCACAAAACAATTGGAGTGAGATCAACACCCCAACTAAACCAAACTCTCGAGTAGAACAAACAACAACCAAGCAGACTCAGTTGGGAGAAATCAGTGTTGCACAAAACAGGTCCAGATTTAGTGAAATCAAAACAAAAGAAAGGAAGCAACTTCTAGTTTTTGTCTGTCTGAGTTGTCAGACAAAAAATTCTTTTCCAGTTTTCTGTTTCCAAAATTTGAACTCTCAGATGTTCCCTCTCAGTATATCTCCCTATCTCTGTATGCTCTGTCTGTGTATCTCTATCAGCTCTCCCTTTTCTCTTCTATCCTCACAGTGTATGTGTTTTTTTTTCTTTCCTCTCAATCTTTTGTATATGTCTCACCTCTAATCCCCCTGCCCTTATATCAGATCTCCCTATCCTTTTATAAGCCTTCACCTTACCCCTTTTAACAGCCTGTTTAGACTATTACCATACCCCTCCCATGTGCCTTCCATTTTCAGTTCCCCTTTAGCTAATTAAGTATTAACCCCATCAACCTTCCCTGTCAGACTTATCTTTCCTATTTTATTAACTAAAAGCAAGCATGGGCAGCAGGATGTAGTCTGACAGCACATGCTGTCAAACTATTTAATTCAAAAGGGCCTTTATGCCCATGTTGTGCACATGCCCTCCAGTTCAGATTACCATTACAGCCTAAACATTAGGTTTCTGAAATCACATTAACAACTATAAGTAAATGAACTTAGTTCTTAATTGATTCAGGCAATGTTCAACAGAAGCAAATCGATTCATTTTGTTCAGACAGTTGAAACTATTTGACGACACGTGTCGACTCGACTATATTAGCATTAACATACACAATCGTAGCCAAAAATCAGACACTTAAACAGTATCGATGCATGATTCGAATTATACTGACTAAGCAGAAATGTACTCGAGGAGTCAACTAGTCAGTCCAAAATTTGGAGCTCAATTATTCGCACAGCATATACACACGCATTATCAGAATAAAGGAGGGATTCAAACAAACACAGTGGTTCAGGCAAAGTGGACAAATAGAAGTTGGTAAAAATTCAAAGACAAACATGAACCGACTTTTAAAACAAACCACACGGACTAAAACAAGTAAAGGAAAGAAAGCAAACTCACCTTAAAACTCGAAAAAAATCAAAAGTTTGAACTCGGATTTGGACAGACTTTTCTTAAGGCTGAACGGACTTTAATCGAAGTGTTTCTCAGATGAGAAACACTTCGATTAAGGTCCCTTAGACCTTAATTTCTTTGGCTCGAACGGGTATGAACCAGTGACGAGGAACCTTGTGGTTTCAAAACTCAGATCTGGGATTCGTGCTTCCCTGGTCAGATTCGGACCAAACCAAGTATGGTTTGGTCACGAGGGGGGTCTGGGGAGTGTCTGGTATGAATTTAGGGCAGATCGGTGTAGATTAGGTTCCGACTCGAATCTTCAAATGAAGATTCGAGAAGGTGGGATAGGATTCGAGGTGTGTGGTTGGTAGATTTGGGTTCAGGACGGCATGGGGGTTCTATGGTGTTCAGGTGGAGGTCACCGGCGTTCATGCCGCCGGGTTTCTGGTGAAGGTGTGCAGGGGCGGCTAGGGTTTGAGGGGAAGGGTTTGTGGAGACGAAGGCTGGGGTTCGGATAGGGGGGGCAGGGTAGGATTATGGGCTTATATAGTTAGTGGGTAGGTGGATCTCAACCGTTAGATCAATCAAGATCTACGGTCTGGATCTGATGGTTTAAGTGGAACGATGTCGTTTCGAGGGTAAAGGGTTTGGGTTGGTCCAGGTGTAAACGGGTCGGGGCCATTAGTGGGTTATGGAAATGTGATCTTGGCCGTTGATCAATCTGAGATCAACGGCCCAGATCACATTGGATTAAAACGGCGTCGTTTGGACACCCTGGGTATCAGGTGGTCTGGACCGGGCAGGCCTGGGTTTTGGGCTGAGTTTGTTGGGCCAATTTTAACAAATTGGCCCAAGTCCGGAAGGGGTCTTTTCTTTTCTTTCTTTTTATTATTTTATTTCTTTTTTTTTTCTTATTTATTTTAAAAACAAAACTAAGCAAAAAAAATCAAATTAAAATTAAATACTCACTCAATTCAATTATTTGCACACACACTAAAATATTTCAAAACAGGTAAAATTAAACAAAATAAAATCACGGACGAAGATGCCTATTTATGATTTTCTATTTAACGACCGAATTACGGTTCGAATTATGCATGACACACACATTTTTTTTTGTATTTTGTTTTAATAAAGTAAAAATGGGCAAAAATCGCAAATAACCAACAAAGTGCCATGTAAAAATCCAAAATTTGTACAGCGGGGCCAATTATTATTATTTTTTATTTCTTTTGGAGCGATTGTCGTGCGAAACAAAAATCACGTGCTCACATAATCTGATAATAATAGTGGGCTGAAAGTGGAATGTTAATGACTTTTAATTTAATGGGATAATGGGAAACAAAGGGTAATGGAATGCTGGAAATCAGGAAAAGGGTCACTTAATGGGATTTAAAGTTTTTAAAAGCAGATTTTGATATGATTTTTTGTTTTTAAAAGAAAGAAGGGGTCCAGGCAGCACCTAAAAAGAATGGGACAGACCTGTATAAATACAGGAAGCAAACAGATTTTTAGGGAGGGAGAGATTTAAGGAGATTTTAGGACAGAAAAGAGATTTTAAGACTGAGATTTTGAGAGAGATTTTTAAGACTGGGATCTGAAAAAAGAGAAAAAAAAATCTGATTTTGGAAGGCATTAGGGAAATCAGATTTGAAACTCAGATTTTGAAGAGAAAGAATACACATAGAGTGAGATAAAAAGAAAGAGAATTAAGCAGAAAATCAGAAATGAAAATCTAAAGATAAAGAAGAAAACACGAAAAGAAACAAAAAGAGAACACACACATACACACACAATCTGAAACATATGTAGAAGAAGAAAAGAAAAATCAGAAACATATTTTTGAATCTGTCCGGGTCTGTTTTTAGTGGCATTTTTTTGGTTCAAATCTGAAATTTCTTAAAAAATACTGTTACTGTGCATCTGGTTTCCTCGGATCTTATTATTGCTCAAATCTGTGGAAAGACTGCTATTCTGCTGATTTTGTTACTGCTGCTACTGCTGAAATTTACTCCTTCTACCTTCATTTCCAGGTACATATCTTTTAAACTCATGTTATGAAAAGCTTCAACATGGCAAATAAATGACGCTTGGAGTTATAATTCTGTCTTCCACTCATCTAAGTTCTTTAGTTTAAATTTCAGTTTTGTTTTATGTTGGTTAATACAGTAATATGCTTGGCATGATGACTACTAGTCAAACGTTTCGTTTTTGAAGTTCGTATAAACGTTGTAATAATGCTATTCATTTCAGAATTTCATTAAGTATAATTATGGTCGAATTGTCAAGATAAGGAATATAGTTGAAAGTTAGCTATTATTTAAATTCTGTGACATTATTAGTCAAGTAAAGAGTGGTACCGAAATGGCAAAAACTATATCACTAGCCTATTCTGTAAAAATCCAATTTAGTTGTGGATCGAATGATGTTAGTTTTATTTTGTTCAATTATGGCATAATAATGTTTATGTTTATAATCAACAGTTGAAGGATGCATTAGTACGATCCGTTATGTTCACAATGTTGAAATATGACGAATAATGTCGTATGAAATAATCTTTTATTAAGTCAACAAGTAATAACAAATGGCCTAGAAATTTATACAACGCGAAAGTTAGTGTTTAGCAATAGTTCACATAGATTGAGAATCAAATTGGTTTGATTATAGATATGTATATCCCAAACTCAATCATAAGCAGAATTAATCAAAGAATAATTTCGCCTATTAGATTAATAACAAACGACGTAGAAGGAGATTAGATTTATAATGTGTAACAATTTTAAGAATGATGAGAAATAGTATTCGCTACAAATGGAATAATAATAATCTCACTTTCTCTCATAAATCACATTTTTTTTAATTTTTTTTATGCCATTCATTTTGGGGTATATACATATTGTATTTACTAAAATAGTATTAGTCATATGCTTATTTTTCTCTTTAAATTTGAATAGCTTTGAGGAATATAAGTCATACGCGAAAAAATATAATTTGCGATCAACGTCTAATAAATTGTGAATTCTTTTCAAAGAATTTAAAGGCCTCTCAAAAAATGGGAATTTCTCATGATTTTCACATAAAAATGTATGAATATAATAAACAATTTGTGGAAAATCCATAATACCATCACAAATATTTTGCGCGATTAGGGATGCGTTCGCGTAACCTGATTATAATTTTAAAAGCAAATTCGGATTATGCGTCCGCGCAACTTCGAGCAAATATTTAATAAAAGGGATTTCTCCAAGGATGTTAAAATAGTTTCATATAACCCGGAATGTGCAGTTCACTGTTTAAATATAAGGGTGATGATGTTCTTAATTTTATTTTAAATCTCGAACATATGATTTTTTTTAAATAAAAATTATAATATGGTCAATTTTATTGTGTACACGTATGCGTGACACGATTCTTTATATATATAAAAATGTATAATACGAATATACGTACGCGTAATTCGTTTATGGTAAACAATAAACAGAAGCGGTAATAAAATCATGCAATAAAAATGTAAAATCAAGATAAGCCAAGAATAAAAACAGTTAAGCGACCGTGCTAGAACCACGGAATTCGGAAATGCCTAACACCTTCTTCCGGATTAACAGAATTCCTTATTCAGGATTTCTGGTTCGCAGAATAACAAACAGAGTCATATTCTCCTCGATTCAGGGATTAAAACTGGTGACTTGGGACGCCTTAAAATTCCCAGGTGGCGACTCTGAAACAAATAAACAAATCCCTTTTCGACTGTCCTTCAATTGGAGAAAACTCCCTACGCGCCCCGCGGGTGCGGAAAAAGGAGGCGTGACAAGGACAACATTTAAAATCATTTCTCACTTCAATCAGATCCAAACTCTATCCCGCGACGCCTTTGCCTCTCGAATCGACCTTAACTCGCTTCGAATCTATCCAAAATTAGAATCACGACGTCAAAATATGCTAAGGGAATGAAGCCCATGCGAAAATAATCAATTAACAACATAAATCAGGAAATTAACCAAAACTCGACCCCCGAGCCCATGTCTTGGAATTCGATAAAATTTACATCAATAGATTCCTTAGCTCCCCACGAGTTCATACATATCAAAAGTCCCAAAATCTGACCACAAATGGCCCCTCAAATCCTCAAGTGAAGGTCTCCAATACCAAGCCCTAGTTTCCCAAATTTTAACCCTTAATTTCCATAATTACAGCTCTAATCCATGAAATAATACCATAAAAATGAGTTTTAGGTTCAACAATCTTACCTCCAGACGTTATCCCTTGAATCCCTCTTCAAAATCCCCCTAAAAGCTCCAAAACCGACTTGAAATGATGAAGAACAACTCAAAAATCGCGAAGAAATTCTTTTTTATCTTTTGGCCAGGCTTTTCGCACCTGCGGCCCTTTTACCGCTTCTGCGGTCTTGACCACCGCACCTGCGGTTTCCACTTAAACGCCCAAAATTGCATCTGCGATCAAATAATCGCATTTGCGCCATCGCAGGTGCGCTCAGCATACCGCATCTGCAGTTCCTGCCCTTCTAGGCTCTTTCCGCTTCTGCGACTGGTCCTCCGCATCTGTAGGGGCCGCACCTACGGCCTCCCAACCGCAGATGTGATTATGACAGCAGTCCTAAAACTTCAGCTGCCACTTCTAAATTCCAAACTTTCTGCCAACCATCCGAAATCACCCCGAGGCCCTCGGGACCTCAACCGAAAGCGCCAACAAGTCTTATACCACTATCCAAACTTATACCAATCTTCAAAACACCCCAAACAACATCAAATCACCCAAAACACATCGAATTCAAGCCTAAGGTTCCAAAATTTTCTAAATTATGCTTTTGATCAAAAAGTCTATCAAACCACGTCCGAATGACCGGAAATTTTGCACAAACATTCCAAATGACACAACGGACCTACTGCAACTCCCGGAATTCCATTCTGACCCATATATCAAAATCTCACCTATCAACCGGAGAACGCCAAAATTCCAATTTCGCCAATTCAAGCCTAAATCTACTCCAAACTTCCAAAACACATTCCGATCACGCTCCTAAGTCCCAAATCACCTCCCGGAGCTATCTGAACCATTGGAACTCACACCCGAGCCCTTTAACACATAAGTCAACATCCGGTTGACTTTTCCAACTTAAGCTTCCTCAAAAGAGACTAAGTGTCTCAAGCCTTACCAAAACCTTTTCGAATCCGAGCCAACCAACCCAATCACATAAAATATAGCTGAACAAGGCAATAAGAAGCAGAAATGGGGGAAACAGAACGACCGGCCAGGTCGTTACATCCTCCCCCTCTTAAACAAATGTTCGTCCTTGAACAAGTCAAGAAACATACCCGAAGCCTCAAACATGTGAGGATATCTACTCCGCATCTCTCTCTCGGTCTCCCAGGTAGCCTCCTCCATGGGCCAACCTCTCCACTGTACTTTCGTTGAAGCTATAACCTTTTACCTCAACTTTCGAACCTGACACTCCAAAATAGCTACTGGCTCCACATCATAGGTCAAATCATCATCTAACTGAACCGTACTAAAATCCAAAACATGAGACGGATCCCCAATATATTTCTGGAGCATAGAAACATAAAATACCGGATGCACACTCGACAAGCTGGATGGCAAAGCAAGCTCATAAGCCACCTCCCCAATCCTCTGAAGCAACTTAAAAAGCCCAATGAACCGAGGACTCAATTTACCCTTCTTCCCAAACCTCATAACACCCTTCATGGGTGAAACCTTCAACAGACCTTCTCACCAACCATGTAGGATACATCCTGAACCTTCCTGTCGGCATAACTTTTTTGTCTTGACTGCGTTGTATGAAGCCTCTCCTGAATTACCTTCACCTTTTTTAAAGCATCCTGCACCAAGTCTGTCCCCAATAATCTGGACTCACTCGGCTCAAACCAACCAACTGGAGATCTACACCGCCTCCCATATAAAGCCTCATATGGAGCCATCTGAATACTCGATTGTTAGCTGTTTTTATAAGCAAACTCTGCAAGCAGCAGAAACTGATCCCATGATCCTCCGAAATCAATGACACAAGCATGCAACATGTCCTCTAATATCTGAATAGTGCGCTCGGACTACCCATCCGTTTGAGGGTGAAAAGTTGTGCTCAACTCAACCTGAGTACCCAACTCTCGCTGCACAGATCTCCAAAACTGCGAAGTAAACTGAGTGCCCCTATCTAAAATGATGGAAACTGGGACACCATGCAAACAGACAATCTCCTGGATATGGATCTCTGCCAACCGCTCTGAAAAATAGGTAGTACACACAGGAATGAAGTGCGCAGACTTGGTCAACCGATCCTCAATCACCCAAATAGCATCGAATCTATTCAAAGTCCATGGGAGCCCAACTACAAAGTCCTTGGTGATTTGTTCCCTCTTCCACTCTGAAATATCCATCTGCTGAAGCAAGCCACTCGGTCTTTGATGCTCATATTTCACCTGCTGACAATTGAGACACCGAGCTACAAATTCCACAATGTCCTTCTTCATTCTCCTCCACCAATAATGTTGTCTCAGATCATGATACATCTTCACGGCACTCGGATTAATGGAATACCACGAGCTGTGGGCCTCCTCCGGAATCAACTCCCGAAGCCCATCAACATTGGGCACACATATCCGGCCCTGCATCCTCAACACCCCATCATCACCGACAATCACATCTCTGGCATCATCGTGTTGAACTCTGTCCTTAAGGACAAGGAAATGCGAATCATCATACTGGCGCTCTCTGATGCGATCATATAAGGAAGATCGACAAACCACATAAGCCAACACCAGACTGGGCTCTGAAATATCCAACCTTACAAACCGATTGGCCAAGGCCTGAACATCAACTGCAAGAGGTCTCTCCCCAATTGGAATATATGCCAAACTCCCCATACTCACCGCCTTTCGGCTCAAAGAATCGGCCACCACATTGGCCTTCCCCGGATGGTACAAAATAGTAATATCATAATCCTTTAACAACTCCAACCATCTCCCTTGCCTCAAATTGAGATCCTTCTGCTTGAACAAGTGCTGGAGGCTACGATGATCAATAAACACCTCACAAGACATACCATACAAATAATGCCTCCAAATTTTCAACGCGTGAACTATGGCAGCCAACTCCAAATCATGAACATGGTAGTTCTTCTCATGGGGATTCAATTGACGAGAAGCATAAGCAATAACTCTCCCCTCCTAAATCAACACACACCCAATACCAACTCTCGAAGCATCATAATACACGGTATATGAACCTGAAGCTGATGGCAAAACTAAAACTGGAGTTGTGGTCAAGGCTGTCTTGAGCTTCTGAAAGCTCTCCTCACACTCATCTGACCACACAAATGAAGCACCCTTCTGAGTCAACTTGGTCAAGGGAGATGCAATGGAAGAAAATCCCTGAACAAAGCGGTGATAATAGCCTGCCAAACCAAGAAAGCTGCAAATCCTATGGCTGAGGATAGTCTGGGCCAACTTTGAACCGCCTCTATCTTCTTCGAATCAACCTGAATACCCTAACTAGACACCACGTGCCCCAAGAAAGCCACTGAACTGAGCCGAAACTTATACTTGGAGAACTTTGCATAAAGCTTCTCCTCCCTCAATCTCTGCAACACAACTCTCAAATGCTCTGCGTGCTCCTCCTGACTACGCGAATATACTAGAATATCAACAATGAAGACTATGATGAACGAGTGAGATAAGGCTGGAACACATTGTTCATCAAATGTATAAACGCTGATGGGGCATTGGTCAGCCCAAAAGACATCACTAAGAACTCATAATGACCATATCGGGTCCTAAAAGCCGTCTTAAGAATATCTAAATCCCTGATCTTCAACCGGTGATAACCTGAAGGGAGATCAAGCATGGAGAACACTCTCGCTCCCTGAAGCTGGTCGAAGAAATCATCAATGCGAGGCAAAGGATACTTGTTCTTAACTGTTACTTTGTTCAACTACCTATAATCAATGCACATCCTCATTGTGCAATCCTTATTCTTCACAAATAGAACCGACGCACCCCAAGGAGACACACTAGGCCGAATGAACCCCTTATCAAGGAGTTCCTGAAGTTGCTCCTTTAACTCCTTCAACTCCGCTGGTGCGATACAATACGGTGGGATAGATATGGGCCGAGTCCCCGACACCAAGTCAATACCAAAATCAATATCTCTGTCTGGTGGCATGCCCGGTAGGTCTGCAGGAAACACATAAGGAAAATCCCTCACAACTGGAACAGAATCAATACTAGGAGTTTTTGCACCGACATCCCTCACAAAGGCTAGATACAAAAGACAACCCTTCCCAACCATACGATGGGCCTTCAAGAATGAGATTACCCTATTGGGAACATAATTAGTCAAACCTCGCCACTCAATCCATGGCACCCCCGGTATAGCCAATATCACTATCTTAGCATGACAATCCAAAATAGCACGACAGAGATAGCCAATCCATGCCCAAAATAACATCGAAGTCTACCATACATAATAACAACAGATCCACTCGGGTCTCCAGACCCCCAATAATCACCACACACGATCGGTACACACAGTCTACAACAATAGTATCGCCTACCGGAGTAGATACATGAACAAATGAAACAAGAGACTCACGGGGCGTATCCAAATAACAAGCAAAGTATGATGACACATAAGAAAAGGTGGAACTGGGATCAAATAATACAGAGGCATCTCTGTGGTAGACTGAGACAATACTTGTAATAACAGCATCGGAAGTAATAGCATCGGGTCTAGCTGGAAGTGCATAGAAACGGGTCTAACCGCCACTTGATCGGCCTCCCCTTCTAGGGCGAGCCCTAGCTGACTGACCTCCCCCTAGCTGGGTGGGTGAGTGGTGGTGAAGTAATTGGCGCTGAAGCCGATGTCTGACTCCTCTACTAAGATGAACTCGTAAGGCGACGAGGACATTGCCTCCACATATGACACATCTCTCCACACTCATAGCAACTCCCGAGTTTTGGAGATGGGTACTGATGGGAACCCCTAGCACCGGAATGACTAGCAGATGCACCTGGCATAGATGAGCCCTGAACTGGCGGAGGACGGGACAAACTCTGAGCTGGAAGGGCACTAAGTGATGACTGACCCTGATGAGAACTGTGAGAACCATGACCCGATGACGCCCCATGATAAACTAGGCGAGTTGGCTGAGCATGCCTGAATGGACGACCTCTGCTGTACTGAAACTGACCTCTCGAAGGAGCACCACCATAACTACCCGATCCTTGAGGCCTCTTGGCCTCCCTCTCATTTCGCTCCTGGCGACAAACTGACTCAATCTCACGAGCAATGTCTACAACCTCCTCAAAAGTAGCACCAGTCACTCTCTCTCTAGTCATGAGAATACGAAGCTGATAAGTGAGGCCACTAACAAACCTCCTAATCCTCTCTCTATCTGTCGGAACCAACCAAATCACATGACGAGCTAATTTAGAGAACCTCATCTCATACTGCGTCACAGTTATCTCTCCTTGACACAACCACTCGAACTGCCTATGTAGCTCCTTTTTGCGAGATTGCGACAAATACTTCTCTAAAAAGAGAACGGAGAACTGATGCCAAGTAAGGGGTGCTACACTAACAGGCCTACACCTCTCAAAAGCCTCCCACCAAGTGAAGGTAGCTCCAGAAAATTAAAAAGTAGTGAAAGCGACCCCGCCGGTCTCCAGAATACCCGCGGTACGAAGCATCCTTTGACACTTATCTAAGAAACCCTGGGCATCCTCGCCCTCTGCACCACTGAAAGTTGGAGGCTGAAGTCTACCAAACCTCTCCAACCTGCGCTGCTCGTCCTCTGGCATGGTAGGAGCTACATAGTCCTGAGCAGTTGCAACCGGCTGGGTTGGATGCGCCCCGGTGTCTGAAATCCCTACACAACCTGCTCAAGTGTGCGAGTGGTGGGAGTTTGATTGCCTCACCCGACCTGAGAAGTAGCTGCGGCTATAGTAACTAAGACCGCCTGAGCTAGGCCAGTGAATACTAATAGAATTTGAGCCAAGGCCTCCTGAAGACCTGGAATCACAATGGGCACAACTGGTGCCTGAGCTGGTGCTGCTGGAGCGTCCACAACTGGGATCTGATCCTGAACTGGGCGATTTGTGGATCTGCAGATGCTGCCCTAGCTATTATGCGGGCCACACCCCTGCCCTTACCACGATCGCGACCGCACTCTTGGCCTCTAGCGGCCACAGCTGGTGGTACTGGTAGTCGTCCATCCTGACCAGTAGTGCGTGTCTTCACCATCTGTGAGAGAATAGATTAACATAAGTTCAGTACTCGGATCAACAAATTCGCACGATAAGAATTTCAAGAATATGAAGTTTTTTCCAAAGGTTCTACAATCTCTCGAGGATAAATACAGACGTCTCCATACCGATCCACGAGAATCTACTAAACCTGCTCATGACTCATGAGATCTATGTAACCTAGGCTCTAATACCATATTGTCACGACCCTAAACCCAGACCCGGTCATAATGGCGTCTCTCGTGAAGACAAGGCCAACTGACACACTCCCAATTCATTTTAAGCAATTAAAATAATACAATTAGGTCTTTAACATAATAATAATCCCAAAGTAAAGGTGAATAAGACAATTTGCGCAATAGATATAGCCCGACATCTGGGTGTCAATGAAACAGTGAAAACATATAAAGACACCTTAGTTCAGAATAAGCTTCTTTAAAACACCTTTTTAACAGTTAAACAATTTAATGAAAAGCAGCTAGAACAGATAAACACATAAAAATCTGCCCCTCGGACACAATGCCAACAGAATCTGCCCCTCAGACACAATGTTAACAGAATCCGCCCCTCGGGCAATATCATGGAACAACACCAGCACCTCGGGTTATATCTCATATCACAATGGATACCCGCGCTCACTAAGGGTGTGCAGACTTCGGGAGGGGCCCCTTACGACCCAAGCATAATATCAAGCCATCTCGTGGCATAATTAATAGGCTCTCGACCTCATATCAACAAGCCACGTCGTGGCGTACAATCTCAGGCCCTCGGCCTCAAAATCCTAAATCAGTGTATCCTCACAACACAGACCCTCGACCTTACTTAGTCAGAATCTCATAAGCCATTCGGGCAACAGTAAATCATGAGGCTCAACCCAAATTATCATTTAAAATATCATTTAATGTGTTAAAATAGAGTAAACATGGCTGAGTTATGAAAACATTAGAATATAGCATGACTGAGTAAAAGTATAAAGTCAAAACAGTGAGAAAATATCAGTAAAAATCTCATAAGGGTCCAAATAGTTGGCACGAGGCCCAAATATGGCATTCAGCCCAAAACATGATGATAGCAAACAATATTCAATCAAATACGCGGTAAAACCGTCATTCGGGATGGACTAAGTCACAATCCCCAATGGTGCACAACCTCACGCTCGTCATCTAGCGTGTGCGTCACCTCAATATAGCACAACGATGTGTAATCCGGGATTTTGTACCATAAGGACAACATTTAAAATCATTCCTCACCTCAATCCGGTCCAAACTCTAGCCCGCAATGCCTTTGCCCCTCGAATCAGCCTCAACTCGCGTCAAATCTATCCAAAATTAGAATCACGACGTCAAAATATGCTAAGGGAACGAAGCCCATGCAAAAATAATCAATTTACAATATAAATCCCGAATTAATCAAAAGCCGACCCCCGGGCCCACATCTCGGAAATCGATAAAATTTACATCAATAGATTCCTTAGTTCCCCACGAGTTTATACATATCAAAAGTCCCAAAATCCGATCACAAATGGCCCCTCAAATCCTCAAGTCAAGGTCTCCAATACCAAGCCCTAGTTTCCCAAATTTTAACCCTTATTTTCCATAATTACAGCTCTAATTTATGAAATAATACCATATAAACGAGTTTTAGGTTCAACAATCTTACCTTCAGATGTTATCACTTGAATCCCTCTTCAAAATCCCCCAAAGAGCTCAAAAACCGACTTGAAATGATGAAGAAGAACTCAAAAATCGTGAAGGAATTCTTTTATACTTTCTGGCCCAGGCTTTTCGCACCTGCGACCCTTTTACCGCTTCTGCGGTCTTGATCACCGCACCTGCGATTTCCACTTAAATGCCCAAAAATCGCATCTGCGATCAAATAACCGCACCTGCGCCATCGCAAGTGCGCTCAGCACACCACATTTGCGGTTCCTGCCTTTCTAGGCTCTATATGCTTCTGCGACTGGTCCTCCGCATCTGCGGGGGTCGCTCCTGCGGCCTCCCAACCGCAGATGCGGTTATAACAACAATCCAAAAACTTCAGTTGCCACTTCCAAATTCTAAACTTTCTGCCAACCATCCGAAATCACCCCGAGGCCCCCAGGACCTCAACCAAAAGCGTCAACAAGTCCTATCTACTATCCAAACTTATGCCAATCTTCAAAACACCCCAAACAACATCGAATCATCCAAAACACATCGCATTCAAGTCTAAGGTTCCAAAATTTTTTGAATTACACTTTTGATCAAAAAGTCTACCAAATCACGTCCGAATGACCTGAAATTTTGCACACACATCCCAAATGACACAACGGACCTACTGCAACTCCCGGAATTCCATTCCTTCCCCTATATAAAAATCTCATCTATCAACCAGAAAACGCCAAAATTCTAATTTCGCCAATTCAAGCCTAAATCTACTCCGGACCTCAAAAACACATTTCGATCACGCTCCTAAGTCCCAAATCACCTCCCGAAGCTATCCGGACCATCGTAACTCCCATCCGAGCCCTTTTACACATAAGTCAACATCCGGTTGACTTTTCCAACTTAAGCTTCCTCCAAAAAGACTAAGTGTCTCAAACCTTACCAAAACCTTTCCGAACACGAGCCAACCAACCCGATCACACAAAATATAGCTAAACAAGGCAATAAAAAGCAGAAATGGGAGAAACAGAGCGGTAACTCATGAAACGACCAGTCGGGTCGTTATAAATAAATCCCTACTTTCCAATTATATTTAATATGAGATTTCATAAGTTTTTAAACATCTTCTGATATTCTATTAATAATACGTTATTCCATAAATATTAAAATTTGAAATTATGTGGTGTCTATCAAATTATTTTTCAACTATTATATTTTCCTCCTATCACCAATACAATTCACAAGTCAAGTTAATTCTTAAATCCTATGTATAATTAAAAATCATCACAAATATAGAATGGATAAGGATCAAATTTTATATTATACTATTCGAAATTGTGCAACTTTACCTTTGGTTTAAATTTTGGTCCAACGTAACCCTCACGTTTGGAAAAAGTCTCAATTAGATCTGTAGCAACCCCTTTGGAGGGTGCTACTTACGAAACAAATCTAATTTACTACTTACAATATTTAGAAAATATTAATTAAAAAAAATATTCAGAATAATTTAGTAGCGGAAATAGGCCCCTGCGATAAGGTTCAAAGTGCAATATTTTGATTTTTGAAAATACACTTCATATTTTTTTAAATGAAATACAATGTCAAAATATCAACATAAGGTGATATAACCCTTCTTAAATAATGAACACGTTAAAGCAACTTCCTAACAAAATTATACTTTCATTCAACATCACTACACGACTGTATTGTACATAAATTTCAAATTATTGGGTATAAAAAGGAAAACTAGTTTTCTTCTTTGTACATATTTACAAGACAAAGTGTTTTAGCATATTACAATATTTGAGTTATTAACACACCCTAAAATAGCAAAACAAGTTACCAAATTCAAGTTACAAGATTTTGGTCTTAATATCCAACAAGCCTCCAAAATAACATACATAAGTGTGACATATAGATCATCTACAAGTCCCAAAACTACGTAAAACCTAGGTCCATATGCAAATGTGATCTCCATAAGTGCTCCCAAAAAGACTACTTCATAAGGCCATCTTCAAATCTCATCTCGTATATTACCTACGATAGAAAACAATTATCACTAAGCATAAAACTTAGGCGTATAAACTTTGGGCTTGGAGCCATTAGATTCTCCAATTCTCCTTTTCAGTCATATATAGCTCAAATTTAACTTAATTTAAAACAAGTGAACAAATATATCAAAAGTATCAGATATCAAACCTTGAAGTGTTTCCAAATATCAATAACAATGTTCAAGTGTCGAAAAAGCGTCTATCAATCTAAGAGAGTTTGCCAAATATTTATTTTTTGCCCAATATGTACGTCATGCCATCACACTAAGCATAATCAGATATCAAGATGGACCGAAGTCCCAAATCAATGTCACAACCCAAACCGATGGGCCACAATGGGCACTCGGTACCTTACTAAACTGAGTGCCTACGTAACGTATCTTTCGTATCATACTATCATAAGTAAATGAGCCAGAGAGGTTGTCGTGAGATAAGTACAATAAAACATGGAGAAATACTCATCATTGGACGATCCAACATATAATCCAAACTTATACATATGACGTATATGCCTATAAGTCCGACATGATCCTTTATATACTCAAAACATAGGCTGGTCATACAAGTATCTGTATACATGATATTTGTCTACAAGCCTCTAAGAATACGTAATATCATAAAGGTCGGGACAGAGTCCCGCGATACCAAACAATACACGTCTAAATCATACTAACCAAACAAGCATTCCGAAGCAAATGGAACACATCAACATTTTCCGTTGACCTGATTGCCTACTTGGAGGGCTCTCGACCTGTCTATCGGGACCTACGGGCACGAAACGCAGCGTCCCCAGGTAAAAGGGACGTCAGTACGAATAATGTACCGAGTATGTAAAGCACATAAATAAGTACATAATAGACATGGAAGAAATATAGAGTAAATGACCCAACCTCTAAGTTCGAATAACTCTGTAAATCATGAAATAATTATAGTATCATGCATATGCGTATGAATGTCATGTCGTGCATAGGTACATATTTCATAACATCATCAGCCTCTGAGGGCATCCCATCATATCATCTCGGCCACTGTGGGCAAATCGTCAACATATACCAGCTGATCAGGTGGTGGTGCGTATGTAACGCCATAACTTTTTCCCATATCCCATATACATATAATATACGCGTATATAACGCCATCTGGTCATGGGTCAATGTACATGTATAAATACATGAAATGCATAAGAATTACATTAATAAATATGAGTCAATGTGAATGTATAAATGTGTTAAATGCATCTGAAATACGTTAATAAAATTTTCTCGGAATGCCATAAAAATTAATATACCTTTCAGACAAAACTTTATCAAATACATATTTTTCTGGGACCCATGAACAAAAGATATAATAATAATTCACATGGAAAATCAGGAATATAGACACCCTAATATTTCTATGAATAGAGTCATTTATGTAAGTTGTGCATTTTCTCATTTTGTTCATGTCGTATAGATCATACCAAAAGAAAGAAGGAATAGCCTTAACATATCAGAAGTAGATAAATCTGTGTGATATTCTCCAAAGTGCACCTCTTGTGATTACTGCCTTCAAATTGCCAAAACCAATTTTCTCTTAGTTCTATTAATTTCTTCTACTCGTTGATTTTCAAACCAGCCAAAGAAATCTTTTATTTTCCACAAGAATCTCCCAAGTATTTAACATATCCTTGAAGAAAGTTTAAGTGGCAACCTTCTGTCCTTTTTCATTGCCATCAGATGCAAAAAATCCCTCCTTTTGTATATATTTCTTATCTTAAGATACCAAATACCAAAGCATGTCTTACGTGTAAACACAGTATTACCTTGTCCTATGACTCCTTTTGTTTAACTTGCCACTTTGGCTTGGCTTATGCCATCTTGCACATTTAATTAAGAGTTACTTAGTGGCTCTTATATGGCTGCCACATAAGTGGGGGTCAAATCTTATCCAGTAATTATCCACTCAATCCTTTAATTAATTTATTAATTTTTCATTAATTAATAATTATCCAATTACCCACATACTTAAGAATTATCTCAAATTATTTAAAATACTACTCACTTTTAACATACCTTACTAGCATGGCCATGTGGTACCTTGTATGGTACTAGTCCATAAATATCATATATTTTAGCTCGGGCTGTATTTTATCCCAAAATGCCAAACTTGGACGAAAATTCATTTTCTTTGACTTGATTCCCCTCTCATCTTCACGAATTTACTCATCACTTGTGAAATAGCATAATCCTTATAATCTCCAAATAATCTTTTCTTTGGACTGATGTCAATTACCTTACGAAAAATTCAATGTACAATACTACAGGGTGTAACATCGTATTAATTTAATACTGTGAAGTGTAATATCATCATAATGTAATACTGCAAGGCGTAACATCATCGTAATGTAATACTGCAAAGGCGTAACATCATCGTAATATTATACTGTAGGACATAATATCATCGTAATATAATACTGCGGAACGTGATATCGACGTAATATTGCGGGGCGTAACATCATTCCCCCCCTTTGGAACATTCATCCTCGAATGTTGACTGATGCTCTTATTATTTTCATAACTTATAGCTCTTGTGAATACCTTAATACTCTCTTTGCCATTTAGGCAGTTGTTCTGTGAATAAATCCAAAGACTAGGACATTCCCCCCTTAAGGCCTATTTCCCACGTCATGACTTGTGATCGAATTCCTTTAAATCTCGTAACTGTTGCTACCTCCTATCATGTAGCCTCTACGATACTAACCTTGTCAGTGTGCCTATACGACTCTTTCCTCATTTTTCCTCCAGCTTTTAGCCAATCTCTAGGCCTTACTTTGTAAACATATACAAGGCTTAATAGGATGCCTCTTTAGGCATCTATAGGTATACTGAAGTTCTTCGCTCGGTACTTTGTTGAACTTACGAATATTGCTATACCTTATTTCATAGATTCATTTATCCATCCGTATGACTTTATTACATCTAGATGGGTCATATTATACCATGACTCTTACTTTGATTTATTGTTACTGAAGTCTACGACCAAACTCCAGGTTACTCTCATTGCTTATCCTATATTTATAAAGCTAAGTCTTTTAATGCTTCTTCATCACTGTTTATCTTAAGACTGATGACCTAATCCCATCTCGTACTTTGTAACTTTTATCCATCCATTATCGATTCACCTCAATGTTGATCTACAATCTTCCATTGATAACTTGAAACTTCTTATGTAATACATTGCCACTAGGGTTTATGTTGCATCGAGGAATATTTTAGGTGATTTTTCTGATCCACTTGGGGGCGATACTGTACTTCAATAATCATATTTTATAGCATTTCAATGTGATTCACCTTACATGGGTATTTTAGTTCTGTACAATTCATGAAATCCTTTTCAAATTATTATTTAATCGAAGGACCAAACGTCATCCTTTATCTACAACAATTACACCCTTATTCTATTACTAGGGAAACATTCCACCTCTTCTAAATGCCATTTGTCTTTGACTCCTTTGAGTTCATTCAGGCTATACTAAGCTTTGTATAACTTAGAGAAACTATCAGATCTTCTTGGTTTCATAGGCTTAATCCTGAGGACTTATCCATTTCGTCACCTTCTCACTCGCCGTTTCTTATCTTTACTCCTATATTCCTATAATCTTGTCGCTCTACCATACTTTAGCTTGCGACCCATACATATCCATTTATGCTACTCGTAGCCTTCCTTCAACTTCCTTGCACCATAGATTTCCTTGTGTTATTTTGGAACATCAAGCGAGACATTGCATCATCTCTAACTCTCCTTCACTCTCTTAGCTAGACCTATCGATATTTAAAATCCATAGGTTGGAAGATATGCCTCTGACAATGCCACTATCATACTTGGATACTGAATCCCAGTGCTTCTAACCTTCTATTTGCAGTATGGATTATTTGCAACCTTCTGCATTTGAGTATATCATACATTGTTCACATTTACCTTACTTACCTTAAAATCTCACATCACATCTTCTATCTTTTTCATGACCTAGCTTTAACACAGGTATAATTCACATCCACAACTTGAAGCTCTCTTATAATACTTGCACCTCTGATGCATACACAATTCGATGGAAGCTTCATACTGACTTCTGATGAGGCTGGTACTCTTTTAACTGGCTTTATCGTACAGCCGTTATAGAATATGGTTGTTGTACTATCTGTCTTGTAAATATGATATTAAGAGTGATCCTGCAATATTCTCAATCACTAGGTCTATAATTCTCTAGGTCCAATGATCAGACTCCTGATTTACTTCATTAATGTAACTCTTTATTTTCTTCTTCCTTCTGATCAATCTTTAGGCTTAAGCTATCTTCCAATTTGCGGCTCATGGTATTAGTTATTACTTTAGACTTTCATGGATGCTCTAGAATATCCATGATACCATCATTTAATATATACCAACTCCTATCTGAATATTTTTCAAGGATCACGATATCATTATATGCGAGACTGGATTCACTATGTTAGGGTTTACTATGTTTATCTTGCACGATCTGTTGATTTGTCTATATCCTCTCATCTCAACTATTAACTACTCATTGGCCCATTTTCATATCAATATTCCGCGTTATCTTTCTTGGGTTATTTCCTTTGCCTTAACTTACCTCACGTACTGGCTCCTTATCTATCAATAAAATCCCAGGCATGAATCCTTACTTCTTTTTCTTGAAGTTGTGCTTACATAATGTTCTGGAATCATAACATATCTGTAACATTTGAATAAGTGCAATCTCATCCCTTTCTTATTTTTATCACATTCTTCCTTTATCATTCTATAGTTACTAGATCAATTTAATTTTGGCTTAATGCCACCTCATTCCATATTCCCCCCCCCCCCTTTAGGGGAGTATTAAGAGTTGGAGCTATGACGACCTGCCTATAGATGTTTTTTCTCTTTATCTTTGGCGTCCTTTTACATCATCCATGGCCCTTACTCGCCTTACGGTGATTATTCTGTACCAAGGATAAAAAAATTCCTTACTCGCGATGGTGACACTCGTAGCTGGCACATATAGTCCTTTAACTTTAACTTTGCTCACATTGTTTGCTTTAGGGAAGCATCTTCCTGAATGACTATTCTCTGAATTCATCATGGGTCTTCTTCTGTTGTCCATTCTATTATCGCCGGAACGCGATCTGAAATTCTCATGATGCTGAATATTATCAAATCACTCAGTCCTTAATTCATATTTAATTTATCTTGTTCACCAGTCCATTTTTATTTCTATTACTCTGGGGTCTAACTTTTCCTTCTGTTAATCACGTTAGAGTTGCGAACTTATTTTTCGAAATGAGGATGTGACTGTATGGCCTATACTCTTTTGTTGGCTTAAGGCCCATCACCTTTCATCTCTTCTTCATTTGACTATAGATTCTATAACACTCTACCATTGTCATCCATGTATCACATCTCACTCATAATACTTTGTTATACCTCTTTGTACTTCCCTTCTAATATTTCTATGTATCACTTTATTCTGAAAATTTTAACAAGACATTCTTTTGCTTTTACCTCCCCTTGCTCCATCTACTGGCTTTTTGGCTGCCTAACATTCTCTATCTACTAGGGACGGGAGCCATACTAAGGTAATATTTATCCCTTCAAGGCTTCCAGTTCCTATCTTTGTAATGCTCATATCTAGCTGTACTATTTTAGAGTGCAACATCTGGGTATCTCACGAGGAGATGTATTAGCACATTTGCAATATCCTTCGGAAATGTCAACTGACACAAACAATCCATCCATTATTTTGGGTTACTCTAACCCCAGTCGGATCTTATTATCCGTCCTTTTCTTATACTACTTCTGTTAGCTCCCATAAGGCATACCATAAATCGGTGTGGCTAATTGTACATACCTCTGTTACTGTTCAGCGTAACTCACAATGCTTGTATTTTACTGCCAGAACTATAATACTGATAATCTTCATTAACTGGGTGCCCCGTACCCTTCTTCACCTTACTTATTTTACTTGCTGAAACTTGTGTATCCCTCCTTATTCATTTTTACCGTAAGAATGGATAGGAATTCTTGCCTTAGGGATCCTTATCAAGAAGCTTACACGTCTTAGTATACACATGATTTGCTAAATACCTCATATTTATCCATCATAATCATGATGCAAAAAAAAATCGAGTTCCTTTGACTCAACTCTTCCACAGCTATATCTCTTATCAACCGTCTTTCTGGACGTAGGCATCATCATATTATGAATAAGATAAAGTTTAAGAAATTGAGTTCTTACAACTGAGCTCTATCATACGATCTATAGTAAGAAGAAAGAGTGACAGTCCTAAATTTCCTATAGCCTCATGCTTATAAGTTGGTGCACAACACACCCATAAACAAGACTTTACTAGACACGGCTTGTAGACTCCCTAAGACAAAACTGCTCTGATACCACTTTTGTCACGACCCAAACCGATGGGCTGCAACGGGCACCCGGTAACTTACTCAACCGAGTACCTACGTAACGTATCTTTCGTATCATATTATTATAAGTAAATGAGCCAAAGAGGTTGTCGTGAGATAAATACAATAAAACATGGAGAAATACTCATCATTGGACGATCCAACATGTAATATAAACTTATACATATGACGTACGTGCCTATAAGACCGGCATGATCCTTTATATACTCAAAATATAGGCCGACAAGGCCATACAAGTATCCGTATATATGACATCTGTCTACAAGCCTCTAAGAATAGGTAATATCATAAAGGTCGGGACAGATTCCCGCCATACCAAACAATACACGTTTAAATCATACTAACAAAACAAGCAACTCCGAAGCAAATGGAGCGCACCAACGTCTTTCGCTGAGCTGATAGCCTACTTGAAGGGCTCTCGACCTGTCTATTGGGACCTGCGGGCCTGAAATGCAGTGTCCCTAAGCAAAAGGGACGTCATTACGAATAATGTACCAAGTATGTAAGACACATAAATAAGTACATAACAGATATGGAAGAAATATAGAGTAAATGACTCAACCTCTAAGTTCGGATAACTCTGTAAATCATGAAATAATTATAGTATCATGCATATGCGTATGAATGTCATGTCGTGCATAGGTACATGTTTCATAACATCATCAGGTCTCTCAGGGCATCCCATCATATTAATTCGGCCACTGTAGGCAAAATCATCAACGTATACTAGCTAATCAAGTGGTGATGCATATATAACGCCATAACCTTTCCTATATAAATATATATACGCGTATATAATGCCATTTGGTCATGGGTCAATGTGTATGTATAAATGCGTGAAATACATATGAAATACATTAATAAAATCTTCTCGGAATGCCATAAAAATCAATATACCTTTCAGATACACTTTATCAAATACGTATTTTTCTGAGACCCATGAACAGAAGATATAATAATAATTCACATGGGGAATCAGAAATATAGACATCCCTAGTATTTCTATGAATATTGTCATTTATGGAAGTTGTGCATTTTCTCATTTCGTTCATGTCGTTTAGATTATGCCAAAAGAAAAAAGGGATAGCCTTAACATACCTGGAGTAGAAAAATCTGTATGATATTCTCCAAAATGCACCTCTTGTGATTACTGCCTTCAAATTGCCAAAACCAATTTCCTCTTAGTTCTATTAATTTCTTCTACTCGTTGATTTTCAAACCAGCCAAAGAAATCCTTTATTTTCCACAAGAATCTCCCAAGTATTTAACATATCCTTGAAGAAAGTTTAAGTGGCAACCTTCTGTCCTTTTTCGTTGCCATCAAATGCAAAAATTCCTCCTTTTGTATATATTTCTTATCTTAAGATACCAAAGACCAAAACATGTCTTATGTGTAAACAAGGTATTACCTTGTCCTGTGACTCCATTTGTTTAACTTGCCACTTTGGCTTGGTTTATGCCATCTTGCACATTTAATTAAGAGTCACTTAGTGGCTCTTATATGGTTGCCACATAAGTGGGGGTTAAATTTTATCCAGTAATTATCCACTCAATTATTTAATTAATTTGTTAATCCCCCATTAACCAATAATTATTCAATTACTCACATAGTTAAGAATTATCTTAAATTATTTAAAATATTACTCACTTACACATCTTATACACCTTATTATCATGGCCATGCGGTACCTTGTATGGTACTAGTCCATAAATACCGGGTATTTTAACTCAGGCCGTATATTATCCCAAAATGTCAAACTTGGACGAAAATTCATTTTCTTTGACTTGCTTCCCCTCTCATCTTCACGAATTTACTCATCACTTTTGAAATAGCATAATCCTTATAATCTCCAAATATTCTTTTCCTTGGAATGATGTCAATTACCTTACGATAAATTCAACGTACAATAATACAGGGTGCAACATCGTAGTAATTTAATACTGTGAACCGTAACATCATCGTAATGTAATACTGCAAGGTGTAACATCATCATAATATAATACTGCAAGGCGTAACATCATCGTAATGTAATACTGCAAGGCGTAACATCATTGTAATGTAATATTGTAGGATGTAATATCATCGTAATATAATAATGCGGGATGTAATATCGACGCAATATTGCGGAGCATAACAATAAAGTAAGGTCAAAACCCAATAGTCAAGAGAATCAAGAACCATATTGAAAATAGCTTCCTAGTTCGTACTTAACACGAACAAGTTCCATAATTTAAGACGAACTACAATTTCAAAGTTAATACGGAAAAAATTAAATTAAGAGGCATGCGAAAATGAGTGACAAAATCATTGTCACAAGAAGGACAAGGTCCCAACAAGAATGCAAAATGATCAAACAATTCGTGCAAATGAGCGATTTAGCGAACATCTTACAATACTTGATATAATACGAATATAACAATATAAATTAAATACAAGAAAAATAAAATATTAATTTATTTCAAAATATTCCGGCAAATAAAATGAGTATAGACTTTATACACAAACCTTGGTGTTTTACCACAAAACAGTTCAACCACAACTTGAGAACGTTTGAATCGTCTATGCCATAGACAAACCAAATCCGTCCACTTCCTGAAACACTTACCCTTAAATACATAATCATATATCTATATAAGTTTAGTGACTTAACATGTCAAACTAAACATGATATTGGTGAAAATTACCCAAAATTTTTAAAATAGAAATTCTGGACAGTATCATTGTCTTGTGTTATGACTCAGTTTTGAAGATTAAAAAGGACAAACTAGATTGTATGGTCTCCATTACAGCTGTAGATATATGTCTTAGAATTTTAGAACATCTTGAATAACTCCCATATCAGTTTTGTACAATAAGTTATGCTCAAAATACTAATAGTAAGGCATGGAGTATTTTTAAAACTGAAATTCTAGGCAGTACCTTCCCTTTACTGTATGATCCCATTTCGGGTAAATACAGGCAAAACTAGATTTTGGTTCCTGCATAAGAGTTATAGATCTATGAAATAGATTTTTAGAATGTCTTGGATCACTTAAAACGGAGCTCTATACAAAAAGATATAAAGTAAAAACTAATAGCTGTCTACTATAAAAACGAGTTTAGTAACTTACTACAAAAGAGAGGAGCAACTTGAGCTTCACCAAGAACGAGTTTTGCTGGTTGGTTTAGTGAAAATTTATGATAGTTTTCATGAAGTTTTTCAGGTGATAAGAAGGAGAGAGTGTAGGGGTTTCCTTTGTCTTGAAAGAATGAAATATGAGAGGAGGTTATGGAGAAGCAAGTCAACCAAAGTTGTGTTGTGCGGACTCTCTAAAATATAGCTGCACCCTTGTCGAATCCTTCAAAAATGCACTACTTTTGGAGGATTCGACATGTATCCGGCCACATTTTCGGAGAATCCAAGTAACATAGAAGCAAAGTAATAACTAAACTTTGGATAAATATGAAAAATGTGGCTGCCCAACCTACTAAATATCTTTAGATAAATACAAAAGGGTGGCAGCCCAAAACCTTAATTATATAATTTATTTAATAAAAATTCATCAAAATAATACTAAGTGTTACACATTGCAACACCAAGGAACTTCTTTGTCAATATTAATACAACCTAAGTAAGGAATTTTCATATATTGTCAATTTCACGTTTAGGAAGTGTGAAGTAAAATATATCCTCATTATAAAGATGCTCAATCGAGAATGTAAATATTAGTAAAAAATTTGGGGTATTACAACTCTCTCCCCCTTAAATAAATTACATCCCGAAATTTACCCTGTACTGGTCATGCAACAAATGTGGATATTAATCTCGCATATCCTCTTCTCGCTCCTAGGTCGCTTCTTCATTAGAATGATTTTTCCAAAGAACTTTCACTAAGGGATGGTCTTGTTTCTAAGCTCTTTTAACCACGCGCTAAGATTTGGATTGGTTCTTCTCCATATCTCAAATCAGGATTGACCTCAATAGATTCAATAGGAAGAACATGAGATGGATCTGAGTTGTATCTTCTAAGCATAAAAATATGGAAGATGTTGTGGATCTTGTCAAACTCTGGTGGAAGAGCTAGTTTATAAGCAACTGGGCCAACTCTCTAAAGCACTTCATAAGGTCCAATAAACCGTGGACTAAGTTCAACCTTTTGGCCACATCTCATAATCTTCTTCCTTGGAGAAAACTTTAAAAATACCTTATCACCCGCTTTATACTCTATTTAACACCTCTTAAGATCAGCATTAGACTTTTGTCTGTCTGAGGCAATTTTTAAGTGATCCTTGATGATTTTTACCTTATCTTCATTTTGTTACACAATCTCAGGACCACCAATTTTCTTTCACCAACCTCGTTCCAACAAAGAGGCGTTCTGCATTTTCTCCCGTATAAAGCTTCATAAAGAGGCATGCCTATACTTGATTGGTAGCTATTATTGTAAGCAAATTCTATCAGGGCTAAGTGTTTGTCCCAACTACCCTCAAACTCAATAATGCAGGCTCAAAGCATATCCTCCAAAATTTGTATTAGCCTCTTAGACTGACCATCTGTTTGTGGATGGAAAGCGGTACTAAATTCAACCTGGAACTCAAAGCTTCTTACAAGCTAGACCAAAATCTGGATGTAAACCTTGGATCTCTATCAGACACAATAGAAACCGAGATTCCGTATAGCCTCACAATCTCATTAATGTATAATTCTGTCAAACATTCCATTTAGTATTCCATTGTAATTGCCAAGAAATGAGAACTCTTAGTTAGTTTATCTACAATGACCCAAATTGCATCATGATTCCTTTGAGTGTGTGGAATTCCAGAAACAAGTTCCATCGTTATCCTTTCCCATTTCCACTCAGGTATTGATAAGGGTTGCAGTAGACCAGCTGGGACTTGATGTTTAGCTTTTGTTTGTTGACATACCAAGCATTTAGAAATGAAATCTTCAATGTCTTTCTTCATACCAGTATATTTTAGTAACTCCAGTATGCATTGCATAAGGTGAACTATGTGCTTCAATCAAGGTTTGCTTCCTCAATTCATCATCATTAGGAACATACAATCTATTTTTATAAAATAAGATATCATCTTTATTCAATGTAAAGTCTGATTCTCTTCCATTTTAGACTTCTTCAACTCGCTTCACAAGTTTCTCATCTAACTTCTGCGCTTCTTGGACATGCTCAAGTAAGACTGGCTTGACTTGCAAATTAGTAATGATAGAACCGTTATAATTAAATGAAATACAAGCATTCATGGCTCTTAATTCAAGAAGCAAAGGCAAAGGACTTAAAGTTAAACTTGCAAGGGAATTGTGACTCAACGTATCTGCAACCACATTGGTTTTACCAGGATGATAATCAATCATGCAATCATAATCTTTGATGAGTTCAAGCCATCTATGTTGTCTCTAGTTTAACTCTTTTTGTGTACCCAAGTACTTCAAACCCTTGTGATCAGTCTCCTCATACAGGTAATGCCACAAACTTTTTAAGGCAAAAATAATGGCAAAAAGTTCAAGATCATGAGTGGGATAATTCAACTCATGCAATTTCAACTTTCGAGAGGCATAAGCAATTACTTTACCTTCTTGCATCAAAACACAACCCAAGCCATGGTGAGATGTATCACTGTATATCACATAATCTTTCCCTTCAGCTGGCAAAGAAAGTATTGGAGCTTGTGTCAACAAGGATTTGAGATTTTCAAAGCTCTCTTGACACTTGTCATCCCACACAAATTTGGCGTCTTTCCCCAAAAGTTTGGTCAAAGGAGAAGTTATAATAGAGAAGCCCTTCACGAACCTCCTATAGTATCCTGCTAAACCCAAGAAACTTCTCTTATCTCATTTGGAGTTTTAGGGGGTTTCCAATCAATAATAGCTTGAATCTTACTAGGATCAACCTTCACACCTTTAGCTGATACAATATGCTCCAAAAAAGCCACTTCACTTAGCCAAAATTCACATTTGAAAAGCTTCGCGTAGAGGCCTCTCTTTCAAAATTTGCATGACAATATAGAGATGCTTATCATGATCTTCTCCATTCTTGGAATAGACTAATATGTCATCGATAAACACCACCACAAATTGATCAAGATAAGGCTTGACTACACAGTTCATTAGATCCATAAATGCAGCAGGAGCATTTGTCAAACCAAATGGCATTACCAAAAATTCATAATGGCCATACCTGATTTTAAAAGCAGTTTTAGGAACATCTTTCTCTCTCACGTGCAACTGATAATATCCAGACCTTAAGTTAATTTTTGAGAACAAGCTGGAACCCTTCACTTGGTCAAACAAGTCGTCGATTCTAGGAAGTGGTTATTTGTTTTTGTGACGACCCGAAGGATCATCACCGTAGTTCTTCCTTGTTCTGCGCTTTCGAGGCCTTGAAAACCTCGCTTTTAGTTGCCTCGATTGGCTTGCACAATTCGGGTGCATAGCCGGAAAGTTTTGATGTTAGAATATGTGGATTATGTGATATATTTGATGAATTTTGGTATTAATATGCATAATATTGACTTCGGTCAATATTTTGGATAAACGGACCCGGACCTGTGATTCGACGGTCCCGGAGGGTCCATAGAAAAATATGGGACTTGGGCGTGTGCCCGAAATCAAATTCTGAGGTCCCAAGCCCGAGAAATAAATTTTTGAAAGAAATTATTTTTCTGAAATTTGATATGAAATTTGAAATGAAAAGGAGTTAGAAAATATAGGTATCAGGCTCGTATTTTGGTTCCGACGCCCGGTACAAGTCTTAAATATGTGTTAAGCACTATCTGTAAAGTTTGGCTAAAAAACGGACGTCATATGACGTGTTTCGGACTAAAAATGGAGAATTTGAGTTATGAAAGTTGAAGAAAGAAAATCATGTGTTTGAGGCTTGATCCTATGTATACGATGTTATTTTGGCAATTTGATTGCACGAGTAAGTCCGTAAGATGTTTTTAAGGTTGTGTGCATGTTTGGTTTGGAGCCCCGAGGGCTCGGGTGAGTTTTGAATGGGGCCCGGGAGGTCTTGGACTTAAGAAAATGCAGGTTCAGGTGTTGCAGACACCAGCGCGGCTGCGGTCATTTCCGCGCGGTCCGCACTGGAGCCGCACGACCGCGATGCCTTTTTGTGCGGTCCGCGTGGCTGAGTCTGAGGGCTAGGGTTTCGGGTCAACCAGCGTGGCCGCGCACCAAAACAGTGCGGTCCGCGCTGGAAGGGTTCAGAGAAGCCCCAATTTTCTCCCACTCGGCGGGGCCGCAACACATTTTTGTGCGGTCCGCGCCAGGTCCTCAGAAAGGTATACAAGTTCGGAAAATCTCAGTCATTTTTCACTTTTCAAAAACCCAAAGCCTAAGAGGCGATTTTCCAAACAACTTTTTTTCTCCAAAACAATTGGTAAGTGATTTCTAACTTAATTTCTTTATTCCTTAACATCTTTTAACATAATTTCAATTTCAAATCAAAGATTTTCATGGGGAAAATTGGGTGTTTTGGGTAGAACCTAAGTTTTCTACAAATTGAGAAGTTGGACCTCAATTTGGGGTCCGATTTAAAAACAAATCATATATTGGGATTCATGGAGGAATGGGTAACCGGGTTTTGGACCGAACCTCGAGTTTCGACCATGTGGGTCCGGGGGTATTTTTGACCTTTTTGGAAAAAACCTTGAAAAATCTATTTTCATGCATTGGGGATGATTCATTTAGTAATTATTAATGTGATTAAGTAACTTATGACTAGATTCGAGCGGATTGGTGGTGGAATCAAGAGGTAAAGCTATACTAGAAGCGTGAGTTGAGTTTGGAGCATTCGAGGTAAGTGCTTTTCTAACTTGGGCTTGAGGGAATAGGATTAGGATGATATTTGCTACTTGCTAATGTGGAGTACGGTGTATAGGCATGGTGACGGTTATCTATGCACCGGAGTCTAGCATGACCGTGAGTCTTGATTGCTTTTAATTCGAATAATGTGACACAAGCTCCTTGTTTATTTGATAAGTTTCATATAATGTGAATGGTTGAGGAAGAATGATTTAAAAGGAGAATGTGTTGTGAATACTCCCTTGTCGGGATGTGTAGACTGATATATATATATTCTCCTTTGTCGGGATATTTTGGGTTGTTAGCTGTACCCTTGTCGGGTTAAATGTATTGAGTTGTTATTCTCCCCTGAAGGGGTCTACTATATGAAGTCAGATATTATATATGATATTATGGGATCGTGTGGCACGCCGTCCACTTGGTTATTGGCCACCGTTGCCGGTGACATATTGTACACTGTGATAAAGATGAAATGGGAACGGGTGGTACACCTACCACGCGGTATATGGTATTATGGGATCGTGTGGCACACCGTCCACCTATATATGATATTATGGGATCATGTGGCACGCTGTCCACTATATATATATATATATATATATATCATGGAAACTGGAGTTTCTTCTGTTTATTTCCGATATTTCAATTTTATCTGTTACTCCCCGATAGCATGTCCCCTCCCAGTTTTACTTTGTATTATCTTGTTATTGTTTTCTTGCACTTGTTGTATATATCTGTACAGGTTAATTGTGGTAGGTACTGTCTAGCCTCGTCACTACTTCGCCGGGGTTAGGCCAGGCACTTACCAGCACATGGGGTCGGTTGTGCTGATGCTACACTCTATGCATTTTAGTGCACAAATCAGGGAGCAGCTTACGGACCACAGTAGGAAGGCTTCTGGGAACTATCTTCAGTCCAGGAACTCTCGAGGTAGAGTGGCTGGCGTTCGCAGGCCGAAGTCCCTTTCCATGTTTTTCGTTTGTTCATCTTGTATCAGACAAACATGATGTATTTCCTTTTAGACATTGTTTGTAGTATTCTGTAGTAGCCCGTGAGCTAGTGACACCAGACCTTGGGTAGTGATGTGTATTAAACTTCCGCACTTTTGGTTTTCAGTTGCTTTAGATTTAAAGTCTTCCGCTTAAATTTTGTCTCGTTTATTATATTGTTTGAAAGAAAGCAGGAAATGTGTTTTAAATATTTGGCTTGCCTAGCTCCGATAGTAGGCGCCATCACGACACCCGATGGTGGGAAATCCGGGTCGTGACAAGTTGGTATCAGAGCACTAGGTTACTTAGGTCTCACAACTCATGGACAAGCTCAGTAGAGTCTGAGGGATCGGTACGGAGACGTCTGTATTTATCCCGCAGAGGCTACTGAGTTAGGAAAACTTCACCTTGTTCATTCTTGTCGTGCGATTCTGTTTCTCAAGTACTGATTGTCTTTCCACTCTGTTCTTTCGCAGATGGCGAGGACACGTGCTTCCTCTTCTACCGCGCAACAGCCTGAGCCCCCAACAGCAACCCCTATTAGGGGCAGAGGGAGAGGCCGAGGCCGGGGCAGAGCTCAGCCCCGAGCAGCCAGAGGCCGAGGCCGGGGCAGAACTCAGCCCCGAGCAGCATTTCCAGCAACGGAGCCTCAGGTCGATTTTGAGGAGGAGGTTCCGGCCCCAGCTGTTCCAGTGGGCCCAACTCAGGTCCCAGAGGGTTTATAGCCACTCCAGTGCTTCAGGACGCTTTGGTCCGATTGGTAGGCTTTATGGAGGGCATTTCTAGAGCGGGTTTGCTTCCCGTAGCTCCAGCCACATCTCAGGCTGGGGGAGGAATTCAGACTCCCGATACTCGTACTCCAGAGCCGGTAGCTCCTCAGGCTCAGGTTCCAGCAGTTCAGCCAGCCGTGGCAGTTCAGCCAGCTGTGGCAGCCCAACCAGGTATTGCGGCTTAGTCCAGTGATGGTGCGGCTATGTCCACGGATGCATTGTGGAGGCTTGATCGTTTCACCAGGCTCTTCACTACCACATATAGTGGCACACCTTTAGAGGATGCCCAGAATTTCATATGCAGCTGTCATGAGGTTCTTCGGACTATGGGTATTTTAGAGACCAATGGGGTCGACTTCGCCACTTTTCGCCTAGCAGGATCTGCCAAGACTTGGTGGAGAGATTTCTCTTTAGCCAGGCCAGCAGGGTCGCCATCATTGACCTGGGGTCAATTTTCAGAGTTATTTTTGGGGAAGTTTCTCCCAGTTACTCAGCAGGATGCCCTTCGCAGGCAGTTTGAGCGTCTGCAGCAGGGTTTGATGTCAGCTACCCAGTATGAGACACAGTTTATTGATCATGCACGCCATGCCATTGTGATACTCCCCACCGAGAGAGAGAGGGTGCGGAGGTTTGTTGATGGGTTGGTTCAGCCGATCCGTGTTCAGATGGCCAGGAGTGCCGGGAGTGAGATTACATTTCAGGAGGCGACAGATGGTGCCCGCCGAATAGAGCTGGCACTTTCTCAGGGAGGTGGTTATGGGTCTGATAAGAGGCCCCGTCATTCTGGTAGATTCAGCGGTACCTTGTCTGGAGGTAGGGATTCTTATGGTAGAGGCCATCCTCCGAGGCCCTTTCAGTCGGCTCTCCAAACTTCTCATGGTTCACTAGTGAGTCGTGGTTCTCAGCCGCAGTATTCTGACCAGCAGCTCTTCAGTTCACCATCAGCACCTATCAGTGCACCACCACTTCGTTATTCTCAGCAGCCGAGGGCTTGTTATACTTGCGGCGATGTGAGTCACATTGCCAGATACTGCCCTCGAGCTTCCAGCAGCTCGCAGCAGCAGGGTCATCGCCCGATGATCCAGGTACCAGTTTCCCCACAGCCTGCCCAGCCAGCTAGAGGCGGGGGTAGAGGACATAAAGGTGGAGGTAGAGGTCTTATAGGTGGAGCTCAGACCGCTAGAGGTAGGGGTCAACCAGCAGCAGATCGTCCCAAGGATATGATTCAGGGAAGTGGGGCCTAGCCCCGTTGTTATGCTTTGCCAGCCAGGCCAGAGGCTGAGTCATTAGATGCTGTGATTACAGGTACTATTCTGGTCTGTGATAGGGATGCTTCTGTACTATTTGATCCCGGATCTACGTATTCATATGTGTCGTCCTATTTTGCACCCTATTTGGTTATGCCTAGTGACTCGTTGAGTATTCCTGTTTATGTGTCAACACCGGTGGGTGATTCTATTGTGATCGACCAAGTCATCATTCTTGTATCGTAGTGTTTGGGGGTCTTGAGACCCGTGTTGATTTGTTGCTTTTGGATATGGTCGACTTCGATGTTATATTGGGGATGGATTGGTTATCCCCGTACCATGCTATCTTGGATTGCCATGCCAAGACCGTGACCTTAGCCTTACCAGATTTACCCCGTTTAGAGTGAAGAGGGACTTCTGGTCATTGTACCCACAGTGTTATCTCGTATGTGAAAGCTCGGCGTATGGTCGAGAAGGGATGTTTGGCCTACTTGGCGTATGTTCGCGATTCTAGCATGGAGGCCCCTTCTATTGATTCTGTGCCCGTTGTTCGGGAGTTTCCTGAGGTTTTCCCTTCAGACTTGCCGGGTATGCCGCCCGATAGGGATATCGACTTTTGTATTGATTTGGTCCCAGGCACTCAACCCATTTCTATCCCGCCATATCGTATGGCCCCGCCGGAGTTGAAAGAGTTAAAGGAACAGCTGCAGGATTTGCTTGAGAAAGGTTTCATTAGACCCAGTGTTTCACCTTGGGGTGCGCCAGTGTTGTTTGTTAAGAAAAATGATGGTTCGATGAGAATGTGCATTGATTACCGGCAATTGAACAAGGTTAAAATTAAGAATAAGTACCCACTGCCGAGGATCGACGATTTATTCGACCAGCTTCAGGGTGAGAGGGTGTTTTCAAAGATAGATTTGAGATCTGGCTACCACCAAATGAGGATTAGGGCGTCTGATGTCCCGAAGACAGCATTTCGCACTCGGTATGGGCACTATGAGTTTTTGGTCATGTCATTTGGATTGACTAATGCCCCAGCAGCGTTCATGGAGTTGATGAACCGAGTGTTCGGACCTTATTTGGACTTGTTCATGATAGTCTTCATTGGCGATATTCTTATATACTCCCGCAATCAGGAGGAGCATGAGCAGTAACTCAGAGTGGTCCTTTAGACCCTAAAGGATAGTCAGTTGTATGCTAAGTTCTCAAAGTGCAAGTTTTGGTTGAGTTTGGTCGCATTCCTGGGTCATGTCGTATCATCAGCAGGTATTCAGGTAGACCCGAAGAAGATAGAGGCAATCAAGAACTGGCCTCGACCGACTTCAGCTACGGATATTCGGAGTTTCCTGGGGTTAGCAGGTTACTACCGTCGGTTCGTGGAGGGGTTTTCATCCATTGCAGCCCCTATGACCAGATTGACCCAGAAGGGTGTCCAGTTTAGGTGGTCGGACGAGTGTGAGGTGAGGTTTCAGAAGCTCAAGACGGCTCTGACTACGGCACCAGTATTGGTTTTGCCCACAGGTTCAGGGCCATATACGGTCTATTGTGATGCGTCTCGTATTGGGCTTGGTGCAGTGTTGATGCAGGAAGGCAAAGTCATTGCTTATGCTTCGAGGTAGTTGAAAATCCACGAGAAGAATTATCCGGTTCATGATCTCGAGTTGGCAGCCATTGTTCATTCCTTGAAGATCTGGAGGCATTACTTATATGGCGTGATGTGTGAGGTTTACACTGATCACAAGAGTCTTCAGTATCTGTTCAAGCAGAAAGAGTTGAATTTGAGGCAGAGGAGGTGGTTAGAGTTGCTAAAGGATTATGATGTTACTATCTTATACCACCCGGGGAAGGCCAATGTGGTGGCCGATGCATTGAGCAGGAAGTCCGCCAGGATAGGCAGTCTTGCTTATATTCCAGTTAGCCAGAGATCGCTTGCTTTGGATGTTCAGGCCTTGGCCAATCGTCTTGTGAGGTTGGACATTTCTGAGCCTAGTAGAGTGTTAGCCTGCACGGTTGCTCGTTCCTCACTATTAAAGCGTATCCGCGAGCGGCAGTATGAGGATCCTCATTTGTGTGTCTTGAGAGACACGGTGTAGCATGGAGGTTCCAAGAAAGTAACCTTAGATGATGATTGTGTATTGAGATTGTAGGGGCGAGTTTGTGTGCCCAATGTTGATGGGATTTGAGAGTTGATCTTAGCGGAGGCCCACAGTTCTCGGTATTCTATTCACTCGGGCACCGCGAAGATGTATCAGGATCTAAGGCAGCACTATTGGTGGCGTAAGATGAAGAAAGACATCGTTGCACGCGTGGCTCGGTGTTTGAATTATCAGTAGGTTAAGTACGAGCATCAAAGACTCGGTGGTCTATTTCAGAGGATTGCACTTCCGGAGTGGAAGTGGGAGAGGATTACGATGGATTTCATTACTGGACTCCCGATGACTCGGAAAAAGTTTGATGCAGTTTGGGTCATTGTTGATAGGCTGACCAAGTTAGCGCATTTTGTTCCTGTTGCAGCCACCTATTCGTCCGAAAGGTTAGCCGAGATTTATATCAGGGAGATTGTTCGCCTTCATGGGGTGCCGCTATCTATCATTTCGGATCGGGGTACGCAGTTTACCTCGCATTTCTGGAGAGCGGTTCAGCGAGAGTTGGGCACCGAGGTTGAGTTGAGTATATCATTTCATCCCCAGATGGACGGTCAGTCCGAGAGGACTATTCAGATTCTTGAGGACATGCTTCGAGCCTGTGTCATTGATTTTGGAGGTTCGTGGGACCAGTTTTTGCCTTTAGCAGAGTTCGCCTACAATAACAGCTACAAGTCCAGCATTCAGATGGCTCCGTATGAGGCATTGTATGGTAGGCGATGTCGGTCTCCAGTTGGATGGTTTGAGCCGGGAGAGGCTTGATTATTGGGTACGGATCTGGTTCAGGAAGCCTTGGATAAGGTCAGGATTATTCAGGATAGACTTCGTACAACTCAGTCCAGACAGAAGAGTTATGCAGACCGCAAGGTCAGAGATATTGCTTTCATGGTTGGTGAGCGGGTATTGCTCCGTGTATCGCCTATGAAGGGCGTGATGAGATTTGGGAAGAAGGACAAGCTCAGCCCTAGGTTCATCAGTCCATTTGAGATTCTTGATCGTGTGGGAGAGGTGGCTTATAGACTTGCCTTGCCACCTAGCTTGTCAGTTGTGCATCCTGTGTTTCATGTATCTATGCTCCGGAAGTATCGCGGAGATCCATCGCACATGTTAGATTTCAGCACTGTCCAATTGGACAAGGATCTGTCATATGAGGAGGAGCCGGTGGCTATCCTAGACCGGCAGGTTCGACAGTTGAGGTCGAAGAGTTTTCCTTCGGTGTGTGTTCAGTGGAGAGGTCAGCCTCCTGAGGCATCGACTTGGGAGTTCGAGTCCGATATGCGGAGCCCTTATCCTCATTTATTTCCTGACTCAGGTACTTCTTTCTTTTGTCCGTTCGAGGACAAACGGTTGTTTTAGAGGTGGAGAATGTGACGACCCGAAGGGTCATCACCATAGTTCTTCCTTGTTCCGTGCTTTCGAGGCCTTGAAAACCTTGCTTTTAGTTGCCTCGATAGGCGTGCATAGTTCGGGCGCGTAGCCGGAAAGTTTTGATGTTAGAATATGTGGATTATGTGAAACATTTGATGAATTTTGGTATTAATATGCATAATGTTGACTTCGGTCAACATTTTGGTAAACGGACCCGAACCTGTGATTCGACGGTCCCGGAGGGTCCGTAGAAAAATATGGGACTTGGGCGTGTGCCCGGAATCAAATTCTGAGGTCCCAAGCCCGAGAAATGAATTTTTGAAAGAAATTGTTTTTCTGAAATTTGATATGAAATTTGAAATGAAAAGGAGTTAGAAAATATAGGTATCAGGCTCGTATATTGGTTCCGACGCACAGTACAAGTCTTAAATATGTGTTAAGCACTATATGTAAAGTTTGGCTAAAAAATGGACGTCATATGACGTGTTTCGGACTAAAAATGGAGAATTTGAGTTATGAAAGTTGAAGAAAGAAAATCATGTGTTTGAGGCTTGATCCTATGTATACGAGGTTATTTTGTCGATTTGATCGCACGAGTAAGTCCGTAAGATGTTTTTAAGGTTGTGTGCATGTTTGGTTTGGAGCCCTGAGGGCTCGGGTGAGTTTTGAATGGGGCCCGGGAGGTCTTGGACTTAAGAAAATGCAGGTTCAGGTGTTGCAGACACCAGCGCGGCCGCGGTCATTTCCGCGTGGTCCGCGCTGGAGCCGCGTGGCCGCGATGCCTTTCTGTGCGGTCCGCGTCGCTGAGTCTGAGGGCTAGGGTTTCAGGTCAACCAGCGCGGCCACGCACCAAAACAGTGTGGTCCGCGCTGGAAGGGTTCAGAGAAGCCCCAATTTTTCTCCCACTTGGCGCTACCGCAACACATTTTTGTGAGGTCTGCGCCAGGTCCTCAGAAAGGTATACAAGTTCGGAAAATCTCAGTCATTTTTCACTTTTCAAAAACCCAAAACCTAAGAGGTGATTTTCCAAACAACCTTTTTTTCTCCAAAACGATTGGTAAGTGATTTCTAACTTAATTTCTTTATTCCTTAACATCGATTAACATAATTTCAACTTCAAATCAAAGATTTTCATGGGAAAAATTGGGTGTTTTGGGTAGAACCTAGGTTTTCTACAAATTGAGAAGTTGGACCTCAATTTGGGGTCCGATTTAAAAACAAATCATATATTGGGATTCATGGGGGAATGGGTAACCGGCTTTTGGACCGAACCTCGAGTTTCGACCACGTGGGTCCGGGGGTATTTTTGACCTTTTTGGGAAAAACCTTGAAAAATCTATTTTCATGCATTGGGGATGATTCATTTAGTAATTATTAATGTGATTAAGTAACTTATGACTAGATTCAAGCGGATTGGTGGTGGAATCATGAGGTAAAGCTATACTAAAAGCGTAAATTGAGTTTGGAGCATTCGAGGTAAGTGTTTGTTCTAACTTGGGCATGAGGGAATAGGATTAGGATGATATTTGCTACTTGCTAATGTGGAGTACGGTGTATAGGCATGGTGACGGTTATCTATGCACCGAAGTCTAGCATGATCGTGAGTCTTGATTGCTTTTAATTCGAATAATGTGACACAAGCTCCTTGTTTATTTTATAAGTTTCATATAATGTGAATGGTTGAGGAAGAGTGATTTAAAAGGAGAATGTGTTGTGAATACTCCCTTGCCGGGATGTGTAGACTGATATATATATATATATATTCTCCCTTGTCGGGATATTTTGGGTTGTTAGCTGTACCCTTGCCGGGTTAAAGGTATTGAGTTGTTATTCTCCCCTGAAGGGGTTTACTATATGAAGTCAGATATTATATATGATATTATGGGATCGTGTGGCACACCGTCCACTTATATATGTTATTATGGGATCGTGTGGCACGCCGTCAACTTGGTTATTGGCCTCCGTTGCCGGTGACATATTGTGCACTGTGATAAAGATGAAATGGGCACGAGTGATACGCCTACCACGTGGTATATGGAAATAGGGATCGTGTGGCACGCCGTCCACCTATATATGATATTATGGGATCGTGTGGCATGCCGTCCACTATATATATATATATATATATATATATATATATATATATATATATATATATATCATGGAAACTGGAGTTTCTTCTGTTTATTTCCGATATTTCAATTTTATCTGTTACTCCCCGATAGCATGTCCCCTCCTAGTTTTACTTTGTATTATCTTGTTATTGTTTTCTTGAACTTGTTGTATATATCTGTACAGGTTAATTGTGGTAGGTACTGTCTAGCCTCGTCACTACTTCATCGGGGTTAGGCCTGGCACTTACCGGCATATGGGGTCGGTTGTGTTGATGCTACACTCTGTGCATTTTTATGCACAGATCAGGGAGCAGCTTACGGACCACAGCAGTAGGGTTTCTTTGAACTATCTTCCGTCCAGGGACTCTCGAGGTAGCCTAGCTGGCGTTCGCAGGCCGAAGTCCCTTTCCATGTTTTTTGTTTGTTCATCTTGTATCAGACAAACATGATGTATTTCCTTTCAGACATTGTTTGTAGTATTCTGTAGTAGTCCGTGAGCTAGTGACACCAGACCTTGGGTAGTGATGTGTATTAAACTTCCGCACTTTTGGTTTTCAGTTGCTTTAGATTTAAAGTCTTCCGCTTAAATTTTGTCTCATTTATTATATTGTTTGAAAGAAAGCAGGAAAGGTGTTTTAAATATTTGGCTTGCCTAGCTCCGATAGTAGGCGCCATCACGACACCCGATGGTGGGAAATCCGGGTCGTGACAGTTTTTGATTGTTACCTCGTTCAGCTGTCGGTAATCACTACAAAGCTTAAGAGTTCCATCTTTATTTTTCACAAATAAAATAGGAGCTCCCCAAGGCGAAATACTGGGATAGATAAAACCTTTCTCAAGAAGTTCTTGCAATTGAGCCTTCAACTCTTTTAATTCAGCTGGGGACATTCTATAAGGAACGATAGAAATAGGAGTAGTTCCAGGGACAAGCTCTATAGGAAATTCAATCTCCCTGGAGGCAACCAAGGAAGATCATCAGGAAAGTCACACACAGTTGGTATGTCCTTAAGACTTGGACTCCCTAATCATGTATCAACTATATGAGCAACATAGGCATCATAACCTTGACAAATCATCTTCCTTGCCAAGATCGCAGAAATAATATTAGATGTCAATGATCTTTCTCCTTGAACTACTATGTGTGAATGTGCAGGGGTTCTAAAAGTCACTTGCTTCAACCTACAATCAACCAATGCATGGTGCCTATGGAGCCAATCGATACCAATAATAACATCATAGTCTTGGAAGGGCATTTCAAGCAAGTCTGCAGGGAAGACAAGATTTTGAATCATGAATAGACAATCTCAGTAAATCCTATTAACAACAGCCTAATGACCTAATGGACTCGTGACCAGCACATCAAAGTCAAATCTCATAGATTTAACAGTACCAGAAAATGCAAGTGATAAGCAAACATAAGAGTGTGAAGATCTATGATCAAATAATGTAACAACAGATATGCTAAATAAGTGAAATTTACCAACAACCATGTCCGAGCCATCTTAGTCATTCTTCTGTTTCATAGCATAGACTCGTGCAATATATCTCGACCCACTACCCTGATTAGCTCCAACTGAACCCACCGCTTGTATATTTTTAGGTCTTGCACTGCTATTAGCTTGAGAATGAGTAGTGATAGGCTTTTGAACTGAGACTTTTGTATGTGTAGAAGAAAGGGGATTAGGATTATGACAATCCTTCACTTTATGATCCGGACTTCCACCAATTAAAACAAGCACCAGAAGCTCTACTACATGCACTATAGTGATTCTTCCGGTATTGCGCATAAGTAGGTGTATAAGTTTTGCCTTGGCCATAACTTGGAGTACTGGAAGTAGAGATATTTGGCTTATTCTGCTTATGATATGATGACTTCTGTGCACTTACAATCTTGGAATAGTCAAACTTTCCCTTCCTCGATTGACCGCCATAATCTGAATTACCTTTTCTAAACCTATTTTCTCTCCTACTAGCTTCTTCCTTGTCAATCTTTTTCCAAGTAAAAGCAACAAAAATTAGCTTGGAAAAATCCTCAAGTTGCAAGATTGCCACAGATTTTTGAATGAAACCATTCAAACCTTCTTTAAATCTTCTACACTTGTCTCTTTCACTATAAATAATACCTCCAGCATAGCGAGAAAGACTGAGAAATTTTTGTTGATACTCTGCATAGACTTACTCCCTTGTCTTAAATTCAGAAACTCCTTTTTTCTTAGCATCACAATAGACATGTGGGACATATTTTGCATGAAATGCTTTCACAAAGCCATCCCAAGTCAGCACGAAATGCTTTTGCATTTGGCACACTTACCCACAATAATAGGCATCTTTTTGTAAAAGAGAGATAACATACTTAAATTTAGCAGAAATAATACACTCTAGTTGTTCAAAGACCTTCACCATGTGCTCAAGCCATTGTTCAGCTACCGTGGGATCAGTAGTGCCTTGAAATTCAACTCCACCCATTTTCCTCATCTTCTCAAAATTCATTTCACTAGGTTCTGGCATTGTCCCAGTGAGGTAACGAAAGAACTCATCCATCTGCTGAAATGGAGGAGTCATAACATGAGTACTATGACCCGTTGCTCTTGGATTATTACTCACTTCATTTTCGCTAACACAATGATGATAGGTTAGTGTTATGACCTGGATTTTCCACCCTCGGGAGTCGTGATGGTGCCTACACATAAAAGCTAGGCAAGCCGAGAGTTATAAATTTTATTACCCTTTTACTTAACCTTTTTTACATTTACGAATTAACAGGTGATCAACAGCAGAATGATCATAATAAACGGAAATGCAGAAGACGAAATCTAATAGTTTAACCAAATACTAGTACAGAATCCAACATACAACTCTGCCCAGAATTGGTGTCACAATGTCACGGACTACCTACGAATACTACAAACAGTGGTCTGAATGGAAAGTACAAATCTGTTTCTGAAATACATAAAAACAGAATGGAAATATAGAAGGGGACGCCAAGGCCTGCGAACGTCTACAAGACTACCTAGGGTCTCTGCTGGACCGAAGGCAGCAACCTTTCTATGGTCCAAATACTCCATAACTAGGATCTGCACATAGTGCAGAGTGTAGTATTAACACAACTGACCCCATGTGCTGGTAAGTGTCGAGCCTAACCTCGGCGAAGTAGTGACGAGGCAAGGACAAGACTACCAAATAAACCTATGCAGTTATATCATATACAACAAATAATAACAACAGAGACTAGCAGTTAAAGATAGGAAGGGGGAACCTGCTACGGGGGAGGGGGGTAACAAGTACTAACAGAATTTCAGTAGAAAAGTACAAAAACACCATAAATCAATTAATAGCAAGAAGAAGGAAAATAGTAACAAGTGCACGACATCACCTTCGTGCTTTTACTCTCGTCCTCACCATAAAATTAATAGATTCGGCATGACATCAACCTTCATGCTTTTACCTCACACAATCATGGCACGACATTATCTTTCGTGCATTATATCACTCATATCATGGCACGACATCACCCTTCGTGCTTTTACATTCACAATATTGGCACGACATCACCCTTCGTGTATTAACACTCACTCACAAATATCACGCATGGCATCACCCTTCGTGATTTCCACTCATCCTTACCCAAGCAACAATCACAAGCAATTCGGGCAAGGGAATCAATAAAAATCACAATAGAATCCTGGCAAGAGAACAATGGTATAACAATAATATCCCGGCAAGGGAAACAATATCATAAGCAATAACATCCCGGCAAGGGAAACAATATCATAAGTAATAACATCCCGGCAAGGGAAACAATATCATAACCCTCTCCTCATTTACACCATCACTTTACATCATAAATCTCAATTTGAGCCAATGTTCTACAATATTCAATTACCAAGAGTACTTCCATAAGCCTTGTTCCACATTGATAATCATCATATTAAGCATGGACAATACATAACAGAGTCACAACAATCATAGTATAAGACTCAGGGACATGCTTGACATCAACATATAGATACTCGTCACTACACCTATACGTCGTACTCAACAATTAACACATAGTAAATAAGACCACAACTCCTATTCCCTCAAGCTAAGGTTAGACCAAACACTTACCTCAATGTCGCGAACACAATTAAGCCTCAACTACCGCTTTACCTCTTGATTCCACCACCAACCTGCTTGTATCTAGTCACAATTTACTTAGCGATATCAATAAATGCTAAATGAATCAATTCTAATGCATGAAAATGTCACGACCCCAAATACCGGTTGTGATGGCGCTTATCACACTACTAGGCAAGCCAACTAATCAATTAACCATAACCCTTTTTCCTTTAACATTTAAGCCTTTTTTCTAACACAAGTCTTAAATACCAAATTTCATTATAAGCGTTAAAGCAACAAAAGATATGCGGAAAGTCAAAATAATAGGAAACTACACAGCCCTATCAATCTGGTGTCACGAGTCTAGAGCCTCTAATACAAGTCTGAATACCTACTACATCAATAGTTTAGAAAATGCGAAAAAATAACAAGATAGGAGGGAGAAAATAGGGCTGCGGATGCCATGCAGCTACCTCGAAATCTCTGGTAACGCTGAATTAACTGAAGTCCCTCACTCGGCCGCTCGGGCACCTAGATCTGCACACAAGGTGCAGGGAGTAACGTGAGTACGCCAACTCAGTAAGAAACTAAGGTAAATAAGGACTGAAAGCAGTGACAAGCAGTTCAAAAAGCGAATAACTGAATAATCAACAGAATAACGGATCAACTTTATAGTTTGAAACCAGTTTCGTAGTAAAATCAACATTTCCCAGTTTAATACAATTGAAATCAGATACTTAGTAATATATCCAACAGAGGCTTATTTAAAAGAAGAGTGAAATAAGTGAAAACATCACCATTGGGCCACTCGGGCAAGGAGAGTGAAATCAGTAAAAATATCACAACAGGGCCCCTCGGGCAAGGAATCACTCAGAATATGGCCCCTCGGGCAGCCTCTCAGTCACTCGTGACTCAACTCTCGTCACTCGGTACTCACTCTCAGCACTCGGCTCCTTAATATCTCATAATAACAGAAATCATAGTAACCGCTATGGCGTGCAGTCTGATCCGTAATTTATAGTCGACTACGCTCACTTGGGGTGTACAAACTCCAAAGGGGCTCCTACAACCCAAACGTCATATTGCTGCGGCGCGCAACCTGTTCCAATATATATATCGCTGCGGCGTGCAGCCCGATCCATATGAGTATCGCTGCGACGTGCTGCCCGATCCGTAATATATACATATAATATCCTCACTATTTGGTTCTCAACCTCTCTCAGTCCCTAACCTTACAGACTCTCGGGCATAACAATAAAACATAGGGAACTCGGCCCAAACAGTCCTCACAATTAGAAGTAGAGTGATAAAACCAGTTTTAAACTTTTAAAACTGGTAAAACATGACTGAGGATATGCTTTCAGCAAATAAAGTGAGGAAAAATAGTAAAATGCCTCTAAGGGTCTCAACAGGTCGGCACAAGGCCCCAAACATGGCATACAACCCAAAATATAGTATAAATAGCTAAAGTACGGAATATCATAAGGATCCAAATCAAATACGCGACTTAATAGTCGCTACGGGGCGGACCAAGTAACAATCCCTACCGGTGCACGCCCATATGCTCGTCACCTAGCATGTGTGTCACCGCATTTATCAAAACAAGTCAAATACTAGGGTTTGTACCCTCAGTTTTAGATTTACAATTGTTACTTACCTCAAACCGGTGAAAATACTACTTTGCAATGCCTTTGCCACTCGAATCAGCCTCCACACACGTCGAATCTATCCAAAATCAGAACGAGGACATCAAAATATACCAAGGGAACGAAGTCCAAGCGAAAACAATCAAATAATACCAAGAATCCCGAAATTACCAAAACCTAACCCCCAGGCCCACATCTCGAATTTTGATAATTTTTACATTAACGTAATCCTTATCCTCCCACGAGTCTATACATATCAAAAACACTGAAATCGGAGATTAAATGACCCCTCAAATCCCCATTTAAAGGCCTATTAAACTCAAGCCCCAAATCCCCGATTTTTAGCCCTTTAATTCCTTTAATTACAGAATCCATGAAATACTATCATAGAAATGAGTTTTAGGTCCAAAATCCTTACCTTAATGAAGTCTCCTTGATTTCTCTCTTTGAAATCGCCCAAAGCCCCAAAATTCATAATTGAAGAAAACCTCTGAAAATCGCGAAGAAGAAGATATAACATATCGACCCCAGTCATTTCCGCATCTGCGATACTTCAACCGCATCTGTGGTACCACATTTGCGGTCAATGAGCCGCTTCTGTGGCTTTCATTTAACTCAGCCAAAACTGCATCTGCGATGCCAATTCCGCATTTGCGCCTTCGCATGTGCGGTCCCCACAACCGCATCTGCGGTTCCTACCTCCCAGGAATTTATCCGCTTCTGCGATCACCTTTTCCGCATTTGCAGGATCGCACCTGCGGTCCAAAATCCGCAGGTGCGGAAACACCAGAAGCAGCAAAAATCTGCAACTTCACAAGTCTCAAACCTCTCTGTCAACCATTCGAAATCACCCCGAGGCCCCCGGGACCTCAACCAAAAGCACCAACATATCCTAATATCTTATTCAAACTTGTTCCAATCATACCTCAAACAACGTCAAATCACCCAAAACACATCGGATTCAAGCCAAACTTTCTAAAATCTTCCGAATTCCGCTTTTGATAAAAAACCCAGCCAAACCACGTCCGAATGACTTGAAAATTTGCAAGGCACATCCCAAATGACCTAACAGAACTACTACAACTCTCAGAATTCCATTCCGACCCCTATATCAAAATCTCGCCTACCAACTGGAAATTGCCAAAATCTCAACTTCACCAATTCAAGCCTAAACCTACTCCGAACCTCCAAAACCCAATCCGATTACGCTCCTAAGTCACAAATCACCCCCCGAAGCTAACCGAACCCTCAGAATTCACTTCTGAGCCCTCTAACACATAAGTCAACACTCGGTTGATTTTTTTCCAATTTAAGTTTTTCTTAAAAGAGACTAAATGTCTCAAACCTTAGCAAAATCATTCCGAATTCGATCCGACCAACCCGATACCATATATCACGGATAAACAAAGCATAAAGAAGTAGAAATAGGGGAAATAGAGTGGTAACTCATAAGACGACTGGCCGGGTCGTCATATCCTCCCCAACTTAAACAAACGTTCGTCCTTGAACGAGTCAAGAAACATACCTGAAGCCTCAAACAGGTGAGGATATCTGCTCCGCATCTCCCGCTCGGTCTCCCAGGTAGCCTCCTCCACGAGCCGACCTCTCCACTACACTTTCACTGAAGCTATATCCTTTGACCTCAACTTTCAAACCTGACAACTCAAAATAGTTACTGGCTCCACATCATAAGTCAAATCATCATCCAACTGAACCACGTTGAAATCCAAAACATGAGACGGATCCCCAATGTATTTCCGAAGCATAGAAACATGGAATACCGGATGTACACTCGACAAGCTGGGTGGCAAAGCAAGCTCATAAGCCACCTCCCCAATCCCCCAAAGCACCTCAAAAGGCCCAATGAATTGAGGACTCAATTTTCCTTTCTTCCCGAATCTCATAACACCCTTCACGGGCGAAACCTTCAACAAAACCTTCCCATCAACCATGTAGGACACATCTCGAACCTTCCTGTCAGCATAACTCTTTTTCCTCAACTGCGCTGTACGAAGCCTCTCCTAAATCACCTTCACCTTCTCCAAAGCATCCTTCACCAAATCAGTGCCCAATAACCTAGCCTCACCGGGCTCGAACCAACCAACTGGAGATCTACACCGCCTCCCATACAAAGCCTCATATGGAGCCATCTGAATACTCGACTGGTAGCTGTTGTTATAAGCAAACTTTGCAAGTGGTAGAAACTAATCCCATGATCCTCCGAAATCAATGACACAAGCCCGCAACATGTCCTTCAATATCTGAATAGTACACTTGGACTGCCCGTCCGTCTGAGGGTGAAGAGTTATGCTCAACTCAACCTGAGTACCCAACTCTCGCTGCACAGACCTCCAAAATTGCAAAGTAAACTGAGTGACCCTATCTGAAATGATGGAAACCAGGACACCATGCAACCGAACAATCTCCCGGATATAGATCTCTGCCAACCGCTCTGAGGATTAGGTAGTACATACTGGAATGAAGTGCGTGGATTTGGTCAGCCGATCCACAATCACCCAAATAGCATCAAACTTCCTCAAAGTTCGCAGAAGTCCAACAACAAAGTCCATAGTGATCCTCTCCCACTTCCACTCAGGAATATCCATCTGCTGTAGCAAGCCACTTAGTCTCTGATGCTCATATTTCACCTGCTGACAATTGAGACACCGAGCTACAAATCCCACAATGTCTTTCTTCATTCATCTCCACCAATAGTACTGCCTCAAATCCTAATACATATTTGCGGCACCCGAATGAATGGAATACCGCGAGCTATGGGCCTCCTCCAAAATCAACTCCCGAAGCCCATCCACATTGGGCACACAAATCCGGCCCTGCATCCTCAACACCCTATCATTTCCAATGGTCACATCTCTAGCATCGTCATGCTGAACTCTGTCCTTAAGGACGAGCAAGTGCGGATCATCATACTGGCGCTCTCTGATGCGATCATATAAGGAAGACCGAGAAACCACATAAGCCAATACCCGACTGGGCTTCGAAATATCTAGCCTCACAAACCGATTGGCCAAGGCCTGGACAACAACTGCAAGAGGTATCTCCCCAACTAGAATATATGCTAAACTCCCCATATTCACTGCCTTTCAGCTCAAATCATCGGCCACCACATTGGCCTTTCCTGGATTATACAATATAGTGATATCATAATCCTTAAGCAACTCCAACCATCTTCGCTGCCTCAAATTGAGATCCTTATGTATGAACAAGTGCTGGAGGCTACACTGATCAGTAAACATCTCACAAGACACACCATACAAGTAATGCCTCCAAATCTTCAACGAGTGAACTATGGCAGCCAACTCCAAATCATGAACGGGGTAGTTCTTCTCATGGGGCTTCAACTGACGAGAATCATAAGCAATAACTCTACCCTCCTGCATCAACACACAACCAATCCCAACTCTAGAAGCATCACAATACACGGTATATGAACCTGAAGCTGATGGCAAAACCAGCACTGGAGCTATGGTCAAAGCTGTCTTGAGCTTCTGAAAGCTCTCCTCACACTCGTCCGACCATACAAATGAAGCACCCTTCTGAGTCAACTTGGTCAAGGGCGATGCGATAGATGAGAATCCCTGACAAACCGGCGATAATAGCCTGACAAGCTAAGAAAGCTGTGAATCTCTATGGCTGTGGACGGTCTGGGCCAACTCTGAACCGCCTCTATTTTCTTTGGATCAACCTGAATACCCTCGCTGGACACCACGTGCCCCAAGAAAGCCATTGAACTTAGCCAAAACTCACACTTGGAGAATTTTGCATAAAGCTTCTCCTTTCTCAATCTCTACAACACAACTCTCAAATGCTCTGCGTGTTCCTCCTGACTACGTGAATACACCAAAATATCATCAATGAAGACTATGACAAACGAGTCAAGATAAGGCCGGAACACGTTGTTCATCAAATGCATGAACGCTGTTGGGGCATTGGTCAGCCCGAAAGACATCACCAAGAACTCATAATGACCATATTGGGTCCTGAAAGCTGTCTTAAGAATTTCCGAGTCCCTGGTCTTCAACTGGTGATAACCTGAACGAAGATCAATCTTGGAGAACACCCTCGCTCCCTAAAGTTGGTCGAATAAATCATCAATGCGAGGCAAACGATACTTGGTCTTAACTGTTACCTTGTTCAATTGCCTATAATCAATGTACATCCTCATAGTTCCATCCTTCTTCTTCATAAATAGAACCAGCGCACACCAAGGTGACACACTAGGCCAAATGAACCCCTTATCAAGGAGCTCCTAAAGCTGTTCTTTTAATTCCTTCAACTCCGCTAGTGTTATACGATACATCGGAATAGAGATAGGTTGAGTGCTCGACACCACGTTAATACCAAAATCAATGTCCCTGTCCGGTGGCATGCCAACAGGTCTGCAGGAAACACATCGGGAAAATCCCTCACAATTGGAAAAGAATTAATATTGGGAGTCTCAACTCCGACATCCCTCATAAAGGCTAGATACGAAAGACAACCCTTACCAACCATACGTTGGGCTTTCAAGAATGAGATCACTCTACTGGGAACATAATCAGTCAAACCTTGCCACTCAATCTATGGCACTCCCGATATAGCCAATTTGACTATCTTAGCATGACAGTCCAGAATAGCACGACACGGAGATAGCCAGTCCATGCCCAAAATGATATCGAAATCCACCATACATAGTAATAAATAGATCCACACAGGTCTCTAGCCCCCCAATAGTCACCACACACGACAAGTGCACATGGTCTACAACAACAGTATCGCCCATTGGAGTAGATACATGAACAGGTGAAACAAGAGACTCACGGGGCGTATCCAGATAATGGGCAAAGTGCGATGATACATAAGAAAAGGTGGAACCGGGGCAGACTGAAACAATACCTGAAATCACGACATCTGAAGCAGCAACATCTGATTTACCCGGGAGAGCATAGAAATGAGCCTGACCACCACCTGATCAACCTCCCCCTCTAGGGCGGCCCCTGGCTGACTGACCTCCACCCCTAGCTGGGTAGGTGGGTGGTGAAGTAACTGGAGCAGAAGTCGAGGGCTGATCCCTCTACTGAGATTGACCATCACGAAGACGAGGACACTGCCTCCTCATATACCCAAACTCTCCACACTCATAACAACTCCCCGGTGCTGGAGATGGGGACTGAAGGGAACCCATGGCACCGGAGTGTCCAGTAGAAGGACCTGGCATGGAAGAACCCTGCACTGATGGAGCACGGGATGAACTCTAGGCTGGGAGGGCACTGAGTGATGAGTGGCCCTGATGAGAATTGTGAGAACCATGACCCGATGATGCCCCATGATACCCTGGGCGAGCTGAATGAGCCTACCTGAAGGGACGACCTATGCTTTGCTGGAACTGACCCCTCGAAGGAGCACCACTAAAGCTACCAAATCCCCGAGGCCTCTTGGCCTCCCTCTCCTCTTGCTCCTGGCGGCGAACTGACTCAATCTCACGGGCGATGTCAACAACCTCCTCAAAAGTAGCACCTGTCACCCTCTCCCTAGTAATGAGAATCTAAAGCTGATATGTGAGACCATCAACAAACCTCATAATCCTCTCTCGATCTATGGGAACCAACCAAACCGCATGACGGGCTAACTCAGAGAATCACATCTCATACTACATCATAGTCATCTCTCCTTGACGCAACTGCTTGAGCTGCCTGCGCAGCTCCTCTTAGCGAGACTGTGGCACATACTTCTCCAAAAAGAGAATAGAGAACTACTTCCAAGTAAGGGGCGTTGCACCAATAGGCCTACACCTCTCATACGCCTCCCATTAAGTGAAGGCAGCCCCAGAAAACTAAGAGGTAGTAAATGCCACACCACTAGTCTTTAGAATCCCTGCTGTACGAAGCATCCTCTGGCACTTATCCAAGAAACCTTAGGCATCCTCTCCCTCTGCACCGCTAAATGTCGGAGGCTGGAGTCTACCAAACCTTTCAAGTCGACGCTGCTCGTCGTCTGGCATAACTGGTACCATAAACTCCTGAGCTGGTGCAACCGGTTGGGCTGGAGGCGCCCCCGGTGTCTGGAGTCCCTGCACAACCTACTCAGGTGTGCGAGCAACGGGAGTTTGGGTGCCTCTCCCGGCCTGAGAAGTAGCTGCGGTCGTAGTAACTGAAACCTCCTGAGCCAAACTGGTACACACTGAGAAGCCTCCTAAAGGCTTGGAATCACAATGGGCACAACTGGTTCCTGAGCTGGTGCTGCTGTAGCGTCCACAACTGGGACCTGATCTTGAACTAGGACAGCTGGTGGATCTGCAGGTGCTGCCCTAGATGCTCTGCCCCTACCACGACCTCGACCGCGTCTTCGACCTCTAGTGGCCCCAACTGGTGGAACTGGTGGTCGTCTACCCCGCTCGGTAGCTCGTGTCCTCGCCATCTGTGAGAGAATGGAATAATAGAAGTTTAATATTCGGATCAACAAGTTCACATGACAAGAATTTCAAGAATATAAAAAATTTTCCTAAAGGTTCTGCAGCCTCTCGAGGATAAATACAGACATCTCCGTACTGATCTACAAGACTCTACTAAACCGGCTCATGACTCACGAGACCTATGTAACCTACGATCTGATACCAACTTGTCACAACCCCAAATACCGTTCGTGATGGCGCCTATCACACTACTAGGCAAGCCAACTAATCAATTAAACATAACCCTTTTCCTTTTAACATTTAAGCCATTTTTCTAACACAAGTTTTAAATACCAAATTTCATTATAAGCGTCAAAGCTACAAAAGATATGCAGAAAGTCAAAATAACAGGATACTACACAGTCCCATCAATCTGGTGTCACGAGATTAGAGCCTCTAATACAAGTCTGAATACCTACTACATCAATAGTCTAGAAAATGCGGAAAAATAACAAGATATGAGGGAGAAAACAGCGTTACGGACAACATGCAGCTACCTCGAAATCTTTGATAACGCTGAATCAGCTGAAGGCCCTCACTCGACCGCTTGGGCATGTGGATCTGCACACAAGGTACAGAGAGTAACGTGAGTACGCCAACTCAGTAAGTAACTAAGGTAAATAAGGATAGAAAATAGTGACGAGCAGTTCAAAAACATATAACTGAATAATCAACAGAATAACATATCAACATTACTATTTAAAATCAGTTTCGTCATAAAATCAACATTTCCAGTTTAAAACATTTGAAATCAGATACTTAGCAATATATATATATAAATCCAACTGAGGCTTATTAGAAAGGAGAGCGAAATCAGTGAAAACATCACAACAGGGCCCCTCAGGCAAGGAATCACTCAGAATATGGCCCCTCGGGTAGCCTCTCAATCACTCATGACTCAACTCTCGTCACTTGGTACTCATCTTAGCACTTGTCTCCTTAATATCTCGTAATAACAGAAATCATAGTAACCGGTGCGGCGTGCAGCCCGATCCGTAATTTATAGTTGACTACGCTCGCTGGGGGTGTACAGACTCCGGAGGGGCTCCTACAACCCAAGCGTCATATCATTGCGGTGCACAGCTCAATCCAATATATATCGTTGCAGCGTGCAGCCCGAACAATATGAGTATCGCTGCGGCGTGCAACCCTATCCATAATATATACATATAATATCCTCACTATTTTGTTCTCAACCTCTCTCAGTCCCTAACCTCACAGCCTCTCGGGCATAACAATAAAACTTAGGGAACTCAGTCCAATTAGTCCTCACAATTAGAAGTAGAGTGATAAAACCAGTTTTAAACTTTTAAACAGGTAAAACATCACTTAGGATATACTTTCAACAAATAAAGTGAGGAAAAATAGTAAAATGCCCCTAAGGGTCTCAACAGGTCGGCACAAGGACCCAAACATGGCATACAACCCAAAATATAGTATAAATAGCTAAAGTATGGAATATCATAAGGTTCCAAATCAAATACGTGACTTAATAGTTGCTACGGGACAGACCAAATCACAATCCCTACCGGTGCACGCCCACACGTTCGTCACCTAGCATGTGCGTCACCGCATTTATCAAAACAAGTCAAATACCGGGGTTTGTACCCTCAGTTCCAAATTTACGATGGTTACTTACCTCAAATCGGTGAAAATACTACTTCGCGATGCCTTTGCCCCTCGAATCGGCCTCCACGCGCGTCGAATCTATCCAAAATTAGAACGAGGACATTAAAATATGCCAAGGGAACGAAGCCCAAGCGAAAACAATCAAATAATACCAAGAATCTCGAAATTACCAAAAACCCGACCCTCGGGCCCACATCTCGGAATTCGATAATTTTTACATCAACGGAATCCTTATCCTCCCATGAGTCTATACATATCAAGAACACTAAAATCAGAGTCCAAATGACCCCTCATATCCCCATTTAAAGGCCTCTTAAACTCAAGCCCCAAATCCCCAATTTTTAGCCCTTTAATTCCTTTAATTACAGCCTTAATCCATGAAATACTATCATAGAAATGAGTTTTAGGTCCAAAATCCTTACCTTGATGAAGTCTCCTTGATTTCTCTCCTCGAAATCGCCCAAAGCTCCAAATTTGTGCTTACAAGTGAAGAAACCCTCTGAAAATCGCGAAGGAAAAGATATATCATTCTGACCCCAGTCATTTCCGCGTCTGCGGTACTTCACCCGCATCTATGGCTTTCATTTAACTCAGTCAAAATGGAATCTGTGATGCCAATTCCATATCTGCGCCTTCGCAGGTGCAGTTCCCACAACCGCATCTGCGGTTCCTGCCTCCTAGGAATTTATCCGCTTCTGCGATCACCTTTTCTGCATCTGCGGCATCGCACCTGTGGTCCAAAATCCGCAGGTGCGGAAACACCAGAAGAAGCAAAAATCTCCAACTTCACAAGTCTCAAACCTCACCGTCAACCATCCGAAATCACCCCGAGGCCCCCGAGACCTCAACCAAAAGCACCAACATATCCTAGTACCTTATTCAAACTTGTTCTGATCATCAAAACACCTCAAACAACATCAAATCACCCAAAACACATCGGATTCAAGCCAAACTTTCTAAAATCTTCCAAATTCCGCTTTTGATCAAAAACCCAACCAAACCACATCCGAATGACCTGAAAATTTGCACACACATCCCAAATGACCCAACGAAACTACTACAACTCTTGGAATTCCATTCCAACCCTTATATCAAAATCTCGCCTACCAACCGGAAATCGCCAAAATCTCAACTTTGTCAATACAAGCCTAAACCTACTCCGAACCTCCAAAACCCATTCCGATCACGATCCTGAGTCACAAATCACCTCCCAAAGTTAACTGAACCCTCGGAATTCACTTCCAAGCCCTCTAACACAAAAGTCAACACCCGGTTGTTGTTTTTTTCAACTTAAGCTTTTCTTAAAAGAGACTAAGTATCTCAAACCTTACCAAAATTATTCTGGATTCGATTCGACCTACCCGATACCACACATCACAGATAAACTAAGAATAAAGAAGAAGAAACGGGGGAAACAGAGCAGTAACTCATGAGACGACTGGCGGGGTCGTCACAGAAAATAGGCTTTCTAATAATTTTCCCAAAAAGTCAAAAATTGACCCCAGGCCCGCTTGGTCAAAACCCGAAGTTTGAACCAAAACTCGATCACCCATTCACCCACGAACTCAAATATATAATTTATTTTATAATTGGACCTCAAATCGAGGTCCAAATCCCCAAAATTTGAAAATCCTAAGTTCTACCCAAAAACATCCAATTTCCCCACGAAAACCCTTGATTTTGAAATGAAATCATGTAAAAAGATGAATTAGATTGAAAACAATGAGTTAGAAATGACTTACTAATGATTTGGAAGGGTACGTGCCTTTGAAAGATCGCCCAAGATGTTTTAGGGTTTGAAATAGTTTGAAAAAATAGGAAAGATCCCGTCAAAATTTCATTTTGCAGGTCTTAGATGTTGCAATTGCGACCAGGGTTTGCATTTGCGAACCCCTTTGGAAACCTGTCTGCTTCGCATTTGCGAAGAATAAGTTGCATTAGCGACCCTTCCCTTTTCGCATTTGCGATCAAAACGTCGCATTTGCGAGCATGGCCTACCCAGGCTTGGTTCGCATTTACGACGCCTGGGTCACAATTCGCAAGCCTGAGAACTTTGCAATTGCGAAGCCTGGTCTCACAATTGCGAGATCAGAGGCCTGGGCAAAAATACTAGATACCAGCAATCTTTCCTAAGTCCAATTTCATTCTGTGGCCTATCCAAAACTCACCCGAGCCCTCGGGGCTCCAAACCAAACATGCACACAAGTCCAAAAATATCATACGGACTTGCTCGTGCTATCAAATCATCAAAATAACATCAACAACTGTGAATTAAACCTCAAATTCATGAAATCACTCAAGAACACTGAAATTTCTATTTTCTCAACTATATGTCCGTTTTATACCAAATCAATTTCGATCTTAACCAAATTTCACAGATTCAACTTAATTATTATTTTAAACTTCTACCAGGCTCCAAAACCAAGATACGGCCCCGATACCATCAATAAAATGGTATATTTTCGAGCAAATAATTTTCTTTAAAAATTCTTTTCTCGGGCTTGAGACCTCAGAATTTGATTCCGGGTATACGCTCAAGTCCCATATTTTACTACGGACCCTACGAGACTGTCAGATCACGGGTCCGGGTCTGTTTACCAAGAATGTTGACCAAAGTCAATTTTAAAGGAAAATTTCCTTATTTTACTTAGATTTCACATAAAAGCTTTCCGAAAATGCACTCGAGTTGTGCACGCAAATCGAGGTGAGATAAAAAAAGATTTTTAAGGCCTCGGAACATAGAATTTACTTTCAAAACGAGTAATGACCTTTTGGGTCATCACATTCTCCACCTTTAAAACAACTGTTCGTCCTTGAACGGATATAGAAAAGTAACTAGGTCGGTGAAAAGATGGGGATATCGATTTCTCATATCGGACTCGGACTCCCAAGTCACTGCCTCAATAGGTCGACTTCTCCACTGCACACAAACTGAAGGGAATTCTTTGATCTCAACCGACGAACCTGCCGGTCTAGAATAGCTATCGACTCCTTCTCATAAAACAAGTCCTTGTCCAACTGGACAGTGCTGAAGTCTAACACGTGGGATGGATCGTCGTGATACTTCCGAAGCATGGACACATGAAATACTAGATGCACGACTGATAAATTCGGTAGCAATGCAAGTCTATAAGCCACCTCTCCCACTCGATCAAGAATCTCAAAAGGACCAATGAATCTAGGGCTTAGCTTTCCCTTCTTTCCAAATCTCATCACGCCCTTCATAGGCGACACCCGAAGTAACACCCGCTCGTCAACCATGAATGCCACATCACGAACCTTACGATCAGCATACCTCTTTTGCCTGGACTGAGCTATACGAAGCCTATCCTAAATGATCTTGACCTTGTCCAAGACATCCTGCACTAGATTCGTACCCAACAAGCGAGCCTCTTCTGGATCAAACCACCCAACTGGCGACCGACACCGCCGTCACACCTTCTTTTTCTACCCCGAGAGGGGGTATAAGGAAGTTTCTTCAAATTTAAGTGACAATCAAAATGGGATTATTTATTAAATTCAGAGTCGCCACTTGGGATAGTTTATGGTATCCCAAGTTATCGGTTTAAAATTTCGAATCGAGGAAGATGACTCTATTTATGGTTTGCGAACACAGAAATCCGGGTAAGGAATTCTGTTAACCCGGGAGAAGGTGTTAGGCATTCCCGAGTTCTGTGGATTTAACACGGTTGCTTTAATCATACCTGGCTTAATCAAATTGCTTAATTACTTATTTTAGAACCTATGTATATTTTTACCTTTTACCACTTTTAATTAAGAAATTATCCTAAAACGAGTCACGCGTACGCGTACTCATTTCGTTTGGCACGTCAAAAATCATGTCACGCATACGTGTCCATAATTAATCACGCATTATTATTATTAAGAAAGTTTAGTCGAAGTTGTACGAGCGCATACTCCGATTTTGTTTTTAAGATCGTAATTATATCACACGAACGTGTACACAACCACAATGGTATATTGAACGTGCCTAAAGCAAGCTACAGTTATTCATATAAGAAACCGTAATCATGTCATGCGAACATGTACATAATCACGATAATAAATTAAGCAACGCCTAACAAAGTCAATTTGACCAACCAGAAACAAGAATAATCAAACTACCATTGTCGAACAAATGAATTAAAAAAGTCATCAATTTTGATGAATTGCCTACTTATAAGAATTCATGTAACCAATAATTAATTCAGAAACAACAACATTATAGGACAGATATAACAAAATGTACTCCAATAGTATATGTCAATCACATTTCGTGTTTATACTTTTCCAAACACCATGTGCGAAAAAGTGTATTGAGGCTTGTGAATTGTGAGGATGTAAATTAATCGTCTAAGCCAGAATTAGCAATATACTCCAAATGAATAGATGAACTCATTTCGACAATACCATAGGAACGAACAAACAATATCACAACTCAGTATGCTTCAAACCAACTTTAAACTACACACACAAGCTACTTACCAGGCAAACAATTAACATGTCACGACCCAAAATCTACTAAGGGTCGTGATGGCACCGGACACCGCTGTCAGGCAAACCAACCACAATACTTAATTAAATTCTTGTTTTTATTTCTGAAATCACCCCTTTTTTTATACGTTTAAACAACACATAGTAAATTCCACTGAATAAATAATGAAATATTCAACAACCTTTAAAAATTTCTGAATAAACCCATAGACATCCCAAAACCCGGTGTCACAAGTGCATGAGCAATTTCTAAGAAATAATGTAATACAACAACCGTCCGGAATACAATGTTGGACAGAAATAAACACAGTACTCTGAAAGAGACTTGCTGGCTGTGGGTCATCTCAGAAAATGCAGCTCACCTAAGTCTCTGATCAACCATGCTGCTACGCCCACTAGGCCACTAGAGATGCATGTGCCTATGCAACAAAGATGCACAGAAGTATAGTATGAGTACGAAAACAACGTGTACCCAATGAGTATCCCGTCTAATCTCAAAGAAGTAAAGACGAGAGGTCGACTTCGATACTTGCTAGTAGTCCAATAATGTTATATCAATAATATATTAAATCATGTTTTTTTTGTATAAACATGATTGTAATTCAATAGGTTAAAGCAAGTAGACAATTCTTTCTTTTATAGGAAATTTCCAAATTTCTCTTCATCATTTAAACATATATTCATATGCCGGGAAGAGGCAATAACAACTTCAATAAGTTTCAAGACAAGCAATAGAAGCATGCGCAAATCATGCCGAGGTCGTACGACCTGATCCAACAGAAATGTAAAGTGTGCACTGCCGAAGGTCGAATGGCGTGAACATAGATGCATCTATTACCCCGCTCGTGAATCAAGAATGCGACACGGTCAACATAAATAAACAACACCCTGCTCGCGAATCATACATGCGACGCAGGTACACATAGAAATACATGGTCAAACGACAAATTAAGAATTTATCGGGGAGCGTTCATCCAACTAAAAGCCAATTCTCTTTTAGCGATTTAAGAAAAAGAAGTTTAATCCTTTTAGAAATTCATTTACCAATTTGATAAGATTTAAGAAATTCAACTGCCAACAAGATTACAGATATTCCAAGTATAGCATGTTGTTTGGGTCCTAGACTACCCGGACTTACACATAATAGTAGCTACGCACGGACTCTCGTCACCTCGTGCATACGTAGCCCCCACAAATAGGAGCACATAACCAATTATATTACCTATGGGGACAATCCCTCTTACAAGGTTAGAAAGGAGACTCACCTCGTTCCGAAGATCCATAACCGGCATTTCACGCTCTTCCGAAGACTCAAATTGATGCACAATGCACCAAAACTAGCCAATAATTATGCGAATCCTTTAATATCTGTTCAATTACTCATTACAATCCAATTTATAACAATCCCTACCTCGATCGAAAAGTTGACAAAATTGCCCTCGGGCCCAGGTGCCCTGATTTCAAAAAATTAGAAGATAAAGTTTACCCATAGCCTCACGAACACAAATATATAATTTACTCTCAATTTCATACCCAAAATTGTGGTCAAATTCCAAGAACATCAATTTTCAAGGTTTTCCCTCAAACCCCAAGTGTTATACCAATTTATATGCTAAAATCCATACATAATCGATATATTTAACTCAAGATATGTGGGATTAACTTACTTTATCGTTGGTGATGAAAATTCCTTCTTGAAACTCTCCAAGAATGGCCCAAGCCAAGAAAATATGAGAGAAAATGGCCAAATCCCGATTTTTAAAAGAACCATTCTGCCTCCAGCACTTCCGCACCTGCGGTCCCTCGACCGCTTCTGTGGTTCCACAGGTGCGGCACTTCTACCGCTTCTGCGGATATCTTACCAAACCCTCCCTTCTGTTTCTGCGACTCAACTGCCACAGGCGCGGTCTCGCTTCTGCGGCTGCTCGACCGCATCTGCGGTCCCCTTTACTTTTGGCCCAAACCGCATCTGCGGCTCCTCTGGCCGCTTCTGCGGCTCCGCATCTGTGGCCTAATTCTCGCAGGTGCGGTTATACCAGCAACTTCATCCTTCTAAAAATTTCATTTTCGATCCGTTAACCACCCAGAATCCACCAGAGGCCCCCGGGACCCCAACCAATCATACAGTCCCAAAACACATTACGGACTTGCTCAAGGCCTCAAATCATATCAAACAACGCTAACCACGAATCGACCTCCAATCCAAGCTTTATGAACTTTAGAATTTGAAACTTCTATATTCGATGCCGAAACCAACCAAATCATATCCGATTGACCTCAAATTTTGCACACAAGTCATATTTGATATTACGGACCTACTCCAACTTCCGGAATCGGAATCCAACCCCGATATCAAGAAGTCAACTCTCAATAAAACTTCTTAAAAATGTTAGAATTTCTATCTTTAGCCAAATGACTCCAAAATGACCTTCTGACCTCCGAATTCACTTCCGATCGCGCTCCCAACTCCAGAATCACCATACGGAGCTACTCCTAGAATCGGAATCCCAAACGGACATCGATAACACTGAAATGCACTTCAACCCAAACTTATGAAATTTCTTCCAAAATGCTAACTTCCACAATAGGCACCAAAACGTTCCGGGGTTTTCCAAAACCCGATCCGGACATACGTCCAAGTCCGAAATCATCATACGAACCTGCTGGAAACTTCGAATTCCGATTCCGAGGTCGTTTACTCTGAAATCCAATCTTAGTCAATTCTTTTAACTTGGAGCTTCCGAAATGAGAATGCTCTTTCCAAATCAACTCCAAACTACCCGAAATGAAATTCCGACTATGCGCACAAGTCATAATACCTGAAGTGATGCTACTGATGGCCTCAAACCGCTGGACGACGCGCTAGAGCTCAAAATGACCGATCGGGTCATTACATTCTTTTCCACTTAAACATACGTTCGTCCTCGAACGTGCTGAGAACTGCAGCGAAGTTGTCCGAAATCACTATTTAACACCTCGTGCACTTACCCGTGCTGCCACAACTCAGTCGAGCACATTAGCTCAATCAATCTGAAGATATTCTCTTTCCTTCAAGCAAATAAGCTTAGATCCCAATTCCTGCATCTGGAATTCTCTGCCAGGACTGTTTCCAACATTCGATCACCATATCAATCACTACACGCTATACCCAAACATGACTGCAAATTTTTTGCTGAATTCACACCTTGCACCACTTTACTCACAGGACCACAATAACATTCTCTGACCATATTAGTCAAAATTCCACGAATCTGATGCTCTCATTGCATCTCATGACATACATATGTCTTGCTCTAACTCTTACTAATGCCACGATGGAAGAGATGTGTAGAAATTCATAACCAACTACTGAATCGACAAATCATTGGGCCTATACTTCTGACAAGAACCATCACCTCATTCTGAACAAAATAATGGTCTTAGCTCCTTAATATACTTCATATAATCACATTGCACTTATCCTAAATCCAATGATCTCGTCTCACCCAGTACGAACTGCTCAGGCAATAAGCCACCCAGACATGACCAAAAGTCTCATATGATGCCACAATGCGCCAATAGGCTACCAATTTGAATGCGATACAAAAGGAAAACGAACTCTGAAAAGGAAATCCAATTACCTCGCTCGCGAATCATGCATGCGACGCGGTCAACATAACTAAACAGACACCCCGCTTGCGAATCATACATGCGACGCGGGCACACAGCTAATATGAGCTTTCCTCAGGAAAAAAAATAGGAAACAAAACACATAAAAATAGATACGGAGAACTGTACTCAACATCACACTGTTGCGGAGCGCAACCCAATCCAAACAACATACCCATGGCGGCGTGCCACCCGATCCACACATAAAATTCACAAAGGAGTTACACACTAAGCCAGATTGCTCATTACAACAAAATACCAAATATCGGTCACAAGCACACTAAGTGCATAATACCATCCCCAGGGAGACATACAGCACCATAGGCTACAAAACTCAAGCACAACTGAGGTGCGATATACGATCTGAATCTTGAGAGCCATCTTGCTCATATAACATCATCTATGCATGGAACCTCAACACATAAGAAATTCACCAAGCCGTCTTGCAACTCATACGGCGCAATATATCATTACATGAAATAGCTGACGACGAAATAGTACCCCGACTACTCTTCCATAAGGAGCGCATTGCTGAAATGAACACATCTGGCCTGATATAGAGCCCATATTCACATTTAGATCCAACCACAGACCTCAAGCTGATTATGATCACACTGAACTAGTCTAATAACCTTTCAAAGGTTCATAATAACACCTTCTTTTTTTCTCAAAACACCCGAGAACTACCTTCATGACCAGAGTAATCCTCCACAGTCCACAACCCCATAAACCGAGTGCCCTCCAGGCATCAATTCACAATTTAACAACATCACTACAATCTTCATACTTGGTTTAATTCTTCAATCAATCAAGTGACTACACGCCACACTTATACAACCTTCCCGTGAGGCACGCTCCCATAACCTTCTGTAACAGATAACAGGCTGTACATCCAAACCACCGGCCATACTAACGCTGAAAAGCGATCAAGAATCCTTAACCAGGATTTAAAGCCTTTTTCATAAAGCACCAATCTCAGGTGACGCTGAGGCCAATACCAACTTACTTCAAACATCGAAACTCCCTTCCTGCTCATCTGAGCCCGTGACATCCTTGTCAACATCGAACCGCAACCTTGATCCTTACTTTAATTTCCATAGCACTTACTGCACCCATCATGCCAATATGTGATAGAACACAATTTTTATCATAACTCCGAAACCACTAATAGGTTAACGCTTCATCATATAAAAACTTTTCACCTAACTCACTTCAGGAGAACCATAGTAACACACAGGTGAATTCTCATAACCGTAGAATATGAAAATCTCTAAGTAGTGGTCTAAGCCACCATAGCCCTTTCAGGATCCGCCTCCATATAACAGGCCATAATAGTAGAATGCTTCTGAATAACATCAATTATGGCGGCCGATAAGCCTCACATGTTCCGTCACAATCACTTTCATTACTTGATCACGCTGAAGGAACAGATCACTACCACCAATATGCCAACTCAACTATGGCTGACCAATCTATCTACTTCCAATTTATCCTTGATTGCCTTAGAAATAATAATAACTCCATTCAACGCATAACACACTCCATCCGCACTCATCTCGAGTGACCTTGAATCACGAGACCATGCTGTCTCAAATCCCACGAACCATTTCATACCCCCCAAATGCTACACTGCAAGTCAAAACATCATAGAACATTCTAGGCCTCTTCTCATAAACCGCTACAGAAGCGTGATTCTTAATCGTACCTATAGGCACGAAATCATTAGGCACCAAACTTTACCCCTTTGAATCCACTAGGACCGTTGTTGAAAGCCACCCACTCTGACTTGGCCCCAAATACAGTTAACTCCATGAATCTTCTAGCACATGAATACCCTCTCAACGAAGCACCCGGAAGAATCACTTCCCTTGAAAACACGCACCTATACAAGGCATAAATCCTAAATCCTTCCCCCAAGCCTGAACGTGAGCCAATAAGGCCAACCATAGCACACCTTTAACAATTATTTTGCTCAAATTACCACTTATATGACTTTTCTCGTTGCGGACGTATCCCATCAATATGCTAATAACCAGAAATCTCGCAAATAGTTAACCATGCAACCCAATCATAGGCGGTGGGACTCTCCCACTTAGCTTGAAACCACTATTACACAACTCTGGAATTCACCAGGAGTCTTCATCTCTTATTGACATGACCTTGCGCAATCAACCGCCAAAATTCTTGGAATCCTTCTATAAACCCCCTTTTATACTCTGAATCATCAACCACATTCGCACGACCGACCTTCTTGCTATATAACCAATAGAATTCTTCATAGAAGCTTCGACAACCAAACGACCGCTAACTTGCTCACAGGGAATAACCCTACCTGTGGAAATCACTTCCCGACATCTACCAACGCAACTGCGCGGGGTACAATCAATAACCTATCATGGGTCTGTACTCACTCTCTAGCTGTACAAGTCCATTCAGCCCTCGTGGACATTAATTAAATGTGAGGGAACGTCCTTCCAATTCAAAGTTATGTTGTAACCTTCTTCATTTCAAGCAGCTCCTTCCCGTTATATTTAATCTCCTGTCGCATAATAGCTCATACTTCCAATTAAATCTGTAGACCACAATTACCAATCACTAAAATTCCCAAGTCATTCCAAACTCTCCTTAAGGTGCATAGTCATCCTACCACAATGCCCATATGCAACTCCGCCACTCTCCCACTTTGGCGGAACTCATCCCTTTAATTGACTACTCGACCCTTGCTTCTTATACCTGGCCTTCTAGAAATTTTTAACCACCGCCTGACACTTACCACATGTCTTTCTTCATCCTTTGCTGCTCAGTTGTTGCCTTAATAAAATCTACCTTTGTAGCACTTGAACCCCCAATCGCTACTAACCTTAAACTTTTCCGAAGAAAATCTTTCTCAAGTCGTCAACATTAGAAACACCGATTCAATCCTGAACCACCATACCCCGCGATCTCTAACAGTCGTTTCTCCCATATTATTTCATAATATCTTACCCGAAAGGCGAATTGCAGAAGACCATAACACCGGCAAACTTAACACATACAATCAAGGACGACGATACTACATCGCAGATGAAAATTCCACTACGCTCAAAGATACCAAGTCTCGTTACTCCATCACCCAAAATCTGGACATTCATAGGCCAATTGTTTTTCCTCAGCCGGAAATGAAATATCAGATCTCTGAATCATGCATTGAGTAGACTTCCTTTCAAATCATTCACCGCCCAACACATAGGCAAGTATCCTACCATCAAGTCAATACTGTGCGATAACCAATCGTGAGCATCATAGCAACATGTGCATAGCCTCCAAGCTCTTAGAAGCACAACTACCAAGAAATGATAGAAAAATCCTTCCGCAAGGCGATGACAATAGCCCAACCAACTATACTGGGAGAAAAATTCCGCACCACATATGTAGTACCATTACAATTCTTCAATTCTTGATTTATAACAAGCGGTTCGCGTCGCATAAGATTGACTAGGAAGAAAACAAGGGCATAATCCTCAAGGAATCAAATCGCACAATGAGGAATCAAGAAGGGAAGTACTCCTAACAGCCCTATAGCCTCCCGAAGATAAGTACAGACCTCTTCGTACTGATCCGCGAGTCTCTACTAGACTTGCTCATGACTCGTGATACCTAAGGGAACCTAGTGCTCTGATACCATGTTGTCACGACCCAAATCCACTAAGGGGCATGATGGCACCGGACACCGTTGTCAGGCAAGCCAACAAAAATACTTAATTAAATTCTTGTTTTTATTTCCGAAATCACCCCTTTTTATACGTTTAAACAATATATAGTAAATTCCACTAAATAAATAATGAAACATCAACAACCTTTAAAAATTTCTGAATAAACCCATAGACATCCAAGAACTCGATGTCACAAGTGCATGAGCAGTTTCTAAGAAATAATGTAATACAACAACCGTCCGGAATACAATGTTAGATAGAAATAAACACAGTACTCTGAAAGAGACTTGCTGGCTGCGCGTCATCTCGAAAAATGCAGCTCACCTAAGTCTCCGATCAACCATGCTGCTATGCCCACTAGGCCACAAGAGATGCATGTGCCAGTGCAACAAAGATGCACAGAAGTGTAGTATGAGTATGCAAACAACGTGTACCCAATGAGTATCCCGTCTAATCTCGAAGAATTAGAGACGAAAGGTCGACTTCGACACTTGCTAGTGGTCCAATAATGTTATGTCAATAATATATTAAATCATGAATTTTTTTATAAACATGATTGTAATTCAATAAGTTGAAGCAAGTAGACAATTATTTCTTTTATAAGAAATTTCCAAATTTCTCTTCATCATTTAAACATATATTCATAAACTGGGAAGAGGCAATAACAACTTCAATAAGTTTCAAGACAAGCACTACAAGCATGGGCAAATCATACCGAGGTCGTATGATCCGATCCAACAGAAATGTAAAGTGTGCACTGTCGTGGGTCGAACGATGCTAACCATAGATGCATCTATTACCCCGCTCGCAATTCAAGCATGCGACGTGGTCAAAATAAATAAACAAACACCCTTCTCGCGAATCATACATGCGACACAGGTACACATAGAAATACATGCTCAAACGACAAATAAAGAATTTATCGGCGAGCGTTTATCCAAATAAAAGCAAATTCTCTTTTAGAGATTTAAGAAAAAGAAGTTTAATCCTTTTGGAAATTCATTTACTAATTCGATAAGATTTAAGCAATTCAACTGCCAACAAGATTACAAATATTCCAAGTATAATATGCTTTTGGGTCCTAGACTACCCGGACTTACACATAATGGTAGCTACGCACGGACTCTCGTCACCTCGTGCGTACATAGCCCCCACAAATAGGAGCACATAACCAATTATATCACCTATGGGGACAATTACCTCTTACAAGGTTAGAAAGGAGACTCGCCTCACTTCGAAGATCCATAAACGACATTCCATGCTCTTCCGAAGACTCGAATCGATGCACAATGCTCCAAAACTAGCCAATAATTATGTGAACCCATTAATATGTGTTCAATTACTCATTACAATCCAATTTATAACAATCCCTACCCCGATCGAAAAGTTGACAAAATTGCTCTCGGGCCCACGTGCTCGGATTCCGAAATTTTTCGAAGATAAAGTTTACCCATAGCCTCATGAACTCAAATATATAATTTACTCTCAATTTCATACCCAAAATCGTGGTCAAATTCCAAGAATATCAATTTTCTAGGTTTTCCCTCAAACCAATTTACATGCTAAAATCCATACATAATCGATATATTTAACTCAAGATATGTGGGATTGGCTTACCTTATTTTTGATGATGAAAATCCCTTCTTGAATCTCTCCAAGAATCGCCCAAGCCAAGAAAATATGAGAAAATGGTCAAATCCCGATTTTTAAAAGAACCATTCTGCCTCCAGTACTTACGCACCTGCAGTCCCTCGACTGCTTCTGTGGTTCCGCAGGTGCAGAACTTCTACCGCTTCTACGGATATCTCACCAGGCCCTCTCTTCCGCTTCTACGACTCAACCACTGCAGGTGCGGTCCCGCTTCTGCGGCTGCTCGACCACATCTGCGGTCCCCTTCACTATTGGCCCAAACTGCATCTGTGGCTCTGCACCTACGGCCCAATTCGCATAGGTGCGGTTACACCAGCAACCAACAACTTTAGCCTTCTAAAAATTCCATTTTCGATCCGTTAACCACCCAGAATCCACCCGAGGGCCCCGGGACCCCAACCAATCATACCTACCAGTCCCAAAACACATTACGGACTTGCTCGAGGCCTCAAATCATATCAAACAACGCGAAAACCATGAATCGACCTCCAATCCAAGCTTTATGAACTTTAGAATTTCAAACTTCTATATTCGATGCCGAAACCTATCAAATCATATCCGATTGACCTCAAATTTTGTACACAAGTCATATTTGATATTACGGACCTACTCCAACTTCTGGAATCGCAATCCGACCCCGATATCAAAAAGTCAACTCTCGGTAAAACTTCTCAAAAAAACCTTAGAATTTCTATATTTAGCCATATGACTCCAAAATGACCCAGGACCTCCGAATTCACTTCTGATCGCGCTCCCAATTCCAGAATCACCATACGGAGCTACTCCCAGACTCAAAATCCCAAACGGACATCGATAACACTGAAATGTACTTCAATCCAAACATATGAAATTTCTTTCAAAATACTAACTTCCACAATAGGCGCCAAAACGTTTCCGGGTCTTCCAAAACCCAATACGAACATACGCCCAAGTCCAAATCATCATATGAACTTGCTGGAACCTTCGAATCTCGATTCCGAGGTTGTTTACGTTGAAATCCAATCTTAGTCAATTCTTTTAACTTGGAGCTTCCGAAATGAGAATTCTCTTTCCAAATCAACTCCGAACTACCCGAAATGAAATTCCGATTATGCGCACAAGACATAATACCTGAAGTGATGCTGCTCATGGCCTGAAACTGGTGAATGCCGCGCTAGAGCTCAAAACGACTGGTCGGGTCGTTACATAACAAAGACTAATTAAAGCACAGAATGTAGTAAATAGAATAGAAATGGACCTTTTGGCTAGATATTCTTTTATTATTTTGGAAATGAGAATCTCAAGAACAAAATGATATGGCATCACATTTACGAAAAGTCTCTCGCGAAATGAAACGGAGCTGCTGAACGGGAACCTCGTCGGCGGTGACCTCAAGCATAGAATTTCGTCGGGATTTATGGAGGATTCTGGAGCTGTTTCTTCGGCGAAAATGACAATGTTTTGAGCCGCTACTTTTGAACAGTGTCGGACTATTTTGTTGGTGTTTCTTGTTGGGTTTTAGTGGAGGAAAAGCTACTCGTTTCAAGGAGACTTTATGGCTGAATTTTTCTGGATTCTAGACTGGAAAACAGAGCTAATTTTGAATGAGTTTTGGGCGAATTTAAGGGTTGTTTTTAGTGCGTTTTGGGACTGTTCGGGGGATGGTTTTGGGTAGAAAATGACTATTTTTTGGTGCTGGTTTTGGGACAATTTTTTGGCTAAAAAAGGGTGGCATTTTTGTGGCAAAATGGCATGAGAAGATAAAGTTTTGGTGAGGAGTTGCTGCTGGTTTTGTTTGCGTAAAAAATTTGGAGTTTTAGGGGTTGGGAAATAGCTGTGTATTGTGTTTTAATGGTGTCTCATTGCAATAATTTTTTGAAGAGGAAGAAGAAAGATACTACCATTTTTGTGTGTGTTGCTGCTTTTGTGAGGTGGGGTGAGGCGCTGGAATTTTTGGAGTTGAGGGGTCCCTATTTAGAGATGAAGGAATTGTGGTTGATTTCTTTTTTGTGGAGAAAGGGTGGGGTGCTGAAGCTTAGAGAAAATATCCTGGTGCTTACCCTCTTTATTGGAATTATTATGCTTGGGGAAAAAATTCATGTGGTCCCCTCTTTGGAATCAAAAAATGCTGAACAAAGCTATTTTTCTCCAAAAGAAACGTGAGTCCCATGTGAATTTGGATAGGAGGGAATAAAAATGCTCATGAAGAAAGCTAGGTGTCACAAAACAATTGGTCCTAAAGAAAAGAATCTTTGTATAAGAGGAAATGACACGTGATGTGGAGCAAAAAATAAGGGAAGGAAAACCACTAAAATATTCTTTCTTGATTTCTTTCGTTCCCTTTTTTCTTTGCTTCTTCCGTTCTTTTTCAAGATTTTTACTCTTTTTTCATTTTCTTTATTTTATTATTTTGTTTCTTTTAAGGATTAACTTAAAATATAATTACACAAATTACTAATTATCTAGGACAAAAATTGATATTAAAAGGGAAAAGAAATAATCATATTAGACAAATCTAAATTCTACCTAGTATTTACAAAATACTTATACCTTAAAATCACACTAAACCAAGTAAAATATTTTTTGAAACTTTTCTTTTTATCTTTTATAAAAATAAAATAAAACTAACTAGACAAAATATCAATAAGCTAAGACAAACAAAATATTTTGGTAGTTTTTTTTTAATTTTTTTAAGGACAAAATAAAGCAAAAGGTTTAAAATAGTCAAATAGTTCCATTGACCTAAAACTAATATACCACTAAAGTTATAAAATTTTAAGGAGGGTCAAAAATTACATGTCTACAGCTGTCCCTCTTTGACTGGAAACACGAAGAGTTTTCAGACAAAGAACGACGAGACAGGTTTTTTTGACCTGACCCTTATTTAGAGAGACCAAAAACTAAAAGAAAAGAGAATGTGACCGAGCCCTGGTATCTGAGCTGCCTACATATCCTTGGCTATAAAGGCATCAGACTACGTATAGTTCAGAATTAGGAAAAGTGATGGAGTATACGGAGGTGGTGAGCCGATTGAGGTGCCGTCGAGGTTCCGGTCCGCGGTCCCGTTATTACATTAGAATCAAAATCTAACAGAACTAAACAAACCTATCATCTATGAATTACAAAATTCCTAACTATGAGTCTTCTGAAGCTTGATCTTGAGTCTTGGTTGGTTCTTCATGCAGATTCTGATCTGAATCTTGATGCTTGTTAGCTGCAGGTGTTGGTTCTTTCCTTTTTCAACTTCTTCGGATCAAGACCGGACATGCAGTGCTCATGACTTCAGCCATGTCTTGAGCAGTTCACATCTTTCATCCGCTTCTGCATTTGGATTTACTTCCCTTTTTTCGGATGGAGACTTATTCTTTTGGTTATCTCGGACTGTCGACTCGCATTTTTTAGGCGAGCTTCTGTTACTTCTATCTTGAATTGAATTCTGAAATAATTTTCCTAATTCTCTAGGCGGGCGCCTGCTACTATAACAAAACAGACAAAACAAAAGAATTTTTTCTGCCCCAGTTTGGTACTGGGAACATCTGTGAGTGTTAATCGAATCCTGTTATCCAAAAGAGTTCTACAAATTTAAAAGCTAAATCTCATTATCCAGGAGGGTCCTAAAAACTAAAATTAAATCTCATCTTAAGAGTGAAAATTTGAAAGCTAAATTCTATTTCCTAAAGGTAAAACTTATGCTAAATCTCATTGTCCATGAGGATCCTGGAAACTTAAAACTACACCCCATTATCCAGGAGGGTCCTAAAAAACTTTAAAATTAAATCTCATTATCTAGGAGGGTCCTGATTTCAAGACAACTAAAGATTGATAAGTTAAGAAAACTAAAATTTACCCCTTCTCTCTTTTTTTTTCATATCCAGAATTCCCTTTTCTTTTTTTTTCTTCAAATTATCCTAGGAGAAAATTTGTCAGACTAGGTTTTCTATCTTAGGAGAAAGGTTTATCAGATTAAGACATTTATCCTAGGAGAAAATTCATCAGACTAAGATTTTGATCCTAGGAGAAAGTTCATCAGACTAGGTCTTCTATCTTAGGAGAAAGATTCATCAGGCTAAGATTTCTATCCTAGGAGAAAGTTCATTAGACTAGGTTTTCTATCCTAGGAGAAAAGTTCATCAGACTAAGATTTCTATCCTAGGAGAAAATCATCAAACTAGGTTTTCTATCTTAGGAGAAAGATTCATCATACTAAGATTTTGATCCTAGGAGAAAGTTCATCAGACTAGGTCTCTTTTCTTCTTCTTTTTGATATCTTAGGAGAAAGATTCATCAGACTAAGATTTGTATCCTAGGAGAAAGTTCATCAGACTAGGTCTTCTATCTTAGGAGAAAGATTCATCAGACTAAGATTTCTATCCTAGGAGAAAGTTCATTAGACTAGGTTTTCTATCCTAGGAGAAAAGTTCATCAGACTAAGATTTCTATCCTAGGAGAAAGATTCATCAGACTAGGTTTTCTTATCTTAGGAGAAAAATTCATCAGACTAAGATTTTTATAGGGAGGAAAATCCATATGACTAGGATTTTTTATCCTAGGAGGCAGAAATGTGAAGATTGTCATGACCCCGGTTTACCCTCCGTGAACCATCGTGATGGCACCTAGTCTCTACGACTAGGCAAGCCTAACAAATGCGGAACATAAACGAAACTTGAGGAAGAAATAAGCAAAAGCCAAAATAACTGAATGAAAACAATAGTTAAAATGCCGCTCGACATATACAACACAATATTCTCAGAATCAAGTACACTATCCCAAAATACGGAAACTCACGGAACCACAAGCCTTTAGATATCTACAATGTCTAACTCCAGAATATCTAACAAGGAAAAGAAATACAGAAGAGCAAATGTTTAAAAGCTAGACTGGAAAGGGACTCCTTGGTCTGTGGACGCGGAAGATGTACCTCAAAGTCTCATGAGCAGTCGCCTTGCCTCACGGGTGATAGGACTAAGTCGCAGTACCTGGATCTGCACATGAAAAACATGCATATAAGGGACATGAGTACACCACAGCGGTACTTAGTAAGTGTCAAGCCTAACCTTGGTCGGGTAGTGACGAGGAAGGTTAGGGCCCTACTGAGGGTATATAAAATATAAAGATCAACAGTATAGAACAGAACAATATAAATAAGTACAACAGTAAAATAACACAGGATGTACAGGACAACAACAACTATATAGAAGCAAGATAAACACGGAAAAGAATCACAGCTCAGCACCAATAATAACAATCGGGGATCTCCCAGGATACCGTACTATAGTCCCATATGTACATATCCAATAGATCTCCCGGGATCCCATCCCGTAGTCCAACTCATAGTGCGCGGGGATCTACCGGAATCCCGTTTCGTAGTCCCAAATGTAAATACCCAGTACTGGGGGGAATCTACCGGGTGCACTCCCGTAGTTCCATATAACTATACAGGGGGATCTACAGGAATTCTATATCCGTAGTCCCAAAATAAACAGACAAGGGGGAGCTACCGGAATCCCACATCCATAGTCCCAAAATAAATACACAACAACAACAGAAAAATATACAGAAATGGCAAAATTTCATATTAAGGCAACAAGTGATTCTAGCCTAGCATGCTGCATAGAGTTCAGGTAAGGCAGGTTGAACAAATAAAGCAATTAAGTCACTTAGACATGCTCTCCTAATCTAACAGTAAGCTTAATAGTGCAAGTAATAAAATAGGAAAGGAAACATACTAGTGATTACTTAATGAAAACCGGATTTCCAACAATTAGCACAAGTACGCACTAGTCACCTCACGTACAAGGCATTTCAATTACCAAATATATCAATCCTAAGGGGAAGGTCCCCCACACAAGGTTAGACAAGCCACTTACCTCGAACCGGCTCAAAAACAACCCGAAACCACGCTCTTGCCACGAGTACTCGACTACAAATGGCTCAAATCTATTCAATTCAATTGTATAATGTAAATAACACTTCAAGTAACTGATTCTACCAAGAAATTCTAAGCTAATACGTGAAATTAGGTAAAATGACCAAAATGCCCCTCAGGCCCACATCTCGGAATCGGGTAAAATTTATATTTTCAGAAACCTCTCACCCTCACGAGTCTAACCACATCAAAATTATCCCAATCCAATGTCAAATCCCAATCAATACTCAAATGCTTGGTCTAAGAACTTTTCCCCAATTTTCATACAAATTCCGAAATTAAAGGATGAATTCATGTTTAGATTAATGGGTTACAAGCAAAAAGGAGTTAAGAATCGTTACCCAATCGATATCTCTGAAAATCCCTCAAAATCTCGCTCAAATCCGAGCTCTTACGCTTAAGTTTTGATAAAATGGCTATACCCTCGATTTTGAAATGCCCAAGCGCGTTCTTCTTCGCGAACGCGATGCACAAAAGTCATGTTGGCCAATTTACTCTTTAGCGAACACGAGGTCCACTCGCGAATGCGTAGTTTACACTAGCAGACCCTACGCGAATGTGAGGATCATGTCGTGAACGCGAAGACCAACGGGTCCTTACCTTCACGAACACAGGATATCATCGCGAATGCGAAGCACATTTCAGCTGCTTCTCCCAGATGCTCTACGTGAACGCGAGACCCCCTCGCGAACGCAATGAATGTTTTCACTGCAGACCAACAGCAGAAAATCTACAATCTTTCCAAGTCCAAAAAATGGTCTGTTGAGCATCCGAAACACACCTGAGGCCCCCAGGACCTCAACCAAACCTGCCAGCCAATCCTAAAACATCATTCAAACTTGTTCCAACCTTCAGAACGCTCAAAAGAACAACAAAACACCTATTTTCATCGGATTCGAGACTAAGAATTCCAAAAACTCTAAAATTACGCTTGGATCAAAAAGTCTATCAAACCTCGTCCGAATGACCTGAAATTTTGCACAGACATCACATTCAACACTACGAAACTACTCCAACTTCCAGAATTCTATTCCGACCCTCGGATCAAAATCTCACTATCGAACCGGAAACTTCAAAAATTCAACTTTCGACATTTCAAACCTAAATTAGCTACGGACCTTCAAAATACAATCTGAACACGCCTCTAAGCCTAAAATCACCCAACGGAGCTAACGGGACCATCGGATTTCCATTACAAGGCCGTCTTCATACTGTTCCAACTGCGGTCAACTTTCCAACACTTAAGCTCTCATTTAGGGACTAAGTGTCCCAAAACTCTCCGAAACTCAAAACCGAACATCCCCGCAAATCAAAATAGCAGAAATAAACTAGGGGAAAGTAGTTAATAGGGGATCAGAGTGTTAATTCTTAAGACGATCAGTCAGGTCATCACATCCTCCTACACTTAAACATTCGTTCATCCTCGAACGAGCATAAATACATCTAAAGTAGTGAAAAGATGAGGGTAACGGTTGCGCATATCCTGCTTAGTCTCCCAAGTCGCCTCCTCGACTGGTTGGCCCCGCCACTAAACCTTTACTGATGCAATGTTCTTTGACCTCAGCTTCCTAACCTGCCTGTCCAATATTGCCACTGGCTCCTCGAAATATGAAATACCGGATGAACTCCTGCCAAGCTGGGAGGTATGGCAAGCTCATAAACAACCTCACCAACATGCCTCAATATCTCAAAAGGGCCAATAAACCTCAGACTCAACTTCCCTTTCTTCCCAAATCTCATAACGCCCTTCATAGGCGAAACCTGAAGCAGAACGTGCTCTCCAACCATATAAGAATATCACGAACCTTCCGATCCGCGTAACTCTTCTGTCTGGACTGGGCTGTACGCAGTCTATCCTGAATCACCTTGACCTTCTCCAAAGCATCCTGAACCAAGTCTGTGCCAAATAATCTGGCCTCGCCCGGCTCAAACCAACCCACAGGGGATTAACACTGTCTACCATATAAAGCCTTATACGGTGCCATCTAATTGCTGGACTGATAGTTGTTGTTGTAAGCAAACTCCGCCAATGGCAAGAACTGATCCCAAGACCCTCCAAACTCGATCACACACGCACGGAGTATATCCTCAAGAATCTGAATAATGCGCTCGGACTGTCCGTCCATCTGAGGTTGAAATGATGTGCTCAACTCCACCCGAGTACCCAACTCATGCTGAACGACTCTCCAGAATCATGATGTGAACTAAATACCTCTATCTAAAATGATAGAAACTGGAATACATGTAGACGAACAATCTCTCGGATATAGATCTCCGCCAACCGCTCCGAGGAATAAGTAGTGCACACGGGAATAAAGTGAGCGGACTTGGTCTGCCGATCCACAATCACCCAAATAGCATCAAACTTTCTCAAAGTCCGTGAGAGCCCAACTACAAAGTCCATGGTGATCCGCTCCCACTTCCACTCCGAAATCTCTATCTACTGAAGCAACCCACCTGGTCACTGGTGCACATACTTCACCTGCTGATAGTTAAGGCACCGAGCTACAAATCCAACTATATCTTTCTTCATCCGCCTCTACCAATAGTGCTACCTCAAATCCTGATACATCTTTGCGGCGCTCGGATGAATGGAATACCGCAAGCTATGGGCCTCCTCCAGAATCAACTCCCGAAGCCCATCAACATTGGGTACACAAATCTGACCCTGCATCCTTAATACCCCATTATCACCAATAGTCACATCTCTAGCATCACCATGTTGAACCTTGTCCTTGAGGACAAGCAAATAAGGGTCATCATATTGCCGCTCCCTGATACAATCAAATAAGGAAGACCAAGAAACCACACAAGCTAGAACCCGACTAGGCTCCGAAAGATCAATCTCACAAACTGGCTAGCTAAAGCCTGAATATCCATCGCCATAGGCCTCTCCGATGATGGTAAATAAGCCAAACTCCCCAAACTCTCCACCTGGCGACTCAAAGAATCAACTACCATATTGGCCTTGCCTAGGTGATACAGAATAGTGATATCATAGTCCTTAAGCAACTCTAACCACCTCCCCTGGCGCAAATTTGATCTTTTTTCTTGAACAGGTGCTACAAGCTCCGATGGTCAGTATAAATCTCACAGGAAACCCCGTATAAATAATGGTGCCAAATCTTCAGGGCGTGAACAATGGCAGCTAACTCAAGGTCATGAACAGGGCAGCTCTTCTCATGTATCTTCAACTGTCTGGACGTGTAGGCAATCACCCTACCGTCGTACATCAACATCGCTCTGAGGCCAATCTTCGAGGCATCACAATAGACCGTATAAAACCCCACACTTGTAGGCAATATCAAAACTGGGGCTGTAGTCAAAGCTGTCTTGAGCTTCTGAAAGCTCACCTCACACTCCTCTGTCCACTAAAATGGAGCACCCTTCTGGGTTAACCTGGTCATAGGGGCTGCGATCGATGAAAAACCCTTCACAAAACGATGATAGTAACCCGTCAAGCCAAGGAAACTGTGAATCTCGATAGCTGAGAATGGTCTGGGATAACTCTGCACGGCCTCTATCTTCTTCAGATCAACCTGAATACCCTCACTCGATACCATATGGACTAAGAATGCCACTGAATCCAACCAAAACTCACATTTCAAGAACTTAGCATATAACTTCTTCTCTCTCAGAGTCTGAAGCACAGCCCTCGGGTGTTGCTCATGATCTTCCCGACTCCGGGAATATACCAGAATATCATCAATAAAGACAATGACGAAGGAGTCAAGATGCGGCCAGAACACACTGTGCATCAAATGCATAAAGGTTGTTGGGGCATTGGTCAGCCCAAATGACATAACAAGGAACTCGTAAGGACCATACCGAGTCCTGAAAGTAGTCTTCGGAATATCTAGCTCTCGAATCATCAACTGATGGTAACCTAAGCGCAAATCAATCTTAGAAAACACTTATGCGCCCTGAAACAAGTCAAACACATCATCAATACGAGGCAAAGGATAACGGTTCTTAACTGTAACTTTTTTCAACTGGCGATAATCAATACACATATTCATAGAACCATCCTTTTTCTTCACAAACAAGACAGGTGCACCCCAAGGTGATACACTAGGACGAATAAAACCCTTATCCAGCAATTCCTGTAACTAATCCTTCAACTCCTTCAACTCAGGAGGAGCCATACGATATAAAGGAATAGAAATGGGCTGAGTGCCCGGCAACAGATCAATGCCAAAATCAATATCTCTATCAGGCGACATGCCTGGAAGATTAGCTGGAAACACATCGAGAAAATCCCGTACTACCGGGACTGAATCAACTGAAGGTGTATCAATACTGATATCTCTCACATAAGCTAAATACACGTCACACCCCTTCTTAACCATACGTTGAGCTCTAAGAAAAGAAATAACTCTACTGGGAGTGTGATCTAAAGTACCCCTCCACTCAACACGCGGTACACCTGGCATAGCTAGCGTCACGATTTTGGCATGACAATCAAGAATATCATAATGGGGTGACAACCACTCCATGACCAAGATAATGTCAAAATCTACCATGCTGATAAACAATAAATTGGAACTGGTCTCAAAACCACTAAGAGCAACCAAACATGACAAATAAATACGGTCCACAACAAGAAAATCTCCCACATGAGTAGAAACATAGACAGGGGAACTCAAAGAATCCCGAGGTACACCCAAATACAGAGCAAAATAAGAAGTCACGTAAGAATAAGTGGAGCCTGTATCGAATAGAACCGATGCATCTCTGTGACAAACCAGTATAATACTTGTGATGATAGAATAGGAGGCAACAGCCTAGGTACGGGCAGAAAGGGCATAGTATCTGGCCTGGCCTCCCCCTCTAGGGTGACCTCTACCTCTCCGACCTCCACATCTAGCTAGATGAGAAAGTGGGGTAGCAACTGGAGCTGTAACCATAGTTTGAGAACTCTGCGGGGCACACTGTGGCTGAGAAATCTGTGGAGGTGCACCACTCCCAAGTTTGGGTCAATCCCTTACCATATGGCGTGTGTCACAACAATCAAAACAAGATCTAGGAGGACGTGGCGGCTGTAACAGGCCAGGTCTGCTGGACAGACCTCTGAAATCACCTTACGCAGGAGGCGCGCTAGATACCGGAGGTGTATAATAAGGATCATGAGGTCTAGGAGGAGCTGGAATACCACTAGCTATTGGAAGAGCTTAATGAACAGGGCGACTCGTATAACCTCTACCATGACGACCTGCTACTGGGGCACGGGCACTAGAGAAATGGCCCAACTCTCGAGACCTCTTGGCCTCCCTCTCCTCTCTCTCCCTAGCATGCATACCCTCAATCCTCCTAGCAATGCTCACCACCTGCTAACAAGAAATATCCATCTCTAACTTATGAGCCATGCTAGATCTGATGCTGGGAATAAGGCCCTCAATAAACTGGCGAACCCTCTCGCGAACAGTAGAAACCAAGGCTGGTGCATGCCTAGCCAAACTGGTGTAACGGACAGCATACTCTAAGATAGTCATAGTACCCTGGCGCAAATGCTCAAACTCTGTGCACTATGCGTACCTGAGGCTCTGAGGAACATACTCTCTCAGGAACAGATCTGAAAATTGAGTCCAAGTCAGTGAAGCAGCCTCATCCGGACTGTCTAACTCCTAGGTGCACCACCACTCATATGCAGCTCCTCGAAGCTGGAAAGTAGTAAAGGAAACCCCGCTCGATACTGATATACCCTTGGTAGGAGAATGCGATAAGTCTCATCTAGAAATCCTAAAGCATCCTCCGATGCTAGACCGCTGAATACAGGAGGCTTGTACCTTTTGAACCTCTCAAGCCTCAGCTGCTCCTCCTAGGAAGCTGCTGCCCTATCCTCGGGCTGAACTAGCACTGCAGACGGTACAGGAATAATCTCAGGGACCTGCTCAACATGCACTCGCTGCTCAGGAGTGAGGGCGACGGGAGTATGTGCTCCTCCCCCGGCTTGAGATGTAGCTGCAGCAAGGGGAAGCAACCCTGCCTGAGCCAGAGTAGTATGCATGCTCATGAACTGTGCCAGAGTCTCTTGAAGAGCTGGAGTAGTAGTAGCAGTAGGCGTGTCAGGTGCCTGGACTCTGGCTGGAACTGCTGGTGGTACCTCAGCGGCAGCTCGCGCAGGTGCTCTGACTACACCACGTGCGCGTCCTCGGCCTCTACCCCGGCCTTGGCCTCTGACGGCTGCAGTAGGGGGCGCGGATGCCTGATCATCTCGGGTAGCACGTATCCTCACCATCTGTGAGAGAATAGAAGACATAAGTTTAGAATTGTGATGTGAAAAATATCGCACGATAGGGAAATCAAATAAAGTGGAATTTTTCCTAACAGTTACATAGCCTCTCATAGATAAGTACAGACATCTCCATACCGATCAGCGAGACTCTAATAAACCGGCTTGTGATCCATGACTCCTATGAACCTAGAGCTCTGATACCAACTTGTCACCACCCCGGTTCGCCCTCCGTGAACCATTATGACAGTACCTAGTCTCTACGACTAGGTAAGCCTAACAAATGCGGAAAATAAACGAAACTTGCAGAAGAAATAATCAAAAGTAAAAATAACCGAATGAAAACAATAGTTAAAATGCCGCTCGGCATATACAACACAACATTCTCAGAATCAAGTACACTATCCTAAAATACGGAAACTCACGGAACTACAAGCCTTTGGATATCTACAATGTCTAACTCAAGAATATCTAACAAGCAAAAGAAATAAAGAAGGGCAAATGTTTTAAAGCTAGAATGGAAAGGGACTTCTAGATCTGCGGACGCGGCAGATGTACCTCGAAGTCTCTCGAGCAGTCGCCTTCCCTCACGGGTGATAGGACTGAGTTGCAGTACCTGGATCTGCACATGAAAAATATGTGCAAAAAGGGCATGAGTACACCATAGCGGTACTCAGTAAGTGCCAAGCCTAACCTCAGTCGGGATAGTGACGAGGAAGATCAGGGCCCTACTGAGGTTAAATAAAATATAAAGATCAACAGTATAGAACAGAACAGTATAAATAAGTACAGTAGTAAAATAACACAGGATGTACAGGACAACAACAACCATACATAAGCAAGATAAATACGGAAAAGAATTACAGCTCAACACCAATAATAACAATCGGGGATCTCCCAGGATACCTTCCTGTAGTCCCATATGTACATATCCAATGGATCTCCTGGGATCCTGTCCTGTAGTACAACTCATAGTGCGCGGGGATCTACCGAAATCCCGTTCCAAAATCCCAAATATAAATACCCGGTACTGGGGGAATCTACCAGATGCATTCCCGTAGTTCCATATAACTGTGCAGGGGGATCTACTGGAATCCCACATCCATAGTCCCAAAATAAACAGACAAGGGGTAGCTACCGGAAAATCCCACATCCGTAGTCCCAAAATAAATACACAGGAGCAACAGAAAAATATACAGAAATGGCAAAATTTCATATTAAGGCAACAAGTGATTCTTGCCAAGCATGCTGCACAGAGTTCAGGTAAGGCAGGTTGAGCAAATAAAGCATTTAAGTCACTTAGACATGCTCGCCTAAGCTAACAACAGGCTTAATAGTGCAAGTAATAAAACAGGAAAGGAAACATACTAGTGATTACTTAATAAAAACTGGATTTCCAACAATTACCTCAAGTACGCCCTCGTCACCTCACGTACAAGGCATTTCAATTACCAAATATACCAATCCTAAGGGGAAGGTCCCCCACAGAAGGTTAGACAAGCCATTTACCTCGAACCGGCTCAAAATCAACCCGAAACCATGCTCTTGCCACGAGTACTTGACTCCAAATGGCCCAAATCTATTCAATTCAATTGCATAATGTAAATAACACTTCAAGTAACTGATTCTACAAAGAAATTCTAAGCTAATACGCAAAATTAGGTAAAATAACCAAAACGCACTTGAGCCCACGTCTCGGAATCGGGTAAAATTTATATTTCCAGACACCTCTCACCCTCACGAGTCTAACTATATCAAAATTATCCCAATCCAATACCAAATCTCCAATCAAAACTCAAATGCTTGGTCTAAGAACTTTTCCCCAATTTTCATACAAATTACGAAATTAAAGGATGAATTCATGTTTATAATAATGGGTTACAAGCAAAAAGGAGTTAAGAATCGTTACCCAATCGATATCTCTAAAAATCCCTCAAAATCTAGCTAAAATCCGAGCTCCCAAGCTGAAGTTTTAATAAAAATGGCTAAACCCTCGATTTTGAAATCTCATATCTACCTAAGCGCGTTCTTCTTCGCGAACGAGAGGCTACTATTGCAAACACGATGCACAAAAGTCCTGCTGTCCAATTTCCTCTTTCGCGAACGCGAGGTCCACTCATGAACGCATAGCTTACACTAGCAGACCCTACGCGAACACGAGGACCATGTCGCGAACGCAAGACCAATGGGTCCTTACCTTCGTGAACGCAAAGCACATTTCAGCTGCTTCTCCCAGATGCTCTACGCGAACCCGAGACCCTCTCGCGAACGCGATGAATGTTTTCTCTACAACACAACAGCAGAAAATCTGCAATCTTTCCAAGTCCAAAAAATGGTCCGTTGAGCATTTGAAACACACCTGAAGCCCTCGGGACCTCAACCAAACCTGCCAACCAATCCTAAAACATCATTCAAACTTGTTCCAACCTTCAGAACGCTCAAAACAACATCAAAACACCTATTTTTCATCGGATTCAAGCCTAAGAATTCTAAAAACTCTAAAAACACGCTTTCGATTAAAAAGCCTATGAAACCTCGTCCGAATGACCTGAAATTTTGCACACACATCACATTCAACAATATGGAGCTACTCCAACTTCCAAAATTTCATTCCGACCCTCGGATCAAAATCTCACTATCGAACCGAAAACTTCAAAAATTTAACTTTCGGCATTTCAAGCCTAAATTAGCTACGGACCTCCAAAATACAATCCGAACATGCCCCTAAGCCCAAAATCACCCAATGGAGCTAACGGAACCATCAGATTTCCATTATGAGTTCGTCTTCATACTTTTCTGACTACGGTCAACTTACCAATATTTAAGCTCTCATTTAGGGACTAAGTGTCCCAAAACTCTCTGAAACTCAAAACCGAACATTCCAGCAAATCAAAATAGCAGAAATAAACTTGGGGAAAATAGTTAATAGGGATCGGGGCGTTAATTCTTAAGACGACCTGCCGGGTCATCACAAAGATCAATGGCAAGATTTTATGCACAATAGCAAGACAAATAAAGGCAAAGATTTGAGAAACGTCCCTTTGTAAGCTCTTCTCTTCTTTTCTTTTTTTGTTTTTTTTCCTTTTTTCTCTTTTTTTTGAACCACTTTCCTTGCACTGCTTTGTTCCTATTTCACACAAAGAAAAATTTGTAAGTTTTGAAAATGGTGGTCGGTTTGTGGCCTTGATGTCCTGGGCAGCTTGACTTTTGCTCGATCAGCTTGAGTCAGTTTCAAGAAACCTTTTCTCTATATCAACCTTGATTGTTTCACACCCAGTACCATTTGTATTTGTGGCTCAATCATCCTTATCTCAACTGGAGATCTTTGCTTAGGTGACCTTTTCTGATATCTTGAATGACTTTTTGCTTTTTGAGCAATTTTTCTGTCAGAGAGAATCACCAGTTATCTTTGCTTGTGCCAAGTAGGTTGACAAGAGTCTTTTGGGGAAGTCTTTGCATGAGTCCTCAGGGCACGTTGACAGTAACAACCGAGTGTGCCGGCCAAATTTACTTTGTGCAACTGAAAAGCTGTTAGCAGATTTTGAAATCTTTTCTTGCTTTTTTTGAGAAGGACTGACTCAGAGTGAAGGACATAATGATGCCAAGAAACAGTATTAACAAGAAATGCCCCTGTAGGGAAGGATAGAAGAAAGAATTTGTTTTTCGTAACTAGCCTTAATGATCATGACATGCATTTTGGACTCAACAGCCTGATCTATCAAACTAATCCAAACTTCCTTTTTACCATTCTTATGAACTTTGAAGTTGGGCTTGTTCATGCCAAATCTTTGCGTCAGCTTCACGACTCACTTTCGACTAGTGGTGCTCCGAGGGATTTTCACCAACAAGCCTCTCTCATTTATTTGTCTCTTCTTACTATCGCCTTACAGTGCCCATAAGGGTTTTCACTAGTAAGACTCTCTCATTTTTCTTTTTTTTCCCCTTATTTTTTGTGAGCAACTTGACAGTGTTCTATGTCGCGTGACAACCATTGCTCATTGCATGTTTCTCTTGGCATTCTTGAAGGCATATCGGGAGGTCTTTATTTGGAAGGGTTTTGGATAGGGTTGGAAAGAAAGGACATCATGAAGGCTCAAAATAGACTCAAAGTAAAGGGGGTTGTGGACTTACAACTCTTGGAATCGACTTTTTCAAAAGTGAAATAAAATCTCTGCCCCAGTTTCAGCTATTGGGGATTTTTTGGATTTTTTTTTTTTGAATTCTTATTTGGTTGGACCGAACCGTGAGGCTGCCTACGTATCCCTTTTTTAAGGAATCAGGTCGAACGTAGTTCAAACATCTGATCTAAACTATTTTTCATCTTTCTTTCTATTTTTTTCTCTTTTTTTTCGATCTTTTTGTTTCTTTTTATTTTCAAAACAAGTTGCCCCAGCTATCCACGGGCATGACTATTCTAGTTCCACTTCACGTGAATTTTGCTCAAGCCTAATTTCAAAGTATTTCAACTCTTTTTCATCCTCAAAAGTGTTATTTTTTCCGTTATCCAATTTCAGATTAAATCAATTTCTAAGATCTAGCCAAAATTTTCACATGAATGCCATGTCACTAAAACTAACGGGAAAAGAACTGAGCATGGAATGACACAAAAAGAAAAACTCTATTTTATTGAGTAAACAACAAGACAAATAACCTAAAATCCGAGTTACAACCCTAATATAACCCGGATAATGAAAATAGCAACAAAACAGACAGACAAGACTCACACAAACAGAATAGAGAGATAGAAGGGTTTGACCTAATAAAACAAATAAAATCTGGATGACAATCCTGAAATAACCCAGATAATAGAAAAACATCAAAACAAGCTACCAAGATTCCTTCCCAACGAGGAGGGAATGACTTTACAATTGCTAAGCTTGACATTTAGCCACAAATTTGCTCATCAGAATCACCATGGCCCTTTCCAATTTCAGTCGGCAAGTTCCTGAGTGGATTCTCATTCTCCATGTCACCAAGCATCATAATGTAGCGACCCAACTGGTCATTTTGAACAATTACATTCGGTTCGGAAGTTTGAGTTCAAGATCAGCTTCACATTATGTATATCGACTTGTGTGTAGGGTTGGATTCAGGTTTCAGATGAATCGGAGTCGAGTTGGAAAGAAGGAATATAGTCCTGGAAGCTTAAGCGGAGAGAATTTGACCGGAATTTGACTTTTGAGTAAACAGCTTCAGAATGAGTTTTGGATGATGTCAGTAGCTTCATATGATAATTTTGGACTTGGGCGTGTGTTCGGATTTGGGTTTGGAGGCCCGTGGGGTAATTTGAGGCATTTTGGTGAAAGTTAAAAAAGTTGAAGTTTGGAAAATGGAGAGGTTTGACCCATAGTTGACTTTTATGTTATCGAGGTTAGAATGCGATTCTAAAAGTTGGAACAGCTCCGTTATGTCATTTGGGAATTGCCTTTAAAATTTGGTGTCGTTTGGAGTTGATTTGATATGGTTCGGACGCTTGGTTGTAATTCTAGAGGTTCTTGAAGTTCATAGTGATTTTCATGCGTTTGGGCATCTGATTCGTGGTCTTAGCGATGTTTGAAGTGATTTGATAGTGGGTCTAAGTTCGTATGATGTTATGAGATGTGTTGGTACATTTGGCGAGGTTCGGGAGGCCTCAGGTGTGTTTCGAGGTAAATTTTGAGCGAGTCCGGGCATTTCGGTACTCTGAGATGGTTCTAGCACTTTTGGGAGTGCAGACTGCACCAAATATATGCGGACCATAGAGGAGAGTGAAGACTGCACTAAAATTTTGTGGACCTCAATGCGGACCGCATAATTTCGTGTGCGGCTGCGCATCAAGATGTTCTGCAGGATCGCTGGTACGACTTCGGAAGGTTATATCTTTTGATTTACAAGAAATTTTGAGATAATTCAAAAGCGAAAGTTGTATCCCTTTGTGTCTAGTTTCCAGAAAGATAAAGAAATCACAATTTGGACATATGTAGAGAAATATATGTCCAAAATACTAAAGCATATCACTGCAGTCAACATTCTCCGCCGTCAGCGGTGGTTTTTTTGCGGTCAGCAATGATGGAAATATGGGAGGTGCACTATAAATACGAGGTTTAGGGTTTTATTTCATATTTTGACCTAGAGAGCTCAGATCTTGGCAATGTTTCAAAAGTTTTTCAAGAAATTCATCGGGGTAAGTGCTTCTAACTCGGATTTGGCTAAATTATATGAATCTATCATTGAATTCATCATTTGATTCGTGATTTGGGATGGAATTTGGGAAAAAATGTAAAGTTCTTCAAAAATGTAAAATGATAATTTGAAAGACCAAATGGTATCAGAATTGGATAACTTTTGTATGGGTTAACTCGTATCGGAATGGATATTCAATTTTTGTAAATTTTGTCGGGTTCCGAGGTGCGGGCCCGGGGAGTTGAATTTTGTTGAATTTTTGCAAATTGTATAAGAATCATAGTTTTGTTAATTGGAATTATTTTCTCTTTGCAGTGTTAGATGTATTCAAGTCGTTTTTGGCTAGATTGAGCCGAGCATTTGATGAATTGGTAAAGGAAAAGCTAAATTGAGTATGAAATTGGCCGGATTGAGGTAAGTATCTTGCCTAACCTTGTGTGGGGGACTTCCCCTTAGGAATTGAGTCTTTTATGCTAATTTTAGTCCATGCATGCGAGGTGACGAGTGTGTGCTCGGACTTATTTATGGGAAATTTGCCTCTAGGGTTCTTAGGTCCTTATGTGAAAACTATCCCGTTATGATTGGATTTCCTAATTGCTTAAATTGCATCTATATGCTCCATATGACGTTGCTAGATTTCCTCTAATTCTTACATGTTACCTTGACCCTTAATTGAAGTGATTATCTTCCTTATTGTTTTGATACTTCTTGATTGTGAGTTCCTCTATGACTTCATGCAAATATGTTACATGTCCAATTGTTGTGGTTACCGGTGTAGTTATTACGTGCTTATTATGTCTTGTTGTTTTGTTGAGGATATCGTACTTCTTGGTTTTTCCGTGACCCTTATTATGTACTTGTTGATTCCCTTGCCGGGATGTTATTGCTTATGAATTGTTTCCCTTGCTAGAATATTGTTGTTATACTATTGTTCCCTTGCCGGGATGTTGTTATTTATGATCTTGTCTCCCTTGCTGGAATGTTGTTGTTATACTTTTGTTCCCTTGCCGGGATTCTTTTGTGATTGATGTTGATTTATTAATGGAATCGGGTGGCACGCTGCCACGGTAATATTTGAAATGGGATCGGGTTTCACTCCTGCAACAAGAATTAATAAAAGTGAATATTGATTCTTATGGTGAGAACGAGAGTAAAAGCACGAAGTGTGATGCCGTGCACTTTCTATTTGCTATGCTTATTTGTTGTTACCAATTCAAGTGTTTTAACTGTTCATATTCCTTTACCATTGTGATCCTTTGTGAAGGAACCCCCTCGTGTTTTCAATACTTCACCGTATTTATATACATATTTTTCAATACTTTAAAATTTCAATAATTGTTTCATCTTCAATTCATTTAGCTACTCAATTAAATTTTCTTAAATCGTCTGAGGTTGTATTTTACTTAAAATGAAATTTCTACTAAGTTAATTTATTGAATTTCTTGTTAAAGGTAATAGTTCATTTGATGTTGTACTTTTATTGAAAATGGTACTTTCCTTATTGAAATGATTTCTAAAAATAACTTCATCTTTTCTTGTTAAGTTCCTAATTAGTTTAGAAGTTGTACTCTACTTTATGTTATGTAAATCAAACTCCTTGACCATCTTAATTGCATTAGTTATGGACCCTATGAACTGAATAACATGAGAACGTTGTTGTGTAAAGTGAGATAGATATATGTGGGCACAAGGTGCCAGGTTGTGCTAAAAGTTTCGTAATTGAGTTTATGATATGAGACATCAAGTTTGAGAGGGCTGGAAATTGTGAATCAGAAACGATATGATTTATTGAGCTGACATCGCCTTCCTTGTTTGAGTACATTTTTACTTGTCTCTGTTCCAGCTATGTCGTTGTTAATTTATTTGGTTATCTTTCATTTCCACCCGTGTTTCTCTTTATTATTTCTACTGATTGTAGTTTGTTCTTTCCCTGCTGTTGATATTACTATGTCATTTTTAGGTTGATAGTTTATTATCAAATCCTGTTCAATTTATTTGACCACTAGGTGTCTAGACCGTTCCTCGTTACTACCCTACTGAGGTTAGTCTTGATACTTACTGGGCACCGATGTGGTGTGCTCATACTACACTTCTGTACATTTTTGTGTATAGATCCAGGTAATTGATCGGTAGTAGTTGTGTGGGTCGTTGTTGTGGAGACTCAAGGTAAACCTACTACAGCGTTCGCAGGCCTCGGAGTCACCTTCATTTGTACTTATTTCCATTTGTTCCTTTTGTTTTGGAGCAGTGATGTATTTATTTTGTATAACTACTCTTAGAAAGGTTTGTGACTTGTACCACCAGTTTTGGGAATTGTAATTTGTTTAGAGTAATTTAATTTAAAGTTAGTAAATATCAATGTTATTTTAGTTTATGCTAGGGTTACCTAGTTTAGAGACTAGGTGCCATCACGATTCCTTCGGAGGGGTTTTTTAGGTCATGACAAGTTGGTATTAGAGCTCTAGGTTTATAGGTGCGACGAGTCACAAGCAGGTTTAGTATAGTCTTATGGATCGGTACGGAGACGTCTATACTTATCTTCGAGAGGCTACAAAACTGTTAGGAAATTCCCCTTCTTTTATTCCTTATCGTACAATATTTATTTAGCTAGAAGTATATGACTTATGTTCCTCTACATCCACTCATGTATGATATTACACTCTCAGTGTTCGCTATGCGCCAGTGGTTCGTGATGCTACAAACGGGCTACGAAGGAGTCAGGGATGCTCAGGCACTGTCTCAACATGTCGCCCAGACTAAAGATACAGAGGCATTGAGAGACTATTCAATTGTTCATATGGAGGCTCTACAGTTTCCGACATCTGGTTGAGAAGTGCGAGCTTGTGAAGGCTTAATTGGTTGACTAGTCATTGCAATTGTGGCAAGGTTGTGAGGTGGATATTGATTGAGAATGGCTGGTGGTATTGGGGTACCTTATGATTGGTGTTGCCCGAGCTGCGAAAGTTAGTTTTGTGGATCATCAAATGTTGTTTTCTATGGCTTCGCGCTAAGTGGAGGAGTCCACTCACGACGTCCAGATTGTAGAGTCAGATTTACATCATTATTGACCTGAGGTATGTATATAAGGGGTATTGGAAAGTTTTCGAAATTTTTATAAAACTATAGACTAAGATCTTGCAAGGGATGATATTGGGGCTTTGATGGGGGATATTGCTTATCGACTATCTGAAGAAATGGTTCAGTTCGTTAGTGATGGGGTCAGCATGGCAATGGAAGTAATTGGTCCTTTTGAATGGGAATTCTCTACTGGCATTTGTGGCAGCACTCTTGGATTTGATGGTCTGCGTGACTCGGTTGAGTCGGGGAGGTGCAGTCCTGATGGCTTAGTTGCATGCAGGTAGACCTCGGAGAGTTCTCAGTGGTTTGGCAATGGCTTGAGTTGACTGTCTACTATGGGCATAAGGAAAATGTGGTACATTGTGGCTTTCTCATGAATAGGAATCAGAAATTAATAGAGAGTTGACCTTGTTGGCTATCATATGTGAAGAATGTGCATTTTTGGAAAAGACCTTGAGTTTTGGTTTGCGGGTGCATGGCTAGTAGCATGGTGATTACTAGGTTTTGAGGCTTTCGCGGTTCAAGTTTTGTTACGCGGCCAGAAATCCTATATGGGTGCTTTAGTAAAATTATAGGATATGAGTGAGATTTCAGCCATTTGATTTACGTAGTTGAGTTGGGTATAGAAATTTTGGTATTCCTAAGGTTTGGGGCTAAAGGCCCTCATATATGAACTATTTCCTGTTTGCGGATTTAGAAGAAATATTGAGAATGGGATGATTAATAGTATGTATTATTGATGAGTTGTTGTGGATCCTTTTGAAGCATATTTATCTAATTGGGAAGGATCAAGATTTGGTTGAGGCAATGTGAAAGCTCAATGAGAATATGTATCTTGTATCAGGTTAAGTTTGTGTGCTCCTGTTAGGTTGTCATTTTGGTTATGTTATCAGGCAGAATGATATTATTTGTGCCTCTGGCCTATGTTCTGTGAGGCGGTATGATTATTTTTCACGCATGTTGTAACTCTGTTCAGGCCTTATGGTGATGTGGGTGAGATAGCCCTCGTGATGTTAATTGCTCATTGCACCTTAGCTGTACTTGTTTCTTTTATGTCTTATTACTTCTATTCACCTTTTCCCACAGTTTTATTTGTGCACTTTGTTGTACTTGATATCAGTATTCATATGATCAGTGAGCCCGAGCATTTTGGCTCGATGAGTATTTGGGAGCGGGCTGCATGCCATAACAGATGTTATGTGAGATACCCTTTCCTTGTGTTTATCTGGTGTCGTGTTTTCCCTCTGTGGGACGAATTGATTAAAAAAACATTATACTTTTGTTGTTACACATGTTGTACTTGTTAGATAATTCTTATACTTTGCTTTCCTTTATTTGTGCTGCATAATTGAGTCATTGCTAGGTTGGTGTACAAACTGTGTAGTTTGAGAATCCATGTGGTTCCATGATGAGCTAATAGTTGGGTTGCTTGTATTGGCTGAGATGAGGTTTTTTAGACCTGAAGTTTGTACAATGGAATTGGGGGATGAGGAGTGTTTGGAAGTATGTGGTTGTTTCTGCTAAGAGTTGGTTAATGGCCATTGGCGAGCGGGAGAGTTTCTTGACTTGTTGACTTCACGAGCGGCTATGAGTTTCTGCATGTTTCTTTATCATGGGCAGTGTTGTGGAAGTTCGGAACAAGGTTATATTCAATATGAAGTGTATTGCCGGCATCCAGAGTGTTATTTGAGCAGCTATGGTGGTCAGAGGTTATTGCTTCGAGTATTTGAGTTGCGTGGATCAACATGTGATTGTATTCTGGGTTGGAATTTTTGGCTCGATTCGTCTTGTTTGGGTGTAATCAGTTTGATGATGTGGAATTCGGGTCCTATGATAAATTTTAGATGTTGAGATCTAGGTTCTGTTTTAATATTATGGACTAAGGAGGAGATGAGAACTTTAGTTAAGTGGCATTATCAGTTCTGCATGAGTTGGGTGATGCGGAATCACCCCCGGGTGTATGTATGAGGAGCTCATGCAGTGGTTCGATGGCTTTGGAATGACTGCTAGCACGTTCGAGGATGAACGTATGTTTAAGTGGAGGAGAACGTAACGACCCGACTGGTCGTTTTGAACAATTGCATCTGATTCGGTAGTTTGAGTTCAAGAGCAGCTTCACATTATGTATATCGACTTGTGTGCAGGGTTTGGATTCGGTTTTCGGATGAATCAGAGTCGAATTGGAAAAAGGTAATATAGTCCTAGAAGCTTAACTGAAGAGAATTTGACCAAAATTTGACTTTTGAGTAAACATCTTCGAAATGAGTTTTAGATGATGTCAGTAGCTTCGTATGATGATTTCGGATTTGGGTTTGGAGGCCCGTAGGGTAATTTGAGGCATTTTGGTGAAAGTTAGAAAAGTTAAAGTTTGGAAAATGGAGAGGTTTGACCCATAGTTGACTTTTATGTTATCGAGGTCAGAATGTGATTCCGAAAGTTGGAATAGCTCTGTTATGTCATTTGGGAATTGCCTGCAAAATTTGGTGTCGTTTGGAGTTAATCTGATAAGGTTCGGACGCTTGGTTGTAATTCTAGAGGTTCTTGAAGTTCATAGTGATTTTCATGCGTTTGGGCATCTGATTCGTGGTCTTAGCGATGTTTAAAGTGATTTTAAAGTGGGGCTAAGTTCATATGATGTTATGGGATGTGTTGGTATATTTGGTTGAGGTTCCGGGGGCCTCGGGTGTGTTTCGTGGTGAATTTTGAGCGAGTCCGGGCATTTCGGTACTCTGAGATGGTTCTGGCACTTTTGTGAGTGCAGACCGCACCAAATATATGCGGAACTCAGCGGAGAGTGCTGACTGCACAATTTCGTGTGCGGCCGCACATCAAGATGTTCGGCAGGATTGCTAGTATGACTTCGGAAGCTTATATCTTTTGATCTACAAGCAATTTTGATATGATTCAAAAATGAAGTTGTAGTCCTTCGTGTCTAGTTTTCAGAAAGATAAAGAAATCACAATTTGGACATATGTAGAGAAATATATGGCCAAAATACTAAAGCATATCACTGCAGTCAACATTCTCCGTGGTCAGCGGTGGTTTTATTGCGGTCAGCAATGATGGAAATCTGGGAGGTGCACTATAAATACGAGGTTTAGGGTTTTATTTCATATTTTGACCTAGAGAACTCGGATCTTGGCGATTTTTTGAAGGTTTTTCAAGAAATTCATCGGGGTAAGTGCTTCTAACTCGGATTTGGCTAAATTACATGAATCTATCATTGAATTCATCATTTGATTCGTGATTTGGGAAAAATTTGTAAAGTTCTTCAAAAATGTAATATGATAATTTGACAGACCAAATGGTATCAGAATTGGATAACTTTTATATGGGTGAACTCATATCGGAATGGATATTCGATTTTTGTAAATTTTGTCGGGTTTCGAGGTGCGGGCCCGGGGATTTGACTTTTGTTGACTTTTTACAAATTGCATAAGAATCATAGTTTTGTTAATTGGAATTATTTTCTCTTGTAGTGTTAGATGTATTCAAGTCGTTTTTGGCTAGATTGAGCCAAGCATTTGATGAATTGGTAAAGAAAAAGCTAAATTGAGTATTGAATTGGCCGGATTGAGGTAAATATCTTGCCTAACCTTGTGTGGGGGACTTCCCCTTAGGAATTGAATCTTCTATGCTAATTGTAGTCCATGCATGCGAGGTGATGAGTGTGTGCTCGGACTTATTTGTGGGAAATTTGCCTCTAGGATTCTTAGGTCCTCATGTGGAAACTATCCCGTTATGATTAGATTTCCTAATTGCTTAAATTGCCTCTATATGCTTCATATGATGTTGCTAGATTTCCTCTAATTCTTACGTATTACCTTGACCCTTAATTGCCATAATTGAAGTAATTGTCTTCCTTATTGTTTTGATACTTCTTGATTATGAGTTCCTCTATGAGTTCATGCAAATATGTTACATGTCCAATTGTTGTGGTTACCGGTGTAGTTATCATGTTCTTATTATGTCTTGTTGTTTTGTTGAGGATATCGTGCTTCTTGGTTTTTCCGTGATCTTATTATGTACTTGTTGATTCCCTTGCCGGGATGTTATTGCTTATGATATTGTTTCCCTTGCCGGGATATTGTTGTTATACTATTGTTCCCTTGCCGGGATGTTGTTGTTTATGATCTTGTCTCCCTTGCCGGGATGTTGTTGTTTATGATCTTGTCTCCCTTGCCGGAATGTTGTTGTTATACTCTTATTCCCTTGCTGAGATTCTTTTATGATTGATGTTGATTTATTAATGGGAGCGGGTTGCACGCCTGCAACAAGATATTTGAAATGGGAGCTTGTTGCATGTCTGCAACAAGATATATGAAATGGGAGCGGGTTGCACGCCTGCAATAAGATATATGAAATGGGGGCGGGTTACACGTCTACAACAAGATATATGAAATGAGATCGGGTTGCACGCTTACAACAAGATATATGAAATAGGATCGGGTTGCACGCCTGCACCAAGATATATGAAATGGGATCGGGTGGCACACCGCCATAGTGATATATGAAATGGGATCGGGTGGAACGCCGCCACGGTAATATTTGAAATGGGATCGGGTTGCACGCTTGCAACAAGAATTAAAAAAAAGTGAATATCGATTCTTATGGTGAGAACGAGAGTAAAAGCACGAAGGCTGATACCGTGCACTTTCTGTTTGCTATGCTTATTTGTTGTTACCAATTCAAGTGTTTTAACTGTTCAAATTCCTTTACCGCTGTGATCCTTTGTGAAGGAACCCCATCGTGTTTTCAATACTTCGCCGTATTTATATACATATTTTTCAATACTTTAAAATTTCAATAATTGTTTCATCTTCAATTCATTTTGCTACTCAATTAAATTTCCTTAAACCGTCTGAGGTTGTATTTTACTTAAAAATGAAATCTCTGTCACACCTCCTTTTTCCGCCCCCGCAAGGGGTGAAGGAGTTTTTTCCAATTAAAGGACAATCGAAACGGGATTTGTTTATTTATTTCAGAGTCGCCACTTGGGAGATTTAGGGTGTCCCAAGTCACCAATTTAATCCCGAATCGAGGAAAAGAATGACTCCATATTACAGTCTACGTACCAGAAATCCGGATAAGGAATTCTGTTAACCCGGGAGAAGGTGTTAGGCATTCCCGAGTTCCGTAGTTCTAGCACGGTCGCTCAACTGTTATATTCGGCTTGATTATCTGATTCTATACAAATATGAACTTATGTGCAAATTTTAACTTTTTTACCGCTTTCATAATTATTATTATTATTTTTTTACAAGGAATTGCAACGTTGTGAAAATATATCTCGAACCGCGTTACAATCAATGTACCCGTGGTCGTCGACACACTTTGACTCCGTTGAGATTTGGATTTGGGTCACATCAATGTGCACCCGAGTTTAAGAAAATTAAATTATTAAAGGCGCGCCTAAAGCGACTAGCGTATCATCTACTTTGGGTAGGGCCGTGGAATTTTGCTAAACGGTCCATCCCGAACTCTAAGCAATTTTAAAGCAAATATTTACTGAGGGCCCCGCAACTTTGTATTTTTATTTGGCGAGGCTCATCTCATTCTTATTTTTAAGGATAAACCTACAGTGACTACATTTCTTCTATTAAGTTTGTCTCTAAAAATAAAAGAAAATTTCTCAATTAATTACATGCTGAAAAACATAACTTATTAGTTATTAGTTTATGGCTAATGTGAATGGGAAATTGCGATCGAGTTTGTACAAAGAAGAACTGCTTTCATTCTATATTCTATTATTCAATAATACTAGAACATGAGATTGACACACCATAATATCAAAACAAATTAACTAGTATTTGCTTAATTTAAACTAACATTATTAGATGAAGAAGTTATACCTATGCAACCTTATTCATCGACGGACATACATATGAGGTTCAATTAATTATTCCACACATGCTTAACATTTAAAGGTGAAAAGACGGAAGCTGACCCTATCTAACTTAAGTGATACCGCTACATGTTTCATGCTTAATTACGTGATTTTTTATCTTTTTGTGATAATCCAAATTGCCTAGTATGCCTTTGAAATACACATTATCTACTGATGAGCTATGGTGAAACAAACGTGATTATTGCATTGACATTTTTAACCGACCCTATGTGAAACCATTGTTGGCCGAATATCACTGCTACTCTAGTTTCTTTCTGACTAACATACAACGATAAATTACCGGGCCAAACTCTTATGGACTAAAAACTGTTTCATTACACAGTTTGAAAGCCAAACTTTAATGTCAAGCATACAAAGATGTTCTAAACTACAAACAGCAAAAAAATAAAAATAACTATGCTAAGTTCAGACTGCAATTCTTCTTATGCTCCTATTCATGCTCCAAATTCATCATTACACCAGTGAAATTAGAATGTGTACCTGGATGTTGGACAATAAGAATGAGAAGAAGAATAATATCAGCAGCAGGCAACCAGACAGCAGTAATACAGCAGCAATAAACAGCAACAACAGTTCCACAACAATGACAAACCCACAGGTGGTCGAGCAATCAACCACCAATCCCAGAACAGAGTAGTAAACCAACAGAAAAACCCAGAATATCCAATGCAATAGTGACAGCAGTTCAATAATCACAACAAACTCGACGAACAACCAACAACAGCTTCAATAGCAATAAGACAAAACTCAATCAACATCATACAGAAGCCCAGATTACAGTAGTACTCTCACAGGGAAATCAGAATACCCTCACGAAATAGTAACATACCAACCTTTTAGAACTAACAGCTTTATTCTTTTCTGAACACTCAATAATTTTCCAGCCTATCTTTTTTTTTTACTCACTCCTTTTTCCTATTTTTTTCAACCCTTTTTTAGCTTCTCCCCCCTCTGATGGAAAACCTCCTCTTTTTATATCCTATCAAACTCTTTAACAACCTCTTAGACAAACTGAACCTCCTCCCATGTGGCCTCTTCTGTTTTTCCACTCACCATTTTAAAAGAAAAGATAGCCCATAAGATTCCCCTGACAGACCCCCTTCTCTTATTAAAGATGTTTTATCATTTTATTTGTTTGAACAGGTATGGGCAGCAGGGGTGTGTTCTGATAGCACATGCTGTCCATTACACTGCAATGCACATGCTGCCCCAAGGTTGAAAATGAGTAAATAATGCCATCAATTAAACCAAAATCTGAAACCTAGCCTAGACTGCAGCTATAAATCAATCCTTAGATGTTTTCTGATTTAGTTAATACACAGTGACAATAAACAAACTAAGATGATTCACAATGCTTCAGTAAATCAAAAATAGCATGAGTCGAATTGCTATCATTCCAACTGAAACTAATTGATGACGTATATCGACTCGACTATACTGATTATAACATAGAACAAACAGTCGACCAAACAAACATAAATAGGGCATAGACTGTTCTTGATAGATTTGCACGATACAGGGAAAAACCAGGCATTATTGATTCGACGATGTTAATCATATTGAAATATGTATACTACTATACGGATTCATCACAACAGAATAAACAAATCAACCAAATAGAAGGTCTTATGGAGATGAAGAACAACTGACAACAGAAATCCCAAAATAAACAAACAAACTAAATAAAAATGCAGAAAAACTAATCTAGACTAAAATAGATAACAAAAGGGAGAAGTGAACAAACTAGAAAAGTTTTAACACGGATGACCCAGGCCCGAGCTTGATTTGCCCATTTGAGGTCGGACAAATCCTAACCGAGGTGTTCTCGAACGAGAACACTTCGATTAGGATCTACTAGACCCCAAACTTTCATTTATATCCAAACAGACCCCACAAATTCTTGTGTTCTATGGTTCAAATCTTCAGATTTGGGGTTTTGGGATTTGTGGGTAGATTCGGACCAAACCAAGCCTGGTTTGGTCACGAGAGAGGTCAGGGGAGTGTCTAGTGTGGATTTGGGTTGGTTTGGTGTAGGTCGAGGTCCGGCTCGAATCTTCAAATGAAGATTCGAGATGGTGGGGTAGGATTCGAGACCCACGGTTAGTGGATCTGTGTTCAGGGGGTCGAGGTGGTCCTAGGGTGTTAAGGTGGTGGTCACCGGCATCCTTGCCGCCGGGTTTATGGTAAGGGGAAAGGGGGCGGCGCTAGGGTTTGAGATGAGGGGGCTCTGGGACTGGTGAATAGTGGGTGAAGGGGGGGTCTGGTTTGAGGCGTGGGGTGTTAGGTTAGGTTTATATATGGGTGGGTGGTTTAATCCTGGTCGTTGGATCAATCAAAATTGATGGCCAGGATTGGGGGAGCTTAATAATACGGTATCGTTTGGTTGAGTAGGGGGTCGGTTTAAGACGGGAATGGGTCGGGTCATGAGGGAAGCCAAAGACCGTTGGATCAATGTAGATGAATAGTACTCTTACTATTCAATGTAGTACTCTTACAGTAGTACTCTCACAAGAACTGATCCCAAGAGCCTCCAAAGTCAATAACACAAGCTTGGAGTATATCCTCCAAAATCTGAATAGTACACTCTGACTACCCATCCGTCTGAGGATAAAATGTTGTGCTCAACTCGACTTGTGTGCCCAACTCACACTGAACTGCCCTCTAGAAATGTGAGGTAAACTGTACCTCGGTCAGAGATGATAGACATCGGCATACCATGAAGACGAATAATCTCCCGGATATAGATCTCTGTCAACCGCTCAAAAGAATAGGAAACTGCCACAGGAATGAAATGCGTTGACTTGGTCATCCTATCAATAATAACCCACACTGCATCGAACTTCCTCTGAGTCCGTGGGAGTCCAACAACAAAGTCTATAGTGATACACTCCCACTTCCACTTAGGAATTTCAATCCTCTGAAACATACCACCAGGTCTCTGATGCTCGTACTTTACTTGCTGACAATTCAAACACTGAGCTACATACGCAACAACATCCTTCTTCATCCTCCTCCACTAGAAATGATGCCGCCTGCCACAAATCCTAATACATCGTTGCAGAGCCCAGATGAATAGAGTACCAGGAACTATGGGCCTCCTCTAGAATCAATTCTAGATGTCCATCCATATTAGGCACTCAAATACAACCCTGCATCCCCAAAACTCCATCATCTCTAACTGTAACCTGCTTGGTACCTCCATGTCGCACTGTGTCTTTGAGGACAAGCAACTGAGGGTCATCATACTGTCGATCTCTGATACACTCAAATAATGAAGAACGAGCGACTGTACAAGCTAACACATGGCTGGGCTCAGAAACATCCAACCTCACGAGCTGATTGGCTAAAGCCTGAACATCCAGAGCAAGCGGTCTCTCACTGACGGAATATACGCAAGATTGCCCATGTTGATTGACTTTATACTCAATGCATCGGCCACTACATTGGCCTTCCCCGGATAATATAAGATGGTGATATCATAGTCTTTCAATAGCTCCAACCACTTCCTCTGCCTCAAATTTAGCCCCTTCTTCTTGAACAATTACTGTAGACTCTTGTGATCCGTGAACACCTTACATGACACACCATATAAATAGTGCCTCCAAATATTCAATGCATGAACAATGGCTGCTAACTCCAAATCATGAATTGGATAATTCCTCTCGTGAATCTTCAATTGTCGCGAAGCATACGCAATGACCTTGCCATCCTGCATCAACACCGCACCAAGTCCAATATGAGATGCGTCACAATAAATTGTATATGGCCCTGAACCTATAGGAAAAACCAACACCGGTGATGTAGTCAAAGCTGTCTTGAGCTTCTGAAAGCTCGCCTCACACTCGTCCGACCACCTGAACTAGGCACCCTTCTGGGTCAACCTGGTCATCGGGGCTGCAATAGATGAAAACCCCTCCACAAACCGACAGTAATAGCCTGCCTAACCCAAGAAACTCCGGATTTCTGTAGCTGATGTGGGTTTAGGCCAGTCCTTGACAGCCTCTATCTTCTTCAAATCCACCTGAATACCCTCTGCTTATACAACATGACCCAAGAATGCAACTGAACTCAACCAGAACTCATATTTTGAAAACTTAGCATATAACTGCCTAGCTCTCAAAGTCTGAAGAACCACTCTTAGATGTTGCTCGTGCTCCTCCTGGTTGCTGGAATAGATCAAAATACTATCAATGAAGACTATCACAAATGAATCCAAGTAAGGCTTGAACACTCGGTTCATCAAATCCATGAAAGCTGTTAGGGCATTTGTCAACCCGAATGACATCACCAACAACTCATAATGCTTGTACCGAGTGCGGAAAGCTATCTTAGGGACATCGGATGCCCTAATACTCAACTGATGGTAGCCAGATCTCAAATCAATCTTCGAAAATACCTTGGCACCCTGAAGTTGATCAAACAAATTATCAATCCTCGGCAATGGATACTTGTTCTTGATTGTGACCTTGTTCAACTGCCGATAATCTATACACATCCTCGTTGATCCATCCTTCTTCTTAACAAACAACATCGGCAAACCCCAAGGCGAGACACTAGGTCTAGTGAAGCCTTTATCAAGCAAGTCTTGCAATTGTTCTTTCAATTCTTTCAACTCTAGTGGCGCCATACGATATGGCGGGATAGAAATGGGCTGAGTGCCCGGAGCCAAATCAATGCAAAAGTTAATATCCCTATTGGGTGGCATACCCAGCAGGTCTGAAGGAAATACCTTAGGAAACTCACGAACAACAGGCATAGAATCCATAGAAGGAACCTCGGCACTAGAATCACGAACATACGCCAAATAGGCCAAACATCCCTTCTCAACCATATGTCGAGCCTTCATATATGAGATAACCCTACGGTTGAAATGACTAGGAGTCCATCTTCACTCTAAATGAGATAAACCCGGCAAGTCTAAGGTCACAGTCTTGGCATGACAGTCCAAGATAACATGGTAAGGTGATAACCAGTCCATCCCCAATATGAGATCAAAATTAACCATATCCAAAAGTAACAAATCTACTTGGATCTCAAGACCCCCAATCACAACTATGCATGAATGATGGACACGATCTACTATAATAGTATCACCCACCGGTGCAGACACATATATAGGAGCTCTCAAGGAATCACTAGGCATGACCAAATACAGTGCAAAATAAGATGACACATAGAAGTATGTAGATCCTGGATCAAATAGAACTGAAGCATCTCTACTACAAACCAGAACAATACCTGTGATAACTGCATCGGAGGCCTCAGCCTCAGGCCTAGCTGGAAGAGCATAACATCGGGGCTGGGGCCTACCACTCTAAACTACATCTCTGGGACGGCCTCCTGTTGGTTGGCCTCCACCTCTAGCAGCCTGACCTCCACCTCTAATACCTCTACCTCCACCTCTAGCACCTCTAGCTTGATGAGCGGTCAGTGGGACACTCGGTGCCTAAACCATAGAACGGGAACCCTGATGCTGAGAGCTGCTTAGTGCTCGAGCGCAAAATCTAGCAATATGCCTCGTGTCGCCACAATTATAATAAGCCCTCGGCTGCTGAGATTACTGACCTTGATGGCCTGAATAACCACCTTAAAAACTCTAGATCAGCGGTTCACTAATAGGAGCTGGCGATGCACTGTAGGGTAGCTGATCAGAATACTGCATATGAGAACCACGGCCACCTGGAGCACCATGAGAAGCCTGTAGTGCTGAATGAAACGACCTGGAAGGATGGCCCCTACCAAAAGAATCCTTACCTCCAGATGAGGCACCACTGAACCTTCCCGAATGATGAGGCCTCTTGTCAGACCCCTGACCACTCCCCTATGATAGAACCATCTCAACTCTCCTGGCCACATTGGCCGCATCCTAAAAGAAATCTCGCTCTTGGTCTCCTTAGCCATCTGCAATCGAATAGGCTGAACGAGTCCCTCAATGAACCTCCTCATTCTCTCTCTCTCTATCAGTGGGAAGAATAAGAAGAGCATGACAGGCCAAGTCAATACATCTGGTCTCATACTGAGTGACAGTTATAGAACCCTGCTCGAGACGCTCAAACTGTCTCCAATAGTTCTCCCTCTGAGTGATAGAAAGAAACTTCTCCGGATATAGCTGAGAGAACTGATCCCAAGTCAAAGCCGATGACCCAGCTGGTCTAGCCAACCAATAATCCCTCCACCAAGTCTTGGTAGATCCAGACAGACGAAAAATAGCAAAGTCTTCCCCATGGGCTCCACTATCCCCATGTTCTTTAGAACCTCATGATAGCTGTCCAAATAATCCTGGGGATCCTCAGAAGATGTACCACCAAAATTGGTAGTGAAAGGCTTGGTGAATCTGTCCAACCTCCGCAAGGCATCAGCAGACATAGCTGGCCCCTCATCGGTCTGTGACACAACACCAGGCTAAACTGCCCCAACTGGTTGAGCTGCTAGAGTCTGAACCTGGGGAGCCATCTGCTCCGGAGTGCGAGTAGCAGGAATCTGGGCTCCTCCTCCAGCCTGAGAGACAGCTGGTGCTACAGGAAGTAAGCCTGCCTGGGCGACACTCTCCATAAGTCCCACTAGACGGACCAGAGCATCCTGAAGTACCGGGGTAGCGATGAACCCCTCAGGGACCTGAGCTGGTCCTGGTGGAACTGTCTGGGCTGGAACCTTATCATCAAACTCAACCTGAGGCTCCGTCGTTGGTGATGCTGCTCGAGCTCTAGGCTGATCCCTGCCTCTGCCTCAGGCCCTAGCATGGCCTCGGCATCTACCCCTCACAGGAGCTGCTACTGGGGGCTCGGGCTGTAGGTCAGCTGATGAAGCGGTACGCATTCTCACCATCTGTGAAAAAACATAGTGAAAGTCCAACTAGCATTGAGAAATCAAGTCGCACGACAAGAAAGAATAGATGTGAAGTTTTTCCTAACTCTATAGCCTCTGGAGGATAAACACAAACGTCTCCGTACCGATCCCTCAGATTCTACTAAGCTTGTCCGTGAATTGTGAGACCTAAGCAGCCTAGAGCTCTGATATCAACTTGTCACGACCCAGATTTTTACCCTCGGGAGTTGTGACGGCGCCTACTCATAAAATCTAGGCAAGACGAGAGTTACAAATTTTATTACCCTTTTTACTTAACCTTTTTTTACATTTACGAATTAAAAGGTGATCAAAAGCGGAATAATCATAATAAATGGAAATGTGGAAGACGAAATCTAATAGTTTAACCAAATACTAGTACAGAATCCAACAAACAACTCTACCCAGAATTGGTGTTACAATGTCACGGACTATCTACGAATACTACAAACAGTGGTCTAAATGAAAAGTACAAATCTGCCTCTGAAATACATAAAAATAGAATGGAAAGATAGAAGAGGACGCCAAGGCCTGCGAACATCTACAGGACTACCTCGGGTCTCCGCTAGACTGAAGACAGTAAACTCTCTATGGTCCAAATGCTCCAGAATCGAGATCTACACACAGTGCAAAGTGTAGTATCAGCACAACTGACCCCATGTATTGGTAAGTATCGAGCCTAACCTCGGCGAAGTAGTGACAAGGCTAGGACAAGACTACCAAATAAACTTTTTCAGTTATACCATATACATCAAATAATAACAATAGAGACTAACAGTTAAAGATGGGAAGGGGGAACATGCTGCGAGAGGAGGGTAACAAATACTAACAGAATTTTAGTAGAGAAACACAAAGAACACCATAAATCAATTATGAGCAAGAATAAGGAAAACAGTAACAAGTGTACGACATCACCCTTCGTGCTTTTACTCTCGTCCTCACCATAAAATTAATAGATTTGGCACGGCATCACCCTTCGTGTTTTTACCTCACATAATCATGGCACGGCATTATCCTTCGTGCATTATCACTCATATCATGGCATGGCATCACCCTTCGTGCTTTTGTATTCACAATATCGGCACGGCATCACCTTCGTGCATTAACACTCACTCACAAATATCACGCATGGCATCACCCTTCGTGCTTTCCACTCATCCTTACCCAAGCAACAATCACAAGCAATTCGGGCAAGGGAATCAATAAAAATTACAATAGAACCCCGGCAAGGGAACAATGGTATAAACAATAATATGCCGGCAAGGGAAACAATATCATAAGCAATAACATCCCGACAAGGGAAATAATATCATAAGTAATAGCATCCCGTCAAGGGAAATAGTATCATAACCCTCTCTTCATTTCCACCATCACTTCACATCATAAATCTCAACTTGAGCCATTGCTCTACAATGTTCAATTACCAAGAATACTTCCATAACCCTTGTTCCACATTGATAATCATCATATTAAGTATGGACAATACATAACGGAGCCACAACAATCATAGTATAAAACTCACAGGCATGCTTGACACCAACATATAGATACTCGTCACTACACATATACGTCGTACTCAATAATTAACACATAGCAAATAAGACCACAACTCATATTCCCTCAAGCTAAGATTAGGCCAAACACTTACCACAATGTCGCGAATATAATCAAGCTTCAACTACCGCTTTACCTCTTTATTCCACCACCAACCGGCTTGTATCTAGTCACAATTTACTTAGCGATATCAATAAATGCTAAATGAATCAATTCTAATGCATGAAAATAGTTTTTCTAATGATTTCCCCAAAAAGTTAAAAATTGACCTCAGGCCCGCTTGGTCAAAACCTGAAGTTCGAACCAAAACCCTATCACTCATTCACCCACAAACTCAAATATATAATTTATTTTGAAATCAGACCTCAAATCGAGGTCCAAATCCCCAAAATTTGAAAATCCTAAGTTCTACCCAAAAACACCCAATTTCCCCATGAAAACCCTTGATTTTGAAATGAAATCATGTAAAAAGATAGATTAGATTGAAAGAAATGAGTTAGAAATGACTTACTAATGATTTGAAAGAGTACGTGCCTTTGAAAAATCGCCCAAGATACTTTAGGGTTTGAAAGAGTTTGGAAAAATGGAAAAAATCCCGTCAAAATTTTATTTTGCAGGTCTCAGATGTCGCAATTGCTACCAGGGTTCGCAATTGTGAACCCCTTTGGAAACCTATCTGCTTCGCATTTGCGACCCTACCATTTTCATATTTGCGATCAAAATGTCGCATTTGCGAGCATGGCCTGCCCAGGCTTGGTTCGCATTTGCGACGCCCGAGTCACAATTCCCAAGCCTGAGAACTTCGTAATTGTGAAGCCTGGTCTCGCAATTGCGAGATCAGAGGCCTGAGCAAAAATACCAGATACCAGCAATCTTTTCTAAGTCCAATTTCACTCCGTGGCCTATCCAAAACTCACCCGAGCCTCGGGGGCTCTAAAACAAACATGCACGCAAGTCCAAAAACATCATACGGACTTGTTCGTGCTATCAAATCATCAAAATAACATCAACAACTATGAATTAAACCTCAAATTCATGAAATCACTCAAGAACATTGAAATTTCTATTTTCTCAACTATATGTCTGTTTTATACCAAATCAATTCCGATCTTTACCAAATTTCACAGATTCAACTTAATTATTATTTTAAACTTGTATCGGGCTCCGGAACCAAGATACTGGCCCGATACCATCAAGAAATGTGTCATTTCACTTCTAAAAGCCTTTATATTTTCCAGCAAACAATTTTCTTTAAAAATTCTTTTCTCGTGCTTGGGACCTCGGAATTCGATTCCGGGCATACGCCCAAGTCCCATATTTTATTATGGACCCTACGAGACTATCAGATCACGGGTCCGGGTCCGTATACCAAGAATATTAACCAAAGTCAACTTTAATCAATTTTAAAGTCCAAATTCCTTATTTCACTTAGATTTCACATAAAAGCTTTCCGGAAATGCGTACGGGCTGTACACGCAAATTGAGGTGAGACAAAAAGAGATTTTTAAGGCCTCGGAATACAGAATTTACTTTCAAAAAGAGTGATCACAATTAGGCAAGGGTTCCTCATCTCCTTCCTGAAGGTGAGGTGGAGCATTATAATGGGCCTAACTTTCATCAACGGATCCAATAACTCTATTCAAATAAAGGGCCATATTAAAATTCCTATAAAAGATATGATCGCATTGCATTAGGAACATGTACATGATGCATATTCACAAGGAATACAACAAATTACATTAAACAAGTATGAAAAATGTATAATCTCCAAATCATTTTCAAGAAAGAAAATAACAACAAATATTAGGTACGACTACAACAAAAAACCTAGAATCACAAACCTAGGCTCAGATACCAAAACTTATAGCAACCCCTTTGGGAGGGTGCTACTTACGAAGCAAATCTAATTTACTACTTACAATATTAAGAAGATATTAATTAAAAAATATTCAGAATAATTTAGTAGCAAAAATTGGCCCATGCGATAAGGTTCAAAGTGCAATATTTTTATTTTTGAAAATACACTTCACAATTTTTTAAAAAAATAAAATGCAATGTAAAAATATCAACATAAGGTGATATAACCCTTCTTGAATAATCAATACGTTAAAGCAACTTCCTAACAAAATTATACTTTCATTCAACAACACTGCAAGTTTGTATTGTACATAAATTTCAAACTATCGGGTATAAAAAAGAAAACTAATTTTCTCCTTTATATATATTTACAAGACAAAGTGTAAATTCAGCATATTACAAGACTTAAGTTATTAACACATCCTAAAACAACAAAATGATTTACCAAATTCAAGTTACAAGATTTTGGTCTTAATATCCAACAAGCCTCCAAAATAACATACATAAGTGTGACATATAGGTCATGTACAAGTCCCAAAACTATGTAAAACCTAGGTGCATATTCAAATGTAATCTCCATAAGTTCTCCCAAAAAAGACTACTTCATAAGGCCATCTTCAAATTTCCTCTCGTACATTACCTACGATAGAAAACAATTATCGCTAAGCATAAAGCTTAGGCTTATAAATTTTGGGCTTGGAGCCATTAAATTCTCCAATTCCCCTTTTCAGTCATATATAGCTCAAATTTAACTTAATTTAAAATAAGTGAACAAATATATCAAAAGTATCAAATATCAAACCTTGAAGTGTTTCCAAATATCAATAACAATGTTCAAGAGTCGAAAAAGCGTATACTATCAATCTAAGAGAGTTTGCCAAATATTTATTTTTTGCCCAATATGTACATCATGCCATCACACTAAGCATAATTAGATATCAAGATGGACCGAATCCTTAAATCAAGTAGGATCAAAACCCAATAGTCAAGAGAATCAGAACCATATTAAAAATAGCTTCCTAGTTCGTACTTAACACGGACAAGTTCCATAATTTAAGACGAATTACAAATTCAAAGTCAATATGGAAAAAAAATCTAAATTAAGAGGCATGCTAAGATGAGTGACAAAGTCATTGTCACAAGAAGGACAAGGTCCCAACAAGAATGCAAAATGATCAAACAATCCGTACAAATGGGCGATTTAGCGAACATCTTACAATACTTGATATAATACGAATATAACGATATAAATTAAAGACAAGAAAAATAAAATATTAGGTTATTTCAAAATATTCCAACAAGTAAAAAGAGTACAAAGTTTATACACAAACTTTGGTGTTTTACCACAAAACAGTTCAACCACAACTTGAGGACGTTCGAATAGTCTACACCATAGACAAATCAAATCCGTTCACTTCCTCAAACACTTCCCCTTAGATTTTACAAGGATATATATACCTTAAATACATAATCAAATATCTATATAATTTCAGAATTTAACATGTCGAACTAACATGATATTGGTAAAAATTACCCAAAATTTTTGAAACAGAAATTCTGGACAGTATCACTGTCTTGTGTTATGACTCCGTTTTGAAGATGAAAAAGGACAAATTAGACTATATGGTCTTCATTAAAGTTGTATATATATGTATTAGAGTCTCAGAACATCTTGAATCACCCCTATATCAATTTTGTACAATATGTTATGCTCAAAATACTAACAGTAGGACATGGAGTATTTTTAAAACTGAAAATTTGGGCACTATGATCCCTTTTCGGGTAAATACAAGCAAAACTAGATTCTGGTTCCTGCATAAGAGTTATTGATCTATGAAATAGATTTCTAGAAAGTCTTGGATCACTTAAAATGGAGCTCTATACAAAAAGATATGAAGAAAACACTAATAGATGTCTAGTGTAAAAACGGGTTTAATAACTTATCACAAAAGAGAGGAGCAACTTGTGCTTCACCAAGAACGAGTTTTGCTGGTTGATTTGTGAAAACTTACATGAAGTTTTTCAAGTAAGTTTTTCAACCTACTAAATATCTTAAATACAAAAGGGTGGCAGCCTACAACTTTAATTATATAATGTATTTAATAACAATTCATCAAAATAATATTAAGTGTTACACATAGCAATACCATGAAATTTCTTGTCAATATTAACACAACCTAAAGTAAAAATTTTTTATATATTATCAATTTCACATTTAGGAAATGCGAATTAAATATATCCTCATTATAAAGATGCTCAATCGAGAATGCAAATATTAGTAAAACAAATTTGGGGTGTCACAAAATCCTTCAACTAACAAGGGTTTTAATAGATTCAAAAGTATAACGGAGAATTGAATTATTCGATTTTGAATAGCAGGAGACTTGAGAAAGACTCGCGTAGGCCCTTAAGCTATATCGCTTCATTGTGGCATTAGTTCATTTATTTTGTCCAATTCATATAGCAGTGCGGTTGCATTGTTTATGGTTTTGTGGGTCTTTATAAATTTTTAGTTTTATGACTTATTTCTTTTTATATATATAAGAAATTTTCTTTTACACATAAGAGATATACTATCTTTTATACATAAAAATTTTAAAATGACACTTTTTTAATTTCAATGTCCAGACCCATTTCCATAATAGGTCATGATGGCGCCCAACATCATTGTCGGGCAAGCCAACGTAAAAATACTAAATAAGTTCTCATTTACTCTTACCCAATATAATTGGAATGATTTATTAAGTTGAACTAAAAATCATAAATGATCAGTAAAGCCAAAATAATCATACAATCCCAAAATAATAGTTTACTAATGTGTGTGCCAAAATCTGGTGTCACAAGTTGTGGGCAACTAATAGAATATACAAAAGAATCACAATATCCCACTATTTGAAACAGAATAGACAGCAAAAATACATAAGAGAGACTCCTTCAGGCTGCTGAACGGGGGAAGGGAAGCAGCTCACCGTAGAAGTCTCGAGACCTCTCAAGGATGCGCACCAGACTGATAGCCAGAGACACCTGCCTCAGATCCTGTACAATTAAGTACAGAAGTGTAGTATGAGTACATAAACAATATGTACCCAGTAAGTATCCCGTCTAATCTCGAAGAAGTAGAGATGAGAGGTCGACTTGATACTTACAAGGGTCAAATAATATGAGAAAGAATTTATACTAAGCATGGATAGCACAATTAATTAGCATTTTATGGTAAAGAATAACAGTTCTTTTTCCAGATAATATCATAGGTACCCATTTACATATCAAGGCATATACGAAGTTCAGTCCACAGAAGAATACTAAATAAAGCATGTGCAAGTAACACCGAGGGACGTACGGCCCGATTCAACATAAAAGTAAATTGTGCACTGCTGAGGGTCGAACGACACGAACCATAGATGCATCTATTACCCCTCTCATGAATCACACGTGCGATGCGGTCAAATATAAATAAACTCAACAACAAGCAGACAATAATGTATATCTGAGAAGTAGTTATTCACAGGAATATTCATATTCTCTTTAGAAGGCCATGGAAGATAAGCTTCCTCTTACTAGTTCCATTTACCTTAATCAACATGTTTTATACGAACTCGAATTTAACATGAAGTTACAAGAAATATCACACAGAGCATGCTTTTGGGCCCTATACTACCCGGACTTAGCATAATAGTAGCTACGCACGGACCCTCATCACCTAGTGCATACGTAGCCTCCGCATATAGTGGCAATTAATTCAATTATTACACCTATGGGGACAATTCCCTCTTACAAGGTTAGAAAGAAGACTCACCTCGCTCCAGAGAGCACTTCCACTACCAAGAACGAGCCCAAACTCTCAATTTGGAGCCGAACGATCTAAAACTAGTTAAATGATGTAGGAACTAGTCAATATAAGCTCACAAGATCTAATTCTAGCTATTTAAGCTACTTCCCAACCATTAATACAAGTTTCCTAAAATCCGACCCCGGGCCCACATGCCTGGATTCCGAAATTTTCCAACGGAAGTTGTTCTCTATAACCTAAGGATCAATAATATATAATTTCTAATTCATTTCATAACCAATTTCGTGGTAAAATCTAAGTTTTATTAAAACCCTAGGTCTAGCTCTAACCCCTTGATTTCTTCAAATCTTTAGGTGTTAATCTACCCAAAAATCGAGTGTTAAACTTAGAAATAAAGGGGATGAACTTACCTCACGATGCTATGTGGAAATCCCTTCTCAAGAGCTCCAAAATCGCTCAATACCCGTGTGCCAAATGGTCGAAAATGGCTGGAGCTCGACTTAAATGAAGTCCACTGCTTCAGCAGTTTCCACATCTGCGAGAGGAGACCGCATCTGCGGAATTGACTAAAAGGGTTAGTACCGCTTCTGCGATCTTAAAGCTGCATCTGCGTAGCCGCTTATGCGGCTAGGGAGCCGCTTATGCGGCTAGGGATCCGCTTCTGCGGTTTGGCCTGGCCAGCTCTAGGCCGTTTCTGCGAGGCTACGACTGCTTCTGCGGTCTCGCACCTGCGGTCGACCAACCACAGGTGCAGTTATGACAGAAGCAGATGCTTCAACACTTCTCCAATTTTCCAACTTCACTCGAGCCTCGTCCGTTTGACGCTTGGGGCTCTCGGGCCCCGCTCGAACATACCGACAAGTCTGAAATTACGAGATGGACCTACTTGAACCTTCGGAACGCCCGAAACAACGCTAAATCTAAGAATCACCTCCTAAAACCAAATGAATCAATTTTATGAACTTCAATTTCTTAATTCTCCTCTAACGAGCCGAAACGCCCTAAAACTACTCTGATTGACACCAAATTTTGCGGACAAGTCTTAAATGATATATCTGACCTGTACCGGGCTCCGGAACCAACATACGAGCCTGATACCTGTGGAATCAATCATTAATTAGTTTCTTTATACCCTTAGAACTTCAGATTAATAATTTCTAATAAAAATTCATTACTCGGGCTAGGGACCTCGGAATTCGATTCCGGGCATACGCCTAGGTCCTATATTTTCCTACGGACCCTCCGGGACTGTCAAATCACGAATCCGGATCCGTTTGCTCAAAATGTTGACCAAAGTAAAACTTAGCTTTTTAAGAAAATCCTAAGGAATCAAATGAGCATATTCCACTCCAGACTCTTCCAAATCCCGAACCAACCATCCCCGCAAGTCGAAAATTAGTTAAAGTAAGCGCGAAAATTTTTATTTAAGGGAACAAGGTTCTAAAAGGCAAAACAACCAGTTAGGTCGTTACATTCAACATTGTAAATAACTATGAAACACTTGCTTATAAATGGAGTAAGTACTTGTTTCATTCTTCATGAAGAACAGAAACGAAGCAGAAGAAGTCAACAGAGAAATGGCTAAATTTATAATGCAGTGCAAACTATGGCTAGTTTTAAAAAGTACCATTAAGAATGGTGATCTGGTGTCATTTCTATGTAAGACTGGACACCCATATGGGCCGGCTAATACCTCCCCATTGATTTGAGAGAAATTTTCATAAAATACTATCTTTTAGAAGTAATTAGCCATCTATAGATACCATTTGCTATATTACGGATTATAGATATTTTTTATGTGGTTATAAGATGTATTTGATGTATTTAAGTTATTGTATTCATGAATACAGTAGCAAAAATAGGTGTGAATCAGGGAAGTCCAGCTAATCAGTTGTTGTATTCGAGTGTATTCGACTGTATTCATGGAGTGAAACATGGGATTACAGCTGGACAGATTATTGTATTCGACTGTATTCACGGCGTGAAATAGGGGATTACACTGTTTTTAAAAGGGAAAGTGAATCAATTAACATAATAGACTCCTAATATAACTCAACAAACTCAATTATAACACACAAATTTTGTATTTTCAGTTATAAAAAAGATTCTCAACCGAAAAATACCCCAAAAACATAGCAATCTTCAAAAAACATTATATAATACATCTGAATACATAAATTATATTAATTAAAAAATATATATGAATACATTCATGGCATATAGCGAGACAGTGAATACAATAAAATACATAGAATACAACGGGATACATTGAAATACAATGGAAAAAAATAGTGAATACAATGAAATACATGGAATACAACGAGATATATTGAATTACAATGAAAAAAAAGACAGTGAATACAATGAAATACATGAAAATACATTTAAATATATTAACAGAAAATTAAGTTGCTCAGCCCCAAACTCCGTCGTCTTTGTTCAAGAACAAACCCTAATTTCCGGCGAATCTTCCTCGTTATGCCATTGGAATCACTGTCGCTCTCCGATGGATCCAAAGGTAGTAAATTTTCACGCGATTTAATGGCGGCGCCGGCACGAAAATGAGCTTGCCGGAAAGCGGAATGTGACGTCGTGGATAACGGCTGTTGACGAACGTTGCTGTTCGAGAAGAGTGGAATTGGTGATTGACCCAGGTGAATGAATGAGGCTCGAACATATAAATAGTGATGCCATTTTGACCAATTCATTAGAGGCTTAACTACATGAGCCATTTCTGTTGCAACTGTGTTAGCTTTTCCAGTGGAAAGAGACGGCTTGAAAAGCTTTATTCAGGAGCTTATTTGGAGATGGGGGAAGAGAATGAGATGTATCAAAGTAGAGAGAGAAAGAAAATTTTGTAACTGATTAGCGTATTTAGTGGTTTAGGGCTAAAAGGTAACCAAAATTAAATATTTTGTTATAAACCTTAAAAGGTATCTATAAAATATAATTTTTTTTTAAATAGTATTTATTTAAAATAAAAAATATTTACAAGGTTGTTATTGGGCAAGTTATATATTTAGTCGTTCGGCCAAAAATAATTAAATGCATTAGCCTGTCGTTTTCAAGTGCGGCTATAATTGGATAGTTTTCCTGTCGTTTCCTTATCCAAGAGCGGCTATCTTGGACAGTTTTCCTGTCGTTGACAGGAGAAAACGTTTGCTTGGGCTTCAATTAATGGGTCAATAATCATCCCTTTGGACTATATAGAATCAAACTGATGGAAGCCTAACCTAACTGGATAAATCTGAGGGAGAAGTTCAAAAATAATCAAATTTATAAGTGGTTATTTAAAAATAGTCACAGTTTTAAAAGTAATCGAAATTTAGTCAATTTTTTTGTAAAGATAAATTTGATCGAAAATACTGTTTAAAATCTGAAAAAATATTCCAGCATAATATACTGGAGTTCCAGTATAATATACCGGTCCAGCATAATATACTGGAGTTTGGAGCACCGGTGCTCCAGTCTCCAGTATATTATATTGGAGCCAGCAAAGTATACCGGTCCAACATAATATGCTGGAAGTTCATACACAGGTGCACCGAACTCCAGTATATTATGCTGGACTGGTCTCTATTGCAGCAAAATAGTGGTTATTTTTCGATGACTTGTCAAACGTTGGCTATTTTTGAATTGACCAGTCCGAAAATTAGCTAGACCGTGCTATTTTAACTAAATCTGATGCAGTCAATAATTTGTAAAAATAGCACGGGCTAGCCAGTTTTCGGACTGGTCGTTTAAAAATAGCCAGCGTTTGCAAAGTCATTGACTCCATATTACAGTCTGCGTACCAGAAATCCGGATAAGGAATTCTGTTAACCCGGGAGAAGGTGTTAGGAATTCCTGAGTTCCGTGGTTCTAGCACGGTCGCTCAACTGTTATATTCGGCTTGATTATCTGATTTTATACAAATATGAACTTATGTGCAAATTTTAACTTTTTACCGCTTTCATAATTATTATTATTATTTTTTTACAAGGAATTGCAACGTTGTGAAAATATATCTCGGACTGCGTTACAATCAATGTACCCGTGGTCGTCGACACACTTTGACTCCGTTGAGATTTGGATTTGGGTCACATCAATGTGTACTCGAGTTTAAGAAAATTAAATTATTAAAGGCGCGCCTAAAGCGACTAGCGTATCATCTACTTTGGGTAGGGTCGTGGAATTTTGCTAAACGGTCCATCCCGAAGTCTAAGCAATTTTAAAGCAAATATTTACTGAGGGCCCCGCAATTTTGTATTTTTATTTGGCGAGGTTCATCTCATTCTTATTTTTAAGGATAAACCTACAGTGACTACATTTCTTCTATTAAGTCTGTCGCTAAAAATAAAAGAAAATTTCTCAATTAATTACATGCTGAAAAACATAACTTATTAGTTATTAGTTTACGGCTAATGTGAATGGGAAATTGCGATCGAGTTTGTACAAAGAAGAACTGCTTTCATTCTATATTCTATTATTCAATAATACTAGAACATGAGATTGACACACCATAATATCAAAACAAATTAACTAGTATTTGATTAATTTAAACTAACATTATTAGATGAAGAAGTTATACCTATGCAACCTTATTCATCGACGGGCATACATATGAGGTTCAGTTAATTATTCCACACATGCTTAACATTTAAAGGTGAAAAGACGAAAGCTGACCCTATCTAACTTAAGTGATACCGCTACATGTTTCATGCTTAACTACGCGATTTTTTATGTTTTTGTGATAATCCAAATTGCCTAGTATGCCTTTGAAATACATATTATCTACTGATGAGCTATGGTGAAACAAACGTGATTACTGCATTGACATTTTTAACCGACCCTATGTGAAACCATTGTTGGCTGAATATCACTGCTACTCCGCTAGTTTGTTTCTGACTAACATACAACGACAAATTACCGGGCCAAACTCTTATGGACTAAAAACTGTTTCATTACACAGTTTGAAAGCCAAACTTTAATGTCAAGCATACAAAGATGTTCTAAACTACAAACAGCAAAAAATTAAAAATAACTATGCTAAGTTCAGACTGCAATTCTTCTTATGCTCCTATTCATACTCCAAATTCATCATTACACTAGTGAAATTAGAATGTGTACCAGGATGTTGGACAATAAGAATGAGAAGAAGAATAATATCAGCAGCAGGCAACTAGACAGCAGTAATACAGCAGCAATAAACAGCAACAGCAGTTCCACAACAATGACAAACCCACAGGTGGTCGAGCAATCAACCACCAATCCAAGAACATAGTAGTAAACCAACAGAAAAACCCAGAATATCTAATGCAATAGTGACAGCAGTTCAATAATCACAACAAACTCGACGAACAACCAACAACAACTTCAATAGCAATAAGACCAAACTCAATCAACAGCATACAGAAGCCCAGATTACAGTAGTACTCTCACAGGGAAATCAGAATACCCTCACAAAATAGTAACAGACCAACCCTTTAGAACTAATAGCTTTATTCTTTTCTGAACACTCAATAATTTTCCAGCCTATCTTTTTTTTTACTCACTCCTTTTTCCTGTTTTTTTTCAACCCTTTTTTAGCTTCTCCCCTCTCTGATGGAAAACCTCCTCTTTTTATATCCTATCAAACTCTTTAACAGCCTTTTAGACAAACTGAACCCCCTCCCATGTGGCCTCTTCTGTTTTTCCACTCACCATTTTAAAAGAAAAGATAGCCCATAAGATTCCCCTTACAGACCCCATTCTCTTATTAAAGATGGTTTATCATTTTATTAGTTTGAACAGGTATGGACAGCAGGGGTGTGTTCTGACAGCACATGTTGTCCATTACACTATAATGCACATGCTGCCCCAAGGTTGAAAATGAGTAAATAATGCCATCAATTAAACTAAAATCTGAAACCTAGCCTAGACTGCAGCTATAAATAAATCCTTAGATGTTTTCTGATTTAGTTAATACACAGTGACAATAAACAAACTAAGCTGATTCACAATGCTTCAGTAAATCAAAAATAGCATGAGTCGAATTGCTATCATTCCAACTGAAACTAATTGACGACGTATATCGACTCGACTATACTGATTATAACATAGAACAAACAGTCGACCAAACAAACATAAATAGGGCATAGACTGTTCTTGATAGATTTGCACGATACAGGGAAAAACCAGGCATTATTGATTCGACGATGTTAATCATATTGAAATATGTATACTACTATACGGATTCATCACAACAGAATAAACAAATCAACCAAATAGAAGGTCTTATGGAGATGAAAAACAACTGACAACAGAAATCCCAAAATAAACAAACAAACTAAATAAAAAGGCAGAAAAACTAATCTAGACTAAAATAGATAACAAAAGGGAGAAGTGAACAAACCAGAAAAGTTATAACACGGATGACCCAGGCCCGAGCTTGATTTGCCCATTTGAGGTCGGACAAATCCTAACCGAGGTGTTCTCGAACGAGAACACTTCGATTAGGATCTACTAGACCCCAAACTTTCGTTTATATCCAAACAGACCCCACAAATTCTTGTGTTCTAGGGTTCGATTCTTCAGATTTGGGGTTTTGGGATTTGTGGGTAGATTCAGACCAAACCAAGCCTGGTTTGGTCACGAGGGAGGTCAGGGGAGTGTCTAGTGTGGATTTGGGTTGGTTTGGTGTAGGTCGAGGTCCGGCTCGAATCTTCAAATGAAGATTCGAGATGGTGGGGGAGAATTTGAGACCCACGGTTAGTGGATCTGTGTTCAGGGGGTCGAGGTGGTCCTAGGGTGTTAAGGTGGTGGTCACCGGCATCCTTGCCGCCGGGTTTATAGTGAGGGGAAAGGGGGCAGCGCTAGGGTTTGAGAGGAGGGGGCTCTGGGACGATGGTGAATAGTGGGTGAAGAGGGGGGTCTGGTTTAGGGCGTGGGGTGTTAGGTTAGGTTTATATATGGGTGGGTGGTTTAATCCTGGCCGTTGGATCAATCAAAATTGATGGCCAGGATTAGGGGAGCTTAGCAATACGGTATTGTTTGGTTGAGTAGGGGGTCGGTTTAAGACGGGAATGGGTCGGGTCATGAGGGAAGCCAAAGACCGTTGGATCAATGTAGATGAACGGCTCAGATCGAGGCGCAGATACGGCGTCGTTTGGGTTGTGCCTGGGCAGCCTGTGTTTGGACTGGGTCTGTGTTTTGGTTTTTGGCCTAATTTTGGGGCCCAATCCGATTTTTTCACAACTCTCTTTTATCTTTAATTACCAAAATTAAACAAAACTCCTAAATAAATTGTAAAATCAAAATAAAATAAAATTACACACATATTAGTTAACACCTATAATAATTAACACACAATTTAACATTAAATAAAAAATCACTCCATGTCCAGAGACATACATGCATATATTTTTGATTTTCTTTTTAACCAAATTATGGTTAATTAATTTCTAAATGTGCCATTAATTACTAAATGCATGCAACATGTATTTTTGTATTTTTGTTTACAGACAGAACGATTATCAAAATGTCACGCATATTCTCAAAATTGTACCCCAAGGAAAATCTTTTTTTATTTTTTATTTTGAATTTTTTGGGAGTAATTCTCATAGAGAGCAAAAATCACGTGCTTACAATCTCTACTAAGTTAATTTATTGAATTCCTTGATAAAGTTAATAGTTCATTCGATGTTGTACTTTAATTGAAAATGGTACTTTCTTTATTGAAATGATTTCTAAAAATAACTTCATCCTTTCTTGTTAAGTTCCTAATTGGTTTAGAAGTTGTACTCTACTTTATGTTATGTAAATCAGATTCCTTAAACATCTTAATTGCATTAGTTATGGGCCCTATGAACTGAATAACATGAGAACGTTGTTGTGTAAAGTGAGATAGATATATGTGGGCACTAGGTGTCGGGTTGTGCTAAAAGTTTGGTAATTGAGGTTATGATATGAGACATCGAGTTTGAGAGGGCTGGAAATTGTGAATCAGAAACGATATGATTTATTGAGCTGACATCGCCTTCCTTGGTTGAGTACATTTTTACTTGTTTGTGTTCCAACTATGTTGTTGTTAATTTATTTGGTTATCTTTTGTTTCCACCTATGTTTCTCTTTATTGTTTCTACTGATTGTAGTTTGTTCTTTCCCTGATGTTGATATTACTATGTCATTTCTAGGTTGATAGTTTATTATCAAATCCTGTTCAATTTATTTGACCAGTAGGTGTCTAGACTGTTCCTCGTCACTACCCCACTGAGGTTAGTCTTGATACTTACTGGGCACCGCTGTAGTGTGCCCATACTACATTTCTGTATATTTTTGTGTACAGATCCAGGTATTTGATCGGTAGTAGCTATGCGGGTCATTGCGGTGGAGACTCAAGGTAAACCTGCTACAGTATTCGCAGGCCTCGGAGTCACCTTCATTTGTACTTATTTCCATTTGTTCCTTTTGTTTCGGAGCAGTGATTTATTTATTTTGTATAACTACTCTTAGAAAGGCTTGTGACTTGTACCACCGGTTTTGGGAATTGTAATTTGTTTAGAGTAATTTGATTTAAAGTTAGTAAATATTAATGTTATTTCAGTTTATGCTAGGCTTACCTACTTTAGAGACTAGGTGCCATCACGACTCCTTCGGAGGGGTTTTTGGGTCGTGACACATCCCCACAAAGTGTTCATCATCATGTGCAGGTAAAGGATTCTGCGTGATATCATGGGTGTCACTGTCTTGGATCACAATTAGTTTTTCCTGGATCATCTTTTCTATTTCTCTTTTCAAATCCCGACAGCTTTTAACATTGTGCCCCTGGGCATTAGAATGGTATTCACACCTTTTAAAAGGGTCAAAGATTCTTGCACGTGGGTCCACATGATTTGGAGGAATAGGTGCAATCATGTCATAATGCTTTAATTTCTCAAACAAGCTTGCATAAGACTCTCCTATTGGTGTAAAATTATCTTTCAATCTTTGTTTCCCGTTATACCTCTGGCTTGGATGTGGGTTATAGGGCACTTGAAAATTTTGTGGAGGCTGGTGGAGATTTTGTGATGCTCGTGCTCGCCTTCTGGGGTGTTTTGGTGGCTGGACAACGTACTGAGGTGGAGCAACAGAGTATTGTGGGTTCTGAGGTGGATAGTACTGCTCAGGGGAATCATCGCAAACCAGACGAGGCTGCTCATACCTTCGAGATGTTCTCCTGGGAGCTCTTTGCAACCCTGATGCCATCATGGTTTCTTCATCCTCCTGATTTGTGTTACCAAAATTATCAGATTCAATCTGGACAGCCTGAGTTGCGGCTCTGAGAACTGCTTGACTTATAATTCTTCCCATCTTAAGACCATTTTTAACCATTTCCCACATTTTGATTGCTTCCGAGAAGGATTTTCCCACTGCGGACATCATGTTTTGAAAATAATCTGGCTTTTGATCCTGAAGGAAGACAGTGATTAAATCGTGTTCGTCCATGGGTGGCTTAACTCTGGCCGCTTGCTCCCTCCATTTAATGGCATATTCCCTGAAACTTTCAGTTGGTTTCTTCTTCATGTTTGAAAGGGAATTGCGGTCTGGGGCGATATCAATGTTGTATTGGAACTGTTTGACAAAGGCATGTGCCATGTCATCCCAGACATACCAGCGAGATGTGTCCTGATCCATAAACTATTTAGAGGCTACCCCCGTAAGGCTTTTCCCAAAATAAGCCATCAGTAATTCTTCATTTCTTCTCGCACCTCTTAGTTGATTGCAATATCTTTTCAGGTGGGCTATGATGTCTCCATATCCATCATACTTTTTAAATTTAGGAGTCTTGAAATCAGGCGGCAAGTGGACATCGGGGAACATACATAGATCCTTGAAGGCAATACTCTTCTGACCTGCCAACCCTTGCATGTTTTTCAACCGGTGTTCTAAGCTTTTCACTCTTTGGGTCATTTCTTCATGTTCTATCTTTCGGGTAGACTTCTCAATCTTTGCAGGAAGATTAAACAGGTACGAGTGGTACTCAGGAGAGCGAGAGTGTTCTTGTTGGGTAGCAAACTGTGACTCATGAGTTCTCCTCTGCACCATCGTCGGTTGTGGGACGGTGAAGACAGGCATAACAGTACTAGTTATCTGATTGGTTGTCAATGGCAAACTTTTGGATCGTACAACAGAAGTTCCAGCTGTAGTCGTACAGTTGGAATAACGATTGAACCCAAGTGGATAGGATTTACTAGACAATGAGATCGGCATGGCAGTAGTCGAGATGGGTATGAACTCTGGGAAACCATGAGAAGAAAAGGGCGGTCCTTGGTCATTGGCCCATGCTTGACACATTTCGGCCATTTGCTATTTCAGTATTCTATTTTCCTCAAACACAGTAGACTCTTGTTGAACCCTCTGACTCTGAGTCTCTTGAGCACGTGTAACAGCTTCGATGTTAGTTATCATTTTTCCGTGGATCTTGTGTTGTCCGCCTACCACAAACCGACCACCTCAAACTTTCTTCACAATTCAAACAAAAGACACAATATAATGGACTCAGTCAGTCCTTATTATTATCATCATTTTTCATTTTTGTTATACTTTCATTTTTTTATTTTTTTTGGTTGATCGAACCTGATGTGGGTTGTCTACGTATCATGTGAGAACATGAATCAGATCTTGCGTAGTTCAGGAACAATAGGAATAAAGTAAATAAACTAACTCTTTTTTTTTGGATTTTGGACTTTTTCAAAAGAAAGACATATAAAGAAGAAAAAAAATATTTTTTTATTTCGATTTTTTTTTGTTTTTTTTTTGAATTTCGAAAGAAAAACTACTAAAGAAGAAAAGAAATATTTTTTTTATTTTTGGGCTTTGATTTTGAATTTATGAAAAAAATACTTCTAAAAAAAGAAATTATTTTTGAATCTTGAATTTTCTTTTCAATTTTCGAAAGGTGAATGAAAATATTTTTGGATTTTGAGAAGAAATTAAAAAAAAAATATTTTTGGATTTTTTTTAAAATTGGGGTCTAAAAGAAAAACTTTCTAAAGAACGAAGTAAAGGAAAATACTTTTGGATTTTGTTTTGAAAATTGTGGGCCGGAACCGATGAGGTTTGCCTATGTATCTCACATCCGGTGATAATCAGACCCGCGTAGTTCGCCAGTTTTGACATAATTGGAAAAATATGATATTGACTCACTTTCATTTTTTGAAATACATTTTCCTTTCTTCTTTTTTTTCAAACATTTTAGTAGAGTTTCGAGGCATTTTCAAATACCGGGATTTTCAGAACCGGATGAATTCTCTATCCTACCTTACTCTTGGTTTTTCTGTTGTTTTCATTTTCTTAGCCGGTCAACATACAAGCCGAAGCAAATAAATGTACAAATAGCATGTAAGATGCATCAGGATGGTCATTCCTTTCGAGTACACCTGTCCTAGACGGACCCAACCCCTGTATTGAGTCCCCAAAGTAAAATGCACGTGATGCAAATAAACGTTCCTACTAGGGGTCCGGTATGAAGTTTTGTTATTTTAAGTTTAAACCTGGGGATGTGTTCTAGACCTAACTTACCCAAGCGGACAACTTGAGCCGAGGTGGGGGCAACGTACCGGGAGCATAAAAGTCTACTCGGCCTTGTTGCTGACCCAAGCCTCGTTCTATTTGGTATGACTTCTAACAAAAAGTGGGCCACGCATACGTGTGCACCATATTTTTAGAAGACTCAGAAGGGTGGCGTAAGAAGACATTTAAATACAGTTCAAATAATATCAAAACGGTAAATAAGCGGCAATTATCACATTAGGCCCACAAAATATAGTAATATCAACAATAAACAAAACCAAGTAAAAATCACAATAACAAGCTCGAATTCTTGAACCCTGTACCAGAGATTCTAGGTTCTTATCCTCAGCAGAGCTGTCACACCTCCTTTTTCTACCGCGAGAGGGGGTATAAGGGAGTTTTTTCCAATTTAAGTGATAATCGAAACGAGATTATTTATTAAATTCAGAGTCGCCACTTGGGATAGTTTATTGTGTCCCAAATCATCGGTTTAAAATCCCGAATCGAGGAAGATGACTCTATTTATGGTCTGCGAATACAGAAATCCAGGTAAGGAATTCTGTTAACCCGGGAGAAGGTATTAGATATTCTCGAGTTCCATGGTTTTAGCACGGTCGCTTTAATCATACCTGGCTTAATCAAATTGCTTAATTACTTATTTTAGAACCTATGTACATTTTTACCTTTTACCGCTTTTAATTAAGAAATTATCCTAAAACGAGTCACGCGTACGTGTACTCATTTCGTTTGGCGCGTCGAAAATCATGTCACACGTATGTGTCCATAATTAATCACGCATTATTATTATTAAGAAAGTTTAGTCGAAGTTGTGCGAACGCATACTCCGATTTTATTTTTAAGATCGTAATTATGTCACGCGTACGTGTACACAACCACAATCGTATATTGAACGTGCCTAAAGCAAGCTACAGATATTCATCTTAGAAATCATAATCATGTTACGCGAACGTGTACATAATCACGATAATAAATTAAGTGACGCCTAAAAAAGTAAATTTGACCAACCGAAAACAAGAATAATCAAACTATCATTGTCAAACAAATGAATTAAAAAAGTCATCAATTTTAATGAATTGCCTACTTGTAAGAATTCATGTAACCAGCAATTAATTCAGAAACAACAACATTATAGGACAGATATAACAAAATATACTCCAGTAGTATATGTCAATCACATTTTGTGTTTCTACTTTTCCAAACACCATATGCGAAAGAGTGTGTTGAGGCTTGTGAATTGTGAGGATGTAAATTAATCGACTAAGCCAGAATTAGCAATATACTCAAAATGAGTAGATGAACTCATTTCGACAATACCATAGGAACGAACAAATAATATCACAACTCAGTATGCTTCAAACCAACTTTAAACCACACACACAAGCTACTTACCAGGCAAACAATTAACAAAGACTAATTAAAGCACAGAATGTAGTAAATAGAATAGAAATGGACCTTTTGGCTAGAGATTCATTTATTATTTTGGAAATGAGAATCTCACAAACAAAATGATATGGCATCGCATTTACGAAAAGACTCTCGCGAAATGAAACAGAACTGTTGAACGGGAACCTCGTCGGCGGCGACCTCAAGCACAGAATTTTGTCGGGATTTATGGAGGATTCTGGAGCTGTTTCTTCGGTGAAAATGGCAATGTTTTGAGTCGTTGCTTTTGAAGGTTGTCGGGCTATTTTGTCTGTGTTTCTTGCTGGGTCTTAGTGGAGGAAAAGCTACTGATTTCAAGGAGATTTCATGGCTGAATTTTGTTGGATTCTAGGCTGGAAAACAGAGCTGGTTTTGAATGATTTTTTGACGAATTTGAGGGCTGTTTTTTGGTGCGTTTTGGGACTGTTCGGGGGATAGTTTTGGGTAGAAAATGACTATTTTTTTGTGCTGGTTTTGGGATAGCTTTGTGGCTAAAAAACGGGTGGCATTTTTGTGGCAAAATGGCATGAGAAGATGAAGTTTTGGTGAGGAGTTGCTGCTGGTTTTGTTTGCGTAGGAAATTTTGGAGTTTTAAGGGTTGGAAAATAGCTGTGTATTGTGTTTTAATGATGTCTCATTGCTGTGATTTTTTGAAGAGGAAGAAGATGCTACCATTTTTGCGTGTGTTTCTGCTTTTGTGAGGTGGGGTGAGGCGCTGGAATTTTTGTAGTTGAGGGGTCCCTGTTCAGAGATGAAGGAATTGTGGCTGATTTCTTTTTTGTGGAGAAAGGGTGGGTTGCTGAAGCTTAAAGGAAATCTCCAGGTGCTCACCCTCTTTATTTGAATTATTATGCTTGGGGAAAAAAAATCATGTGGGCCCCTCTCTGGAATCAAAAAATGCTGAACAAAGCTATTTTTCTCAAAAAGAAACGTGAGTCCCATGTGAATTTGGATAGGAGAGAATAAAAATGGTCATGGAGAAAGCTAGGTGTCACAAAGCAATTGATCCTATAGAAAAGAATCTTTGTATAAGAGGAAATGACACGTAATGTGGAGCAAAAAAAAGGGAAGGGAGACCACTAAAATATTCTTTCTTGATTTCTTTCGTTCCCTTCTTTCTTTGCTTCTTCCGTTCTTTTTCAAGATTTTTACTCTTTTTTCATTTTCTTTATTTTCTTATTTTGTTTCTTTTAAGGATTAATTTAAAATATAATTACACAAATTACTAATTATCTAGCACAATAAGTGATATTAAATGAGAAAAGAAATAATCATATTAGACAAATCTATATTCTACATAGTATTTACTAAATACTTATAATTTAAAATCATACTAAACCAAGTAAAATATTTTTTGAAACTTTTCTTTTTATCTTTTATAAAAAATAACTAACTAGACAAAATATCAATAAGCTAAGACAAACATAATTTTAGTAGTTTTTTTTAATTTATTTAAAGACAAAATAAAGAAAAAAGTTTAAAATAGTCAAAATAGTACCGTTAGACCTAAAACTAATATCTAACCACTAAACGTATAAAATTTCAAAGAGGGCCAAAAATTACATGTCTATAGCCGCCTACCATATAAAGCCTCATAGGGAACCATCTAGATGTTTGACTGGTAACTGTTGTTGTAGGCAAACTCCGCCAAACGCAAGAACTGATCCCAAGAGCCTCCAAAGTCAATAACACAAGCGTGGAGTATATCCTCCAAAATCTGAATAGTACACTCTGACTACCCATCCGTCTGAGGATAAAATGTTGTGCTCAACTCGACCCGTGTGCCCAACTCACACTGAACTGCCCTCTAGAAATGTGAGGTAAACTGTACCTCGGTCAGAGATGATAGACATCGGCACACCATGAAGATGAATAATCTCCCCGATATAGATCTCTGTCAACCGCTCAAAAGAATAGGAAACTGCCACAGGAATGAAATGCGTTGACTTGGTCATCCTATCAATAATAACCCACACTGCATCGAACTTCCTCTGAGTCCGTGGGAGTCCAACAACAAAGTCTATAGTGATACACTCCCACTTCCACTTAGGAATTTCAATCCTCTGAAACATACCACCAGGTCTCTGATGCTCGTACTTTACTTGCTGACAATTCAAACACTGAGCTACATACGCAACAACATCCTTCTTCATCCTCCTCCACCAGAAATGATGCCGCCTGCCACAAATCCTAATACATCGTTGCAGCGCCCAGATGAATAGAGTACCGGGAACTATGGGCCTCCTCTAGAATCAATTCTCGATGTCCATCCATATTAGGCACTCAAATACAACCCTACATCCCCAAAACTCCATCATCTCTAACTGTAACCTGCTTGGTACCTCCATGTCGCACTGTGTCTTTGAGGACAAGCAAGTGAGGGTCATCATACTGTCGATCTCTGATATACTCAAATAATGAAGAACGAGCGACTGTACAAGCTAACACACGGCTGGGCTCAGAAACATCCAACCTCACGAGCTGATTGGCTAAAGCCTGAACATCCAGAGCAAGCGGTCTCTCACTGACGGAATATACGCAAGATTGCCCATGTTGATTGACTTTCTACTCAATGCATCGGCCACTACATTGGCCTTCCCCGGATAATATAAGATGGTGATATCATAGTCTTTCAATAGCTCCAACCACCTCCTCTGCCTCAAATTTAGCCCCTTCTTCTTGAACAATTACTGTAGACTCTTGTGATCCGTGAACACCTTACATGACACACCATATAAATAGTGCCTCCAAATATTCAACGCATGAACAATGGCTGCTAACTCTAAATCATGAATTGGATAATTCCTCTCGTGAATCTTCAACTGTCGCGAAGCATACGCAATGACCTTGCCATCCTGCATCAACACCGCACCAAGTCCAATATGAGATGCGTCACAATAAATTGTATATGGCCCTGAACCTGTAGGAAAAACCAACACCGGTGATGTAGTCAAAGCTGTCTTGAGCTTCTGAAAGCTCGCCTCACACTCGTCCGACCACCTGAACTGGGCACCCTTCTGAGTCAACCTGGTCATCGGGGCTGCAATAGATGAAAACCCCTCCACAAACCGACAGTAATAGCCTGCCTAACCCAAGAAACTCCGGATTTCTGTAGCTGATGTGGGTTTAGGCCAGTCCTTGACAGCCTCTATCTTCTTCAAATCCACCTGAATACCCTCTGCTTATACAACATGACCCAAGAATGCAACTGAACTCAACCAGAACTCACATTTTGAAAACTTAGCATATAACTGCCTAGCTCTCAAAGTCTGAAGAACCACTCTTAGATGTTGCTCGTGCTCCTCCTGGTTGCTGGAATAGATCAAAATACTATCAATGAAGACTATCACAAATGAATCCAAGTAAGGCTTGAACACTCGGTTCATCAAATCCATGAAAGCTGTTAGGGCATTTGTCAACCCGAATGACATCACCAACAACTCATAATGCTTGTACCGAGTGCGGAAAGCTGTCTTAGGGACATCGGATGCCCTAATACTCAACTGATGGTAGCCAGATCTCAAATCAATCTTTGAAAATACCTTGGCACCCTGAAGCTGATCAAACAAATTATCAATCCTCGGCAATGGATACTTGTTCTTGATTGTGACCTTGTTCAACTACCGATAATCTATACACATCCTCGTTGATCCATCCTTCTTCTTAACAAACAACATCGGCACACCCCAAGGCGAGACACTAGGTCTAGTGAAGCCTTTATCAAGCAAGTCTTGCAATTGTTCTTTCAATTCTTTCAACTCTAGTGGCGCCATACGATATGGCAGGATAGAAATGGGCTGAGTGCCCAGAGCCAAATCAATGCAAAAGTTAATATCCCTATTGGGTGGAATACCCAGCAGGTCTGAAGGAAATACCTTAGGAAACTCACGAACAACAGGCATAGAATCCATAGAAGGAACCTCGGCACTAGAATCACGAACATACGCCAAATAGGCCAAACATCCCTTCTCAACCATATGTCGAGCCTTCATATATGAGATAACCCTACGGTTGAAATGACTAGGAGTCCATCTTCACTCTAAATGAGGTAAACCCGGCAAGTCTAAGGTCACAGTCTTGGCATGACAGTCCAAGATAACATGGTAAGGTGATAACCAGTCCATCCCCAATATGAGATCAAAATTAACCATATCCAAAAGTAACAAATCTACTTGGATCTCAAGACCCCCAATCACAACTATGCATGAATGATGGACACGATCTACTATAATAGTATCACCCACCGGTGCAGACACATATATAGGAGCTCTCAAGGAATCACTAGGCATGACCAAATACAGTGCAAAATAAGATGACACATAGAAGTATGTAGATCCTGGATCAAATAGAATTGAAACATCTCTACTACAAACCAGAACAATACCTGTGATAACTGCATCGGAGGCCTCAGCCTCAGGCCTAGCTGGAAGAGCATAACATCGGGGCTGGGGCCCACCACTCTAAACTACATCTCTGGGACGGCCTCCTGCTGGATGGCCTCCACCTCTAGCAGCCTGACCTCCACCTCTAATACCTCTACCTCCACCTCTAGCACCTCTAGCTTGATGAGCGGGCAGTGGGACACTCGATGCCTAAACCATGGAACGGGAACCCTGATGCTGAGAGCTGCTTAGTGCTCGAGGGCAAAATCTAGCAATATGCCTCGTGTCGCCACAATTATAATAAGCCCTCGGCTGCTGAGATTACTGACCTTGATGGCCTGAATAACCACCTTAAAAACTCTAGATCAGCGGTTCACTAATAGGAGCTGGCGATGCACTGTAGGGTAGCTGATCAGAATACTGCATATGAGAACCACGGCCACCTGGAGCACCATGAGAAGCCTGTAGTGCTGAATGAAACGACCTGGAAGGATGGCCCCTACCAAAAGAATCCTTACCTCCAGATGAGGCACCACTGAACCTTCCCGAATGATGAGGCCTCTTGTCAGACCCCTGACCACTCCCCTATGATAGAACCATCTCAACTCTCCTGGCCACATTGGCCGCATCCTAAAAGAAATCTCGCTCTTGGTCTCCTTAGCCATCTGCAATCGAATAGGCTGAACGAGTCCCTCAATGAACCTCCTCATTCTCTCTCTCTCTCTCTCTCTCAGTGGGAAGAATAAGAAGAGCATGACAGGCCAAGTCAATACATCTGGTCTCATACTGAGTGACAGTTATAGAACCCTGCTCGAGACGCTCAAACTGTCTCCAATAGTTCTCCCTCTGAGTGATAGAAAGAAACTTCTCCGAAAATAGCTGAGAGAACTGATCCCAAGTCAAAGCCGGTGACCCAGCTGGTCTAGCCAACCAATAATCCCTCCACCAAGTCTTGGTAGATCCAGACAGACGAAAAACAGCAAAGTCTTCCCCATGGGCTCCACTATCCCCATGTTCTTTAGAACCTCATGATAGCTGTCCAAATAATCCTGGGGATCCTCAGAAGATGTACCACCAAAATTGGTAGTGAAAGGCTTGGTGAATCTGTCCAACCTCCGCAAGGCATCAGCAGACATAGCTGGCCCCTCATCGGTCTGTGACACAACACCAGGCTAAACTGCCCCAACTGGTTGAGCTGCTAGAGTCTGAACCTGGGGAGCCATCTGCTCCGGAGTGCGAGTAGCAGGAATCTGGGCTCCTTCTCCAGCCTGAGAGATGACTGGTGGTACAGGAAGAAAGCCTGCCTGGGAGACACTCTCCATAAGTCCCACTAGACGGACCAGAGCATCCTGAAGTACCAGGGTAGCGATGAACCCCTCAGGGACCTGAGCTGGTCCTGGTGGAACTGTCTGGGCTGGAACCTTATCATCAAACTCAACCTGAGGCTCCGTCGTTGGTGCTGCTGCTCGAGCTCTAGGCTGATCCCTGCCTCTGCCTCAGGCCCTAGCACGGCCTCGGCATCTACCCCTCACAGGAGCTGCTACTGGGGGCTCGGGCTGTAGGTCAGCTGATGAAGCGGTACGCATTCTCACCATCTGTGAAAAAACATAGTGAAAGTCCAACTAGCATTGAGAAATCAAGTCGCACGACAAGAAAGAATAGATGTGAAGTTTTTCCTAACTCTATAGCCTCTGGAGGATAAACACAAACGTCTCCGTACCGATCCCTCAGATTCTACTAAGCTTGTCCGTGAATTGTGAGACCTAAGCAGCGTAGAGCTCTGATATCAACTTGTCACGACCCGGATTTTTACCCTCGGGAGTTGTGACGGCGCCTACTCATAAAATCTAGGCAAGACGAGAGTTACAAATTTTATTACCCTTTTTACTTAACCTTTTTTTACATTTACGAATTAAAAGGTGATCAAAAGCGGAATAATCATAATAAATGGAAATGTGGAAGACGAAATCTAATAGTTTAACCAAATACTAGTACAGAATCCAACAAACAACTCTACCCAGAATTGGTGTTACAATGTCACGGACTATCTACGAATACTACAAACAGTGGTCTAAATGAAAAGTACAAATCTGCCTCTGAAATACATAAAAATAGAATGGAAAGATAGAAGAGGACGCCAAGGCCTGCGGACATCTGCAGGACTACCTCGGGTCTCCGCTAGACTGAAGACAGTAAACTCTCTATGGTCCAAATGCTCCAGAATCGAGATCTACACACAGTGCAAAGTGTAGTATCAGCACAACTGACCCCATGTATTGGTAAGTATCGAGCCTAACCTCGGCAAAGTAGTGACGAGGCTAGGACAAGACTACCAAATAAACTTGTTCAGTTATACCATATACATCAAATAATAACAATAGAGACTAACAGTTAAAGATGGGAAGGGGGAACATGCTGCGAGAGGGGGTAACAAATACTAACAGAATTTTAGTAGAGAAACACAAAGAACACCATAAATCAATTATGAGCAAGAATAAGGAAAACAGTAACAAGTGCACGACATCACCCTTCGTGCTTTTACTCTCGTCCTCACCATAAAATTAATAGATTTGGCACGGCATCACCCTTCATGTTTTTACCTCACATAATCATGGCACGTCATTATCCTTCATGCATTATCACTCATATCATGGCATGGCATCACCCTTCGTGCTTTTGTATTCACAATATCGGCACGGCATCACCTTCGTGCATTAACACTCACTCACAAATATCACGCATGGCATCACCCTTCGTGCTTTCCACTCATCCTTACCCAAGCAACAATCACAAGCAATTCGGGCAAGGGAATCAATAAAAATTACAATAGAACCCCGGCAAGGGAACAATGGTATAAACAATAATATGCCGGCAAGGGAAACAATATCATAAGCAATAACATCCCGACAAGGGAAATAATATCATAAGTAATAGCATCCCGTCAAGGGAAATAGTATCATAACCCTCTCTTCATTTCCACCATCACTTCACATCATAAATCTCAACTTGAGCCATTGCTCTACAATGTTCAATTACCAAGAATACTTCCATAACCCTTGTTCCACATTGATAATCATCATATTAAGTATGGACAATACATAATGGAGCCACAACAATCATAGTATAAAACTCACAGGCATGCTTGACACCAACATATAGATACTCGTCACTACACATATACGTCGTACTCAATAATTAACACATAGCAAATAAGACCACAACTCATATTCCCTCAAGCTAAGATTAGGCCAAACACTTACCACAATGTCGCGAATATAATCAAGCCTCAACTACCGCTTTACCTCTTTATTCCACCACCAACCGGCTTGTATCTTGTCATAATTTACTTAGCGATATCAATAAATGCTAAATGAATCAATTCTAATGCATGAAAATAGTTTTTCTAATGATTTCCCCAAAAAGTCAAAAATTGACCTCGGGCCCGCTTGGTCAAAACCTGAAGTTCGAACCAAAACCCTATCACTCATTCACCCACAAACTCAAATATATAATTTATTTTGAAATCAGACCTCAAATCGAGGTCCAAATCCCCAAAATTTGAAAATCCTAAGTTCTACCCAAAAACACCCAATTTCCCCATGAAAACCCTTGATTTTGAAATGAAATCATGTAAAAAGATAGATTAGATTGAAAGAAATGAGTTAGAAATGACTTACTAATGATTTGAAAGAGTACGTGCCTTTGAAAAATCGCCCAAGATGTTTTAGGGTTTGAAAGAGTTTGGAAAAATGGAAAAAATCCCGTCAAAATTTTATTTTGCAGGTCTCAGATGTCGCAATTGCTACCAGGGTTCGCAATTGTGAACCCCTTTGGAAACCTATCTGCTTCGCATTTGCGACCCTACCATTTTCATATTTGCGATCAAAATGTCGCATTTGCGAGCATGGCCTGCCCAGGCTTGGTTCGCATTTGCGACGCCCGAGTCACAATTCCCAAGCCTGAGAACTTCGTAATTGTGAAGCCTGGTCTCGCAATTGCGAGATCAGAGGCCTGAGCAAAAATACCAGATACCAGCAATCTTTTCTAAGTCCAATTTCACTCCGTGGCCTATCCAAAACTCACCCGAGCCTCGGGGGCTCTAAAACAAACATGCACGCAAGTCCAAAAACATCATACAGACTTGTTCGTGCTATCAAATCATCAAAATAACATCAACAACTATGAATTAAACCTCAAATTCATGAAATCACTCAAGAACATTGAAATTTCTATTTTCTCAACTATATGTCTGTTTTATACCAAATCAATTCCGATCTTTACCAAATTTCACAGATTCAACTTAATTATTATTTTAAACTTGTATCGGGCTCCGGAACCAAGATACTGGCCCGATACCATCAAGAAATGTGTCATTTCACTTCTAAAAGCCTTTATATTTTCCAGCAAACAATTTTCTTTAAAAATTCTTTTCTCGGGCTTGGGACCTCGGAATTCGATTCCGGGCATACGCCCAAGTCCCATATTTTATTATGGACCCTACGAGACTATCAGATCACGGGTCCGGGTCCGTATACCAAGAATATTAACCAAAGTCAACTTTAATCAATTTTAAAGTCCAAATTCCTTATTTCACTTAGATTTCACATAAAAGCTTTCCGGAAATGCGTACGGGCTGTACACGCAAATTGAGGTGAGACAAAAAGAGATTTTTAAGGCCTCGGAATACAGAATTTACTTTCAAAAAGAGTGATCACAATTAGGCAAGGGTTCCTCATCTCCTTCCTGAAGGTGATGTGGAGCATTATAATGGGCCTAACTTTCATCAACGGATCCAATAACTCTATTCAAATAAAGGGCCATATTAAAATTCCTATAAAAGATATGATCGCATTGCATTAGGAACATGTACATGATGCATATTCACAAGGAATACAACAAATTACATTAAACAAGTATGAAAAATGTATAATCTCCAAATCATTTTCAAGAAAGAAAATAACAACAAATATTAGGTACGACTACAACAAAAAACCTAGAATCACAAACCTAGGCTCAGATACCAAAACTTATAGCAACCCCTTTGGGAGGGTGCTACTTACGAAGCAAATCTAATTTACTACTTACAATATTAAGAAGATATTAATTAAAAAATATTCAGAATAATTTAGTAGCAAAAATTGGCCCATGCGATAAGGTTCAAAGTGCAATATTTTTATTTTTGAAAATACACTTCACAATTTTTTAAAAAAATAAAATGCAATGTAAAAATATCAACATAAGGTGATATAACCCTTCTTGAATAATCAATACGTTAAAGCAACTTCCTAACAAAATTATACTTTCATTCAACAACACTGCAAGTTTGTATTGTACATAAATTTCAAACTATCGGGTATAAAAAAGAAAACTAATTTTCTACTTTATATATATTTACAAGACAAAGTGTAAATTCAGCATATTACAAGACTTAAGTTATTAACACATCCTAAAACAGCAAAATGATTTACCAAATTCAAGTTACAAGATTTTGGTCTTAATATCCAACAAGCCTCCAAAATAACATACATAAGTGTGACATATAGGTCATGTACAAGTCCCAAAACTATGTAAAACCTAGGTGCATATTCAAATGTAATCTCCATAAGTTCTCCCAAAAAAGACTACTTCATAAGGCCATCTTCAAATTTCCTCTCGTACATTACCTACGATAGAAAACAATTATCGCTAAGCATAAAGCTTAGGCTTATAAATTTTGGGCTTGGAGCCATTAAATTCTCCAATTCCCCTTTTCAGTCATATATAGCTCAAATTTAACTTAATTTAAAATAAGTGAACAAATATATCAAAAGTATCAAATATCAAACCTTGAAGTGTTTCCAAATATCAATAACAATGTTCAAGAGTCGAAAAAGCGTATACTATCAATCTAAGAGAGTTTGCCAAATATTTATTTTTTGCCCAATATGTACATCATGCCATCACACTAAGCATAATTAGATATCAAGATGGACCGAATCCTTAAATCAAGTAGGATCAAAACCCAATAGTCAAGAGAATCAGAACCATATTAAAAATAGCTTCCTAGTTCGTACTTAACACGGACAAGTTCCATAATTTAAGACGAATTACAAATTCAAAGTCAATATGGAAAAAAAATCTAAATTAAGAGGCATGCTAAGATGAGTGACAAAGTCATTGTCACAAGAAGGACAAGGTCCCAACAAGAATGCAAAATGATCAAACAATCCGTACAAATGGGCGATTTAGCGAACATCTTACAATACTTGATATAATACGAATATAACGATATAAATTAAAGACAAGAAAAATAAAATATTAGGTTATTTCAAAATATTCCAACAAGTAAAAAGAGTACAAAGTTTATACACAAACTTTGGTGTTTTACCACAAAACAGTTCAACCACAACTTGAGGACGTTCGAATAGTCTACACCATAGACAAATCAAATCCGTTCACTTCCTCAAACACTTCCCCTTAGATTTTACAAGGATATATATACCTTAAATACATAATCAAATATCTATATAATTTCAGAATTTAACATGTCGAACTAACATGATATTGGTAAAAATTACCCAAAATTTTTGAAACAGAAATTCTGGACAGTATCACTGTCTTGTGTTATGACTCCGTTTTGAAGATGAAAAAGGACAAATTAGACTATATGGTCTTCATTAAAGTTGTAGATATATGTATTAGAGTCTCAGAACATCTTGAATCACCCCTATATCAATTTTGTACAATAAGTTATGCTCAAAATACTAACAGTAGGACATGGAGTATTTTTAAAACTGAAAATTTGGGCACTATGATCCCTTTTCGGGTAAATACAAGCAAAACTAGATTCTGGTTCCTGCATAAGAGTTATTGATCTATGAAATAGATTTCTAGAAAGTCTTGGATCACTTAAAATGGAGCTCTATACAAAAAGATATGAAGAAAACACTAATAGATGTCTAGTGTAAAAACGGGTTTAATAACTTATCACAAAAGAGAGGAGCAACTTGTGCTTCACCAAGAACGAGTTTTGCTGGTTGATTTGTGAAAACTTACATGAAGTTTTTCAAGTAAGTTTTTCAACCTACTAAATATCTTAAATATAAAAGGGTGGCAGCCTACAACTTTAATTATATAATGTATTTAATAACAATTCATCAAAATAATATTAAGTGTTACACATAGCAATACCATGAAATTTCTTGTCAATATTAACACAACCTAAAGTAAGAAATTTTTATATATTATCAATTTCACATTTAGGAAATGCGAAGTAAATATATCCTCATTATAAAGATGCTCAATCGAGAATGCAAATATTAGTAAAACAAATTTGGGGTGTTACAAAATCCTTCAACTAACAAGGGTTTTAATAGATTCAAAAGTATAACGGAGAATTGAATTATTCGATTTTGAATAGCAGGAGACTTGAGAAAGACTCGCGTAGGCCCTTAAGCTATATCGCTTCATTGTGGCATTAGTTCATTTATTTTGTCCAATTCATATAGCAGTGCGGTTGCATTGTTTATGGTTTTGTGGGTCTTTATAAATTTTTAGTTTTATGACTTATTTCTTTTTATATATATAAGAAATTTTCTTTTACACATAAGAGATATACTATCTTTTATACATAAAAATTTTAAAATGACACTTTTTTAATTTCAATGTCCCGACCCATTTCCATAATAGGTCATGATGGCGCCCAACATCATTGTCGGGCAAGCCAACGTAGAAATACTAAATAAGTTCTCATTTACTCTTACCCAATATAATTGCAATGATTTCTTAAGTTGAACTAAAAATCATAAATGATCAGTAAAGCCAAAATAATCATACAATCCCAAAATAATAGTTTACTAATGTGTGTGCCAAAATCTGGTGTCACAAGTTGTGGGCAACTAATAAAATATACAAAAGAATCACACTATCCCACTATTTGAAACAGAATAGACAGCAAAAATACATAAGAGAGACTCCTTCAGGCTGCTGAACGGGGGAAGGGAAGCAGCTCACCGTAGAAGTCTCGAGACCTCTCAAGGATGCGTACCAGACTGATAGCCAGAGACACCTGCCTCAGATCCTGTACAATTAAGTACAGAAGTGTAGTATGAGTACATAAACAATATGTACCCAGTAAGTATCCCGTCTAATCTCGAAGAAGTAGAGATGAGAGGTCGACTTGATACTTACAAGGGTCAAATAATATGAGAAAGAATTTATACTAAGCATGGATAGCACAATTAATTAGCATTTTATGGCAAAGAATAACAGTTCTTTTTCCAGATAATATCATAGGTACCCATTTACATATCAAGGCATATACGAAGTTCAGTCCACAGAAGAATACTAAATAAAGCATGTGCAAGTAACACCGAGGGACGTACGGCCCGATTCAACATAAAAGTAAATTGTGCACTGCTGAGGGTCGAACGACACGAACCATAGATGCATCTATTACCCCTCTCATGAATCACACGTGCGATGCGGTCAAATATAAATAAACTCAACAACAAGCAGACAATAATATATATCTGAGAAGTAGTTATTCACAGGAATATTCATATTCTCTTTAGAAGGCCATGGAAGATAAGCTTCCTCTTACTAGTTCCATTTACCTTAATCAACATGTTTTATACGAACTCGAATTTAACATGAAGTTACAAGAAATATCACACAGAGCATGCTTTTGGGCCCTATACTACCCGGACTTAGCATAATAGTAGCTACGCACGGACCCTCGTCACCTAGTGCATACGTAGCCCCCGCATATAGTGGCAATTAATTCAATTATTACACCTATGGGGACAATTCCCTCTTACAAGGTTAGAAAGAAGACTCACCTCGCTCCAAAGAGCACTTCCACTACCAAGAACGAGCCCAAACTCTCAATTTGGAGCCGAACGATCTAAAACTAGTTAAATGATGTAGGAACTAGTCAATATAAGCTCACAAGATCGAATTCTAGTTATTTAAGCTACTTCCCAACCATTAATACAAGTTTCCTAAAATCCGACCCCGGGCCCACGTGCCTGGATTCCGAAATTTTCCAACGGAAGTTGTTCTCTATAACCTAAGGATCAATAATATATAATTTCTAATTCATTTCATAACCAATTTCGTGGTAAAATCTAAGTTTTATTAAAACCCTAGGTCTAGCTCTAACCCCTTGATTTCTTCAAATCTTTAGGTGTTAATCTACCCAAAAATCGAGTGTTAAACTTAGAAATAAAGGGGATGAACTTACCTCACGATGCTATGTGGAAATCCCTTCTCAAAAGCTCCAAAATCGCTCAATACCCGTGTGCCAAATGGTCGAAAATGGCTGGAGCTCGACTTAAATGAAGTCCACTGCTTCAGCAGTTTCCACATCTGCGAGAGGAGACCGCATCTGCGGAATTGACTAAAAGGGTTAGTACCGCTTCTGTGATCTTAAAGCTGCATCTGCGTAGCCGCTTATGCGGCTAGGGAGCCGCTTATGCGGCTAGGGATCCGCTTCTGCGGTTTGGCCTGGCCAGCTCTAGGCCGTATCTGCGAGGCTACGACTGCTTCTGCGGTCTCGCACCTGCGGTCGACCAACCACAGGTGCAGTTATGACAGAAGCAGATGCTTCAACACTTCTCCAATTTTCCAACTTCACTCGAGCCTCGTCCGTTTGACGCTTGGGGCTCTCGGGCCCCGCTCGAACATACCGACAAGTCTGAAATTACAAGACGGACCTACTTGAACCTTCGGAACGCCCGAAACAACGCTAAATCTAAGAATCACCTCCTAAAACCAAATGAATCAATTTTATGAACTTCAATTTCTTAATTCTCCTCTAACGAGCCGAAACGCCCTAAAACTACTCTGATTGACACCAAATTTTGCGGACAAGTCTTAAATGATATATCTGACCTTTACCGGGCTCCGGAACCAACATACGAGCCTGATACCCGTGGAATCAATCATTAATTAGTTTCTTTATACCCTTAGAACTTCAGATTAATAATATCTAATAAAAATTCATTACTCGGGCTAGGGACCTCGGAATTCGATTCCGGGCATACGCCTAGGTCCTATATTTTCCTACGGACCCTCCGGGACTGTCAAATCACGAATCCGGATCCGTTTGCTCAAAATGTTGACCAAAGTAAAACTTAGCTTTTTAAGAAAATCCTAAGGAATCAAATGAGCATATTCCACTCCAGACTCTTCCAAATCCCGAACCAACCATCCCCGCAAGTCGAAAATTAGTTAAAGTAAGCGTGAAAATTTTTATTTAAGGGAACAAGGTTCTAAAAGGCAAAACAACCAGTTAGGTCGTTACATTCAACATTGTAAATAACTATGAAACACTTGCTTATAAATGGAGTAAGTACTTGTTTCATTCTTCATGAAGAACAGAAACGAAGCAGAAGAAGTCAACAGAGAAATGGCTAAATTTATAATGCAGTGCAAACTATGGCTAGTTTTAAAAAGTACCATTAAGAATGGTGATCTGGTGTCATTTCTATGTAAGACTGGACACCCATATGGGCCGGCTAATACCTCCCCATTGATTTGAGAGAAATTTTCATAAAATACTATCTTTTAGAAGTAATTAGCCATCTATAGATACCATTTGCTATATTACGGATTATAGATACTTTTTATGTGGTTATAAGATGTATTTCATGTATTTAAGTTATTGTATTCATGAATACAGTAGCAAAAATAGGCGTGAATCAGGGAAGTCCAGCTAATCAGTTGTTGTATTCGAGTGTATTCGACTGTATTCATGGAGTGAAACATGGGATTACAGCTGGACAGATTATTGTATTCGACTGTATTCACGGCGTGAAATAGGGGATTACACTGTTTTTAAAAGGGAAAGTGAATCAATTAACATAATAGACTCCTAATATAACTCAACAAACTCAATTATAACACACAAATTTTGTATTTTCAGTTATAAAAAAGATTCTCAACCGAAAAATACCCCAAAAACATAGCAATCTTCAAAAAAAATTATATAATACATCTGAATACATAAATTATATTAATTAAAAAATATATATGAATACATTCATGGCATATAGCGAGACAGTGAATACAATAAAATACATAGAATACAACGGGATACATTGAAATACAATGGAAAAAAATAGTGAATACAATGAAATACATGGAATACAACGAGATATATTGAATTACAATGAAAAAAAAGACAGTGAATACAATGAAATACATGAAAATACATTTAAATATATTAACAGAAAATTAAGTTGCTCAGCCCCAAACTCCGTCGTCTTTGTTCAAGAACAAACCCTAATTTCCGGCGAATCTTCCTCGTTATGCCATCGGAATCACTGTCGCTCTCCGATGGATCCAAAGGTAGTAAATTTTCACGCGATTTAATGGCGGCGCCGGCACGAAAATGAGCTTGCCGGAAAGCGGAATGTGATGTCGTGGATAACGGCTGTTGACGAACGTTGCTGTTCGAGAAGAGTGGAATTGGTGATTGACCCAGGTGAATGAATGAGGCTCGAACATATAAATAGTGATGCCATTTTGACCAATTCATTAGAGGCTTAACTACATGAGCCATTTCTGTTGCAACTGTGTTAGCTTTTCCAGTGGAAAGAGACGGCTTGAAAAGCTTTATTCAGGAGCTTATTTGGAGATGGGGGAAGAGAATGAGATGTATCAAAGTAGAGAGAGAAAGAAAATTTTGTAATTGATTAACGTATTTAGTGGTTTAGGGCTAAAAGGTAACCAAAATTAAATATTTTGTTATAAACCTTAAAAGGTATCTATAAAATATAAATTTTTTTAAATAGTATTTATTTAAAATAAAAAATATTTACAAGGTTGTTATTGGGCAAGTTATATATTTAGTCGTTCGGCCAAAAATAATTAAATGCATTAGCCTGTCGTTTTCAAGTGCGGCTATAATTGGATAGTTTTCCTGTCGTTTCCTTATCCAAGAGCGGCTATCTTGGACAGTTTTCCTGTCGTTGACAGGAGAAAACGTTTGCTTGGGCTTCAATTAATGGGTCAATAATCATCCCTTTGGACTATATAGAATCAAACTGATGGAAGCCTAACCTAACTGGATAAATCTGAGGGAGAAGTTCAAAAATAGTCAAATTTATAAGTGGTTATTCAAAAATAGTCACAGTTTTAAAAGTAATCGAAATTTAGTCAGTTTTTTTGTAAAGATAAATTTGATCGAAAATACTGTTTAAAATCTGAAAAAATATTCCAGCATAATATACTGGAGTTCCAGTATAATATACCGGTCCAGCATAATATACTGGAGTTTGGAGCACCGGTGCTCCAGTCTCCAGTATATTATATTGGAGCCAGCAAAGTATACCGGTCCAACATAATATGCTGGAAGTTCATACACAGGTGCACCGAACTCCAGTATATTATGCTGGACTGGTCTCTATTGCAGCAAAATAGTGGTTATTTTTCGATGACTTGGCAAACGTTGGCTATTTTTGAATTGACCAGTCCGAAAATTAGCTAGACCGTGCTATTTTAACTAAATCTGATGCAGTCAATAATTTGTAAAAATAGCACGGGCTAGCCAGTTTTCGGACTGGTCATTTAAAAATAGTCATCGTTTGCAAAGTCATTGAAAAATAGTCATTATTTTGCTGCAACATGGAAAGTTTCGGCATAATATAATGGAGATCGGTGCACCTGTATATGAACTTCCAGCATATTATGTTGGAACTCCAACACATGGAAGTTTCAGCATAATATACTAGAGATTGGAACACTTGTGTATGAACTTCCAGCATAGTATGCGGGCTCGGTATATTATAAATTATACTGAAACTCCAGTATATTATACTGGAAGTTCAATATATTATATTTCAGTATACTTATACTGGAACTCCAGTATAATACTGGAGTTTCAGTATATTATGCTGGAGTATTTTTCGGATTTTGAACAGTGTTTTTGCTCAGATTTATCTTTAAATGAAAAATAATTAAATTTCGATTACTTTTAAAATTGTGGCTATTTTTGAATGACCACTTGTAAATCTGATTATTTTTTAATTTCTCCCCAATAGTTTGTCTACCAAGGGAAAAAATCAATTTATACCAAATTATGAGGTACAACTTTACCATAATGCAACTCAAGAGTGTAGTACACTCAATCTTTTTTTTTTTTTTTTTTTTTGGAAACCTCCATTGTAAAAGATTTACATTTAACAACGATCGAATTGCAGTAACATATTTTAATTAGTTGTTAATACACAAAAACTCTTAAAGCAACATTGACTACAACTACTCATGTAATATAAACTTCTTTTCAAAAATTAAAAAAACTTTCTTGGGAGTCCTAATTTGAAACTTAGGAACTAATTTAAATGCTCTAGTGTGATTTCTCTGTATATTTCACGGCTATGGCACAAGAGCTAGACAATAAGTTATCAACCATTTGCAATATATATATAGAGAGAGCGCTCCACCTCACAGTATAATTTATAATATACCGGTCCAGCATAATATGCTGGAAGTTCATACACAGGTGCTTCAATCTCCAGTATATTATGCTGGAACTTTCTGCGTGTTGGAGTTTCAGCATAATATGCTGGAAGTTCATATACAGGTGCACCGATCTTCAGTATATTATGTTGGAACTTTCCGTATTGCAGCAAAATAGTGGCTATCTTTCAATGATTTTGCAAACGCTTGTTATTTTTGAATGACCAGTCCAAAAACTGGCTAGTCCATGCTATTTTTACTAAATCTGCTGATCGACCAATGCATGTGAAAGCCAGAGAGTGGGAAAATAAAAGAATGAAAAGAGGGAGAGGGGAGGTGGTTGAGCCTTGCATAAGTAATTCATCCATGTGAGGCAAAGAATCAGTATTTTTTTTTAAATGAGTTTACTTTGAAATAAACTTTACAAAAATCGGCAAGGGTTGTGATATGGTGGATAGGATCCCTTCATGGTGCGAAAATGCTTTCCCCTTTAATGGATCTTATATGGTGCGTAATTTGAAAAAGTAGGGGCCAAAAAATGGTTACTTTAACACCGGATAAAAAATAAAAAATATTTTACGAGAATCAAAATTTACAGTATCAAGAACTACGACCATGTTAGCACAAGAACTTATTTCTTTAGCTTCTCCCTTAATTTGTTGGAAAATGCTTAATCATAAACAAATAGATCGATCGACCGACCCAGAAAATAGCTTAATATATAGAATGGCTAATTAATTAGTCAGATCCTTGTATTTTCTACATAACTTGTGGTCAGGATTTTTCAATCACTATATTCAGCTTAAATTTTCTATCTAGTATTTGACCATTGACTGATAATTAATTAAAACAAGAAACGCTTATCAATCTGAATCTTGGAGGAATGATATTTTTTATGTATTATCTGAGTATATTGGAGAAGAATATGCCCATGATTCTCAACTTATAACAATAAGAACAAAATGCTCACTTTAATTTTTTAATTGAATAATACAACCAGACGGCACACACAATGACTATGAAGTATCTTCATATTTTTCACTAATAAATTCCAAGATTCCTTTCTTCTTCATGAGGTAGTTAATATTAATGTTTAGTCCCTAGCTTGGCCTATTTCACAAACTAATTAAGTGTTGATAGTTGAATCCACGTGTGAGATATTATTGGGTATGTTGTTATTATTGTTGTTATTGTAATTAAGTTTAATAATTGTTCGGACCAGTTTGGTTCGACTCTATCATTGAGTATCGAATTCCTATTATCTCTTGCCAACATAAATACCGGATAACACTGTCAATAAAACTTAGACAGATAAGCAGAAATCTTTCATTTTCTTCTTCCTCTTTCCTTAATTTTGTGGAATTTTCTTTCTTGTTCTTTTAATTGCACTGCAGCAAATTGCTGCATCAAATAGTTAGGCCAAGACGTAAGTATATCCATGCAATCAAAGATGTCATCGAGTTGCTAGTGTTCAGCTTTATAAAGTACCTTTTCATAATGTCTGAGTCCAACGACTTATCCAAAGCGACGTATAATAAAATTCTTCCTTTTTTATGAGACGCGTAGCTGAGTTAACGCAAGGTTGGAGGTTTGGAGACAAACTTTGGAATCTAAAGGTTTCAAACTAAGTAGAACCAAGACAGAATACTTGGAGTGCAAATTCAGTGAAACCCATGATGCAAACGTAGAGGTTAAGCTTGATGCTCAAGTTATCCCCAAGAGAGCGAGTTTTAAGTATCTCGGGTCTATTATCCAGGGTAACGGAGAGATTGACGAAGAGATCACACATCGCATCGGGGCGGGGTGGATAAAGTGGAGGCTCGCTTCCGGTGTCCTATGTGACAGGAATGTGCCATTAAGACTTAAGGGTAAGTTTTATCGAGTGGTGGTTCAATCCACTATGCTGTATGGGGCTGAATGTTGGCCAGTCAAGAACTCCCACGTGCAGAAGATGAGAGTAGCAGAGATGAGGATGTTGAGATGGATGTGTGGGTGTACCAAGCGAGATAGGATTAAGAATAAAGCTATCCGGGACAGAGTGGGAGTAGCCTCCGTGGAGGACAAGAAGCGGGAGTCGCGGCTGAGATGGTTCGGACATGTTAGGAGAAGAAGCATTGATGCCCCTGTCAGGAGGTGTGAGAGGTTGGCCATGGAGAGTTTGAGAAGGGGTCGAGGTAGGCCTAAGAAGTACTGGAGAGAAGTGATTAGATAGGACATGGCGCTGCTTCAGCTCACTGAGGACATGACACTTGATATGAGGGTGTGGAGGTCGAGGATTAAGGTAGAAGGTTAGTAGGTAGTTTATAGTGTTCACCGAGAGGCTTAGTAGCATGCATGTCCCTTCATATTCTTAGATTTTTATTACATTATGTGGTTTTGTTCGCCGCAAGTATTGTATTCCCTGTTGCTATTATTTGATACTATTTATCCTTTATCTGTCCCTTTTTTTCTCTTCCATCTTTCTTCCTTCCTTGCTTCTCTCTTCTTCTTCTTGCCCTTCCTGAGTCGAGGGTCTATTGGAAACAACCTCTCTACCTGCATTAGGCAGGGGTAAGGTCTGCGTACAGACTACCCTCCACAGATCCCACATATTGGGATCAAACTGGGTTTGTTGTTGTTGTTGTTGTTGTCATTCGGTGTTCGGTATCAGTATTAAGGCTCAACTAATTTGGATTTGCACCTTATAAGGTCCATTAAAAAGGGAAGCGCTTCCTATTAAAAATTTTTACAGTCTCATGACTCGAAGGATGGAGAGATCATATTCATCCTACCACCACCTGTTTTAAAACTCTATTATACCATATCTTAACCTATATAGAACAAATGAATTTTCTTAAGCTTAACCTACGAAGATTCCCTAATTAATCTGCTTTTCAAACTCATATAAAGTTAATGGTAGTGTTTGATGACCCAATATACTAATACATCACAAGAGTGGTCCCAAATTCCATCTAAATTAAGAAAGAGGTTGGCTTATACCATCACCACATAAGCTAAGCATATAAGATACATACAAAGGCATTTAATCCCATCTGGCATTATCTGTAATTGGCACCATAGCAGAGGATGCCAAGTGGCAACACCCCACGTCACTATATATCCTTAAGTTGAGCACCAAATCGCCAATGATGAAATAATGGATGTCAGTTATATATATTAACAACGTAAATTTTTTTTATAGGTTTAGTATAATTTAATCGAGCCGTGAAAGCAGTCAATAATGTAATCGAGGTAGAGGCAACCACTAATGTAATTGAGCCATGAAAGCATCCAATAATGCTTGCTTGGACTAGGCCGTCTACATCATAACTCTTGGAGTGTGGCATTCCTCAAAACCCTGCATGAGTACGCGATGTTTTGTGCACCGAATTGTCCTTTAGTGTTAATTTAATATATTATAGCGGTTAGTTATTTTCTTGTTAGATTATCAATTATTATAATCATAAAAATTTACTTATAATTATTTTATAACCGACCTAATTGTTTAAATATTTTTACATTATTGGTGCAAAGAAACTTGGACTCATTAAAGGAGAGAGGAATTGAATTTCCTCCAAAATTTCCAAAAGGGTATTGTGTTTCATTTTCGTGATTGAATTGGAAGACCAGTCTAAAAAAGGGGACTGTTCTATCACTTTTAATTTTTTTCCTCCAATTTTACAAGTCTTGTTTAATGGTGTACATTGCGGATTCAAATGGCACCATTCCATATGCATTATTTCGTCAAAAAGGAAATTCGATGAGATCACTTTCCAATTTGAGCTATCCATCTTTTCACTCTATTTAAGGATCGGACCTTTCATATTGGCAAAAGTGCCATGTATTTTTCATGTATTTCCTTTTTTCCCCCTACTTTTGTTTTCATTTCATTTGGGTAGCCATCAAAAGGTAGTACTATTTTCTTTGACATATTAGTTTTTTAAAATTGGATAAACATTTTCATTTCTTTTTTAGGACAGACCAATTTTGTCCATTTGAGTGTTTTGTCTTTCTGGTTGAGGATTCACACAATCTTTTTGTTTTGAGTATTGCCAAATGACTGTCAGATAATATTTTTTTAACAAAAAAAATTCGATCACTTTGTTTTTATCTGAAATGTCAAATATTTCTTATTTATCACATCATTTTTACGCAAATTTTTTTTTTCTTTTTGTTCTTTTCTTATAGTTATTGTATTATTTATTATTTAATATTATAACACTATAATATAAATTTTTATTAGCTTAATAATTAAATTGATGTCTTGCTTATTATCCTTTTAATAGTCTTTAATAAATATAAATATTTTATTCTTGAAATTTGGTATATTTTTATGCTTGTAATCTCTTATTTGGAATTTTTTAATCATTTAAATTTATTATTTTAAAATATAATTTATTTATTTTTAAGTTAATTTAAACTATAAGTATCCTCACACTACCTCTATTTTTTTATACATTCTGTTCCCTACTATAAATTTAATTACTTTTTATATTAATGTTTTTCCTATAACCAAAATAATATCATATTTTATTTTAAATTATAACTTTGAATTAGTCTAAAATATTAATAGATAGGTTATTTGATTATTATGTTCCAAATGTATTGAGTTCTCTTATAATTATTTTGTATTAGATGCAGTAAATTTTCTTTCTTTTTTAGCTTTACGATACAGATTTAATTTTTAATATTTATTAGTAGAAATACCTATATTAGAAGTTTATTTTGTATTTTTAAAATTTATTATAATCATAAAAAACATTTCTTAATTTTTTGAACATATTATATCTGAATGTTGTAGTAATATTTTCACTATCATATTATTTCTTTACGTAAATTTTCTTTCTTTATTAATTTTAAGATACAAATTTAATATTTAATTTTATTAGTAAAATTACCTATATTAGAAATTTATTTTGTGTTTTTAAATTTTTATTTTTTATTATATTTATTATTTTTCATAAATAAGACTTCAATTTCGCGGTATTATCCATAGTTTGAGCATTCTCATCATAGTTTTAAGAACTTTCTAATCTCAAATTCAAATAGTTTTTACCTTTTATTTCTAATATTAAATTTTTAATAATTTTGCTATTTTTTTAATCTAATATATAGTCTTATTACATTTTATCTGGCTTTTTATTAACTTGTAATATTATTTAATATCATTATCAACTACTATTCTTTAATATAATATAGATAAATATATAATTTTTTTAACATAAAATAAATATTTATTTATATTTAATAATATTTTTAAGTAATTTATATTTACTTTATTTTATTTTCAAAAATTATGATTTATAAATAACCTCCCAGTATCTCTAATTTACTTTTATTATTCAATATGTTTAGTTTTTGATTTTATCTATTAGACTTGAGTTACGTGAATTTATCCATATTATGACTTTTCTTATCACAATATAAAAAACTTTCTTATCTCAAATTTAAATTAGTTTTACCCTTTTTCTCTATGATAAAAAATCTGAATTTTTATTTTTTCTCTAATTAATCTTTATTTTTTATATTATATTATTCAATTTTTAATATTATTAAACTGTCATGTGGATTTTTAATAGCTTGTTTGAATTTAATATTTATTTCTACTACACTCATTCTAATATAATATAAATAAAATTAAATAACGTTCTCATATCAAATTCAAATAATTTTTATCATTCTATTTTCTAAATTGGACCGTATTTTCAAAAATTTATGTTATGCTTTCAAACTTAAACTAACTGCACTCAATGCAAATATTAATCATAAAAAAATATTTTCTTAATTGTTTGAACACATTATATCTAAATGTTGTAGTAATATTTACGTATAAAATATTTGTTTGTCCGATTTGTCAATATTAATATGAATTTATTAGTAGTATTATTAAAGTATTTTTTACTGATTATTTTTTTTCTTACTTTATAAATAATTTGTATACTTTATATAAGATCTTATTTTGCTGCTTGAATTTATTTAATTTTTAAAGTCAATAAATTTTTAATATCTTAAGTAAAGTTTAATTTTATTTTAACTTACTCCAAAATATAAATAGTCATAGATTATCTCAATTTACGTATTTCTATATTTTATTTTTTATTATAGTTTTTAATTAATTTTTTACCTCCATATTTCTAGCTAATATAGAGGAAAATCTATGAGTGGATCAATATATAGATATAAATATAGATATTTCTATTAGATTTGTCTAAGATCTATTTAGATTATGTATAAGATTCATTAAACTACTTCGATTAATTATGTGTCTATTTATGATTTTTAATTATTATTGTTGTCCTAAAATTGCCAAGTGGCTTCATTTTACCTTGCCACTTGGCTTAACCACATACTTCACTATCCTCCTTTTAATATAACTAGTATTAGTACCATCGCGATGCGCAGACACAAACCTGTGATTTGAGTTATTTGATTTATGTGCAAATAACTTTAAAATATTAATCTTTCAAATAAAAGTTATATATAATCATTAAATAAATGTTAAAAAAATACAAAAATTTCTCAAATCTCTTAAAATTACCCATAATTTCTTGTCTCTATTGCATTACCCATAACTTAAAATTATCATATTCTTGTCCATTGCTTCCATTATAGTACATTATAAATAAAAATAGGGTTTTTTTTCTTGTAGTAATTTTTTTATTTACTTTTATTCTTTTATTCTATTGTTCATATTAATGTTTAAATTTATCATATTTTTTATAGTACCTATATTCTTATCTTTATAATTAATTAAGAAAGTGGCGTTTGTTTTTATCAGTCAATTTATTTATTTATTAAATTTTATTAATTAAGATAGGGCAGACAATATCTTTACAAAAATATTCACCATCTTTCCATTTAGATTAAAAAAATTAAATTTATATTAAGTATTAGTGTTAATATTATCCTAAATTAACAAGTTGTTTTATAGTAGTTTGTCACTTGGCTTAACCACAATGCAAATTTTATTCGTTATTATTTAAAATACTTTCTTTTCTCAAAAATCAAATAAGGCTTATCCTTCGAAATTTTTCTCAACAATCAAATATATATATCTATATATATATATAAATCTTTTTCTTTTAATTTTTTTAATTCTATTTATCATATTAATGTTTAAATTTATCGTATTTTTTATAATACCTATATTTTTATCTTTATAATTAATTAAGATAGAGGCGTTGTTTTTATCTTTCAATACAATTTTTTTTTAAATCTTATTAATTAAGATACGACAGACAATATCTTTACAAAAATATTCACTTTCTTTTCATTCAGGTTCGTAAAAATATATTTTAATTTAATTAAGTATTAGTATTAATATTATCCTAAATTGCCAAGTGGCTTTATAATAATTTGTCACTTGGCTTAATCACAATGCAAATTTAATAAAAATTTTATTCATTTATATATATATATAATACGCACACACATATTCTCTTGGAATTTGGTTTATAAATATTTCGATTTTTCGAGAAGTTAACAATATTGAAAAAATTCAATGTCAAATTAGGAAAAAAGCACATAGGCTTCAAAAAAAAAATCTTTCGATGTTACCCTTTCAAATATATAGTTCTTGCAATTAACCCTTTAAATGCCTAAAATTTAAGTGGCAAAGTAGTTTTAAATAGGATTTACAATATCCCATAACTTTAGGCATTTATTAGTCCAATTAAAAATAAAAAATTTCCAAATCTTCGAATGTGATGCAAAATTAATACATTATATTTTCTTCTTATCCTTTTAACTTTATCCTAAGCCTTTCCTAAATTTTTATTTGTTTTGTCTTACTTTGCTATGTGTCTTATTCTTAATACGCCGCTTTATTTTATTTTAACTCACTCCAAAGTATAAATAGTCATATGTTATTTCCATTTACGTCTTTTTATATTTTTTATTTTGTTTCTATTATAGCTTTTTAATTAATTTTTCACCTCCATATTTCTAGTTAATATATAAGAAAATCTATGAGTGGATCAATATATAGATATAAAATATAAATATAGATGTAGATACTAATATACATATAAATATAAATATAGATATATAGATTAGATTTGTCTAAGATCTATTTAGATTATGTATAAGATTAATTCAACTACTTCCATTAATTATATTTCTATTTATAATTTTTAATTATAAATGTTGTCTTTAAATTGACAAGTGGCTTCTTTTTAGCTTGCACCTTGGCTTAGCCACAATGCATACTACCCTCCTTTTAATATAATATAGATACTAGTATTAGTACCCGCGCGATGCGCAGATAATTAAAAAGAACTATCTACACCGTAAAATTTAATATGTTAGTGATAATACCATCTTTACAACCAAACATTAAAAATATTTTAAGACTCCAGTAAAACTTTCATTTCATCTCCTAATAAATGTTCCATACAAAATAATGATACTATACAATTTGTTTGATATGAATGTTCCACGAAAAATAATGATGCTATACTATTTGCTTGATATGAAGCATGTGCTTAAGGAAATATTTTTGTAGCAAATGCTCATGATATATTGCATTGCATTTTCCAAAAGTTGTCTCTATATTGAGAGAATGATGAAGGAACATGAATTATGTCAAACATTAGCTTATTCAGTATCAAAATATATGGGGCAATGCATATGCAAAAATCGACTTCCTGCTAAGGCTCTCTCTTTATTATTGTCGGGCATTTGTGGTAATTGAAACTTTTTACTCTTCCTACCATTCCACAGGCTTTGTCTATTAGCCTAACACTGTCTAAAGCCAAAGTTGAGGCAGTAAAGGGACAGGTCAACCGCGGAGAGCTGATAAATTCAGCTATTCAAACCAGCATGGTAGCCTGCACTAATCTGTTCCCAATATCAAAAATCGCGGAAACCCCTGAAATAGCAGTGTTATCCATAGTTATCCCAAAATCCCTCGGAATGAAACTTTGACTAGTCAACTCTACATCAAAAAGCTTGGAACTTTGTGGATTAGGCTACAAAAATGACGGAGGACTAATATGCGACTGAATCAAACCAGTGACTCCTTGAACAACCTTATCACTCTTGTAGTGATAAACCTCTAGTGAACTGCCACATAACATAGTTATACCAAATTAAAAATATTAACTAAAAAATAATACATAAGACGAAAAGATCAGAAGACTAACAATACACAATAATTAAATGACAAATCATTTAATAACGTATTAAATTAAATTATGAAAAAGTTCTTTGTACACTACATTTCTAGTTTCATTTGTTATTTGTCCATCATCATCATAAACTATAATCTTTAACCCTTTTCTACTTTTCACCCGTGAAGAGCAACATACAACTGTCCATGTATAAATACTGATTTCTTCAAAAATAATCCAACATGAGACAACGACTGGCCTTGACTTTTATTAATTGTCATGGCAAAAGACACCACAATTGGAAATTGTCGTCGATGAAACTTAAAAGGTATTCTCGCATCAGATGGAGTCAACGTCATTCTTGGAATAAACACTTTTTCTTCAATGGATGAGAACACTCAAAAGCAGCACCAGAAGTCTAAACCAATGTTAGTATTAGAAGTGCTAAAAAATATGAAACAATGGAAATAAAATAACATACCTCTACTACACCTTCTTTCAAGGTATCAGCAGACTTTTCAATGAGTTTTGTTTCCTCACGATCCCAAAGAAACAAAAAAATAGAGCCAGTTCCATCAATTACTCGAACCTGAAGCCTGTATCTGATAACTTCTTTAAGTTAAAAACCTTTTTTTAACTTAAATTTATGTTCTAACAATCTTTAATTAAGCATAGATTACAGTCAAACCTTTTCAGAGCAGACTGATCAACACGTTCACATTTCTTACAGTAAAATTTATTTTCAGTTTTATTAACTTTCTTCGAACATTTTTTGCACCCTACATGTGACCATCCCCTTTCAAGTTCTAAATTTACTACAGTAGCAACAATCCAGATTTGTCCTTCCTGTAAAAAAAATCCAAAATATTATATAAGATGACAGATCTATATTTGTTAGTTATGGTTTGTCTAAAGAACATTTTACTTACCTGCATGAAATCAATTAATTCTCCAATATTTTTAACTTCCACATTTCTAACAGCCAGTTCTTCAGAAACAGAATAACTACATTGAGAAGTTGTTTGACTAATCCCCTCAAAGTTAACTTCACGCCCACTTCCTAATCTGCGTTTATCCAAATTTGTATTAGTTCTAAATATGCTAAGAAAAATTATGTAATACATATATAAATTTAATATTATATATAAAAAACCTGGATATAAATTAAGCAACTTATGGAAGATCAGGATTAATCCAAAGCTTCGAGGAATGCCAAGTATTACGCACAGAATATTTGCCTACATATAAAATTAACTTTAATTTAAATACACACACACAAATAGAAGTCAAATATAAATATTATGATATGATTACCTTGAAATTTGTAAGCTTTTATGAGCTGCATAACTACTATGACACGTTGATTGGGTGATCCATCAAGTGGGGCAAGATTTCATCTATAAATTCTCCCCAAAATGTTGCTGAAATATTGTTCCTCTTATATGTCAAATACACAAATTAATAATGAGAAAAATAATAGTAATTGAATCTATAGATAATTCAATTCTTGGTTGCAAGCGTACTCCTGATCCTCAAGCTCCAAGTTCATAAAGGTACTTGTTTTACCACCTTGATTGTACGATTCTATGTTACCATGATCAATAACTTCTCCTATGACATCTGCCACATTTAAATAAATAGTTATAGATAAGGTGATAAAACATTCAACAAAAAATAGCGAAAGGTAAAACAATTACCGAAAAGTTCATTCTCATCAACCTCAAGTTGATTTGTTAGATGCTCATAAGGCTTAAAGTTGAAGATATTCAAACTAAACTATGGATCACTAATTTCATCCACACTCGTCCTATGAGCAAATGTCAGTTTCAATTTATGCTTGTTGGTCTTAATTTTCAGATTGTTTGGTCCAACCATAAAGTTTTTCATAACGTATAATCCCATTTCATGTATTTTTGTTTTGAAAATACGCATAACAGCTCTTCCAATAGTTGCATAAATTCGATCTCCCTAAAATAAAAAATGTGGAAAGAAATTTAAGTTAGTAAGACACATAAGTTAAAGAAAATACATCACAACTCGAAAAAAATAACAACATATAAAGAAGTATGCAACTTTTCATCGTGAATAATTAATTCAATTGAATTAAAATTTTCTGGTTTCTCGCAGTCTGGAATGTGCCATAATCTAACAACACGAACCTTCAAATTTCAACTCATTTTGGACATCGATATTTCGCTAATATAGTTATAGTTTGGAGCCATACTTTGTAGAAGTTTGTGTGGAAGCGAAACCCTAGGCAATGTAAAGAAGTCAATCCTAAAGAAAAGTTGCTTAAATAAAGATTTCTAAGGAAAGACTATCATAGTAAATAAATTTTTGAGTATATGAAATCCTAATATTTAAAAACGGCATGTGTAAATCAATTTGTATGTGTGAGTTCTGAAGAAATGATACGAATATGTCTTTCTTTTTTTGTCATTACGAATCTTTTATTTTTTAACTTTTGACATTTTTAATTTTCAAAGTTTTTTTTGTGGTTAACCACCAAACCTTAATTTTTCTTATTTTTTTCCTTTGTCTTCTTGTTCGTTTTTAAATACTATTTCTTTTAATATAATATAAATGTAGGATACAAAATGTTTATTTAATTATTTCTTTCTTAAAAAAGAATACTTACCATAACTGAATTATACACAAAATTTAATTAAAGATACATATAATAATATATATTGCAAATAAGGTCAGATATAAAGCTTGTACTAAATATAGAATTATTATCAACTTAAAATTAATGTGTAAGATACAAAACGAAATTTTAATTGATTCTTTCTCAAAAAAGGATACCTACCATAATTGAATTATACACAAAATTTAATTAAAGATACCAAAACTCATAAATAAAAAATATTTATTTAATTATTTCTTTCTTACAAAAAGAATAACTACCAAAACTGAATTATACACAAAATTTAAGTAAAGATACATATAATAATGTATATTGTTCGCAAATAAGGTCAGACATAAAGCTTATACAAAATATAAAATTATTATTTCAACTTAAAATTAATGTATAAGATACAAAATAAAATTTTAATTGATTCTTTCTCAAAAAAGGATATCTATCATAATTGAATTATACACAAAATTTAATTAAAGATACCAAAACTCATAAATAAAAAATGTTTATTTAGTTATTTCTTTCTTAAAAAAGAATAACTACCATAACTGAATTATACATAAAATTTAATTAAACATGCCTATAATAATATATATTGTTCGCAAATAAGGTCAGATACAAAGCTTATACTAAATATAGAATTATTATTTCAACTTAAAATTAATGTGTAAGATACAAAACGAAATTTTAATTGATTCTTTCTCAAAAAAAGATACCTACCATAACTGAATTATACACAAATTTAATTAAAGATACCTATAGTTATAGTATATTTGTTTGCTTAATGAAAGTTGCAACCATTAAATATTTTTCTATTTATAACCCAAATTTTTTGTGTTGTCTTAAAATTGCCAAGTGACTTCATTTTAGCTTGTCATTTGGCTTAACCACATGGCAAACTACACTCCTTTTAATATAATATAGATAAATACGGGTGACTGAAATATTAGGAAAATGAAAAGAATCATCTTGCATTTGCTGTCTCTTCTGAGTTTAGATCTCAATCTCCTCTGATTTTCACTTACTTTATTAACCGTTAGGCTAGACTACTTCAAGCATCTTTCTTTTGACTGCAATCCTTAAACTGAAATTTCTTGTATGACAAAATCCATAAATGCAATTTAGCCAATTCTGGATCAGCATAATGACAGCTGAGAAACACATCTATTATTCACTAACTTGTAACCTCCAACAAGATTAAAGGCTCAATGTGAACAATTGACCTAATAGACAACATGACAAGCTCTTAGGTTTGAAATCCTTATCAAGCTTCCAAAAGTGGGGATTAGTTAAAACAAAATTGTCAAAATGCCAAAATAGAGGAACCACCAATTTCAAGAAATAATCACTAACCAAGAAATGCACCAATAAGATTTTATATTAGAAGTAAGACCATTCACACACATCATTAATATAACAAATCAAACTACGGATGCAGCAGATAGGGCTGCTCTTCCCTTAACTAGACGCCGCGGGTTCAAGCCTTAGAAATGAAAAAATCCTTGGTAGGAAGCGCTTCTCTCCGAATGAGGCCTTACGCGGCGCGACTCCTAATATAGTTGGGCTCCAATGCGGGTACCGGACACCAGACAGGAATCAAAAAAAATATATATATATATAACAAATCAAAATCCTTCAGTAAGCCAAACCTTTTCCGATCACGTCTCTTCTGAAGGTTTATTAAAAAAGTTTAAGTAGTATACATTAACTGCGTAAAAAGAAATTTTACATAATCAGATCCCCCAAAAAATAATAACAAAAAAATCCATAATTAGGTGAGATTAGTAATTTAAAAAAATTATGCAATTACAAGTTGAGTTACAACATGTTAAATAAACTAGTAACATAAAAATACTTTGTACTATCAATGTATATATACTTCTAATCATTATTAAAATACTTGGACATGGGAATCTTGAGAAACCATCTTAATACTAAATTCATAATTAAGACATGATCTCACAAGCCGCCGCGATTAATTGGCCGACTAAACCAAGAAATTAGCTAGTCAAAGTTGGATGGCTCTAGGAATTGAGAAAAATACTACTAGTATATCTAATGGCCTTTTCTTTTGACAGAGAAATGTTTCTAACAAGAAACTACTTGAATATTTGACCATTCCAAGGTTCATTATTATTCTTCAAAAATGTAGAAAACATCACGAATCAAGTCAAATGTAGGTCAAGACAATTGTCACAAGAACCAAACATAGGACAATAACAACTTATTGCTAGTTGCTATCAACACAAATGAAAGGCCAGATTTGACTGTACAGTAATCAAGAAAGTAAACATCTGTGCATAAAAGTATCAATTTTGACGCGGATTTTCTGCAGCAAATTGCTACATGATTGGTCAACGAGGTGTTGAATCCATTACCAAAAGAACAAAGCATAATATGATCAAGAATGTATATTTACAGACACTGGTAATAATCAACTTTTGCTAATTAACCATACCTAAAACCTAGAAGAGTAAATAGGAATATACAATGGATGACAGAACTATAGCTAGTGATTTCAAGAGTAGGATCTAACCAAACCAAAGTTACAAAAGGATCTGGACTTAAACAAACCACCAAAAAGAAACCTAGTTGGAGATTCTTGTTGAACTGGATTTAACTCTTCAGGATTGCCTTTAACTCGAAGTATCGTTTGTCCTATTGTTTGTCGAACTGATTCAATGATCTTAGCATCGACAGGATACCCTGATGAATCGCTAACGTAGAATGTATTTAGAGCTTTGCCTGCTCTTGTTGTTACTTCAGCTCGGGTGACAGTAAGGCTATTCTCGCGGAATATTCTAGTAACATCAGATAGCAGCCCTACTCTGTCTGTGGTACATAATTCTAGCTTCAATCCCTGAACACATACAAGGAAAAATGATCCTATTAGAACTGAAATCCAAAGCCAACAAGACAAGAAAAATGATGTATAAAATTTTCAAATATTATGTCCAATGAGAATAGGTCCAAAACCTAAACTAATATGACTCAGGGCACTTAATTAAATTGTAAAATAAGACAACAGGAGAGACATAATCAGACAACTAATAGACAATTAAACAAGCATATTTTAACTCAATAAAACAATTAAACACAGTAGGATTCCCTCCTTTCTTTTTTTCCTTTGGCCTAAGAGACTTATTAGTTATTATATGAAGGAGCTAAGCTAGAACTAAATAACTGAACCTAAAAAGATGTCTAAAATAAGTAAATCAGAGTTATAACCTCAGATACTCTTCTTTCTATTGCTGCTTCAAGACATTGAATCACTCTTTGTCTTTCCGCATCTGATTTCACAGGGGATCCATCGATATGCCTTATACAGTATTCCTTGAAATGCAACAAGAGTTTATCATTTAGTCCACAAACACAGATATAGTAAATTCGGGTAGGGGTAAAGCGATAAAACAATAAGAAATTTCTGAAATACATAGGAAAGTGTAGTACCTGGTAAGCTTCTGGTCCTTCAGTATCGACGTTGCCATGGAAAACCACGTACTGCATATCCGTCAAAGTGCAAATCGTATCAAACAGCAGTTTCGGTCTATCCTTGCACCGAATTGTCACTACTGAATAGTCCTTATCTTGCCAATTAACAACATTTACGTTCGGCCTTTCTTTATCATCCGATCCGTCACCTGTTGCACGTTCATAGTCCCGATCAGCAAACATCAACTGATGAAGCCTTCTTTCGGTATGAGTGACCCCGTGAGAAACCAACGTCTTAGCATCTCTTGATTTATTGCTACCCCTAAGTACATTACATAACAGTTTCTTGACCATAGTCAACCTCTCGGGGTCAGAAACTGCACCCCCATTTTCGTCATCAGTAACTTGCATTATAGCTGCTGCTCGGGTGTTATGTGTCCACACTTCAGCATTCACCACATTACATCTAAGGTTGGTAAGGACAGCACTTACTTCAGATAGTAAACCTGGTCTATCACTTCCAATTAACTCAATTGATGTGTGGTCCATTCCTGTAGTAACCCCAACTGATCTTCTCATAGAAGAGGCAAAACAAGACTCTGGACCAAGTGACTGAAAATTTAAACACCCCCCAAAAAAAGCAGTCAGCATCAGTCTTAACAAATATAAAGGGCAGTCCGGTGCACTAAGATCCCGCTATGCACGGGGTCCAGGGAAGGGCCGGACCACAAGAGTCTATGGTACGCAGCCGTACCCTACATTTCTGCAAGAGGCTGTTTCGAACTCGTAACCTCCTGGTCACATGGCAGCAACTTTACCAGTTACGCCAAGGCTCCCTTTTCATCCGTATTAATAGATATAAGCAAAAAATCTCAAATTGCACACAGACTACAACTCACCTTCATTATATAATCCAAGATTGGTTCTTCTGTAATTTTATTCCCTTCTTGATTAGTGACATTGAACACTGCCAACAGGAGACAACTCATGTAAATTCCTTTTTCCAAATTGAAAGTAAAAATGCTATATTAAATGAGGTAAAAAAGGTAAAAAATTCTTACCATCCATGAACCAACCACCATCTGAGCAAATATAAGCCTTGGTAATAATAAGGTTAAGATCAGTAAGAATTTGTACCACCTCAAGAAGTATACCACGTTTGTTAGCACTATCCACCTGAATCAAGAAACCAAAGATTCACAAAATTAGAAAATATCCCATCAAATTAAAATTTCAGAGTAAATCAAGACAACACAAAAACAAATACATTACCTGTATAACAGTAGCATTTTTGCAAGATTCATTGTCAATTACCACTCTGACAGAAATAACCAATGAAGTTGGAGTAAATGCCGTGAATATTAAGATTGAAGTGACAGTTAAAGATTATAAAAAAAAAAATAGTCCGTTGCACTAAGCTCCCGCTATGCACGGGATCCAAAGGGAAGGCCGGACCACAAGTACGCAGTCTTCCCCTTCCGCTATTTTCACGGCTCGAACCCGTGAGCAGGTGACACCAGCTTTACCGGTTATGCCAAGGAGTTAAAGAAATAAATAATAATAATAATAATAATAATAATAATAATAATAATAATAACCAGTACCTTGGTGGATTCATTCTTCTAATGAATTTTTCATATTCATCATCCATTATATTCTGAGAATAGCTCACTGTAGCTTCTGAGTAATAGGAAAAAGAAAACACAGAAAATCTCAGCTAAATAAAGAGAATCAGTATTACCAATCACAAAGAAGATACTAGAACCTAAAAGTGAAGCAAGTAATTAACAATATTAAAAATAAAACTAAGTAATTAAGAATTAAGACTAGCCCCAAAAAAAGACATAGCAACAAACACTTCAAAAATTGTAAAACATTTCAAAACACATACAAAAAAACATAAAACATACACAAATATCAAAATCCACCAAATCCCACAACACAAAAACAAAAACAAAAACAACTGAAAATTTTTCCTTTTTTTTTTCTTTCAAAAGTCAGAACTCAAGAGAACATGAGTTGGAACAAAAGAACAAGATGACCCACAAAAAACACAAAGACACATATGTTTTCAAATTAAAAAAAAAAACAATATTTTTGGACCCCCATATGAAATCATAAGCTTTGGGAAGAACCAAAGAACATAGAAAGGAACAGAAAAAGAGAAAAGGGGGAAAAAGAGCAGAAATGGGACGTACCCATTTTTACAATTTCTGAGGATTGGTGGTGAATTGGGTCAGCGAGATTTTCTTGATTCTCTAAAAACAAGAGGGGTCTAAGGCTTATGACTTATGACTTATCAGAAACCTCTCTCCGACCAACGATATGGAAAGTGAATCTTGACCAGCCCCCCTATTATATAATACTCTAGTACTAGTAGAATCAAAAATAAAATTTTATTTAATACTAGTATCTAAATACATACATATACTATAATTGTTTTTATTTTTTCCTTATATGTAACACACCAAAATAAACAAGGTCACTATTGCGTTGGGATATGTAAGATTTTTATACTTTTAATCAGAGATAGTGAGTTTGAGTTCCTAAAAATAAAAATAAAATCGAGTTGAGAGGTTTCCCCTTTAAAGGTTTTACTCGCTGCGAATTCGAATTAGTCAGAATTCTAATATTGATATAAGACACTGGGTGAAAAACAAAAAGAAAAAATCTAAAACTTGTAACCTTCTAAAAGGCCATACATAGGGCGGAGCTATCATTATAAATGCGGGTAAGGTCAAATCCATTAACTTTAGTTTAAATTTTGTAATTGTCTTAGTAAATTTATTTAATATGTATAGATTATCAATTCAGAACAAAATAACTTAAAAGGTCTAAAATTTTGTGAACTCAATAAACTTTAAATTTTGGTTCCGCCTTTATTTTTTACCATACACATCTCAACATTTTATATAAAATACTTTGCTTTCTTTTTCCCCTTTCCTTCACATGCATAAGAAAAAGCTTCTTTTTTTTTTTTCAATTTGTGTGTGTATTTAAGAAACTCTCACTTTCTGGCTTTCTAGTTTCAGTTTCTCTTCAAAATTCAGGTTTCAGTACTTAAAAAGAAAAGTTCCCTAAATGAAGAGAACCAAAATTTGGGGGGGGGGGTGGGGAAGGGTAGGAGGTGACTCGGCGTACTTTAACGTTTGGTCAGTGAAGTTTGGTGAGTGAGGGGGGCAGGGTCGAGCTAAAATGCGCTGGCAGTAAAATGCACTAATTTATAGTACTACATTCTAGGGTCAATTTTCATAAAGTCAAAAAGATGCCTCCAAGGTTTGTGGAAATTTAGTATCAATGAAATAATAGAAAAAAAAGAATATTATGTTCGTTATTTATATCAAGTCAAATTAATAAATATATGATATGTGATTGTTATATAAAATTAATTATTAATCATAATTAATTAATATACACTTGAACTGGAATTTGTAAATATGAAAGTTAGGAGTACGCAATGTTTATTAACTTATCGGCACATGATGGTCGACGTAACAATAATGACATTCGTTGATAAGCTAACACGGATGAAACTGCGTTTTATCGCTTTCATATCTTGTTCTTCCCCTGCTTCAATTGGTCTAAAGTTTTTTTTACTAGAAAAATGACATTTAACTTCCAACTCCTATCTTTTATAACGGCTGTCCCATTAAATTTCTTTTGGAAATGAATTCTTGATTGGTTTACTGCTTCTATTTTCTTTCTTAGTTAAGCTAATCTTAAATTAGAAGAAAAATTGATTAAAGGAAAGTGATTAATTCTTATGATATCTAATGGGGTCACATGACCTTTGATTTTTAGTCCATCATTTTTTCTTAAATTGCACGTGACCCTTTGATATAATGATGATGGCTAGTGAAGATAATACTCATTAGTATGAGATATGGTTAATTTTGTTGGATCCTAAACAAAGAACTAACAGAAATTTTGGATTGCGTAAACGTACTCTAATTAATACAGTAACTTGTTATTTGTGAACAATATAATAATCTCAACTTTCAATATTCCCTCCGGTTCATAATAAGTGACCAGTTTCCTTTTAGCATGTCCATTAAGAATATGCTAAATCCTATACAAAAGTACCTAGTATGACTAAACTACCCTTAATAAATATTGGTCACGTAGTTATAGTGAGGAGTGAGAAAACTTTTTAGGGATATGCACATAAGGGTAAAATAGTGAAAAACAAATTGAATTTTTTCTTGATTACCTAACTAGACACTTATTTTGAACCAAAATAAAAAAGTAAACCGATCACTTATTGTGAACCGGAGGGAGTAGTACATATACACCAGGTACAAGTCGGAAATACTTGCTTGTATCCAATGTTTGTACCAACTATTAATTTAACCTTAAAATAATCAAGAAATACGTATTATTTGATCATGAATAAGTGTTAAAAACTAATAGTACAATTAATAGCACATATCGTGTATTAATTTGATATAAACGTTGGAGGAGAATAATTTTTTTTAAGGTCTAAGCCCTCAACACAGTCCGTCCATGACATGACATAGTCAAACCATTTGAAATATATTGGAATCGTATAAAAGAAAAAGGAAGAAAAAATGAGAGAAGTAGGAAACTCGAAGAAAATGAGGCGGATCCAAGTTAAACTCTATTGATTTAACCATTAAGATTCTTAGTACTCATTATATTTTTAAAGTTATAGGTTCATATCTATTATTTATTGTGATTTATTGGATTTTTACTCATAAATTTATACTCTGCTTTGAAAGTACTGACTGAGTTGAACTCGATAACTCTAAGCTCCATCCACCCTTGAGGCAGAGGGGCATAAGAAGAATATTTATTCTCCCACATGTTTGATTTTAACATACAAAAAATAAAAGAACAATGTATTCGTATATGCAGGAGTATCTTTTTTCCTTTATTTGTAAATTAGATCCATTAGGTTTAAGTAAAGGTATACTGAGCTAAACTAACATAGAACACGCGCACTGCATGGGAGATATCCCAGTTAGCTAGTTCATATGGATTTTATCTTTTTTTTTAGTTCTATTACTTGAAGAAATAGCAAAAAAACAATAGTTCGATGTACAATGCATTTCGCATACATAAAAGGTTCAGGAAAAATATAATTGAACTTGGGAATAAATATTTGTATAAAAGACATATAATAAAAAAAGTTACTATATTCATGTGTAAGTAAAGAAATATGTTTAATGGATTTGAGTGCGAGCACATGGTTTAAGCAGGGGCAATAGGTCAATATATGACTGCACATACATATAAGCATGTCTTACGGGGCATACTTGTTGCCCTTATTGTCTCCTCTACCTTTGCACATGCTTTCCTCTGCCAACCCATATTTCCCCTTAACCCATCCCTCTTTTTTTTTTTTTTTTTAATATTAATATTTTATTTTATTTTTTCATGAATTTTTATTTGTGCAAGAAATGTCTATATATTCATAGGTGGATTAGCTTCTCAGATACTCCATTTGTTAGGTAGCGAAGAACCACACATAAAAGTTATTTAAAAAGGGCAGATCGGTCGACAAGGTATCTCGCGTTCATATAAGCAGAGACGGATCCACCTCCCCATCCACGGGTTCATGTGAATCCAATAAATTTTATCCAAACAGTGTAAATGTGTTTGAAAAATTTACTAAATATCTATAAATGTTTGAACGTGAACCCACTTACTATTAAAAATTTACTCGAGATCGTTGCAGAACTCATAAATATTAAATCTTGAATTGGCCTCTGCATGTAGAGTTAATTCACGGAAGAGGTGCATCCCAAGGGATGTGATGTAGACCATCTACCATTATACAAGCATTAGTGGCTGCTTTCACGGCTCGATTCCCTGACTTATAGGTCACACGCAGACAATTTTATTGTTTCTCTAAGGCTACCCTTCAACCATATAGGTTTGAACTCGATATCTACGCTGGTGGAAGGTAGCAAGTATTCCAGGATGACACAATTATTATAAAAAATAAAAAAATAAAAGAGTTGGGGTATGGTGTTATTCTGCAACATGCTTGATACGATAACTTAAATTCTGAATTTGTCTGCTTAAATGTACCATATATCTACAATTACTATCCAGACTCAACTTTTGAAAAAGGAAGAAATAATTGGCTCTCACTTTCTTCACCAGATTATTTGTCCATCTTCACAATTTGAGGCTTTTTTATTTTATTTTATAGAAGTTACTATATCTTTTTCAGTCAATTAATCTAGTTATTTTACTATTAGCAAATGTATTTGACGTTTAATACGTATATATATTTTATAACATTTTTTGGGCTAAAAGATACACATCAAGTAAGATTTGATTAAATTTAAGCCATCTCGGGAGACTTGTAATGTAACATATAATTATGCATAGATCCAGATAAGCTAGTGTTATTTATTCTGCATAATAATAATAATATGTATAAGTAATTTAGATGTGTTTCCAAATTAAACAATGTCAATTAAGGATATATAGAACCTATAGGATAGAACTTACACACAAGCGCCTAGGGTGTCATTATATCCAAATATTAAAAATTTTGAATTCTGAATGCAGGTCAAGTGGGGGTGGCAAGAAAATCAGAAAAATTGTCTTACTCTATTTTGTAACATATTGTAGTTTTTTTTTAAAATTCAATTAGGATCTTATGGTCCATGAACTACTTTTGGACAATTTCTAGCTTGAGTAGTTACTTTCAATATTTACTTTCTTTCAAAAATATAAAAGCTTGGATTCTATGAATAATGATTGTATATATCAGTTTTAATGTTTTAAGGCTGACAATACCTCAATCCAAGTTAGATCTCTTCAAGTTGCCGTAGGGAAAATTCATCTACAACTTCTCTCTTCTTGTAAATGGAGGAGAGAGTTGGCCATTGGTATACGCAAGATTTTTTATAAGCATTATTAAATTTAAAAAGATAGATAAATGAGTAATTTTCATAATAATAAGTGGTATCATTTTCTATATTTTTGTCTCCAATATATTTTTATTTTTTTATACATACACCGCATAGGACAAGATATATTATATGCCCCCTGGAGTTGGGGTGAAGCTAGGGGCAAGGGGTTCACCTGTAGAGATAGAGTCAGAATTTTTACTTTATGGATTTTGGACCATAATCTTTTTTACTTATTAAATTCTGGATATGTCATTTTTATTTACTGGGTTCTATCGATCTCGTAACTTTACCTTCGCCCATGTTAATTCGATCCTCTTTGTCGGAAAAATAATTTTTTCGGTGAAGTCAAAATTATTTTTTACATATATAGTAAATGTTGAATTCTCTTGATTTATTCATTTGTTTACATTTTTTATATCTTGAATTTCTCCGTGAAAATTCTGATTCTGTCGCTAGGAGGGAGTAGGTTCTATCCCAATTTCTACAAAATATATAGTTAAAAGCTTACTGTTACATCATTCATTTTTTCAACCAAAAGAAAATAAAATTAAAAAAATTAGAACATTTTTCTGTTTGCAAGAGCATCCGAAATTTCCCACTAGAGCAAGGCATTAACTACAGAAAATCCTCCCTCCCAACAAAACCTGTCGCGTGTACAACATATGAAATTCAAAAGATTCCTCAGACAAAATAACATGTTATCCTTAAAAAGAGTTGACTAAAAAATATTGTGGGAAAAATGGAAGAGAAATTTCCATTGTACATAAACGACAGTTGCAATGCTCAAGGTGTAGGACACAAACATATAAAAAACACCCACAAAAACATGATAGTTTGCCTTCCATTCACCATTGGAATTTGAATTATTCCTCAATTGGAGAAGGAAATTAAAGTGGATATGGAGATTGGGTGTTTTCCACCTTGCTAGGAAGTGTCAATAATGGAGGTAATGTATTGATATATCTATATAATAATGGGCACTCTAAAATTATGTTGCTCGCACTCTCGAAAAGTATCGATAGATGCGTGTCGGATCCTTTAAAAATAATACATTTTTAGAGGATCCAACACGGGCATAGTAGATGTATTGAAAAGTCTGTTCAACATAGCTTTAAAATATGCCCTTTGTGAATTCCTCGGCAAATCCTTGGTAATGGGAAAACTTGCTCCAATTTGTACTCTTTTTATTCATAATCTCTCTCCCCCAACCGTTGTCGCTTGCAGGTCGAGCTTTTATTTGAGTCACCCTTTACCATATTGTACGCACAACTTTACATTCTCAGAGAGAGAGTAGAAATATTAGAGTTCGTCGAGTTTTTTTTAGTTTTTGAAGGTTTAAATAGTATCTGTAGACGCAAAATAATGTGTTTGGATTTATGTTGTTTTTTGTCTAATCAAGCACCATAGCTTAATTCAAACTTATGAACACTAGAGCTAAAGTCCTAGAAATTATTTGCTCCATTAATTAATATGCTTGCATTTTGGATTTTATTTTCAAAGAGATCACAACTTTCAAGTGATTTTCCTAATCAACCTTGGCTTGTAGGATTGAATGACATGCACTACCTAGAACCGTGCCAGTTTGGAACCCAATTTATTTGGTTCAGTTATTATATATTAATTTAAGATCATTATAGACACTCATACACTTAAAATTCTGAAATCGAGCAATGTACAAATTAAAAAGAAAGGAAAGAAGAAGGAGAATCATAAGAGCAAATGAGTGATATATTCAATCATAACTCATTAGAAAAAGATATATTGTAGATCATAGTCTACCCTAAATTTGTCTGTTTTAGACTAAAAAAGGTCTTGTAGCAAACCATTAACCTAGAGATATGGATATTAAAATCATAAAAAATAAGTTATAGTAAGTATTAGTCAAGCTCTATCTATTAAAAAAAAGTTTAAAATAAGAAGTGATTAACTATTTGTCTAGCTAGGTCAAAGCCTATGTATATATTTGAACTTTATTAACTGAAATTAACTGCTCATACATAAAAATAGTATCTCTACGCTTAAAATTACAATATAACAAAGAATTATTTAAAAATGCTAGATCTTGAAAATTACACCAACGCACGTGACTCGTGCCAGTTTTTTTAGCAGACCTTTTTCTTAAGTTTTCACGTTGTTCTGTTCCTTTCTTCTTTTTCTCACCTTCAGTTCCTGGCTGTTCGTACTGGTCAAGGGACATACTCCTTCCGTTTCAATGAACCTATTTTTTTTGGTTCGTATAAAAAAGAATGATTCATTTCCTTATTTGGAAATAATTTATCTTTATGCAATGGTTTATCACCATATAAAATATATGTGTCTTATTTTACACCACAAATTTAAAAGTCTTCTCTCTTTTCTTAAACTCCATGCTCAGTCAAATGGATTCACATAAATTGAAACGGAAGAAGTACTAAATTTGTTGAAAAAGTGCCAGCTCATCCTCCAAGTCAGAAAGCTAAAGAGGCACGTGGCCCTGCCTATAATTTCTGACATCATCGTTTCTCTTTTCAGAATATTTTTCTTGCTTTAAAGGAAAGCCACAATATTGAAAGTAAGGGTGTTTAACGGGTGGGCCGGGCTGAGCTGGATTGGGATTTTTTGTACCCGTATGGGTTATGGTACAGGCCGGTTACGAGTTGGGACTTACCAGATTTAACGAGTTCGGGTTCATCCGGGTAAAAATTGAACCGTACGGGTTACGGGTTGAGGGGACCGGGCCGGGTTTAGTGTATTTTTAATTTTTTTTATATTTTGTATAACTATTGTAAGTTATATTAATATAAAGAATATAAGTAAGATGGAAAAAAATTGCACTTATAAATTTCAAGTGCTACATTTATTTCAAAATTCAAACTTACAAATTGAAAGGTTTACATTTAACAAGTAAATTAACCAAAAAAGAGTAAATTCAAAGGTTTTGCATTGCCTTAGTAAGTTCTTCATAATCAATATGAACTGAGTGACCTTTTTCTAGAGTGTTAAATTCGGATGGGTTACCATGTGTTAATATATCTCCAAGTTCCTCGTCTTCTGGGCTATCAACATCTTCACGTCCTTGATCTCTTTGTTCCGATCTAATCCAATCTCTGAAACATACTAAAACTTCCAAAGCATTGCTTCCCAATGAGTGATGGGTGTCTCCAAGTTGTTGTCTTGCTTGGCTAAATGCACTCTCTGATGCAACAGTTGAAATTGGCACATTCAACACGTCCCGAGCCATAGCGAAAAGAACAGGAAATTGTTTTCCATTCTCATGCCACCATCCCAACGGTGAAAATTCCTTTGTGCGAGGCTCTTTTTGCTTCTGCAAGTAGAATTGAAGTTCATCAATGTTCATGCTACTGGTTTGAGTGTTAGAAAATGTAGAAAAAATATTAAAACTATCTAGGCCTTCTTCATCATCCACAGTAGCAGAAGTGGTACAATACATAGTGGGATTAACATTGCCTACACTACGAGCAGCATCATCAATTACATTTGCATAATAATTATATAATTGTTGTAATCATTTAGCTTGTTCATACAAGTATATAAATCTGGGGTTTCAGTTGGTCCAATCTCCATATAAGTATATAAAGCATTCATTAATTAGTAACAATTAGACATCTTAATAGAAGGATTTAAAACAGCACCAATTAAGTAAATCGGAGGAATTGGAAAGAAATATTTTTTGAATTTTGCTTGCATTTTTTCAACAACATCCCTATATTTTTCTTTCTTCTTAAGTTCAAAGAGTAGAAAAGAAATTTCAGCTATATATACTAAAGTCATAGTAACAGTAGGGTAATATGCTCCAGAAAACTCAACAGTAGCTGTATAAAATTTATGTAAAAATTTAACAACATCATTAATGACCTCCCAAGTAGTATTTGTTAACATACGGTTTGGATCAGTACAATGCGCATTAGCAACTTCAGTTATTGGGAATCTATATTTGTAGCAACATTTTAAAAATATATATGTATAATTCCATCTAGTAATAATTTCGTGTGGCATGAATCTGGGTTTAAGGTTATACTAGACACACTTATTCTTAAATTCCTTTATTCTAGATTGTCTATTATTTCCTTGAATAACACCAACTGCTCTTCTAACATGAGTAATCTCAGTTGAAAATAAATCAAGGCCACTTTTAACAATTAAATTATAAACATGACATGCACACCTAACATGAAAAATTTCATCAAGAGGTGGTTGCAAATGCAGTTTTAATATTGAAATTGCGGCATTATTGTTAGAAGCATTATCAAAAGACATACACAATACTTTTTGCTTGAGATTATAAAATTCAACAACTTCACAAATAGTACTACTTATAAACGCAGCAGTATGACTCTGATCTTCATCATATCTAAAAGCGATAATACGTTTTTGCATACAAGTAGTATCATCTATCCAATGACATGTAATTGTCAAATAATCATTTCCATTAACAGCATGGCCAATATCAGAAGTTAGACAAACTCTACAAGGAATGTGGCTAAACAAATAACGTATGTATGTTTGATATTGTCCATGAAGTCTAAAGATATCAGCTCTACAAGTACTTCTAGGGATACCTTTAAATAAATGATTGTAAATCCTTTGAATATATATAATAGGATATGATGAAGAAGCAAAAGAAAAAGGAAGACAACTTAAAGCAATCATTTTTGCTAACTCCTCACGATCCTTCATTTTATCATATTTCACAAGACCACCAGTAGTAGGGTTTAGAGTTGATTGATTTTCATCTCCATCAGATCCCCATTCTATAGGATGCTCAGTTCTCATATGTCTACTAAGTGTCCCAGTCCCCCTAATTGTCCCTCAGTCTTATGTTTAAAAGTATCATTACAAAGTTTACATTTAACTTTATCAGTACCTTCTATTTCCTCAAAGAATTTTCAAACCTTACTTCTTTTTCTACGATTACTAGTCGGGGCCACATGTGGTCTACTACTAGCAACACGACCACCACCCCTGCTAGCAGCTCCAACACTACTAGGTATAAGTGATATCTCATCAAATTGTTGTTAAGATTAGCACCATTATCCGTGATGATCACCTTTGGGATTCCAAATCTACAGATGATATGGGAGTGAACAAAATCTACCACTACCTTCTTGGTTACCGACTTGAAAGTTTTAGCTTCAACCCACTTAGTGAAATAATCGATGGTCACCAGAATGAACCTATACCCGTTGGATGATGCTGGCTCAATTGGTCCAATGATATCCATGCCCCCAGGCAACAAATGGCCATGGTGCTGACATTGTATGCAATTCTGTCGGCGGAGAATGAATGATATCTCCGTGTAACTGACACTGAGGGCATTTCCGCACGAAACTGATACAATCACGCTCCATAGTGAGCCAATAGTACCCTGCTCGAAGAATCTTCTTCGCCAATACATATCCGCTCATATGTGGCCCACAAACTCCAGCATGTACCTCTGTCATAACTGTCGTGGCTTGACTAGCATCTATACATCTTAGCAACCCCAAATCTGGTGTTCTTTTGTATAACACTCCTCCACTGAGGAAAAATCCATTTGCCAGTCGCCGAATGGCTCTCTTTTGATCTCCGGTGGCCTGCTCCGGGTATATCCCCATCCTGAGGTATTCCTTGACATCATAGAACCATGGTTCGCCATCCAGTTCTTCCTCTAACATGTTGCAATAAGCATGCTGATCACGAACCTGAATATGCAATGAGTCAACATGAATTTTGTCTGGGTGGTGCAACATCGATGCTAAGGTGGCCAAAGCATCGACAACCTCATTATGAACTCTTGGGATGTGTCTGAACTCCACTGATCGAAATCGCTTGCTCAGATCGTGCAAGCATTGTCGATATGGTATGAGCTTCAAATCCCTTGTTTCCCATTCACCTTGAATCTGATGCACCAGGAGGTCCGAGTCTCCTAAGACCATGACGTCCTAGACATCCATGTCTGCAGCTAGCCGTAGGCCCAAAATGCATGTCTCATACTCAACCATGTTGTTGGTATAATAGAAACGCAGTTGAGCCGTAACAGGATACTGATGTCCTGTTTCAGAAATAAGTACCGCTCCTATTCCAACTCCCTTCGCATTTGCGGCTCCATAGAAAAAAAGCTTCCATCCTGGTTCCTTAGTCATTTCCAACTCATCTATATGCATCACTTCTTCATCAGGAAAATACGTCCTCAAGGGCTCGTATTCTTCATCAACAGGATTCTCAGCCAAGTGATCAGCCAATGCTTGGGCCTTCATGGCTGTCTTCGTCACATAGACGATGTCTAATTCTGTGAGTAATATCTACCATTTCGCCAATATCCCTATGGTTATAGTCTTCTGGAAAATATACTTCAGTGGATCCAAGCGTGAAATGAGATAAGTAGTATATGATGATAGATAATGCTTCAATTTCTGGGCCACCCAAGTTAGGGCGCAACATGTCTTCTCGAGTTGAGTGTACTTAACCTCATAGCCTGTAAACGTCTTGCTGAGATAATAGATGGCTTTCTCCTTCCTTCCCGTAATGTCGTGTTGCCCCAGTACGCAGCCAAACGAATTCTCCAAGACCGTTAGATAAAGAATTAACGGTCTTCCTGGCTCAGGTGGAACCAACACAGGTGGATTTGATAAATACCCTTTGATTTGGTCAAATGCTTCCTGACATTCTGTCGTCCATTCTACCGCAGCATCTTTCTTTAGTAGCCGAAAAAGGGGTTCACAAGTTGCTGTGAGTTGAGCAATAAACCTACTGATATAATTCAACCTTCCCAACAAACTCATTACTTCTATCTTGTTCTTCGGCGGTGGCAAATCTTGGATGGATTTGATCTTTGACGGGTCCAACTCAATGCCTCGCCGACTAACGATGAATCCCAACAGCTTTCCAGATGGAACACCAAATGCACATTTGGCCGAGTTGAGCTTAATATCATACCTTCGAAGTCTTTGAAAAAACTTCCTCAGGTCTGCTACGTGGTCTTCCTGATGCTTGGATTTTATGATCACATCGTCCACGTATACCTCAATCTCTTTGTGTATCATGTCATGAAACACAGTAGTCATTGCTCTCATGTACGTTGCCCCAGCATTCTTCAAACCAAATGACATTACCCGGTAGCAATAAGTCCCCCACGGCGTAATGAAAGCCGTCTTTTCCGCATCTTCTTTATCCATCAGAATTTGATGATACCCAGCATAGCAATCCACAAAAGACCCGATCCCACGTCCGGCACAATTATCGATCAAGATATGGATGTTGGGTAATGGAAAGTTATCCTTTGGGCTTGCCCTGTTCAGATTACGGTAATCGACACACACCCTGATCTTCCCATCTTTCTTCGCACTGGCACCACATTAGCCAACCAATTAGGATATCGAGTGACCCGAATAACCTTTGCTTGCAGCTGCTTGGTTACTTCCTCTTTAATCTTCACACTCATGTCTGTTTTGAACTTCCTCAATTTCTGCTTGACGGGAGGGCATACCGGGTTAATGGGCAATTTGTGAACCACTAAATCCGTACTTAACCCCGGCATGTCATCATACGACCATGCAAAAACGTCTTTGAACTCAATAAGTGCTTTGATTAGTTCTTCCCTGATATTCGGTGCGATGTGGATGCTTATTTTAGTTTCCCTGATATCATCTGCATCCCCTAAATTGATGGTTTCTGTGTCATTTAAGTTGGGCTTGGATTTCTCTTCAAACTGGCTTAACTCTCTGTTTATCTCTTCAAAGGCTTCATCCTCATCGTCTTCCGATTCATCATCATAATCAACCTCTTGTACAATTAGTTCGGAATCAGATTTATTTTTTAGACTGGGTTGAAGATCCGTTGTGCATGCCATGTCATTAGAACCAATATAAAGAGAACTGTTCAGAAAGAGAAAAGAAGAAAACAAAATTAGAGCAAAATAAGAAGAAAAAAGCTTTCACTTTATTAAAATACGGGATAACAGAGTTTCACACTTTGCCGAATACAAAACAAAACTGGATTACAACCCTGGAATAATCCAAAAAGACAAGAAAAAAAAATCAAAGCCCACTACTAAGACTCCCTCCGGGTAGGAAGGGGAGTAGCCATCCAATTGTTGATATTTGTCCTAGGCCCCACAAACTGTACATCTAACCTCATGGACCCTTCTCCAGCTTCTATCATATTGACATCGACGAACAGCCTTTCAAAGCCCTCATTCAAATCTCCATCTGGCCCAATTAGTGGTCCGAGAACTTTCGGGACCGACAACTTTCTGATACCTGCTCTGACAAATGATCTGGATAGGCGCAAGATTGGCTTGGAAAGGACCCAGACTCTTTTCTTCAACTTGCGGGCCCGTCTCACATCCGCCATTGTAGGCTTGAACCCTAGCCCAAAGGTATCCAAATTTTTGGGCAAAGAAACCGGCTGAACAATACCCTGAAGATCAGCCCCCAAACCTTTGCCTGACACAAACCCGTTCTTCAACATCTCCGAGGCTACCATGACAGTTGCAGCTGCTATTTTGGGAAGTGGGATGCTTTCGCCTTCGGGAACTTTGTCCACTAAAACCGTATCGAAAACCTGGTAAACCCACGGTCCCTTTATCATCATCAGTCTCTATGAAGGGTACAATGGCATCACTTACGGCGCTTGCATTGTCTTCCCCATGTACTACGATCTCTTGCCTATCCCACTCGAATTTGACCATCTGATGTAATGTAGAAGGCACTGCTTTGGCGGCGTGGATCCAGGGTCGCCCCAACAGAAGATTATATGACACTGCCATGTCTAACACTTGAAACTCCATGGTGAACTCGACTGGACCAATTGTTAATTCAAGTATGATGTCACCCACTGTGTCTGTACCACCACTATCAAACCCTCGAACATAGATGTTGTTCTTGTGAATCCTGTCACCATCGACCTTCAGTTTGTTCAATGTAATCAAAGGACAGATATTGGCACTGGACCCATTATCAATCAGTACTCGAGTGACTACCGAGTCTTAGCACTTCACGGTCAAATAAAGGGCTCTATTATGTTCTGTACCCTCCATGGGCAACTCGTCGTCTAAAAAAGTGACCCTGTTGACCTCGAAAATCTTGTTTGCTATTTTCTCCAGATGATTCATAGAGATCTTATCCGGAACATGGGATTTATTCAGAATTTTCATCAATACCCGGCAGTGTTCGTCTGAATGGATCAACAATGATAACAATGAGATATGTGTCGGGGTCTTCCTCAACTGCCCCACAATGGAGTAATCTTGCGCCTTTATTTTCTTTAAAAATTCTTCCGCCTCTTCCTCGGTAACTGGATTCTTTGTCGCTACTGGATTGGCCCTTCTTAACTCTGCGGGAGCAAAACACCTTCCCGAACGAGTTAACCCCTGTGCCTCACATATTTCCTCCACAACTTCCTTCCCCTTATGCATTACCATTACTTGACTATAGCTCCATGGCACAACTTTCTCGCTGATTATTGGCAAATGCATTACTGGCCTGATAACAACTGGTCCTGTGCATGCCCCTTTCACGGCTACTGGCTTGCTTGATATCCCTTGCACCGTTACTTTGACCGGCTCTGGATTCTTGGCAACATCAGACGAACTCTTCCCCATCACCACCACTGGCTTGCCTTCTTCCCTTTCTGACTGTACTACCGCCTCTCCATTGATCGACTTTTCTTTTGGACTGGCACGGATCATCATTACCGTTTGTGAGGGCTTCTTGAGCTTCCCTCCTTCGTGCACTAGTTCAATCATGTGGGCTTTATGGTGTGCCGGCAACGGGTTCTGATTGATGTTAGGCGCCTCTAGCTTCTGGACCTCGATCCTATTTGTGTCAATAAGATCTTGTGCGATAGTCTTCAACTTCCAACACTTCTCAGTATCATGCCCGGGAGCCCCCGAACAATATTCACAGCTTACCGAGTGGTCCAGATTTTTGGGAAGGGGATTTGGCAATTTGGGCTCCACAAGACTCAATAGGCCTAACTGCCTCAATTTGTGGAACAGAGTAGTATAGGTTTCTCCCAGGGAAGTGAATGTTCTCTGCCTCTGCACCCTTTCATTCCTGAAAGTTCGATTCCTATGGAAACCTGATCCCGAAGGATTCCTGTAGGCCCTTGGTGGTAGATATGTATTTTATGGAGGTGGATATGTGTTTTGTGTAGGTGGATATGTGTTTTGTGGAGGTGGATATGTATTTTGGGGAGCCAGCGCATGCCATTGCGGGTGAGCCGGAGACTGGGTGTAAGTTTGGGCGTGATGGACAGAGAAATGTGGCTCTTGTGGTGGGTAGTAAGGTTGTGGAGGGCCGTATGGAATGTGTGGGTAATTTGAGTGATGGGGTTTAGGTTGGTAGTGAGGGGGGCCTCTGGATCTGGACCAAGTACCTGCCTCGACTGTTGCGACATCTTCCTTTTCTTCTTTCCGAGCGCACCTCCCGTGCCGCTCTGGATGGCCTGAGTGGTTGCTTTAATCATCGAATAGCTCAGGATTTTGTTGGACTTAAGTCCCTCTTCAATCATATCGCCCATTTGTACTACTTTGTTGAAAGATTTGCCAACTGATATCACCAGGTGACCGAAGTAAGTTGGCTCCAGAGTCTGCAGAAAGTAGTCTACCATTTCCCCCTCTCTCATCGGAGGATCAACTCTTGCCGCCTGCTCTCTCCAACGGAACCCAAATTCTCGGAAGCTTTCCCTGGGCTTCTTCTCAAGTTTCAGCAATGTGAGACGGTCAGGGACGATCTCAAGGTTGTACTGGAAGTGGCCTACAAAGGCTTGTGCCAGATCGTCCCAGGTGTACCATCTACTAGGATCCTGTTTTGTGTACCATTCCAGTACAGACCCACTTAGACTTTGACCAAAATGAGCTATCAACAGCTCGTCTTTTCCCCCGGCCCCTCTCATCTTACTGCAAAAACCTCACAGATGTGCCATTGGATCACCGTGCCCCTCGTATAGATCAAACTTTGGCATCTTGAACCCTACCGACAATTGAATATCGGGGAATGGGCACAAATCTTTGTAGGCCACACTGACTTGGTTGCCTAACCCATTGATATTCCTGAAGGACTGCTCCAGGCTTTTAAACTTTTGAAGCACTTCATCTTGCTCTGGGCTCTTAGCCGGCTTTTCAGTCTCTACTGGGATCTCGAAGTGAGTATTATAAGTATGAGGCTCGGGTGCTTTGAAGGTTGGTTCAGGGGGGTAATATTAGTTATCGTGAGCCTGAAACAACGGCTCGCTGGATGATCTTTGCAGCGTGGTTGGCAGGGGTGCCACGAAAACAGGAACATTTGGTGGAGGAGGGTTCTGATTGGGTTGTGAAGCTTGGGGATCATAGACATTTCTTCCCTGATAGTATTAGTGACTGGGGAAGCTTGTCGAAGGGCCGGGGGGAGGGTATTCCGGCGTGTGTCCTGGTGGGAGAGTGGGAATAACGGGAGGGTCAGGAACTTTTTGTACCCTAGCTAAGGCCAGCTGCATTTCTTTCATCTCCTGTCTCATCTTATCCATTTCCTCCTTCAGCATTTGATTCTCCGTCCTTTAATCCTCAAAACTTTGGTCTGAACTAGTCATGCTTTTTAGTATGGGCCCTTTGGATCTTGTTTGGTAATGGTAATCTGCCAGAACGTTCTAACAAACTAACTAGTTCAAAATCTCTGTAAGGACAACAAACTTGTTAGCGTTAGAGTTTAACACATATTGCAATTTCACGTTGGGGGATGCAATATTCCTAGGCAGTTTAACCATTTCTAACATGTCTTTGCTTCGACCACATGCGTCATTCCGGCTTACTTTGTTTGTGCCTCATTTAATGTTTCTGAAACTTTCTTTATCTCTCTTTTTATTTCTTTCTTTTCCTTTTTTTTCTTTTCTTTTTAGTGGTGGTTGAATCCTATGTGGATTGCCTACGTATCATGTCCCCGTATGAATCAGACCGCGCGTAGTTCTGCCACAAGTGCGGAAAATAAAGGCACCATTTTTTGGATTTTTCAACCTTTACTAGCAAAACGTTTTATTATAAGGCAAAACATTTTTGAAAGAAAATTGACAGATTTGATACAGACTACAGACCTTATGCCAAAAAGGGAAATACAAACTCCGACGGACAACAGACTCTGAAGACAAGGAAAATACAGACTCAAACTATGAATGTTTTAGAGTTTTGAATTTTGGCGCCCGCGGGGCGTCGTTTGGCCTCGCCGCGGGTTTTGGTGCAAGGCCCCTTTGCAGATCTTTCAAATCTTCCATGATCTGGTGGATATACATCATTATTGAAGCAAAGAAGGTGGTACGGGACATATCCTCACAAGCTAGGCACTTTATGGTGATGTAGTGCCCGATATCGTCAATTCTTCCCTTGATTCTGTCCCTTTCCATAAGCAATCGCTCTATTTGTTGATTCCGCGTCCCCAACATTTGAGCGTTGTAAAGGAATTGACCCTGAAACTCATTCATCTGTTTCTCCATTCAAGCCATTAGATCATAGTAGCGCTTTCTATCTGCTCTGGCATCTCGGGCTTGTCTGAAGATCCGCTCTTTGAGAGTGGATATTGTTTCTCTCAATATAGCGATGTTCCTTTCGTAGTCCCTCTTCATTTGTTGCATAGACCGTGCTCGCTCTTCTGCCTTTTTTATCCATTTCACCTGGATTCTCACTAGACCAGCTTTAGATTTTTCCAGGTCTTCTTGATACTCGAGGACTTTCTTCTTTAGACCATTTATGAGCCTTTCATCAGCCCGGCCTCTCTTCGGGTTTCTGGTAGCTATCTTCATTTCCTGGATTTGAGCTTTGAGGACCTCATTTTCCTGAGCTAGTTTTCTCTTTTCTCCTTTCATCTGCAGCGATATGCAAATCTTTCTCAAATTTCAAATCTATAACTTGCTTCTCCAACTTGCCTACCACTGTTCTTGCGATGCCTTGACGAATTCCTGGAGATGGGGTCTTTTAGCCGGCCTCTCATGCTCAAGTTCTCTCATGTACCAAGCAAAGTATCCTGGCGCCACTTTGCCTTTGGCCTGATCCTGCACGCAAGTATCTGCTTTTAAATATTGGCATTCACTCCAGATCTGACGGACTCTTGCTTCAGGGAACTGTCCGTCAGAGCTAATCTCAATTACTTGAGCACTAAGATCTTCCTCCTGTGGCACTGTTTGGTATCTCCCGAGTTGTCTCAAACCCGATATGGCGCGTAAGGCTGAATGCTCTTGAGCCCCATCAATAGAAAGTGGGTCCTAGCTGTCGGCATATGGATGACCACGTCAACGGGCAACCATCCTAGTGTCCACTGTATTTGGCTGGCGGTGAGGGTCTGAAAGAATGATGTACATGCCGTAACTCCCTCGGGTAGACTGACCCCCTTGATTCTTGTGTAGAACACTTCTATGCAAGTTTTCTTCGAGGAGCCATAACTCAAGAGCTGGGAACGGTGGCAGAGATGCTCAGTCATCCATAATTGTAGCAACAAGTTACACCCCTCGAAAAAGTTCCCTCTGGCTTTGCAGGCTGTGAGAGCTCGGAAGATATCAGATACTATCATAGGCGCAAGAGTGCTTTCGTCTTGAATGAGCAAGGTACTGACGACCCCGGCTATTTTCAGATCAATGTTTCCATCTTTCCTTGCAAATACCAAAAGGGCCAAAAAGGTTATCATAAAAGCCACTCGTCTATGCTCGTCCCATTTCTGACAGTTACTTTTGCTGCATAACTTGTTACCCGGGTTATGAAGCGCGGATTACAAAACCCTACGGCCAAATCTGGGTTATGGACCGTCCTGGGTATCTTTAACGAATCTAAAAACCGATGCACAGTGACAGCTCTTGGAGCAACCAGGTATTTTTGCCTCAACGGAACTTCAGCATTTCCGATGTACCCGGCTATTTCCTCCAAAGTCGGAGTGAGTTCAAAATCGGAGAAGTGGAAGACATTGGGTGCCGGGTCCCAGCAGGTGACCAAAGATCTTATGATATCCCCCCGAGGCTGGATTTCCAATAAACCCGTAAGACCTTTTAGATATTTCTTGACCTCATCTTGTCTTTCACCACCTAAATCATCCCACCATAGCCGCAACTTGAAAGGGATTTTAGTCATTATTGAAAAAGGTTAATTTTGCATCGTGCTCATCCTACACATTTATTGAGGTGATTAAGCAAAAAATAAAATTTATTTGACTCAACCAATTGGCTATTTTTAATTTTTCACAGATTAAAAGAAAGATCCGATTCCGAACACAGCCTTTCAGCACTTCGGGAATGAAGATTTTGAGGTTGGGTGAGTCAACCGGTCAAAAATCCAAAGATGACTACAAGTGGCCGTTTATGCAAAGTTAGCCTTCCGGCGTCCCTTTTGGGAACATTCAGCTATTTTGACAAAACGGCGTCACCCGACTTATTTATGACGAAAATTAAAATTTTGACATTTTGTAAAGGGGAGGTTGGACTTGATGAGGGTTGCCTACATATCCCGCACCCTGTGAGAATCAAACCGGCGTAGTTCGGGTAGACAAAACAAACTTCTTTTGAAAACAAGACTCTTTTCAATGGCAAATAAAACCCATTTTTCATAAACGAAACCCCCTTTCTTGTTTTCATTTTCTCAAAAATTCGACAGAGTTTCGACGCTATTTGGATATTGATTTTTTTTCCAAAACAGGCGATTAACTATTTCTATCTCTCTTTCCTCAAAGTATTCAAAAGTCGGTCAGCATGCAAGTCCGAAACAAACAAATGCACAGGTAGCAAGTAAGATGCATCAGGATGGTCTTTTGTAGTCTTGGTACACATGTCCTAGACAGACCCAACCCCTGTGTTGAGCCTCCTAAGTCAAATGCACATGATGCAAAATAATGTTCCTACTAGGGATCCGACATGAAGCTGAGTTATTCTAGGTTCGTAACCTAGGTATTTGTTCTAGACTGTGTACCCGAGCGGACAACTCGAGTCGATGAGGGGGCTACGTACCGGGGACCCGCGAGATCGTCCGGCTTTGTAACTTGTCCGGCCTCTTTCTTATTTCAGGGTATGACACTAACAGAATAGGGAGTCTCAACCAGTGAGCACATCCCCTAAGATGAGAAGAGCAGTGTTTCGTAACAGTTTATATACAGTTCAAGATAATATCAAAGCGGTAAAAGCATCACTTAGCATATTAGGCCCAAACATGTAACAAAATCAGATAAAGCCAAATATAACAATTTATCTAAGCTCGAATTCTGAACCGTGAACCAGAGATTATGGACTATTTCCCAAGCAGAGTCGCCAGAGCTATCACACCTCCTTTTTCACCCGCGCCCCGCAGGGGCGTAGGAGGAGTTTTTCCAATCAAAGGACAATCGAAACGAGATTTATTATTTAATTCAAAGTCGCCACTTGGGAGATTTATGGTGTCCCAAGTCACCGGTTGAATCCCGAATCGAGGAAAAAATTGACTCTGTATTACAGTTCGCGAACCAGAAATTCGAGTAAGGAATTCTGTTAACTCGGGAGAAGGTGTTAGGCATTCCCGAGTTCTGTGGTTCTAGCACGGGCGCTCAACTGTCATATTCGGCGTGTTTATCTGATTTTAATACGTGTTGAACCTATGTGTAATTTTTTTTTACTGTTTACCGCTTTTATTATTGTTATTTTTAACGAGAATTGCAACGTCGTGAAAATACATCTCGAACTACGTCACATCAATGCACTCATGGTTATTGACACATTTCAACTCTGTTGATATTTGGATTTAGGTCACATAAATGTGCACCCGAGTTTAAGAGAGTAAATTATTAAAGGCGCGCCTAAAGCGACTAGCGTATTATTATTTTGGGTAAGGCCGTGAAACTTTGCTAAACGGCCCATCCCGAAGTCTAAGTAATTTTACCAACACTTATAGAGGGCCCCACAGCTCGTGCATTTCGTTTGTCGAGGCTCGTCTCATCCATTATTTTTTAAAAAGGAATTTGCAACGTTGTGGAAATGCATCTCGAACCATGTCATAATCAATGTACCCGTGATTAGCGACACATTTCTACTTCGTTAAGATTTGGATTTGGGTAACATAAATGTGCACCTGGGTTTAAGAAGGTAATGTTATTTAAAGTACGCACCTAAAGAGACTAACGCGGGGTTATTTTGGGAAATGGCCGTGAAGTTCGCTAAATGGCCCATCCCGAAGTCTAAGTATTTAAAATAACCAATTATTGAGGGCCCCGCCGTTTGTACGTTTTATTTGGTGAGGCTCGTCTCATATTTTATTTAAAGGATATCCTAAAGCGACTAAGATTTTTCTATTTTTTTTTTCTCTAAAGATAAAGAAAAGGTCCTAATTAGTTAATATTATAGAAGCGGGCTTCGAGTTCAAGTTCGAGTCCAAACAAAAGGACGGACCTCTTAATTTGAACCCGCTACCTAACTCAAAGCCCCAAACTTATATTGTGTTAACTATATACTGAAACCTTTAAATCAGGCCCAAATTAAATGGGCCAACTGATTCTACTTGTGAACGAACAACAACAGGTGGGCCTTGAGGCAAGCCCAAAATCGAATGGGGCATGCCAAGCTGCGTAGGAGAGATTGAGGGATCGAGCCCCTGAAGTCAGGCATTTACTTATTCATTTGCATGTAATTAGGTAAGCATCCTGATTTTATAGTGAAAGCAGTAAGTCGTTCTACTTGGAACAACTTGAACAAAATAACCACAACACTCTTTATGGGCCAATTTTAACATGCCATGATGTAGCAAATAAACAGTCCTATTTTAGTACAAAACACATGACGACCATTACTAAAGGTTTATTGCAATGTGAATCGCTTTCAAATGACTTCACGAAACAAATTACCAAAACTGAAATTAATCTAACTATCCTATTAACCTAACATAAAACTAAATACAACCACTGCTCGAGATCACAGGCTTATATACATTCAAGACATATCGAGTGATAATCTAGCTAATAAAGAAACAGTTTCAGTTTATTTATACAGTCATGTCAAATAGAACTAACAGCTGCATTTCCATTTCATATCAACTTCAACTTCAAATTCGAGCTTACATCAACACAGATTTTTTAGAATTGTGTACCTGGAAATAGAATACAATGGAGAAGAAGAAGGAGTGATCAACATAACAGAGAGCACAGCACAACAGCAACAGTAACAGATATCCAGCAGCAACTCAGGAAAACCCGTTAAAAATTCCCCAGCTATACCAAAAGCAACACCAACACCCAGTAACTGACCCCAAAACAACTTGATAGCAACCAAATATCAATAAAAACACAAGCAGAAACACCCTTGGAATTCAGTAATCAAGAAAAACTTGAAAATACAACTCCACAGTTAAAGCTGAAACTCTTTTTAGTTTCAATGGGATAGCACTAGTTGAACTAGACTAGCTCTTAAAACTCTCTTCTAGTTTTCAGAAGGTTCAAACCCTTAAGATTTCCCGAATCCTTTTTCTTATAAAGTCTGCCCAAAAGAACAGCCAGACCAGACTAAAAAAAAAGGTCCAGAATCCCCTCCTAATTCTGTCCAGACCCCTTTTTTATACCCAAACCTTAGCCCCTTTCCAGCTCTAAGGAGCACTTAGCTAATTAAGAAAGTATTTTCTGCCCACTAGTACATGTTTTGTTCTCCTTTTAATTCACTTGTTCCCCACTAGAGTATGTTTTTCCCATTATCTATTGTCCTTCACTTTATTTAAATTCAAATATGTATGGGCACCTATTTCTTAATCCATTTCCCTTAAACCTTCTCCTACCATTATGTTTTGTTCCCCATTAGCACTTAAACCATTCATTAGTTTAATGGTACTTTAGTACCCTACTGTCAGCCCATCCATCTTAAGCCATTTTCAAACCTTTTAAACCCCAAAATACCATCCTAAAGTCCCTGAAATTACTGTCCTACCCAATCCCTTTCACTCTACATTGAACCTTTCAACTCTAACCTATTCAAACCTACCAACTAACTAAGCTGAATCCAACAAACTACAATAGCTATAACCAATTCAACTAAGTTATAAATCCTAACAATTGACTAATTAAACACATGAAACTAACTCCCAATTAACAACAATAGGACAATTCAACAAAGCCAGATTCATATCAGAATAAACTTAACAGAACAAACAAGTAGATCCAAGTCATTAAACTTAAACAACAATTTAAGCTTGAAACTCAATTCAGACCAAATATTATAAAAATAAAGATTCAGTGATTAAACTAACACACTTCTAGATTAAACCTAAACAAGAACAAATGAACATTGTCAACATCCTGAATGAACCAAAAATTAAACTATTATCATGCTAATCTAACACTCAAGCATACCAGACTAAACAACAACACTTATTCAATCAATTGCACAAATTATAACATATAACAATCGACAACAAACAGAAGCAATGATAAAATTGGACCAAATAAAAGGTCTGATTGGAGAAAGAAAAGAGTAATTGATAAAAGACGAATTTGAACTCATCTTAAACAAACAAACAATGAAACATGAAAACAAACAGGGAAACAGAAGAAATACCTCCGAACTCAGAAACTGGACGACCCTAACTTGGACTCTGACTCGGAACTTTAATTGAGGTCGAACGGACCTTAATCGAGTGTTCTTAACTGAGAACACTTCGACTAAGGTTCACTGGACACCCAACTTCCTTTTATTTGGACAGATTTCAACCTTTGGTTTTCTAGGGTTCGTGGGGGTTCGATTTGGGGTTCGAACGGTTCTGGTCTGATTCGAACCGAACCAACGGTGGTTTGGGGACGAGGGAGGTCAGGGATATGTCCGGTATGAGTTTGGGGCCGGTGGGGGTAGGTTTAGGTTCTTCTCGAATCTTCGATTGAAGATTCGAGAAGCTGGAGGTTGATTCGAGGCAAACAGTCAACAGATCCGTAACGAGGGTGGTCAGGGGTGCCGTGGTGTGAGTTCGGTACTGGTTGGGGTAGTTTCAAGTTTTGCTCGAATCTTCGATTGAAGATTCGAGAAGCTAGAGGTTGATTCGAGGCAAGCAGTTAACGGATTCGTAATGAGGGTGGTTAGGTGCTCCAGGGGTGTTAGGTTCACGGCCAACGACATCGTTGCCGTCGGCTTTCAGGCGAAGGGGTTTCAGGGTGGCTAGGGTTTTAGGGGAGGTCTATTTGTTTTAGTCTCTGAGAGAGACGAGATAGGAACAGGGGGTATGGCTTAGGGGGTGCGAGGTGAGAGGTTGGACTTATATACGGAGGGGGTGGTTTAATCATGGCCGTGTCGATCCGGGTTGAAATGGACCGGGTTATGGGGGAAGCCTGGGACCGTTAGATCAAAACAAATCAATGGCTTGGATTTATTGGCCAGATACGACGTCGTTTGGATATATCTGGAGACGGACTGGATTTAGGGCGGGTATGGGCTGGTCTTTTGGATTTGGGCTTGGCCAAATTGGCCCAACCGAATTTTCCTCTTCTTATTCTTTTTTTTTTTCAATTTTCCTTTTCAACAATAAACTAAAAATCCTAATTAAATTATAAAATCGACAATTAACTAAAAATATTAACTCTTAATAATAACTATCACACGAAATTAAACATCAAATAAAGAGAAAATCACACAATTCGGACATTAAATGCAAAAAATGCAATGTACATATTTTTGTGATTTTTCCATTTTGTAAAACAAACTTGATTGTTTAATTAATTCCTAAATTGTAAAATTAAATCCTAAATGCACATGCAACACATATTTTTGTATTTTTCTTAATTAAATTATAAATAAACATGCACAGACAAAATACAAATAAATCACAAACAACACAACACCATTTTATTTTTTGAATTTTTTGGGAGTAGTTCTCATAGGGCAAAAATCACGTGCTCGCAGGTTGTACCGGCCCGAGTAATCGGTATTTCAAATGTGAACGGTGCAACCCGCGTGACCCCCTTAACCCAACTCAACCCAGCCCTGTTATACCGGTTCGGGCCGGTTTTAACCGGGCCGGGCCGGTCCGAAACCGGGTTGACCCGGCTCGTTTAACACCTTTAATTGAAATTTGACAAATCTTTCTCAAATACTATTCTAAACTCAATTTTTTTACAAAATAATTTTCTTTAAAGAAAAAAAAATTATTTCCGAAGACTAATTTTTTAAGAAATTGATAGAAACCAAACCAAATTAAATGCCAAGAGACCAACCTATTTAATTATGGAATATGTTGAACTAATAGGAGCTTAACAGTAGTTAGTTAGCTTAGAATGATAGTTGGGTAGTTAGTGACAGCTGGACATAGCTAAGTTAAAAGGTCCGTTAGTGTATAGTATATACTGAAGGAAGCTAGTCCTTATATTTATTTTTTCATTTTTGATATCAGAGAAATGTTCTCTCCATAGTCTCGTTGATCTCTCTTCTTCCTCTTCTCTCGTTTTCTCTTGCTCTCCATAAATCAACATGGTATCAGACCTTGCGGATTGATTCGAGCTCCGTTTACTCCTCTCTGGAGCTATCTTCAATTGTTCTTCATTTCACCCCAAATGCTTTCGATTCAGCATTGTTGGTGCGCTTTGTCTTTGAACAGTTAGGGTTTCACAATTCAGAAAATTCTCTAAGTTTTCAACTTCATCATCAATGGCGATTGAGAGTTCAGATGGTATTATTGATATTCCTGCACCACCTCCAGCTAGAGGCAACATTGGCACAATTTCAGTTGTAGATCAGCATCATCCGGGTATCTAGCTAATCTCAATTAAATTTACTGGACCTAAGAATTATGCCTTATGGAACAATCCTATGCGAGTTAGTTTGCTTGGAAAGAGCAAATTAGGATTTGTCAATGGTAGGTATTCTAAGGACAAATTTGATCCATCTTTGCATGAGCTGTGGGAGAAGTGGAATGCTATACTGCTTTCATGGATAATGAATTATGTTAGCAATAAATTACTGAGTGGTATGGTGTATGCTACGAGTGCTCAAAAGGTTTGGACAGACCTTAGGGAAACCTTTAATAAAGTGAATAGATCTAGAATTTTGTACCTTCATAGATCGATAGCCACCTTAACTCAGGATATCTCATCAGTTTCAGTCTATTTCTCAAAGTTGAAAGAATTGTAGGGAAAATTTGATGCCTTGACCTGGTTGTGGTTGTGAAGAGTCCAAAAAGTATGTTGAGCACTTTGAGTCTCAAAGACTTTTGCAGTTTCTAATGGGGTTGAATAAATCATATACTCAGTCTAGCAATCAGATTATGATGATGACACCAACTCCTTCGATTAACAAGGCATATGCTATGATAATATCTGAGGAAAACAGGAGATCTTGACTCCTCCTACACATGTGTCTGAGATAAATGAGGGAATAGCCTTGTTTAGCAACAATGGAGGGTACATGGCTACTAATTCACCCAGTCCTAGCAATATTGCCATGTACAATAACATCGGAGGATCTTCCAGCTTAAGAAGTTCAGGACCTGTTTATAGGAACAAAAAGAACAACTTGTACTGTAACTATTGTCATTTCAAAGGGCACACCAAAGATACATGTTATAAGCTGATAGGATATCCAGCAGACTTTAAAGCTAAGAAGAAGATTCCCTCTATCAATTATGCTAGAGATAACCAATCTAACAATGATACCAACTCTGCTCCTATTAGTGTTGTTTTTGGTGCAAGTGTTAACTTGGCAAGAAATGTAGAACCTTGTCAAGGTCAGAATCAGAATATTCAAGCTGGACTAACAGGGATTCCACAATTCTCTCAGGAGCAGTACACTCAAATTCTGCAAATGCTTGGTAAAGGGAATGAGAATGACAACTCATATGTGCCTGCAGGTATAGCAAATGCAGCTACTGCCACTAGTCAGGGTCTAATTAAGTGGATAGCAGATTCTAGAGCATCAAACCACATGGTTAACAACAAATAAATTTTGACTAAAAATAGCTTATGTGATAAATCTAAAAAGTGCAAAGTTCATCTATCTACTGGGGATTCAGTTACTGTCAATCACATAGGTTCTACCTATATTTTTCCTGGTCAAAAGATAACTAATGTGATGTATATACCTATATTCCAACACAATCTCTTGTCTGCGTCAAAGCTAACAAAATAAATAAATTGTACAACCTTATTCTTTCCTGACTTCTTCATTTTCAGGATCTCTTCAGTGGCAAAGTAAAGGAAATTGGTAGAGAGGACAGTGGTCTATATGTGTTCAACCATAATAGCAAGCTTCATGTGGATTCTGCTGTGACAACTGTTCCACAGTGTAATGCTTCAAAAGATTTCTCAAAGTCAGTTGCTGTAAATACAATAATTGGCATTAGAATAAGCGTAGACTTTTGGCATAAATGACTAGGCCATGTGCCACTTAGTACTGTGAAAAGGATGAAAGAGTTTCAGTATGTAGAACTTGATGAATCTGAAGGTCATTGTACTGTTTGTCCATTAGCTAAACAATCAAGACTGCCATTTTCTTTGAGTAATACTATCTCTAGTACTTACTTTCATACTATTCACGGAGATGTTTAGGGCCTTTACAAAATTCCTACACACGATAGTAAAAGGTACTCTTTAACTTTAGTAGATGATCACTGTCACACCTCCTTTTTCCTCCCCGTGAGGGGATATAAGGGAGTTTTTCCAATTTAATTGACAATCAAAACGAGATTATTTACATTAAATCAGAGTCGTCACTTGGGATAATTTATGGTGTCCCAAGTCACCGGTTTAAAATCTCAAATCGAAGAAGGTTGACTCTTATTTACGGTCCGGGTAAAGAATTCTGTTAACCCGGGAGAAGGTGTTAGGCACTCCCGAGTTCCATAGTTTTAGCACGGTCGCTTAACAATTTATACTTGGCTTAAATTATTTAATATCCTACATGCATTTTACCTTTACCGCTTTTTTTAAAAAAAAAATCACTTGATTATTCGTAATTAAAGAATTGAGTTACGCGTACGTATACTCTTTTGTTTTGGAGCGTCAAAATCATGTCACGCGTACGTATTCATAATTAATAACGTTTATTTATATAAGAAAATTTTAGTTGAAGTTGCGCGAACGCATCCCTCGAGAGTCCTTTTTTTTAGAGTTAAATTTGCAGTTATGTTACGCGAGCATATACATAATCACAATACTAATCTAAATCGGGTCTAAAGCAAACTACGATCGTTCAAAATAACAAAAGAAATTTGCGGAGGCCATAAAAATTCAATTGATGGCACACCCTGATTTTAAAAGAGTTAGTATTAATTATCTGAGGGCCATGAGTTATTTAATAAAAATGGTAAATCTCAATTTCTAAAGAGTTAAAATTAATTAAGTGGGGGCCATGGGTTTTGGAATTTTATTCAACATGGCACACCTCATTCTATATGAACTAATTTTAGTTAACGGCCCATTAGCACCCATTTTTATTATTAAGAAAGTTTGATCGAGGTTGCGCGAACGCATACTCCAAATTGGTTTTTAGAATCGTAATTATGTCACGCGAACATGTACACAATCATAATTGATTTGATTTGCTTAGGAGGCATAGCGCAACAACAGTAGCCCCTTGAACACCCGTTTGCAACAATACAACGTCTAACAATTTTATGCGTTGAGGACATATGCAACTCTTTCACCTATTAAAATGCCTACTAGAGTGCCCGCACACAGGTAATGACAGATCCTTTTACATATTAAAATGGATACTTACATAAGGAATGCTTTATTGGATATGTACTGTAAATGAAAACACTTATCACAAAATTTGATTGCAAGCTTTAAAATATTCCAACAAAAGCTTGAGGACAGTACTGTGATACTCCCTTTTATGACCAAAATTTAGTTAAATGAACAAAGAATCATGTCTCCAAAACCATTTCCATGATCATTAAGACTAAAGACACAAATTAATTGGATACTATAATTTCATAAGGATGTTAACATGATCATTAGAACCTATGTGCGCCTAGCTTTGTTAAAATTCGAAACCCACCTCCACAATAGACTTTATAAACCCATACAAAACACAAGCTACTAATCAGGAAGTTTAGGATAGACAATAAATCCAAACGTCCGTTTCTATAACATTATACGTAGTCATTAACATCGTGACAAAATCAAAACCAAACGGAAACAGGACACACGCAACGATAGAGAACTCAACCAAACTAGTTGCTATTTGAAAACTGCAAGTCGTGATTAATGACACTCAAATTCAACATAGAAGCCCTAAAATCGCAAGTTCAAACTTATATTAAACTTGCCCCAAAAAAATAAGCAAATCCACCAGAAGCTAAAGAAGAGGCAAGTAACCATTGTCACATGAATTTACAAACAACAAATTAAACAACACAACTGATTACATTAGAATGAAGAGAAAATAACATAATGAACCTGTTGAGGAGTTACTTTAACAATCATTATCGACAGCTGTTCTAATACAAAATCTCATACAAACACAGTATCTATTTTAACCAAACTTGAAGCTAAAGTCATATATTGAGGAAATATACTGTTGTAGTCCCTGACAGTTCCAAGTTACCACATATTTAGCTACCGTAGCCTAAACACAAAATTATCTATTAATTCATGCTTGATCAAAAAAAAAAAATTCAACAGTCCATAATTTAATTACAACATATTAACTTAGCCAATCTAACTAAAACAACTAAACTATACTGAATCAAATGGCCAAGAATATAAACACCATGTAAATAGACAACACAAGTTTGATGTCATATTTCAAACTCTCATTTTCATCTTTATTATGAAGCCTACATCCATCAGAATTCAAGAAACTATACCTGGAAATAAAGGAAATATGGGGATGAATTTCAGCAGTAGCTAAACAGCAAGAACATCCCAAATGTTTAACCAGGAAACAATGAGTAACTCCGGATGAATCAATGTAACAGTAAAAAAAATTTTTTTGTATTTTTTCAGAATGTTCCTATCTATGAACTCTTTTTACTCTCTTCTCTATCTTTTACTCTATAACTCTCTATGAACTCAGTGTATTTTTCTGTGTCTCCGAATGTTCTTCTCCTCTCTGTCAGAATGTTCTTTTTCCCTTTGATTTCCTGCCCCCTTAAATGGGCATCTAATTAGTGCATTTTCCACTACAACTTATCCTTTCATTTTTTTAATCTCACTTAACTTAGTACTTTTAATTTAATTCAGTAGTGCCCTTTCTAAACCTTATCACTTATTAGCATCCACTTAATTCAATTATTGAGGTTCCCTTAGGTTAGACTACCCAAATTACCCCCATGACCCTGTTATTATTTCAGAAAATCACAATGGTCAAGTTGACCCAAGTAGGTGAACAAATTCTTTGGGCCTTCGTTGAAACTGGGTTAGAAATGAATCCCCAAATTAAGTTAACCAATCGATCCATGATAAAACAGAACAAAAAATTAATTTGAATGGTTTCAAACCAAAACCTAATTAAATTACTGACTTTAAAGCTAAACTAATGAACTAGAATTAACTAAAATATCAAGTCGAGACAAGACTAATTAACAATAAGATAAAAAAAATCAGAAATTCAAAAATCATGAATGACAATTATGCAAGGTGAACAAATAATATAACAAAATCAGAGATTAACGTTCTAAAAACTAGAAGACAAAACTGAAAGGCCAAAGAAACAATTACAAATGCAGAACTAATCGTAAAAAAAAAAACCTAGGTTCAGAAACTAACACCAATCAACAATGCTAAAAAAAATATAAGAAAAGGGGTAAACGGATGGTAAAAACAAACACAGATAGCAAAAGAGAACGAATACTTACCAATATTAGCTTGAAACCAAACGTCGGATGTCCTGATTTCACGAAACTAATGATGACCACTTGTTTTTTGTCAAGAACAAACGAAAACCATCAATTTCGCGTGAATTAGCTTTCTAAATCATAAAAATGGAAACCTGGATCATGCATGCCATGGATTTAACGGAAATTAACTTTGGAGTTTAGGGATTTGAACTTTAGATCTAAAATTCGAGAGGTTTGGGCAAGACTCGAGGGAACGTAGTTATGAATTTGGAAAGAGGGGGTCGTGATGGTTCTGGGGTGTAATTTTGGAAGGGATTGGACCACCGGAACCGTCGTGAGGCGATTTCCGGTGGGCGGAGGGCGGTGGCGTGAGGCGGCGTTATATTGGGTCTCTGAAGAGATGGGATGGGGGGAATGAAATGGGAAGGGCCGGGTTTGGGGGGGTTTGATATATTAAAACGTTTGATTTAATTAGGGCCGTTGGATGATTGGAATCCAACGGCTCTGATTAAATCATAAATGGAAACGGTGTCATTTTGGTTTCAACTGGGGCGGTCCGGGTGTGGGAACGGGTCGGGTTGTGAGGAAGGCTTTGGACCGTTCGATCAGGCTGATTCAACGGTCCAGATTGAAACGCCTGAAACGGCATCGTTTGGTTGAGGCTGGAGACGGACCGAGTATGTACCTGGTTTTAGGTTAGACTGGGGTAAAAAATTGGTTTGGGCTTGGGGACTAAATTGGATTGGCCCAATTTCGATTTCCTTCTCTTTTATTTAATTCTTTTCCTTTTCTTTTCTTTCTTTTTCTTTCAAAATTTGAAATTAAAATTCTAATTAAATTATAAAAGACCTAAATTAGCTTAAAAATATTAATTAACTTTAAATAATACCTATCACAAATAATTAAACACCAAATTAAAAGAAAAATCACAAAATTTGATATTAAACACTAAAATGCAAAAATACGTTATTTTTTGTGAATTTTTCGTTTTTGTAAAACAACATTTTACTAAACTAACCAAAAAATATAAAATCAAATCCTATGCGCAGTTGCTATATATTTTGTATTTTTTAATGCATTAATAAAATTAAATATGCACACAAAAATATGCAAACAATCAGGAAAATCGCATAGTAATTCCTAGAATAACACATAATTAAAGAAAAGACCTAATTTTGTGAATTCTTTTAGAGTAATTCGTGTGAGGCAAAAATCACGTGCTCACAGCTGCCCCTCTTTGCCCGGAAACACAAAGAGTTTGCGTGCAAAGATAAAGTGAGCGGATACGAGCGATCTTTGCCCGATTGAATACTCCGTGGGAAGTCTTTTTTGAAATATTTGACCGAACCTCTACTTCAAAGGTTTCCTACATATCCTTGGCTATAAAGGAATCAGGTCAATGTAGTTCGGAAAGTTTTGGTAGCTGGGACTACCATGAAGCTGTGATTTCACTGTTACTGATGCTGCTGCTGATACTGCTTACTGACCCCCTTATTACACCATGACAAAATGAAGAATCTAGACTAAGCTATAATATATGCTTTACAAAGATTTATTTTCAAACTTGGTCTTGTGACTGTTGTTGCCTTGTTGACTTGTATTTTCTTAAGAAGTTCCTTTGTTGCTAACTTGAATTGTATTTTTGAGATGCTTTCCCTCTCTTCCAGGCGGGTACCTGATTGCTGAACCTTTTAAATGTCTTCCTTTGACTATTGTTTCCTTTCCTCTGTTCTCCAGGCGGGCGCCTGATTACTTGAAATTTGAATTGTATTCCCTTGCTCTCCAGGTGGGCGCCTGATTGCCGAAACTTGAATTGTACTCCCCTGCTCTCCATGTGGGAGCCTAATTGCTGAAACTTGAACTGTTGTTCCTTGTTCTCCAGGTGGACGCCTGCTTGTTGATACTTCAACTGTCGTTCCTTGTTCTCCAGGTGGACGCCTGATTGCTGATACTTCAACTGTTTTTCCTTGTTCTCCAGGTGGACGCCTGATTGCTGATACTTCAACTGTCCTTCCTTATTCTCCAGGTGGATGCCTGATTGCTAGACTTGGTCACGCTCTTATCTTTAACATCCGTGTTGTTCTCCCTGTTCTTCAGATGGGCACCTTACTTCAACAAAAATAGACAAAACAAAAGAAAATTTTCTGCCCCAGTTTGGTAGTTGGGCGCATCTGTGAGTGGCAAACTGAATCATATTACCAAATATTACTAAGAATTTGAAAGTTAGGTCCCATTATCCAGGGGGGGGGGTCCTGACAACTCTTAACTAAACGACAATTTTAAATCTAAGCCATATCTTTTAAAGGTATGACTTCTGGTAAATCTTGTTATCTAAGAAGGTCTTAAACTACTCCCTATCATCCGGAAGGGTCCTGACAACTCTTGATTAACGACAATTTTAAAGCTAAATTATATCTACTGAAGGTATGTCTTATGCTAAATCTTGTTATCCAAGCCAGTTTTAAACTACGTCCCATTATCCAGGAGGGTCCTGATAATCAAAAATCAAGTCTTAACTTAAGAGTGACAATTTTACGGCTAAATTGTACTCTCTTATAACAACACTTACTTATCTAATGGAATGCTTAAAGTTACGTCCCATTATTCAGGTGGGTCTTGAAAACTCTTATGCGAACTTTGAAGCCAACTTATATCTCTTTTGGTGCACATTTATCCTATATCCACTACTTATGTTTTTTTTGGATTTTAACCTAGGTCCCATTTTCCAGGAAGGTCCTGAAGTTTCGAATTGAGTCTTGTCTTAAAAAAATGAAAAATTCAAACCAACTTATGTTTTCACAAAGTAGAGCTTATGCTAGATCTTGTACTCATGAGTGTTTTGAATTAAAGCTAAGTCCCATTTTCTAGGAGGGTCCTGAGAATTTATACGATCAAACCTGCATGGTACTTGCTTTCCTTACAGGGTGCTTCCTGAAATAAATTCCATCTTTGCCCCTGTTTCAAATCAAAGAAAATCTTGTCAGTTTAAAACGTGGTGGTTAGTTGTGGCATTCTTGCTGGGGATGGTTTTCTCATTGCCATGCTTTGCTTCAATAGACTGCCTTGAACTGATCGAAAGGACTGTTTTGACCTCATGACTGATCCTTACTGTAGGATCCCCAACTGTTGTTTTTCACTTCTGACCCTTTTATTCGTAACCATACATCTCTCATGACATTACTGAACTATTCCACCGATTTAAACTTTACTTACACCCTAGGTCCCACTTTTCATCATACTATCTCCAGCATGTCCTAGCCGTATTTTGCTTTGTGCAATTTTGAATATGGTAGTACACTTTGACATTCCTTCTTATTTGTTGGAACAAGGCTAACCTTGGAAGAGCTTTAGAGGAGTAAAAATTAACAGCAATGAAATGCGACGATTTTGAGAATTAAGAATAAAGAAGAAAATCCAAATTTGGATGACTGTTGGAGATAGGAAAAAAGGAACTTATCTGAGTGGAGTCACTGGCACCAATGATCATGGTATGCATTTTGGATTAATCAGCCCAATATATTCAACCAATCTCCTTTCCAATTGTTTTACTTTGTTCTCTATGATTTCCGCAACCCAATTTTACTTTCCGTCAACTTACGGACCTTGTTCGACTTGCAGTGCCCTGAAGGGTTTTCACCGACAAACCTCTCTCATTTGTTTGTTCCTCAATTCCTTTTCGCCTTATGGTGCCCACGAAGGTTTTCACCAATAATACTTTTTTATTTTCTCTCGGCTTTCGTCACCTCATGGTGCCCGTGAGGGTTTTCACCAATAAGACTCTCTCATTTTTACTTTCTCTTAGATTTCGTCGCCTCATGGTGCCCATGAGGGTTTTCACCAATAAGACTCTCTTATTTTTACTTTCTCTCAGCTTTCGTTGCCTCATGCTGCCCATGAAGGTTTTCACCAATAAGATTTTCTCATTTTTATTACTTTTCTTGCTTGGACCTGAGTGTTATCCTGATATGAATCACCTCTATTTGCTCAACTTGGAATCTCTCGAAGACTGATCGGAAGGTCTTTCTTTGGACCGTAATGTGGGCTTTTGGATGGGGTTAGAAAGAAAGTGTATCACAGGCTCAAAACAATTTGACATGGGTTTAAAATTACAACTCTTGGAATCACATTTCTTATTACAAGTACAACTTTTGCCCTAGTTTCTTGCTTGGGGATCTTTTGATATTTTATTTTACTATGACCGAGCCGTGAGGCTGCCTACGTATCCTTAACAGGAATCAGGTCAAACGTAGTTCGCACCTGAATTTCCTTGTTGTTATACTTTCTCTTTTCACTTCTTTTCTTTTCTCTTTTCTCTTTTTCTTTCTTTTCTCTCTTTTTCGTTATTGATTCCAAAAGAGGGGTATGAAAGAAATAAATAAAGATCAAAAGGGGGAACAAAGGGTAAAGTGTTTAGATAGCAGAGCAAATTGCCTTCGTCATTTCAATCTTCAAAACAATGCCCGGTACAAACATTCAACAATTACAACAAAAAAATCATACATAATATCTCTTGACTGCATCAGAATTGATAGCCATGTCTATGCATTTTCCTTCGATATTTGTTAAACATAGAGCACCGTTGGATAATACTCTAGTTACAATAAATGGCCCTTGCCAATTCGGGGTGAACTTGCCTTTTGCTTCAACCTGATGTGGAAGGACACGTTTCAACACTTGCTGACCCACTTCAAACTTTTGAGGACGCACCCTTTTGTTGTATGCTCTTGCCATTCTCTTTTGATATAACTGGCCATGACATACTGCTGCCAATCTTTTTTCATCAATCAAGTTCAACTGCTCCAAATGGATTTTGATCCACTAATCATCATCAATCTTAGCCTCAGCGACAATCCGAAGGGAAGGGATTTCAACTTCTGCAGGTATTACTGCTTCAGTGCCATATACTAACAAATAAGGAGTTGCACCTACCGAAGTACGAACAGTAGTGCGATATCCCAGCAACACAAATGGTAATTTTTAGTGCCATTGCCTCGAACCTTCTACCATTTTCCGAAGTATCTTCTTTATGTTTTTGTTGGCTGCCTCGACTGCTCCATTCGTCTTGGGACGATATGGGGTAGAATTGCGATGTGTAATCTTAAACTGTTGACATACCTCTTCCATCAAGTTACTGTTAAGATTAGCACCATTATCTGTGATGATAACCTTTGGGATTCTGAATCGAAAGATGATATTTGAGTGAACAAAATTGGCCACTGATTTCTTGGTCACCGATTTGAAAGTTTTGGCCTCAACCCACTTGGTGAAATAATCAATGGCTACCAGAATGAACCTGTGCTCGTTGGATGCTGCTGGCTCAATTGGTCCAATGACATCCATGCCCCAAGCAATGAAGGGCCATGGTGCCGACATTGTGTGTAATTCCGATGGTGGAGAATGAATCAAATCTCCGTGTATCTAGCACTGATGACATTTGCGCACAAAATTGATACAATCTCGCTCCATGATAAGCCAATAATAGCATGTTCGGAGAATTTTCTTTGCCAACATATATTCGCTCATATGTGGTCCGCAGACTCCCGAATGTACCTCGGACATGACAGTCGTAGCTTGTCTAGCATCTATGCATCTTAATAATCTAAGGTCTGGTGTTCTCTTATACAAAACTCCTCCACTTAAGAAGAATCCATTTGCCAACCATCGAATTGTTTTCTTTTGATCCCCCGTGGCTTGCACTGGATATATTCCCATTCTGATGTACTCCTTAATATTGTGGAACCATGGTTCGCCATCATGTTCTTCTTCAATCATGTTACAGTAAGCATGCTGATCTCGGACTTGAAATGCAGAGGATCGGCATAAGCTTTGTCCGGATGGTGCAACATTGATGCCAGGGTAGCCAAAGCATTGGCGACCTCATTATGGACCCTTGGAATATGCCTAAACTCCACTGATCGAAACCGTTGACAAAGATCATGCAAGCATTGTCGGTACGGTATGAGCTTCAAATCTCGCGTTTCCCATTCTCCTTGAATTTGATGTACCAGAAGATCCGCGTCTCCCAAGACCAAGACTTCCTGGATATCCATGTCTGCAGCTAGCCTTAGACCCAAAATACAGGCTTCTTACTCAGCCATATTTTTGGTGCAATAAAGCCGAAGTTGAACCGTAACAGGATAGTGATGCCCTATTTTAGAAATAAGCATAGCTCCTATTCCGACTCCTTTCATGTTAGCAGCCCCATCAAAGAAAAGTTTCCAGCCTGGTTTTTCAATTTGCTCCAGTTCATCGATATGCATCACTTCTTCATCGGGAAAATAAGTTCTCAATGGCTCGTAATCTTCATCGACCGGGTTTTCGGCTAAATGATCGGCCAATGCTTGGGCTTTCATCGCAGTCCGAGTCACATAGATGATGTCAAACTCTGTGAGCAATATTTTCCACTTCGCAAGTCTCCCTGTCGGCATAGGCTTTTGAAAGATATACTTCAACGGATCCAAGCGCGAAATGAGGTAAGTAGTGTAGGATGACAAATAATGTTTCAATTTATGAGCCACCCAAGTTTGGGCGCAACATGTCCTTTCCAGATGAGTGTACTTAACCTCAAAAGTCGTGAACTTCTTGATAAGATAGTAGATAGCCTGTTCCTTTCTACCGGTAATGTCATGCTGCCCCAGTACACAGCCAAATGAATTTTCCAAAATTGTCAAGTAAAGAATCAAAGGTCTCCCTAGTTCTGGCGGAACCAGCACAGGTGGGTTTGACAAGTATCCTTTTATCTTATCAAATGCTTTTTGACACTCATCATTCCACTTGACCACAACATCCTTCTTCAGCAATTTGAAAATAGGCTCACAAGTTGTCGTGAGTTGAGCAATAAACCTACTGATGTAGTTCAACCTCCCTAACAGACTCATCACTTCAGTCTTGTTCCTCGGAGGTGGCAATTCTTGGATGGATTTGATCTTTGATGGGTCCAATTCGATGCCTCGCCGGCTGGCTATGAATCTCAACAGCTTTCCAGATGAAACACCAAATGCACACTTGGCAGGGTTAAGCTTGAGGTTTTACCTGCGAAGCCTCTGGAAGAATTTCCTCAAATCCCCAATGTGGTTGGTTTGACGCTTTGATTTTATGATCACATCATCTACGTATACCTCAATCTCCTTGTGTATCATATCATGAAACACGGTAGTCATGGCCCTCATGTAAGTTGCCCCAGCGTTACTTCAAACCAAATGGCATTACCCTATAGCAATAAGTCCCCCATGGTATGATGAAAGCCGTCTTTTCTGCATCTTCTTTGTCCATTAGAATCTGATGATACCCGGCATAACAATCCACAAAAGATCCTATCTCACGCTTGGCACAATTATCGATCAAAATGTGAATATTAGGTAGTGGGAAGTTATCCTTCGGACTTGCTTTGTTGAGATTGCGGTAATCGACACATACTCTGATCTTGCCGTCCTTTTTCGGTACATGCACGACATTAGCCAACCAAACAGGATATCGAGTGACCCGAATAACCTTTGCATCCAACTGCTTGGTAATTTCTTCTTTAATCTTCACACTCATATCAGTTTTGAATTTCCTCAACTTTTGCTTGACGGGAGGGAATGCTGGATCAGTAGGCAATTTGTGGACCACTAAATCAGTACTCAAACCCGGCATGTCGTCATATGACCATGCAAAAACACCTTTGAATTCGATGAGTGCTTCGATTAACTCTTACCGGATCTTTGGCTCGAGGTGGACACTTATTTTAGTCTCTCGAATATTATCTGTGTCTCCTAAATTGACTGCTTCTATATCATTCAGGTTGGGTTTGGGTTTTTCTTCGAAGTGAATTAACTCCTTGCTAATCTCTTCGAAGGCCTCATCGTATTCTGATTTGTAATCACAATCTACTTCTTGACCTATTATTTCAGAATCAGATTGATTTTTAAGACTGGGCTGGGGATTCCTTATGCATGCCATATCATTAAAGCCAGCGTAAAAAGAATTGTACAGAAAAAGAAAAACTATCAGGAATGATAAAGAAAGGGAAATTGCATTTCATTGAATGATGAAAGATAACAAGGTTTGCACACTTCAAACAGACTGAAAGATAAAAATCTGGATTACAACCCTAGAATAATCCAGATAAACTGAAGGAAAATCAAAATAAACTACCAAAACTCCTTTCAAATGGGGAGAGGAGTGGCTTTCCAATTATTAAGCTTTATTTCTGGCCCAACGAATTGAATTTCTGCGTTGCTAGGACCTTCACCACTTTCCACCATGTTCACACCATCAAACAACTTTTCAAATCTTTCAATTAACTCCTCGTCAGAATTAATCATAGAACCGGGAATTGTTGTTACTGGGCGACTTCTGGTACCGGACTTGACAAAGATTTGAAAAGATGTGGGATTGGCTTTGGAAGGACCCATGTCTTCTGTTTTAGCTTTTTGGACTTTCTTATGTCTGCGACAGTGGGCTTGAATCCCAGACCAAACGTTCCCAAGTTTTCAGGAAGGGACATCGGCTGTATGATGCCTTGCAAAGATGAGCCCAAACCTTTACCGAGTACAAAACCATTCTTCAACATCTCATAGGCTACCATGACTGATGCGGCGGTTATCTTTGGATTTGGAATGTATTTCCCCTCCGGAACCTTCTCTACCAACATCATGTCAGAAACCTGGTAGACCCATGGTCCCTGGTCATCTTCCACTTCAATGACTGGTATAATGGCATTGCTGCGAGCATATAAACTGTCTATCCCATTCAAATTTGACTACCTGGTGTAGTGTTGATGGGATTGCTTTAGCGGCGTGGATCCATGGTCGACCCAACAGTAAATTATAGAAAACAACTATATCCAGCACCTGAAACTCCATTATGAACTCAAATGGCCCTATCGTCAGTTCCAGCACTATGTCCCCAACTGAATCTTTATCTCCGCCGTCAAATCCCCTCACGCAAATACTGTTCTTATGGATCCTCTCATCTTCTATTTTCAACTTGCTTAGAGTGGAGAGGGGACAGATGTTTGCACTTGACCCGTTGTGAACCAATACCCGGGTCACCACAGAGTTCTCACATTTTAACGTGAGGTAAAGAGCTCTGTTGTGCTCAGTACCTTCTATAGGCAATTCATCATCAGAAAATGTGACTCTGTTTACTTCGAAGATTTTGTTGGCTATTTTTTCTAAGTGATTCACGAAGATCTTATCGGGAACGTGTGCCTCATTAAAGATCTCCATTAAATCTTGACGGTGCTCATCCGAATGGATCAATAATGACAATAGGGAAATTTGAGGAGGCGTCTTTCTTAATTGTTCCACGATAGAGTAGTCCTGTAGCTTCATCTTCCTCAAGAATTCTTCTACTTCTTCTTCAGTTACGGCTTTCTTTATCAGTGCTGGATTATTTTTAGCTCTTCTTAACTCCTCGGGAGTAAAACACCTTCTCGAGCGAGTCAAACCCTGCACTTTACAGATTTCTTCTTTGACTTCCTTCCCTTTGTACATCACTGTTACCCGTTCGTAATTCCGTGGAATAGCCTTGCTGTTGATTATTGGTAACTGGGTTACCGGCTTGATGATAACATGGTCTGTATGAGCACCTTCCACGATTATGACGGGTTTGTTGGCCGCTCTTTGTACAATCACCTTCGCCCCTTCCTGTTTTGTCGCAACTTTGCTTAAAGACCCCTTTTCAACTGCCAAAGATGGCTCAACACTCTTTTTGCTTGGCTTGATCACCAACTTTTCACTTGCTGATTGTTCATCTATCTTGACTCCACTAGACTGAATCATCATGACGGTCTGTGATGGCTTCTTGGGCTCTCCATCCGCATGCACTATTTTGATCATATTTGCCTCCTGGTGGGCTGGCATTGGATTCTTGTTAATATTGGGCGCCTTGGGAGCTTGAACTTCAATTCTATTGGTATCAATAAGCTCATGTATCGCACTTTTCAAGTGCCAACATTTTTCTGTATCATGACCCGGAGTACCAGAATAATACTCACGGCTGACAGCATAGTCAAGATTCTTTGGAGGAGGATTTGGCAGTTTGAACTGTATCGGCCTTAGCATATCTAGCTGTTTTAGCCTGTGGAACAGACTGATGTATGATTCTCCCAACAGAGTAAAGGTTTTCTTTTTCTGCAACCTTTCACCCTTGAATGCTTGACTAGGCCGGAAACTTGGTCCGGGAGTGCTTTGGTAGGCGTGTGGATGTGGATAAGTATTTTGTAGGACGAGAGTACGCCATTGAGTGTGGGCAGGAGGTTGGTTGTATGCTTGTGCATGGTGGACGGAAAAATGAGGTTCTGGTGGGGAATAGTAGTGTTGGGGTGGGTTGTGGTGATAAGTTTGTTGGTGGGATCGAGGTTGATTGTAGTGGTAAGGCGAACCTCTGGATCCGGACCAAGTTCCTGAATCAACCATTGCTTTTTCTTCTCTCTGCTTCTTCCCAATCCCTCCTATGCCGCCCTGAATAGCCTGAATAATCGCTTTGATAGCCGAATAACTCATGATTTTATTCGACTTGAGGCCTTATTCTACCATTCCCCCCATCTTTACTACTTCGTTGAATGACTTTACCATAGCTGAGACCAAATGACCATAGTAAGTAGGTTCCAAAGCCTGTAGGAAGTAATCTACCATCTCACTTTCCTTCATTGGGGGATCTACTCTTGCTGCTTGCTCCCTCTATCGGAAACCATATTCTCTGAAGCTTTCACTGTGCTTCTTCTCAAGTTTAGTCAAGGACAGTCGATCTGGAATAATCTCAAGATTGTATTGGAAGTGACAAGCAAATGCTTGCGCCAGATCATCCCATGTGTACCATCTCCCATGGTCTTGGCAGGTATACCATTCCAATGCTGATCCAGTCAAACTCTGACTGAAGTAAGCCATTAACAATTCATCTTTTCCTCCAGCTCCCCTCATCTTGCTGCAAAACCCCCTCAAGTGGGCTACTGGATCACCGTGCCCGTTGTATAGATCGAATTTGGGCATCTTGAAACCTGCCAGTAATTGCACATTGGGGAACAGACATAGGTCCTTGTAGGCCACACTGACTTGCCCTCCCAACCCCCACATGTCTCTGAATGATTGTTCTAAGCTTTTAACTTTCCTGAACATCTCCTCCTGTTCAGTATTTTTGACTAGTTTATCAGTTTCTATCGGGAGGTCAAAGCGAGGAGTATAGGAATGGGTTTATGGAGCTTTGAAAGTGGGCTCCGAGCGGTAGTATTGGTTGTCCTAGGACTGGAACATAGGCTCGCTAGGAGATTTGTGGAGTGTAGCTGGTGGAGGTGCTACGAAGATAGGAGTTACTGGTGGAGGAGGGTATGGAATTGATTTAGGGGGTGGAGATTGTGGTGTATGAGAAGTGGTGCCCCGGTAGTGTTGGTAAATGGTAAATCTCGGGGATAGATCGATGGTAGGATGATCTTGAGCTTGAGCTGGTGGTGGAGTGAAGGTAGGGTTAGCCGGGTAAGCAGATGGCGGTTGTCTTTTAGCCCAAGCCTGATACATTTCGGCCATTTGTTGTTTTAATTTGTACATCTCTTCTTTTATGGCGTTAACGTCCAACTCTTCTCCTTCAATGACACTGGTGTCTACATCTGGGATAAACATGATTATTTCTCCTTTGGATCTGGTTTGGTAGGGGTGGGTTGCCAGTATGCTTAGGTGTACTAACTGCTTGAATTCTGATAATGACAACCAAACTTGTTAGTGATCAGAGTTTTAACAAATAAACAACCACACATAGGGATGCAATGCACCTAGGCAATTAGTCATTTCTACCATGTATTTGCTCGGTTGCTTGTGTTATCCCAGCTTTTCTTGACCTTTCCCTTTTATTGTCACTCACGCTTATCTTTTATTTCCCTCCCCTTTTTTTATTTTATTCCTTTCTTTTGGTTGTGGTCGAATCTTATGAAGATTGCCTACGTATCATGACCCTGCATGAATCAGACCGAGCGTAGTTCTGGTGGAAACAATTATTATTATTTTTATTTATTTTAACAAACGAAACAGTACAAAGACAGAAGTGACATTACATTTGGACGACACTTTAAGAAAATGGTTTAAAAGACTCAGCATGGATTTAAACTAAAGCATGACTATTATATGAAAAGTTCCAACAACTATGACTACGCTTCACTCCACAATCTTTTGATTTTAATCACCGGAACATCTGCTCAAAGTGGGGCTTGACCCGACTGACCTCCTAGTGTACGGTACATCCTCTCTATCTCTACTGCAAGATGACGGGCAAAAGTAGGCGCATGCTCCAAGAACCTTTCATAATCCATCCCTTGGAAGTTCACATAACTTTGAGAAGTATAAACGGCCAAATCATGGATTTGTGCTCTTAAGTCTTGGAGATTTTGGTCTTGGTTTTGCAATTGCTGTTGGCGAGTGGTGGCTATATCTCTTATGTGGTCTTCGCGATCTAAAGCTGACTCCAATTGAGCTCGAAGTCTGGCCTGCTCGAGTCTTGCCTGTGCTATCTCCCTATCAATATCTGCATGTTGATGTTCTCTGTTGTACCTTCTCATTTCTTCCAACTGTGCATGGAGTTGAGCTTCTGAATGTATCCAGTGGTCCTTCTCTCTCTTGAATTGATCCATTTCTTCTTTGAATCTCATTACTTGGCGTTCCTTACTATATTTGGCCTCCTCATTTAACTGTATGATTTTTTCCTTAGCTTTGTCTAAAGCCTTTTCAGTCTTTGTCAAGATGGAGTCATAATCTTGCATTTTTTCCATCAGATTGACAATGATTTTCTGATCTTTCCAACTTCTCACTGGCGCTTCAGAGGCTTTCTTCATCTGTTGAAACTGAGCGCGGAGAGTTTTATTCTCGCTAATCAGACTCTTCTTTTCACCTTCTGCTTCTTGTGCTTATAAGTCTTTCTCCAAATTGAGGTTCCTCAGGCTTTCTTCTAAGGCATGAATAGTTCCTTTGTACCCTTTTTCCTTTTCACCCCAAGCCAACCATTCTTGGATTTTGTCATCAAAGGCTTGAACATGCGGTCTTTTTATGGGCCTTCTAGGATCAGGTTCTGGTGCATCATCCACACGGGATCTTTTCTCAAACCACCTAGCATAGCCCGGATTTATCTCACCTTTCGCAGGATCTGGAACTTGGGTATCATCTTTCAAGTATCGACAACCATTCCAAATCCGCTGGATTAAAGCCACAGGGAGAGTGGCTTCGGGGTGTAGCTCAATCACTTGCACACTCAAATCTTTATCATCAGGCACCACTTGGTATCTCCCTAACTGTCTTAGAACTCTCTATGGCGCATATGGCTGGACACTTTTTAAACCCAACAACAGCTAATAACTCTTTAAGGTTGACATGTGTATCACCTCTCTTACCGGGAGCCATCCCAAAGTCCACTCAATTTGACTTGACATTAAAGAATCTAAATGGGATATCCAGGCTTCCACCCCTTCTGGAGATTTATAATCCTTTATTCTTTCTTCATAACTCTCAATAAAATTGTCCTTGCTGGAACCATACTGCATGAACTTGGGGTGATGCAAGAGATGTTCAGTCAACCACATTTGCAACAAAATATTGCACCCTTCGAAGAATTTTGCCCCGGATTTACACAAAGTCAAAGCCCGATAAATGTCTGAGAGAATGATCGGGGCAAGAGTGTGATGTTATTTGGTAGTGAGGACTTGTAAGACTCTGGCTATGCGAATATCAATCGTCCGCTCTTTGTTTGGGAAGATCATGATTCCCAGAAAAGCCACCATAAAAGTGAAGTGACGGTGAATCTGCCAGGTGTCCTTGTTTTGTTTATTAGTAAGGCCCTTTTCATGAATTTCAAATCCATCCGGCTTTCCGAACCTTGAATATAGGAAGTTGAAAGAACAACACCCTTTGACAACATTGCTTTTTCTGATTTGATTACAGATATTCAGAAGACCAAAGAATCGGTGTACTGAGGGAGCCTTTGGGAATATAAGATTCTGGTTTCTCAAATCTCCATCAAAACTGGAATATCCAGCTATTTCTTCTAATGTGGGAGTAAGCTCGAAATTAGAGAAGCGAAAGACATTGTGAACAGGGTCTCAAAAAGTCACTAGTGTTGTAATCAAATCATCACGTGGTTTAACTTTCATAATATCTGTGAGAGCTCCCAAATACTTAATGACCCATTTCTTACCATCTCCTCCTAATTCATACCACCACATCTGAAGCCGAAATAGAAACTCATCTGCATCTGTGAACGGTGGGTTTTGGATGGTGCTCATTTTGTACCTGCGAGTGATTTTAATTTTAAAAACAAAAATCAAGAATCATTTTGAAAAAAAAAATTCATAAAAAAAACACTTTGATGAAGAAGATTTAAAGGCTGTGTTTGCTAACCGGCAATTTTTTTAAAAATTTATTTATATTTTTTTTAAAAAAAAAACAACCAAAGGCGGCTGTTCTTGCAAAAAATGCCTTCTGGCGCCTTTTTGGGGACATTCGGCATATTTTGGACAAGAATGACATCGCCTTACTTATGACAATACAATGGCATTTATGTACCCACATTTTTATTTACTTATTATCTATTTCTCTTTCTTTTTTAAAAAAAATAGCTGGGCCCGATGTGGGTTGCCTACTTATCTCACATCCGGCGAGAATCAAACTTACGTAGTTTGTAATAATAAAACTATTTTTTTAAAAAAACACAAAATTTCTTTCTTTTGTTTTTCAAAGTTTTGAAAGAATTTCAAAATAGTTTGGAAATTGTTTTTTTTTTCTCGAAAAACAACCAATTTTCTTTCTCGGTCCTCACCTTGATTTTCCTTTTCTAACTTTTTCTCATAAGCTGGTCAACATGCAAATCCGAAACAAATGAATGCACAAGTAAGATGCATCGGGATGGTCTTTTCATTTCAGGGTACACCTGTCCTAGACAGACCCAACCCCTGTGTTGAGTCTCCGAAGTCAAATGCACATGATGCAAACAAACATTCCTACTAGGGATCCGGCATGAAGCTGAGTTATTCTAAGTGTAAAACCTGGGGTATACTGTTCTAGACTTGGCTTACCCAAGCAGACAGCTCGAGCCGAAGTGGGGGCAACGTACCGGGAGCACGAGAGTCTACCCGGCCTAGTTACTTGGACCAACTTCGTTCTATTTGGTATGACTTCTAACAGATAGGTGGGTCACGCGCACGTGTGCACCATAAATTCAGAAAACTCAGAAAGAAGAGGGGTTTCGTAACAGTTTATATATACAGTTCAAATAATATCAAAGTGGTAAAAAGCAACATTTAGCACATTAAGCCCAAACATGTGAATAAACCAGATAATAAATAAAGCCAAATATAACAATTATTCTAAGCTCAAATTCTTGAACCCTGAACCAGAAATTCTGGGTTCTTCTCCCCAGCAGAGTCGCCAGAGCTGTCACACCTCCTTTTTCCTCCCCGTGGGGGGATATAAGAGAGTTTTTCCAATTTAAGTGGCAATCGAAATGAGATTATTCACATTAAATCAGAGTCGCCACTTGGGATAATTTATGGTGCCCCAAGTCACCGGTTTAAAATCTCGAATCGAAGAAGGTTGACTCTTATTTACGATCCGCGGACCAGAAACCGGGTAAGGAATTCTGTTAACCCGGGAAAAGGTGTTTGGCACTCCCGAGTTCCATGGTTTTAGCACGGTCGCTTAACAATTTATACTTGGCTTAAATTATTTAATATCCTACATGCATTTTATCTTTACCGCTTTTTTTAAAAAAAAATCACTTGATTATTCGTAATTAAAGAATTGAGTTACGCGTACGTATACTCTTTTGTTTAGGAGCGTCAAAATCATGTCACGCGTACGTATCCATAATTAATAATGTTTATTTATTTAAGAAAATTTTAGTTGAAGTTGCGCGAACGCATCCCTCGAGAGTCCTTTTTTTTTAGAGTTTTAAGATCGTTCAAAATAACAAAAGAAATTTGCGGAGGCCATGAAAATTCAATTGATGGCACACCCCGGTTTTAAAAGAGTTAGTAATAATTATCTGAGGTCCACGGGTTATTTAATAAAAATGGCAAATCACAATTTCTAAAGAGTTAAAATTAATTAAGTGGGGGCCATGGGTTTTGGGATTTTATTCAACATGGCACACCTCATGTTATATGAATTAATTTTAGTTAACGGCCCATTAGCACCCATTTTTATTATTAAGAAAGTTTGATCGAGGTTGCCCGAACGCATACTCCAAATTGGTTTTTAGAATCGTAATTATGTTACGCGAACGTGTACACAATCATAATTGATTTGATTTGCTTAGGAGGCATAGTGCAATAACAGTAGCCCATAATTGCATCTCTCTTGAACAACCGTTTGCAACAATACAACGTCTAACAATTTTATGCGTTGAGGACATATGCAACTCTTTAACCTATTAAAATGCCTACTAGAGTGCCCGCATACAGGTAATGACAGATCCCTTTGCATATTAAAATGGATACTTACATAAGGAATGCTTTGTTGGATATGTACTGTAAATGAAAACACTTATCACAAAATTTGATTGCAAGCTTTAAAATATTCCAACAAATGCTTGAGGACAGTACTGTGATACTCCCCTTTATGACCAAAATTTAGTTAAATGAACAAAGAATCATGTCTCCAAAACCATTTCCATGATCATTAATACTAAAGCCACAACTTAATTGGATAATATAATTTCATAAGGATGTTAACATGATCATTAGAACCTATGTGCGCCTAGCTTTGTTAAAATTCGAAACCCACCTCCACAATAGACTTTATAAACCCATACAAAATACAAGCTACTAATCAGGAAGTTTAGGATAGACAATAAACCCAAACGTCCGTTTCTATAACATTATACGTAGTCATTAACATCGTGACAAAATCAAAACCAAACGGAAACAGGACACACGCAACGATAGAGAACTCAACCAAACTAGTTGCTATTTGAAAACTGCAAGCCGTGATTAATGACACTCAAATTCAGCATAGAAGCCCTAAAATCGTAAGTTCAAACTTATATTAACCTTGCCCCAAAAAAATAAGCAAATCCACCAAAAGCTAAAGAAGAGGCAAATAACCATAGTCACATGAATTTACCAACAACAAATTAAACAACACAACTGATTACATTAGAATGAAGAGAAAATAACATAATGAACCTGTTGAGGATTTACTTTAACAATCATTATCGACAGCTATTCTAATACAGAATCCCATACAAACACAATATCTATTTTAACCAAACTTGAAGCTAAAGTCATATATTAAGGAAATATACTGCTATAGTCCCTAACAGTTCCAAATTACCACATATTTAGCTACCGTAGCCTAAACACAAAATTATCTATTAATTCATGCTTGATCAAAAAAAAAATTCAACATTCCATAATTTAATTACAACATAATAACTTAGTCAATCTAACTAAAACGACTAAACTATATTGAATCAAATGACCAAGAATATAAACACCATGTAAATAGACAACACAGGTTTGATGTCATATTTCAAACTCTCATTTTCATCTTTCTTATGAAGCCTACATCCATCAGAATTCAAGAAACTGTACCTGGAAATAAAGGAAACAGGGGGATGAAGTTCAGCAGTAGCTAAATAGCAAGAACAACCCAAATTTTTAACCAGGAAACAGTGAGTAACTCCGGATGAATCAATGTAACAGTAAATATTTTTTGTTTTGTATTTTTTCAGAATGTTCCTATCTATGAACTCTTTTTACTCTCTCTTCTCTATCTTTTACTCTATAACTCTCTATGAACTCAGCGTATTTTTCTATGTCTCCGAATGTTCTTCTCCTCTCTGTCAGAATGTTCTTTTTCCCTCTGATTTTCTGCCCCCTTAAATGGGCATCTAATTAGTGCATTTTCCACTACAACTTATCCTTTCCATTTTTTTTAATCCCACTTAACTTAGTGCTTTTAATTTAATTCAGTAGTGCTCTTTCTAAACCTTATCACTTATTAGCAGCCAGCTAATTCAATTATTGAGGTTCCCTTAGGTTAGACTACCCAAATTACCCCCATGACCCTGTTATTATTTCAGAAAATCACAATGGTGAAGTTGACCCAAGTAGGTGAACAAATTCTTTGGGCCTTCGTTGAAACTGGGTTAGAAATGAATCGCCAAATTAAATTAACCAATCGATCCATGATAAAACAGAACAGAAAACCAATTTGAATGGTTTCAAACCAAAACCCAATTAAATTATTGACTTTAAAACTAAACTAATGAACTAGAATTAACTAAAATATCAAGTCGAGACAAGACTAATTAACAATAAGATAAAAAAAATTAGAAATTCAAAAATCATGAATGACAATTAAGCAAGGTGAACAAATAATATAACAAAATCAGAGATTAACGTTCTAAAAACTAGAAGACGAGAGTAAAAGGCCAAAGAAACAATTACAAATGCAGAACTAATCGTAAAAAAAACCTAGGTTCAGAAACTAACACCAATCAACAATACTAAAAACAATATAAGAAAAGGGGTAAACGGATAGTAAAAACAAACACAAATAGCAAAAGAGAATGAATACTTACCAATATTAGCTTGAAACCAAATGTCGGATGTCCTGATTTCACGAAACTAATGATGACCGCTTGTTCTTTGTCAAGAACAAACAAAAACCATCAATTTCGCATGAATCAGCTTTCTAAATTATAAAAATGGAAACCTGGATCATGCATGCCATGGATTTAACGGAAATTAACTTTGGGGTTTAGGGATTTGAACTTTAGATCTGAAATTCGAGAGGTTTGGGCAAAATTCGAGGGAAAGTAGTTATGAATTTGGAAAGAGGGGGTCGTGGTGGTTCTGGGTGTAATTTTGGAAGGGATTGGACCATTGGAACCGCCGTGAGGCGATTTCCGGTGGGCGGAGGGCGGTGGCGTGAGGCGGCGTTATATTGGGTCTCTGAAGAGATGGGGGGAATGAAATGGGAAGGGCCGGGTTTGGGGGGGTTTGATATATTAAAACGTTTGATTTAATTAGGGCCGTTGGATGATTGGAATCCAATGGCTCTGATTAAATCATAAATGGAAACGGGGTCATTTTGGTTTCAACTGGGGCGGTCCGGGTGTGGGAACGGGTCGGGTTGTGAGGAAGGCTTTGGACTGTTCGATTAGGCTGATTCAACGGTTCAGATTGAAACGCCTGAAATGGCGTCGTTTGGTTGAGGCTGGAGACGGACCGGGTATGTGCCTGGTTTTGGGTTGGACTGGGGTAAAAAATTGGTTTAGGCTTGGGGACTAAATTGGATTGGCCCAATTCCGATTTCCTTCTCTTTTATTTAATTCTTTTCCTTTTCTTTTCTTCCTTTTTCTTTCAAAATTTGAAATTAAAATCCTAATTAAATTATAAAAGACCTAAATTAGCTTAAAAATATTAATTAACTTTAAATAATACCTATCACAAATAATTAAACACCAAATTAAAAGAAAAATCACAAAATTTGACATTAAACACTAAAATGCAAAAATACGTTATTTTTTGTGAATTTTTCGTTTTTTGTAAAACAACATTTTACTAAACTAACCAAAAAATGTAAAATCAAATTCTAAGCGTAGATGCTATATTTTTTGTATTTTTAATGCATTAATAAAATTAAATATGCAAACAATCAGGAAAATAGCACAGTAATTCCTAGAATAACACATAATTAAAGAAAAGACCTAATTTTGGGAATTCTTTTAGAGTAATTCATGTGAGGCAAAAATCACGTGCTCACAATCACTCCAGGTACACTTGGATTTTCTTGCTGCCTTCCAAAGGTAAAGTAATCGTAGTGTTAAGAAACTTCCTACTCATGGTTCATAATGTCTATTCATGCTCTATAAAAGTGCTCAGAACTGACAATGGTTGTGAGTTCTTTAATTCACAGATGACAGCACTTCTTCAATCCTTTGGAATCATTCATCAAAGTTCTTATGTTTACACTCCTCGGCAAAATGGAGTAGCAGAGAGGAGACACAGATACATTCTAGACACTGCAAGATCCTTGAGATTCCAGGCATCAGTTCCTCTAAAGTTTTGGGGAGAATGTACTATAATTGTTGTTTATGTGATCAACAGAGTACTTACACCTACTCTTCAAGGCGGGTGTCCCTATGAGGTGTTACATAATCACTTACCTTCATTTAGTCATCTGAGGGTATTTGGTTGCTTGGGATATGTCACAGATCTCAAAAGAGGGGACAAAGTCTCACCTAGAGCAGTTCCTGCCATATTCCTTGGTTACTCCATGACACAAAAGGGATATAAAATGTATGTTATCCACTCAAGAAGTTTTCAAGTTAGCAGAGAAGTAGTGTTCAAAGAAGATGTATTTCCATTTGAACATCTTCCTACTACTATTTCCTCCTTATTTTCGGTCCTAGACTTAACAACTATCTCCTCCACTGCTTCTTCTATTTCTCCTACTTCAGAGACTGCTGAATCTGCTGAGTTAGCCTCAGACATTGTCATGCCAGAAGCAATTGTGCAACCTCTTATCATACGGGACACACCAGCATTTGTTGCACCCACTGAGACAGTTGATGCTTCCAACTCTACAGCACATGACACTCCTATGTCTTTAAATGCACTAGAGGCAGGCAGGAAATCCACCATAACGAGTAGACCACCTATGTGGCTAAAAGACTATGTCACTCAGAAGCAAGAGAATGCTAACTGTTGTTATCCTATGTCTAATTACGTTTCCTATGCCAATATATTTCAGTCTTTTGGAATTGCTTACTGCTTATTCAGCTATTGCAGAGCCAAAGTCTTATTATGAAGATGTGAAACATAAACAGTGGATAGAGGCTATGCAGTCAGAGATTGCAGCCTTAGAGGACAACGCGCTTGGAGTAATGTTGACCTTCCTCCTGGCAAGATGCCTATAGGCTGCAGATGAGTGTACAAGGTGAAGTACATTGCATCAGGAAATGTGGAGAGGTATAAAGCTAGGCTAGTGGCTAAGGGCTATAGCTAACAGGAGGGGTTGGATTACATAGAAACGTTCTCTCATATGGCCAAAATGGTCATAGTAAAATCTGTCATTGCTATTGCAGCAGCCAAACATTGGCCTATCTACTAAATGGATGTCCACAATGTTTTTTTCAATGTGATATTCTAGAAGAAGTTTATATGGACATTCCCCTAGGGTTTGCAATCTAGGGAGGGATTCCTAAAATCTGCAAACTTCATAAATCATCGTATGGCTTGAAGCAATCCCCAAGGCAATGGAATAAAAAACTGACTGATCCTTTACTGAATTTTGGCTTTACTCAAAGTCACTATAATTACTCTCTTTTCACCAAAAAAGAGCAGGTTGCACTAGTAGTTGTCTTGGTTTATGTAGATGATCTATTAGTGACAGGGAGTTGTTCTAATTTGATAGTCAAAACCAGGAATAATCTCAAGCTCAAGTTCAAAATGAAGGATTTGGATGAACTAAAATTCTTTCTTAGGATAGAATTTGCTAGATCCAGGAAAGGCATAGTAATGAGTCAAAGAAAATATGCATTGAAACTTTTCTCTGAAATGGGATTAGGAGGATCCAAACCAGCTCGTACTCCATTGGAGTTTAATGTGAAACTCACATCTTAAAAATATGATTCTTTCATCAAAGGAGACTCAGTATCTGAAGTAACAAAAGATGACAACCTATTAGCAGATCCAGGTCAATATCAGAGGCTCATAGGAAGATCGTTATATCTCACTATGACCAGAATTGATATTGCCTATGTTGTGCAAGTACTCAGCCAGTTTATGCAAAAGCCAAAACAGTCACACCTAGAGGCTGCTCTCAGAGTGGTAAGATACATCAAGGCAGCTCCTGGTCTAGGCCTATTAATGCCTTCAGACAACTCTTGCACATTTGTAGCCGATTGTGATTTAGATTGGGAGGGTGCCTACAAACTAGGAGGTTTGTTACAGCGTATCTAGTGAAGTTTGGGAGGCTACTATATCCTTGAAGTGGAAGAAACATGACACAGTAGCCAGAAGTTCAGCAAAGGCAGATTTCAGAAGCATGGCTTTCATAGTTGTTGAACTGACCTGGTTAACAGGCTTGTACAAGGAGCTGGGAGTTGATGTCAACCTGCATATATCTCTATATTGTGACATAAACCTGCCATTCAGATTGCAACCAATTCCATTTTTCACGAGAGAATTAAACATATTGACATTGACTGTCACTTTGTTAGGGAGAAGATTGTTCAAGGGATGATCAAAAAATTTCATATCTCGACCAAGGAGCAACTAGCAGACTTACTGACAAAGAGCCTTGGCAAACTGCAACATGACTATCTTTTGTCCAAGATGGGGTTGAAAGACATATTTCAACCATTAGCTTGAGGGAGGGTGTTGAAATAATAGGAGCTTAATAGTAGTTAGTTAGCTTAGTTAATGGTAGTTCACTACTAAATTAGGTTTTAGTGACGGATAAATTCTGTAGCTAAATAGAAAAATCCATCGCTAATATCATTTAGCGACGGGTTAGCAACAAATTATCAAGAAATTATGCTAGCTACGAGCAATTTAGCGACAGATTAGCGATGAAGTTCGTAGCTAATTTCAATTTTTTTGTAGTGATTAGGTAGTTAGTGACAGCTGGACACAACTAAGTTAAAAGGTCGGTTAGTGTACAGTATATAACTGAAGGTAGTTAATGTCCATATGCAGTATTTTATTTTTGATATCAGAGAAATGTTCTCTCCATAGTCTCGTTGATCTCTCTTATTCCTCTTCTCTCGTTTGCTGAAGATTGCTCTCTAGAAATCATCAGAAAACCTCTAATCAATATTTTTCATTATACATATTTTACATCATTACATGAAGCTGTAGATAAAATTACAGTCGAATTTATAAAATATTAAGGATTATCATGATTTAAAAACTTTAACTAATCATAGCTAATTCCTTCAAAAATTTAGCAATCTCAATCTCTTTTGGCCCTATGAACTAATGTATGGTGTATCATTGCTTAAACAGAAGACAGTGCACGAACATAATATTTGGGTTTCTCTCACATTACCAAATGACTTCTATTTCGAGTTACTACCACATTTATTTTTTATTTTAACCTTTTTCCTCTACCCTTTCCAAATATAAAACTTCAGAAAAGTTTCGATAGACCAATACGTGAAAAAGTAATCGGTAAAAGTTCTTCTTCAAATGACGTGTGGTAGTTTACAATTAAACTGATAAATTAATGATTAATATTAATCTATATGAAACATCACTAACAATTTGTACCTTCGTTATTATATTTCAGTCGGATAATTAATTGATGTAGTAATGAAGCAAAAATAAAGTAACAGCTTTCGAAAAGCACGAGGGTTTAACTTAAGATCAAATAATAGCTCACATGAAACATGCATGAATGCTTAACCTAAATTACTAATTGACAATTTAAAAGGCTAATGCAAGGTCTCATAAACCAAATAATATGGCTCACAACAAACACGAGCGTACTTTTAAAAATCTCAAATATATATGCTCCATCTAAGGGGGTTACGTTGTTGATTTTGCATATGGATTTCGTCTAATTAAATTAAAGTTCTAGATAGCTACATATGTGTCACACCTCCTTTTTGCGCGCCTACCCCGAAGGATAAATGCGTGAGGGAGTTTTTCCAATTCAAGTGACAATATTCGAAATGTGATTATTTATTTAATTCAAAGTCGCCACTTGGGAAAGGTTTGACTTTTGGTGTCCCAAGTCACCGGTTTATCTTGAATCCCAATTCGAGGAAAATATTCAACTTTCCAAATGAAGTCTGCAAACCAGAAATTCTAAGTAAGGAATTCTATTGACCCGAGGGAAGGTGTTAGGCACCCCCGAATCTCGTGGTTCTAGCACGGTCGCTTAAACTGTTGTAATGGCTAAATATCTGATTTTATAAGATTATGAACTTATGTGCAAATTTTAACTTTTAACCGCTTTTGTTATTATTATTATTTTATCGAGAATTGCAACATCATGAAAATATATCTCGAACCACGTCACATCAATGCACCCGTGGTTATCGACATATTTCGACTCTATTGAGATTTGGATTTGGGTCGCATAAATGCGCACCCGAGTTTAGGGATGTAATATTATTAAAATCATGCCTAAAGAATCTAACGTTTTATTACTTTGGAGAAGGCCGTGAAATTTGCTAAACGGCCCATCCCGAAGTCTAAGTATTCAATTAAACATTTATCGAGGGCCCCGCAATTTGTGTATTTTATTGGGCGAGGCTCATCTCATTTATTTTAAAAGGACAATCTTAAAGTGCCTACATTTTTTCTATTAAATTTGTCTCTACAAAATGAAAGAGAAAAGGTCTTAATTTATTTACATGCTTGAGTTGTTACAGTTGGGTTTCAAATATGATTCATAAAATCTGAAAATGATGCAAGCAGGGCAGTCCGTTGTCAATGCGGGCCCAGACCCAATGTGTATGGTACAAACTGGTCCCGGGCCATCTCATTCACATGTTACTACCTAGTTACATTATACTAGGCATGCTCGCAGTTTGTCAAATTAAAAAAAAAACTTGGCAATCTAATTTTAATCCTAAACCATTTACATGCTAAAATTAACCAATAGTATTTAGCTAAACAATATTCTTACAAGTTCCAAAATGATCTATTCGTTTAATGAACTAACTGTTGAATGTTTAAGAATAGTCTAAATCAGCTAACACGCTTTTGAGACATGATAATCATCCAACAATAACGAATTAACTAGACAGAGTTACTACACCATTTATTTATTTTAGGGCAATACATAGACAGTCGTCCGCTAAGCTACCGTCAGATGTTCCATTATATATATTAAACAGCTACCTGATTCTGATTAGAGTAAGCTAAATAATTTATATATACAAATAAAATTCAGAATATAATTAAAATAAATTCAGAACTTCAACTCTTCATTTCATATTCATGCTTCATGTTTCAGTTTACAGTAACCAACGTGTCAGTTGTGTACCTGATATTGGAAGCAAAAGAAAAGGGAGATCAGCAGAAATTCAGTAGCATATAACAACAGCAACACCCAGCAACCAGTAACAACCAGCAACGAGAAACCAGTGACAGATTTTAAAATTAAAATTAAAATCCAGCAAACCAGTGAAGTAGTGGCAAACAACCAACCAAACTCCAGGAACAAATCAAACGAAAATCCAGAGACACCAACAACAATCAACGGGCAGAAGTAAAGAGAATCTTTTCAGATTGAAAGACTAGTTAATGTTTAACCCTTAATTTCTGAATCCGTACATTAGAATATTTAGATTGTATATCAGGTGTATACTACTCTCTCTTTAAATTTCCAGAATGTTTTTATTTTTATTTTTTGAAGTCTTAATATTTTTCGGAATTTTTCTCTCTCTTTAATATCCAGCTCCCTTTTTTGTGTCAAAAATGACTCGTATTTATAGCAAGACCCTTGTCTTGAACCACTAACCCGAAAATATTTTTCCACCCCACACTTGCATGTTTTTTTCCCCACTATATTAAACAAATACATTATCCCCTCCATTATATCTTGTCCCCCATGCCTACCTTAAACAATTATATTATTCCCCCACTACATTATGTCTTGTCCCCCACCATGTACTATTTTAATATTATTTAATCTTAATGGACAGAGCACTCAAAATAAAAAATTGTTCAGATTTTCAATTCCAAAAATACCCCTCTGAAATTACTGAAATTACCATTTCACCCCTGAAAATACTACAATTGACCATTCTACCCCCATCAGCTATAACCAATTCACCTAATCAATTCTAACCAAAATATAGCAGCTATAACCAATTCCTAATCAAATTTTATGAACAAACTCAAACTAAATGATGAACAACAAAGAAACAACTGGAATTATTTAGACTGAACAATATTTCTAAACAACAAATCTACTTTCAGATTTCAACAACAATAACAAACAAGTATATTCAAATCATTGAGCTCAAATTCAAATTAAACTTTAACAAAACAAATAAACAGATTCAAATCACTAAACTCAATAATCAATTGATCTTCAAATTAAATCCAATAACATTACAACAAAGATGAATGATTCAAACTAAATTAAAAAATTAAAAACCAAAACATAAGCTCACATTAAATCACTGGATTAAAAACGAACTTCAAACAAAAATGAGTACGAATTAAATCTATATTAAACAACAAAGAACGGTTTCAAGTGATTAAACTAACACTCTATATTAAAACTAAATCCCTTTAAATTAATAAAAACAAACTGAAGAAATAATTAATTGAATCTTCAACTTAAATGTAATCAACATTATAATTAAACTAACAATTTCTACCTAAAAGTTAAACAAGAAAAATGAAACAAAATGAAGAAAATAAAAAATGATAAACACGAATTGGTTAAACCAACTAACCGGATCGGAACGACGATAAACTCGAATGAAAACAAATCTGCCCAGAAACAATTATCGCACCAAAATATCATGACGCCGAAGACGACCACGAACGGACAATCGAAGAAGATGGTCGTTTGGTGTCGTTTGAAGACGAAGCAGTGGTGGCAAAGAGGCGGTGAAGCAGTAGCAGCTGCTACTGCTGAGCATGTTCGACAGAGGGCAGCTTTGGTGGTCGTCCATGGCTGGACGTAGCAGAAGGCAGCAGTAGCGACAGACATGGGAGGTCGACAGACATAGCAGGAGAAACCACACGCAGCCATGGTCGTTCGACGGACATAGCAGGAGCAACAGTGCTGGACATGATAGTGGTTGAAGACGATGGAGAGGCAGCCATGGTCGATCGACGTGGATCTGGTAGAGCTGCTGGACGTGACAGTGGTGAAGCAGCCATGGACGTTGGTTGTTTTGGACGTGAGGTCGTCGATGGCTGTCGTGGTTGGTCGACGAGCGACGGGGAGCAGCAGACGCAGCAGCCATGGGAGCTTGACAAGCTCGTCAATGGAAGATGTTGTTCGTCAATGAAGACGAAGCTTGGGCAGCAACTTGTCGAAGAAGAAGAAGACGTGCAGCCATGGGAGCTTGACGAGCTCGTCAATGGCGGATGTTGTTCGTTGATGAAGATGAAGCTTGGGACGAAGAAGCTGAAGACGGGGCAGCCATGGGAGCTCGACGAGCTCATCAATGGCGGACGGGGAGGTTCGTTGGCATTGGAAGGGGTGTGAGATGAGGAAGATGAAGATGTGAAGAGAAAGGGGGTCTTTTGCACTGTAGCAGTTGAAAGAAACCAAACTTAGGCTTTAGTGTTGTGTATATTTGTGTTATAATTAGAGCGGGTCAGGTCATGGAGTGGTTATGGTTACAACATTGGGCTTGGGTCAAGGGTTTTGGGTTGGGTAGAGGTGTTTTGGGCCTAGGTTCAAAATTGGAGAAGAGGCCCAATTCCGATTTTCTTTATATTTTTTGCTCTATTTTCTTTTACTTTCTAATTAATAAAACTAAAATTCTAAATTAATTTATAAACTAAATTAACTTATAAAAAATACTAATTAATTTCTAGCAACAATTATCATACATAATTAAATACCAATTAAAACAAAATTGCACAATTTGACATTGAATGCTAAAAATGTAAACGATGCATATTTTTTGCAATTTTCATTTCTTGTAAAAACAAACTAAATTACTTCTAATTGTAAACTTAAATCCTAAATGCAAATGTGATGTATTTTTGTATTCTTTTTATTAATTTAACAAATAAACATGCATGGACAAATACACATAATTATTGAAAATGCCACAAAAATTTCTCAAAATTGCACACAAAGGAAAAAAAAATTATTTTGAATTTTTTGGGAGTAATTCTCTTATAGGGCAAAAATCACGTGCTTACAGCTGCCCCTCTTTGTCCGAAAACACGAAGAGTTTTCGTGCAAAGATAAAGTGAGCGATTTTTGCCCATCCGAGTACTCCGTGTGAAGCATTTTTTTGAAAGAGATTTAACCGAACCTTTGCTTCAAAGGTTTCCTACATATCCCTAGCTAAAGGGAAATCAGGTCAATGTAGTTCGGGAAGTTTTGGTAGCTGGGACTACCATGGGACTGTAATGTTGTTGTTACTGTTGTTTCATGCTGTTACTACTGCTTTACCGACCTCCTTATTTCATCCAAGGAAAATTAAAACTAAGCTAGTTATGCCTATCAACTACTAGTTACAAGATTCCTATCTATAATTCTTTTGCAACTTGATCTTGAGTCTTAGCTGATTCTGCTTGTAGACTTTGATCTGAATCTTGATGTTTGCAAGTTGTAGGTGTTTGTTTATTTTTGCAGCATTGAGTGAAGTGGGATTGGTGGAGCTCGTGACTTCAATCAGATTTTGAGCGATCTGTACTTTGTTTGCTCCAGTATTTAGGCTCATCTTCTTTTGTTCTTTCATTCCTTTCTTTATTCTGGATTGAGACTCACTCCATAGGTTATCTCGATCCCTGTGCTTCGGGGTCAAACCTGCTCAGACAACAAAACAAACAAACGAACGAAATTTTTCTACCGCAGTTTTACTAGGAAAATTTCGCGAGTTAATTGCCATAAAAATCTACGGAATTGATGAGGGGATTGGAAACCTCAAGTCTAAAAGGCGCAACTCAGGGATTGGAGCCCTAATGTCGGCTAAAAGAAAAACCGCTCAACTCAGGGGTTGGAGCCCTAATGTCGGCTAAAAGAAAAACCGCTCAACTCAGGGGTTGGAGCCCTAATGTCTGCTAAAGGAGAATCGCTCAACTCAGGGATTGGAGCCCTAATGTCGGCTAAAGAAAAATTGCTCAACTCATGGATTGGAGCCTTAATGTCGGCTAAAGGAAAATGGCTCAACTCAGGGATTGGAGCCCTAATGTTGGCTAAAAGAAAATCGCTCAACTCAGGGATTGGAGCCCTAATGTCGGTTAAAAGAAAATCGCTCAACTCAGGGATTGGAGCCCTAATGTCGGCTAAAGGAAAATCGCTCAACTCAGGGATTGGAGCCCTAATGTCGGCTAAAGGAAAATTGCTCAACTCAGGGATTGGAGCCCTAATGTCGGCTAAAGGTGACTAGGGAATGGAGGCCCTATGTCTAAAATCTCAACCTAGGGATTGGAGCCCCAATATTGATAAAGGCGACTAGGGAATGGAGGCCCTATGTCTAAAATCTCAACTTAGGGATTGGAGCCCTAATATTGGTAAAGGCGACTAGGGAATGGAGGCCCTATGTCTAAAATCTCAACTTAGGGATTGAAGCCCTAATGTTGGCAAAGGTGACTAGGGAATGGAGGCCCTATGTCTAAAATCTCAACTTAGGGATTGGAGCCCTAATGTTGGTAAAGGCGACTAGGGAATGGAGGCCCTATGTCTAAAATTTCAACTTAGGGATTAGAGCCCTAATATTGGTAAAGGCGACTAGGGAATGGAGGCCCTATGTCTAAAATCTCAACTTAGGGATTGGAACCCTAATATTGGTAAAGGCGACTAGGGAATGGAGGCCCTATGTCTAAAATCTCAACCTAGGGATTGGAGCCCTAATATTGGTAAAAAATAGGTTGATATTGGGGATTCTAAACTAACCCCTTTTTGGAATTTTCTGCTTATTTCTCTTTTCGTTTTTATTATTTTTTTTATTTTTTTTTTGTTTAGAAAAAATGCAGGAAAGAAATTGGAGGAAACTTCCCTTTTGGGTTGATTCCTTGCTGCAAAGCTGTTCCTTGCACTTGTGCATTTTTTCCCTTTTGGTTGCATCTGCTTCTTGCACGGTTGCTTTGGATTGCACCTGTTTCAATTTTCCAAACAAAGAACAATTGTCAGTTTGAAAACGGTGGTTGGTTCGGTGGCCTTGATCATTCCAATTGCTTGGTCCCGGCCTCATTTTCTGTTGAGAAACTTTGCCATTGATTGGCTTCAAAGGCGACCCCCTTTCAAACTGATAAGACTCGAATTTCAAGATTTCATGATTATTCGCCCGTGTAAGGCTTTGGTTCTTCCATCTCATTCTGCTTGGGGATTTTTACTGGGGAAGATCTCATTGGATTTTTTTAATGCCTTTACTTTGGAGGTAATCAACATAATGATCAGTCGGGATTGGACTGACGCACCACTGAGGCTGGGTATTTTCTTTACTTTTTGCTAGACGGAGCTTTGTGAAACCAGTCCTGCCACCTTTTCTTTCTAACTTATTTGGAATTTAGGGTTAAATCGAAAGGGATTCAAGGAAAGGTAAACAAAGAGCGGAGAAATGAATTTAAAAGAGAAACGTCTCTTTCGGGGAAAAGAAGGACTTATCTGAGGTGCATGCTGGCTTTAAACTGACATAACATGCCTTTTGGACTGGATGCCCGAACCTCACGAACTTGCATTTCCTCATGAACCAGAAACGGATCTATGTTTCCCAACCAGGGAACCTTGCCAGAACTTTCTGTGGTGAAATCATCTTTTCGGCCGATAGCGCCCTTTGCGGGTTTTCGCTAGTCAACCTCTCTCATTTCTCTTCTCACTGTCGCCTGATAGCACTCTTTGCGAGTTTTTACTAAACAAGCTCTCTCATTTTCGATTTCTCTGCTCGCCATTGCCTTACGGTGCCCGTGTGGGTTTTCACCAATAAGACTCTCTTGTTTTATTTCTCTCATTTTCTTACCTCGGATTCAAATAGCTGTATACTCTGATCCTTGACCACTCTCACTGTTTGATCATAAAGACTTGAAAGGATTTGGGTAAAAATGATTTGGATCGATTTACAACTTTGGAACCATTCAAAACGGGATTACCGCGGGATCATTATAACATCTGCCCCAGTTTCATTTTGAGGAAATTTGGATTTTTATTTTGGTGTGACTGAACCCTAGAGAGAGGCTGCCTACGTATCCTTTCGGAATCAAGTCAAACGTAGTTCAGGCAAATCATTTGTTTTTTTTTCCGGAGCATCAGGGAATTTTTATCCTCAAACCTAACTGCAGTGGCTAATCGCGTGGGACTTCACCTTTCCAAATTTATTTTGCCTTTGTAGGCCTTTCTTTTCTGTCTTCTTTCTTCCAACTTCAATTTTAGAGCATTTGGGGGTACCTTGGTGTTTTCAATTTCGCTGAGGCGATTAGCCATGTGAAACTTAACCCTTTCAACTTGAATTGCCTTTATAGGCGCTTTAATTTGATTTTCTCCTTCCAAGAGTTTTGATTCTTGAGCATCGGCCGCCATGGCCAGTCGAGGTCGACTTGATGCACCTGCTGAGGCTGGGTGCCTTTTGCACATTAGCGTGTATCAAACGAAAGCCTTGTAAATCAGTCTTGCCATCCTTTCTTTGTCTTGGTTTTGGAACAGTGTTAGACCAAAAGGGATTCAAAGAGAAACAAATAATTGAATGGAGAATGAAATTATAACTAGAAGTGTCCCTTTCGGGGAAAGGAGAGAAGGACTTATCTGGAGTACATGCGGACTTCAATGAACATGACATGCCTTTTGGACTGGATGCCTGATCTGTGTAAACCGTTCGACTCTCAAAAATTCATCACAACTTTGCCTTGAATACCGAGGAACCTTGCCAGGACTCTATTGATGCCGATGGCTGTGAGGATCTTATTTTCGATCATGGGCGCCCTTTGTAGGTTTTCACGAGCTGGCATTTTTCATTTCATTTCTTACCATCTCCTTATAGTGCCCGCGTGGGTTTTCACTAACAAGACTCTCTCATTTTCATTTTTCTTTACTTACCGTCGCCTTACGATGCCCGTGTGGGTTTTCACCAATAAGACTCTCTCATTTTATTTCTCTTATTTTGCTTGCGAGGATCTAAGCAATTACATTCTCTGATCCTTGAACATTCTTACCGATTGATCGGAAGGACTTGAACAGGTTTGGGGTAAAACGAGCTTGAATGGAATTACAACTTCAGAACCTTTCTGGCGAACTATCGCCGAACCACTATAACTTTTGCCCCAGTTTCACTTTTGGGGGGGGGGGATCTTGGATTTTATTTTGGTGTGACTGAACCCCAAGGAGAGGTTGCCTACGTATCCTTTCGGAATCAAGTCAAACGTAGTTCATGAAAACATTTTGTTTTTGATTTTCTTTTGTTTTTCTGATTTGCTTTGTTTTTCACTTTCTTCTTCCCTTCCGTTTCTTTTTTTTTCATTTTCATTGTCTTTTATTCCTTTTTTGTATATATATTTTCTTATTTTTCCAATTCATTCTTCTTCTTCTTTTTTTTCATTTTTCTTTTTAGTTTCAATTTCTTTTCTTTTTTTCATTTTATTTTTCAATAATACTTTCAGGTTCCAAAGAGGGTAATCAAAGAAGAGTAACCAGCTCAAATGGGTTTGCAAAGGGTTGATAGTGTTTGGGTAGCGAAAATGAAAACCTTCGTCATCTCAACCGGAAAATATTAGAACTATATGTAGGATCCAACATAGTACCTTTTGACTGCATTTGCATTAACAGTTATTTCAAGGGCATTTCCTTCGATGTGTCCCAAGTACAACGCACTCTTTTGGCAGTACTCTTGTTGCAATGTATGTAACTTTCCAATCTGGACCCAATTTTCTTTCAACTTTTCCAACTCTTTGTTTTATTTTCTTAAACGTATCTTCATTGCGATCTAATCCTTAATTCATTATTTCGAGATCTGACGGCTGCATGTCGTGTTATTAAAATCTGCATTTAAGAGAATTGAAAAGAGAAGAAGAAAGAAAAATGACAAGATTAAGAGAAGAGACATTCCTAGACAATGAAATATTAATTTCATTTTTTTTATTTTGATTGAATTTTTTTTTTAAAATTTTTTGAATATAGAAGGGGTTATACAAGAAAGTAAGACAATAAAGTAAAACATCTGGATCACACCCTGAGATAATATGGATGCAGAAAGGATAGGAAGACTGGCTACTGAGACTCCCGTCTGATGGGAAACTTTCATGTTTGGCAACCATTTTATGGCTTTTCTTCTATCTCGACAATGGTTGTAATGGCCTTCAGTGCCGGATCAAATTCCTCATCTTCACAAATCATTCCGACTATCAGCAGATTGTTCATCACATCAGGAGCTTCTTCATCCCGAAAAATGATTCTTTCAGCTTCAATCGAATCTTCAACTGCCCATTTAAGGGTCCAACAGTCATTTTTACTGTGCCTCACTGCTCCAGAGTGGTATTCACATATAGTGTCAGCTCAGTGCGGTGGGGACTCGGGGTTCAGCCGAATTTGGTCCACTGGCTGCAATAGATCTAGCCTAATCAGCTTTTGGAACAAGCTTGAATACGATTCACCAATAGGGGTGAACTGATTCTTTCTGAAAGGCTCTCTTGGGCGAGGATTGTACCGGGGAACATCTGATTGAGGATTGTATGGAGCTTGGTAAGGATGGACATTTCTGGGAAGTGGAGCTCAGTTTTGTGGATAATATTGTGGCCGCGTGTAAGGTTGCGCATTCATCAACGCATACCAACAAAACCAATCACCTGAACAGAACCTGGCTAATTTACTCACACACACAACCTTGTTAGTTTTGAGGCATTTAACATATAGGAAATCCACATTGGGATGCAATGCACCTAAACAGTTAAACCCTTCTACTATGTGTTTGAACGGGTTGCATGTTTCATCCCGGCCTTAAACTAGCCCTCTTCACTACGTACCTCTTTTCTTTTATTCCTGCCTCTCTTTAACCACTCTTGATCTTGTTTTTGCCGCTCTTTTTTTTTGTTTTTGGCACTTTGTTTTTTAATTTTTCTCTTTTTTTTTTACTCAATTATTTTATGGCTATGATCGAATCCGATGGGGATTACCTACGTATCATGACCCCGCATGAATCAGATCTTGCGTAGTTCGGGAGATCGTGAATAGTGTAAGTAAACTAACTCTCTCTTTTTTTTCTTTTTGGAATAATTTTTTTTTAAAAAAAAAATTGCTTTAAAGGAATAAAGGTTTTTTTTTGGATTTTTGTTTCTTTTGGATTTTTCTAAAAAAAATGCTTTAAAAGAAGAAAAGGATATTTTTTGGATTTTTGAATTTGACTCTATTTTTATTTTTTGAAAGAAAGACTTCTAAAAATTCCTTTTCTTTTGATTGGAACTTTGGGAATTTTAGAAGTAAAAAAAAAATATTTTTGTTTGAATTTTCATTTGTTCTCTCTTTTTTTAAATAAGAAAGAAAATATTTTCTTTGGATTTTGGCTGTCGCCTCTTAATTTTTGAAAGAGACACTTTTAACAAAATATTTTGAATTTTTGAGTTTTTTATTTATTTATTTACAAAAGCACTTCTAAAGAAAAGCGAAAATATTTTTGGACTCATATTTTCAAAGTTTTTATGGATATTTACAAAATAAAGACAGCTAAAGAGCAATTTTTCTGGATTTTTGTTTCTGATATTTTTTGGATTTTTTGAAAAAATACTTCAGAATGAAGGAAACCCGTATTTTAGATTTTGACTTTTATTGATTTTTCTTTTTTTTGTCTGAAAGATATTAGAAAGAAGGAAATTATTTTTTTTTTGAGTTTAAAAACTACTTTTTTTTTTGTTTTTAAAATTTTTAAGGAAATATTTTCAAAGAAGGGACTGGAAGAAAATATTTTTGGATTATTTTTTGAAAATTGGGGTCGGAACCGATGAGGTTTGCCTACGTATCTCACATCCGGTGAGAATCAGACCCGCGTAGTTCGGGCAGATAAAACAAACTTCTTTTGAAAAACAAGACTCTTTTTCCATTGGCAAACAAAACTATTTTTCATAAACAAAACTCTTTTTTTTTCTTTCAAAAATTCGGCAGAGTTTCGACACTATTTGGACGTTGATTTGTTTTTTCAAACCAGGCGATTAACTACCTCTATCTCCCTTTCCTCAAGACATTCAAAAGCCGGTCGGCATGCAAGTCCGAAACAAACAAATGCACAAGTAGTAAGTTGGATGCATCAGGATGGTCTTTTGTCATTTTGGTACACCTGTCCTAGACAGACCCAACCCCTGTGTTGAGCCTCCAAAGTCAAATGCACATGATGCAAACAAACGTTCCTACTAGGGATCCGGCATGAAGATGAGTTATTCTAGGTTCGTAACCTGGGTATTTGTTCTAGACTGTGTACCCGAGCGGACAACTCGAGTCGAGGAGGGGGCTACGTAATGGGGACCCGCGAGATCGTCCGGCTTTGTAACTTGTCCGGCCTCTTTCTTATTTCAGGGTATGACACTAACAGAATAAGGAGTCTCGACCAGCAAGCACATCCCCGAAGATGAGAAGAGGAGGGCAGTTTATATACAGTTCAAAAAATATCAAAGTGGTAAAAGGCAACATTTAGCACGTTATGCCCAAACATGTAATAAAGATTAGATAATAAAGCCAAATATAACAATTATTCTAAGCTCGAATTCTTGAACCCTGAACTAGAGATTCTGGGTTCTTTCCCCAGCGGAGTCGCCAGAGCTGTCACACCTCCTTTTTGCGCGCCTACCCCGAAGGATAAATGCGTGAGGGAGTTTTTTCAATTCAAGTGACAATATTCGAAATGAGATTATTTATTTAATTCTGAGTCGCCACTTGGGAAAGGTTTGGCTTTTGGTGTCCCAAGTCACCGGTTTATCTTGAATCCCAATTCGAGGAAAATATTCAACTTTCCAATTGAAGTCTGCGAACCAGAAATTCTAAGTAAGGAATTCTATTGACCCGAGGGAAGGTGTTAGGCACCCCTGAATCCCGTGGTTCTAGCACGGTCGCTTAAACTGTTGTAATGGCTAAATATCTAATTTTATACGATTATGAACTTATGTGCAAATTTTAACTTTTAACCGCTTTTGTTATTATTATAATTTTTTTCTAGAATTGCAACATCGTGAAAATATATCTCGAACCACGTCACATCAATGCACCCGTGGTTATCAACATATTTCGACTCTGTTGAGATTTGGATTTGGGTCGCATAAATGCGCGCCCGAGTTTAGGGATGTAATATTATTAAAATCATGCCTAAAGAATCTAACGTTTTATTACTTTGGAGAAGGCCGTGAAATTTGCTAAACGGCCCATCCCGAAGTCTAAGTATTCAATTAAACATTTATCGAGGGTCCCGCAATTTGTGCGTTTTATTGGGCGAGGCTCATCTCATTTATTTTTAACGGACAATCCTAAAGTGCCTACATTTTTTCTATTAATTTTGTCTCTACAAAATGAAAGAGAAAAGGTCTTAATTTATTTACATGCTTGAGTTGTTACAGTTGGGTTTCAAATATGATTCATAAAATCTGAAAATGATGCAAGCAGGGCAGCCCGTTGCCAATGCGGGCCCAGACCCAATGTGTATGGTACAAACTGGGCCCGGGCCATCTCATTCATATGTTACTACCTAGTTATATTATACTAGGCATGTTCGCAGTTTGTCAAATTAAAAAAAAACTTGGCAATCTAATTTTAATCCTAAACCATTTACATTCTAAAATTAACCAATAGTATTTAGCTAAACAATATTCTTACAAGTTCCGAAATGATCTATTCGTTTAATGAACTAACTGTTGAATGTTTAAGAATAGTCTAAATCAGCTAATACACTTTTGAGATATGATAATCATCCAACAATAACGAATTAACTAGACAGAGTTACTACACCATTTATTTATTTTAGGGCACTACATAGGCAGTCGTCCTCTAAGCTACCGTCAGATGTTCCATTATATATATTAAACAGCTACATGATTCTAATTAGAGTAGGCTAAATAATGTATATATACAAATAAAATTCAGAATATAATTAAGATAAATTCAGAACTTCAACTCTTCATTTCATATTCATGCTTCACGTTTCAGTTTACATTAACCATCGTGTTAGTTGTGTACCTGATATTGGAAGTAGAAGAAAAGTAAGATCAGCAGAAATGCAGTAGCATATAACAACATCAACACCCAACAACCAGTAACAACCAGCAACGAGAAACCAGTGACAGATTTTAAAATTAAAATTAAAATCCAGCAAACCAGTGAAGTAGTGGCAAACAACCAACCAAACTCCAGGAACAAATCAAACGAAAATCCAGAGACACCAACAACAATCAACGGGCAGAAGTAAAGAGAATCTTTTCAGATTGAAAGACTAGTTAATGTTTAACCCTTAATTTCTGAATCCGTACATCAGAATATTTAGATTGTATATCAGGTGTATACTACTCTCTCTTTAAATTTCCAGAATGTTTTTATTTTTATTTTTTGAAGTCTTAATATTTTTTGGAATTTTTCTCTCTCTTTAATATCCAACTCCCTTTTTTGTGTCAAAAATGACTCTTATTTATAGCAAGACCCTTGTCTTGAACCACTAACCCGAAAATATTCTTCCACCCCCACACTTGCATGCTTTTGTTCCCACTATATTAAACAACTACATTATTCCTCACTAAATTATGTCTTGTCTCCCACTATATTAAATAATTATATTATTCTCACCCCATTATGTCTTGTCCCCCACCATGTACTATTTTTAATATTATTTAAATATTATTTAATCTTAATGGACAGAGCACTCAAAATAAAAAAATTGTTCAGATTTTCAATTCCAAAAATACCCCTCTGAAATTACTAAAATAACCATTTCACCCCTGAAAATACTGCAATTAACCATTCTACCCCCATCAACTATAACCAATTCACCTAATCAATTCTAACCAAAATATAGCAGCTATAACCAATTCATAATCAAATTTTATGAACAAACTCAAATTAAATGATGAACAACAAAGAAACAACTGGAATTATTTTGACTGAACAATATTTCTAAACAACAAATCTACTTTCAGATTTCAACAACAATAACAAACAAGTTTATTCAAATCATTGAGCTCAAATTCAAATTAAACTTTAACAAAACAAATAAACAGATTCAAATCACTAAACTCAATAATCAATTGATCTTCAAATTAAATCCAATAACATTACAACAAAGATGAATGATTCAAACTAAATTAAAAAATTAAAAACCAAAACATAAGCTCACATTAAATCACTGGATTAAAAACGAACTTCAAACAAAAATGAGTACGAATTAGATTTATATTAAACAACAAAGAACGGTTTCAAGCGATTAAACTAACACTCTATATTAAAACTAAATCCCTTTAAATTAATAAAAACAAACTGAAGAAATAATTAATTGAATCTTCAACTTAAATCTAATCAACATTATAATTAAACTGAAGAAAAATGAAACAAACTGAAGAAAATAAAAAACGATAAACACGAATTGGTTAAACCAACTAACCGGATCGGAACGACGATGAACTCGAATGAAAACAAATCTGCCCGAAAATAATTATCTCACCAAAATATCTTGACGCCGAAGACGACCACGAACGGACGATCGAAGAAGATGGTCGTTTGGTGTCGTTTGAAGACGAAGCAGTGGTGGCGAAGAGGCGGTGAAGCAGTAGCAGCTGCTACTGCTGAGCATGTTTGACGGAGGGCAGCTTTGGTGGTCGTCCATGGCTGGACGTAGCAGAAGGCAGCAGTAGCGATGGACATGGGAGGTCGACGGACATAGCAGGAGCAACCACACGCAGCCATGGTCGTTCGACGAACGTAGCAGGAGCAACAGTACTGGACGTGACAGTGGTTGAAGACGATGGAGAGGCAGCCATGGTCGTTCGACGTGGATCTGGTCGAGCTGCTGGACGTGACAGTGGTGAAGCAGCCATGGACATTGGTTGTTTTGGACGTGAGGTCGTCGATGGCTGTCGTGGTTGGTCGACGAGCGACGGGGAGCAGCAGACGCAACAGCCATGGGAGCTTGACGAGCTCGTCAATGGCGGATGTTGTTCGTTGATGAAGACGAAGCTTGGGCAGCAGCTGGTCGAAGAAGAAGAAGACGCACAACCATGGGAGCTCGACTAGCTCGTCAATGGCGGATGTTGTTCGTCGATGAAGATGAAGCTTGAGACGTAGAAGCTGAAGACGGGGCAGCCATGGGAGCTCGAAGAGCTCGTCAATGGCGGACGGGGAGGTTCGTTGGCGTTGGAAGGGGTGTGAGATGAGGAAGATGAAGATGTGAAGAGAAAGGGGGTCTTTTGCACTGTAGCAGCTGAAAGAAACCAAACTTAGGCTTTAGGGTTGTGTATATTTGTGTTATAATTGGAGCGGGTCGGGTCGTGGAGTGGGTATGGGTACAACATTGGGCTTGGATCAAGGGTTTTGGGTTGGGTAGAGGTGATTTGGGCCTAGGTTCAAAATTGGAGAAGAGGCCCAATTCGGATTTTCTTTATATTTTTTGCTCTATTTTCTTTTACTTTCTAATTAATAAAACTAAAATTCTAAATTAAGTTATAAACTAAATTAACTTATAAAAAATACTAATTAATTCCTAGCAACAATTATCATACATAATTAAACACCAATTAAAACAAAATCGCACAATTTGACATTGAATGCTAAAAATGTAAACGATGCATATTTTTTGCAATTTTCATTTCTTGTAAAAACAAACTAAATTACTTTTAATTGTAAACTTAAATCCTAAATGCAAATGTGATGTATTTTTGTATTTTTTTTATTAATTTAACAAATAAACATGCATGGACAAATACACATAATTATTGAAAATGCCACGAAAAATTCTCAAAATTGCACACAAAGAAAAATTGTTTTATTTTGAATTTTTTGGGAGTAATTCTCTTATAGGGCAAAAATCACGTGCTTACAATATGAATCATTAATATTTTCAAGAAAAGTAGCTATCTCAACTAAGTATGCATAATAATTTCACATGACTTGTTTCCGATTTATATTGGATTACTGTGAAAACTTTTATTACAAGCTATCTAAGTAAGGTATGTTTAGTGTTTCTAACCCTTTATAATAACATATCATGATGTCCACGCACTAACGATCATGCTCAACTATGCCTAATAAAAAGGACTAAGCGGTTGTTGCAAATATAATTCGGTTTGCAAGTCCGGAGTCGAATCCCACAGAGAACTAAGACTTAGCTACAGTTGTTCAATATCGCTAAGAAACACAAGTCCAAACAATTTCCTAATTATAAGATTATAATATTTATTTTTATCTAATTAACTAACAAATACTAGAAAGCAGTAAAACTATGAATTAACAAGGATAAGGATTGGAGACAAGATTAAGGAGGTCTAGAGTTATGATTTTCTCTATTGTAGGAATCCTTTCCGCTACGTTTTCTATAAATTCGCCTAAGTATTCTCTACCGATCATGAGCGCTTTGACTGTCGTAACTCTCTCCCCAGTAATTATCACAATTTACTAGACATATTCTCTCGAATTGCGCTAGCTGGATTTAAGTACGACTCACTCGCATCTCACCCAAGGTTTCGTTATCCCTAATCCCACATTTAAACCCTTCGTATTGGTCACTCATATATGTTAGGAGTGATATTGTTCAATAACTACCTAAATATGCACTCTTTCCTGAGTAATACACACTAAATAGGCACAGTCGACTGAGAGCTCTTCAAACAACCACAATATAATGTAGTTGAACAAATAGAGAACAAGCTACAACAAATCTATATTAACATAAGAGAAAAATCATCCTCCAATAAGTTCCATCAAAATCCTAGATAATAAATTAGTTATTCATAATAGTATGCATAACTATAATACTAGAATTCATAACCAATAATGAAAATAGGAAGAAGGAAGTGAAAAATACTTAGAACAATTCCCTGCCTTGCTCCTAGTGTATTCTTGCCTCCTTAGATCCAATCTCCGATCTCCACGGCGGCTCCGTGCTCTCCCTAGGTCTAAATTATGTTAAAAGTATGTTCCTGTCCTCACAATAGCATTTTTACATGTATTTATATCAAGTAGGGTCGGACCCAGACAAAAACAACTTTTCCTGTACGAAATAGGACAATCACTCTATAAAATTTGCATTATCGCGCCGCATGGGCCAACTCACCATGCGGTGTGCTTGTGGGGAAGTTCAGAGAGCTGATTCTGATAGGCTGCAAAAAATTTCTACGGGCGCGTCGCACGCCGCGGTAGTGAGAATTCACAACAAAACATGAAAGTTGTAGCCCTTTTAAATAGCTTTCCAACAATATATAATCGAACCCAAACGGAATTCTGAGCGAAAAGTTATGTGCATTTTACTAGACAATGCGTTGTATGCCCGCTCGATTCTTTGTTTCATTCTTAACTATCATCCGTTGATCCCCGAACACGATTCCGGCTTGATTCCTTGGGCTTTTACTCAGATTTCAAAGCTCCAAATCACTTGAATTCATTCCATAATATCTACATAGCTTGAAATCACTCCTACAAGGCATAAAATACACAATTAGTGCAAAACACTAGCGATTAAAGTTCAAACTCAATTAAAGTGTCCGTACATTAGAGTGTAATAAGTGACTGAAATACGCAATTATAGCTTATCATCAACACTCCACACTGACGAGCAATCAAACTACACTTTATATAGACACGACCTTTTTAAATAATTCTCCTAACTCATCACGTCAAGAATATTTAAAATAGACTAAGCACAAAAGCGTAACATTTTCACCTCAAGATTTGACTCACAAGTACCATGCATTATTCATAACTCACCCACTTACTCTAACATAGAGGTCACTGACATTACTTTTCCTTCATGCATCAAGTGCCCTCACAAGAGTAAAAAATTGAGCTTAAGCGTCACAACCAAAGTACTGACTATTCTCAAGGCATAACAAAGTTAAGAGATATCGCTGCAATTCAATTTATCTCACACTAGCTCCTACTCCAAAAAAATAAAACTAACTATACCCGGTTCAAACAAAACCCTTGAAAAAGAACCGCGGTAAAAAGAAAAACCAAGGGGGAATTACTACACTACCTACAAAGAAAATCTTTTTGTCTTTTTCCTTTCGACTTAAATCCCTCAAGAAAATTGTCTAATAGATCCATCATCGGAAAAAGTCCAATCTTTTTTTTTATATAAAAATTATTCAATTAAACTAACACAAAGTAGCATAGAAAGTCAACCAGACAATCTCCTCACCCCATATTTAAAATTGTGCATTGTCCCCATTGCACATCATAACTAATAAGAGGGTAAAAGAAACTCCTTGGTAGGCAAAGGCTGAAGCACTAGTAGCTCATGGGGTACTCGGACTTCTCCCAGGCTTGGTCCTTCGTGCGGGTACCTCACACTTAGTTCCAACCATCTGGTTTGTTGTTGCATCCTTCCAATAGTTTTGCTTTCCATGCTCCTAAAAAATCAAAAATCGACACTATAAAAATAATACAATTAAAAATAAAAAATAAAAAAATCAGTAAAGCTGGGTTGCCTCCCAACAGGCGCTTGATTTAACGTTGTGGCACGACACGAATCACTTTCTGCCTCCACTTTGAACTTATGAATTTGACCCCAAGTTTTGATTCAAGCTTATTGATGTTTTAAGCGTCAATACCACACAAGAGGGGGGTGATTTGTATGGTACCCAATTTTAGCTATAGAAGAACCTGGTTCTTCTAGGTGTTCTAACTACTACTGTTGCGGAATAATAAGTACATAAAATAAAGAACACAAAGATTTTTATGTGGAAAACACCTGGCTCAAAAGGTGAAAAAACCACGACCTAATACTCAGTAGGATTTTCCCAAACTTCCACTAAAATCACTGAGCCAAAATAACATTTACAAAAACTCTTTGTAAACCTAAGGATTAACTCTAATCTTGTTGTGGCACACAACCTCAACTACTTCAAGTTAGCTATAACTTGAACACTCTAGGTACCTAATACAATTGCTTCTATGAAAGCTGAAAGGTACAACTTTAAACTACCTACTACAATTGTACTAGAGTAAAAGATAGACACAATGGAACTGGTTCTTCTATCTCTTCAAGTAGCTTCAGGAGTGTACACTCAAATCACACATAAATTGCTTGCAAAATCGCCTTGCTTTTTGCTCTCAATTTAGTTTCACTTCTGCGTATGTGCAATACATGTAAAAGAGAACAATCACTGTCATTTAATAGGTTAGTAATCAGAGTTTGATCAGCACTCAATTGCTAAACTTCTATCGTAGAAGAGTTCATGATGATCTCAAACTCTAACACTATCTTTATCCTGGATCGTGTTCTCTTCATATAAGGAGACTTTATCCCCTTATATAATATACAACCTTTTCGATCAGATCAGAAGATATTATTGTTGCTTGATCAGTAGGACTTATCTTCTTCACGTGCATCTCATATGCATAGATTGATCATGACTGTGCTTCACAAGATGGACCTGGTCCATGACTGAGTTCATTTGTCATTCTTCAAAACTTCACCTGTTCTTGGGCCAACACTTATGATCATACTCCTGGGGTGGTAGAACGAATCTGACTGGCCCAATAAAATAATGTAGTATTCTGCACTTCTTGGCCTTCAAATGAGATGTGTAATCCCGACTTTTTGGCAAGAAGAATTCCAGAATGTAGGCATCGTGTTCCTTATCCCTTGACTCCACAAGTGGCTCGGACGACTCTATTTCCATATGATCATCCAAACACAATGTGAAAAAATGCCTGGAGTGTGGACCAATGCGCTCAACTACATAAACATTGGGATTGTCAACATCCTCAACACTAATGACACTAGAGTCAACTAAATATGAATCCTCAATATCCCTGGTTGACTCTAGTATCTCTTCTACGACACCGGCCTCCTCAAAATCTAGTTCGATTGATTGTTGGTGTTCTACTCTGGCCTTCTCCTCAAGCTTATCCCCGTATTTTTTTAAATCCTCCAGTATAATAGCAATTTCTGCAGCCAGTTCATACTCATATTGGCTACTATCCACAATGTCAACTTGTTGCACTTTACAAGGTTCAATTAATTTATTCGCTTGAGCCTCCAAGTTGTGAATAGTTGCCTCTTGCCTTTGTATCCGCCGTGGTTTCTCATCATATTGTTCCATATGGCACTTTAATATATCTTGGATCTCTTTTAGTTCAGCTTCCCTAGGTTCTTTGTTCCTGTTATCCTCATAAGAAAAACTAGACCCATCATAGTAAGGAGTTGAGGGAAGATAAGAAATATAAGCACAACCATGAAAGTGACTATCTTGGCCACCACATATATCACACACATTCCACACATAAGATTGAGTTGGTGCACTTAACTCGGTCTCGAGAATATTTTGATAATTTTGCCTGGGTAGTTTCCTCCACAATATGCATAAGGAGAATCAAAAGTAGAATTATCAACATCAAAACTCTCATAATTCCAAGATGCCATGTCTCTCAAGTCAAAAATAAAAAATAAACAAAAAATAATCAAATACAAGAAAACAAAAATAAAAGTTCAAACTTGCAACATAGAAATATGTACACCTACAGCTATACCGTTGGTTCCCCAGCAACGACGCCAAAATTTGATTACACCCAACTATGCCTTATAAAAAGGACAAAGCGGTCGTTGCAAATATAATCCGATTTACAAGTCCGTAGTTGAATCCCACAGAGAACTAAGTCTTAGCTACAGTTGTTCAATATTGCTAAGAAACACAAGTCCAAACAATGTCCTAATTATAAAGATTATAATGTTTATTTTTATCTAATTAACTAACATATACTAGAAAGCAGTAAAACTAGGAATTAACAAGGATAAGGAGTGGAGACAAGATTAAGGAGGTCTAGAGTTATGAATTCCCCTGTTGTCGGAATCCTTTACGCTATGTTTCTATAAATTTGCCTAAGTATTTTCTACCGATCATGAACGTTCTGACTATCGTAACTCTCTCCCGAGTAATTACCAATATTTACTAGACATATTCTCCCGAATTACGCTAGCTGGCATTAAGTACGGCTCACTCGGATTGCACCCAAGGTTTCGTTATCCCTAATCTCACCTTTAAACCTTTCGTATTGATCCCTCATATAAGTTAGGAATGATGTTGTTCAACAACTACCTAAATATGCACTCTCTCCCGAGTAATACACACTAAATAGGCACAGTCGATTTAGAGTTCTTCAACCAACCACAATATAAACGTAGTTGAACAAATAGAGAACAAGCTACAACAAATCTATATTAACATAACAGGAAAATCATTCTCCAATAGGTTCCATCAAAACCCTAGATAACAAATTAGCTATTCATAATAGTATGCATAACTACAATACTATTCATAACCAATAATGAAAATAGGAAGAAGGAAGTGAAAAACTCATAGAAGAATTTCCCGCCTTACTCGTAGTGTGTTCTTGTTTCCTTAGGTCCCATCTCCGGTCTTCACGGCGGCTCCGTGCTCTCCATAGGTCTAAATTATGTTAAAAGTATGTCCCCGTCCTCAAAATAGCGTTTTTACATGTATTTATACCAAGAAGGGTCGGGCCCAGACAAAAATATCTTTTCCTGCACGAAATAGGACAATCACTCTGTAAAATTTGTACTACCGCACCGCATGGGCGACGCGCCATGCGGTGTGCTTGTGGGGAAGTTCAGAGAGCTGATTCTGACATGCTGCAGGAATTTTCCACAGGCGCGGCGCACCATGCGCCGTGGTGGTGGGAGTTCGCAAAAGTGCAAAACATGAAAGTTGTAGCCCTTTTAAATAGATTTCTAACAATATATAATGGAGCCCAAACGGAGTTCTGAGCGAAAGTTATGTGCATTTTACTAGACTATGCACCATATGCCCGCTTGATTCTTTGTTTCGTTCTTAACTATCATCTGTTGATCCTCGAACACGATCCCGACTTGATTCCTTGGGCTTTTACTCAGACTTCAAAGCTCCAAATCACTTGAATTCATTCCATAATATCTACAAAGCTTGAAATCACTTCTACAAGGCATAAAATACACAATTAGTGCAAAATACTAGCAATCAAAGTTCAAACTCAATTAAAGTGTTGTACATTAGAGTGTAATAAACGATTAAAATACGCAATTATAACCTATCATCAACTAACTATTATTTTAAAATATTCTCATGCTTTGTAAATTTACTTAGATATTACTTTATAATCAAGAGACAAGTTATAATTACGGGATAAGATTTACTCAATGGAGCCTGGTTAAAGTATCATATATATTGAACAAACTGTCTATTGAAATTCTAAGCCTTTTCATGTTTTTAGTATAACCATCTGGTATTCATAACTCAATGAACTAACTAATGTAGTTTCGCGCTGCTAATAGCTCATTAAAGGGGAAAACACTCCTTAGCAGTATTTCTGATCTATTCACATGATTCGAACTCGAGACCTCTAATTAAGTGTATCGCATGATACCAAGTCCCTTACTGGTTTAAAATCTTTTCATTAATTATGTCACACTAAATATATACAAGGAGAACTAAAATATTAAATTAATGTAACACACACACAACATGGTATTCTGTGAAAGTAATAGAAAAGATACTCTAGCTAACTTTTGTTCCCCCCTAGTTTTGTACATATGGTTGTTACATAAATGGGAAAGGAGAAACCAAATCTGATGATATCCCTTTTGTGTCCCTGTTATAAATAGAATAAGAGAAATTAATTTGTGCCAAATTTCAAGAGTACCATTAGACAGTAGAGAAAGGGAATGCGGTCCCCTTCTCCTTTCTGCCGAGTATTGAGACTTGAGAGTGACACTCATGAAAAAGCACCCTCTAATCAATAGAATAAGACTAATTTGGTGAATTTAATCAATCGAATTCAAATAATAACTAAATATTGTATTAAAAAAATATAAGAGAAAATTTTAATTTATATTGTGTTATATAGTAAGTGATTTGTTTGACAAGGTATCTACTAAAGGCTAGTGGTGGTGGAATTTGGCGGTGATGTGTTGCTGAGGTCATGATTCTTGATGGTCATAGTTGAAAGAGGCGGATCCAGAATTTTTGCTTTATTAGTTCAATATTTGAGTTTTTTAACATTATATAACACGTGGTGCAATGGTGGTTGATACTAGTTATAAAATTGCAAGGCAGGGATAGTATATAACACGTGGGTTCGGCAAATTCTATTAGTTTTGGGTTTAGAACTCGTATTTATATTAAAAATTAAATTTAAAATCTAATGATTAACAATTGAAAATGAGTTAGAACTCATAAAGTTCAAATCTTAGTTCTCTCTATACAATATAAGTCAATATATTCGACCAATAAAAACTTTATTTACACTAGACTTCCAATCTACTTAAAGAGTGTCCATTATTCGTACCTCAAGTTGAAGAATTTTCTTGTCAGTCACCAACACCACACCCTTCCTTTCCCTTTTAGTCCCCACAAAATCTGAGATTCAGATTCATGCGAGGATATCATCTACTCTCATCGTAAAGTACTTCCTCCGTTACAATTTTATGTGACGACATCTGAATTTTGAGTCAAATAATTTTTTTTAGTTGTAATTTTTTCATATGCCTTTTAAATATTTTAAATTGTTAATCATTTTGGCTTATAATACTTTTTGCATAGTTTTCAAACATATAAATGATTTTAAAAAAAACTTAAAGATTTTATATGTGAATTCACGATTAAAATCAAGAAGTTCGACTCTCAATTTCGATCTATAACACATAGTTGGGATAGAGAGAGTAATATTTTTTTGCATAACGGTGACTTTCAGATTAACTTGTGTGTATTTAGACTAATTTCTCTTGATACTTGATATCTTCCAATATGTTAGATATATCGAATAACTTTATCCACTAAAACTTATACAATCAGACCTCTCTATAATAACATCTCAATATAATAATCATTCACTACAAAAGCTAAGTTTTTTTAGGAACTGATTTTTATGTTATATTATAATATATGTTTGTTTTTGTTTCCCACCCAGTATCCGGTACCCGCATTGGAGCCCAACTATATCCGAATTCGCACCGCATAGTGTCACGACCCGAATTTTCCACCCTTGGGAGTCGTGATGACGCCTATTCGTGAAAGCTAGGCAAGCCGAGTATTATAAATTCATTACCCTTTTTATTAACCATGTTCAATAATTCAAAGTAATAAGTGATTTAAGCAGCGGAATAAACTAAATAACCAGAAATGTGGAAGACGAAAACTTAATCATTAACCAAACATTTGCCACATAATCTGAAATACAATACTACCTAGAATTTGGTGTCACAAGTCACAGACTATCTAAGAATACTACAAATAAATTCTGAATGGAAATACACAAATCTGTCTTTGAATAAGTAAAAAAACAAAAAGAGAAATGATAGAAGGAGACGCAAAGGCCCACGGACGTCTGCAAGACTACCTTGGGTCGCCTGAGTGGACTGGAGACAACACCCTCACTGCGGTCCAAACGCTCTGGTATAAGAATCTGCACACACTATAGAGTGTAGTATCAGCACAACCGACCTCATGTACTGGTAAGTGCGTAGCCTAACCTCGGCGAAGTAGTGACGAGGCTAGGACCAGACTATCAAAAAAACCTGTGCAGTTAAATCATACACAACGGAAATAAAAGCAGATAATTACAGCTAAAGTTGGGCGGGAGAAACATGCTGCGGGGAGTAATAGATAACAACAGAATAACAATAGAGAAAAGTAAGGAACACCATAAATCAATTACAACAAAATATAAGGAAATAAGAAACAAGTACACATGTAATACCGTTGCAGGCGTGCAACCCGATCTCATTTCATATAATACCGTTGCAGGCGTGCAACCCGCTCCCATTTCATATAGTACCATTGCAGGCGTGCAACCCACTCCCATTTCATATATCTCCATTGCAGGCATGCAACCCGCTCCCTTTTCATATGTCACCGTTGCAGGCGTGCAACCCGCTCCCATTTCATATATTACCGTTGCAGGCGTGCAACCCGCTCCCATTTCATATATTACCGTTGCAGGCGTGCAACCCGCTCCCATTTCATATATTACCGTTCCAGGCATACAACCCGCTCCCATTTCATTTATCAATACCAATCATAAAAGAATCCCAGCAAGGGAACAATAATATAATAACAACATCCCGTCAAGGGAACAATGATGATAATCCTTATATGAAACACAAATAAACCTCAGCGGAGTCACAACGATTACAATACAAGACTCACGAGCATGCTTGACACCAACGTATAGATACTCGTCACCATGCCTATACGTCGTACTCCACAATTAACACATAGCAAATAAGACACAACTCTTAATCCCTCAAGCTAAGGTTAGACCAAATACTTACCTCAAGCTTCCACGGCCAACTCAAGCCTCAAACATCGCTTTTCCTTTAGAATTCGCCTCCAAATAACTCGTATCTAGTCCAAATTGATTTAATAATATCAATAAATGCTAAAACATTCATACGCAATGCTTAGTTATAGGTTTTCTATCATTTTTCCCAAAAAGTCAAAAATTGATCCTGGGCTCTCTTGGTCAAAACTCGAGATTCGGACCAAAACCCGATCACCCATTCACGTACGAGCCCGAATATGCAATTAATTTCAAAATTCGACCCCAAAACGAGGTGTAAATCCCAATTAATCAAAAAAACCTAACTCTACCCAAATTCCTAATTCCTACCATAAAAACCTTAGATTTTTGGATGAAAATTGATGAAATGCAATAGGAAATCGAAAGAAAAAGGTTTAAAATCATATACCAATGCTTTGGGGAAGAACTTGTTCTTTGAAAATCGCCTTAATGCTCTCTAGTTTTGAAAATATGAAGTTTTGAACTAAACCCGATTTGCTATTGTTTTTAATTCACTAGACAGGCCTTCTTCGCATTCGCGAAAGGTCAGGCCCATTAGCCTTCGCGTTCATATTTAGTGGCTCGCGTTCGCGAAGCTTTGACTCCTCAAGCCTTCGCATTCGTGGGCCAGTAGCCGCGTTCGAGTAGAACAAAATCCCCTTCCCCCTGCCCCAACCCAAAAGCCTTCGCGTTCGCGATAGCAGGTCCGCGTTCGCAAAGGGTAGCACCCCCAAAGCTTTGCGTTCGCGACCCGTTTCTCGCGTTCGCGTAGAAGGAAAATTCCTTCAGCCTGACTTACCCTTCGCGTTTGCGAGAGTCCTTCTGTGAACGCGAAGAACAAAACTTCAGAACACCAGAAACTGAAAACCTACAACTTTTCTAAGTTTAAAAACCTTTCGAAACCTATCCAAAACTCAGCCGAGCCCTCGGGGCTCCAAACCAAACATGCATACTAACTCAAAAATATCATATGGACTTACTCGTGCGATCAAATCGCCAAATTAACAGCTTTAACAATGAATATAGCATCAAAATCAAAGAAAAATCTCAAGAACACTTAAGTTTTAAATTTCACATCCGAGGGTCCGATTCACGTCATTTCAAGTCCGTTTCTTACCAAATTTTACAGGCTCAATCTAAACGCTATATAAAGCCTGTACTAGGCTCTGGAACCAAGATACGGGCCCGATACCATCAATTTCAAAAACATTCAAATTTCCAAAAACTCATATATTTTCCAGAAAATAATTTTCTTTAAAAATTTATTTCTCGGGCTTGGGACCTCGGAATTCAATTCCGGGCATACGCCCAAGTCCCATATTTTCCTACGGACCCTTCGAGACTGTCAAATCACAGGTCTGGGTGAGATAAAAAGGAGGTTTTAAGGCCTCAGAACACAGAATTTAGTTCTAAAACAAGTGATCATCACATTCTCCACCTCTAAAATAACTGTTCGTCCTCGAACGGACATAAGAAGGAAGTACCTTAGTCTAAGAAAGGATGGGGATAACGGCTCTGCATATCGGACTCGGACTCCCAGATCGATGCCTCAGCAGGCTGACCTCTCCACTGAACACGAACACAAGGGAAACTCTTCGATCTCAACTTACGAACCTGCCGGTCTAGAATAGCTACCGGCTCCTCCTCATAGGACAAGTCCTCGTCCAACTGGACAGTGCTGAAGTCTAACACGTGGGATGGATCATCGTGATACTTTCGAAGCATGGACACATGAAACACTAGATGCACGGCTGATAAACTCGGCGACAACGCAAGTCTTTAAGCCACCTCTCCCACTCGATCAAGAATCTCAAAAGGACCAATTAATCTAGGGCTTAGCTTGCCCTTCTTTCCAAATCTCATCACGCCCTTCATAGGCGACACCCGAAGCAACACTCACTCGCTAACCATGAATTCTACATTACGAACCTTACGGTCGGCATAACTCTTTTACCTGGACTGAGCTGTACGAAGCCTATCCTGAATGATCCTGACCTTGTCCAAGGCATCGTGTACTAGATCTGTATCCAACAACCGAACCTTTCCCGGCTCAAACCATCCAACCGGCGACCGACACCGCCTACCATATAAAGCCTCATAAGGAGCCATCTGAATGCTCGACTGGTAACTGTTGTTGTAAGCAAACTCTGTTAAAGGCAAAAACTGATCCCATAAGCCTCCAAAGTTAATGACACAAGCTCGGAGCATATCCTCCAAAATTTGAATAGTACGCTCGGACCTCCGGTCTGTTTGAGGATAAAATGATGTGCTCAACTCGACCCATGTGCCCAACTCACGCTGAACTACTCTCCAGAAATGTGATATAAACTGCGTACCTCAGTCCGAAATGATAGACACGGGCACACCATGAAGACGAACAATCTCCCTGATATAGATCTCTGCAAACCTCTCAGAAGAATAGGAGACTACCACAGGAATGAAATGTGCTAACTTAGACAGCCTATCAACAATAACCCACACTGTATTGAACTTCCTCTGAGTCCGTGCGAGTCCAACAACAAAGTCCATAGTGATACACCCCCACTTCCACTCGGGAAGCTCAATCCTCTGAAACAAACCATCAGGTCTCTGATGCTCATACTTTACCTGCTGACAATTCAAACACCGAGCCACATACGCAACAATATCCCTTTTCATCCTTCTCCACCAATAATGTTGCCGCAAAACCTGATACATCTTAGCGGCGCCCGGATGAATAGAGTACCGGGAACTATGGGCCTCATCTAAAATCAATTCTCAGAGTCCATCCACATTAGGCACACAAACTAGACCCTGCAGCCTCAAAACCCCATCATCTCCTAATGTAACCTGCTTGGCACCACCGTGCTGCATTGTGTCTCTAAGGACACACAAATGAGGATCATCATACTGCTGATCTCGGATACGCTCCAATAAAGAAGAACGAGCGACTGTGCAAGCTAATACACGGCTGGGCTCAAAAACATCCAACCTCACAAACTGATTGGCCAAAGCCTGAACATCCAAAACAAGCGGTATCTCACCGACTGAAATATACGCAAGACTGCCCATACTGGCTAACTCCCTACTCATAGCATCGGCCACCACATTGGCCTTCCCCAGATGATATAAGATGGTGATATCATAGTCTTTCAATAGCTCCAACCACCTTCTCTGCCTCAAATTTAGCTCCTTCTATTTGAACAAATACAGTAGACTCTTGTGATCCGTGAACACATCACATGACACGCCATACAGATAATGCCTCCAATTCTTCAACGCGTGAACAATGGCTGCTAACTCCAAATCATGAACCAGATAGTTCTTCTCATAAATCTTCAACTAACGTAAAGCATAAGCAATGACCTTGTCATCCTGCATCAACACTGCACCAAGTCTAATACGAGATGCATCACAATAGACTGAATATGGCCCTAAACCTGTAGGCAAAACCAACACTGGCACCGTAGTCAAAGCTGTCTTGAGCTTCTGAGAGCTCGCCTCACACTCGTCTGACCACCAGAACTGGGCACCCTTTTGGGTCAACCTGGTCATCGGGGCTGCAATAGATGAAAAACCCTCCACAAACCGACGATAATAGCCCGCCAAACCCTAGAAACTCCGAATTTCTGTAGCTGATGCGAGTCTAGGCCAGTCCTTGACTGCCTCTATCTTCTTTGGATCTACCTGAATACCCTCTACTAAAACAACATGACCCAAGAAAGCAACTGACCCCAACCAAAACTCGCACTTCGAAAACTTAGCATACAACTGACTATCTCTCAAGGTCTGAAGAACAACTCTCAGATGCTGCTCATGCTCCTCCCGGCTGTGAGAATAAATCAAAATGTCATCAATGAAGACTATCACGAATGAATCCAAGTAAGGCCTGAACACTCGGTTCATTAAATCCATAAAAGTTGTTGGGGCATTCACCAACCCAAATGACATCACCAAGAACTCATAGTTCCCGTACCGAGTCCGAAAATTTGTTTTAGGGACATCGGATGCCCTAATCCTCAACTAATGGTAGCCAGATCTCAAGTCAATCTCCGAAAATACCTTGGCACCCTAAAGCTAATCAAACAAATCATTAATCCTCAGCAATGGATACCTATTTTTGATTGTAACCTTGTTCAACTGCCGATAATCTATACATATTCGCATCGATCCATCCTTCTTCTTAACAAACAACACCGGCGCACCCCAAGGCGAGACACTAGGTCTAATGAAGCCTTTCTCAAGCTGGTCTTGCAACTACTCCTTCAATTCTTTCAATTGAGGCGGGGCCATATGATACGGCAAGATAGAAATGGGCTGAGTGCCCGGAGCCAAATCAATGCAGAAGTCAATATATCTATCGGGTGGCATACGTGGCAAATCTGAAGGAAATACCTCAGGAAGCTCACGAACAACAAGCCCATAATGTCACACCTCCTTTTTCCGACCCCGCGAAGGGCGTAGGAGTTTTTTCCAATTAAAGGACAATCAAAACGGGATTTATTTATTTATTTCAGAGTCGCCACTTGGGAGATTTAGGGTGTCCCAAGTCACCAATTTTAATCCCGAATCGAGGAAAAGAATGACTCCATATTACAATCTGCGTACCAGAAATCCGGATAAGGAATTCTGTTAACCCGGGAGAAGGTGTTAGGCATTCCCGAGTTCCGTGGTTCTAGCACGGTCGCTCAACTGTTATATTCGGCTTGATTATCTGATTTTATACAAATATGAACTTATGTGCAAATTTTATCTTTTTACCGCTTTCATAATTGTTATTATTATTTTTACAAGAATGTGAACATCGTTTAAAAACATGTCTTTGGATTGCGTCACATAAAATGCACCCGCGATCCGAAACGTATTTTTATTCAATGTTTTAGGATTTGGATTTGGGTCGCATAAATGCGCACCCATGTTTAAGAATGTATTATTATTAAATCGTGCCTAAAGCGATTAGCATATTATTATTTATGGATAAGACTGTGGAATTCACTAAACAGTCTATCCCGAATTCTAAATACTCAATTAAATATTTATTGAGGGCCCCGCAATTAGTGCATTTTATTGGGCGAGGCTCATCTCATTTTATTTTTAAAATGACAGTCCTAAAATGCCTACATTTTTTATTGAAATTTGTCTCTACAAAATAAAGGAGAAATATCTTAATTTATTTACATGTTATTACCTAGTTACATTATACTAGGCATGTTCTCAGTTTGTCAAATTAAAAAAACATAGCAATTCTAATTTTAATCCTAGACCATTTATATGCTGAAATTAACCAAAATTATTTAACTAAATAAATTTCTACCAACTTCCTACTAGATGGCCTATTCGTTTGATTTTTTATTCAACGGAATTACTACACCATTTATTTATTTTTTTAGTCAATAGATGTAGATAGTTCATTTGTTAAGCTATCGTCGAATGTTCCACTATATGTATTAAATATCTACATGATTCTGATTTTTTGGCAAACTACATAATTTATACATACAAATAAAATTCAGAATATAATTAAATATAATTCAAAATTTCAACTCTTCATTTTTTCGTATTCATGCTTCATATTTCGGATTACAATAACCAGTGTGTCAGTTGTGTACCTGATATTGGAAGCAAAAGAAAATGAAGATGAGAATCAGCAGCAGCAGTAAAATCAGTACAACACAGCAACAATAGCCCAACAACAGTAACAACCCAGTAACAGACCGGTGGAGTAGTAATCCAAAAAAAAACAAAAGCTTCAGCTTTTATGAAACAACAATCAATTCTGATTTCAAACAACAAAAGAAAGCAGAATATTATTTTTTAGTTTTTTTTTATTTGAAAGCTTAAATATTTTTCGGAATTTTCTATCTCTTAAATGTTCAGCCCTTTTCTCTCTTATTTTCAGATTTGTTTCTCTCTCCTGTTTTTTTTTTCTGTCTGTGTATTTCTCTCTTTTTTCCTCTGTATTTGATTTCAAGACTTCACATATATAACCCATCCCATAAACCTTTCAATTAATTAAAATCAATACTTTTTCTCTACCCAACCCATTATCTTTCCACTCATCCCCATTACATTAAATAAACATATCACACCACCCCATTTCATTTTGTCCCCCATGCTTCATTTAAAATAATGCAAGATTCCCCTTTAAATTAAATCTTGTCCCCCCTTTATATTAAATAATCATATCACAACCCACCTCATTTCATTTTGTCCCCCATGCTTCAAATAAACAATTACAAAATGTACAATTCCTAAACTACCCCTTCCGACCTTACTGAAATTACCAAACTACCCCTGAACGTATTACAAATTTACCAAACTACCCATCAGCTATAACACATCAATTAATCAAACTTAACCAAAATATAGACAATATGATCAATTTCTAACAATGTTCAAACAACAATATGAACACGGATGAACATCATAACAACAATATCACATGAACATGATTTTAACAACATTTCAACAACAAATCACATGAACACAAATTGAACAACCAAGAACAACTAAAATTTGATTGAACAATATTTTTAGCAACAACAAACCTATTTTTCGGATTTAAACAACAACAACAATCAAACAAGTATATTTAGATTCCTAAATTCAATAATATTGAACTTAAAATCAACTCTAACAACATTACAACAAACAATTCTTATATTAAACTTCAAACAAGATTATGAGAACAATTCAAGAAATAATCATAAATGGTAAACAAGAAATCAAACTATACAAAATTCGGATTCAAGATCATCCAAACATGAACATGAATGAATCTATTTTAACACAACAAACATGACGGATTAAACGATTAAATCAATATATTCCTTTAACACAACTAAATTCTTTAAACAAATAACAAGATCAACGAAGAAACAATTATGAACTTAAACTTGTACTTAACAATACTAACAATTTCTAACAATACATAAACACATGAAACAAATTGAAGAAATAGTTAATTAAATTTCAGTTTGAATCTAACAAACAACAAACTAACAAATATTCACTTAAACAATAATACAAACATGAAATGAATATGAAAACAACTAATTAAACTTCTATTTTGAAATCTGAAAATTAATTTTAACAAAGCACATGAACATGAACAAACTAGAAAAATAATTTCAACGATGAACAACAAACAAAACAAGAATTGAATTCTTTAACGATTTTGGATCCGAAAAATATCAAACAAAAATATGGACAAAAATAAAACTCAAAAACAACTAATCGGAGATGAATCAATGACGAACTTTGATTGTAAACAAATCTGTCTGAGCCTCGACCAAAGCTCGAACGAAGGATGACGAAGACGAAGAAGAAGTAGAAGCAGCGGCGGAGGAAGGAGGAGCAGCGACAACATCCGTTCGGAGCAGCCATGGCTGCTCGTCACAGCTGGACACGGGCAGCACAGGAGCAGCTGGTCGACCATGGCAGCAGCTCGACGTGCTCTGAAGGAGGAAGAAGCAGCGTCGCGGCAGCTGGGAGGAGGAAGGGAAGCCGCAACGATGGGGTTCCTCCTTCGTTGGTCGAGGGTTTTTCCAGCGTGACTGGGGTTGTCGACTGAGTTTGGGTGGTATCCGCGTGGGGCTGCTGGAGGTCGACGGACAGTAGCAGCTGGAGCGAGGTGGAGGAGTCGATGGATGCTGGACGAAGAAGAAGAAATAACGAAGGTGTTCGGCGAAGGGGTCATCGCTTGGTTTGAAGGAGACGGAGGCAACGGGGTCGTAGTAGCCATGAATGGCTGCTGCGTGCACTGTGTGTGTGCAGTGAGGGTGAGGAGGATGGAGGGGCAGCCATTGATGTGTGCTTGAGGAGGCTTGAGGAAGAAGAAGAAGAAGATAGGAGGGGGGCGGATGGTTTAGGTCTTTTAGGGATTTTGTCTTCTTTTTGTTTTGTTTTTTGTTTTGTAAAATGTAAGACAAAGGGGTTTGGGTCCTTTGGGTTATGGACTGGGTCGACCCAGTTCGAAATGGACTGGGTCGTAGGGAAGATTGGACCATTTTTCGGGCCTGTGGCTTGAAATCGAAGAAGAGGCCCAATTCCGACTTTCTTTATATTTTTGTTTTCTTTTCTTCTTTTATTTTTCTAAAACTAAATTATAAAAATACTTAAACTATTATTAAGAACTAAATTAAGTTATAAAAGCTCAAATTAACTCCAAATAATAATTAACGCACAATTAAGTAATAATTAAGCATAAAATTGTATATTTGGACATTAAATGCTAAAAATGCAAACGATGCCTATTTTTTTGTAATTTTTAATTTTTGTAAAACAAATTTAATTACTAACAATTGTAGAATTAAATCCTACATGCAAAATGCGACATATTTTTGTATTTCTTTTATTAATTTAGCAAATAAACACGCACAGACAAATACAAATAATTATTCAAAATATCACAAAATTGCACACCAAAGAAAAATCATTTTATTTTTGAATTTTTTGGGAGTAATTCTCATATAGGGCAAAAATCACGTGCTTACAGCTGCCCCTCTTTGCCCGGAGACACGAAGGGTTTTCGTGCAAAGATAAAGCGAGCGATTTTTTCCCATCCGAGTACTTCGTTGAAGCATTTTTTGAAAAAGATTTGACCGAACCTTTGCTTGAAATGTTTCCTACATATCCTGGGCTAAACAGGAATCAGGTCAATGTAGTTCGGGAAGTTTTTGGTAGCTGGGGCTACCGTGGGACTGCGATGTTACTGCTGTTGCATGCTGTTATCACTGTTTACCGACCGTGCTTAAAAGAAAACAAGAAGCTAGGCTAGACCAAAATTTGTTCTTGTTGTCTTGCTTTCTTGTCGGCTTGTGTTTCCTCTGGTGCTTTTCTTCCGATGTTTTTCTTCCTTTTGACATATGCACTTGAGTTTATGCTGGGACCTCTTGTTGCAACCTTCTGCTTCCCGGTGCTGGGGATTTTATTGTTTACTGCTGGGGATTCCTGTTGTAACCTTCCGCCTACTGGTGGGGTTACTGATTCCAAAATCTGTAATACAAGACTAAAAAGTTGCTTCAATGCAAAATTATGAAATGTATGCCCGCATTATACTGGTGGGCGTCCTAGAGCTGAAAGTATTCCCGCATTTTACTGGTGGGCGACCTAGAACATGAATGTATTCCCGCATTTTACTGGTGGGCGACCTAGAACTGAAATGTATTCCCGCATTTTACTGGTGGGCGACCTAGAACTGAAATGTATTCCCGCATTTTACTGGTGGGCGACCTAGAACAGAAAGTATTCCCGCATTTTACTGGTGGGCGACCTAGAACATAAAGTATTCCCGCATTTTACTGGTGGGCGACCTAGAACATAAAGTATTCCCGCATTTTACTGGTGGGCGACCTAGAACTGAAATGTATTCCCGCATTTTACTGGTGGGCGACCTAGAACATGAAATGTATTCCCGCATTTTACTGGTGGGCGACCTAGAACAGAAAGTATTCCCGCATTTTACTGGTGGGCGACCTAGAACAGAAAGTATTCCCGCATTTTACTGGTGGGCGACCTAGAACATAAAGTATTCCCGCATTTTACTGGTGGGCGACCTAGAACTGAAATGTATTCCCGCATTTTACTGGTGGGCGACCTAGAACATGAAATGTATTCCCGCATTTTACTGGTGGGCGACCTAGAACTGAAATGTATTCCCGCATTTTACTGGTGGGCGACCTAGAACATGAAATGTATTCCCGCATTTTACTGGTGGGTGACCTAGAACAGAAAGTATTCCCGCATTTTACTGGTGGGCGACCTAGAACAGAAAGTAAAAGGACAGAAATGTATGCCTCTGTTATATGGGCGGGCTCCCAACTTCAATGCTAACTTAGGAGGAAATGCGTCTCCTATGGGTAAAAGTAAACTTAGGAGGAAATGCGTCTCATATGGGTAAACTAAACTTAGGAGGAAATGCGTCTCCTATGGGTAAAAGTAAATTTAGGAGGAAATGCGTCTCCTATGGGTAAACTAAACTTAGGAGGAAATGCATCTCCTATGGGTAAACTAAACTTAGGAGGTGCGTCTCCTATTGGCAAAGGCGTGGAATGTATTCCCTTGTTATACAGGTGGGAGCCTAAAATATGCAATGGACAGACAAGAAAAGTATTCCTCTCGTTATTTAGGTGGGCGCCTGGCTTCAACAACAACTTTGAAAATAAAATCCTATTCGAGGGCGGATGAACCCAAAATATCCTATTCGAGGGCGGATGAACCCAAAATATCCTATTCGAGGGCGGATGAACCCAAAATATCCTATTCGAGGGCGAATGAACCCAAAATATCCTATTCGAGGGCGGATGAACCCAAAATATCCTATTCGAGGGCGGATGAACCCAAAATATCCTATTCGAGGGCGGATGAACCCAAAATATCCTATTCGAGGGCGGATGAACCCAAAATATCCTATTTGAGGGCGGATGAACCCAAAATATCCTATTCGAGGGCGGATGAACCCAAAATATCCTATTCGAGGGCGGATGAACCCACAATATCCTATTCGAGGGCGGATGAACCCAAAATATCCTATTCGAGGGCGGATGAACCCAAAATATCCTATTCGAGGGCGGATGAACCCAAAATATCCTATTCGAGGGCGGATGAACCCAAAATATCCTATTCGAGGGCGGATGAACCCAAAATATCCTATTTGAGGGCGGATGAACCCAAAATATCCTTAAGACTTGAAAATGTCTTACCTCGAATACTTGCTGGGGATAACACTGTTGGGGAATTATTTACTTACCTGTTGGGGGGGTAAAATGTTATCAGCTGGGGATAACGCTGTCGAGGATAACACTGTTGGGGGATTCTGATTCTTTCAGAACTAGTGCTTCACTGAGCTCAAGTTTCATCCCTTTGCTGGGGAACAACTTCCTCCATAGAACTTATTATGTTGGGGGCAATACTGGTTCTAAGACCACTTCCCTTGAGACTGGCGTTATCTTTATTCTTTCCCGCATGGGTACCTGACTTCCAGAAAATTTTCTAAGCGGAAGGAAAATTTTCTGCCCCAGTTTGATAATATTCCTTGCGGCATGCATTTCTGGCATCAATGCCATTTCCTTTACCTGTTTCAAATCAAACAAAATTTGTTAGTTTAAAACATGGTGGTTGGTTGTGATACCCCTACTGGGATGGCTTTTCCCTTTCTCCTTCCTTGCTCTGCGTTCCACAGCTTGTTGGGGATGATATTATGTGCTGGGGATAATCCCTTCCTGCTGGGGATATCCATCTTATTTTGTGACGTAGCTCGGAAGCTTGCATTTCCCCGACCTTTTAGTCCTAGTATGAATTTCCCAAATCATGCTCATTGCTCTCCTTGATTTGCCCACGGGCTTTGGCCTTGAGGTTTATAACTTTGGTTTTGGCAAGGATATCCCTTTTGACACTCGTCAATCCTTTTGTCAATTCCCTTTTGCTGGGGATATTTTCTTGACACTGGCCTCGCGCTTATTCCTCGCTGACTACACCATTTGGATGCACTAGTCAGATCTCATTTTGTATAATTGGGAAGCTGATGACATATTTTGAAGTCATTTCATACTTGTTCTGACTGGACAGACTCTATTGGGGAAATTTTTTTATGAAAGGAGAAAGATAAAAGATACAAAACAAAAGACAAATGAAACGATGACTCTTTTACAAAAGAAACTATAAATAAAAACCTATCAAACGCAGATACCGACTCTAATGGCCATGACATGTGTATGTGGCCTATCCTCTACCGTCAATCATCTTTCAAGATCTTCAATTGGAGATTCCCCATTGGATTCTTAATCTTATTCGACTTGTAGTGCCCGAAGGGTTTTCACTATCAAGTCTCTCTCATTTTTTGTTCTTCTCTCAGCTTTCATCGCCTTATGGTGCCTGTGAAGGTTTTCACCGATAAGATTCTCTCATTTGTATCACTTTCCAGCTGGGGATTTGGAGTGTTGCCGGTATGACTCTCTCTGCTGGAGATTAGAGTACTTTCTGCTGTGGAACAGAATGTTATGTTCGCCGGTAACACTCTCATTTGTCTGACTTGGCATCTTTTGAAGACTGGTCAGAAGGTCTTTCTTTGGACCGTAATGTGGGTTTTGGATAGGGCTAGAAAAAAAAGGGTATTAAAGGCTCAAAAATGCATTAATTCTGGGTTATTAGTTACAACTTTCGGAACTAGATTTATTTACCACAAACGCAACTTTTGCCCCAGTTTCTTGCTTGGGGATATTTTACTTGATTGATTTATATTTTTTTCAAAACTATGACCGAGCCGTGAAGCGCCTACGTATCCTCTTTGAGGAATCAGGTCAAACGTAGTTCCCAATTCCTCTTTTTCATTTGACTTTTTTTTTGTTACCATTTTCTTTTCTTTTTTTTCGTTTTGTTGTTTTCTTTTCTTTCTTTTTTTCTTTTGTTTACCTGCCGCGCTTGCGTATTCTATTCGTTGCTACTAATTCCGAACGAGGGGTATGAAAGGAAAATAAATAAGGCTCAAAAGGGGTTAACGAAGGATAAAGTGTTTGGGTAACAGAACAAAATGCCTTCGTCATTCCAGTCTTCAAAACATGCCAAGTGCAAACAATACAGTTTAAATTCGTAGTCTCTTCTGGTGGTGCTGGACTTGACAATTATATTCAACATTTGTTTGTTCATTTGTCACTTCTAAAGCACCGTTGGGCGACCCTCATGCCAATTTGGCGAATCTTGCTTTTAACGGTTTTTCTTTGTGTTTCACTTGCCCCAGTTCCATATGACTTGAGCTCTGAATAATCTCAACCGTCCTTATTTCCTTTAAATGGTCTGAATCGCCTTTCCAGGGTTTTATGATTAACTTTTAAGATTAGGCCCAAACTGGGTGCGCATGTCATGTCCCTAGAATCGGCATTGAACGAAATGATAAAAGGACTAAACAAAAAGACGACTGGAACTAACAAAAGACTGGCTTTGTATTAGACTACCGGCGAAATGGTTTGAATAATAAAACAAACAAAACAACCAGAATAAAATCCTAACACAAACTGGACAAAATTTAAACAAACTGCTATGACAAAATGGAAAGATAAGAAGGTTTGACACAGGACAAAATCCAAATTACAACCTTAATAATCCGGACAACAGAAATGACAACAAAATAAGCCACCACAAGCTTCTCTCTTGCTAACCAAGGAACGGAGCGTCCTCCCCTTTATCAAAACTGGCATCTTAGCCACTGAACTTCGCATAAATACTGCCAAGACCATTACCAGCTTCAATATCATCAACATCCGTCGGCAAGTTCGCGAGGGGGCTCGAGTGCACCATGTCACTGTTATTAATCACAACCCGCCCTTCTTGGATCTTTTTCTCTACTTCCCTTCTCCAACTATGACAACTCTCAATGTTGTGCCCTATGACATTAGAGTGGTAGGCGCATCGCGCTGCCGGATCAAAGCTCCTTGCAAGTGGATTTGGAGTACATGCGGGGAGTGGCTCAATCGAGCCAGCATGCCTTAGCCTTTCAAACAGACTGGCATAAGATACCCCGATAGGGGTGAGAGCCTTTCCTCGTTTCAGCAACCTCTTCATTCTTGCATGTTGACAGGGCCGGAAACCTGATCCAGATGGCTTTTGGTAGGCTTGTATGGGTGGGTAAGCATTTCGTGGAGTCGGGTACCTGGGAAGCGAGGTATGGCTTTTGAGGTCACGGGGAAAGAAGTGGTGTTGGGGAGCGGAGAAGCATTGAAGAGTGATGGAGCTACTCGGATAGCTGGGAAAGCTGCCATAAATGGGTTGGGATGGAGAGTATGGAGAATCTTCCATTATAGTGTTGGGTGCTTGGGAAATGACCGAGTTCAAGAGGCTTGGCGGTGGAGGGGGTGGTGCTTTTCCCGTTATCCATGCCTGATACATGTCTGCCACATGCTGTCTCAGCATTTTCACTTCTTCTACCAACCCGTTGTTTTGTTCGACCAATTGTTGTCGGTCATTAGTACCGATCCACTCGGTTCTGCGGTTCTGAGCCATTGTCCTTTGATTTTGCTTTGCAGGGAGGAGTTACCACAACCAACCACTTTCTATACATGGACACATCAAAGGGAAGCCATCACGTTAGTGTTAGGGCATTGGACAAACAATCATGTATCAGAGATACAATGTACCTAAGCAGTTAGACAATTGTGCCCCCTGAAAATCTTCCACACTCTCTTTTATTTATTTATTATTATATTTTTTTTTATTTTAGTGGTGGTCGAATCTTATGGAGATTGCCTACGTATCATGACCCCGCATGAATCAGACCGAGCGTAGTTCGGACCCAATAAAAGATAAACAATGCTAAACATTTTTTTCAATTTTCATGTTAAAACAAACTGGGTTTCAAAGGTTTGAAGATGACCTACAAGCTGGAGAATCAAACAACCCACATATTCTAATTAAAAGATTTACAAACGGCCAGTTTCTTTCCCCGTTTGACAAATGCAACCAAACGGTTATTTTTTGCAAATGTGGCCCCTTCCAAATTTCACATGAATTTGAGGCCGGGGAGGATTATTTTATGACACTTTACACACTTGTCCATTCTTTTACGAAAATAACCTTTCAACAACTGACAGATACTCTAAGGCTATTTCGGCAAGAACGGTTTAAGACGCGGCCGAAGTTGGCTCGGCTTATTTTGACTAAAAAATCCAAACGGTATTCACCTGACCGCTGACTCTTTTTTTTTCTTTTCAAATTATACTAAAAACCTGATGTTGCAAACACGGCCCTTCAGCGCCTCGGGGACGAAGATTTATAGGGCTGTGTGGGTCAACTAGACCAAAATCCTAAACATGACCCAAAAATCCTATCATTTTTCGAATTAGAAAAGTCAATATTGCCAACACGGCCTTTCAACGCCTCGGGGACGAAGATTTTTAAGGCTGTGTGGGTCAACTGGACAAAATCTTAAAAATGACCCGAAGGTGGCTGTTTATGCAAAGTCAGCCTCCTGGCGTCCCTTTCGGGAACATTCGGCTATGTCTTCATAAAACAGCGTCACCCGACTTCTCTATGACAAAATTAAAATTTTGACATGTTTTTTTTTGGCTATTTTAGCAAAAGGGGAGGTTGGACACCACCCGACTTATTCATGACAAGATTAAAATTTTTGATTTTTGGCTATTTTAGCAAAAGGTGGGGTTGGACCCAATGAGGGTTGCCTACTTATCTCACATCCGGTGAGAATCAAACCCGCGTAGTTCGAGCCTCGTGAATAAGTAAATGAACTAATTTTTTTTATTGGAACTGTGAAAGAACTGCTCAAAGGAAGTATATATTTTTTTTGATTGATTTCTTTTTGAAAGAAAAACTTGTAAAAATTCCTTTTCTTTTGATTTGAACTTTGAGAATTTCAAAAGTAAAAGGAAGTTTTTTTTTCGAATTTCCATTTGTTTTTTTTATTCTAAAGAAAAAAAATATTTTTGGAATTTTACTTTTGATAAAAGAAATGCTTCTAAAAAATATTTTTTGAATTTTGAATTTTCTTTTCAATTTTGAAAGAAGAATCCAAAATATTTTCGGAATTTTATTTTTTAAAAGAATTTTTTTTTATTTTTTGTTTTATCAACAATGGAAAATAAAGAAATTTATATTATTTTTTGCAAGACATATCTTTTGGAATTTTATTTTGAATTTTCTTGGCAAGACAAATATTCTTTGCAACAAATAAAGATATATATATATTTTTTGGAAATAAAAAAAACTTTTCGGATTTATATATATATATTTGCGACAAATAATGAAAGACTTTTTTTTTTTTTTTTGCATTTTCATAAGCAAATAAATAATAAAAAAAACCATTTTAAAAATAAGACTCTTTTTTATTTTCATTTTCATGGCAAGACAAACTATATATATATTTATTTATTTATTTTTTGAAAAACAAAAACAGAACAACGACCTTTATATATTTTTTTTTTTGAAAAACAAAAACAGAACAACGACCTTTTTTTTTCTTAGCTTTTAATAAAACAAACTAAAAAGACATTTTTTTTCATTTTCTTAAAATTTCGGCAGAGTTTTGACAGTATTTGGGCATTTGTTTTCTTTTCAAAAATAAACAATCAATTCCCTAACCGCTATTTCGTTTTTTTTTCAATTTCAAAATATTATTCCTGATATTCACAAGTCAATCAGCACACAAGTCCGAATCAAATAAATGCGCAAGTAGTAGCAAGTAAGATGCATCAGGATGGTCATTTTCATTTTTGGTACACCTGTCCTAGACAGACCCAACCCCTGTGTTGGGCCTCCAAAGTCAAATGCACGTGATGCAAACAAACGCTCCTACTAGGGATCCGGCATGTGGCTTTGTTATACTAGGTTCAGAACCTGGGTGTTTGTTCTAGACCTGGCTTACCTAAGCGGACAGCTCGAGCCGAGGAGGAGGCAGCAATCCGGGAATACAGAAGCTTCACCGGCTTTGCGACTTATCCAAACCTCGTTCTAAATTGGGACTTGACACTATACAGAAAAGAAGTCGTACGAAGTACACCCTTTTTCATGATTCAGAAGACTCAGAGAGAAGATGGGTTTCAGCACAATTTATATACAGTTCACATAATATCAAAGCGGTAAAAGCATCATTTAGCACATTAGGCTCAAACACATGTAAAAATCAGATAAAGCCAAATATAACAATTTATCTAAGCTCGAATTTCTAACCCTGAACTAGTGGTTCTGGGTCATATGTCCCCAGCAGAGTCGCCAGAGCTGTCACACCTCCTTTTTCCGACCCCGCGAAGGGCGTAGGAGTTTTTTCCAATTAAAGGACAATCAAAACGGGATTTATTTATTTATTTCAGAGTCGCCACTTGGGAGATTTAGGGTGTCCCAAGTCACCAATTTTAATCCCGAATCGAGGAAAAGAATGACTCCATATTACAGTCTGCGTACCAGAAATCCGGATAAGGAATTCTGTTAACCCGGGAGAAGGTGTTAGGCATTCCCGAGTTCCGTGGTTCTAGCACGGTCGCTCAACTGTTATATTCGGCTTGATTATCTGATTTTATACAAATATGAACTTATGTGCAAATTTTATCTTTTTACCGCTTTCATAATTGTTATTATTATTTTTACAAGAATGTGAACATCGTTTAAAAACATGTCTTTGGATTGCGTCACATAAAATGCACCCGCGATCCGAAACGTATTTTTATTCAATGTTTTAGGATTTGGATTTGGGTCGCATAAATGCGCACCCATGTTTAAGAATGTATTATTATTAAATCGTGCCTAAAGCGATTAGCATATTATTATTTATGGGTAAGACTGTGGAATTCACTAAACAGTCCATCCCGAATTCTAAATACTCAATTAAATATTTATTGAGGGCCCCGCAATTAGTGCATTTTATTGGGCGAGGCTCATCTCATTTTATTTTTAAAAGGACAGTCCTAAAATGCCTACATTTTTTATTGAAATTTGTCTCTACAAAATAAAGGAAAAATATCTTAATTTATTTACATGTTATTACCTAGTTACATTATACTAGGCATGTTCTCAGTTTGTCAAATTAAAAAAACATAGCAATTCTAATTTTAATCCTAGACCATTTATATGCTGAAATTAACCAAAATTATTTAACTAAATAAATTTCTACCAACTTCCTACTAGATGGCCTATTCGTTTGATTTTTTATTCAACGGAATTACTACACCATTTATTTATTTTTTTTAGTCAATAGATGTAGATAGTTCATTTGTTAAGCTATCGTCGAATGTTCCACTATATGTATTAAATATCTACATGATTCTGATTTTTTGGCAAACTACATAATTTATACATACAAATAAAATTCAAAATATAATTAAATATAATTCAAAATTTCAACTCTTCATTTTTTCGTATTCATGCTTCATATTTCGGATTACAATAACCAGTGTGTCAGTTGTGTACCTGATATTGGAAGCAAAAGAAAATGAAGATGAGAATCAGCAGCAGCAGTAAAATCAGTACAACACAGCAACAATAGCCCAACAACAGTAACAACCCAGTAACAGACCGGTGGAGTAGTAATCCAAAAAAAACAAAAGCTTCAGCTTTTATGAAACAACAATCAATTCTGATTTCAAACAACAAAAGAAAGCAGAATATTATTTTTTAGTTTTTTTTTTATTTGAAAGCTTAAATATTTTTCGGAATTTTCTATCTCTTAAATGTTCAGCCCTTTTCTCTCTTATTTTCAGATTTGTTTCTCTCTCCCGTTTGTTTTTTCTGTCTGTGTATTTCTCTCTTTTTTCCTCTGTATTTGATTTCAAGACTTCACATATATAACCCATCCCATAAACCTTTCAATTAATTAAAATCAATACTTTTTCTCTACTCAACCCATTATCTTCCCACTCATCCCCATTACATTAAATAAACATATCACACCACCTCATTTCATTTTGTCCCCCATGCTTCATTTAAAATAATGCAAGATTCCCCTTTAAATTAAATCTTGTCCCCCCTTTATATTAAATAATCATATCACAACCCACCTCATTTCATTTTGTCCCCCATGCTTCAAATAAACAATTACAAAATGTACAATTCCTAAACTACCCCTTCCGACCTTACTGAAATTACCAAACTACCCCTAAACGTATTACAAATTTACCAAACTACCCATCAGCTATAACACATCAATTAATCAAACTTAACCAAAATATAGACAATATGATCAATTTCTAACAATGTTCAAACAACAATATGAACACGGATGAACATCATAACAACAATATCACATGAACATGATTTTAACAACATTTCAACAACAAATCACATGAACACAAATTGAACAACCAAGAACAACTAAAATTTGATTGAACAATATTTTTAGCAACAACAAACCTATTTTTCGGATTTAAACAACAACAACAATCAAACAAGTATATTTAGATTCCTAAATTCAATAATATTGAACTTAAAATCAACTCTAACAACATTACAACAAACAATTCTTATATTAAACTTGAAACAAGATTATGAGAACAATTCAAGAAATAATCATAAATGGTAAACAAGAAATCAAACTATACAAAATTCGGATTCAAGATCATCCAAACATGAACATGAATGAATCTATTTTAACACAACAAACATGACGGATTAAACGATTAAATCAATATATTCCTTTAACACAACTAAATTCTTTAAACAAATAACAAGATCGACGAAGAAACAATTATGAACTTAAACTTGAACTTAACAATACTAACAATTTCTAACAATACATAAACACATGAAACAAATTGAAGAAATAGTTAATTAAATTTCAATTTGAATCTAACAAACAACAAACTAACAAATATTCACTTAAACAATAATACAAACATGAAATGAATATGAAAACAACTAATTAAACTTCTATTTTGAAATCTGAAAATTAATTTTAACAAAGCACATGAACATGAACAAACTAGAAAAATAATTTCAACGATGAACAACGAACAAAACAAGAATTGAATTCTTTAACGATTTTGGATCCGGAAAATATCAAACAAAAATATGGACAAAAATAAAACTCAAAAACAACTAACCGGAGATGAATCAATGACGAACTTTGATTGTAAACAAATCTGTCCGAGCCTCGACCAAAGCTCGAACGAAGGACGACGAAGACGGAGAAGAAGTAGAAGCAGCGGCGGAGGAAGGAGGAGCAGCGGCAACATCCGTTCGGAGCAGCCATGGCTGCTCGTCGCAGCTGGACACGAGCAGCACAGGAGCAGCTGGTCGACCATGGCAGCAGCTCGACGTGCTCTGAAGGAGGAAGAAGCAGCGTCGCGGCAGCTGGGAGGAGGAAGGGAAGCCGCAACGATGGGGTTCCTCCTTCGTTGGTCGAGGGTTTTTCCGGCGTGACTGGGGTTGTCGACTGAGTTTGGGTGGCGTCCGCGTGGGGCTACTGGAGGTCGACGGACAGTAGCAGCTGGAGCGAGGTGGAGGAGTCGATGGATGCTGGACGAAGAAGAAGAAATAACGAAGGTGTTCGGCGAAGGGGTCATCGCTTGGTTTGAAGGAGACGGAGGCAACGGGGTCGTAGTAGCCATGAATGGCTGCTGCGTGCACTGTGTGTGTGCAGTGAGGGTGAGGAGGATGGAGGGGCAGCCATTGATGTGTGCTTGAGGAGGCTTGAGGAAGAAGAAGAAGAAGATAGGAGGGGGGCGGATGGTTTAGGTCTTTTAGGGATTTTGTCTTCTTTTTGTTTTGTTTTTTGTTTTGTAAAATGTTAGACAAAGGGGTTTGAGTCCTTTGGGTTATGGACTGGGTCGACCCAGTTCGAAATGGACTGGGTCGTAGGGAAGATTGGACCATTTTTCAGGCCTGTGGCTTGAAATCGAAGAAGAGGCCCAATTCCGACTTTCTTTATATTTTTGTTTTCTTTTCTTCTTTTATTTTTCTAAAACTAAATTATAAAAATACTTAAACTATTATTAAGAACTAAATTAAGTTATAAAAGCTCAAATTAACTCCAAATAACAATTAACGCACAATTAAGTAATAATTAAGCATAAAATTGTATATTTGGACATTAAATGCTAAAAATGCAAACGATGCCTATTTTTTTGTAATTTTTAATTTTTGTAAAACAAATTTAATTACTAACAATTGTAGAATTAAATCCTACATGCAAAATGCGACATATTTTTGTATTTCTTTTATTAATTTAGCAAATAAACACGCACAGACAAATACAAATAATTATTCAAAATATCACAAAATTGCACACCAAAGAAAAATCATTTTATTTTTGAATTTTTTGGGAGTAATTCTCATCTAGGGCAAAAATCACGTGCTTACACATAATCCGTAGAAGGAACCTCAGTACTAGAATCACGAACGTATGCCAAATAGACCAAACACCCCTTCTCGACCATACACTGAGCCTTCATTTATGAGATAACACTACGTGTAGGATGACCAGGAGTCCCTCTCTACTCTAAACGAGGCAAACTCGGCAAGGCTAAGGTCACAGTCTTGGCATAATACCCAAGATAGTGTGGTATGGTTATAACTTATCCATCCCTAATATGACATCAAAATCAACTATGTGCAAAAGTAACAAATCTACACGAGTCTCCAAACCCCCAATCACAACTATACATGAATGATGGACATGATCTACCACAATAGAATCACCCAGTGGTGTAGACACATATACAAGAGCACTCAAGGAATCACTAGGCATGACCAGATACGGTGTAAAATAAGATGACACATAGGAGTACGTAGATCCTGGATCAAATAGAACTAAATCATCTCTACTACAAACCAGAATAGTACTTGTGATAACTGCATCGGAAGCCTCAGCCTCAGGTCTAGCTGAAAGTGCATAACATCGGGGCTGGGCCCCACCACTTTGAACTACATATCTGGGATGGCCTACTGCTAGCTGGCCTCCACCTCTAGCGGCCTGAGCTCCACCTCTAATACCTCTACTTCCACCTATAGCACCTCTACCTCCACTTCTAGCTGGCTAGGCGGGTGGTGGAACACTCGGTGCCTGAACCATGGCACGGGAACCCTGGTACTGAGAACTGCTCGGTGCTCGAGGACAAAATCTAGCAGTATGCCTCATGTCGCCACAAGTAAAACAAGCATTCTGCTGTTGGAACTGATGACCCTGAAAGCTTTGAAGTGGTGGTGCACTGATAGGAGCTGGTGATGCGTTGTAGGACTGCTGATCAGAATACTGAATATGAGAACCACGAACACCTAGGGCATCGTGAGAAGCCTGAAGTGTTGAATGAAACGGCCTAGGAGGATGGCCCTTACTAAAAGAATCCCTGCCTCTAGACGAGGCACCACTGAACCTACCAGAATGACGAGGCCTTTTGTCAGACCCCGACCACCTCCATGCGATAGAACCATCTCAACTCTCCAGGCCACATTGTCCGCCTCCTGAAAAGAATCTCACTCCCCATCTCCTTAGCCATCTGAAGTCGAATAGGCTAAATGAGTCCCTCAATAAACCTCCCCTCTCTCTCTCTCTCTCAGTGGGAAGTATAAGAAGAACATGACAAGCCAAATCAATAAACCTGGTCTCGTACTGAGTAACAGTCATAGAACCCTGCTGGAGACGCTCAAACTGCCACCGATAGATCTCCCTCTGAGTGACAGGAAGAAACTTATCCAAAAACAGTTGCGAAAACTGACCCCATGTCAAAGTTGGTGACCCAGCTGGTCTAGCAAAACAATAATCTCTCCACCAAGTCTTGGCAGATCCAGACAAGCGAAAAGTAGCAAAGTCGACCCCGTTGGTCTCCACTATCCCTATGTTCCTGAGAACCTCATGACAACTGTCTAAATAATCACGGGGATCCTTAGAAGATGCACCGCTGAAAGTGGTAGTGGAGAGCTTGGTGAACCTGTCCAATCTCCACAAGGCATCTGAAGATGTAGTTGATCCATCGCCGGTATGATCTGCCGCTCGGCTGAAGAAGCGGTACGTGACCTCGCCATTCGTGAAAGAACAAGAATAGAGGGTTCAATTAGCAGTGGGAGAACAAAATCGCACGACAGAGAAGAATATATGTGAAATTTTTCCTAACTTTGTAGCATCTGGGGGATAAATATAGATGTCTCCGTATTGATCCCTCAGACTCTACTAAGCTTGTCCGTGAATTGTGAGACCTAAGTAACCTAGAGCTATGATACCAACTTGTCACGACCCGGATTTTCCACCCTCGAAAGTCGTGATGACGCCTACTCGTGAAAGTTAGGCAAGCCAAGTATTATAAATTCATTACTCTTTTAATTAAGCATGTTCAATAATTCAAAGTAATAAGTGATTTAAGCAGCGAAATAAACTAAATAACCAGAAATGCGGAAGACAAAAACTTAATCATTAACCGAACATTTGCCACATAATCTAAAATACAATACTACCCAGAATTTGGTGTCACAAGTCATAGACTATCTATGAATACTACCAATAAGGTTTGAATGGAAATACACAAATCTGTCTCCGAATAAGTAAAAAAAAAAACAGAAAGAGAAATGATAGAAGGAGATGCCAAGGCCTGCGGACGTCTGCAGGACTACCTCGGGTCACCTGAGTGGACTGAAGACAACACCCTCACTGCGGTCCAAACGCTCCGGTATCAGAATATGCATACAATGCAGAGTGTAGTATCAGCATAACCGACCCCATGTGCTAGTAAGTGCCTAGCCTAACCTCGGCGAAGTAGTAATGAGGCTAGGACCAGACTACCAAATAAACCTGTGTAGTTAAATCATATACAACGGAAATAAAAGCAGATAATTACAACTAAAGTTAGGTGGGGGAAACATGCTGCAGGGAGTAACAGTTAACAACAGAATAACAGTAGAGAAATGTAAGGAACGTCATAACTAAATTACTAGCAAAAGATAAGGAAATAAGAAATAAGTACACATGCAATACCGTTGCAGGCGTGCAACCCGATCTCATTTCATGTATTAATGTTGCGGGCGTGCAACCCGATCCCATTTCATATAGTACCGTTGCAGGTGTGCAACCCGCTCCCATTTCATATAGTACCGTTGCAGGCATGTAAACCGCTCCCATTTCATATATTACCGTTGCAGGCGTGCAACCCGCTCCTATTTCATATATTACCGTTACAGGCGTGCAACCCGCTCCCATTTCATATATTACCGTTGCAGGCATGCAACCCGCTCCCATTTTATTTATCAATACCAATCATAAAAGAATCCCAGCAAGAGAACAATAGTATAACAACAACATTCCGGCAACAGAACAATAATGATAATCCTCATATGAAACACAAATAAACATCAGCGGAGTCACAACAATTACAATACAAGACTCACGGGCATGCTTGACACCGACGTATAAATACTCGTCACCATGCCTATACGTCGTACTCCATAATTAACACATAGCAAATAAGACACAACTTATAATCCCTCAAGCTAAGGTTAGACCAAACACTTACCTTAAACTTCCACAGCCAATTCAAGCCTCAAACACTGCTTTTCCTTTAGAATTCGCCTCCAAATAACTCGTATCTAGTTCAAATTGATTTAACAACATCAATAAATGCTAAAGAATTCATACTCAATGCTAAATTATAGGTTTTCTATCATTTTCCTCAAAAAGTCAAAAATCGTCCACAGGCCTGCTTGGTCAAAACTCGAGGTTCGGACCATAACCCGATCACCCATTCACCTACGAGCCCGAATATGCAATTAATTTCGAAATCCGACCCCAAAACAATGTCTAAATCCCAATTAATCGAAAAGCCCTAACTCTACCCAAATTCCTAATCCTACCATAAAAACCCTAGATTTTTGGATGAAAATTGATGAAATGCAATGGGAAATCGAAAGAAAAAGGTTTTAAATCATACCAATGCTTTGGGGAAGAACTTGTTCTTTGAAAATCGCCTCAATGCTCTCTAGTTTTGAAAATATGAAGTTTTGAACTAAATCCCGATTTGCTACTTTTTTTAATTCACTGGACAGACCTTCTTCGCGTTTGCGAAGGGCCTGTCGCGTTCGCGAAGGGTCAGGCCTATTAGCCTTCGCGTTCGCGGAGCTTTGACTCCTCAAGCCTTCGTGTTCGCGGGCTAGTAGCCGCGTTCGCGTAGAACAAAATCCCCTTCCCTCTGCCCCAGCCCCAACCCAAAGGCCTTCGCGTTCGCGATATCAGGTCCGCGTTCGCAAAGGGTAGCACCCCCAAAGCTTCGCGTTCGCGACCTGTTTCTCGCATTCGCGTAGAAGGAAAATTCCTTCAGCCTGACTTACCCTTCGCGTTCGCGAGAGTCCTTCCGCGAACACGAAGAACAAAACTTCAGAACACCAGAAACTGAAAACCTGAAACTTTTCTAAGTTTAAAAACCTTCCGAAACTCACCCGAGCCCTGGAGGCTCTAAATCAAACATGCATACTAACTCAAAAACATCATATGGACTTGTTCGTGCGATCAAATCGCCAAATTAACAGCTTTAACAATGAATTTAGCATCAAAATCAAAGAAATATTTCAAGAACACTTAAGTTTCAAATTTCACATCCGAGGGTCCGATTCACGTCATTTCAATTCTATTTCTTACCAAATTTTACAGGCTCAATCTAAATGCCATATAAGACCTGTACCGGGCTTCGAAACTAAGATACGGCCCGATACCATCAATTTCAAAAACATTCAAATTTCCAAAAACTCGTATATTTTCCAAAAAATAATTTTCTTTAAAAATTCATTTCTCAGGCTTGAGACCTCGGAAGTCGATTACGGGCATACGCCCAAGTCCCATATTTTCCTACGGACCCTCCGAGACCGTCAAATCACAGGTTCGGGTCCGTTTACCCAAAATATTTACCGAAGTCAACTTAAATTAAAATTTAAAGGCCAAATTAACATTTTCATCACATTCCACATAAAAGCATTCCGGATATACGCTCAGACCGTGCACGCAAATCGAGGTGAGATAAAATAGAGGTTTTAATGCCTCGGAACACAGAATTTAGTTCTAAAACAGGTGATGACCTTTTGGGGTCATCACACGTAGGGCCCCATTCGGGAGGAAGCACTCCCTACCAAGGATTTTTCCATACTCAGTGCTCGAACCTGAGACCTCTGGTTAAGGGAGGAGCAGTCTCATCCACTGCACCACATCCTTTGGTGGTATGTTATAATATATGTCCTATATAATAACACTTCACTATAACACCAAACAAAATATCGGAACAAATTAAACGATGTCGTTATAAAGAGGTTTGACTATACAAATAAAAAGAAATAAAGTATTTTTTTTTCTTAGTATCATGGATCCTAGCCAACCCTAAATGTGAGAACGATCACTTAAAAATCTTCTATTTTCAACAAATACAACCCTAAATGTGAGAAGGATCACTTAAATATTATCCTACGCGTCTCAAATATTCGTTACTTCACTTTGTCAAGTTTTATTTATTATATTTTTATGCCCTATTTAAATTGTCTATTACCAGTTAAATTGACTAGTTTGTGAGATAAAATTTGTCCTAATTTGTGAGATAAAATTTGTCCTAAGTAGATTCACCATTTGGATATAACATCAAATTTCGTTCCTACAGTAGATTGTTTTAGTATACAGTCACATATCTTTATAGCAGTATCTCTATATAATAATAATTTACTATAAAAAGTTAAGTTTTATCGGAATTGATTTTTATGTTATGTTATAATATATGTCCTCTATAACAACACTTCATTATAACAGTAAAAAAATATCAAAACAAATAATACCGTTATAAAGAGGTTTGACTGTATATAAGAAGAGAGTTGCCTTACTTCTTTTGATACGGATAAAACTTCTACTCAAAATTTCGGAAAAAAGTTTAGTAATTTTTTCTCTCTCGATTATATTCAAAAACCGAATAGATCTTCCGCTAGCACTCAGAAATGGAAAATATTCCTCATAAAAAATAAATTTTATCCTTTGAAAGAGTAGAATAACTTCTCCTACATACATATTAATAGCAATTAGTATCAGTACCCGCACGATGCGCGGACAAATCATTTCAAATTGCGATGTAGGTTGTTTGAATCATGTACAAATAACCTTAAAATATAAACCTCTCAGATAAAGATTATATAACATGAGAATTTAATTATGAAACATGATATGAAATTATTGTTCAAATCTCGTAGTAAACAACCAATCTTTTTAATATATATTTGTAGCAACCTAACCCCTTGATTTTGGTACTTGTATTTCGTTCTACTATCGATATTAAAGAATACTAAACATGCCATATTATGATATATCTTGTTCGAGCACATTATATCATATTATCTTAACAAAATTCTTATTATCACTTTATTTTTATCTGGAAGTCAAATATATCTTATTCATCACATCACTTTTACATAAATTCTTTTTTTGTTCTTTTCTTATAGTTATTGTATTATTTAATATTTAATCATAATATTTTAATTATTTAAATTTATCAGTAATATTTTTAAATATAATTTAATTATTTTATTTTATCTATTTTTAAATTAATTTAAAGTATAAGTAACCTCACACTACCTCTATTTTTTTTTTATATACATTCTCTTCCCTACTATAAAGTGCCACCGTTACTAAAAGGAAAGTTTTATAGAGCAGTGGTTAGGTCTGCCATGTTGTATGGAACTGAATGTTGGCCGGTAAAGAACTCACACACCCAGAAGATGAAAGTAGTAGAGATGAGGATGTTGAGGTGGATGTGCGGACATACAAGGATGGATAAGATTAGGAATGAAGATATTCGAGAGAAGGTGGGTGTGGCCCCCATGGAGGACAAGATGCGGGAAGTGAGACTCAGATGGTTCGGGCACATTCAGATGAGGAGCACTGATGCACCGGTGAGGAGGTGTGAGCGACTGGCTGTAGTGGGCACGCGGAGAGGTAGAGGGAGACCTAAGAAGTATTGGGGAGAGGTGATCAGACATGACATGGCACGACTTAGGATTACTGAGGACATGGCCCTTGATAGGGATTTATGGAGGTCGAGCATTAGGGTTGTAGGTTAGGGGAGAGTGTGAATATTTCTACAGCACAATAGAGGGAGACTATCCAGTTAGGAGTTAGACTAGGAATGTCATTAGGCGTCTATTGATGCAGGGCTTTACCTTCTAGTTGTACTATACCAGCCATCTATTTCGTATTTTCGTTGTCGTATCCTGTATTTCATATTTCATATCTCTTATATATTGTTGCTGTTTTATTACGCATTTTTACGGTACTAATGTATCATCTCCTATTGCTTCTTTTGAGCCGAGGGTCTCCTGGAAACAGCCTCTCTACCCTTCGGAGTAGGGGTAAGGTCTGCGTACATACTACCCTCCCCAGACCCCACTTGTGGGATTATACTGGGTCGTTGTTGTTGTTGTTGTTGTTGTTGTTGTTGTATTCTCTTCCCTACTATAAATGTTAATTAGTTTTTATATTAATGTTTTACTTAGAGCCAAAATAATGTCATATTTTATTTTAAATTGTAACTTTTAATTAGTCTAAGATATTAATACATAAGTTATTTGATTATCATGTTCCAAATATATTGAGTTCTCTTATAATTAATTTTGTATTAGATGCAGTTCAATATTCTTTCTTTTTTAGCTATAAGATACAATTTAATTTTTAATTTTCATTAGTAAGATTACCAATATTATAAATTTATTTGTATTTTTAAAATTGTATTTAATCATAGAAAAAAATTCCTTAATTGTTTGAACACATTATTTTTAAATATTGTAGTAATATTTTTACTGTCATTTTAGTTCTTTAAGTAATATTTTAAAAAATAAAAAAATAATCTCATCTCAAATTCAAATAATTCTTATCATTCTATTTTCTAAAATGGACTGCATTTTAAAAAAAATTATGCTATGCATTCAAACTCAAACTAACTACACTCGATTCAGATATTAATCATAGAAAAATATTTTCTTAATTGTTTGAATATATTATATCTAAATGTTGTAATAATATTTTCACTGTCATTTTATTTCTTTACATAAAGTTTCTTTCTTTTTTAGTTTTAAGATACAAATTTAATTTTTGTAAAATTACCTATATTAGAAATTTATTTTGTAATTTAAAATTTTGATTTTTTTGTTATTATTTTATTTTTCATAAGTAAGACTTCAATTTCGTGGTATATCCATAATTTGAGCATTCACATCATAGTTTTAAGAACTTTCTAATCTCAAATTCAAATAGTCTTTTCTTTTAATTTCTAATAGTAAATTCTGATAATTTAACATAATTTTGCTATTTTTTTAATCTAATATATAGTCTTACTACATTTTATGAGGCTTTTCGTTAACTTGTAAATTTATTTAATATCATTATCAACTACTTTTATTTAATAATATAAGATAAATATATAATTTTTTTAATTATGATTTTGTTTTTATTACACGAAAATTTTAAATTATTTAAAATTTAATAATATTTTTAAGTATTGTATATTTATTTTATTTTATTTTCTAAACTTATGATTTATAAATGTCCTTACATTATCTCTGATTTATTTTTATTGTTCAATTTTTTTAATTTTTGATTTTAACTACTTATTAGACTTGAGTTATGTGGACTTATATTATGACTTTTCTTAGTATAATATAAAAAACTTTCTCATCTCAAATTTAAATAAGTTTTACCCTTTTTCCTATGATAAATAATCTGAATTTTTATTTTTTTCTCTATTTATTCTTTATTTTTGATTTTATATTATTCAATACCTAATATTATTACATTGTCATGTGAATTTTTATTAGTCTGTTTGAATTTAGTATCTATTTTTACCACACTCATTCTAATATAATATAGATAAAAAATTTAAAACTTTCTCATCTCAAATTCAAATAAATTTTATCATTCTATTTTCTTAATTGGACTATATTTTCAAAAAAATTATGTTATGCTTTCAAATTTAAACTAACTGAACTTAATTCAAATATAATCATAGAAAAATATTTTCTTAATTGTTCAAACACATTTTATTTAAATGTTTTAGTAATATTTATATATAAAATATTCGTTTGCACGATTTATCAGTATTAATATGAATTTATTATTCTTGTTATTAAAATATCTTTTGTTAATTATTTAATTTTTCTCTTACCTTATAAATAATTTTTATACTTTATGTAAGATCTTATTTCGCTGCTTGAAATTATTTAATTTTTAAACTCAATAAATCCTTAATATCTTAAGTAAATTTTAGTTTTGTTTTATATTTTAACTTACTCCAAAGTATAAATAGTTATAGGTTATCTCAATTTACGTCTTTATATATTTTTATTTTTTTCTATTATAGTTTTACTTAATTTTCACCTCCATATTTCTAGCTAATATAGAAAATAATCTATGAGTAGATTAATATATAAATATAAATATAGATATAGATATAGATATAGATACAAATATACATATAAATTTAATTATAGATATATAGATTAGATTTGTCTAAGATCTATTTATATTATGTATAAGATTTATTAAACTACTTCCATTATTTATGTTTCTATATATAATTTCTAGTTATTAATGTTGTCCTAAAATTGCCAAGTGGCTTCATTTTAGCTTGCCACTTGGCTTAACCACAATGCATACTACTCTCCTTTTAATATAATATAGATTAGTTTATTGCCGATTTTAAACATTTTAACTTCAACTTATTTGGAATTTTTTTTCAAATAACCAGCTTATTAATACCCATTTAAGTTTTTAGTACCTCCTTTCAGGGTAGTTTCGTTGTTATCTTCACAAGCTTGTTTGACGAGATATTGCTCAACTTAATAAACATTTGAATTAAATTTCCAAGAAATTTGTTTTACAAAACCAAGAGATATCCATGGAATGCAATAATTATAAAAAAGAAATATCCATGAAATGTACTACGAATAGTTATCAAAAAGAAAAAGGACGAAAACAAAGACCAGATGAGTGATATATTAATTCAACCCTAACTCATTCGAAAATTAAGAGACAAAAGTAGGTCATGGAGGATACACTAATAAATTTATCTTTATTTTGTTTTTCACTCGGTATTCAGTATGTTTCTTATTTTTGCATGATTGCTTGGAGTCGAGGATCTATCGGAAATAGTCTCTTTACCTGTACAAGGTAGGAGTAAGGTTGCATATTTACTACTTTTTCCAGATCCCACTTATAAGATTACACTGAATTTAATGTTATTATTCAGTATGTTCCCTATTATAGGCAATTTCACATTTAATGTTCAAACGAGAAACCTTTAGTTAAGAGGAGTATTTATCACTTCAGTACAATCTTTCGGTAGCCCTAATAAATTTATACGTTCAGACTTAAAAAACAGTCTAAGACCAAACTGCTAACCTAATTATAAAGGACATGCATGACAAAAAATTTGTTAAAAGGGAACTTTACATCGTATGATCTAGGCATCTAGGCTCTAGCTAGATCAAATCCTATATATGAATTTGAGGTATTAACGTGAAGCACTTTGTTCAAAGTAAGTTAGTCCACTACTATCTTTTCCATTTTAATTGTATTTTTTTTTTACCATATTACTTAATTAATAAGAGATAATTGAAAATATATATGTTATTAATCTGTGTTCGAAAAATAAATTCTACAAATAAAACAAAACCAGAAACAGAAACAGGAATAGAATCAGATGAATAAAAAGTTTCGAGCCCAACAGATAAAGGGTTTCCTGAAAGAATTTAATCCCCTCACTATTGCTCAATATTATTGAATTAATTCCTCTCAAGATAAAACAGAAAAACTATTTGTAATACTGGCAGTGAAAATTACAGAACTTTGTCGAACTCAACAAACGACAGTAAACCACATTGATGCTTACGTTTTACTTTGGAAAACAATGCAGAAATGCAGAAGAGAGAGAAGAGAGTTCGCATATTTTCGGTGGTGAAAAAATGAGCTATTTCTCTGTATTTATAGCCAACGATTTGAGTTTTAACAATACCTGTTCGTTTGAGAAGGTGTCGGTTCGCCAAAAATTAAATTTATGTTAGGCGTGAATCTGACTGTTGGAAAAATTACTGCTGCAAATTTTGAATTAAAAATTCCACAAAAAAAATATCAAAAAAAGAAAGAAAATAAATAACGAAAAATGGGAAATAAATTTGGTAAGCCGAAGTCGAGCCGAAAGACAACGCGTGAGGCACCACTTTTTCTCAACACTTTTAAAAGGTAGAAGATGTGCTTTGTGATAATACTGATGTGGACTAGTCTTGTTAGTTATTAGTTGGGTTATATTCTATAACTGGCCTGGCCCAAATTGTATTTATGTTTTTCATTTTAGTTAGGATATAGGCGGGTCATTTATATAGAGAAGACAGCAAGAGCTCTTCTTCTAGAACATTTTATCTCTCAATTCTCTCTGAGCTAAATGTAAATTTCAGTCATAGTTACTCAATTCAAGCTCGAGTTTGCATTTTTAACATTTCCATATAAGTACAAATATTTCTTTTTTCCATTTTACGACGAGGGATAAAGTGTCTTGGTAAAAGGAACACTTCAAACTTTTCCTTTCCCTACAATTTTTTTTTCTCCATTTTCCATTCATACCTCTTTACTAAATTAGATAAAACCCAATAATATTTTTGTTTAATATTTTCCGACGAAGTATATGGAACCATGCGTTGACTTTTTCTGTTGTGAAATAGAATAAAAGAGAAAACATAGGTTATAGTAATATATAAAGCATTCCGTTTAAACAATGGACTTTATTTCAAAAAATTGATTCTAGAGGAAAAAATTACTACTATTTTTAGAACAGAAAAAGTACATTTAAAAAAGACTTGAAAATAGTAGGAATCCCAAATACAAACAAAGGAGATAAATATTTAAAAAAAGGATAATTGAGCTTTTTAGGATCCAATGCGACATGAGACAATAGTTTTTGTTTTTGGTAATTATGAGACCATTGTTTAATGTATTAATTCTTTCTTTAAACCTCGTGACTCGTGGAATCATCATTTTCGAGAAGAGGGCCTTAACGAGAAAATAACAATTTCTTATGACTCGTTACAATTTAAATTGAATAAAATGATCTTATAAGGATCTCGTACATTTTATGTATAGCTCTTTTATTTAATTTTACACCAATTTCTTGTATAAAGGATTACATAACTAAAAACATAGTGAACCATAAAATAATTGATCTTTCAGGACTTAGCTCCACTAATTAGAGGATTTGGAGGTTCGTTGAATAAGTAATTTGCTGATCCTACAGTACTTAAGTTAATTATTCTAGTGTTTCTTAGTGGCGGTTCAAACTGCCGTAATATAAATTAAGTGCCGTTATAAATAAAATATTAATTTGATGTACGGAATAACGCCATTTTATGTTACATTTCGTGATCGCTGTAATGTAATCACCATAATAATTCTGTAAGTTATAGTGCTTCTCCTTTTTATTGTTTAAGGATCCGTTTGGTCATAAATTTTGCTAAAATAAACTTGTATTTTATTTGGCAAACACATGTTTGGCCATGGATTTTGCCTATATTTTCAATCCAAATAATATCTGATTTTGGGCCAAATCCCTAATAATACACATGTTTTTGAAAAATAAATTTAGGAAATATGTTTGTAAATATATGTCCAAACACATTTTTATCTTCAAATCAAATTTCGCCCAAATTAAAAATTTTAAAATAAATTTGGAAGTTTATGGCCAAACGCTAGCTAATTAACTTCTCAAATCTTAGATTTCTACAAATAAGAAATAATACTAATAATTTATATTATTAAGAAGTATTTTATTTTTATCAAGTAAAAAATATTTTTTTTAATTATAGTTGATCTTGGAAATTACACCGACGCACGTGACTTGTGCCAGTTTATTTGCAGACCTTTTTTCGTACATGTGTTGACTGTTGAATCATGATACGGAGTATACTTTTTTTTTTTTCTTTGTTTTTTCTTCAACTGGCTTTTCGGATTTGTAATAGTTTTAAAAGTATATTAATAACAAGCAATTTGCTGTTGGCTAATTAATTTAAAAAATATTTTTGTATAATAATTAATATTTGGCCAAGCTTTTCAAAACTGCTTTTAAATTTATTTTTCTCAAAAGTTATTTTCAAAAAATACTTTTGGAGAGAAATTATTTTTTTCTGTTTTTCCAAAACTGCTTTTGCTTCTTTTCAAAAATATTTTTTTTCCCTAAAAGCATGGTCGAATATTTCAACTTTGAAAAAAGCACTTTTTTCCTAAAAGCACTTTTTGATCGATCAAAAAAGTGCATTTGGTTTTGAAGAAGCTTGGCCAAATAGACTATTAGTGATAGGTCTAGATTTTATTTCATATACCAGCTCATCATCCCCGTGAAAAAACTAAAAATAAGCGTGCCACTGATCTGAAATTTTATTTTTGACATTATAATTTCTCTTTTATGTTTTCGTTGCTTTTTAAGTAAAGCAACAAATAAATAAGTACGTGTGTGCGCACGCATGGGCCAATTGAGATTTGTTAGTTAAGAGTAGGGGTGACAAAATGGTTAAAGCAATCATATATTGGAGTGAATAGATTGTGCTGCAACTTCATGAGCCATTTATACTGGGCCGCCCTAATACACAACTATGAACCCACATTTGTATATGGGTCGTTTTATCATAATTTAGGCCTTTGAGAAATGTATATTTTTAGCCGCTCCAAAAAATAATAGTCGATAATGGTGTTATATACGCGTATATATATATATATATATATATATATATATATATATATATATATATATATATATATATATATTATACATTTAATATATAGTAAATAAAATTACTCTCGACCGACCGACAAATTTTATATTTTGCCCTCGGTCTTTATGTGTAAATATGATTCCAGGTAGCCACTTATAGGGCTGCTAGCTAATTGGAATTGCCAACATTTGTAAAATAGTTGAAAGATAGTTACAACTTAAAAATATGGCAAGTGAAACTCCAAAACAGTGTCATTGAGTTCGAAATTTTTACAGGCGAAACTCAAAGACAATGTCCTGAAGTTCGAAACATATACAAGATAAACTGCTGCAAGTGAAATTCCAAGACAATATCTGTAACGACTCGGCCGGTCGTTTCATGAGTTACCGCTCCGTTTTCTTCATTTCTGCTTTCTTATGTGTTGTTCAACTGCATTTCATCGTATCGTGTTTGTTGGTTCGAGTTTGGAATAGTTTTGGAGTGTTAAGAGACACTTAGTCTCTTAAGTTGGCCATTTAACTGGAAAAGTCAACTGGAAGTTGACTTGTATGTAAACGATCTCGGAATTTGGTTTTTATGGTTCGGATAGATTCGTTAGGTGATTTGGGACTCAGGAGCATGTTTGGAATGTAATTTGGAGGTCCGTGGTAGATTTAGGCTTGAATTGGCAAAATTAAAATTTTGGCGTTTCCCGGTTGGTAGTGGAAATCTTGATATCGGGGTCGGACTGGAATTCCGAATATTGGAGTAGCTCCGTAGTGTCATTTGTGACGTGTGTGCAAAATTTCAGGCCATTCGAAGTTGATTTGATAGGTTTTGGCGTCGTTTGTGGAATTTGAAAGTTTCTAAATTCTTAGGCTTGAATCCGAGGTTGATTTGGTGTTTTAGTGTTGATTTGAGTGATTCAAAGGCTCGATTAAGTTTGAATGATGTTATGGGATATGTTGGCATATTTGGTTGAGGTCCCGAGGGCCTCGGGTGTATTTCGGATGCTCAACGGGGCATTTTTTTGGACTTGAGGAGATAACAGGTTTCTGGTATTCTGTTATAGGCTTTTTGTTCTTCGCAATCGCGTAGAGGTGTTTGTGATCGCGTAGGCTTGGTTGGGCAGAGGTGAGATTTTGTTCTACGCAATCGCAGAGATGAGGACGCGATCGCGATGGGCTGTGATGTTATGGTTCACGAACACGTGGCCAGGGTCACGTAGAAGAGAAGGAGCGGGTGAGTAGTGGAAAGGTTTGTTCTATGCGATCACGTGGGAGAGGCCACGATCGCGTGAGGTAGCAAAGCAGTGCTTCGCGATCACGTAGGGTTATTTGAGGGCAGTCAATTTTTGTGCTTCGCAATCGTGATGGTCTTTCCGCGATCGCGATTAAGGAAAAATACCTGGGCAGAATGTTTAAATAGAGACCTTCGCGATTTTTAGCCCATTTCTTACTATTGTTGAGTAGTTTTGAAGCTTTTTGAGAGGGATTCGAAGGAAAACACTTAGAGGTAAGATTTTTTAACTCAATACTCGATTCTATAGTGATTTCTAAATAATTAAACATGAAATTAGTGAGATTTAAAGCCTAAAATTAGGGAATTAGGTCTTGAAATTGGAGAGTGTAAAGTGGGGATTTGAGGGGTCATTTGAGGTCCGATTTTGATGTTCTTGGTATGTACGGACTTGTGGGAGGGTAAGGATTCTATTGATGTGATTTTTGTCGTATTCTGAGACGTGGGCCCGGGGTCGGGTTTGACCAATTTCGGGATTTTTGATGTAATTTGATTATTTTCACATGGGCTTTGTTCCTTTAGCATATATTGATGTTATGATTTTGATTTTGGATAGATTCGACGCGAGTTGAGGCCGAGTCGAGAGGCAAAGGCGTCGCGCCGGTTTGAGGTAAGTAACGATTGTAAATCTTGACTTGAGGGTATGAGACCCCGAAATTTCGTACTGTTTTGATAAATGAGGTGATGCACATGCTAGGTGATGGGTGTCCAGGCGTGCACCCATAGGGATTGTGACTTGGACTGTCCCGTGGCGACTGTATAGGTGCATATTTTGTTACACTGTATATTATATCCATGTAATTTAAAAATGAATTTGTTAACTTGGGCTGAATGCCATGTTTGGAGCCTTTGGGCCGAACTGCTTAGACCCTTAGGGGTATTTTACTACTTTTCTCACACTGTTTTAATTTGAAAGCATATCCTTAGTCATGTTTTACCTGTTTGTGGTTTAAATCCGGTTTCATTACTCTACTTCTTAATATATGAAAACTGTTTGGGCTGAGTTTTCCTAATTTTTACTAAAATGCCCGAGTGGCTGTGAGGTTAATGACTGCGAGAGAGAGAGAGAGAGGTCGAGGACCTGATTGTGAGGTTAATGAGAGAGGTTGAGAACCTAATAGTGAGGATATTATATGTACATATTATGGATCGGGCTGCACGCCATAGCGATATATATATTGGATCGGGCTGCACGCCGCAGCGATATGACGCTTGGGCTGTAGGAGCCCCTCCGGAGTCTGTACACCCCCAGTGAGAATAGTTATTTTTTTTTGTTCATAAGTAATACCTTTTATTAGTATGGTACCATGAGATAACTATTGAGCTGGAGTGCTGAGTGTGAGTACTGATTGACGAGAGCTGAGTCACGGTGACTGAGAGGCTTGCCCGAGAGGCTACACTTATGAGTGATACTTTGCCCGAGGGGCTTGTTTATGAGATTTTCCTGTTTTCACTCTTCTTTTATACTGAGCTTCTACTGAAAAATGTTGAACAAATACTTTAAAGGATTTTCATTGAAACTGAAATTTTTACGAGGTATTTGGTTATTGAACTCTAGATTTTGACTTCGATATTTCTGTTGAGATTCCTTATTAAGTATACATATGATTTTAAATGCTTGTCACTGCACTCAGACTTTATTTACTTTAGTTACTTACTGAATTGACGCACTCATGTCACTCCCTGCACCTTGTGTGCAGATCCAAGTGCCCGAGGATCAGAGTGAGAGCTTCTAACACTCTCAGAGTCTTATCCGGAGATCGCAAGGTAGCTGCACGACGTTCGCAGCCCTGCCTTCCTCCTTCCTATCTTAGTACTTTGTATTTCAGATTTATTTTGTATTAAGCAGACAGTGTTGAGTTGTACTTAGTGGCTCATGACTAGTGACACCAAATCCGGGCTGTGTGATATATTTACATACTTGTTTTCCGCGTATTCCCTTTGATATATTAAAAATGAAAGAATTGAGACTTAATCTGTTTCGAAAAATAAATTTTACAAAAGATCTTCACATTATTTGAGTTGTTTTGGCTGGCCTAGTACTGTGATAGGCGTCATCACGACCGAGGTGTTTGGGGTTGTGACAATATCCTGAAGTTCGAAACTTATACAAGATAAACACCGAGGCTGTTTATTTGAATTGGTCTTATCAGCAGCATGTAAGTCCTCATTTATACCGTTGGTGAAATTACAATTGAAAAGTAAGATGAAGAAAAATAAATAAATATTTTTCAGGCTGAGGCGCGAATATTTCGCTCTCTTTAAGGAGATTCAACTCTACTGCGGTAGCACCTTTATCGGTCCAACAGTAATACATTTGACATGACCGCTGCAAGTGAAATTCCAAGACAATATCCTGAAGTTCGAAACTTAAACATGTTCCTATGTTGGTTTCTTTAATTTAGTGTGCTCCATGGAGTACATATCTTTTCTGCTCGCAAATGCTTTGAAGGGCCACGTTTGGAATTATGAGACACTGCAATATTTGTAGTTTACGTGTTTGGTTCTCTTGGAGCTTTCATGAACTTTATAAATGATATATTATCGCATGTTAACATCTTGTATGGCTTTGTAGCGCATTTGTGATTGGGGCGTAGTTACTGTTGTTGTTATTTGTTGTGATAAATGTGTTGGATTTATGCATTTTGCAAATGTCGTTATTTGCTTTGTTTCTAGAATAAAGTTCCGACTTGAAGATAAAACAGCAGCTAAACCTGTGCATTAAACACGGTAGAAAACACCGTGTAGAAGCTAAAGTTAAGACTGTTATATTCTGCACAGTATCGAAACATGTTCCATTGTTGACAAAATTGTGCAAGTTCGTTAATTTACGAATCTTACTTGATTAATTTGTCTAAACGTATGTTACGTTAAAGGATGGTATGATCATTTGCCAAATCACTAGTTGGTTGTTATGTTTTGTGATTATTAAGGGTTAAATAATGGCATTGACTTACTCTGTCTATTTTACATTTTTATTTTCTGGTCTCAAGTTACTGCCTAACGCAGTTTTGTGACCATAACAAAGACACTTTAATTAGGAAAGTATTGTAAAATATAAGACGGTGAAATGTTATAAGTATTTTATGGTCATGTCATTATGTGACAGATCTAATTAGAAAATATAGACTCAGATTTTTGTATATCATGATTAAATATAATTAATAATAGTCAGAATTAAGATACAGAGATTAAATCCCAATTTTGCTATCATTTAACCTTTTTTCTCATAGTTTTCCAATAGAGATTTATCACGAGAGTATATCAATCCAGATGAGTCGTCGGGCCAGAGCTATTTCTGGCTCGGGTCTGAGACTAGCAGAACAGTGTCTCAGACTCACGACGCTTACTCAACCCAGGGGCGGCTCGATATAAGTGGAGGCTTAAAGCCAAGCTTTAAAAAGATGCCTTAAATATTTTTTTAAAACATTTTTTATATTTTATTTGTAATTTTACTTTTTTTTGGATTTTAAAAATGACTAATTAGATTTTTTAATCAATTTCCTCTAATAATTATTTTTTTCCGATTAATAATAAAGATAATTTATCTTTTTTGAGACATTATATTATTGATCTTAGATAAGATTTTGATTAATTTCAGTTTTGAAAAGAACATTTTCTCCTTGTAAAAAATTATCAAGAGCACTTTTTTGAAATTGTATTAAAGTTTCAATTCTCTTCTTTCTTTCTTTTTTTTAGTGTTTGGTCACATGATTCGTATTTTCTAGTAGAGATATTTTAATTAAAAAGCATGTATGCCTATAAAATGAAATATATTTTAAAAAATAACAAATTTCATATTAGAAAAGGCAATAGAAAGTTAGAAACGATATAACTTGATATTGAAAGTTGATAATGTGATAGTTCATATAAAAATAAATCAATTTGTGAGAGAAGTTCGCTGCTATAATTTGCTTACTTCAATGCTTGAATACGTGTAAAATAAAAATAATATTACATCTATTTCAGTTTATGATGCGTTTTCATTTTTAGTTTGTTTCAAAAAAACTGACGCCTTTCTATATTAAAAAATAATTTAACTTTAAACTTCTTATTTTACTTTAATGAGATTAATATAGCTACAAAAAAAAATTATGACTTACTTTAGACCACAAATTTAAATGACAACCTCACATAAATTGAAACGAAAGAATATGCAATTCAAATTATTAAATGCACTTTTTTGTTTGACAAAATATGTAAATACTTGTGAAGAAGAAAAGAAAGAGTATAAGTATATATGAATATGAATTGAGAAGACAAGATTAAAAAGGAAGCATGTATTGCCAATAAACCAAAATTTTATATGCAATCTCATCACAGTAAGCTTCGCAATGCTTGTCTCCTGCTCTTGAGTATTTTTTCTTTTTTTGTCACCATAAATTACAATGCTTACAAATTTTTACCCTTTTTCTCAAAAAACTTCAATATTTTCTATAATATATTTAAAACCATAAAACTAAATACAAGAAATTTTGGGGATCCAGGCCGTAGATCTCGATTGATCTAACGGTTGAGATCAAGCCATCCACCCCGTATATAAACCCTTCCCCCTTTCACCCCGCGCCCTAATCCAAACCCCCCTGCCTTAGGTCGTCTTCACCAGACCCTTCCCCTCCAAACCCCCCCTGTCACACCTCCTTTTTGCGCGCCCGGCCCCGAAGGGTTTAAAAATGCGCGAGGGAGTTTTTCCAATTTAAGTGACAATATTCGAAATGAGATTATTTATTTAATTCAGAGTCGCCACTTGGGAAAGGTTTGGCTTTTGGTGTCCCAAGTCACCGGTTTATCTTGAATCCCAAATCGAGGAAAAATATTCGACTTTCCAAATGAAGTCTGCGAACCAGAAATTCTAAATAAGGAATTCTGTTGACCCGAGGGAAGGTGTTAGGCACCCTCGAATCCCGTGGTTCTAGCACGGTCGCTTAAATTGTTATAATGGCTAAATATCTGATTTAAATATATGTTATGACTTACGTGCTTTTATTAAGTTTAAACCGCTTTTATTATTATCATTTATTTTTATAGAATTGCAACGTCGTGAAAATGCATCTCGAACCACGTCACAATCAATGCACCCGTGGTTGTCGACACATTTTTGACTCCGTTGAGATTTGGATTTGGGTCACATCAATGTGCACCCGTGTTTAAGAAGGTCAAATTATTAAGCCGCGCCTAAAGAGTCTAGCGCGTTATTATTTTTGTAGAAGGCCATGAAATTCAATAAACGGCCTATCCCGAATTCTAAAAAAATTATTATGGTTATTTATTGAGGGCCCCGCAATTTCGCATTTTTTTTATTTGGCGAGGCTCGTCTCTATTTTAGAAAGGATATCCTAAAGTGGCTACATTTCTAATGCATTTGTCTCTAAAACTAGAAGAAAAAGGTACATGCTAATTTAATTATATGCTTTAGCCTAACCCGGATTCTTATCAATTTCTGATTAATTATTTACAAAGTGAAGAGGCGTCATACCTTGTGAAACATGCGAGATTGACCAAATGCTATACTTGTATCCAAATATTTCTTGAATTGAACTTAACTAGCCTTATTTTAGGCTAGATTAAGGGAATTGAACACTAGGCATTATTACTAATGGGGATTCGAACGTGCTCCTATATACTGCCTAGCGGGTCCTGATAAAAGAACTAAAATAAAACAGAACATCATTGTGTAAGGTGGAAATATTCTATCCTATGCATGTCATTATAGTTAAACAACAATCCGGTCGAAAATTCTATGTCAATTATCCATGCATTCTACATATTGTACCATTACATCTCGTACTAACGAACAACTATAAACCAAGATGCAAGAGGCTAAAACTTGGTTAAGTATTAACTAACTAATCTTTCGCTACTGAGTTACGCACTAATCAATTTATACAAAATAAGTCAATATACCATGAGCATTACAAACAGACATTTAAATTTCTTCAAACTCCTTTCATTTCATGCTTTCGAACTGTTACAGTTGACACCAAAATGGGACTCCAAATGTGTACCTGAATACTGAAAGGCAAAGAAGAAGTGAAGAAGAAAGGTCAGCAGCAGCAGAAGGCAGAATAGCAGCAACAGCAACAGCAGGTAACCAATAGAAACAAAATCCTAGTGCAAGATGCAGTTTGGAGCCAATAAAAAATGGCAGAGTGTAGCAAATTCCCAGTAATATGAATCAGAATTTAGGCAGAACAGATCTAGAAATGCACTGATGCTACACACAACTAACAATCTCAAACAGGACTCAGAAGAAATCAATATGGAACAGGGAAATCCAGGCCAGTGAGAATCAAGACAAAGACGAAAAATGCAGTTCCTCTTTCCTGTGTTATGCCTCTCTCTATCTATTTTTGTCTGTGTGTGTGTCCTCAACAATCTTTCTTTCCCCCTTTTTCTTATCAATCTCCCTGTGTGTCTTTATATTATCCTTTCCCTCTTCTCAAATCTCCTAATGTCTCTCTAATATCAGGTGTCCCTTTTTCTGATCCCCTTAATCTGATGGAAGACCTCCCTTTTATAAGCCTCAAATCACCCCTTTAACAGCCTGTTTTAGACAATCAGAACACCCTCCCACATGCTATCCTATTTTCAGTTATTTAAATAAGAACACAACCCCATGATATTCCCTGGCAGACTTACTTTTAAGTAAGGTTTAATATTTCTGAACTAAAGCAGAATATGGGCAGCAGAATGTAGTCTGACAGCATATGCTGTCAAAACTATTTTAATTCAAAAAGGGCCTTTATGCACATGTTGTGCACATGCCATCAATTCAGATTGCAATTACAGACCAAACCTTAGGTTTCTGAAATCAAATTAACAACTATAAGTAACTAAACTTAGTTCTTAATTGATTCAGGCAATGTTTAACAGAAGCAAATCGATTTGTTATTGTTCAGACAGTTGAAACTAATTGTCGACACATGTCGACTCGACTATATTAATCATAACATGCACAATCGTAGCCAAAAATCAGACATTTAACAGTATCGACACATGATTTGAATTGTACTGACCAAACAGAATTGTACTCGAGGAGTCAGTTAATCGGTTCAAATTTGAAATTCAGCTAATTGCACAACACATACATACATACGCATTATCAGAACAAGTAGAAGAAGGACTCAATCAAACGCAGAGGTTCAGGCAAGGTGGACAGGACACAGTTGGTAAAATTCGAAATACAAATTTCACAAAACATGAACAGCCTTTTAAGCAATCACATGGACTAAAACAAATAAAGAAAAGAAAGCAAAACTCACCTTAAATCCCGAAAAATCAAAAACCTTAGCTTGGACTCGAACAGACCTTTATTAAGGCTGAACGAACCTTAATCTCTTGGTTTAAACGAGATACGGACCAGTGACGAGGAACCCTAAGGTTCCAAAAATTAGATCCGGGATTCATGCTTCCCTGGTCAGATTCGGACCAAACCAAGCATGGTTTGGTCACGAGGGGGGTCTGGGGAGTGTCTGGTGCGAAACTGGGGTCAAACGGTGTAAGTTAGGTTCCGACTTGAATCTTCAAATGAATATTCGAGAAGGTGGGAAGGGATTCGAGTTAAGCGGTTGACAGATCCATGTTCAGGGTTGTGGGGGGGTTCTATGGTGTTAAGGTGGAGGTCACCGGCGTTCATGCCGCCGGCTTTCATGGTGAAGAATACAAGGGCGGCTAGGGTTTGGAGGGGAAGGGTCTGGTGAAGACGACCTAAGGCAGGGGGGTTTGGATTAGGGCGCGGGGTGAAAGGGGGAAGGGTTTATATACGGGGTGGATGACTTGATCTCAACCGTTAGATCAATCGAGATCTACGGCCTGGATCTGAGGGCTTAAGTGGAACGGTGTCGTTTGGCTTAGTAAGGGTCAGGGTTGGTTCGGGTGGAATGGGTCGGGTTCATTAGTGGGTTATGGGGTGTGAGATCTTGGCCGTTGATCAATCTGAGATCAACGGCCCAGATCATACTGGATTAAACGGTGTCGTTTGGATGGTTAGGGGCTGAACTGGACTGGACCGGGTAATTTGGGTTGGGTTGTTCGTTTGGGCCCTGAATTAAAATGAAAATCAGCCCAAACTGATTTTCAAACCAATTCTACACTTATCTTTTATTATTATTATTACATTTTTTTTAAAAAAAAACAAAGCCTAAGTAAATCAAATTTAAAATTAAATAGACACTTAATACAATTATTTGCACACACATATTAAAATATTTGAAGCAGGTAAAATCAAACAAAACAACAATCATGGACAAAAATGCCTATTTATGGTTTTCTCATTTAACAACCGGATTACGGTTCAAATTACGCATGACACATACATTTTTTGTATTTTGTTTTAATAAAATAAAAAATGGGCAAAAATATCATAAATAATTACAAAGTGCCATGCAAAATTTCAAAAATTGTACAATAGGACCATTTGTTATTATTTTTATTTCTTTTGGAGCGATTGTCGCGTAAAACAAAAATCACGTGCTCACAGCTGCCCCTCTTTGTTCGGAAACACGAAGAGTTCTCGTGCAAAGATAAAGTGAGCGGATATAAGCGATTTTTGCCTATGGACTACTCCGTGTGAAGCATGTTTTGAAAGTTTTGACCGAATCTTTCTTCAAAGATTTCCTACATATCCCGGGCTAAACATGAATCAGGTCAATGTAGTTCGGGAAGTTTCGATAGCTGGGACTACCATGGGACTGCAATGCTTGCTGTTACTGCTGTTGCTGTAGTCACCACTGCTTTACTGACCGCCTTATTACAACCAAAGAAAAATTGAAACTGAACTTAAATACTTATATGCATGTCAACTGCTAGTTACAAGATCCCTATCTATGATTCTTTTGCGACTTGATCATGGGTCTTAGCTGATTTTGCTTGGAGACTTCGATCCAAATCTTGATGCTTGCGAGTTGTAGGTGCTTGCTTATTCTCTGGGATGTTGAGTGAGGCGTGACTGGCAGAGTTCTGAATCTTAATCCAATGTTGGAGTCGATCCGCCTTCCATTTAACTCCGATATCTCGGGACATCTTCTTTTTGTCTTTTTCTTTTCTTTTTTTTTGATTCTGAGTTAAGACTCACTTCGTGGGTCGTTTCAATCCGTGTGGCTCGAGGTTAGACCTGCGGGAGAAAAACAAACAAACGAATGAAATTTTCTGCCCCAGTTTCACTAGGAAAATTTCGTGAATTATTCGCTAGAAAGTTCATAAAATTGATGAAGGAAGATAAAAATACTCAATTCAGGGTTGGAGCCCTAATACCGACTAGCTGGGGGAAAAGTTCAGCTTAGGGTTTAAAACCCAAATGCTGATTGCAAGGAAAAAGCTCAGCATAGGGGTTTAAAACCCTAATGCTGATTGCATGGAAAAGCTCAGTTTAGGGTTTAAACCCTAATGCTGGCTGAATGGAAAAAGTTCAGTTTAGGGTTTAAAACCCTAATGCTGACTAAAGGAAAAATTCAGTTTAGGGTTTAAAACCCTAGTGCTGATTAAAGGAAAAATTCAGTTTAGGGTTTAAAACCCCAATGCTGATTGCAGGAAAAGGCTCAGTTTAGGGTTTAAAACCCTAATGCTAGCTGAATGGAAAAAAAAATTCAGTTTAGGGCTTAAAACCCTAATGCCGACTAAAGGAAAAATTCAGTTTAGGGTTTAAAACCCTAGTGTTGATTAAAGGAAAAATTCAGTTTAGGGTTTAAAACCCTAATGCTGATTGCAGGAAAAGGCTCAGTTTAGGGTTTAAACCCTAATGCTGGCTGAATGGAAAAAGTTCAGTTTAGGGTTTAAAACTCTAATGCAGACTAAAGAAAAAATTCAGTTTAGGGTTTAAAACCCTAACGCTGATTAAAGGAAAAATTCAGTTTAGGGTTTAAAACCCTAATGCTGATTGCAGGAAAAATTCAGTTTAGGGTTTAAAACCCTAATGCTGATTGCAGGAAAAGGCTCAGTTTAGGGTTTAAAACCCTAATGCTGGCTGAATGGAAAAAAGTTCAGTTTAGGGTTTAAAACCCTAATGCTGACTAAAGGAAAAATTCAGTTTAGGGTTTAAAAACCCTAGTGCTGATTAAAGGAAAAATCCAGTTTAGGGTTTAAAACCCTAATGCTGATTGCATGGAAAAGCTCAGTTTAGGGTTTAAAACCCTAATGCTGGCTGAATGGAAAAAGGTTCAGTTTAGGGTTTAAAACCCTAATGCTAACTAAAGGAAAAATTCAGTTTAGGGTTTAAAAACCCTAGTGCTGATTAAAGGAAAAATCCAGTTTAGGGTTTAAAATCCTAATGCTGATTGCATGGAAAAGCTCAGTTTAGGGTTTAAAACCCTAATGCTGGCTGAATGGAAAAAGGTTCAGTTTAGGGTTTAAAACCCTAATGCTGACTAAAGGAACAATTCAGTTTTAGGGTTTAAAACCCTAATGCTGACTAAAGAAAAAATTCAGTTTAGGGTTTAAAACCCTAATGCTGATTGCATGGAAAAGCTCAGTTTAGGGTTTAAAACCCTAATACTGGCTGAATGGAAAAAAGTTTCAGTTTAGGGTTTAAAACCCTAATGTTGACTAAAGAAAAAATTCAGTTTAGGGTTTAAAACCCTAATGCTGATTGCAAGGAAAAACTCAGTTTAGGGTTTAAAACCCTAATGCTGGCTGAATGGAAAAGAGTTCAGTTTAGGGTTTAAAACCCTAATGCTGACTAAGGAAAAATTCAGTTTAGGGTTTAAAAACCCTAATGCTGATTAAAGGAAAAATTCAGTTTAGGGTTTAAAACCCTAATGTTGATTGCATGGAAAAGCTCAGTTTAGGGTTTAAAACCCTAATGCTGGCTGAATGGAAAAAGGTTCAGTTTAGGGTTTAAAACCCTAATGCTGACTAAAAGAACAATTCAGTTCTAGGGTTTAAAACCCTAATGCTGACTAAAGAAAAAATTCAGTTTAGGGTTTAAAACCCTAATGTTGATTGCATGGAAAAGCTCAGTTTAGGGTTTAAAACCCTAATGCTGGCTGAATGGAAAAAGGTTCAGTTTAGGGTTTAAAACTCTAATGCTGACTAAAGGAACAATTCAGTTTTAGGGTTTAAAACCCTAATGCTGACTAAAGAAAAAATTCAGTTTAGGGTTTAAAACCCTAATGCTGATTGCATGGAAAAGCTCAGTTTAGGGTTTAAAACCCTAATGCTGGCTGAATGGAAAAGAGTTCAGTTTAGGGTTTAAAACCCTAATGCTGACTGGCTGGGGACAAAATTCGAGAACAACAACTGACCTCTTTTTTTGAATTTTCTTTTTTTAGTAAAAGACAAAAGGGAGTTTCGTGGAAACTTACCTTTCGAGTGAATTCCTTATTGCCAAAATATTTCTTGTACCCATGTACCTTCTTCTTTGGGCGACACCTGCTTCTTGAACGGTTGTCTTGGATTAAACCTGTTTCAACTTTTCAGACAAAGAACAATTGTTAGTTCGGAAATGACGGTCGGTTTGGTGACCTAGATCGTTCCCGATTGCTTTGTTGCGTCTTCATTTCTGTTGCGAAGTCCTGCCATTGATTTGATTCATATGTCGGAACCTTTTAGACTGCTCAGGCTTGTATTTCCAGATTCTGTGGTGATTTGCCTCGTAAGGCTCTTTTTCTTTTCTCTCTTTTTTGTCCCGTTTTGCTTGGAGTTTCTCAACGGGGATTTTATTGGAGGTATTCTGTGGGGATTTGTACAAAAGGAAGCCTTGTGGGGGAATATTTACAAAGTGGATTCTTTGTGTGGATTTTTGTACAATGGGGCATACTGGAGATTTGTTTCGAAGCGGTCTTTCTAGGATTTGTTGGGGTAAGCTTGTTGGGGAATTTTACAAAGGGACTCGCTGGGGATGTGCTGGGGAAATTCCAACAAGGATTTTTTTTTTATATTGGGGAGACTCTGTGGAGGATTGTACAAGGGGAGACTCTGTGGGGATTCGTCCGAAGGCGGACTTGCTGGGGGAAATTTCTCTTTTTCCTCTTTCCTTCGAACTCCATCAAACATCATGATTAAATCAGGCTCGGACAAACGTGCCAACTAAACAAGGTGTTTTCCTCCATGAAACGGAATTCCGTGAAACCAAACCCGCCACCTGTCCTTTCCGGTACATCTAGAACTTGGGCTTAGACATGAAAGAGATTCGAAGAAAAACAAAGAAAAGATAAAACGAATTTCAGAAAAGGAGTGCCCCCTTCGGGACGAGAAAGACTTATCTGAGGAAGATAATGCTGGTTTTAAATGATATGACATGCTCTTTGGACTGGACGCCTGACTTTCCATGAGCTTGCGTTTCCCTGAACCAAAACGGATCTGTGATTCCAAACCGGTGGAACTTTGCCGAAACCTCCTGGGGTGGAGCCACTCTTTTCGGCCAACAGCGCCCTTTGCGGGTTTTCGCTGGCTGACCTCTCTCATTTCTCTTCCTGTCATCACTTGATAGCACTCTTTGTGAGTTTTTACTAAACAAACTCTCTCATTTGGGTTTCTCTACTCCCGTCGCCTCGTGGTGCCCGAAGGTTTTCACCGACGAGACTCTCTCATTTTATCTCTCTCAATTCCGAGTGTGTCGGTCTCCATTTGTGACGCTTATTGGCTTCCCACCATCTTTGGTAATTGGTTTGAAGGCTTGTGCTTGGTAAAGAGAGGTAGATGATACTAACTTCTAAACTGCTCGACGTGCCCCAGTTTCAATTTCAGGGTGAATGGGATTTTATTGTTGGTGTGACTGAACCTCAGGGAGAGGCTGCCTACGTATCCTTTCGGAATCAAGTCAAACGTAGTTCAGGCCTCAATCAATTTTTATTTTGTTTCATTTTTTTTTTATTGTAAGCGGCTCAAAGGCTTGTAGAGAGAATTGGGTAGTGTTTGGGGAGTAGTGGGGAATAAAACCTCCTTCATTTCAAATGTGTCAAGACTACTGGAGTATAATTCAGACGTAGTATCTCTTGACTGCATCCGCATTTACTGCTGTTTCGGGGTCATTTCCTTCGATATCACCTAAATACAATGCTCCTCTCGGCAATATCTTCCTTATGATGTATGGGCCTTTCCAATTTGGAGCAAACTTCCCTTTTGCTTCCTCATGATGCGGCAGAATACGCCTCAGTACCAGCTGACCTACTTCAAAATTCCTGGGTCGGACTTTCTTGTTGTAAGCACGGGCCATCCTTCGTTGGTACAACTGTCCGTGACAAACCGCGGCCATTCGCTTTTCATCAATCAAAGTCAATTGCTCTAACCGAGTCTTGACCCACTCGCTGTCTTCGATTTATGCTTCGACAATGGTTCGAAGCGAAGGAATTTCTACCTCTGCCGGTATTACCGCCTCGGTCCCATAAACCAAAAGATAAGGAGTCGCTCCTACTGACGTGCGTACCGTAGTACGATATCCCAACAACGCAAATGGTAACTGCTCATGCCACTGTCGGGAACCTTGGATTGTTTTTCTCAAAATCTTCTTGATGTTCTTGTTCGCCGCTTCTACAGCACCATTGGCCTTTGGCCGATAAGGAGTAGAATTCCTATGCGTTATTTTGAATTGCTCGCATACATCTACCATCAAGTGACTGTTCAAGTTTGCTGCGTTATCTGTAATGATAGTCGCAGGAATACCGAAACGACAGATAATATTTGAGTGTACAAAATCCACTACAGCTTTTTTAGTGACCAACTTGAGAGTGACAGCCTCTACCCATTTCGTGAAGTAATCGATGGCAACCAGTATAAACCTGTGTCCATTTGAAGCTTTTGGTTCGATTGATCCAATGACGTCCATGCCCCAGGCGACAAATGGCCAAGGCGCAGACATGGGATGCAGCTCCGTGGGAGGTGCATGAATCAAATCACCGTGCACCTGACACTGATGACACTTCCGAACGAAGCTAAAGCAATCCTTTTCCATGGTCATCTAGTAATAACCTGCTCGAAGGATTTTCTTTGCTAAAACATACCCGTTCATGTGAGGTCCGCGCACACCTGCGTGTACTTCGTGCATGATATTTCTTGCCTCCTCGATATCGACACATCTTAGAAGATTGAGGTACGGGGTCCTCTTATACAACAATTCACCGCTCAGAAAGAAACCACTTGCATGTCGCCTAATGGTCCTCTTTTGATCTCCAGTAGCATGCTCGGGGTATTCTTGCATTTTCAAGAACCTCTTGATGTCATGGTACCAAGGCTGCGTATTTGATCCCGCCTCGATTACATTGAAGTAACCGTGTCGTTCCCTGATTTGGATTTCCAAAGGATCGACGTGGGCGTTGCCCGGGTAGGGTAGCATTGAAGCCAGAGTAGCGAGTGCGTCTGCCAGTTCATTGTGACACCTCGGGATATACCTGAACTCTATTGATGTAAAGCGCTTGCCGAGGTCCTTCACATGCTGTCGGTAAGGGATAAGTTTGACATCCCGAGTTTCCTATTTGCCTTGGGCTTGCCGGATAATCAGGTCAGAATCTACCATAATCAGTAAGTCTTCGACATCCTGATCGATTGCCATATGCATGCCCATGATGCAGGCTTCATACTCAGCTGTATTATTTGTGCAAAAGAAACGAAGTCTAGCTGTGGCGGGATAATGCTGACCAGAAGGCGAGATCAAAATTGCCCCAATCCCTACACCCTTGGCGTTCACGGCTCCATCAAAGAACATCTTCCAAACATGAGCTTCCTCCGAGACCACTTCTACGGTGTTTACTTCTTCATCTGGAAAGTAGGTATTCAATGGCTGGTATTCCTCATCGACCGGATTTTCGGCCAAATGATCTGCTAGCGCCTGGGCTTTCATTGCCGTGCGAGTGACATAGACTATGTCGAATTCCGTAAGCAAGATTTGCCATTTAGCCAGTCTCCCAGTAGGCATTGGTTTCTGAAATATATACTTCAAAGGATCCAACCTGCTTATGAGGAACGTAGTGTGGGCTTGGAGATAATGTCTCAGCTTTTGAGCAACCCACGTGAGAGCGCAACATGTCCTTTCCAGCAGAGTGTATTTGGCCTTGTAGCCGGTGAATTTCTTGCTCAAGTATTAGATTGCTTGCTCCTTCTTTCCAGTTACGTCGTGTTGCCCGAGGACGCAACCGAAAGAGTTCTCCAAGACTGTCAGATACAAGAAAAGTGGCCTCCCCGGTTCTGGAGGGACCAAGACTGGGGGATTCGAAAGGTATTCTTTGACTTTATCAAAGGCTTATTGACACTTAGTTGTCCATTTAATCGTTGCATCTTTCCTTAACAGCTTGAATATGGGCTCACACGTGCTTGTCAGCTGGGCAATAAACCGACTGATGTAGTTCTACCTGCCCAACAGACTCATCACGTCTTTCTTTGTTCTCGGGGGAGGCGGATCTCTGATGGATTTTATCTTAGTTGGATCTAGCTCGATACCTCTCCTGCTTACGATGAAGCCCAAAAGTTTGCCTGACGGAACTCCGAAAGCACATTTGGCTGGGTTCAGCTTCAAGTCATACTTCCTTAATCTCTCGAAGAATTTCCTCAAGTCTTGGATGTGATTATCCTGCGTCCTGGACTTGACTATCACGTCGTCCACGTACACCTCTATTTCCTGATGCATCATGTCATGAAAAATGGCAGTCATGGCTCTCATGTAAGTAGCCCCAGCATTCTTCAAACCAAATGGCATGACCCGATAACAGTAGGTGCCCCAAGGCGTGGTGAAGGCAGTTTTCTCGGCGTCCTCTTCATCCATCAATACCTGATGATACCCAGCGTAACAATCTACAAAAGACTGTATCTCGTGTTTGGCGCAATTATCAACGAGGATGTGGATGTTGGGCAGCGAGAAATTATCTTTAGGATTTGCTCTGTTCAGATCTCGGTAATCTACACATACCCGAGTTTTCCCGTCCCTTTTTGGTACTGGAACCACATTCGCCAACCATGTTGTATATTGGACTACCCGAATCACTCCCGTTTTCAGTTGTTTGGTGATCTCCTCCTTAATCTTGTCACTGACCTCAGTTTTGAACTTTCGTTGCTTTTGTTGAACTGGAGGACAATCAGGATGAATCGGCAATTTATGAACCACTAGATCAACACCTAGTCCCGGCATGTCATTATATGACCAAGCAAACACGTCCTTAAATTCAAAAAGAAGTTGAATTATCGCCTCTCGCGTTTTCTTGTCCGTGTGAATGCTTATCTTGGTCTCCCGGATTTCTTCAGGAGTTCCTAAATTAACCGGTTCGGTGTCATTCAGATTTGGCTTAGGTTTATTCTCAAAATATTCCAACTCTCAGTTTATTTCCCTAAAAGCTTCTTCCGCATCATATTCTGGTTCTGGGTTCATTAATTCGCAGTTAAATAGCTCATTGTGATCTGGGCGTGAAGTCCGCAAGCATGTCATATTTAAAGCCGCATTATTATAACTGAAAAGAAAGATAAAAGGAAAAATAACAAAAATCAGAACAAAAGAAAGAATGGGAAAGCAATGATGATTTTTTTTATTTTCTTTGGAAAATTGGAAGACAACAATGTTTACAACTTAGGAGTTCAAAACAACAATTGAAAGGAAGAAAACGTTCAAGTTATGTCCTGGAGATAACTTGTGACACAGGAAAGGTGGCAGGACAGGTCTACCCGGACTTCCGTCTAGTCGGGAATGGTGTGGCCTCCCAGTTTTGAAGTTTGGCGTTCGGCCCCACGTACATCATCTCAGCAATGCTTGTGCCTTCACCTGGTTGAACCATGTGGACCTCGTAGAGCATCTCTCTCATCGCCCCACATATCTCCTCGATTTCCTCAGCTGTGAAGACCTCATCATCTTCTTCTTCAGCGTACCTTGGCCTGATGAAAGTTGCATATAAATCCGGCAATGGTTGAGGTAACTTCCAACCCTCATTTTTCCTTTTCTTTGCCCACTCTTCGTCTGCTGGAGTAGGTTTGAAGCCTAGTCCAAAAGGTTTCTTGGTGACTGGCAAGGTAATGGGTTCTGTTATTCCTTGAAGGGTTCGTCCAAGCCCTTTTCCCTGGCCTAAATCCGTGCCGGATCATCTCTTTGGCCACCATAACCGAGGCGTTAGACAAGAAAGGCTGAGGGCAGGGTATTCCCTCTTCGTGCTGCTCTGCCAGTACAATCTCGAAAGCTTGATAGACCGTATGTTCGCTCCCTTCTCTCGGTTCAAGATATGGGATGGATGGGTCCCGATAAATAGCATGCTCGTCTTCTCCATGGACCACGAATCTCTCGGTCTTCGTACTCAAACTTCACCATCTGGTGAAGAGTGGAAGGCACAGCTCCTGCCGCATGGATCCAAGGTCTGCCGAGGAGGAAATTGTAGGATGTGTCCATGTCGAGCACCTGGAAGGTTATTTCAAACTCAACTGGTCCTATGACCAACAACAGGTCTATTTCCCCCATGGTATCTCTCTTGATGCCGTCGAAAGCTCTTACGCAGACATTGTTGGGTCGGATTCTTCCGGTCCCAATTTCCATTCTTTGCAGCGTGGAGAGCGGGCAAATGTCAACACCTGAACCCCCATCCAACATTACCCGCTTGACATAATAGTCTTCGCATTTAACTGTTAGATGCAAAGCCTTGTTGTGTGTCGCTCCTTCCGGGGGTAAATCATTCTTGCTGAAAGAGATTTGGTTGACGGCGAAGAATCTTTCTGTCATCCGCTCTAGTTGTTCAACCGAGGTTTCAACTGGCACATATGCTTCATTCAGGGTCTTCAGTAAGATCTTTTGATGCTCGGTCGACCTCATCAACAATGATAGCATGGACACTTGCTCGGGGTACTTGCGCAGTTGATCTATCACTTCGTAATCCGGCATTTTCATTTTTTGGAAGAACACTTCCGCTTCTTCAATACTTACGGGCTTCTTTGGCGGGAAACGCCTTTGTGTGGCGTTGTTCAGTTCTTGGGTATTTGAATACCTTCCAATGAAAGTATTTTCTGGAAGTTCTCCCATGACCTCTTTACCTTTGTACATTACCAAAGTCTTTTGATAATTCCACGACACTGTGGACGGGTTGGTCATTGGCTTTTGTGGCACGCGTCCGATAACCACTGGCTCATTCAGCCGAGGTGGTTGAATCGTCCCCCGGACCACATAGGCCCCTTTTGGCACGTACATAGGTTTTGTCTTTTTGATCCCGAAGTTCTGCGTCTTCTCAGCTCGACCTCGTGGTATGTAAAGAACTCCATCCTTTACTGGTACCACTTTCTTCTCCACCTTCTTTTCAGGCTCGCTCTTTATAGCCTTGGCCTCCTCCCCCTTTTCTGGTTTCTGGTCTGTTTCAGGCCTTTTCCCCGTGTCGACAATGGCAATTATAGCTTTCAAAGCAGGGTCGAATTCTTTGTCTTCGCAAATCATTCCGATCAGCGGCCCATTATTGTGAGCAGGCAATGGATTGTTAGTCACATTTGGGATCTCTTCGTCCCTTAGCACTATTTTCCCTTGCTCTATCAAATTCTCGACCACTCTTTTCAATGACCAGCAGTCATTTGTATCGTGTCCCTCGGCCCCTGAATGATAGGTGCATCTGACTCCAGCTTTGTAAGAAGGTGACGTCGGGTTTTGCCTTGTTTGAGGGATTGGTTGTAAGAAACCCAACTGGACTAGCTTCGGGAACAAAGTAGAGTATTGTTCACCGATGGGCGTGAAAGTCCGCCTTCGAGGTGGCTCCTGAGGGCGAAAGTTATTCTGCGGGGGTTATGGGTTATAGTGGTTGCGGTAAGGAGGCTGATTTCTGGGAGGTGGAGTTGGGCCTCGGTTGGCTTGTTGTGGTGGATGGGCATGAGGCTGGGCATTCATGACCATATAAGGTTGATGAGCATATGCCAAATTTGAGTGGGGGTAGTAGTGTTGTGGGTTTCTTTCCGGAAAACGGGGCCTGGGATGACGATACTCCCTTGCTTCCGAGGCTGCCATGGTCGTTTCTTCCTTCTTCTTCCCTCTTGTCATTCCTCCGGACCCGCTTTGGACGGCTTGGGAGGTCGCCCTTATGGCTGCTTGACTCAGAATCCTACCTGTTTTCAGACCATTTTCCACCATCTCTCCAATCTTGATCGCTTCCGCGAATGGCTTACCCATGGCTGACATCATGTTTTGGAAATAGTCAGACTCTTGAGCCTGGAGAAAGGTAGTGACCATTTCCACTTCATCCATGGGAGGCTTCACTCTTGACGCCTGTTCACGCCACTTAATAGCATATTCTCTGAAGCTTTCTTCTTCAAATTCGACAGAGAATTTCGGTCTGGCACAATGTCGATGTTATACTGGAATTGTTTCACAAAATCTCTGGCGAGATCATCCCATATATGCCATCGAGACATTTCCTGGTCCATATACCATTCCGAGGCTATCCCTACTAGACTTTCCCCAAAATATGCCATTAGCAGTTCTTCTTTTCCGCCGGCTCCTCGCAATTGGTTGCAGTATTTCTTAAGATGTGCAATGGGGTCACCGTGACCATCGTATTTCTCGAACTTTGGGGTCTTGAAACCCGCTGGCAGATGCACGTGAGGGAACATGCATAGGTCGGTGTAAGAGACGCTCTTCTGCCCGCTCAATCCTTGCATGTTTTTCAAACTTTGTTCAAGGCTTCTCATTCTCTTGGCAATCTCATTTTGTTCTGCAATTCTGGGGTTCTGATCCTGCCCGGGTGCAAGCTCGCACTGAGGCGGTGGAGGATTAGTGCTGGTAGTGAACCTAGTTGGTTCCATTGAGAATGATGGTGCTTGGAATGTAAAAGAGGATGAGTCAAAGCTTGGCTTGTACGTGGCAGGCTGTGCCGTAATCGGGCAAGGCGGTGCAGTAAAGATGTTCATGCTTGCATCAGTGGCTGACATTCGGGGATGAGGCTCAGAAGGCGATCCAGCAGAGAAGGCTGAGGTGGCTGGGTACCCGAATGGGGTAGCAGGATAATTTATGGGGATATTAGAAGTCCCACTTGACCTGGAGAATAATTCAGGGAATCCGGGGACGACACTTGGCGGCTCTTTCCCATTATTCCAGTCGTTCAGCATTTCCAACATGCGGAGCCGTAGGATTCTATTTTCCTCTGCAGTTGCGGATTCAGGTGTGAGGACGGCTGAGATCGAGCTCTCCTCGGAAACAGGGATTGTTTGCAATGGAATTTCTGAAGACATTTCCACACTTCCTTTTGACCTGGTGAAGTAAGTGTGAGTACTGCTTCTGGTCCTAACAACAGGTAGTTGAACACTTCTCCTTGACCTCGTGAAGTATGAGTGCGAGGCCAGACTTTCACCAAACCAACCGTCTTTTCAAAAACCCTGAATTACTCAACGACAAACGCACGGTTAATTTGCAGCAAATAACAGATAGTCAATCTCACGTTGGGCATGATGCACCTATACAGTTAAGTGGATTACTACATGTTTGCTACGAGAGCATGCGTCATTCCGGCATTCCTCTTATTAGTTTTTTTTATTTTTTTTATTATTATTATTTTTTATTTTGCAGTAAAAGAAATGCGACCGGATCCGATGAGGATTGCCTACGTATCACGATGCCTACGTGAATCAGATCATTACGTAGTTCGAAAAACACAAATGAGCGTAAAAGAAACAACCTCTTTATTGTTGAAATGGTCTATTACAAACTACATTTTGCAAAAGAAAGAGCAAACTTTGAAAATAAACCTAGACTCAAAATAGACTAAAAATCACCCTGATGGGAAAAACAGGCAGAAGATGCTAAGATACAGACTTGACTTATGAGTGCATTATGGTTTTGAAAATTGGTGTCCGCGGGGCATCGTTCGGCCTCACCGCGGTCCTAGGCATGAGATCCCTCTCAAGTTGTTCCAGCTCATGCATAGTCTGCTTGACATAACCCATCACCGCCGAGAGGAAGGTAACGCTGGTCATGTTCTCACATCGTAGACATCGTCTGGTGATGGCATGGGCAATGGCCTTGATCCTATCTCTGGTTTGCTTCTTCTCTACGAGTAGGCGTTTTATCTGATCGCTACATATCTTGAATACCTGAGCATCCTGCATATGCTGATTCTTCAGTCGCCGTACTTCTAACTTCATCTGGGCTAATGAGTCATACCAGTATCTGCTCTCAATTTGGAAATTCTTGGCCTGATCAGCTGCTTTGATCTCAAGTATAGCCATCTCTTTCTTCATTTTGGCAACAGTTTTCTCGTGGTCGCGTTTCGATTGGTTCAAATGTCGGCGATGCTTCTCTATCCTTATTCCCCACTATGCCTTGAGCTTTGCCATAATCTTTCCCGATTCTTCTAAACCATCTCGCCACTCCGCGACTTCTCTTTTTAAACCCTTAATCAACTGCTGGTCTGATCGACTTCTGGGCTATTCATCAAGAGACAATCTCAATTTTTGGATTTGGGCCTTAAGTTCTTCATTCTCTTGGACCAATTTATTCTTTTCACTTTGATCCGCCGTGATTTGTATACTGTTATTGAACTTCAGACTGTCAATTTGTAGCTTCAAATCACCGATCTCTGCCTGATACTCCTTTTCTTTCGTTAACCAATTCCATTGCCCTTGGGATGATTCTACAAAGTCTTTGAGATGCGGTCTCTTAGCTGGTCTTTCGCAAGACAGGTCGCCTCTGAACCAAGAGTGATACCCTGGGGCAACTTCCCCTTTTGCTATATCCATCACACAAGTTCTTGCCGTCAGATGTTGGCACTCACTCCAGATTTGGCGAACTTCTTCTTCGGGGAAACGACCATCTGGACTAATCTCAATCACTTGGGTACTCAGATCTTCATCTTTCGGCACCACTTGATACCTCCCAAGTTGCCTCAGAACCCGATATGGGGCGTAGGGTTGGATGATTTTAAGTCCCATCAACAGAAAGTGGGGCCTGGTTGCTGGCATGTATATGATTTCCTCAACAGGCGACCATCCGAGCGTCCATTGGATTTGGCTAGCAGTGAGAGTTCGGAAAAATGAGGTCCATGATGTGACGCCCTCAGGTAGATTGAAACCTTTGACTCTAGTGTAGAATTCTCCAATGCAAGTCTTCTCAGGCGAACCGTAACCCAAGAGCGGAGAGCGGCGGCATAAGTGATCGGTCATCCATATTTGCAACAGTAGGTTACATCCTTCGAAAAAGTCGCCCCTGGCTCGACAAGCAGTGAGAGCCCGAAAAATGTCAGCCATAATCATAGGCGCTAGAGTACTCTTATCTTGGGTGAGCAAAGTACTGACAACCCCAGTTATTTTTAGATCGATGTTGCCGTCCTTCCTCGGGAACACTATAAGACCTAAGAAGGCCGTCATGAAAGCTAACTGCCTGTGTTCGTCCCACTTTTGTCGGTTGCCTTTACTACATAGTTTGAAATCCGGCTTATTGAAACCGCCTTCATGACCGTATCTAGCATACATGAGATGGAGACTGCAGAAACCTTTGGCAAGATCTGGATAGTGAAATGTTCGGGGTATTTTCAGAAAATCCAAAAACCGGTGTACCGTGACGGCCCTAGGTACAATCAAGTACTTGAACCTTAACGGAGCTTCATCACCCCCAATGTATCCCGCTATTTCTTCCAACGTCGGGGGTGAGTTCGAAGTCTGAAAAATGGAATACATTGTGCGCCGAATCCCAGTAAGTGACCAATGATCTGATAATATCGCCCCGAGGCTGAATGTCTAGTAAATCCGGGAGATTTTTCAGATATTTCCTCACTTTGCTTTGCCCCTCCTTGCCTAAGTCGTTCCACCATAATCGCAACTCAAAAGGGATCTTGGTCATTATTGAAAACGGTTCGTTTTGTATCGTGCTCATCCTGCACATTTATTTAGGGTGATAAACTTTATTAGACTCAAAAATTAAAATTATCTAGGTTTTTTTTTTTTTTTTTTTTTTTTTTTGCAAAAACGGGAGGTTGGACCTGCCGAGGGTTGCCTACGTATCTCACCCCGTGCGAGAATCAAACCGGCGTAGTTCGGTCAGATCAAAATAGGAGAAACAAAAAATAAAATCCTTTAAAGAAAAGAAGAATAACCCTTTTTTTTTGAAATTTTGTTATATGTTTTGTTTTTCATTTTATTATTTATTTTTGAAAAGAGACCAAGGAAATATTTACACATTTTAAACTTCCTCTTTTTTTGAAATTTTGAAAATCTTTTAAAGAGGTGCTACAAATGAAATAAATAATTTTTTTTATTTATTTATTATTTATATTTTTTTTTGATTTTGAAAGTGATTAAAAGGAATAGTCGAACCGAAAGGCAAGCTTTTTTTTTTATCAGCTTTTTTTTAAAATATTTTTTAGAAAATTCCGGTTAGGTTTGATATTACGCGGACATGGTTTTTTTTTAAAAAGAATAAGTAATTATCTCCCTACTCTGAAATTTTCGGAAACCGGTCAACATGCAGATCCGAAGCAAATAGATGCGCACAACAAACGGGATGCAGCAGGACGATCTTTTCATTCCAGGTTGCCTGTCCTAGACGGACCCAACCCCTGTGTTGAGTCCCCTATGTCAAATGCAACATGATGCAAATAAGCGTTCCTACTAGGGATCCGGCAAAAAGGTTTCGTTATACTAGGTTTATAACCTGGGTAGATGTTCTAGACTGTGTACTCGAGCGGACAACTCGAGTCGAGGAGGAGCAACTTACCGGGAACCAAAAGGCCGTCCGGCTTCGTAACTTATCCGTCCTCTTTCTTATTTCAGGTATCGACACTAACAGAATAGGGAGCCTCGACCAGCGAGCTTCTCCCCGGAGGTGAAGAGAGAAGGGTTCGACATAGTTTATATGCAGTTCAGATAATATCAAAGCAGTAAAAACAAACATTGCAGCACGTTATGTCAAAACATGTAATAAATATCAGATAATAAAGCCAAATATAACAATTATTCTAAGCTCGAATTCTTGAACCCTGAACCGGAGGTTCTGGGAACTTTTCCCCAGCAGAGTCGCCAGAGCTGTCACACCTCCTTTTTGCGCGCTCGGCCCCGAAGGGTTTAAAAATGCGCGAGGGAGTTTTTCCAATTTAAGTGACAATATTCGAAATGGGATTATTTATTTAATTCAGAGTCGCCACTTGGGAAAGGTTTGGCTTTTGGTGTCCCAAGTCACCGGTTTATCTTGAATCCCAAATCGAGGAAAAATATTCGACTTTCCAAATGAAGTCTGCGAACCAGAAATTCTAAATAAGGAATTCTGTTGACCCGAGGGAAGGTGTTAGGCACCCTCGAATCCCGTGGTTCTAGCACGGTCGCTTAAATTGTTATAATGGCTAAATATCTGATTTAAATATATGTTATGACTTACGTGCTTTTATTAAGTTTAAACCACTTTTATTATTATCATTTATTTTTATAGAATTGCAACGTCGTGAAAATGCATCTCGAACCACGTCACAATCAATGCACCCGTGGTTGTCGACACATTTTGACTCCGTTGAGATTTGGATTTGGGTCACATCAATGTGCACCCGTGTTTAAGAAGGTCAAATTATTAAGCCGCGCCTAAAGAGTCTAGCGCGTTATTATTTTTGTAGAAGGCCATGAAATTCAATAAACGGCCTATCCCGAATTCTAAAAAAATTATTATGGTTATTTATTGAGGGCCCCACAATTTCGCATTTTTTTTATTTGGCGAGGCTCGTCTCTATTTTAGAAAGGATATCCTAAAGTGGCTACATTTCTAAGGCATTTGTATCTAAAACTAGAAGAAAAAGGTACATGCTAATTTAATTATATGCTTTGGCCTAACCCGGATTCTTATCAATTTCTGATTAATTATTTACAAAGTGAAGAGGCGTCATACCTTGTGAAACATGCGAGATTGACCAAATGCTATACTTGTATCCAAATATTTCTTGAATTGAACTTAACTAGCCTTATTTTAGGATAGATTAAGGGAATTGAACACTAGGCATTATTACTAATGGGGATTCGAACGTGCTCCTATATACTGCCTAGCGGGTCCTGATAAAAGAACTAAAATAAAACAGAACATCATTGTGTAAGGTGGAAATATTCTATCCTATGCATGTCATTATAGTTAAACAAGAATCCGGTCAAAAATTCTATGTCAATTATCCATGCATTCTACATATTGTACCATTACATCTCGTACTAACGAACAACTATAAACCAAGATGCAAGAGGCTAAAACTTGGTTAAGTATTAACTAACTAATCTTCCGCTACTGAATTACGCACTAATCAATTTATACAAAATAAGTCAATATACCATGAGCATTACAAACAGACATTTAAATTTCTTCAAACTCCTTTCATTTCATGCTTTCGAACTGTTACAGTTGACACCAAAATGGGACTCAAAATGTGTACCTGAATACTGAAAGGCAAAGAAGAAGTGAAGCAGAAAGGTCAGCAGCAGCAGAAGGCAGAATAACAGCAACAGTAACAGCAGGTAACCAATAGAAAAAAAATCCCAGTGCAAGATGCAGTTTGGAGCCAATAAAAAATGGCAGAGTGTAGCAAATTCCCAGTAATATGAATCAGAATTTAGGCAGAACAGATCTAGAAATGCACTGATGCTACACACAACTAACAATTTCAAACAGGACTCAGAAGAAATCAATATGGAATAGGGAAATCCAGGCCAGTGAGAATCAAGACAAAGACGAAAAATGCAGTTCCTCTTTCCTGTGTTATGCCTCTCTCTATCTATTTCTGTCTGTGTGTGTGTCCTCAACAATCTTTCTTTCCCCCTTTTTCTTATCAATCTCCCTGTGTGTCTGTATATTATCCTTTCCCTCTTCTCAAATCTCCTAGTGTCTCTCTAATATCAGGTGTCCCTTTTTCTGATCCCCTTAAACTGATGGAAGACCTCCCTTTTATAAGCCTCCAATCACCCCTTTAACAGCCTGTTTTTAGACAATCAGAACACCCTCCCACGTGCTATCCTATTTTCAGATTCCACTTACTATTTAAATAAGAACACAACCCCATGATATTCCCTGGCAGACTTACTTTTAAGTAAGGTTTAATATTTCTGAACTAAAGCAGAATATGGGCAGCAGAATGTAGTCTGACAGCATATGCTGTCAAAACTATTTTAATTCAAAAAGGGCCTTTATGCACATGTTGTGCACATGCCATCAATTCAGATTGCAATTACAGACCAAACCTTAGGTTTCTGAAATCAAATTAACAACTATAAGTAACTAAACTTAGTTCTTAATTGATTCAGGCAATGTTTAACAGAAGCAAATCGATTTGTTATTGTTCAGACAGTTGAAACTAATTGTCGACACATGTCGACTCGACTATATTAATCATAACATGCACAATCGTAGCCAAAAATCAGACATTTAACAGTATCGACACATGATTTGAATTGTACTGACCAAACAGAATTGTACTCGAGGAGTTAGTTAATTGGTTCAAATTTGAAATTCAGCTAATTGCACAACACATACATACATACGCATTATCAGAACAAGTAGAAGAAGGACTCAATCAAACGCAGAGGTTCAGGCAAGGTGGACAGGACACAGTTGGTAAAATTCGAAACACAAATTTCACAAAACATGAACAGCCTTTTAAGCAATCACATGGACTAAAACAAATAAAGAAAAGAAAGCAAAACTCACCTTAAATCCCGAAAAATCAAAAACCTTAGCTTGGACTCGAACAGACCTTTCTTAAGGCTGAACGGACCTTAATCGAAGTGTTTCTCAGATGAGAAATACTTCGATTAAGGTCCATTAGACCTTAATCTCTTGGTTAAAACGAGATACGGACCAGTGACGAGGAACCCTAAGGTTCCAAAAATTAGATCCGGGATTCATGCTTCCCTGGTCAGATCCGGACCAAACCAAGCATGGTTTGGTCACGAGAGGGGTCTGGGGAGCGTCTGGTGCGAAACTGTGGTCAAACGGTGTAAGTTAGGTTCCGACTTGAATCTTCAAATGAATATTCGAGAAGGTGGGAAGGGATTCGAGTTAAGCGGTTGACAGATCCAAGATCCATGTTCAGGGTTGTGGGGGGGTTCTATGGTGTTAAGGTGGAGGTCACCGGCGTTCATGCCGCCGGCTTTCATGGTGAAGAATACAGGGGCGGCTAGGGTTTGGAGGGGAAGGGTCTGGTGAAGACGACCTAAGGCAGGGGGGTTTGGATTAGGGCGCGGGGTGAAAGGGGGAAGGGTTTATATACTGGGTGGATTGCTTGATCTCAACCGTTAGATCTATCGAGATCTACGGCCTGGATCTGAGGGCTTAAGTGGAACGGTGTCGTTTGGCTTAGTAAGGGTCAGGGTTGGTTCGGGTGGAATGGTTCGGGTTCATTAGTGGGTTATGGGGTGTGAGATCTTGGCCGTTGATCAATCTGAGATCAACGGCCCAGATCATACTGGATTAAACGGTGTCGTTTGGATGGTTAGGGGCTGAACTGGACTGGATCGGGTAATTTGGCTTGGGTTGTTCGTTTGGGCCCTGAATTAAAATGAAAATCAGCCCAAACTGATTTTCAAACCAATTCTACACTTATCTTTTATTATTATTATTACATTTTTTTTAAAAAAAACAAAGCCTAAGTAAATCAAATTTAAAATTAAATAGACACTTAATACAATTATTTTCACACACATATTAAAATATTTGAAGCAGGTAAAATCAAACAAAACAACAATCATGGACAAAAATGCCTATTTATGGTTTTCTCATTTAACAACCGGATTACGGTTCAAATTACGCATGACACATACATTTTTTGTATTTTGTTTTAATAAAATAAAAAATGGGCAAAAATATCATAAATAATTACAAAGTGCCATGCAAAATTTCAAAAATTGTACAATAGGACCATTTGTTATTATTTTTATTTCTTTTGGAGCGATTGTCGCGTAAAACAAAAATCACGTGCTCACAATAAATGTGGACCACTAAGTTATGGTTAAATCAACAAGAATAAAAATGCAGCAAAAATGACACCAAGATTTTACGTGGAAACCCTTCTGAATAAGGGAAAAACCACGGCCAAGAAGAGCAACTGATATCACTATAACGAGGAATATTACACTGTGTAGTAACGAGTACAAATACTCCTAAGACCACTACACCCTCAAAAGATAAAAATACTCTTTTGCTTTATTCACCTCACTACAATATCTCTCACACTCTATTTTTCTTCACACACTATTTTCTTATAGTCTATGGAATACCTTGCTCTCTATCTTTCACTCAGATGTATTGTCTGAGATTTTTGGTGTGTCAGAAATGAGAACTGAAGCTCTCCTTTTATAGGCAGAACCTCACTCCCTCACGCCTATTACATTTTACATTTTTCTCTCACACAAATTTGTTATGCCTACCAATCTTGACATTTTTTCTTCTGCAACCTACCATATTTGACAGTGCAAAAGAAAAGATGGTGGCTGCCAATCAAAGGAAGAAAATTATCTTACTTGATTTATGGGATGGACCCTACAAATCTCCCCCTCCAGTCTCATTCACCTGAAGGAGGTAACACCGGAGATTCTAGTTTGAGCGCATGCCGACAAGTTCTTTGTAAAGCTCGAACTTGTCTCTTGATACTACCTTGGTCAACGTATCTGCAGGATTTTCACTCGTGTGAATCTTTTTGACTTGAAGTGATTCGTTCTCCACTTTCTCATGAATCCAATGATATCTGACGTCGATGTGTTTTGTTCTCGCATGGTACATGGAGTTTTTGCTCAGGTCTATTGCACTTTGATTGTCACAATAGACAACATACCCCATCTGTCGCAATCCAAGTTCTTGAAGAAATCTCTTAAGTCATATCATTCCTTGCCATCTTCAGTAGCCGCAATATATTCCACTTCAGTTGTAGATAGTGCGACACACTTTTGTAACTTTGACTGTCATGATATAGCTCCCCCTGAAAAAGTAAACAAATATCCAGTAGTGGATTTTCTGTTATCAAGATCACCTGCCATATCAGAATATGTATTGCCCTTCATAATTGAATTTGATCCTCCAAAACATAAGTATTCATGTGAGCTTCCTCTTAGATACCTGAGTATCCATTTTAGAGCTTCCCAATGCTCTTTTCCTGGATTTTTGAGAAATCTGCTAACAACACCGACTGCATGAGCAACATCTCTAGTCGAGTACATACCATTGCGACATCAAACTTCCGACAGCAGAGGAATAAGGAATCTTGGCCATTCTCCATTTTTCCTCCGTTGTTGTAGGACACATCTTCTTGCTCAACTTCAGATGACCAGGAAGGGGTGTGCGAACCAACTTAGCACTTTTCATATTGAAGCGCTCCAGTACACGTTCTATGTACTTCTCCTATGACAAGTAAAGCTTTCTTTCGTTATTCTCATGCCCAAAATCTGCTTAGCATGACCCAAGTCTTTCATTGCAAAAGACTTATTCAACTGTTTCTTCAACTCGTCAATCTTGGAAGCATTCCTGCGCACAATCAACATATCATCCACATATAACAAGAGGATGATAAAGTCATCATCAGAAAATCTTTGTACAAACACACAGTGATTTGAAGAAGTCTTTTTGTAGCCTTGCTCCTCCATAACAGATTCAAACTTCTTGTACCACTGTCTGGGAGCTTGCTTCAGTCCATATAGACTCTTCTTAAGTTTGCATACAAGATTTTCTTTACCTTTTGCCTTGAATCCTTCAGGTTATTCCATATAAATCTCCTCTTCTAAGTCACCATGAAGAAAAACAGTCTTCACATCCATCTGCTCAATCTCCAAATCAAGACTGGCAGTCAAACCAAGAACTGTCCGAATGGAGGACATTTTCATGACAGGAGAAAATATTTCGTCAAAGTCAATACCTTTCCTTTGACCAAATCCCTTGACAACCAATCTAGCTTTGTATCTAGGCTTCAAACTATGTTCTTCACCTTTAACTTTGAACACCCACTTGTTCTTCAAAGCTCTCATGCCCTTAGGCAATTTCACCAACTCATAAGTTTGGTTCTCATGCAGAGATTTCATCTCATCTTGCATGACTTCAATCCATTGATCCTTGTTCTCATCTTCTATGGCCTCCGCATAACATTCAGGTTCTCCCCCATTACTGAGTAATACATACTCATTGGGTGAATAACGGGAGGAAGGAATACGAAGTCTAGAAGACCTCATGAGTGGAATATCTAACTCGTTCACAGCTTCGTAAGTAGGTGCATTTACCTCATCAGCATTAGTGATAATAGGTGAATTTAACTATATTCAGGCCCTAAATAACCGCCTTCTTGCATAGTTTTAATAATAAAAGTGATAACAAAATGCTCTTATTAGTGCTTTTCATGATTTGCAGGTTATGTATGACTAGGGAAGGCTAGGGATAACTTTTGGAGTCAAAAAAAATGAAGAAAGAGAGGCCAACCGTGAAATGTCCCAAGTGAACCACACAAAAACAGGCTGAAGAATCAGAAAAATGACTCTGCCACAGTTCCACCGCGACCGCGGCAGAACCGCGGTGATGGATGCTCGCGGACAGAAGGAGATTCAGAGGAGCTGCTTGGCCGCGGTTCCACCGCGACCGCGGCAGAACCGCGGCAGGAGGCGGAAATTTCAGGGACTAGGAGGCGGAAATTTTAGACTTCGCCCAAGAGAGGATGTATTGATTTTTAGAGTTTTTTAGGAAGAAAAACCATTGTGAGAGATCACCCAAAACATCTTTCTTCTTTTCTTTGATTTCTATTGCTAGTTTATGATGAATCTTATCTTAGTTTGTTTACTCATAGTTATGAGTAGCTAAATCTTTTGTCTAAGGTTTTGATGGAACCTATTGGGGGATGAACTTCTTGTTTATGTGAATACAAATTGCTAGTTTCAATCTTTATTTATTCAACTATGTTCTTTTTGTAGTTAATTGACATGATCCTCAATTAGCTGTGCCTATTTAGTGTGCATAACTCGGGAGAGAGTGCATATTTAGGTTATTGTTGAATAACACCACTCCTAAAGTATAAGAGGAATCTATAACTGCGGGTTTAAAGGCGAGATTAGGGATAATGAAGCCTTGGGTGCAATCTTAAGTGAACTGTGTTAATTAAAGCTAGCTAGTGTATCTCGGGAGAGTGCAATAGTATATTACTGTGATTACTCGGGAGAGATTTATGGTAAGACAAGTGTTCATGATTGATAGAGAAGTGTCGGTACATTTGTATGAAGCATAAACAGAAGGGATTCCATTAATAGGGGAAATCTTTACCTTAGCTTTATCTCATCATTGTTTACAACCTTAGCGTTTTAGTTTACAACCTGTTTAATTTACTTGCAATTTTAGTTACTAAAGAAACCATCAACTTGTGATTCAAACATTTGGTAAGCTGGTTCTGAAGAGTTTAGTGGGTCTAAAGATTGTGATTGATAGGTTAACTCTCTGTGGAATTCGACTCCGGACTTGTAAACCGGATTATATTTGCAACGACCGCATTGTCCTTTTTACAAGGCATAGTTGGGCATGATCAAATTTTGGCGAAATCACCATCACCATCAATATGCTGATATGGAATATGGTTCTGGGCATCACCATCATCATTGAGACCACCAACGTCATCCGCATTTGTTTGAGGAATTTGATCAAGATTAACTAAACCTTCAGAACTTATAGATTTTAGCTTCTCCGCTTGGTTAATATCTTCAATGGTTTGATCCTCCACGAAGATAACTTTACGGCTTCTCACGACCTTCTTATCAATTTGATCATATAGCCTGTAACCAAACTCATCAAGTCCATAACTAATGAAGATGCACTGCCTTGTCTTGGCAGTTAATTTTAACCTTTCATCTTTAGGTACATGTACAAAATCTTTGCAACCAAATACTTTTAAGTAGTCATAGGAATCATCCTTGCATATCAAACTCTGTTTGGAACATCACTTGCAAAACAACCGCAGAGAATAGATTAATAACATGTGCGGCAGTTAACAAAGCCTCACCCCAAAAGGAATTCAGCAACTTTGCTTCAGAAAGCAAACATCTGACTCTTTCCATCAAGGTCCTGTTCATCCTTTCTGTTAAACCATTAAGCTGAGGAGTCTTAGGAGGAGTCTTCTGGTGTCTGATACCCTGTTGCTTGCAGTATTCGTCAAACGTTCCACAATGTTCACCACCGTTATCAGTACGAATACACTTCAGTTTCTTTCCAGTTTCTCTTTCAACTGAAGCCTGAAACTGCTTAAAGACACCCAACACTTGGTCTTTAGTCTTCAAGATGTAAGCCCAAAGTTTCCTTGAGCAGTCATCAATAAAGGTAGAAAAATAAAGTGCACCATCCAAAGTCCTTGTCTTCATTGGACCACATAAATCTGAATGCACCAACTCAAGAAACTCTATCTTTCTTGAAGGAGGATGAGACTAGAAAGAAACTCTTTTTTGTTTTCCAGCCAAGTAGTGCTCACATTTTTCTAATTTTGCACTTTCAAAATTTGACAACAATTTCTTCTTGGCCAGAACATTTAGTCCTTTCTCGCTAATGTGGCTAAGCCTCTTATGCCATAACGTTGAAGAGTTATTGCTCTCAACGGCATTCACCATATCAACACAGGTAGAGGCCGTAGTCCAGTATAGACCACAACGCTTTTTCCCACGAGCCACAATCATAGAACCCTTAGAGAGCTTCCACTTTCCAGCACCATTGGTGCTGACATATCCCTCCTCATCCAAAACACCAACAGAGATCAAGTGCAAATGAACATCAGGTGCATGTTTTACATTGTTTAAAACTAGTTTAGTTCCAATACTAGTTTCCAAACAAATCGTTCCAACACCAGCCACCCTAGATACAGTCTCATTACCCATACTCAAAGTTCCAAAGTCACCCTGAGTATAGGATGAGAAAACATCCTTCCTTGATGTCACATGAAATGCGGCACCACTATCCATAACCCAACTTGACTCATCACAAGCAATATTTATTAGATCTGCATCAGGGATAGTAACAAGATCTTCTGTAGTGACGGTGGCCACACGATTGCCATCTTCTTTCTCTTCTTCCTTGTCTCTATTCTCCTTTTTCAAAATCCGGCAGAACTTCTTTGTGTGCCCTTTCTTCCTGCAATGATAGCACTTAATATCTTTAAGTCTGCTTCTGGATTTGCTTCTATTATGTTCTTTATTTTGAGAACCCTGATTCTTGCTTTTCCCCCCTAGAGTCAGTCACCAAGACATCTGATGAGGAGGAACCCTGAGATTTTCTTCTCATCTCTTCATTTAAAATGTTGCTCTTGGCAAGATCCATAGAGATCACACCATTCAGAGCAGAATTTGATAATGAAGTTCTAAGAATTTCCCAAGAATATGGTAGGGAACCAAATAGAAACAATCCTTGAATTTCTTCATCAAATTTAATGTCCATAGCAGATAACTGGTTTATGATCCCCTGAAAATTATTCAGATAATCTGTAATCGCGGAACCATCATGGTATTTTAAACCCAACATCTGCATTATTAGAAACATCTTGTTGTTTCCAGTTTTCCGAGCATACAGACTTTCAAGGTCTCCCATAGGGTCTGAGCATGTGTCTCCCAAGAAATATGGTTCAAAACATTATCATCAACCCACTGTCTAATAAAGCCGCAAACCTGCCTGTGTAACAAATTCCATTCTTCATCTGATTTATTATCAGGCTTTATAGTAGTGAAGACAGGTTGATGAAAATTCCTGACATAGCCAAATGACATAATTTGTGCCACTCAAAGTAACCATTCTATTAGTGTTAGCTTCCATCGTTTATAACAAATACAAATACTATTTATTATGAGACCAAAGTAATTCTTTTCTGATGTGGAAGTTCAGATTGTGCTGCAACCACAGAGCATACTCAGACAGAACCTTGACTCTGATATCACTTGTTGGGAATAAACCCCGTAAAAATAATATTCAGGGTATTAGTGATAAATGCGGACTACTAAGTTATGGTTAAATCAACAAGAATAAAAATGCAGTAAAAATGATACCAAGATTTTACGTGGAAAACCTTCTGAATAAGGGAAAAACCAAGGCCAAGAAGAGCAACTAATATCACTACATCGAGGAATTTTACACTGTGTAGTAACGAGGACAAATACTCCTAAGACCACTACACCCTCAAAAGAAAAAAAATACTCTTTTGCTTTTTTTCACCTCACTACAATATCTCTCACACTCTATTTTTCTTCACATACTATTCTCTTATAGTCTATGGAATACCTTGCTCTCTATCTTTCACTCAGATGTATTGTCTGAGATTTTTGATGTGTCAGAAATGAGAGCTGAAACTCTCCTTTTATATGCAGAACCTCACTCCCTCACGACTACTACATTTTACATTTTTCTCTCATGCAGATTTGCTACGCCTACCAATCTTAACATTTTTTCTTCTGCAGCCTACCATATTTGACAGTGCAAAAGAAAAGATGGTGGCCGCCAATCAAAGGAAGAAAATTATTTTCCTTGATTTATGGGATGGACACTACAATTATCACGTGTAGAAGCACCAAAAATAGTAGTATTACAATAGAACAACAATTATATTGTCAAACATTAAGTCTGTTCCTGTAATAATCTCAAACATTAACCTTCCAACATTGATTTTCAAAATAAATAACTGCATGCAATAGCATTTTACATTAATGCTAAATTAACTATAATAAAAACTTAATCCAGATCCTAGGAACTTTTGTTCAATGATGTGATCGAGTTTCTCCACCATCTCAACCGTGAAGTAATTTTTCCAATCTCCAACTTCGCCTCGACGAAAGAACAATTTATGATCCTCTCCAGTTGGCCATTTCTCATTCTTGTTCACCTCCAAGTTACTCAAATTCTCAAAGCTACACAATTTCAAGATTTCATTCACCACTCCTGATGTTTCTTCCTCTTCAGAAAATGGACATTCCAAGAATTCAGCTAAACGTTTCACTTGAATCTCGGGTTTCTCTTTAATTTCTTCATACATCAAGAAAAGTACTCTAGTAGGTTTTTCTAAACTTTTTTTCCAGTAATCTAACACGTGATCCCAAAACGGACCAAAAAGGCTCACCCCCTTATAGAAAAGATCAAACATTTCTTCAATCGAATTGGTATCCATGTAATGAGATCTTAACTTGTTTGTGAAATGCCACATTGAAACAAAAGTGTCCCTCGGATTCCTACACAGGTAAATGAGCTTGCTTTCCGAATCTTGGACAGATTTTGGCAATGAAGCATATGGCAAATGCGTTGCCAACAGCCTAGGAGTGGTGAAGGATGAGAAATCAGGGACTTGTCCATCAACATAAAGCTTAAGTTCTAAAAACGGAACAAGAGCATGAGGGTTCTTGACTAACAAAGGATGATTTTGTCCTGAAAGAGGAAAGCGAATTCGGTTCACTAGAGCGAACACGAGTGCTTTTAACCAGGTAGTTCCTGATTTAGGAATAGTAACAAGAATGATATCACTATCTTGAGCATGAAATTGTTTTTGGCATGCAATCACACCTTGGATTATTCTTGGTGATACCCAAAAACCTTGGTAGTTGTAGATATATGATCCAATCAATCCTTTTTCTTTGGGTAAGGTTGAGAGCAATTTCTTACACTCTTCACCTAAGCCATCCTCTTGTAAATATTTGGGAGGAAGTAGTTGAGAATTGTGAGACGTTGTCATTGGTTTTGAGGATGGAGTGTTTTCTCTTAGTAGCTTGTATGATGAAGATTTAGTCATGAATGGTATATATAGGGAGATTACTCACCAACTCTCCTAAAAGACAAATGGTGTAATCAGATTTTCTTATATTTTTATTTAGTTAATGATTTTTATCCTTCTTTTTTTGACTTTATCTTTGGAAAAAAACAAAAGAAATGAAAAAGATAAAAACATATCAATGTCATTTGGCAATATTCATCCTTATCCTTTCCTTAACTAATTACACATAAAACACACACTAACCCCCCACCATCCACGCAATGGCTCACGTTTTTTTACACTCACTCTTAAAATTAAGAAGGCTTTTCACACTATGCCTACCTGTTTTCTTGAATTTCTACCTCATTGTCTAAAGTCTGTCATATGGGCTACGAATTGCGAGAATATGGCAATTGCGAGCCCATTATGTTGCGCGTCTCTAATATAACAAGTAGAAATAATAGCAGGTAGCCTCTAAACTGCTGCTATTTAGGAATTAGTCAGTGTGTCTTGAGTTTTAATTTTTCAGTTCAAATTTTTAGGACAAAAGAATATCATGAGTTAATCCGAAATTAAGATTTTTAGTTTAAGATTTCAGGATAAAATAAATACTGACTAATCTCTTAATATCATTCATGAGAATGGCTATATGTGCACTTACCCCAATATACAACCTATGAACCCAATTGTACATGGGATATTTTACCACACGTGAGGCCTTTATATGCAAAAGAACTCTGTTTCTTTTCCTGAATTGGAGCATGTTTGCTTTTCTTTTTCTTTCTAAAATCTTATTATTCTTGTTTACAGCTAGTAGTGGCAAAATAGATTTAAAAAATATTTATCCTTTCATATTATCAATTAAAAATGGATTGAATAAAGAACTTTTTAAAAAAATTGGTCAAACATTGATAAGATCTATATTATCCACTCAAAAAGGATAAGTAATGAATAACCAATGGATTAACTTCTACATTTGCAAAGACTCATACTGGGAGTTCCTCAAATTTGGGAGACTAGAAATTCTCGCAAAAGTGATCATATTCAAGAAGCCATGAATAACATAAATACCCATATTATCTGCCGGTTAACCAATTTTCTATCCGTATTAAATATCTATTAGGCAGGATATTTTATCCATTTTCGATCCGTCCATATCTGACCTGACCCACCAGTTTACTTCCCGTATTTACAGTTTTATTTTGTAAACATGAGTGAGTCGGGAGTTGATGGAGAATAATTTGTGATGACCAGATAGGTCATCTAGAGTTTTAGAACCTAATTCTGCATTTCGAAGCCTCAAATACCTTATTTTAGCCTTCCTCGATTTGCATGCGCAATCCGGTGTTTTTCTTGGAGGATTTATGTTAAAAATTGATAAAATATAAAATTTTGCCTTAAAAATCTATTTGAGTTGACTTTGGTCAATGTTTTGAGTAAATGAACCCGGATCCGTATTTGACGGTCCTGGTGGGTCTGTATCATGATTTGGGACTTGGGCATTTGCCCAGAATTGAATTCGGAAGTCCCTAGATCGTGTTTTCGTATTCTGTTGAAAAATTGAAGTTTGAAGGCTTAATGAATCTAAAAGTTTGACCAATATTGACTTTATTGATATCGGATCCGTATTTTAGTTTTGGAACTCGGTATAGGTCCATTACTATATTTATAACTTGTCTATCAAATTTGGTGAAAAACTGAGTTAGTTTGACGTGATTTGGATGTTCGGTTCTTAAAATAGCAATTCTAAAGTTTTCTTGAAAATTTCATTTGATTTGTTATCCAATTCATAGTTCTGGGCGTTATTTTGGCAATTTAAATGCACAAGCAAGTTCGTATGATATTTTGGACTTGTGTGCATATTTGATTTGGAGCCCCGAGGGCTCGGGTGAGTTTCGGATAGGATACAAAGTGAATTTGGACTTAGAAACATTGCTTGTGTGCACAGGCTACCGCTACTCACACTCCGGAGCATATGGCTCCCCAGTATTAGACTCTAGCATCCACACCAGTTGGGATAGTTCAGTCGATTGTTATGGCATAGGCCGGTGATGGACCCGCTATGTCTTATGAGTGTTTATTGAGATTGGATAAGTTTACAAAGCTCTTCCTAGTTAACTTCAGTGGTGAACCTTCTGAGGACCCACATGATTAACTTGACAACTATCATGAGGTGCTGCGGAACATGGGTATAGTTGAGACCAACAGGGTCAATTTTGTTGTGTTTTAGATGATGGGTTCTGCCAAGAGATGGTGGAAGGATTATGTATCTACCAGACCAGCTGGGTCGACTACTCTTACTTGGGACAAGTTTTTCCAGCTATTTCTAGAGAAGTTCCTCTTTATCACATTGAGAAAGGATTACTGCATGCAGTTTGAGCATCTCTAGCAGGGTAGTATGTCAGTCACTCAGTATGAGACCCATTTTGTGGATCTTGTCTGTCATGCTATTCTTCTGCTTCCTGCCGATAGAGAGGGGTGATGAGGTTTATTGAGAGGCTCGCTCATCCTATCAAGCTACAGATGGCCAAGGATACCGGGGGTGAGATATCTTTTCAGATGAATGTTAATGTCGCCAGGCATGTCGAGATGGTTCTTGCGCAGGAGAGAGGGAAAGGGTCTGATAAGAGGCCTCGTCATTCTAGTGGGTTCAGTGGTGCCTCGTCTGGAGGTAGGGGTACTTTTGGTAGAGTCCATCTACCCAGGCCGTTTCATTCAGCACTCCAGGCATCCCACATTGCTTCAGGTGGTCGCGACCCTTATATATCTTATTCCGACCAGATAGCCTACAATGCACCACAAGCTCCTATTAGTGCACCTGTGCTCCAGAGCTTTCAGAGTGGTTACTCAGGTCGACATGGTTAGTTTGAGGGTCAGCAGTTATAACAGCCGAGGTCTTATTATACTTGTGGTGATCTAAGGCACAATTCAAGATTTTGCCCTCGGGCATCGAGAAGCTCTCAACAGCAGGGTTTTCGTGCCATGGTCCCGTCACCGGGTGCTTCACCGCCCGCTCAGACAACTAGAGGTAGCGGTCAGGAAGCTAGAGGTAGAGGTTAGTCCGTTAGAGGTGGAAGTCAGGCTACTAGAGGTGGAGGCCAGCCAACTAGGGCCCGTCCTAGAGATGTAGTTCAGAGTGGTGGGGCCCAACCCCTATGCTATACTTTTCTAGCCAGGCTTGAGGCTGAGTCATCTGACACTGTTATCACAGGTACTGTTTTAGTTTGCCATAAAGATGCTTCAGTTCTATTTGATCTGGGCTCTACTTATTCCTACATGTCATCCTATTTTGCTCCATATCTGGTTGTGCCTCGTGATTCTTTGAGTGCCTATTTTTATGCGTCCACACCTGTGGGAGATTCTATTGTTATAGATTGTGTTTCTCGTTTGTGTGTGATTATAATTGGGAGTCTTGAGACTAGTGTAGATCTTCTACTTCTCGATATGGTAGATTTTGATGTTATCTTAGGTATGGATTGACTGTCACCTTATCATGCTATATTGGACTGTCACACCAAGACAATGACCTTAGCCTTTGCCGGGGTTGCCTCGATTAGAGTGGAGAGAGACTCCTGGCCATTCTACTAGTAGGATTATCTCTTATGTGAAGGCTCGGTATATGGTCGAGAAGGAGTATCTATCTTATTTGGCTTATGTCCGCGATTCCAGTGCGAAGGTTCCTTCCATGGATTCCATACCAGTTGTTCGTGAGTTTCTAGAGGTATTTCATGCAGACCTACTGGGGATGCCACCTGACAAGGATATCGACTTCTGTATTGATTTGGCTTCGGGCACTCAACCTATTTCTATTCCGCCATATAGTATGGCCCTGCCAGAGTTGAAAGAATTAAAGGAGAAGTTGCAAGATTTGCTTAATAAGGGCTTCATTAGACCTAGTGTCTCATACTGGAGTGCATCTGTGTTGTTTGTGAAGAATAAAGATGGATCAATGAGGATGTGCATAGATTACTGGCAGTTGAACAAAGTCACCATCAAGAACAAGTATCCATTGCCAATGATTGATGACTTATTTGATCAACTTCTGGATTCCAAGGTGTTTTCAAAGATTAATTTGAGGCTCGGCTACCATCAGTTGAGGATTAAGGCATCCGATGTCCCTAACAACTTTTCAAACTCGATATGGGAATTATGAGTTTCTAGTGATGTCATTTGGGCTGAAAAATGGCCCAACAACATTTATGGATTTGATGAACCGGGTGTTCAAAACCTATTTGGATTTTTTATGATTGTGTTTATTGATGATATCTTGATCTACTCCCATAACCAAGAGGAGCATGAGCAACATCTTTAGATTGCACTTCAGACTCTAAGAGACAGCTAGTTATATGCCAAGTTTTCAAAGTGTGAGTTTTGGTTGGACTCGGTCACTTTCTTGGGGAACGTCATATCGGCAAAGGGCATTCAGGTAGATCCTAAGAAGATTGAGGCTGTCCAGAACTGGCCTAGACCCTCTTCAGCTACAGAGATCTGGAGTTTCTTGGGTTTGCTAGTTTATTACCGTTGATTTGTGGAGGGAGTTTCATCTATAGAAGCCCCGTTGACTAGATTGAACCAGAAGGGTGACCTGTTCAGATGGTCAGACGAGTGTGAGGCGAGCTTTCAGAAGCTCAAGACTGCTTTGACTACAACGTCGGTGTTGTTGTTGCCTATATGTTCAGGATCTTATACGGCGTATTGCGATGCATCTCGTATTGGGCGTGGTGCAGTATTAATGCAGGATGGCATGGTGATTGCATATACGTCGCGGCAGTTGAAGGTTCACGAGAAGAATTACCATTTTCATGACTTAGAGTTGGCATCCACTATTTATGTATTGAAGATTTGGAGGCACTATCTTTACGGCGTGTCGTATAAAGTATTCAAAGATCATCGGAGCTTGTAGTACTTGTTCAAACAGAATGATCTCAATTTGAGGGTGATGAGGTGGTTGAGATATTGAAAGACTATGATATCACCATCTTGTATCATCCTGGGAAGGCCAATGTGGTGGCTGGTGCCTTGAGTAGAAAGGCAGTGAGTATGGGCAGCCTTGCGTACATTCCAGTCGGTGAGAGAAAGCTTGCATCAGATGTTCAGGCTTTGTCCAATCAGTTCATGAGGTTGGATGTTTTGGATCCCAGTCGTGTTCTAGCTTGTACAGTGGCTTGGTCTTCCTTATTTGAGCGCATTAGGGAGTGGCAGTATGATGGCCCTTATTTGTTTGTCCTTAGGGACATATTGCGGCACAGTGGTGTCAAGCAGGTTGCTATTGGAGATGACGGAGTTTTGAGGATGCAGGGTCGTATTTGTGTACCTTATGTAGATGGACTTTGTGAGTTGATTCTTGAGGAGGCCCACAGTTTCCGGTATTCTATTCATCCGGGTGCTGCCAAGATATATCAGGACTTACAGCGACATTATTGGTGGAGGAGAATGAAGAAGGATATATTTGCATATGTAGATCGGTGTCTAAATTGTCAGCAAGTAAAGTATGAGCATTAGAGACATGCTGGTTTGCTTCAGAAGTTAGAGATTCTTGAGTGGAAGTGGGAGCGTATCACTACGGATTTTGTTGTTGGACTCCCAAGAACTCAGAGCAAGTTCGATGCAGTTTGGGTCATTGTGGACAAGCTGACCAAGTCAGCGCATTTCATTCATGTGGTAGTTACCTATTCTTCAGAGCGGTTAGCTGAGATCTACATCTGCGAGATAGTTTGTCTTCACGGTGTGCCCGTGTCTATCATTTCTATTCGAGGTACGCAATTCACCTCGCACTTATGGAGGGCAGTATAACGTGAGTTGGGCACGCAGGTTGAGTTGAGCACAACATTTCATCCTCAGACGGACACGTAGTCCGAGCGCACTATTCAAATGTTGGAGGATATGCTCCGCGCTTGTGTTATAGACTTCAGAGGTTTTTGGGATCAGTTCTTGCCACTTGTGGAGTTTGCCTACAACAACAACTATCAGCCGAGCATTCAGATGGCTCCCTATAAGGCATTATACGGGAGGCGATGCTGATTGCCAGTTGGATAGTTCGATCCGGGAGAAGATCGGTTGTTGGGTACAGATTTGGTACAGGATGCCTTGGATGAGGTCAAGATTATTCAGGATCGGCTTCACACAGCTCAGTCCAGGCAGAAAAGTGCCGACCGTAGAGTTCGTGATGTTTCATTCATGGTTGGAGAGAGGGTATTTCTCCGGGTTTCACCCATGAATGATATGATGAAGTTCGGAAAGAAGGGCAAGTTGAGCCCTAGGTATATCAGACCTTTTGAGATTCTTCAAAGAGTGGGCGAGGTGGTTTACAAGCTCGCATAGCCACCTAGTTTGTCATCAGTCCATCCGGTGTTCCATGTTTTTATATTCTGAAAGTATCACGGTTATCCGTCCCATGTGTTATATTTTAGTTCAGTCCAGTTGGACAAGGATTTGACTTGTGAGGATTAGCCGGTGGCTATTCTAGCCCGACAGGTTCGTCAGTTGAGGTCAAAAGAGTTATCCTTCAGTTTGAGTGCAGTGGAGAGGTCAGCACGTCGAGGCAGCTACATGGGAGTCCGAGGTGGACATACGGAGTAGATATCCAAACCTTTTCACCAGTTCAGGTACTTTTCTATGTCCGTTCGAGGATGAACAGTTATTTTAAAGGTGGAGAATGTGATGACTCGGTAAGTCATCTAGAGTTTTAGAACCTAATTTTGTGTTTTGAAGCTTTAAATATCTCATTTTAGCCTTCCTCGATTTGCATGCATATCCGGGTGTTTTTCCGGGAGGATTTTATGTTAAAAATTGATAAAATATGAAATTTTGCCTTAAACATCCATTTGAGTTGACTTCGGTCAATATTTTGAGCAAACACACCCGAATTTGTGTTTTGACGGTTCCGTGAGTCCGTATTGTAATTTGGGACTTGGGCGTATGTCCGGAGTTGAATTCGGATGCCCCTAGCTCGAGTTTTCGTATTTTGTTGAAAAATTGAAGTTTGAAGGCTTAATGTATATAAAATTTTGACAAATATTTGACTTTATTGATATCGGCTCCGTATTTTGGTTCCCAAACCCAGTATAGAAACATTACTATATTTATGACTTGTCTGTCAAATTTGGTGAAAAATAGAGTTAGTTTGACGTGATTCGGACGTCCGGTTGTTAAAATAGCAATTCTAATGTTTTATTGAAAATTTCATTTGATTTGGTGTCCGACTTATAGTTCAAGGCATTATTTTGGCAATTTGATCACGCGAGCAAGTTCGTATGATATTTTTGGACTTGTGTACATGTTTGGTTTGGAGCCCTGAGGACTTGGGTGAGTTTCGGATAGGCTACGAAGTGAATTTTACTTAGAAACATTGCTAGTGTGCTTTAGTTCTGGTGCAGGTCTCTGACCTCGCAATTGCGAGGTCAGTGTTTGCAATTGCAAAAAAATTCAATTCTTTCTTGGGTCGCAATTGCGAAGAAATCTTCACAATTGCGAGGGGTGGTCAGCCTGAGTTCGCATTTGCGATCTCGCAATTGCGAGAAGGCCATTGTTCGCAATTGCGAACAAATCATCGCAATTGAAATGATAGCAGAAATGCTGATACTTCGCAAATGCGAAGGATTTCTCGCATTTGCGAACCCCAGGTCGCAACTGCGACATCTGCAACTGGTCAAAAGCTGAGTTAGACGGGATTTCTCTCATTTCTTTAAATTTCAAACCTAGAGAACTCTAGATGCGATTTTCCCAAGAACCCTTCTTCCCCAATTTATTGGTAAGTGATTTTAACCCATTTTCTTTCAATCTTCCATTATATTTCATAAGATTTCAACCTAAAATCTAGGATTTTCATGATGGAAATTGGGGGTGGCTAGAATTAGGGATTTTTGTAAAATTGGAATTAGACCTCAAATTGAGGTCGGATTTCGAAATAGATTACATAACCGGACTCGGGGGTGAATGAGTAATTGGGTTTTAGTCCGAATATCGGGTTTGGACCAAGCAAGCCTGGGAGTTGACTTTTGTTGACTTTTTCAATAATGACCTAAATTGAATCTTTTGCAATCGTGGGTAGTTCCTAAGCCTTATTTTGAATCGTTTGGTTGGTAATTTGCTAGATTTTGTTGATTCAGAGGCTTGTTTGAAAGGCAAAGTTGTGGTTGATCTTTGAGTTGATCCTTGGAGCGAGGTAACACTACAAGAAAAGTGCTAATTACATGGGGATTTTACCTTGGGATTTTTTTCGCAGATAATACCTACGGATTTTCATGGGAAACATTAAAATTCCTAAATTTAAAATATTTTACATGCGATATATATTTTTCTAGGAAAATTCGTAGGTAACTTTAGCGCCATTATGCATCAAAATATTACCTGGGCAATTACCCGTGGAAATAAATCGGCAAGTACATTTTCCGTAAGAAAATCTGCAGGTAAACAAATTAAAAAAATGGAAAAAAATGTCTATTTTAATCCGAAGGAAAATCCCTAGGTAATTCTAGATGCGAATTTAGTTGGGGATATTTTCTTGGGGATTTGCATATTTGGGAAATTACCTGGGGATATTGTTGCTGCGGATTTAGCTGGAGATTTTTTCTTGGAGATTTACCTGGGGATTATCTTAGCTAGGGAATTACCTAGGGATGTTATTGCTGCAAATTTAATTAAGAATATTTTCTTGGGATTTACATGTGAATTTCTTACATTGAAAATTACCTAGAGATTTGCTTGATGTGACTTTAGTTAGAATTTTTTTCTTGGGATTTGACTTATTTGGCGGGATTATATTATTATAATTTTTGCTAAAAATCTATTCTTGGTAATATAGCTTGGGATTTACCTAGAAATTTTATTACATAACATATTAACTAGAGATTATTTGTATGGTTTTAAACGAAAATTGTTTCTTGAGAATTTACTTGAGTATTTCATTATACGATTTTGATTGAGGATTTGTTCTTAGGATTTAGATAGAAATTTTATTGTTCTTACGATTTTGCCTATTTGCTACTTGTTTAAATAAAATTGTACAATGAAGTACTCAACAATAAAATTTCTATCTAAATCCTAAGATCAAATCCCCAATCAAAATCGTATAATGAAATACTCAAGTAAATTCTCAAGAAACAATTTTCGTTTAAAACCACACAAATAATCTCTAGTTAATATGTTATGTAATAAAATTTCTAGGTAAATCCCAAGCTATATTACCAAGAATAGATTTTTATCAAAAATTACAATAATATACTCCCGCCAAATAAGTCAAATCCCAAGAAAAAAAATTCTTCTGGCTTACCACACTTGGTATGCAGAAATTCACTAGTGAAGAGCCTCCAGTACTTGTTGCGGATATGCCGGACAATGAAAAGTTAATGATTGTTGAGGCGTGGAAGCAGGCAGATTTTCTTTGCAAAGGTTATATCTTAAGCGCTTTAGAGGATGACTTGTACAATGTGTACAGTGCGATGAATACTTCGAAAGAATTATGGGATGTACTTGAGAAGAAGTACAAGACAGAAGATGCATGCTTGAAGAAGTTCATGGTTGCCAAGTTTCTAGACTATAAAATGATAGACAACAAAACTGTGGGAACCCAAGTTCAGGAGCTTCAACTTATTTTTTGTCACACCTCCTTTTTCCGCCCCCGCGAAGGGTGAAGGAGTTTTTTCCAATTAAAGGACAATCGAAACGGGATTTGTTTATTTATTTTAGAGTCGCCACTTGGGAGATTTAGGGTGTCCCAAGTCACCAATTTAATCCTGAATCGAGGAAAAGAATGACTCCATATTACAGTCTGCAAACCAGAAATCCGGATAAGGAATTCTGTTAACCCGGGAGAAGGTGTTAGGCATTCCCGAGTTCCGTGGTTCTAGCACGGTCGCTCAACTGTTATATTCGGCTTAATTATTTGATTTTTATACAATTATGAACCTATGTGCCAATTTTAGCTTTTTACCACTTTTATTCAAATTATTAAAGAAAATTGAACGTCGTTTAAAACATGTCTTTGGATGACGTCACATGAAATGCACCCGCAATCCGGAACATATTTTATTCAATGTTTTGGGATTTGGATTTGGGTCGCATGAAATGCACACCCCAGTTTAAGAAAGTAAATTAATAAACACTCGCTTAAAGAGACTATCACGTTATTGGGAAGGTCGTGAAATTTGCTAAGCGGCCTGTCCCGAAAACTAAGTATTTTAATATATACACTTAACGAGGGCCCCGCAGCTTGTGCGTTTTATTTGGCGAGGCTCGTCTCATTTTTATTTAAAAAAAGGATATCCTAAATCGACTACATTCTTCTATTTTTTGTCCGTCTCTAAAATGAAAGAGGAAAAGAGATCCTAATCCCATTACATACTTGAAATTGTTATAGTCGATCTCCGAACAAAATTTATAAACTCCGAATGCGAGGACGCGTATGGGTCATCTGTTTGCCAAATAATGAGCCTGGGTCCAATGCATATGGTATTACACTGGACCTGGGCCATCTTCATTCCGATATGGGCCTAATTAATGGTTTCTACACCTATTCGTGAGTTTGCAAAGCTGAAAGATAAACTGATACTATTTCATTTAACAGTTTGTTGTAAGTTTTAAAGTAAGCAATCTGTTGGCATGAAAGAACTTAAAGATCTAGTTTTAATCCTAATTCAAACCATTTGCGTACTGAAATTAGACTGTCATGACAATTAGAAGTCTTTTGGCCTAATTCTAGTTTGACATGCATCTTTACAAACAAACTGAAATAAACAGGGTGCTTTTTAGCATCATATCCTTCTTTTAACTAAGGGCCTACATAGGGAGTTCATAAACTAAATGACAGCATATATGAAAACGGTCCAGTTATACAGCTCCTTGGCAGGAGTCTACATATCAGTGATACATAAAATGGCTTAAGTACAATCAGTAAAGAAAACTAAATTCAGTTTATAACTTCAACTTCTTCATGTGTATATTCATGCTTCAAATGTCAACTTTAACATGGAATTACATCAGCTTAGTATGTGTACCTGGATTTAGACAACGAGAACAAGAAGAAGAAGAAGAATATCAGTAGCAAGCACCCAGGCAGCAGTAATACAGTAGTAACAAATAGCAACAGTATAACCACTAGTTCACGAACAACCAACAACAGTTTCAACAACGATAAACCCAACAGGTGATCGAGCACCAACCAACAATCCCAGAACAGAGTAGTAAACCAGTAGAAAAAACCCAGAATATTCAATGCAATAGTAACAACAGCTCAATAATCACAACAACTCGACGAATAACCAACAACAGCTTCAATAGCAATAAGACCAGAAGCAGTCCAGCAGCATACAGAAGCCCAGAATACAGTAGTAATCCCGCAGAGAAATCAGAATACCCCAATGAAGTAGTAACAGCCCAACTAGATAAAAGACTTGACAAAAAATAGCTTGACAATCAAGCAATCGGACTTAGCAAAACAGCTTGAACAAACCAACCATATCCAAACCAAAACCTGACCAGCCCCACCCTTTTGCCTTTTAAAACTAACAGCTTTATTTCTCTCTGAACACTTAATAATCTTCCAACCTATGCTCTCAATACTAAAACTCACCTTTCACCCCCTGCCTTTTTGTTCTAAATAAACCTATTTATAGGCAGAAAATGGCAGGCCCCAGGCTTCCTTGATCCCTTTTTTCCTTCCACTCTGCCCATGACTCCTTTAAACTAATCAAAATTCCTCAATGCCCATCCTCTTGACAGCCCCCCTAGCATGTGTTTTCTGCCCAAAGGTATGGGCAGCCTTTAATATTTAATCAAACCCCCATGCTGTGAGCACGTGATTTTTGTTTCGCACGACAATCGCTCCAAAAGAAATAAAAAATAATAATAATTGGCCCCGCTGTACAAATTTTGGATTTTTACATGGCACTTTGTTGGTTATTTGCGATTTTTGCCCATTTTTACTTTATTAAAACAAAATACAAAAAATGTGTGTGTCATGCATAATTCGAACCGTAATCCGGTCGTTAAATAGAAAATCATGAATAGGCATCTTCGTCCGTGATTTTATTTTGTTTGATTTTACCTGTTTTGAAATATTTTTAGTGTGTGTGCAAATAATTGTGTTGAGTGTGTATTTAATTTTAATTTGATTTTTTTTGCTTAGTTTTGTTTTTAAAATAAATAAGAATAATAAAAGAAAAAAAAGACCCTTTCTTCCGGATTGGGCCAATTTATTAAAATTGGCCCAAACAAGCAATGCCCAAACCAGGCCTGCCCGGTCCAGTCCAGCTGATGCCCAGAGAGTCCAAACGACGTCGTATTGATACAGGTTGATCTGGGCCGTTGATCTCAGATTGATCAACGGCCAAGATCACCTTCCCATAACCCACGAACAGAACCCGACCCGTTTCCACCCGGACCAACCCAAACTCCTTACCCTCGAAACGACACCGTTCCACTCAAGCCATCAGATCCAGACCGTAGATCTAAATTGATCTAACGGTTGAGATCCGCCTACCCATTCCATATATAAGCCCTTAACATACCCTGCCCCCCTATCCAATACCCCAGCCTCCGTCTTCAACCTCATCCCCCATCAAACCCTAGAGCCGCCCCTGTATCCTTCACCCTGAAAGCCGGCGGCATGAACGCCGGTGACCTCTCCCTTAACACCATAGAACCCCCTTACCGTCCTGAACCCAAATCTATCAACCACACACCTCGAATCCTATCCCACCTTCTCGAATCTTCATTTGAAGATTCGAGTCGGAACCCGATTTACACCAACCGACCCCAGCTTCACACCAGACACTCCCCAGACCCTCCTCGTGACCAAACCATACTTGGTTTGGTCCGAATCTGATCAGGGAAGCATGAATCCCAGATCTGAGTTTTGGAACTTTGTAGTTCTTCGTCACTGGTTCAACCGAAGAGATTAAGGTCTAATGGACTTTAATCGAAGTGTTTCTCATCTGAGAAACACTTCGATTAAAGTACGTTCAGCCCTAAGAAAGGTCTGTCCAAGTCCGAGTCAAGGTTTTGATTTTTTCAAGATTTGAGGTGAGTTTTGCTTTCTTTCCTTTACTTGTTTTAGTCCGTGTGATTTGTTGTAAAAGTCTGTTCATATTTGTTTTAATTTTATCAACTTTTGTTTGTCCACTTTACCTGAACCTCTGTGTTTGTCTGAATCCCCCTCCTATTCTGATAAGGCATATGTATTTGTTGTGCAATTAGTTTGAATTTCAAATTTGTACTGATTAACTGATTCCTCGAAATACAGTTCTGTTTAATCAGTATAAGTCGAGTCATGTGTCCTATACTTTTGAATGTCTGATTTTTGGCTACGATTGTATGTGTTGTAACTAATATAGTCGAGTCGACATGTGTCGTCAAATAGTCTCAACTGTCTGAACAAAATAAATCGATTTGCTTCTGTTGAACATTTGCCTGAATCAATCAAGAACCAAGTTCAGTAACTTATAGTTGTTAATATGATTTAAGAAACCTAAGGCTTGATCTGTAATTGAAATCTGAGTTGATAGCATGTGCACTTGTGCACAGCATGTGCATTGTGCACAACTTGTTTCCTTCATAAAAGGGTTTTTTTTGAGTTAAAAATGGTTTGACAGCATATGCTGTCAGATATATTCTACTGCCCATACCTTGCTTTAGTTTTAAAAGTATTAAACCTTTTAAAAGTTAAGTCTGGCAGGGAATGTTGATGGGGGTTAATACTTAAATAACTAATTGGAATCTGAAAATGGGAAGGCACATGGGAGGGGTACTTTGATATATTCTGAACAGGCTGTTAAAAGGGGGAGGGGGAAGGCTTATAAAAGGGAAGGGACATCTGATAGGGGAGGGAGAGACCTAAGAGAGGATTAGAGGTTAGAGAACCCTGAAAATTTAGTGAAGAGAAATACATACACTGTGAGGATAGAAAAGAAAAAGAGAGAGTTGACAGAAATAGAAAGAGAGCAAGAAAGAGATAAAACAGATTAGGAAATCAGAAACTTGGTCTTGTTTGTCTGAAGTTCATCTGTTGTCAATACGTTAGGCAGTGTTGCTTCTTCCAAATTTCAATCGAGATTATTGTTAGTGTTTTGTTGCATTTGGTATATCCCGGAATTGGATTGTCTGGAGTATTGTTGCCATCACACTGTGTGCTGTTTCATTTGGCTGTTTCTTCTTCAACTATAGTTCCACCTCGCAATAGAATCCTTTCTGTTGTGCTGCTCTGATTGCTGCTGCTATTCTGCTTACTGTTACTGATGCTGCATTTGTTGTCATTGTTACTCTGCTGATTGCCCTCTTCTTCAATTGTCAAATATTCCCAGGTACACAACCTCTGAACCATGTATTGTTGAAAGTTTGAAGTTGAAGCAGAAATAAAGAAATGAACATCAGTTTATGTTATAGCATTGGTGTTAAACATAGGTCGAATGTTAGTTGGGCCTGTATTTTTTTACTGCAAACTGCAAATATTCTGTATAAACTAACATACATTCTGTTTGAGATGAACTGTTAGATAGCATTGTTCAATAGTAATGAAAGTATGACATAGACAGTATGGTTGATTTAGTATACATTCAGTTCAGTATAACACTCTGTTTGGCTTAGTTATGACTGTATAACATAGAGTCATGGCAAGCACTTGTATGTATTTTTGCCTAGACCACTGAATTGACAAATCTGTGGTACTAGGTCTGGGATAAATGTATCCCAAACAAACTCTCATGCAGTCACATTAAGAGTCTGGCTATGAATGCCAGCTCTCCTATCAGATTATCTGTTCCGATATAGGTTCGATATCGGGTCTCGGTATAGATTCCTTGTTTTGAAATAATGCGATGACTTTTTGAGAAAAACTAATAGTCGTTTTGAGTTCAATTAGTAGCAATTTTCCTAATAAACAGCCAATTTGGTTTATCAATTTCAGATAGGTTAGAGTTTAAAATAAAACTTGGAGGTCGTTAAATATAACTCAGTATATGATGTTAGTTTGCTTGCAATCTCACTTAGCAGATTAATAAGCGTATTCACTCGATGAAGACAAAGCATGAGGTAACTCTCACCTCATAAACAATCAATCAGGTAATCAAACAAATTTAGGTTCGGCAAACATAATAAAGATTCAGTCTGTATTTGTTCAAACAAGTAAGTTCGGTGTTATCTTTCTTTTTTTTAGAGACAAACGTAGTAGAAATGTAGTCACTGTAGGACACCCTTCTAAAATAATGAGACGAGCCTCGCCAAATAAAAATGCAAATTGCGGGGCCCTCAATAATCGATCATGATAAATGCTTAGAATTTGGGATGGACTGTTTAGTGAATTCCCTTGCCTTCCCCAAAGATAATAACGCGCTAGATTCTTTAGGCACGACTTAATTAAATCACATTCTTAAATTCGGGTGCGCATTTATGTGACCCAAATTCAAATCTCAACGGAGTCGGAATGCGTTAACTACTACGGGTGCATTGATTGCGACGTGGTTCGAGATGCATTTTCACGACGTTGCAATTCTATAAAAATAAATGATAATAATAAAAGCGGTTTAAACTTAATAAAAGCACATAAGTCACGACATGTATTTAAATCAGATAGTTAGCCATTATAACAATTTAAGCGACCGTGCTAGAACCACGGGATTCGAGGGTGCCTAACACCTTCCCTCGGGTCAACAGAATTCCTTACTTAGAATTTCTGGTTCGCAGACTTCATTTGGAAAAGTCGAAAATTTCCTCGATTTGGGATTCAAGATAAACCGGTGACTTGGGACACCAAAAGCCAAACCTTTCCCAAGTGGCGACTCTGAAATAAATAATCCCATTTCGAATATTGTCACTTAAATTGGAAAAAACTCCCTCGCGCATTTAACCCTTCGGGGCGGGCGCGCAAAAAGGAGGTGTGACAGCTCTGGCGACTCTGCTGGGGAATGCTAAACCCAGAACCACTGGTTCAGGGTTCAAGAATTCGAGCTTAGAATAATTGTTATATTTGGCTTTATTATCTGATCTTTATTACATGTTTTTGCATAACGTGCTAAATGTTGTCTTTTACCGCTTTGATATTACCTGAACTGTATATAAATTGTGCCGAAACCCTTCTCTTCTTACCTCCGGGAGAAGCTCGCTGGTCGAGACTCCCTATTCTGTTAGTGTCAATACCTGAAATAAGAAAGAGGTCGGACAAGTTACAAAGCCGGACGATCTCGCGGGTCCCCGGTACGTAGCCCCCTCCTCGACTCGAGTTGTCCGCTCGGGTACACAGTCTAGAACAAATACCCAGGTTACAAACTTAGAATAACTTGACTTCATGCCGGATCCCTAGTAGGAACGCTTATTTGCATCATGTTGCATTTGACTTAGGGGACTCAACACAGGGGTTGGGTCCGTCTAGGACAGGCAACCTGAAATGAAGAAGACCATCATGCTGCATTCCAATCTGTGTTGTGCATTTATTTGCTTCGGTTCCGCATGTCGACCGGTTCCTAAAAAAAAAGGGAAAATAGCAGCGTAGGGGAGATAATTACTTATTTTTGGAAAATAAAACCAATGTCCAAGTAGTGTCAAAACCTCGCCGGAATTTCTCTAAAAAAAACTGTCTTTTTATTGAGAGTTATTAGAAAAAAAATAATATAAAAATTTTTCTTTTATCACTTTCAAAATCAAAATAAAAGGAAAGAAGGTATTTATTTTAAAAGTAAAAAAAAAAACGGAAAATTCATAATTCAAAAAATGTGTTGTTTCTTTCGTAGTACCCCTTTTATGAATTCGGACTAATAGTCCAAATTTTTCCTAAAAAATATATAAATAAATATTTTCTTTAGTCTTTATCTCTTTTCAAAAAAATAATAAAAAAAACATATTCTTGATTTCTAGGTTTATTCGATTTTTCCTATTTTACGATACGCCCGAACTACGCCGGTTTGATTCTCAACGGGTGTGAGATACGTAGGCAACCCTCGTCGGGTTCAACCCCCATTTTTGCTAAAATAGCCAAAATCAAAAAAAAAAAATGCGTTTCAAATTTTTAAAAAAGAGTCGTAAATAAGTCAGGTGATGCTGTTTTGTCATAAATAGCCGAATGTGCCCGAAAGGGACGCCGGAAGGCTGACTTTGCATAAACAGCCACCTTTGGGTCATTTTTTAAGGTTTAGTCCAGTTGACCCACACAACCTTAAAATCTTCGTCACCGAGGCGTTGAATGGTCGTGTTGGCAATATTGAGTTTTCTAATTTGAAAATGATAAAAAGAGTCGTAAATAAATCGGGTGACGTTGTTTTGTCATAAATAGTCGAATGTTCCCGAAAGGGACGCCGGAAGGCTGACTTTGCATGAATAGCCACTTTTGGGTCTTGTTTAGCATTTTTTAGACCCACACAGCCTTAAAATCTTCGTCCCCGAAGTGTTTAAAGGCCGTGTTCAAAACTTGGTCCCCTCTGTAAAAATATTTTTGAGTCAGTCATCTTTGTTAAAATCACCTTAATAAATGTGCAGGATGAGCACGATGCAAAATGAACATTTTTCAATAATGACCAAAATCCCTGTCAAGTTACGGCTATGGTGGAATGATCTAGGTATTGAAGGACAAAATGAGGTTAAGAAATATCTGAAAGGTCTTGTGGGTCTATTGGAAATCCAACCTCGGGGAGATATCATAAGGGATTTGATCACCTACTGGGACCCGGCGCACAATGTTTTCCATTTTTCTGATTTTGAACTCACCCCGACTTTGGAAGAAATGGCCGGATACGTCGGGAATACTGAGCTTCCCTTGAGGGAAAAATACTTGGTCGCCCCAAGAGTCGTCACGGTACATCGATTCCTAGATTCATTGAAAATACCTAGAACAGTCCACAACCCGGATCGGGCAGCCGGATTTTGTACTCCATGCTTCATATATGATAGGTACGGTCATGAGGGGGGATTCAATAATCCAATCAACAAACTGTGTAGCAAGGGAGTTCGTCAGAAGTGGGACAAGCACAGACGGGTAGCATTCATGATGATGTTCCTGGGCCTTCTGGTATTTCCAAGGAAAGATGGAAACATTGATTTGAAGATATCTGGGGTCATCAGCACTTTACTCACACAAAGTGACAGTACTCTCGCGCCAATGGTGGTATCTGACATCTTTCGAGCTCTTACAGTTTGTAAAGCCGGGGGAAATTTCTTCGAAGGTTGTAACTTGCTCCTACAGCTATGGATGACCGAGCACCTCTGCCATCATTCCGAGATTTTGAGCCATGGTTCCCCGGAAAAGACCTGCATAGAAGAATCTTACACGAGAACCAAAGAGATCAGTTTGCCCAAAGGAGTCCTGGCATGGACCTCGTTCTTTCAAACTCTTACGGCCAGCCAAATACAATGGACGCTGGGATGGTTGCCTATTGATGAGATCCTATATATGTCTGCAGCTAAAACTCATTTCTTACTGATGGGGCTTAAGAGCATTCAACCTTACGCGCCATGCCGAGTTTTGAGACAGTTCGGAAGATGTCAGACAGTACCTCATGAGGAAGATGTTAGCGCTCAAGCAGTTGAGATAAGTCCTAACGGACAATTCCCAGAAGCAAAGATTCGCCAAAACTGGAGTGAGTGTCAATATTTGAAATCAGATACTTGCGTGCGGGATCGAGCCAAAGGAGAGACGGCGCCAGGATACCTTGCATGGTATAGAAGGGAACTTGAGCATGAAAGGCCAGCTAAGAGACCCCACATCCGGAATTTCAACGAGTCATCGCAAAGACAGTGGGATTGGTTAGCAAAGGAAAGAAGCTATTGCGCCGAAATCAACAGGTTAAAGCAACAAGTGGAAAGTTTGAAATATGAGCACAACGTGCAAGATGCTACCAATCTGGGAGAGCGGAACAGGTTAATTCAAGAAAATGAAATGCTCAGAGCCCAGATCAAACAGATAAGGTTGGATGCAGATAAACAGCCAAGGCGTCGATCAGACGAGCACCTGATAAAAAGGCTAAAAAGCGAGATCAGAGAATGGCAAGATGGTTTGGAGAAATCTAAAAACGTCATAGCAGAGCTCAAAGCACAGTGGGATACAAGAGCAGATAAGCATCGTCGATACCTTAATCAATTGGAAGGCGACCACGAGAAAACTGTTGCTAAAATAAAGAGAGAGATGGCTGCACTTGAGATCAAAGCAGTTAATCAGGCCAAGGATTTCCAAATTGAGAGCAGATACTGGTACGACTCAATATCCCAGATGAAGTTGGAAGTACGGCGACTGAAGCATCAGCATGTACAAGATGCTCAAGTCTTCAAGATATGCAGCGATCAGATAAAACGCCTGCTCATAGAGAAGAAGCAAACCAGAGATAGGATCAGGGCCATTGCCCATACCATCACCAGACGATGTCTACGATGCGAGAACATGTCCAACGCTACCGTCCTCTCGGCAGTAATAGGTTATGTCAAGCAGACTATGCACGAGCTGGAGCAACTTGAGAGGGATCTCACGCCTAGGACCGCGGCGAGGCTGAACGATGCCCCGCTGACACCAATTTTCCAAACCATAATGCGATCATAGGTCAAATCTGTATCTTAGCATCTTCTGTTTGTTTTTCCCATCAGGGTGATTTTTAGTCTATTTTGAATCTAGGTTTGTTTTCAAAGTTCGCTTTTTTTTTCTTTTGCAAAATGTAGTTTGTAATAGAACATTTTCAACAATAAAGAGTTTGTTTCTTTTACGCTCATTTGTGTTTTTCGAACTACGTAATGATCTGATTCACGTAGGCATCATGATACGTAGGCAATCCTCATCGGATCCGGTCGCATTTCTTTTACTGCAAAATAAAAAAAAAACATAAAAGAAAACAAAAGAGAAAAGAAAAAGAAGGGGAAAAACTAATAAGAGGAAAAATGCCGGAATGACGCATGCTCTCGTAGCAAACATATAGTAATCCACTTAACTGTATAGGTGCATCATGCCCAACGTGAGATTAACTATCTGTTATTTGCTACAAATTAACCGTGCGTTTGTCATTGAGCATTTCTCCAGGGTTTTTGAAAGGACGGTTGGTTTGGTGAAAGTCTGGCCTCGCACTCATATTTCACGAGGTCAAGGAGAAGTGTTCAACTACCTGTTGTTAGGGCCAGAAGCAGTACTCACACTTACTTCACCAGGTCAAAAGGAAGTGTGGAAATGTCTTCAGAAATTCCATTGCAAACGATCCCTGTTTCTGAGGAAAGCTCAATCTCAGCCGTCCTCACACCTGAATCCGCAACTGCGGAGAAAAATATAATCCTACGGCTCCGCATGTTGGAAATGCTGGACGACTGGAACAATGGGAAAGAGCCGCCAAGTGTCGTCCCCGAATTCCCTGAATTATTCTCCAGGTCAAGTGGGACTTCTAATGTCCCCATAAATTATCCTGCTACCCCATTCGGGTACCCAGCCACCTCAGCCTTCTCCGCTGGATCGCCTTCTGAACCTCATCCCCGAATGTCGGCCACTGATGCAAGCATGAACATCTTTACTGCATCGCCTTGCCCGGTTACGGCACAACCTACCACATACAAGCCAAGCTTTGACTCATCATCTTTTACATTCCAAGCCCCATCGTTCTCAATGGAACCAACTAGGTTCGCTACCAGTACTAATCCTCTACCGCCTCAGTGCGAGCTCGCACCAGGACAGGATCAGAACCCCAGAGTTGTAGAACAAAATGAGATTGCCAAGAGAATGAGAAGCCTTGAACAAAGTTTGAAGAATATGCAAGGATTGAGCGGACAAAAGAGCGTCTCTTATGCCGACCTGTGCATGTTCCCTCACGTGCACCTGCCAACGGGTTTCAAGACCCCCAAGTTCGAGAAATACGATGGGCACGGTGACCCCATTGCACATCTTAAGAAATACTGCAACCAATTGCGGGGAGCCGGCGGAAAAGAAGAACTGCTAATGGCATATTTTGGGGAAAGTCTAGTAGGGATAGCTTCGGAGTGGTATATCGATCAGGAAATGTCCCGATGGCATATATGGGATTATCTCGCCAGAGATTTTGTAAAACAATTCCAGTATAACATCGACATTGCGCCAGACCGAAACTCTCTGTCGAATTTGAAGAAGAAGCCTTCGGAAAGCTTTAGAGAGTATGCTATTAAGTGGCGTGAACAGGCGTCGAGAGTGAAGCCTCCCATGGATGAAGCGGAAATGGTCACTACCTTTCTCCAGGCTCAAGAGTCTGACTATTTCCAAAACATGATGTCAGCCATGGGTAAGCCATTCGCGGAAGCGATCAAGATTGGAGAGATGGTGGAAAATGGCTTGAAAACAGGTAGGATTCTGAGTCAAGCAGCCATAAGGGCAACCTCCCAGGCCGTCCAAAGCGGGTCCGGAGGAACGACAAGGGGGAAGAAGAAGGAAGAAACGACTATGGCAGCCTCTGAAGCAAGGGAGTATCGTCATCCCAGGCCCCATTTTCCGGAAAGAGCCCCACAACATTACTACCCCCACTCAAATTTGGCATATGCTCATCAACCTTATATGGTCATGAATGCCCAACCTTATAACCATCCACCACAACAAGCCAACCGAGGCCCAGCTCCACCTCCCAGAAATCAGCCTCTTTACCGCAACCACTATAACCCACAACCCCCGCAGAATAACTACCGCCCCCAGGAGCCACCTCGACGGCGGACTTTCACGCCCATCGGTGAACAATACTCTACTTTGTTCCCTAAGCTAGTCCAGTTGGGTTTCTTGCAACCAATCCCCCAAACGAGGCAAAACCCAACATCGCCTTCTTACAAAGCCGGAGTCAGATGCGCCTATCATTCAGGGGCCGAGGGACATGATACAAATGACTGCTGGTCATTGAAAAGAGTGGTCGAAAATTTAATAGAGCAGGGGAAAATAGTGCTAAGGGACGAAGAGATCCCAAATGTGACTAACAATCCATTGCCCGCTCACAATAATGGGCCGCTGATCGGAATGATTTGTGAAGACAAAGAGTTCGACCCTACTCTGAAAGCCATAATTGCCATTATCGACACAGGGAAGAGGCCCGAAATAGACCAGAAACCAGAAAAGGGGGAAGAGGTCAAAGCTATAAAGAAAGTGCCTGAAAAGAAGGTGGAGAAGAAAGTGGTACCAGCAAAAGGTGGAGTTCTTTACATACCACGAGGTCGAGCTGAGAAGACGCAGAACTCCGGGATCAAAAAGACAAAACCTATGTACGTGCCAAAAGGGGCCTATGTGGTCCGGGGGACGATTCAACCACCTCGGCTGAATGAGCCAGTGGTTATCGGACGCGTGCCACAAAAGCCAATGACCAACCCGTCCACAGTGCCGTGGAATTATCAAAAGACTTTGGTGATGTACAAAGGTAAAGAGGTCATGGGAGAACTTCCAGAAAATACTTTCATTGGAAAGTATTCAAATACCCAAGAACTGAATAACGCCACACAAAGGCGCTTCCCGCCAAAGAAGCCCGTGAGTGTTGAGGAAGCGGAAGTGTTCTTCCAACAAATGAAAATGCCGGATTACGAAGTGATAGATCAGCTGCGCAAGTACCCTGAGCAAGTATCCATGCTGTCATTATTGATGAGGTCAACCGAGCATCAAAAGATCCTGCTGAAAACCCTGAATGAAGCATATGTACCAGTTGAAACCTCGGTGGAGCAACTAGAGCGGATGACAGAAAGATTCTTCGCCGTCAACCAAATCTCTTTCAGCAAGAATGATTTACCCCCGGAAGGAGCAGCACACAACAAGGCTTTGCATCTAACAGTTAAATGCGAAGACTATTATGTCAAGCGGGTAATGTTGGATGGAGGCTCAGGCGTTGACATTTGCCCGCTCTCCACGCTACAAAGAATGGAAATTGGGACCGGAAGAATCCGACCCAACAATGTCTGCGTAAGAGCTTTCGACGGCATCAAGAGAGATACCATGGGAGAAATAGACCTGTTGTTGGTCATAGGACCAGTCGAATTTCGAGTAACCTTCCAGGTGATCGACATGGACACATCCTACAATTTTCTCCTTGGCAGACCTTGGATCCATGCGGTAGGAGCTGTGCCTTCCACTCTTCACCAGATGGTAAAGTTCGAGTATGAAGACCGAGAGATCGTGGTCCACGGGGAAGATGAGCATGCCATTTATCGGGACCCATCCATCCCGTACCTTGAACCGAGAGAAGGAAGTGAACATACGGTCTATCAAGCTTTCGAGATTGTACTGGCAGAGCAGCACGAAGAGGGAATACCCTGCCCCCAGCCTTTCTTGTCTAACGCCTCGGTTATGGTGGCCAAAGAGATGATCCGGCACGGATTTAGGCCAGGGAAGGGACTTGGACGAACCCTTCAGGGAATAACAGAACCCATTACTTTGCCAATCATCAAGAAACCTTTTGGACTAGGTTTCAAACCTACTCCAGCAGACGAAGAGTGGGCAAAGAAAAGGAAAAATGAGGGTTGGAAGTTACCACAACAACTGCCAGATTTATACGCAACTTTCATCAGGCCGAGGTACATTGAAGAAGAAGATGATGAAGTCTTCACAGCTGAGGAAATCGAGGAGATATGTGGGGCAATGAGAGAGATGCTCTACGAGGTCCACATGGTTCAACCAGGTGAAGGCACAAGCACTGCTGAGATGCTGTACATGGGGCCGAGCGCCCAACTTCAAAACTGGGAGGCCACGCCATTCCCGACTAGACGGAAGTCCGGGTAGACCTGTCCTGCCACCTTTCCTGTGTCACAAGTTATCTCCAGGACATAACTTGAACGTTTTCTTCTTTTCAATTGTTGCTTTGAATTCCTAGTTGTAAACATTGTTGTTTTCCAACTTTCCAAAGAAAATAAAAAAAAAATAAAAAAAAATCAATCATTGCTTTCTTATTCTTTCTTTTGTTCTGATTTTTATCATCTTTCCTTTTATCTTTCTTTTCAGTCCTAATAATGCGGCTTTAAATATGACATGCTTGCGGATTTCACGCCCAGATCACAATGAGTTATTTAACTGCGAATTAATGAACCCAGAACCAGAATATGATGCGGAAGAGGCTTTTAGGGAGATAAACCGAGAGTTGGAATATTTCGAGAATAAACCTAAGCCAAATCTGAATGACACCGAACCGGTAAATTTAGGAACCCCGGAAGAAATCCGGGAGACCAAGATAAGCATTCACACGGACAAGAAAACGCGAGAGGCGATAATTCAACTTCTTTTTGAATTCAAAGACGTGTTTGCTTGGTCATATGATGACATGCCGGGACTAGGTGTTGATCTAGTGGTTCATAAATTGCCGATTCATCCTGATTGTCCTCCAGTTCAACAAAAGCAACGAAAGTTCAAAACTGAGGTCAGTGACAAGATCAAAGAGGAGATCACCAAACAACTAAAAACGGGAGTGATTCGGGTAGTCCAATATACAACATGGTTGGCGAATGTGGTTCCAGTACCAAAAAAGGACGGGAAAACTCGGGTATGTGTAGATTACCGAGATCTGAACAGAGCAAGCCCTAAAGATAATTTCCCGATGCCCAACATCCACATCCTCGTTGATAATTGTACCAAGCACGAGATACAGTCTTTTGTAGATTGTTATGCTGGGTATCACCAGGTATTGATGGATGAAGAAGACGCCGAGAAAACTGCCTTCACCACGCCTTGGGGCACCTACTGCTACCGGGTCATGCCATTTGGTCTGAAGAATGCTGGGGCTACTTACATGAGGGCCATGACTGCCATTTTCCATGACATGATGCACCAGGAAATAGAGGTGTACGTGGACGACGTGATAGTCAAGTCCAGGACGCAGGATAATCACATCCAAGACTTGAGGAAATTCTTCGAGAGATTAAGGAAGTATGACTTGAAGCTAAACCCAGCCAAATGCGCTTTCGGAGTTCCGTCGGGCAAACTTTTGGGCTTCATCGTAAGCAGGAGAGGAATTGAGCTAGATCCAACTAAGATAAAATCCATCAGAGATCTACCTCCCCCGAGAACAAAGAAAGACGTGATGAGTCTGTTGGGCAGGTTGAATTACATTAGTCGGTTCATTGCCCAGCTGACAAGCACGTGTGAGCCCATATTCAAGCTTTTAAGGAAAGATGCGGCGATCAAATGGATAGTTGAGTGTCAAGAAGCCTTTGATAAAGTCAAAGAATACCTTTCGAATCCCCCGGTCTTGGTCCCTCCAGAACCGGGAAGGCCACTTTTCTTGTATCTGACAGTCTTGGAGAACTCTTTCGGTTGCGTCCTCGGGCAACACGACGTAACCGGAAAGAAGGAGCAAGCAATCTACTACTTGAGCAAGAAATTCACCGGCTACGAGGCCAAATACACTCTGCTGGAAAGGACATGCTGCGCTCTCACATGGGTTGCTCAAAAGCTGAGACATTATCTCCAAGCCCACACTACATTCCTCATAAGCAGGTTGGATCCTTTGAAGTATATATTTCAGAAACCAATGCCTACTGGGAGACTGGCTAAATGGCAAATCTTGCTTACGGAATTCGACATAGTTTATGTCACTCGCACGGCCATGAAAGCCCAGGCGTTAGCAGATCATTTGGCCGAAAATCCGGTCGATGAGGAATACCAGCCATTGGATACTTACTTCCCAGATGAAGAGGTAAACACCGTAGAAGTGATCTCGGAGGAAGCTCATGTTTGGAAGATGTTCTTTGACGGGGCCGTGAACGCTAAGGGTATAGGGATTGGGGAAATTTTGATCTCGCCTTCCGGTCAGCATTATCCCGCCACAGCTAGACTTCGTTTCTTTTGCACAAACAATACAACTGAGTATGAAGCCTGCATTATGGGCATGCATATGGCAATCGATCAGGATGTCGAAGACTTACTGATTATGAGAGATTCTGACCTGATCATCCGGCAAGCTCAAGGCGAATGGGAAACTCGGGATGTCAAACTTATCCCATACCGACAACATGTGGAGGACCTCAGCAAGCGCTTTACATCAATAGAATTCAGGTATATTCCGAGGTGTCACAATGAACTGGCAGATGCACTTGCTACTTTGGCTTCAATGCTACCCTACCCGGGCAACGCCCACGTCGATCCTTTGGAAATCCAAATCAAGGAAAGACACGGTTACTGCAGTGTAATCGAGGCGGGATCAAATACGCAGCCTTGGTACCATGACATTAAGAGGTTCCTGAAGACGCAAGGATACCCCGAGCACGCTACTAGAGATCAAAAGAGGACCATTAGGCGACATGCAAGTGGTTTCTTTTTGAGCGGTGAATTGTTATATAAGAGGACCCCGGACCTCAATCTCCTAAGATGTGTCGATATCGAGGAGGCGAGAAAGATCATGCATGAAGTACACGCAGGTGTGTGCGGACCTCACATGAACGGGTATGTCTTAGCGAAGAAAATCCTTAGAGCAGGTTATTACTGGATGACCATGGAAAAGGATTGCTTTAGCTTCGTTCGGAAATGTCATCAGTGTCAGGTGCACGGTGATTTGATTCATGCACCTCCCACGGAACTGCATCCCATGTCCGCACCTTGGCCATTTGTCGCTTGGGGCATGGACGTCATTGGACCAATTGAACCAAAGGCCTCGAACGGACACAGGTTTATACTGGTTGCCATAGACTACTTCACAAAATGGGTAGAGGCTGTCACTCTCAAGTCGGTCACTAAGAAAGCTGTGGTGGATTTTGTACACTCAAATCTTATCTGTCGCTTCGTTATTCCTGCGACTATCATTACAGATAACGCAGCAAACTTGAACAGTCACTTGATGGGAGATGTATGCGAGCAATTCAAGATAACGCATAGGAATTCCACGCCTTATCGGCCAAAGGCCAATGGTGCCGTAGAAGCGGCGAACAAAAACATCAAGAAGATTTTGAGGAAAACGATCCAAAGTTCCCGACAGTGGCATGAGCAGTTACCTTTTGCATTATTGGGGTACCGCACTACGGTACGCACATCGGTGGGAGTGACTCCTTACCTTTTGGTCTATGGGACCGAGGCTGTAATACCGGCAGAGGTGGAAATTCCTTCGCTTCGAATCATTGTCGAAGCAGAAATCGAGGACAATGAGTGGGTCAAGACTCGGTTAGAGCAATTGACGTTGATTGATGAAAAGCGGATGGCCGCAGTTTGTCACGGACAGTTATACCAACGAAGGATGGCCCGTGCTTACAACAAGAAAGTTTGACCCCGGAATTTCGAAGTAGGACAATTGGTACTGAGGCGTATTCTGCCGCATCATGAGGAAGCAAAAGGGAAGTTTTCTCCGAATTGGAAAGGCCCATACATCGCATGGAAGATATTGCCAAGAGGAGCATTGTATCTAGGTGATATCGAAGGAAATGACCCCGACACAGCAGTAAATGCAAACGCAGTCAAGAGGTACTACGTCTAAATCATACTCCAGTGGTCCTGACACGTTTGAAAATGGCGAAGGTTTTATTCCCCACTACTCCCCAAACACTACCCAATTCTCTCTACCAACCTCTGAGCCGCTTACAAAAAAAAAAACACACACAAGAAAGAAAACAAAACAAAACATTGATTGAGGCCTGAACTACGTTTGACTTGATTCCGAAAGGATACGTAGGCAGCCTCTCCCTGAGGTTCAGTCACACCAACAATAAAATCCCATTCACCCTGAAATTGAAAACCGGGGCACGTCGAGCAGTTGAGAAGTTAGTATCATCTACCTTTCTTTACCAAGCACAAGCCTTCAAATCAATTACCAAATATGGTGGGGAACCAATAAGCATCACAAATGGAAACCGGCACGCTCTGAATTGAGAGAAATAAAATGAGAGAGTCTCGGCGGTGAAAACCTTCGGGCACCACGAGGCGACGGGAGTAGAGAAACCAAAATGAGAGAGCTTGTTTAGTAAAAACTCGCAAAGAGTGCTATCAAGCGATGACAGAAAGAGAAATGAGAGAGGTCAGCCAGCGAAAACCCGCAAAAGGGCGCTGTTGGCCGAAAAAGAATGACGCCACCCCAAGAAAGTTTCGGCAGAGTGCCACCGGTTTGGAGTCACAGTCCAAAGAGCATGTCATGTCATTTAAAGCCAGTATTATCTTCCTCAGATAAGTCTTTCTCGTCCCGAAAAGGGTATTCCTTTTCTGATTTGTTTTCCCCTTTCTTTGTTTCTTTTCGAATCCCTTTTGCATTTTTAACCCCGAGTTCAGGACACACCGGAAAGGACAGGTGGCATGGTTTGTTTGCACGGAATCCCGTCTCATGAAGGAAAGCACCTCATCTCGTTGGTATGATTACCCAAGCATGATGAATCATGACGTTTGATGGTGTTTCAGAGTAAAGAGGAAAGAGAGAAATCTTGAAATCTTCCCCAGCAAGTCCGCCTTTGGACAAATCCCCACAGAGTCTCCCCCTGTATAAATCCCCACAGAGTTTTTCCTTTTGTACAATCTCCCACAGAGTCTCCCCAGTATTGAAAAAAAAAATAATATATAAAAAAAAATCCCCATTGGAATTTCATCAGCACATCCCCAGCGAGTCCTTTTGTAAATATTCCCCAACAAACCCTGGGAAACCCGTTTTGAAACAAAAAAACCAGCATACCCCATTGTACAGAATCCGCACAAAGAATCCACTTTGTAAATATTCCCCCCACAGAGCTTCCTTTTGTACAAATTCCCACAGAACACCTCCAATAAAATCCCCGTTGAGAACCTTCAATCAAAACGGGACAAAAAGAAAAAAGAGGCCTTACGAGGCAAATCATCGTAGAATTTGGAAATACAAGCCTGAACAGTCTGGAAGGGTTTCGCCATTCGAATCAAATCAATGGCGGAACTTCACAACAGAAATAAAGACGCAAGAAAGCAACTGGGAACGATCAAGGTCACCAAACCGACCGTCATTTCCGAACTAACAAACGATTCTTTGTTTGAAAGGTTGAAACAGGTCTAATCCAAGACAACCGTGCAAGAAGAAGGTGTCGCCCAAAGAAGAAGGTACACGGGTACGGGAAGTACTTCGGCAATGATGAATTCACTCGAAAGGTAAGCTTCTACGAAAACTCCCTTTTATCTTCTATTAAAACAAGAGAACTCAAAAATAGATCGTGTAGTATTCTCGAGCTTTATCCCCAGCCAGTCAGCATTAGGGTTTTAAACCCTAAACTGAACTTTTTTCATTCAGCCAGCATTAGGGTTTTAAACCCTAAACTGAGTTTTTTCATGCAATCAACATTAGGGATTTAAACCCTAAACTGAATTTTCCTTTTAGTCAACATTAGGGTTTTAAACCCTAAACTGAACTTTTTCCTTTCAGCCAGCATTAGGGTTTTAAACCCTAAACTGAGCTTTTCCATGCAATCAGCATTAGGGTTTTAAACCCTAAATTGAATTTTCCTTTTAGTCAGCATTAGGGTTTTAAACCCTAAACTGAACTTTTTCCTTTCAGCCAGCATTAGGGTTTTAAACCCTAAACTGAGCTTTTCCATGCAATCAGCATTAGGGTTTTAAACCCTAAACTGAATTTTCCTTTTAGTCAGCATTAGGGTTTTAAACCCTAAACTGAACTTTTTCCTTTCCGCCAGCATTAGGGTTTTAAACCCTAAACTGAGCTTTTCCATGCAATCAGCATTAGGGTTTTAAACCCTAAACTGAATTTTCCTTTTAGTCAGCATTAGGGTTTTAAACCCTAAACTGAACTTTTTCCTTTCAGCCAGCATTAGGGTTTTAAACCCTAAACTGAGCTTTTCCATGCAATCAGCATTAGGGTTTTAAACCCTAAACTGAATTTTCCTTTTAGTCAGCATTAGGGTTTTAAACCCTAAACTGAATTTTCCTTTTAGTCAGCATTAGGGTTTTAAACCCTAAACTGAACTTTTTCCTTTCAGCCAGCATTAGGGTTTTAAACCCTAAACTGAGCTTTTTCATGCAATCAGCATTAGGGTTTTAAACCCTAAACTGAATTTTCCTTTTAGTCAGCATTAGGGTTTTAAACCCTAAACTGAATTTTCCTTTTAGTCAGCATTAGGGTTTTAAACCCTAAACTGAGCTTTTTCCTTTCAGCCAGCATTAGGGTTTTAAACCCTAAACTGAGCTTTTTCATGCAATCAGCATTAGGGTTTTAAACCCTAAACTGAATTTTCCTTTTAGTCAGCATTAGGGTTTTAAACCCTAAACTGAACTTTTTCCTTTCAGCCAGCATTAGGGTTTTAAACCCTAAACTGAGCTTTTCCATGCAATCAGCATTAGGGTTTTAAACCCTAAACTGAATTTTCCTTTTAGTCAGCATTAGGGTTTTAAACCCTAAACTAAACTTTTTCCTTTCCGCCAACATTAGGGTTTTAAACCCTAAACTGAGCTTTTCCATGCAATCAGTATTAGGGTTTTAAACCCTAAACTGAATTTTCCTTTTAGTCAGCATTAGGGTTTTAAACCCTAAACTGAACTTTTTCCTTTTCAGCCAGCATTAGGGTTTTAAACCCTAAACTGAGCTTTTCCATGCAATCAGCATTAGGGTTTTAAACCCTAAACTGAATCTTCCTTTTAGTCAGCATTAGGGTTTTAAACCCTAAACTGAACTTTTTCCTTTTAGTCAGCATTAGGGTTTTAAACCCTAAACTGAGCTTTTTCCTTTCAGCCAGCATTAGGGTTTTAAACCCTAAACTGAGATTTTTCATGCAATCAGCATTAGGGTTTTAAACCCTAAACTGGATTTTTCCTTTTAGTCAGCATTAGGGTTTTAAACCCTAAACTGAACTTTTTCCTTTCAGCCAGCATTAGGGTTTTAAACCCTAAACTGAGCTTTTTCATGCAATCAGCATTAGGGTTTTAAACCCTAAACTGGATTTTTCCTTTTAGTCAGCATTAGGGTTTTAAACCCTAAACTGAACTTTTTCCTTTCAGCCAGCATTAGGGTTTTAAACCCTAAACTGAGCTTTTTCATGCAATCAACATTAGGATTTTAAACCCTAAACTGGATTTTTCCTTTCAGCCAGCATTAGGGTTTTAAACCCTAAACTGAGTTTTTTTCATGCAATCAGCATTAGGGTTTTAAACCCTAAACTGAGCTTTTGCTTCCAGTCAGCATTAGGGTTTTAAACCCTAAACTGAATTCTTCCTTTGTTCGGCGTTAGGGTTTTAAACCCTAAACTGAACCTTTCCCCAGCTAGTCGGTATTAGGGCTCCAACTCTGAACTGAGCATGCATATCCTCTTTCATCAATTTTATGAACTTCCTGGTGAATAATTAACGAAATTTTCCTAGTGAAACTAGGGCAGAAAATTTCGTTCGTTTGTTTTCTCCCGCATGTCTGACCTCGAGCCACATGGATCGAAATGACCCACGAGATGAGTCCCAGTTCGGAATCAAAGAAGAAAAAGAAAAAAAGAAAGTCCCGAGATATCGGAGTAAATGGAAGGCGGATTGACTCCAACATTTGACTAAGGTCCTGAACCCTGCCAATCGCGCCTCACTCAGTATCCCGGAGATTAAACAAGTCGTCGCAACTCGCAAGCATCAAGATTCAGATCGGAGTCTACAAGCAGAATCAGCTAAGACCCAAGATCAAGTCGTAAAAGAATCATAGATAGGAATCTTGTAACTAGCAGTTGACATGCATATAAGTAGTTAGTTCAGTTTCCAATTTTTGTTTGGTTGTAATAAGGCGGTCAGTGACGCAGCAGTGACAACAGCAACAGCAGTAGCAGCAAGCATTGCAATCCCATGGTAGTCCCAGCTACCAAAACTTCTCGAACTACATTGACCTGATTCCTGTTTAGCCCAGGATATGTAGGAAATCTTTGAGGCAAGATTCGGTCAGATCTTTCAAAAACATGCTTCATACGGAGTGGTCCATAGGCAAAAATCGCTCATACACGCTCACTTTATCTTTGCACGAAAACTCTTCGTGTTTCCGAACAAAGAGGGGCAGCTGTGAGCACGTGATTTTTGTTTCGCACGACAATCGCTCCAAAAGAAATAAAAAATAATAATAATTGGCCCCGCTGTACAAATTTTGGATTTTTACATGGCACTTTGTTGGTTATTTGCGATTTTTGCCCATTTTTACTTTATTAAAACAAAATACAAAAAATGTGTGTGTCATGCATAATTCGAACCGTAATCCGGTCGTTAAATAGAAAATCATGAATAGGCATCTTCGTCCGTGATTTTATTTTGTTTGATTTTACCTGTTTTGAAATATTTTTAGTGTGTGTGCAAATAATTGTGTTGAGTGTGTATTTAATTTTAATTTGATTTTTTTTGCTTAGTTTTGTTTTTAAAATAAATAAGAATAATAAAAGGAAAAAAAAAGACCCTTTCTTCCGGATTGGGCCAATTTATTAAAATTGGCCCAAACAAGCAATGCCCAAACCAGGCCTGCTTGGTCCAGTCCAGCTGATGCCCAGAGAGTCCAAACGACGTCGTATTGATACAGGTTGATCTGGGCCGTTGATCTCAGATTGATCAACGGCCAAGATCACCTTCCCATAACCCTCGAACAGAACCCGACCCTTTTCCACCCGGACCAACCCAAACCCCTTACCCTCGAAACGACACCGTTCCACTTAAGCCATCAGATCCAGACCGTAGATCTAAATTGATCTAACGGTTGAGATCCACCTACCCATTCCATATATAAGCCCTTAACATACCCTACCCCCCTATCCAATACCCCAGCCTCCGTCTTCAACCTCATCCCCCATCAAACCCTAGAGCCGCCCCTGTATCCTTCACCCTGAAAGCCGGCGGCATGAACGCCGGTGACCTTGCCCTTAACACCATAGAACCCCCTTACCGTCCTGAACCCAAATCTATCAACCACACACCTCGAATCCTATCCCATCTTCTCGAATCTTCATTTGAAGATTCGAGTCAGAACCCGATTTACACCAACCGACCCCAGCTTCACACCAGACACTCCCTAGACCCTCCTCGTGACCGAACCATACTTGGTTTGGTCCGAATCTGATCAGGGAAGCATGAATCCCAGATCTGAGTTTTGGAACTTTGTAGTTCCTCGTCACTGGTCCGTGGTTCTGTTTCAAACCGAAGGATTAAGGTCTAATGGACCTTAATCAAAGTGTTTCTCATCTGAGAAACACTTCGATTAAAGTCCGTTCAGCCCTAAGAAAGGTCTGTCCAAGTCCGAGTCAAGGTTTTGATTTTTTCAAGATTTGAGGTGAGTTTTGCTTTCTTTCCTTTACTTGTTTTAGTCCGTGTGATTTGTTGTAAAAGTCTGTTCATATTTGTTTTGATTTTATCAACTTTTGTTTGTCCACTTTACCTGAACCTCTGTGTTTGTCTGAATCCCCCTCCTATTCTGATAAGGCATATGTATTTGTTGTGCAATTTGTTTGAATTTTAAATTTGTACTGATTAACTGATTCCTCGAAATACAGTTCTGTTTAATCAGTATAAGTCGAGTCATGTGTCCTATACTTTTGAATGTCTGATTTTTGGCTACGATTGTATGTGTTGTAACTAATATAGTCGAGTCGACATGTGTCGTCAAATAGTCTCAACTGTCTGAACAAAATAAATCGATTTGCTTCTGTTGAACATTTGCTTGAATCAATCAAGAACCAAGTTCAGTAACTTATAGTTGTTAATATGATTTCAGAAACCTAAGGCTTGATCTGTAATTGAAATCTGAGTTGATAGCATGTGCACTTGTGCACAGCATGTGCATTGTGCACAGCTTGTTTCCTGCATAAAAGGGTTTTTTTTGAGTTAAAAATGGTTTGACAGCATATGCTGTCAGATATATTCTACTGCCCATACCTTGCTTTAGTTTTAAAAGTATTAAACCTTTTAAAAGTTAAGTCTGGCAGGGAATGTTGATGGGGGTTAATACTTAAATAACTAATTGGAATCTGAAAATGGGAAGGCACATGGGAGGGGTACTTTGATATATTCTGAACAGGCTGTTAAAAGGGGGAGGGGGAAGGCTTATAAAAGGGAAGGGACATCTGATAGGGGAGGGAGAGACCTAAGAGAGGATTAGAGGTTAGAGAACCCTGAAAATTTAGAGAAGAGAAATACATACACTGTGAGGATAGAAAAGAAAAAGAGAGAGTTGACAGAAATAGAAAGAGAGCAAGAAAGAGATAAAACAGATTAGGAAATCAGAAACTTGGTCTTGTTTGTCTGAAGTTCATCTGTTGTCAATACGTTAGGCAGTGTTGCTTCTTCCAAATTTCAATCGAGATTATTGTTAGTGTTTTGTTGCATTTGGTATATCCCGGAATTGGATTGTCTGGAGTATTGGTTCCATCACACTGTGTGCTGTTTCATTTGGCTGTTTCTTCTTCAACTCTAGTTCCACCTCGCAATAGAATCCTTTCTGTTGTGCTGCTCTGATTGCTGCTGCTATTCTGCTTACTGTTACTGATGCTGCATTTTTTGTCATTGTTACTCTGCTGATTGCCCTCTTCTTCAATTGTCAAATATTCCCAGGTACACAACCTCTGAACCATGTATTGTTGAAAGTTTGAAGTTGAAGCAGAAATAAAGAAATGAACATCAGTTTATGTTATAGCATTGGTGTTAAACATAGGTCGAATGTTAGTTGGGCCTGTATTTTTTTACTGCAAACTGCAAATATTCTGTATAAACTAACATACATTCTGTTTGAGATGAACTGTTAGATAGCATTGTTCAATAGTAATGACAGTATGACATAGACAATATGTTTGATTTAGTATACATTCAGTTCAGTATAACACTCTGTTTGGCTTAGTTATGACTGTATAACATAGAGTCATGGCAAGCACTTGTATGTATTTTTGCCTAGACCACTGAATTGACAAATCTGTGGTACTAGGTTTGGGATAAATGTATCCCAAACAAACTCTCATGCAGTCACATTAAGAGTCTGGCTATGAATGCCAGCTCTCCTGTCAGATTATCTGTTCCGATATAGGTTCGATATCGGGTCTCGGTATAGATTCCTTGTTTTGAAATAATGCGATGACTTTTTGAGAAAAACTAATAGTCGTTTTGAATTCAATTAGTAGCAATTTTCCTAATAAATAGCCAATTTCGTTTATCAAGTCCAAATAGGTTAGCGTTTAAAAATAAAACTTGGAGGTCGTTAAATATAACTCAGTATATGATGTTAGTTTGCTTGCAATCTCACTTAGCAGATTAATAAGCGTATTCACTCGATGAAGACAAAGCATGAGGTAACTCTCACCTCATAAACAATCAATCAGGTAATCAAACAAATTTAGGTTCGGCAAACATAATAAAGATTCAGTCTGTATTTGTTCAAACAAGTAAGTTCGGTATTATCTTTCTTTTTTTTAGAGACAAACGTAGTAGAAATGTAGTCACTGTAGGACACCCTTCTAAAATAACATTAGGCACGACTTAATTAAATCACATTCTTAAATTCGGGTGCGCATTTATGTGACCCAAATTCAAATCTCAACGGAGTCGGAATGCGTTAACTACTACGGGTGCATTGATTGCGACGTGGTTCGAGATGCATTTTCACGACGTTGCAATTCTATAAAAATAAATGATAATAATAAAAGCGGTTTAAACTTAATAAAAGCACATAAGTCACGACATGTATTTAAATCAGATAATTAGCCATTATAACAATTTAAGCAACCGTGCTAGAACCACGGGATTCGAGGGTGCCTAACACCTTCCCTCGGGTCAACAGAATTCCTTACTTAGAATTTCTGGTTCGCAGACTTCATTTGGAAAAGTCGAAAATTTCCTCGATTTGGGATTCAAGATAAACCGGTGACTTGGGACACCAAAAGCCAAACCTTTCCCAAGTGGCGACTCTGAAATAAATAATCCCATTTCGAATATTGTCACTTAAATTGGAAAAAACTCCCTCGCGCATTTAACCCTTCGGGGCGGGCGCACAAAAAGGAGGTGTGACACATGCTACCAAGTTTGATTCCCCACTATTACATTAGTTTAAAATCCTTTTTCAGTACCCTATCGTCAACTCACTTAAACTAGTCATTTCTGCTCTTTTCAAACCCCTAAATTACCCCTGTTAAACCCTGATTATTACTGTATTATCCTACTGCACAGTAGGACATTTTGAACTTCTGAAAGTTCAAATTCAAAGCTGCCCTAGACTGAGTTCTAATTATTTGCAATGCAATCATAAACCATTTTCAAACAATGTCAAACATCCAATGAACGACAATGATTCGATCCATCCTATGAAGCCATACGACTCAGAATATTTGAACATTCACCCCAATAAAGCTAATCGACGACGTTTATATAATCGACTATACTAATCACGACGTATAATAATCAGTCAATCAAAAAAATGACATGAACGGGGCATTAACTGCCTTCAACCATTTTGAACGACATAGGGAATCTATATGACTGACGACATTAATTAACTCGAGCATGTATATCACAAAACGTATTCAAACACAAACAAAATAACAATCGACCACATAAAGGGTCTTATGAGGACGGAACAGAATTAAAGGAAAAATGACAGAAAAATCAAACAAATTAAACTAGCATGTAAACAAAAACACAAAGAGGACACAAACAGAAGGAAAGAAAGGGAAATTTACCTCTTGAAACTTAAAAACAAAATGACCCATGCTCGAACTGGACTCGACCCTTTTTGAGGTCTAACAGACTTTAATCAAAGTGTTCTCGACTGAGAACACCTCGATTAAGGTCTATTAGACCCCAACCTACTATTGATTTGGACGGACCCCAATGGATCCTATTTTTAGGGTTCTTGAGCTTAGATTTGTGGTTCGAAGAGTTCTACCTAGATTCGAACGAAACCAAAGTTGATTAGGGTATGAGGGATGTCAGGGGAGTGACTGGGGTGAATTTGGGACTCATCAGGTGACTTAGGGTTTTGGCTAGAATCTTTGATCGAAGATCCGAGCACCCTGGAGGTGATTCGAAGTTAAGTGACCAGGGATTTGTGTTCAGGGTGGCTTGTAGGTCCAGTGGTGTAGATATGGTAGTCACCGGCGTCCTTGCCGCCGGGTTTACATTGAAAGGGAAACCAGGGCGGCTGCTAGGGTTTCGGGGGTGTTTGGGATTTTTCTGAGAGAGACGAAGGAGCAGGGTGGGGTGCTTGGATAGGGGGCAGGGTAAAAGGGTTAGGCTTATATACAAATTGGGGTTTAGATCCTGGCCGTTGGATTGGGTGAGATCGATGGCCAGGATCTATTCACAGGAGGGGGACGACGTCGTTTGGGCGTAGTGGTGGGTGAGACCGGGTGTGGGAATGGATCGGGTCAAGTTAACGGGTCTAGGGGAGGTCCTGGATCCGTTGGATCAATGGGGTTGGACGACTCAGATCAACTTGCCTGAAACAGCGTCGTTGAGGTTAAATGAGTGGCCTGATCGGGACCGTTCATTTGAATCAAATCAACGGCTCAAGACGGGGACGCTGATACGACGTCGTTTGGGGCCGTGCCTGGGCAGCCTGTGTTTGGACTGGATCCATGTGGTTGGTTTGGGCTTGAAAGTTTGGTTCTACCTGGCCCAAACCAGGTTTCCCTTGATATTTTACCCATTTAGGATTATCAAAATTAAACAAAAATCTTAGAAAAATTGTAGAATCAACAATAAAATTACACACATATTATTTAGCACCTATAATAATTAACACACAAATTAACATTAAATAAAATCACTCAATGACAAGAAACACACATGCATGTATTTTTGATTTTCTTTTAACCAAATTACGGTTAATTAATTTCTAAATGTACCATTAATTTCTAAATGCATGCAACATGTATTTTTGTATTTTCAACTATTGCAAGGTGAGCGTTCACGGACAGAACAATTATCAAAATGTCATGCATATTCTCAAAAAATTGTACCCGAAGGTAACTTGTTTTATTATTTTTTTTATATATTTTTCGATTTCTTTTGGAGTAGTTTTCCGTGAAGCAAAAATCACGTGCTCACAGCTGCCCCTCTTTATCTGAAAGCACAAAGAGCTTTCGTGCAAAGATAAAGTGAGCGGATACGAGCGATTTTTTGCCCTGTTGGAGTATTCCGTGTGAAGCATTTTTTGTTTTTGAAAGAATTGACCGAACCTTTGCTTCAAAGGTTTCCTACATATCCCTGGCTAAAAGGGAATCAGGTCAATGTAGTTCGGGAAGTTTTGGTAGCTGGGACTACCTTGGGACTGCAATGCTACTGCTGCTGCGTGCTGTTATCACTGCTTACCGATCTCCTTGTTACACCGTGCTTAAAAGAAAACAAGAAGCTATACTAGACTACGGATCATAAGATCTTCTATCTTCCACTAGCTCTTGTTGCCTTGCTTTCTTGTCGGCTTGTGTTTCCTCCGGTGCTTTTCTTCCGAGAACTCGGGGATGACACTGGCCTTTTGCTTTTCTGAATACCAATTTCATCATTTTGCTCGGTCCGCTGGGGACATGGCTTCCTTCATTAAACTCTTTGGTGATTCCTCTGGGGATACGACTTTCTTCATCAGATTTGTTGTGCTGAGCATAATTTAATGTTCACAGGCCGCTTCTTTCAAAATGCGCCTTTTCTTCCTTTTGAATCATGTGCTTGAATTTCCTGCTGAGGACTCCTGTTGTAACCTTCTGCCTTCTGGTGGGTTACTGATTTCAAGATCTGCAGTATAAGACTGAAAAATATTTCTCTCGTTATACAGGTGGGCGCCTAAGACATAAAATGTAAAGACTGAAGAGTATTCCTCTCGTTATACAGGTGGGTGCCTATTTAAACTAAGACATGAAAATATTCCTCTCATTATGCAGGTGGGCGCCTATTTAAACCAAGACATGGAAATATTCCTCTCATTATGCAGGTGGGTGCCTATTTAAACTAAGACATGAAAATATTCCTCTCATTATACAGGTGGGCGCCTATTTAAACTAAGACATGAAAATATTCCTCTCATTAAACAGGTGGGCGCCTATTTAAACTAAGACATAAAAATATTCCTCTCATTATACAGGTGGGCGCCTATTTAAACTAAGACATAAAAATGTTCCTCTCATTATGCAGGTGGGCGCCTATTTAAACTAAGACATAAAAATATTCCTCTCATTATACAGGTGGGCGCCTATTTAAACTAAGACATGAAAATATTCCTCTCATTATACAGGTGGGTGCCTATTTAAACTAAGACATAAAAATATTCCTCTCATTATACAGGTGGGCGCCTATTTAAACTAAGACATGAAAATATTCCTCTCGTTATACAGGTGGGCGCCTACTAAGACATAAAAATATTCCTCTCGTTATGCAGGTGGGTGCCTATTTAAACAAAGACATAAAAATATTCCCCTCGTTATGCAGGTGGGCGCTTATTTAAACTAAGACATAAAAATATTCGTCTCATTATGCAGGTGGGCGCCTATTTAAACTAAGACATAAAAATATTCCTCTCATTATACAGGTGGGCGCCTACTAAGACATGAAAATATTCCTCTCGTTATGCAGGTGGGCGCCTATTTAAACTAAGACATAAAAATATTCCTCTCGTTATGCAGGTGGGCGCCTATTTAAACTAAGACATAAAAATATTCCTCTCATTATACAAGTGGGCGCCTATTTAAACTAAGTCATAAAAATATTCCACTCATTATCCAGGTGGGCGCCTATTTAAACTAAGACATGAAAATATTTCTCTCATTATACAGGTGGGCGCCTATTTAAACTAAGACATAAAAATATTCCTCTCATTATACAGGTGGGCGCCTATTTAAACTAAGACATGAAAATATTCCTCTCGTTATACAGGTGGGCGCCTACTAAGACATAAAAATATTCCTCTCATTATACAGGTGGGTGCCTATTTAAACTAAGACATGAAAATATTCCTCTCGTTATACAGGTGGGCGCCTACTAAGACATAAAAATATTCCTCTCGTTATTCAGGTGGGCACCTATTTAAACTAAGACATAAAAATATTCCTCTCATTATTCAGGTGGGCGCCTATTTAAACTAAGACATAAAAATATTCCTCTCGTTATGCAGGTGGGCGCCTATTTAAACTAAGACATAAAAATATTCCTCTCATTATACAGGTGGACGCCTATAAAAATATTCCTCTCATTATACAGGTGGGCGCCTATTTAAACTAAGACATGAAAATATTCCTCTCGTTATACAGGTGAGCGCCTACTAAGACATAAAAATATTCCTCTCGTTAGGCAGGTGGGCGCCTATTTAAACTAAGACATAAAAATATTCCTCTCGTTATGCAGGTGGGCGCCTATTTAAACTAAGACATAAAAATATTCCTCTCATTATACAGGTGGGCGCCTATTTAAACTAAGACATAAAAATATTCCTCTCATTATACAGGTGGGCGCCTACTAAGACATGAAAATATTCCTCTCGTTATGCAGGTGGACGCCTATTTACACTAAGACATAAAAATATTCCTCTCGTTATGCAGATGGGCGCCTATTTAAACTAAGACATAAAAATATTCCTCTCATTATACAGGTGGACGCCTATTTAAACTAAGACATAAAAATATTCCTCTCATTATACAGGTGGGCGCCTATTTAAACTAAGACATGAAAATATTCCTCTCGTTATACAGGTGGGCGCCTACTAAGACATAAAAATATTCCTCTCGTTATGCAGGTGGGCGCCTATTTAAACTAAGACATAAAAATATTCCTCTCATTATACAGGTGGACGCCTATTTAAACTAAGACATAAAAATATTCCTCTCATTATACAGGTGGGCGCCTACTAAGACATGAAAATATTCCTCTCATTATGCAGGTGGGTGCCTATTTAAACTAAGACATAAAAATATTTCTCTCGTTATGCAGGTGGGCGCCTATTTAAACTAAGACATAAAAATATTCCACTCATTATAAAGGTGGACGCCTATTTAAACTAAGACATACAAATATTCCTCTCATTATACAGGTGGGCGCCTATTTAAACTAAGACATGAAAATATTCTTCTCATTATATAGGTGGGCGCCTATTTAAACTAAGACATGAAAATATTCCTCTCGTTATACAGGTGGGCGCCTACTAAGATATAAAAATATTCCTCTCATTATATAGGTGGACGCCTATTTAAACTAAGACATAAAAATATTCCTCTCGTTATACAGGTGGGCGCCTATTTAAACTAAGACATGAAAATATTTGTGTCTGTTTCCTCGTTCCTCCGAGAAAAATGTTGAAAACGGCAGAATATTTTTTGCCCCGATTTTGGTGACCTTTCTTGCTTTGCGTCCCTCTGCCATCATCAACCTTTATTTTCCTGCAGCAGACAAAGAGGATTTTGTTAGTTTTAATCATGTTGAGCAGTCGTGTCCTTCCTGCTGGGGGATGATTTTTCCTTTTCCCCTTCTGTGCTCTCAAAACTGGTTGGGGATAAAGCCGCTTGCTGGGGATGGAATGTCTGCTGGGGATGGATTTCCATTTATCTCTTCCCTGCCTTCTTGTTTCAAAACAAGCCATGGGAGTCCTCTTTAATTCCAACACTATTTTCTTGGAAGTTTTATTCCCTCCCAGAACTGCAGGGCATAGGACGTTATCACCTGGGGATATCCTTATTGGGGACAGGACTGTTAGGGTTGTGTTGCCGCGGGCCAATTCTCCCTGCCTCCTTCCCCTTTTCTGTGGTGTCTGACCACTTCGGACCTCGGTTCGTGATCTATCGACGTTATGCTGGGGGATCTTCTTGGAACTTGGTCCATAAGTCCCTCAACCGTCGTTTTCCGCTTTTCTTCACGTCCCCCTTAACTGTCTAAGCCAATTTGTCCTTTGGTTTTGCACCAAACGCCTTTTGTCTTATTGCCTCATCTTGGGCCTGTCCTTTTTGCTTTTGTACCACTTTGGCCTCTGGTAGTAAACTCTGAAAAATCCTTTTCAAAACGAATTTCTAGAAAGAAATGGAAAAGATAGAAAAAGGAGAAAAATCTTTCTGAACAAATACTGGGGGAAAAGAAGAAAAGGAAGAACTTATCTGGATGATATAACTGGTCCCTATGATCATGTCGTGCACTACATATTCCCGACCCAGTCTATTTGTATTCATCAATCTGCCTGATGGCCTTACTTGCTGGGGATAGATAGGTGCCCACCTCTTCGCAGATGCGGATCCTGTTGCCAATCTGTCTTGTCGCCTTATAGTGCCCTTCGAGGGTTTTCACTGATAAGACTCTCTTTTCTCTCAACTCCCATTGCCTTACGGTGCCTGTGAAGGTTTTCACCAATAAGACTCTCTCGTTTTATCTCTCTCATCTTTCATCGCCTTATGGTGCCCGCAAAGGTTTTCACCGATTAAGACTCTCTCATTTTATCTTTCAACGGGTGATTGGAATGTTGCTGACATGACTCTCTCTTTCGGAGATTCTTTCGGCAATCAATTCATTTCCAGTTTATGACCCTCTTCTTTGCTAGAGATCAGCAGCTTATTCTCGGCTTCCATTAGCCTGGCTCGGCGCTTCTCGGATATCGATCAAGAGGTCTTTTTGGGCATCGATGTTGGTTTTGTGTGTCAAATATTTAACTTCACTTTGATGGGTGAAGTGTTACAACTCTTTGAATCAAACCCTTTCTGGATATTCAAAAACATAATTCCTGCCCCAATTTTCTTGCTTGGGGGATTTTATATTTACACTAATGAGCTACGCATATTATGCATACTATGACCGAGCCGTGAGGCGCCTACGTATCCTCTTTGAGGAATCAGGTCAAACGTAGTTCCCACTTCTCTTGTTTTTCTATGTGATCTTTATCTCTTTTTTTTTAATTTCTTCTTCTTTTTCATATCTTTTCCCATTTAGTGATTCCAAAAAAGGGGTATGAAAGAATAACTTAAGGCTCAAAAGGGGGAAGCAAGGGTTAAAAGTGTTTGGATAGAAGAAAGAATTGCCTCCATCATTTCATTATCCAATAAGTACCAAATACAAACAAACGAACCAATAACTATCATAATCGAAGAAATTACGCGTAATATCTTTTGACTGCATCAGAATTGATAGCCATGTCGACACATCTTCCCTTGACATCTGTTATGCACAAAGCACCGTTGGAAAACACTCTGGTCACGATATAAGGCCCTTGCCAATTTGGGGCGAACTTGCCTTTTGCTTCGACCTGATGCGGGAGGATCCGTTTCAATACCTGCTGCCCTACTTCAAATTTTCTGGGGCGTACCTTCTTATTGTACGCCCTTGCCATTCTCTTCTGATACAACTGACCATGGCACACTGCCGCCAATCTTTTTTTGTCAATCAAGCTCAATTGTTCCAATCGAGCTTTGACCCATTCATCATCATCAATCTCGGCTTCAGCGACAATCCGGAGGGACGAAATTTCGACCTCCGCTGGTATTACTACCTCAGTTCCGTATACCAACAAATAAGGAGTTGCACCTATGGAAGTCCGGACTGTAGTGCGATAACCTAACAAGGCAAAGGGTAATTTCTCGTGCCATTGTCTAGATCCTTCCACCATCTTCCGCAGTATCTTCTTGATGTTCTTATTGGCTGCTTCGACCGCTCCATTCGCCTTGGGACGATATGGGGTGGAATTGCGGTGTGTAATCTTGAATTGTTGGCATACCTCTCTCATCAGGCTGCTGTTAAGATTTGCACCATTATCCGTGATGATCACTTTTGGGATCCCAAATCTGCAGATGATATGGGAGTGAACAAAATCCACCACTGCCTTTTTAGTTACCGACTTGAAGGTTTTAGCCTCAACCCATTTGGTAAAGTAGTCGATGGTCACCAGAATGAACCTATGGCCGTTGGCCGCTGCCGGCTCGATAGGCCCAATGACATCCATGCCCCATGCGACAAATGTCCAGGGCGCTAACATCGTATGCAACTCTGTCAGCGGAGAATGAATCAGATCTCCATGTATCTGACACTGATGGCATTTCCTCACGAAAGTGATACAGTCATGCTCCATAGTGAGCCAATAGTACCTGCTCGAAGGATCTTCTTTGCCAATACATATCCGCTCATATGTGGCCCACAGACTCCAGCATGCACTTCTGCCATAACTATCGTGGCTTGACCGGCGTATATACATCTTAGCAATCCCAAATCTGGGGTTCTTTTGTACAACATTCCTCCACTGAGAAAGAAACCATTCGACAACCGCCGAAGGGCTCTTTTTTGGTCCCCAGTGGCCTGCTCTAGATATGTCCCCATCTTGAGGTACTCCTTTATGTCATAAAACCACGGCTCGCCATCCACTTCCTCTTCCACCATGCTGCAATAAGCATGCTGATCACGAACCTGGATGTGCAAAGGGTCAACATAAATTTTGTCAGGGTGGTGTAACATGGATGCCAAGGTGGCCAAGGCATCGGCAACCTCGTTATGAACTCTCGGGATATGTTTGAATTCTACTGATCAAAATCGCTTGCTCAGATCGTGCAAACACTGTCGATATGGTATGAGTTTCAAATCCCGTGTTTCCCATTCACCCTGAATCTGATGCACCAGGAGGTCCGAGTCCCCCAAGACCAAAACATCCTGGACATCCATGTCTGTAGCTAGTCGCAGGCCCAAAATGCATGCTTCATACTCTGCCATGTTGTTGGTACAATAGAAGTGTAGCTGGGCTGTAACAGGGTAGTGACGTCTTGTTTCCGAAATAAGTACCGCTCCTATTCCAACCCCTTTCGCGTTTGCGGCTCCATCAAAGAAAAGCTTCCAGCTTGGTTTTTCGGGTAATTCCAGCTCACCGGTGTACATTACTTCCTCGTCTGGGAAATATGTCCTCAACGGCTCATATTCTTCATCAACGGGATTGTCAGCCAAGTGATCGGCCAGCGCTTGGGCTTTCATGGCCGTCCTTGTTACGTAGACGATATCAAACTCTGTGAGCAAGATTTGCCATTTTGCTAACCTCCCTGTAGGCATGGGTTTCTGGAAAATGTACTTTAATGGGTCCAAATGGGAGATGAGATAAGTAGTATACGAGGACAAGTAGTGCTTCAACTTCTGAGCCACCCAAGTTAGGGCGCAACATGTCCTCTCGAGTTGGGTGTACTTGACCTCATACACTGTGAACTTCTTGCTAAGATAATAAATGGCCTGCTCCTTCCTTCCTGTGACATCGTGTTGCCCTAGTACGCAACCAAATGAATTCTCTAGGACCGTTAGATAAAGAATTAATGGCCTCCCTGGCTCAGGTGGAACCAACACAGGTGGATTGGACAGATACTTTTTAATCTGGACGAAAGCCTCTTGACACTCCGCCGTCCAGTCTACCGCAGCGTCTTTCTTCAGCAGCCGAAATATGGGTTCACATGTCGCCGTGAGTTGGGAGATGAACCTGCTGATATAATTTAGCCTCCCCAATAGACTCATTACCTCCGTTTTGTTCTTTGGCGGTGGAAAATCTTGGATGGATTTGATCTTGGATGGGTCTAACTCAATACCCCGTCGACTGACGATGAATCCTAACAGCTTTCCTGATGGAACCTTGAATGCACATTTGGCCGGGTTGAGCTTGATATCATACCTTCGGAGTCTTTGAAAAAATCTCCTTAGGTCTGCTACATGGTCTCCCTATCGCCGAGACTTTATGATCACATCATCTACGTACACCTCAATTTCTTTGTGTATCATGTCGTGAAACACAGTAGTCATCGCTCGCATGTATGTTGCCCCAACATTCTTCAGTCCGAATGGCATGACCCGGTAGCAGTAAGTTCCCCATGGTGTAATGAAAGCTGTCTTTTCCGCATTTTCTTCATCCATTAAGATCTGATGATATCTTGCATAGCAGTCCACAAAGGATCCGATCTTGCGCCCAGCGCAATTATCGATCAGGATATGGATGTTGGGAAACGGAAAGTTATCCTTAGGACTTGCTGTATTGGGATTGCGGTAGTCGACGCACACCCTGATTTTCCCGTCCTTCTTTGGCACTGGTACCACATTGGCCAACCACTCGGGATATCGAGTGACCCGAATGACCTTCGCCTGCAGCTGCTTAATCACCTCTTCTTTGATATTTACACTCATCTCTGTTTTAAATTTCCTTAGCTTTTGCTTGACCGGAGGGTATGCCGGGTCATTGGGCAATTTGTGAACTACTAGATTGGTGCTTAATCCCGGCATATCATCATATGACCATGCAAAAACGTCTTTGAATTCCACGAGGGTTTTGATCAATTCCTCCCTGATGTTTGGCTCAATGTGGATGCTGATTTTGGTTTCTCTGACATTATCCGCGTCCCCTAGATTCACAGCCTCCGTGTCATTCAGATTAGGCTTGGGTTTCTCTTCAAATTGGCACAGTTCTCAGTTTATTTCTTAAAAGGCTTCATCCTCATCATATTCAGACTCATTGTCGCGATCGTCCTCTTGTATCATTGAGTCAGAGTCGGATTGATTTATTAGACTAGGTCGAAGATCCGTTGTGCATGCCATGTCATTAGAACCAGTAAAAAGAGAACTGTTCAGAAAGAAAAAGAACAAAACAAAATTAAAACGAGACAAAAGAAGAGAATTTTATTAAACTTGCGGGATAACAGGGTTCCCACTTTTACAAAACAAAAAATAAAAATTGGATTACACCCTGGAATAATCCGAAACAAGAAAAGCAAAAATCAAAGCCTACTACCAGGACTCCCGCCGAATAGGAAGAGGAGCAACCGTCTAATTGTTGGTTTTGGCCTCGGGCCCCATAAACTGTATGTCCGCTCTGCTGGAACTTTCTCCAACTTCTACCATATTGACATCAGTGAATAGCCTCTCGAAACTCTGATTCAAGTCCCCGTCCATCCCAATCAATGGTCCGAGAATCTTTGGGATCGGTGACCCCTTGGCACTTGCTCTAACAAAAGATCTTGAGAGACGTGGCACAGGTTTGGGAAGAAACCAAACTTTCTTCTTCATTTTCCGCGCTCGCTTTACGTCTGCCGCAGTTGGTTTGAACCCCAATCCAAAGGTCTCCAAATTCTTGGGCAAGGAGACAAGTTGGACAATCCCCTGAAGCTCAACCCCCAGGCCTTTTCCCGGCACAAACCCATTACCCAGCATTTTTGAGACCATCATGATCGTTACGGAAGCTACCCTAGGGTGCTGAATGATCTCACCCTCAGAAATCTTGTTTGCCGACATTGCATCGAAAATCTGGTAAACCCAGGGACCCTTGTCATCATTGGTCTCTATGAAGGGCACAATGGCGCCACCCATGGTGCACGTAGTGTCCTCGCCATGCAGTACGACCTCTTGTCTATCCCACTCGAACTTGACCATTTGATGCAAGGTGGAAGGCACTGCTTTAGCTGCGTGGATCCACGGTCGTCCCAACAGAAGGTTATAAGATACCGGGGCATCTAATACCTGGAAATCCATGGTGAACTAGACTGGACCGATGGTCAATTCGAGTACAATATCCCCCACGGTGGCTGTTCCATTTCCGTCAAATCCTCGGACGCAAATTCTATTCTTGTGGATTCTTCCGTGGTCGATCTTTAACTGGTTCAGGGTGGATAATTGACAAATATTGGCACTTGAGCCGTTATCCACCAATGCCCGAGTAACTGCCGAATCTTCACATTTGACAGTTAGGTAGAGAGCTTTATTATGCTCCGTGCCTTCCACTGGCAGATCATCATCTGAGAATGTTACCCTGTTCACCTCAAAAATTTTGTTGGCAATCGTTTCCAGGTGATTTACAGAAATCTCATTGGGCACATGAGCTTCATTCAGTATCTTCATCAGGGCCCGACGATGTTCATCAGAATGGATTAGTAATGATAGCAGCGAGATCTGGGCTGGTGTTTTCTTCAACTGTTCGACCACGGAATAATCCTGCACTTTCATCTTACTCAAGAATTCCTCAGTTTCTTCTTCGAACACAAGTTTTTTTGTTGCAGCTGGGTTGGGTCTTCTCAACTCCACCGGAGCAAAACACTATCCTGATCGAGTCAGCCCTTGCGCTTCACAACTATCCTCTTCCACTTGTTTTCCCTTGTATATCACCACTGCCTTCTCATACTTCCAAGGCACGGCCTTGCTATCAATCATTGGCAGTTGGACTACCGGCTTTATGGTGACCAGTTCCCTGTATATCCCTTTCAACACAACTGCGGGTGTGGGTGGAGTCCCCGATATTACCAATTTGGCGGGCTCTGGTTTCTTTGTTACGGTGGACAGACTCTTTCCCAATATCACTACAGGCTTGACACCTTCCCCCTGCAACCGTACCCCTGGTCTTCCACCGGTCGATCCTTCTTTCGGAGCGGCTTGGATTGTCATAACTGTCTGTGATGGTCTCATTGGCTCTCCTCCCTCGTATACCAGCTCGATCATGTGAGCTTCGTGGTGTACTGGCAATGGGTTCTGGTTGATGTTGGGCGCCTCCGGCGCCTGGACCTCGATTTTGTTGGCATCAATAAGATCTTGTATTGCCTGCCTCAGCCTCCAACATTTTTCAGTATCATGCCCCAGCATTCCTGAGCAGTACTCGCAGCTTATCGATCTGTCCAAATTTTGGGGTGGGGGGTTTTGCTCTCTAGGTTCGACAGGACTCACCAAACCTAACCGTCTCAATTTGTGGAATACGGCGGTATAGGTCTCTCCCAACTCAGTAAAGGCTCTATGTCTCTGCAGCCTATCATTTCTAGCAGCTTGACTCCCTCGAAAGCCTGCCCCCGGAGGATTCCTGTACGTTCTTGGTGGAGGATAGGTGTTTTGTGGTGGTGCATGTGTGTTCTGATGAGCCGGCGCGCGCCATTGCGGGCAAACCGGAGGTTGAGTGTATGTTACGGAGAAGTGTGGTTCTTGAGGTGGATAGTAGTGCTGTGGTGGGCTGTATGGGTAGTTTGGCCTGTGGGGTATGGGTTGGTTGTAGTATGGTTTGCCGGACCTGGACCAACTGCTTGCCTCAATCGTGGCAATTTCTTCTTTCTTCCTCCTTCCAAGCGCACCTCCCGTGCCGCTTTGAATAGCCTGGGTCGTTGCCTTGAGCGCCGAGTAATTCAGGATTTTGTCAGACCTCAAACCCTCTTCTATCATGAACCCTATCTTCACTACTTCATTGAAGGATTTTCCAACCATCGTCACCAAGTGACCAAAGTAAGTTGGATCCAGTGTTTGGAAGAAGTAGTCCACCATTTCTCCCTCTCTCATGGGAGGATCAACTATGGCCGCTTGTTCTCTCCAGCGGAAACCAAACTCACGAAAACTTTCCCCAGGCTTCTTTCCGGTCCTCAGCAATGTGAGACGTTCAGGGACTATCTCGAGATTGTATTGAAAGTGACCCGCGAAAGCCTGCGCCAGATCATCCCAAGTGTACCATCTGCTGGAATCCTGCCTGGTATACCATTCCAGTGCCGATCCACTCAAGCTTTGGCCGAAATAAGCTATCAGTAGCTCGTCTTTGCCGCCTGCCCCTCTCATTTTGCTACAAAAGCCCCGCAAATGGGCCATAGGATCACCGTGCCCTTCATACAAATCAAACTTAGGCATCTTGAACCCAGCCGGGAGTTGGACGTCCGGGAAAGGGCATAGATCCTTGTAGGCCACACTGACCTGGTTGCCCAATCCGTACAGGTTCCTAAAGGATTGCTCCAGGCTTTTGAACTTCCTCATTACCTCATCTTGTTCTGGGACCTTAACCGGCTTCTCAATCTCCGCCGGTACCTCCAAGTGCGGATTGTAGGTATGGGGTTTGGGTGCATTGAATGTGGGTTCAGGGGGATAGTATTGCGTATCGTGAGCCTAAAATAACGGCTCGCTGGTTGATCTTTGCAGGGTGGCTGATGTGGGTCCCATAAAAGTGGGAACATTTGGTGTTGGGAGAGGTTGATGGGGTGGTGGAGCTTGGGAATCATGGTGGCTTCTCTCCTGATGATAACAGTGATTCGGGAGGCTTGTTGAAGGACCAGAGTGAGGGTATTCCGGCATGTGCCCCAGTGGCTTAGGGCTTTTTTGTGCTTTGGCTAGAGGTAACTGCATTGCATTCATCTCTAGTCCCATCCTTTCTATCTTCTCCATCGCTTCCTTTAACAACTGGCTCAACGGCCTTTCTTCCTCGGTACTATTTTCTGAAGTAATCATGCTTGTTGTTACCGGTCCTTTGGATCTGGTTTGGTAAGGGTGTGTTGCCAGAATGCTTTAACAACTAGCTGTCTGGATATTTGTGGAAAACAACAAACTTGTTAGCGTTAGAGTTTAACAGATTTGATAATAGCACATTGGGGATGCAATGCTCCTAGGCAGTTAACTGTTTCTAACATGCTTTGCTTCAAACAACATGCGTCATCCCGGCTTGCTTATTTGTCCCTTTAAAGTACTTTGGGAACCCCTGTATTTTATTCTATTTTTATATTTTGTTCTTCTTTCTTTTCTCTCCCTTTTTTCTTTTTTAATGGCGGACGAATCTTATGTGGATTGCCTACGTATCACGTCCCGGCGCGAATCAGACCGGGCCTAGTTCTGCCCCCAAAGTAAAGACACACAAAAATTCTTTCGAAATCAATTAATTCATCACCAAAATTTGCTATTACAAATTACTTCAAACAAGGAACAGCAATAGTACAACTTCCAAAGTTCTTAACCCGACTTGATTAAAATAAAAGAAAACAACATATGGGAAGACGACAAAGCCAATTAAACTAGACTCGACCAAAAGATTAAAATTCCAACTTAGGGGCCCGCGAGGCATCATTCGGCCTTTCCGCGGCCCTCGGTGTAAGGTCTCTCTGCAAGCTCTTCAACTCATTCATGATCCGGTGGACGCAGCCCATGATGGAAACAAGGAGGGTTTTCCGAGGTATTTGCTCACATGCTAGGCATCTCATGTAGATGTAGTGCCCAATCTCATCAATCCTTCCTCGAATGTTGTCCCTTTCAACAAACAATTGCTCTATTCGCCGGTTTTTTAATCCCAGTGCTAGAGCATTGTCGGCAAGTCGATCCTGGAACATCTCCATTTGTCTTTCCATTCTGGTCATTGCATCGTAACAGCGTCTTCTGTCGGCTTGGGCATCTCATGCTTGTTTGAAGATCCGCTCCTGAAGAGTGGAGTTCGTTTTCCTTAATATCCCAATGCTCATTTCATAATCCTTTATGACTTGTTGCAGACGCTGCCTCCGGGCCATTGTACCTTTTGCCCATCTAACCCTCATTCTTGCTATGCAAGCTTCCGATCTCTCTAATTCTTCCCGGCTTTTGCTGACCTGATTTCTCAAATCTGCTATCAATCTTTCGTCGGAGCGACGTTTCTGTCGGTCGTTGTTACTCTTACTGACTTGGAGAATACGGGCTTTCAGTGTCTGGTTCTCTTTGGCTAATTTGTTCTTTTCAGCCTGCTCAGAGGCGACTTGCACATTGTTCTCAAATGTAAGCCTTTCGATTTGTCGCTTTAGCGTCCCGATTTCAGCTCGGTAGCCTTCCACCCTCCTTAACCAGCCCCACTGCTCCTGCGAATCATCCGTGAATTGTTGGACGTGGGCTCTTTTAGCAGGTCTCTGACAAATCTGGAACCTTCTTTCGAACCAAGCATCGTACTTTGGGTCTACCTCACCTTTAGCCAGTTCTCGAACCATGGTCTTGGGTTGTAAGAATCTACATTCGTGCCACAGCTTTCTAATCTTTCCTTCGGGAAATACGACTCCCGGGCTCAGCTCAATGGTGTGCTTGCTTAGATCTTCATCAGTAGGAATTACTTGAAACCTGCCTAGCTGGCGCAATACCCGATGAGGAGCATATGGTTGGATGTTGCGAAGTCCCATTAAAAGAACATGACATTCTTCAGCTGCCATGTATATCACCTCAGTATCACTCAGCCAACCGAATGCCCATTCAATTTGGTCGGTTGTCGTTGACCTTAATCGTGTAAACCATGCTTCGACACCTTCAGGAAATCTGACGCCTGTCATGCGTTTCTCAAAGCCACTGATGCAATTTCTCTCAGTCAACCCGTGGTTCATGTATCCTGCTCGGTGATGGAGGTGTTCTTGCATCCATAGCTGAAGTAGCAGGTTGCACCCCTGGAAGAACTTGCCTCCTTCTCGGCATATAGTTAAAGCTCGGTAGATTTCGGACAAAATCAAAGGAACCACAGTACTGTCGGTTCTTTTGATTGCAACATTGGCCATCCCTACAAGGCCTATCTCTACTTTCTTATCCTTGCGGGGATAGACCACGATTCCCAGGAATGCTGTGATAAAAGCCAAAATACGTCTTGCTTCCCATTTGTTTCTGTTCCCGCCATGAGTTAATCCGAGGTTTGGTTCTTTAAAACCCTGAGGAGTTCCGTACCGTTGATACAAGAATTGGAGAGCACAACATCCTCTCGACAAATCATCATTTTGTACCTTCCGACTAATGCTTAGCAAATCCAAAAACGCGTGCGGAGATACTGGCCTTGGTGAAAGTAAATACTGCCCTCTTAGCCTCCCATTCAATCCCACATATCCGGCGACTTCCTCTAGTGTAGGTGAAAGTTCAAAGTCAACAAAACAGAATACATTGCGGGTTGGGTCCCAAAACGGTATTAGAGCTTCAAGAATATCTGTCATTGGCTTAATACTCAGCAAATTGACAAAACCTCCCAATACTTTTCCCACTATCTCTTTACTATCGGCTTCCAGATCATTCCACCACATGTGGAGTTGTAGAGGGACCTCGCTAAAGGCCGAGAACGATTCATTTTGCTTCGTGCTCATCCTGCACATTTATTAGGGTAATTAAAGAAAAACTCTTATTAGACTCAAAACAGAACTATCTATATTTGATTTTTTCTGGATTTTGAAGATGAAGGACTCGGTTTTTCAAATACGGCCTTTCAGCACTTCAGGGGCGAAGATTTTAAGGCTGCGTGAGTATACCGGTCAAAAAACAAAACAATGGCCGTTTGTGCAAATTCAACCTTCCGGCGTCCCTTTCGGGAATACTCGGCTATACATGGCAAAACAGCCTGACTTGATCTGATGAAAATAACATTTAACATGTTTTGTTTTTTTTTCTTTCGTAAAAAAAGGGGGGTTGGACCCGATGAGGGTTGCCTACGTATCTCACACCCGGTGAGAATCAAACCGGCGTAGTTCGCCCAACTTAAACAACTATATATAAAAAAACTATTTTTTGCTTTTGTTGGCAAATAAGCTAAAACAAAAAATCAAGACACTTTCCTCATAACAGCACAAATTATCTTTTCCTTTTCCATTTCTGCAGACCAGACAAAAAGGGATAGACTCTCTTCTTCTTTTTTTTCCTTTTTTTTGAATAAAACAAACTATATTAAAAGTAAAATATTTTTTCAAAATTTTGTCAGAGTTTCGACGCTATTGGAACATTGTTATTTTCTTTTTAAATAGAAGACTAACCCTATACACTGCTAAAAAAATTCTTTTTTTTTTAAATTTTTTCCTATATTAAAAACCGGTCATCATGCAAGTCCAAAGCAAATAAATGCACAAGCAGTGAGTAGGATGCATCAGGATGGTCTTTTCTGTTTCAGGTTGCTATTCCTAGACGGACCCAACCTCTGCGTTGAGTCCCCTAAGTCAAAAATGCACATGATGCAGATAAGCGTTCCTACTAGGGATCCGGCATGAAGTTGAGTTATTCTAGGTTCAGAACCTGGGTGTTTGTTCTAGACCTGGCTTACCCGAGCGGACAGCTCGAGCCGAGGGGGGGCAGCGTACCGGGAATACAGAAGCTTCACCGGCTTAGCAACTTGTCCGAACCTCGTTCTAAATTGGGGGTTTTGACACTATACAGAAAAGAAGTCGTACGAAATACACCCTTCTTCATGATTCAGAAGACTCAGAGAGGATATGGGTTTCGGCACAATTTATATACAGTTCACAAAATATCAAAGCGGCAAAAGCAGTTAGTTAGCACATTAAGCACAGATCATGTAACAAAATTAGATAAAGCTAAATATAACAATTTATTCTAAGCTCGATTTCTAACCCTGAACCAATGGTTCTGGGTTATTCTCCCCAGCAGAGTCGCCAGAGCTGTCACACCTCTTTTTTCCGCCCCCGCGAAGGGTGAAGGAGTTTTTTCCAATTAAAGGACAATCGAAACGGGATTTGTTTATTTATTTCAGAGTCGCCACTTGGGAGATTTAGGGTGTCCCAAGTCACCAATTTAATCCTGAATCGAGGAAAAGAATGACTCCATATTACAGTCCGCAAACCAGAAATCCGGATAAGGAATTCTGTTAACCCGGGAGAAGGTGTTAGGCATTCCCGAGTTCCGTGGTTCTAGCACGGTCGCTCAACTGTTATATTCGGCTTAATTATTTGATTTTTATACAATTATGAACCTATGTGCCAATTTTAGCTTTTTACCACTTTTATTCAAATTATTAAAGAAAATTGAACGTCGTTTAAAACATGTCTTTGGATGACGTCACATGAAATGCACCCGCAATCCAGAACATATTTTATTCAATGTTTTGGGATTTGGATTTGGGTCGCATGAAATGCACACCCCAGTTTAAGAAAGTAAATTAATAAACACTCGCTTAAAGAGACTATCACGTTATTGGGAAGGTCGTGAAATTTGCTAAGCGGCCTGTCCCGAAAACTAAGTATTTTAATATATACACTTAACGAGGGCCCCGCAGCTTGTGCGTTTTATTTGGCGAGGCTCGTCTCATTTTTATTTAAAAAAAGGATATCCTAAATCGACTACATTCTTCTATTTTTTGTCCGTCTCTAAAATGAAAGAGGAAAAGAGATCCTAATCCCATTACATACTTGAAATTGTTATAGTCGATCTCCGAACAAAATTTATAAACTCCGAATGCGAGGACGCGTATGGGTCATCTGTTTGCCAAATAATGAGCCTGGGTCCAATGCATATGGTATTACACTAGACCTGGGCCATCTTCATTCCGATATGGGCCTAATTAATGGTTTCTACACCTATTCGTGAGTTTGCAAAGCTGAAAGATAAACTGATACTATTTCATTTAACAGTTTGTTGTAAGTTTTAAAGTAAGCAATCTGTTGGCATGAAAGAACTTAAAGATCTAGTTTTAATCCTAATTCAAACCATTTGCGTACTGAAATTAGACTGTCATGACAATTAGAAGTCTTTTGGCCTAATTCTAGTTTGACATGCATCTTTACAAACAAACTGAAATAAACAGGGTGCTTTTTAGCATCATATCCATCTTTTAACTAAGGGCCTACATAGGGAGTTCATAAACTAAATGACTGCATATATGAAAACGGTCCAGTTATACAGCTCCTTGGCAGGAGTCTACATATCAGTGATACATAAAATGGCTTAAGTACAATCAGTAAAGAAAACTAAATTCAGTTTATAACTTCAACTTCTTCATGTGTATATTCATGCTTCAAATGTCAACTTTAACATGGAATTACATCAGCTTAGTATGTGTACCTGGATTTAGACAACGAGAACAAGAAGAAGAAGAAGAATATCAGCAGCAAGCATCCAGGCAGCAGTAATACAGTAGTAACAAATAGCAACAGTATAACCACTAGTTCACGAACAACCAACAACAGTTTCAACAACGATAAACCCAATAGGTGATCGAGCACCAACCAACAATCCCAGAACAGAGTAGTAAACCAGCAGAAAAAACCCAGAATATTCAATGCAATAGTAACAGCAGCTCAATAATCACAACAACTCGACGAATAACCAACAACAGCTTCAATAGCAATAAGACCAGAAGCAGTCCAGCAGCATACAGAAGCCCAGAATACAATAGTAATCCCGCAGAGAAATCAGAATACCCCAATGAAGTAGTAACAGCCCAACTAGATAAAAGACTTGACAGGAAATAGCTTGACAATCAAACAATCAGACTTAGCAAAACAGCTTGAACAAACCAACCATATCCAAACCAAAACTTGACCAGCCCCACCCTTTTGCCTTTTAAAACTAACAGCTTTATTTCTCTCTAAACACTTAATAATATTCCAACCTATTCTCTCAATACTAAAACTCACCTTTCACCCCCTGCCTTTTTGTTCTAAATAAACCTATTTATAGGCAGAAAATGACAGGCCCCCAGGCTGCCTTGATCCCTTTTTGCCTTCCACTCTGCCCATGACTCCTTTAAACTAATCAAAACTCCCCAATGCTCATCCTCTTGACAGCCCCCCTAGCATGTGTTTTCTGCCCAAAGGTATGGGCAGCCTTTAATATTTAATCAAACCACCATACTACCAAGTTTGATTCCCCACTATTACATTAGTTTAAATCCTCTTTCAGTACCCTATCGTCAGCTCACTTAAACTAGTCATTTCTGCTCTTTTCAAACCCTCAAATTACCCCTGTTAAACCCTGATTATTACTGTATTATCCTACTGCACAGTAGGACATTTTGAACTTCTGAAAGTTCAAATTCAAAGCTGCCCTAGACTGAGTTCTAATTATTTGCAATGCAATCATAAACCATTTTCAAACAATGTCAAACATCCAATGAACGACAATGATTCGATCCATCCTATGAAGCCATACGACTCAGAATATTTGAACATTCACCCCAATAAAGCTAATCGACGACGTTTATATAATCGACTATACTAATCACGACGTATAATAATCAGTCAATCAAACAAATGACATGAACGGGGCATTAACTGCCTTCAACCATTTTGCACGACATAGGGAATCTATATGACTGACGACATTAATTAACTCGAGCATGTATATCACAAAACGTATTCAAACATAAACAAAATAACAATCGACCACATAAAGGGTCTTATGAGGACGAAACAGAATTAAAGGAAAAATGACAGAAAAATCAAACAAATTAAACTAGCATGTAAACAAAAACACAAATAGCACACAAACAGAATGAAAGAAAGGGAAATTTACCTCTTGAAACTTAAAAACAAAATGACCCATGCTCGAACTGGACTCGACCCTTTTTGAGGTCGAACGAACTTTAATCGAAGTGTTCTCGACTGAGAACACCTCGATTAAGGTCTATTAGACCCCAACCTGCTATTGATTTGGACGGACCCCCATGGATCCGATTTTTAGGGTTCTTGAGCTTAGATTTGTGGTTCGAAGAGTTCTACCTAGATTCGAACGAAACCAAAGTTGATTAGGGTATGAGGGATGTCAGGGGAGTGACTGGGGTGAATTTGGGACTCATCAGGTGACTTAGGGTTTTGGCTCGAATCTTTGATCGAAGATTCGAGCACCCTGGAGGTGATTCGAAGTTAAGTGACCAGGGATTTGTGTTCAGGGTGGCTTTTAGGTCCAGTGGTGTAGCTATGGTAGTCACCGGTGTCCTTGTCGGCGGGTTTACATTGAAAGGGAAACCAGGGCGGCTGCTAGGGTTTCGGGGGTGTTTGGGATTTTTCTGAGAGAGACGAAGGAGCAGGGTGGGGTGCTTGGATAGGGGGCGGGGTAAAAGGGTTAGGCTTATATACGAATTGGGGTTTAGATCCTGGCCGTTGGATTGGGTGAGATCGATGGCCAGGATCTATTCACAGGAGGGGGACAACGTCGTTTGGGCGTAGTGGTGGGTGAGACCGGGTGTGGGAATGGATCGGGTCAGGTTAATGGGTCTAGGGGAGGGCCTGGATCCGTTGGATCAATGGGGTTGGATGACTCAGATCAACTTGCCTGAAACGGCGTCGTTGAGGTTAAATGAGTGGCCTGATCGGGACCGTTCATTTGAATCAAATCAACGGCTCAAGACGGGGACGCTGATACGGCGTCGTTTGGGGCCGTGCCTGGGCAGCCTGTGTTTGGACTGGATCGATGTGGTTGGTTTGGGCCTGAAAGTTTGGTTCTACCTGGCCCAAACCAGGTTTCCCTTGATATTTTACCTATTTAGGATTACCAAAATTAAACAAAAAACTTAGAAAAATTGTAGAATCAACAATAAAATTACACACATATTATTTAACACCTATAATAATTAACACACAAATTAACATTAAATAAAATCACTCAATGACAAGAAACACACATGCATGTATTTTTGATTTTCTTTTAACCAAATTACGGTTAATTAATTTCTAAATGTACCATTAATTCCTAAATGCATGCAACATGTATTTTTTGTATTTTCAACTATTGCAAGGTGAGCGTTCACGGACAGAACAATTATCAAAATGTCACGCATATTCTCAAAAAATTGTACCCGAAGGTAACTTGTTTTATTATTTTTTTTTATATATATTTCGATTTCTTTTGGAGTAGTTTTCCGTGAAGAAAAAATCACGTGCTCACATTTTTCATGACCTTATTGTTGAAGGTATGGTCGTGAATGAAGCATTTCAAGTGGCTGCAATGATTGAAAAATTGCCTCATTCATGTAGAGATTTCAAGAAATATCTTAAGCACAAGCGCAAAGAAATGAAGTTGGAAGATCTTGTGATACACCTAAAGATTGACGAAGACAACAAAACAGCCGAGAATAAGTCCCGTGGAAATTCAACGATCATGGGAGCTAATATCGTTGAGGATACTGCTCCAAAAAGTAAGAAGAGGAAGAGGTCTTCTGGACAGACTAAGGAGCAGAACAAAAAGAAATTCAAGGGCAACTGCTACAATTGTGGAAAAGTTGGTCACAAAAGCCCTGATTGTCGTCTCCCGAAAAAGGATAAGAAGAAGGGACAAGCCAATATAGTGGAAAAGAATGATGACATTGATGATCTTTGTGCAATACTTTCGGAATGCAACCTAGTTGGAAATCCAAAGGAGTGGTGCATTGACTCTGGAGCCACTCGACATGTTTGTACTGTCAAAGAAGCATTTGCGACTTACTCTATTGCTGGTCCCGAAGAAGAGATTTCCATGGGAAATAATGCAACAGCCAAGATTGAAGGTTATGGGAAGATATTCCTGAAGATGACTTCCGGCAAGGTGTTAATGCTTAACAACGTTCTTCATGTTCCTACTATTAGGAAGAATTTTGTTTCTACTTCTTTACTTGTAAAGAATGGATTCAAATGTGCATTTGTTTATGATAAAGTTGTTGTAAGCAAGAATGAAATGTATGTTGGAAAAGGCTACCTCACGGAGGGCCTTTTCAAATTCAATGTAATGGTTGTTGACAGTATGAATAAAATTTCAGCTTCTTTTTATTTTTTGGAGTCAAATGATTTATGGCATATTCGTTTAGGACATGTCAATTATAAAACCTTGAAGTTAATTAATTTAGAACTATTGCGTAATTTCGAGTGTAATAAATCAAAATGTCAAATATGTATTGAATCTAAGTTTGTAAAACATTCTTATAAGTCTGTTGAAAAGAATTCAAATCCTTTAGACTTAATTCATACTGACATTTGCGATATGAAGTCGACACCATCTCGAGGTGGGAAAAGGTATTTTATTACTTTTATTGACGATTGCACTTGATATTGTTATGTTTATTTGCTTAATAGTAAGGATGAAGCAATTGAAGCATTTAAGCAATACAAGAATGAGGTAGAGAATCAATTGAATAAAAAGATCAAAATGATTAGAAGTGATAGAGGTGGAGAATATGAAACTCCGTTTACAGAAATATGTTCGGAATATGGTATTATCCATAAAACTATTGCACCTTACATGCCTCAATCCAACGGAATTGCGGAAAGGAAAAATCGGATATTAAAAGGAATGATGAATTCTTTATTAATAAGTTCCAGATTACCGCAGAGTTTGTGGAGGGAAGTTATCTTTACAGCTAACCGAATACTCAACAGAGTACCCCACAGCAAAACGCAATCTATTCCATATGAAAAATGGAAAGGAAGAAAATCCAACTTAAAATATTTCAAAGTGTGGGGGTGTCTAGCAAAGGTACAAGTTCCTTTACCTAAAAGGGTAAAAATTGGACCAAAAATAGTAGATTGTGTTTTCATTGGATATGCTACAAACAGTAAAGCATGTCGATTTTTGGTTCATAAATCCGATAATCCTGAGATTCATATTAATACGGTGATGGAATCAGATAATGCTGAATTCTTTGAAAGCATATTTCTGTATAAATCTGAATGCGAGTCGTTAAGTGAAAGACATAAACGACCTCAGGAAGAACCAAAGGAAAATACTCCAAGTATAAAAGATCTAAGGCGTAACAAACGTCAAAGAACATCTACTTCCTTTGGACCAGATTTTGTGACATTCTTGCTTGAAAATGAGCCTCAAACATTTAAAGCAGCTATGTCGTCTTCTGATTCAGCGTTTTAGAAAGAGGCAGTCAATAGTGAGATTCCATCAATTTTGGATAACCATACATGGGAATTGATTGATCGTCCTCCGAGAAATAAGTCTTTAGGTTCGAAATGGATCTTTAAACGAAAAATTAAAACTGATGGTACTATTGACAAATATAAGGCAAGAATTTTTGTCAAAGGTTATAGATAAAAGGAAGGTCTTGATTACTTTGACACTTACTCGCCAGTAATAAGGATAACATCTATTAGGGTGTTAGTGGCACTAGTGGCCGTGTATGGTCTTGAAATCCATCAAATGGATGTTAAAACGGCTTTCTTAAATGGAGAATGGAGGAAGAGATTTACATAGAACAACCTAAAGGTTTTGTGGTTTCTGGTAAAGAAAAGAAAGTGTGCAAACTTGTTAAGTCGCTTTATCGACTTAAACAAGCACCCAAATAATGGTATGCAAAATTTGACCAAACAATGTTGGCAAATGGATTTAAAATCAACGAGTGTGACAAATGTGTTTACATTAAAAACACTCCAGGTCATGAAGTCATTGTTTGTTTATATGTTGATGACATGTTGACAATGAGTAGAAGTATGACAGATATAAATGCTACAAAATGCATGTTGGCTAGCAAATTCGACATGAAAGACTTAGGAGTTGCTGATGTGATCTTAGGAATCAGAATTCACAAGACTCCACAAGGTCTAGCATTATTACAGTCTCACTACATTGAAAAGGCACTTGACAAGTTCAAGTATTTTTATTTCAAAATTGCCAAGACTCCAATTGATGTGAGTTATGCACTTCAAAAGAATGAAGGTGAAAGTGATTCTCACAACTGGATTATGCAAGAGTATTGGGAAGTTTGATGTATATCATGAATTGTACGCGACCAGATATAGCATGTGCTATTAGCAAACTGAGTTGGTTTACAAGTAATCCTAATCAAATACATTGGATGGCAATGAAACGAGTTTTGGGATATCTAAAACATACCCAAAATTATGCTTTGCATTATAACAAATATCCTTCCGTGATCGAGGGATATAGTGATGCAAATTGGATCACTGGATCATCTGAAGTTAAATCCACGAGTGGATATGTTTTCACAATTGGAGGTGGAGCAGTGTCTTGAAAATCATCCAAACAAACGTGCATCGCCCGTTCTATAATGGAATCTGAATTCATAGCTTTAGATAAGGCCGGTGAAGAAGTAGAATGGCTCCGGAATTTCTTGGAAGATATTCCATTTTTGGCCCAAACCTTTGGCGCCTATTTGTATACATTGTGATAGTCAAGCGGCAATAGGTAGGGCAGAGAGCGTTATGTATAACGGAAAATCTCGTCATATTGGACGGAGACACAATATCGTTAGACAACTACTCTCTAGGGGTGTTATTAAAATTGACTATGTAAAGTCAAGAGATAACGTGCCAGATCCACTTATAAAAGGCCTATCTAGAGAGGCAGTTGAAAGATCATCAAAGGGAATGAGGTTAAAGGCCTGGGACAAGTCATCATGGCGGTAACTCTACCTAGCAAACTGGAGATCCCAAGAACTAGGTTCAAAGAGATCAAACAAAGTTATGAATGACGGTTCAACATTGTCAAATAACTCAACTCATTCTCGTGATGAAGACAATGTTCAAAAACGAGGTAAAGCATTAAGGCTTTTTGATGAGTCAATAAAGCTTAAAGCTTTTTAATGATTTGCTAAGTCTGGCAGGATATGACCAGATAGTGTGTCTTTAGGATTACATGTTTAGGAATCACCCACTACAACATTTTAGACCTACAACCACCCCTGAGAAGTATGGCCTAAGATGCCAAGAAGTGTAGCATTTGATCAAAGGCAACACTTTATGGCTTTAGGCAACGCTTTTTGGGGGATGGGCTAAAGTACCGCAACCTTTGACTATTGGCAACGCTCTGTAGGTGTTGTCTTAGAAGCCACGCTTATATTTTCTCATATAGCCACACTTTTATGGCATAAGGCTACAAATTTGAAGCGTGATCTTTGTCACGTTATAGACTACGCTTTTAAAGTGCGTCTTCTAGAGCAACATTTATATTAACAATATCAGGTTGACAATCCCTATGGCCACACTTTCTAAGCGTGACAATTTTATCTACACCACGAAGTAATTTTTTAAATATTTGTATTAGCCACAATTTTGTGGTTAAAAATTATATTTGTTTACATTAAATTCTGTCCCCCCGCCCCCCCCCACACACACACACACACACACACACACACATATATATATATATATATATATATATATATATATATATATATATATAATAATAATAATAATAATAATAAAGCATTAAATTAGATAATAAGTAACAGAATAAAAATAATTCAAATGCCATATACTTGAAATAAACTTCAACAAATAAACATATTTTGCGTTCTATCTATAGTAATAAAGCACTGTTGGTTCAAGAGGTTTACCAGCAAAAACCTCTACAAAACCAAATGTATTCATATTTATAGTATCAATATAAAATAAAAATTAACATCACAATTGTTCAAAAGGTCTTCACCATTCACTTTAATGAATCAAATTGATTTGTGGCCACCATTTCTAATTGCATCACCCGTATTTTCCTACACATTCAAAATAAAATTAAAAATTATAAAGAAATAAATATATAGTATCCATTGGTTATATATTACTAAGAACTAATGAGATTTTATATCACAACTATAGCATAACAATGTCAAACACAAAAAGATATACAAGTGAAAGAGAAGCAAAAATATGAATTAACATACATTTTACCTATCTCCTTATATTATCGCAACAATCACTTAATTTAATAACAAAGGAAAAAGGCCAAATATACCCCTCTACTTTTAAATATTGTCAATATTTATCTTCGTTATACTATCCGATCAAATTTACCCCTACCATTATATTATTTGGTGAAATATAAATACTTTTTCAAGACTCGGGGCATGAGTTGAGCCAGAAGAATGTGGTAGATTATGGCCTCTCATAGCTCATGCACTACTTGCATCAATAGGTGAAGGAATATTAGATCCAACACACCCTTGTATATCATGAAAATCCAGTCCAGTGTTGGTTTTCACCAATTGACTAAAAAAATATCGCATTTCTTCTCTCATCATTTCCTTCATTTCTTCCTTCAGAGAAGTTATTTCGTTGGCATGCTTTTGTTTAAGCTTGGTGATTTCTTTATCTTTTTTCAGAGAGCTTGTCATCACCAATCTACTATAGCATCTAACCCGACCAGGCTGCTCCTTTTCAAATACAACCCTAAATGCATCATCTGCTGTTTCTCCGGAATTTTGACGATTCTGAAGTTCAGCCTGTCAAGAAAAATATTATTGCCCATCACTTACAAGCCAAGATAGATCAAATACTAAAATAAGTTTCAACATGTCAAATTAGATTAAAAAAAATTTAACAGACTTTAAAATTTAGCCAAGAATGTCAATAGATTTTTCGGCGACAAGGATAGTAGCCATTTTAATATGAAGTTTCAAACAAACAGAACTGATTTTTTCCCCAAGTACCCACCTTATTCGGTTGCCACACTTCTGCATATTATCATGTTTTTCTCTAGAAATCGGTGGATAAATTTACACCTTGCGACAACCACAACTGAATTCACCACAGCATATTTGCAAAAACTTCCTTTATAGGCTCTAAATATTATTTTATAATCACAAACTCATGCCTATAATGTTGTCTACAGTTGTTATTTTTCATTGTTATTTACCGTGCATGATGCCAATTCTGTAAATCAAAAAAAGGGGCTTTTGACATGGAAATCCAGGAGATTGGTTATTTCGAAGTTAATGAAAATTCAGCAGAATGAACTTAGGCAACACAAAAATAAAGTTGAAGTTAATCCTTTACAGCACAAACTTTAAAATTGTTTGCCAGAGAACTTCACCATGTCTAAACTTGGGTGAGAGTAGCATGAGACACAGAACAGACAAATATGTTGGTGCAAAAAACAAAAAAGCAGGTTTTAGCAATAAAAAACACACCTTTAGTCAATAACTGTAGTTTCAATAAATTGGAGAGAGTTTGCACTATCATTTGTGATAATCTTTTTTTGGGGGGACAAGTGCATTATCATTAATAATTCCTTCTTCTAAGCGATACTGCATGCATCATGAAATCCAGATTCAAGAATAGTAGCAAAGATCCTACATTCAGGGAAAATCAACTGCTCAAACACCTTTGATGCTCTGAATATAGAGAATGATCATGCTGTGGGGAGTTTGCAGCTTAAGGACAGAAGTGCAAGCTCAGGAAATAAGCAAGGGAACTCTCCAGGCAGCGGGCAAAATCAACATAAGAATGCTGGCGCTCCATTAAATCAATCATAGGATATTATCACTACAAATTTTTCTGATGCACTTGCACATGAAGAGGGTACTGGAATTAATTCACCAACAGTAAAAGATGGTAACATGCAGCAGCAAATATTGACTCGTCCTAGCAGTGGTAAAAATGGGCAAAAAAAGTGAGTTTTTTAGTACGGAATTGGGAGCTCGACGAAATGACTCAAAAAAAGAATTTGGTGGCTGCTCTATTCATGAACAATAATCTAAAGGTCAATATTTTCCAAAAGAAACTACAGATATGCGTATAAACTTCCTTCAGTTAAAGAAACACAATCAGTTAAAGAGAGAAAAACCCTTCCAGTTTTTAATTTCTCCAACTTTCATCAAGTTTGCAACTTTTCGCCATTTTACCATAGTTGCCAATACCTTTACATAACTTGCCTACATGTTAAAGTCTGGCTTGACTTACTAGACAAACACCCTTAGAGAATTTGGTTACACGTTGTGGATAATATTTCTGGAAAATCTGTGGAGTATTATCAGGAGGTTGTATATGATAATCTCACAAAATACTGCACCTACTGTAAACATCAAGGACATGAAGAAACTGCATGTCGTTTGATGATGGGTAAGGTTAAGGAAGACGACAGCAGTGAGAAAGAAAAAGGGGCAGTGCATGAATTGTTGCCTGATGTCGAGATGGCTAGTATAGAATAGTTAAAAGGGGATGCTAGGGAGTTTCTGAATGCAAAGAGAGTTGGCCAACAAGTGATAGAAGCTTCAGCACATGATCAAACCATAGGGCAGCAGGAGATATTGCAATTGCAAACTAGTAAAACTCAGCAAAGTGCTACTGTGCAACATGCTGCTATTGTGAACGTAAATATTGATGCTGGGCATCCTAAGGTTTCTAATGATCCTGCCCTTGATCGAGATACTGGGCAACATTGTTAGGACCGTAAAAATCAGGTGTCATACGGAAGCTAGCAAAGCAAACCTTGAGCGACGATAAATCATACAACAAAGGAGAAATATACCAAAAGAGACAAACATTTAACGTGGTTCGGTCAACTGACCTACGTCCACCGCAGAGATGAGCAATCCACTATATAAAAAGAGAGTACAAAATATCGAGAGAACAACCTCACGAAAAGGCAAACACAAGTGACACACTAACACTTGTCCCGTAAAGTTCTCCCCCTAAACAAGACTCTCAAGCCCCTATGACTACATTGTGGATGCTACTGAATGAGAAGAATGGATCTTCAATTTATAGAAGTCCAAACTTTTTCCTACAAGAAAAAGGACTAGCTAAGTATAGGAGAATTATAATTTCCTTCTACAAAAAGGAAAACTCAGTTAAGGTAATTATATTGCCCTTTCCTTCAACAAATAGGAAAACCAAATATGGTAAGAAAATTATGGCAAATACCTAACAATTCTCCCTCTTGGCCGGAAATTTCTGACAAAATAAACTTGATCCACCTTCTTCACATAGCCTTCAACAGGTCGCATCTCCAAATCTCCACCACAAAGTTTGTCTCAACGTGCGTAGCACACCGGTCAAATTTCTCAGAAAAAAATCACGATTATCGTCAAATATGTTGTGGCTAGAACTGAACCCGCCAAGATGAACCTGTCTTGAACCTCGCTCGAAGCTGGCTCTGATACCACTTGTTAGGACCGTAAAAAGCAGGTGTCATGCGGAATCTAGCAAAGCAAATCTTGAGCGATGATAAATCATACAACAAAGGAGAAATATACCAAAAGAGACACAAACATTTAACGTGGTTCGGTCAACTGACCTACGTCCACCGCGGAGATGAGAAATCCACTATATAAAATGAGAGTACAAAATATTGAGAGAACAACCTCACGAAGAGGCAAACACAAGTGACACACTAACACTTGTCCCGTAAAGTTCTCCCCCTAAACACTACTCTCAAGCCCTATGGCTACATTGTGGATGCTACTGAATGAGAAGGATGGATCTTCAATTTATAGAAGTCCAAACCTTTTCCTACAAGAAAAAGGACTAGCCAAGTATAGGAGAATTATAATTTCCTTCTACAAAAAGGAAAATCCAGTTAAGGTAATTATATTGCCCTTTCCTTCAACAAATAGGAAAACCAAATATGGTAAGAAAATTATGGCAAACACCTAACAATTCTCCCTCTTGGCCGGAATTTTCTGACAAAATAAACTTGATCCACCTTCTTCACATAGCCTTCAACAGGTCGCATCTCCAAATCTCCACCACAAAGTTTGTCTCAACGTGCATAGCACACTGGTCAAATTTCTCAGAAAAAAATCACGATTATCGTCAAATATGTTGTGGCTAGAACTGAACCCGCCAAGATGAACCTGTCTTGAACCTCGCTCGAAGCTGGCTCTGATACCACTTGTTAAGACCGTAAAAAGCAGGTGTCATGCAGAATCTAGCAAAGCAAACCTTGAGCGACGATAAATCATACAGCAAAGGAGAAATATACCAAAAGAGATACAAACATTTAACGTGGTTCGGTCAACTGACCTACGTCCACCGTGGAGATGAGAAATCCACTATATAAAAAAAAGAGTACAAAATATTGAGAGAACAACCTTATGAAGAGGCAAACACAAGTGACACACTAATACTTGTCCCGTAAAGTTCTCTCCCTAAACACTACTCTCAAGCCCCTATGGCTACATTGTGGATGCTACTAAATGAGAAGGATGAATCTTCAATTTATAGATGTCCAAACCTTTTTCTACAAAAAAAGGACTAGCCATATAGGAGAATTATGGTATTAGAGCCCCTATGGCTACGATAGGCTACATTGTGGTCCTAACAAACATAGTACTGATAACAAACATTGTGGTCCTAACAAACATAGGTGGGCTACGTGATCGGCCTAATGCTGCACTTGAAGTAACCGAAAAACCAGTAGATTTTAAATTTTCTGTTGTGCAGCTTGAAGGTCTTGGTGCTTTGGATAATGCAACTACTACAGGGTTGAGTAAGTGATTAAAAATGTTGAAAAACCAGCAGGTGTTATATCTACTGGTGAGGTTTTAAAATCTGGTGCACAAGAAGGTGGTGATGCTTTGGATAATACAGCTACTACAGATGCAAAGGTAGTGACTAAAGAGGATAAGTGCCCTCAAAATCCTATAAATGTTCTAGCCAACGCTGGTGTACAAACAACTCTTTTGAATACTGCAACTGATAATTTGGAAGGACAGGAACATGTTTCAACTTCCTCTAATGAAAATGGACTAATAATAACACAACTAGGAATGATTGGACTGTGGTAAGGAAAGATTTTACCAAGCAGAACACACATACAGGTGCGAAGACACAGCAGCAAAAGACGAGGGGTTCAGGTGATCGATGAAATGCTCTACAAACTGTCGCCAGTCCAAACAGATTTGAAATCCTAGCAGAGGAGGAGGGTGTTGATATAAACTCATCAACTCTAAACGATCCTAAATTGTTGCAACAAATAATTCCAGCTACTACCAGTGACAACAACAAGCGAGGCAGTGTATTTTCTTCCAAGGAATTGAGTGTTCGACGTAATGCTTCAGAGAACAATTTAGTTAAGATTTTAAAGGGTGAACAAGTAATGCTTTCCAGCATACCTAAGTTGCATTTTTCCAGTCCACAAATTGAATACATTATTAAGGAAACTCAGGTTGCCATGATGTTGAATCCCAATCCCATGATCAAGCAACCTTTGGTCACTTTGAATACATCGGCACAAGAATTTCCCTCTCAAACCGTGGAGTCGTTTGGTGAGCATAGTGGTGGTTTTTGGAAGCCTATGCTATCTACATGCAACGACAATGAAGTAATCAGGGAGACAAATCAAGTTCTTAGGGAGGTGATTACTGAAAAAATAATACAACAAGAGAATCAGGTTATAGATCGAATTTTGCCAAGGCTTAAAAATTGGGCTGACCAAGTTGAAGAAGATGAAGATGGCAATTTCAGTGATTTCAATGCTACTGAAGATGAAGAATGTAATGAGGAATCACAGCATTCAGCTGGTTCACCAAATGTATGAAAAACCAGAATATCACCAAGCTCAAGTATTAAAAGCAAACTCAATTCCAATGCACCAGCTTTTGTTCCTAAAACTGCCTCAGGTGGCGCTGCAAATGTGCAGATTCATAACACCAAACATTCTGCTGTTACAACAACAATTGAGGAGCCTCAAATTTCAGATCATGATAGACAAATTATTGATGCTTTGGAGACCACAAAACTCAACAAATTGGAACTATCAGCTGGTTCAAAGACATTTGCACACGGACAGAAAATTCCAAGTAATCAACTCAATAGAATTGTTCAATTGCAGGAGTTACCTTTTGGCATTGTTACAAAAATACAAGAATCAGGTGGATTGATGAAACAAGAGATTGTTAATCAACATCTACAAGGCAATTTAGGTGTGTCTTCATTCAACACACACATTGCATTCAATATTGTGAGAATTCAACATAATTTGACAATTTTTATGCAGTGAAATAATAATTTGACAATTTTTATGTGGTAAAATTAACCTAACACACCACAAAAAATAAGATAAAATTTAACTAGTGATAAAGTTAATATAGAAGAGAACTAACAAAAACAGAAAATCAAGACTCAATAACCAGTATAACTCCCAAAGAGTAACTACTTTCCACAGTAGGAAGAAGGATATTTTGACAGCAAAATAAACCAACCTGCAGCTTTGAGGAAGAGGGTTTTGATAACTACTGAAACAGTTGTGCATACACGATAATATAGCCTTTGGGAAGAGGATTTGATAATTACTCCCAAACGATAAAGGAAATTTTGAGGGAAAACGAAACCAACCTGCAGCATAAACGATAATACTTATTTTCAACTCAAGAATATGAAATTAAGATAAAATTTAAAACTTTTATAGCCAAGAATTAAGCAAAAAAAAATTACTTATGTAAGCCCAAGAATCAGAAATTAAAAAAGAGTAAAACTTTGAGTATAGAATAAAGACTATACAAAGCCCAATAATTATACAAAAAAAAATTACTTCTATCAACCCCATTGATAAGAAGCTAGAAAAACTGAAGCTTTAACTATAAGATCGAAGACTATACAAAAATATCAAAAATTAAACAAAAAATATTACTTTTTTTTCAGCCCAAGAATATGAAATTAGTAAAAAAATAAAAACTTTGATACCCAAAAATTAAACAAAACAAAATTACTTCTTTTTAGCCCAAGAATCTGAAATTAGAAAAAGTTTAAAACTTTGAGTATAAAACAAAGATTGTACCAAGATACCCAGATATTGTACACAATAGAAGATTATTTTTTCTTCCCTATTAGTAAGAAATTAGAAAAATTGAATCTTAAAGTATAAGAACAAAACTAAAAATTGGAAAAAAGCGAAAAGTTTTAAGCAAAAGAAATACTTATCAATAGAAAAGGGATGGAGATTTGCTATGGGTGAGAGTAATCTAAAAGACAGATGCAACAATGAATGTAAAAGAATGAATTAGGTTAAGGAAGGTAGTGAAGGTGAAGCGGCAGATGAGAGAAAAGGAATGGGAAAAGTTTTCCCACTAGTATTATTTGGACGATTGTCTTGTATTGGGGGAAAATATTTTCATTAATCGTAACATTTGGAGCGAAATTTTATATAATATATTTTTAGACTACGCTTATAAAGAGTTACAATTAGTATAATAATATAACAACTCTTCAAAAACGTTGCATTGTAAGTAATAAACGTTTCCACATAATTTGTGTATTGGCAATATTTAAAAAGTGTGGTCTTTATATTTTAAGAATACACTTTTTAAGGTAGACCTTAAAAAACATGGCCGAAGACTCTAATCAAAGGCCACCCTTATAAAGTGTATCTATAGATATTTTTGGCAACTCTTTTCAAGCGTGGTCTATAATTAGTCTGGTTGTAGGCCTAAAATGCTGTAGTGACCTATGTGAGTGTGAAGTGTAAGCCGTTTCATGGGGAATGAAAGTAAAGGCCCATTCTCTAAGCACTCATGAAATCAGATGGTGTTCATGGCTGAAACGAACACAACCGTGAGAACCATGGATGGTTAAGGATTGATTGTATGACTTATGTTGTCTAGTACAACAAAGCTCGATGGTTCAAAAATATTAAATCTACCGATTGACCGAGTATATCCGATATAAGTTCACTACGGAAAGTTCAAAGGGAAACCTACTTATCCAAATGCAATTAATTCTTGCATGTGAAACACACACACGTCCGTGCATTTCTTTAAGTTTATAGCCATTCCCCATTCATGTGGGGGATTGTTGGGTTTTATTTGTTATTATTAACAAAAGAGGTGTGAATGGAAAATGGTGGGAAAAGAAATGGAGGGAAGTGAAATTTTGAATTAGTTCACTTTACTAATGCACTTTGTCCCTCAATGGTAGAAGAAAGAAAATCTTTGTGTATATATAGAGAAGCTTATCTTTTAGCTCTTATAAAGCTAAGAAGACGGCAAGCCTCGCGTCGTCGTCGTCGTTGCTCGCTCGGCTCGGCTTCGTCTTCGGATTTGGATTTGGATTTGGTCAAAGATCGATTGATTGATTAATATTTTTGGAAAAAAAAAATTTCAAATATTTAATTAATTAATTAAAATTAATTAACGAAAATTCAAATAACCCATGACCCGCGACTCGGTCAGTCCAGTCCAATTTTTTTCTTTTCCGGATTATTTTAAATTTGTTTAATTTTCCTGTAATATTCCCAACAACTATGGTTGTTCTAAAATAGTGTCAAACCTGTTCCAACAGATATGGCTGTTCTGAAAGGTTGCAAACCTTTTCAGAAATAGTACCAAATTGGCTATAAATATTCCTTCAAATCCCAGAATATTTACTTACGAAATTTTATGTTAATCTTCTTCTTCTTCTGCAAAAATATTCCAGTGTGTTTTACAGTCTGCGAGTGGTTCGTTGTTCATCTGCATTTTTTGTACCAATACGGCGGTGAGTTAAATCGTTCTATCCTGGGAGAATATATTCCAGAACCTCGGGTACTTGAGGGGAATAATTTCCTTAAGAACACACTGTGTATTCAGTAAGCTCGATTTGTTCTTATACTATTTTTCAAAATTTCTTTTGAAGTTATCATACTGTTTTCAGAACTTATTTCTACTAACTTTCTGTTTCTGTTTTCAGAAAGTTTATTGTTTTATCAATTTTACAGTAATACAAATTTCGATAACAAAAAGTGCATATTCTGAGTGAGTTTATGTATTATTTCTTGTGTGAGTTGTGAAAGTTTACATCGCTTTTGAAGTGAAAATATACTCATTACGTGTTTCTTATGTGTAGGAACAAACTTGCACGAAAAAGGATCAAATGGGAGAAATATTGATGAAACAGAGCTGAAGAGAAAAGTCCTGGATAACGAAGCGAGGCTCACTTCGCCAGACAGGGACTGAAGCAGAAGAAACCAGGAAAGTCTTGGACAGCGAAGTGAGGGTCACTTCGCCAGATCGGGGCCGGGGCAGAAAATTTAACTTTTCCAATCCGAACTAGGAGAAGAAATTTCGGCCCAAACAAAACCTAATCACTCTAAATACATCCTAAAACGTAATTTTGAGGGGGAGACACTACTTTGAAAGGAGTGAAGACTTTGGAGAGGCAAGAACACGCTTGGAGCAAGGAGAAGGATTCAACTTCACATTTTTTCCTCTTTCTTCCTAAGTTTCCATTGTTATGAATTCTAATCTTGTATTTGTGCAAACAACTATGAGTAGCTAAATTCTTATCTAGGGTTTGATGGAACCTATTGAAGGATGATTATTCCATTGCGTTTAATATAAATTTGCCATTTGCTTTTCTCTACTTGTTCAACTATATTATTATTGGTGTTTGTTGAAGGGCCCTCAAGTGACTATGCCTATTTAGTGTGTAATTCTCGAGAGAGAGTATGCATTTATGTAGTTGTTGAACAACATCACTCCTAACGTATGTGAGAGATCAATACGAAGGGTTTAAAGGTATGATTAGAGATAACGAAACCTTGGTGCGATCGTAGTGAGCAGTTAATTAGTGCCAGCTAGTGTAGTTTGAGAGAATACATCTAGTAAATTGTGATAGTTACTCGAGAGAAAATTACGACAACCAAAGTACTCATGATCGTAGAGAAAACTTATGCGAAATTTATAAAAGATATAGCGGGAAGGATTCCGATAATTGGGAAAATCATAACTCTTGGCCTCCTTAATCTTGTCTCCAATCCTTATCCTTATTAATTGATAGTTTTACTGCTTTTTAGATTTGTTAGTTAATTAGATAAACATAAACATTATAATCTTTATAATTACGAAATTGTTTGGACTTGTGTTTCTTAGCAATATTGAACAATTGTAGCTAAGCCTTAGTTCTCTATAAAATTCGATTCCGGACATATAAATCAAATTATATTTGCAACGATCGCTTAGTCCTTTTTATAAGGCATAGTTGGACGTGATCAAGTATTCATAAGAGTTGATTACTAAGGTCAATGAACTAAGGGTAATTATCTATAAAAGTTACTTTTTTGTTTTGTATCACAAAATTTACTTTATGTTTGCCATCTTACTCACAAGGTCATTCACTATCACTCAAAAAGAGTATAAATGATAGCGGGCCGAGTCCTGAAGCGGGTCAAGAAAATGATTTTAGTGGATGCCTTGTTATTTTTAAAATATTTGGCTTTAAAAAAAGTGTAGTGAGTGACCTTTAGAGCTGTTAAAATGGGCTAGCCCTGCCCAACCCAGTCCAAGCCTCGTGGGCTTTTTAATTTAGTAAGCTAGGGCGGGCCGACCCTCCATTTATATGAGCCTTAAAATGGCTAGCCCAGCCCAACCCTAAGAGGGTCGTGGGCTAGGGCGGGCCGCCCCTTTAATTTTTTTAGAAAAAATATTTTTCCAAATCTTTAGATATTTTTTTGTGACATAATCTCTTAATCATATGAATGACTTCTGTTTATTTAGAGTGTACAAGAATCTTGATATTTGACAAGGAATCTCGTAACTGAAATGCAAATTCTCTATATCTCTAGCTCTTCTTTTTTTAACATTACAATAATATTTTTTTAGTACTTTTCTTTCACTTTCCTTAGGTTCATGAATTGTATTAATAAGCTTATATGTTAAGGTTTTTTAATTTAGGTTTAACATTATTAGTTGATTTCATCATTATAGTCCATAAATATTTAAAGTTCATGAAATTTGCTAGTGTTGTCAATTTTCTTTGGGTATTAAAACTTGACCTTTTTCTATACTGAAGAGCAATTTAATAATTAATAATATATTAAAGTAACCAAACTGATTATTGGCCACTTAAAGTAATATTTTCTTTTGAAAAAAATTATTATTGGTGACTTATAACTTTCTTAGTTCGTTGTTAGTTAAGCAAAAGAAAAACTAATCTTGTCATACTACAAGTATGTCAAAAATATAAATTCTAGGTGATATGCAAGGGTAAATGAGCAATCTAAGATTGGAAAATAGGGATTATAAATAATATTTTTTAGTTTTTACTTTTTTTAAATATTTAAATTTGAATTTAATTAAATTTTGCCCACGGGTCGGCCTAGACCCAGCCTCGTTCAAGCCTCAAGGGGCAGTGAGATGACTTCGGCCGGGCTTATAAGCCTCAGTTTTTAATGGGCTAAAAAGTCCCAACACAGCCCTACCCAAATATCGGGCTGGGTTGGACTTGCCTCACGGGCCAAACACATTTTGACGGCTCTAGTGACCTTGTGTGTAAGATGGCTAAAACTAAGTAATTTTTGTAATACAAAAGAAAGAGAAGTAACTTTCATAAAAAAATTACCATTAGTTAATTGACCTTTTGAGTATCTACTCCATTCTTAACAAATTTTACGTAATAATCTGAAATATTTTATACACTTATTAATTAGGGGATTGGAGAATTAATTTAGTTTATAGGGGTAGAGGGTACGGAAGAGGTAGAGAGCAGCTTAAGAAGTATATTGGGGAGAAGTGATCATGCAGGATATGGTGAGGCGTCAGATTTCCGAGGACATGACACTTGATAGGAAGTTGTGGAGGTCGAGTATTACGGTTGTAGGCTAGGAGGTAGTTGAGTCTTGCGTTACCTTGTACTGTTGTGAGCCTAGTCTGGTAGGGTTTTTGTTTGATATAGCTAGGGGCATTATCGTGTCTTACTATTTTCTCTTTTCGGTGCAGGACCTATTACTAGCCATCATTTTTGTTTTGCATTTTTCCTTCTGCATGTTATGTTCCTATTTTTCCTATGATCTCTGTGGTAAAACTAATATTCTCTCCTTTTTATTTTTCTTATTATCTTGAGCCGAGGGTCTTCCGAAAACAGCATCTCTACTCTTTCGGGGTAGGGGAAAGGTCTGTGTACATACTACTCTCCCTAAACCCTACTTATAGGATTTTATTGGATTGTTGTTGTTATTATTGTTGTTGTATATTGGGTTAAATACTAAGCTAGTGGAAAATTTATTATAATAAATAAAACAGTGTACTAAATAAGTAGGTAAAGGCTAATTCTTTTAAACTATATTTAAGATTATTAAATGAAAAAGAGTGAGCCAAGCCCATTCTTTTGTTGCTTCACGTCCTAGTGACCAAGGATTGGTAAAGGAGGGTATTTAGTTCCTTAGGGGTCATTTGGTTGGAATACGGCTTATGCCAGTATAAGTTATGTTGGGATAAGTTATGCTAGGATTAGTTATGCTGTTATTGTTGTTTATTCATCGTTTGATATAGTGTATTAAGAATGACAATTGCATAATTTCTAAGAAGAATGTATAAGTTATACTGGTGCTAATTATCCCACCCTTTATAAGATATAAGTTACCCCGATATTAAAATTAACACCGGAATAATTTACCCGATTTGCTAACCAAACAGAATATGAAGGTGGTATTAAATTCTTATATCACCCCTATACCTTCTTATATCTCATACCAAACGACCCCTGAGAGAACAACTAAACCACTGATATAGTATTTTGGAGATCACTGATAGCGCAACTGTAGGGGAAACTCAAGCCTAACCTTGTAAGGAATATTTTGTGGGAAAAGATCCAAGTATTCAGATCATACATCTGTGTTCCAACAGTTGTGTATAGAATATTGATGGGTTATGATTTATACTTTTATAATAATGATGGCATAATAATGCGTCAACGATTAGTATAATTGAAAGCCATGGAAAATTATATTCATGGTACCGTTTTGTTGCTTTTAAATTCGGATATTAATTGTTTTCTAATGATTGGGAAATAAATAAGGTGGATGAAATAGTTATATAAATCAGGTATTTGCATGATTGCCCCTACATTGGTGCATTACAATGAATTTGCAGAAAGTGGTTATTAACTGCACCTTTACACTTCCTTCATTTCAATCTAGATGATGTACTTTGATTTAGCATAAAGCTTTTAAAAAAAAAGAATTTTTTTTTTTGAAATATGCGATCGTAAAAGCTTAAGGAGTAAAAGTTATATGAACTATAATATTTATGTGACTATAAAACCTTCTCAGTAAGGACAAAGTAAGTAAAATGAAAAGTTTAAAATAAAATTATTTCTAAATGTAGAAAAGTGTCATAATTTTGAACGGAATAATAAGAAAATTATGTCTTTAAATTGAAATAGATGGAGTAATATTATTGTATAGGTTAAAATTAGTTCGTACTAAATACTCGTATAATAGAGCGACACATGGAACTGGGAACAGATGGAAAACGAGGCAGGTAGAAATCAAGGTCGAGGGCAGCATTTTCGATTGGCACCGGGAAGCCCCCGAAGAGAGTGGTGCTCATAAAGACAAATGAATGCCTGCCACCCGATAGCATTCAATGAAAAATATTCTGCAGTATTAAATACCTAGTCCGTTATAAAGAATATGACATTCATAGCTTGTCGTTATACATTCGTCAATAGCCCCAATAATTATCATTTAAGATGGGCTTGATCATAGGACCTTGTTCCCTAGGTGTAACTGTATTAACGATTTCAACATCAATTGTAGGGGGGATTTTCTAACAAACTTATGCTATATACTATTTAATCCTGAAATGTTCAAAATGTCAGGCGTACCAAAGTATGATAGGACTTCAGATCTTCAGGAACAAATCACCACCTATACAACGACGGTGAAAGGAAACGACTTAGCTCCGTACGAGATTGAGTCAGTCTTATTGAAGAAGTTTGGGGAAACCCTCACGAAAGGGCCCTGACATGGTATTCGCTTTTATCCGAGCACTCAATAGATTCCTTCGAGACGCTCGTGGATTCTTTTATCAAGACCCATGCCTGGACCAGGAAGGTACATGCCCGGAAGGCCGATATATTCAGAATTGCGTAGGGAGAGTCTGAATTGTTGCGGGAGTTCGTGACCATATTTCACAAGGAAAGAATGTTGCTACAGGCAGTTCCAGACAAATGGGCAGCTGACGCATTTACTAAAGGGCTTAATTCGAGGAGTTCGGATGCTTCCCAAAAAATGAAAGAAAGTCTGCTCAAGTTCCAGGAAACAACATGGGCAGATGTCCACAATTGCCATGAATCGAAGATAAGAATAGAAGATGACTAGCTCGGCTTCCCGGCATCAACCAAGGGTCGGGACCGAGAGAAGAACAAGGAAAAGTTTAAGGATGATTTCGACTCAGATCGGCGGTCTTCTAGAGGACGATTTATTCCCTACAAAAGGGCTGAAAGACGTGGCAAAAGTTTTTGGTCGGCGGATAGATTTGCTACCGATAAGAGAGCTGACAATGGTTAGAGCAATAGATTGTTGCAGGACAAAGGAGTATCAGGCTCCCTGGGATTCCACCTACCCTAAATTGTCCGAGTATAACTTTAATGTCAGTGTAATGGAACTGGTATCGACGATGAGGAACATTAAGGAAGTACGATTATCGAGGTCAATGAGATATAACCCTAATCAGAGGGATCCTAATATATAGTGCGAGTACCATGGGACCGACGACAACCGGACCGGGGACTGCCGACATCTGCACAAGGAGGTGGCGACATTGTTGAAAAATGGCCATCTCAGAGGGTTCTTAAGTAGACGGGCTAAAATTAACTACGACCGCAACCGGGACAGCGCGGAACCCTCTAAAGCAGGAGAAGATCCTCCTCGTCTAATGATTAACATGATTTTCAGGGGGAATAAGATCAATGGTATAATGTTTTCTACAGCAACAAAGACAAAATTGTCGGTGACCATAGCAAAAGACTCCAGGAAGTCGTCGAGGACGATATCACTTTCACGGAGGAGGATGTAGATGGAATCCTACTGTCACACAATGATGCCTTGGTAATTTCTCTTAATATTTAGATTTTAAGGTTAAACGTGTTTTGGTGGACCCAGTGAGTTCAGCCAATATAATCCAATAGAGAGTGTTGGAACAAGCCAACTAATCGGAAGCATTATTCCAGCCACAAAACTTTTCGTCGAGTTCAACTTAGCATGCATGACAACCCGAAAAGAAATTCTGTTGCCCACGAATGATGAAGAGATGATGAAGACGACCCTTTTTGAAGTAGTAGATGGCAATATGGGCTACAATATTATTCTTAGAAGACCATGGTTACATGAAATGAAGGTTGTGCCATCAACATACCATCAACTTTTGAAATTCCCAACTCAGGGGGAATTAAATAAATAAGAGGAGATCAAACGGTAGCAAGGGAGATGAATGTGATCTCAATTTCCAGTAGCAAAGGGAAGGAGCATGCGGCATAGCAATTACAGGAACCGACACCTTCTCCTGAGCCAAATGAAATGAACAGGGGAGAGAAGTTATCGGAAACCTATCAGGTACCACGATACTTGCAGGTGCAAGAGGAAACGAACTCAACCAAATCCACAGTGGAAGAACTCAAGCAAGTCGCATTGTTTGAAGAATTAATGGACAGGAAATTCTACTTGGGGGACATGATTAAACCCCGAGCTCAGGTCAGGATTTGTAGAGTTTCTTAAATTTAACACTGACTGTTTTGTGTGGTCGCATGCGGATATGATAGCTATTCCGCCAGAGGTGTTCGTGCTCAAGTTAAGCCTGGATCCAAACATCCCTCTGGTAAGGTAGAAGAAATGCCCTATTGTCCTTTAAAATCAAATTTTTCAAAGAAGAGGTAACTTGATTGCTTGGTATCGGTTCAATACAGGAGGTAAGTATCCTGACTGACTAGCTAATGTAGAAGTAGTTCCACAAAAGAATACTAATAAGTTTCACAAGTGCATAGATTATAAGGATCTGAATAAGGCATTCCCAAAAGACTCATTCCCATTGCTAAACATTGATCAGATGATTGATGTGATGGTTGGGCATGAGTTGATGGGTTTCCTTGATGCATATTCTGGGCTAACACCAAATTAAAATGAACCCGAAAGATTAGGAAAAAACTTTGTATCATAACGAACTTTGGCACATATTGTTATAATGTAATGTCTTTTGGGCTTAAGAATGCTGGAGCCACTTATCAGAGGCTTGTGAATAAACTGTTTGAAAAACAAATAGGGAAAACCATGGAACTTTACATATATGATATGATGGTTAAGTTGTTGAACGCAAGTGATCATCTTAGATACTTATAAGAAACCTTTGACATTCTAAGGAAGCACAGAATGAAGCTTAATCCCGAAAGTGCATTCGGAGTCAGCTCTAATAAGTTCTTAGGGTTCCTGGTGTCACAAAGGGGAATCGCAGTCAATCCCAAAAAAATTAAAGCCATCGAGGACATCCCTGACCAGCTATCAAATGTGAAAGAGGTTCAACGGTTAACAGGCCTGCCCGATTTAAGCAGATTCATTTCCCAATCTTTGGAGAAGTGTCATCACTTCTTCTTACTTCTAAAAAAAAAACAACTTCGAGTGGACTCCGGAATGCCAGCAGGCTTTGAAATATTTGAAAAGATATTTATCGAGCCCTCTATTACTATCGAAATTGGAGGAAGGTGAGCAATTGTTGATTTAATTAGAGTTCTTGGAGGTAGCGGTAAGTGAAGTCTTAGTCCGTGAAGACGAAGGTATGAAATCTAATATCTATTATGTCAGTAAAATTCTAACATGAGCGGAAACTCGCTACCCACATCTTGAAAAATTGGCCTTAGCTCATGTAATCGTTGCTCAAAAGCTTAGGCCTTATTTTCAATGCTATCTGGTAGCCGTAATAACAACCTTTCCCATATAGAATATCCTTCACAAACCTAAACTATCAGTTCGACTGGACAAATGGGCAGTCAAAATGAGTGAATTTAACATAGAGTATAAACCCAGGACTGCGATTAAGTCACAAGTCTTGGCCAACTTTGTGGTCGATTTCAGTCCTGGACTGCTGCCTTTGGCCACCAAATAAGGGGTGATGGTGTCATCGGGAGTATGGAACTTGCTCATGAATGGAGCTAGGGTCCGGTCTCGGGGTGGTACTAATCACGCCTTCTGGAGAAACCCTAAGGCAGACTATAAAGATTGTTCCCTTGACTAATGATGAAGCGGAGTATAAGGCTTTGATTGTAAGACTAGAGCTGGCCCGAGAACTGGATTCCAAGGTCATATAAATCAAATGTGATTCCCAACTGGTAGTAAATCAGATCTACAGGATTTTCGATGCCAGAGAGGAATGCAGACAACAATATGTAATGAAAGTGAAGACTCCGCTCACATGGTCCAGGTAATGGTTAATCACCCACATCCCGAGGGAAGAAAATGCAAAAACAGATCACTGGCCAATCTGGGCTCGTCTACGAAAATGAAGGGATTAGACTCTGGTACAGTCATATAGCTTATGCATTCTGTATTGGATGTGGACAGCTATTATGAAGTAAATGCGACCAATTTGGTTTGGGTCTAGAGAAATGAGATCAGTGCCTATCTCGAGCACTGAAAACTGCCTGAAGATCCCAAGGCGTCCCGGACACTAAGCACTAAAGTAGCTCGTTACTGCTTCAGGAGAGGCTAATTGTATAGAAAAATTTTCCAAGTTCCGTTGGCCCGATGTTTAGGAGCCTCCAAGGCTAATTACGTCATGAGAGAAGCTCATTAATGAATTTGCGGAAACCACTCAGGCGCTGACTCGCTTGTGTTGAATTTGATTAGGGCAAGATACTACTGGCCCCGGATGGAACAAGATGCTAAGACATTTGTTTAGAAATACGATAAATGTCAATGCTACACGTCGTTGGCGCATCAACCAGTAGAATTATTGCACTCGATTTTGTCGCCCTGGACATTCATAAAATGAGGGATGGACATAGTCGGTCCGCCACCGCTAGCTCCCGGTGAGGTAAGATTTCTTTAGATTTTAACTGACTACTTTTCTATGTGGGTTGAAGCAGGTCCTTACCAGAAAATTGGTGAGCGCGAAGTGGTCGATTTCTTGTGGTGGGGGAGAAACATAATTTGCAGGTTTTAGATACCAAAAGAGAACCTAGCTACGACAACAGGTCGCAATTTATAGGTGCAGAGGTCACGAAATTCCTTGAAGACTTGCAAATCAAAAGAATCACACCATCGTCATACCACCAAAGCATAAACGGCCAAGCAAAATCAAAAAAAAACAAAGTGATTATTCAAAATCTCTAAAAGAGATTGGAAGCAGCGAAAGCAAATGGCCCGAAGAGTTACCATGAGTACTATGGGCATACCAAACGATGGCAAAGTCAAGCATGGGTGTGATGCCTTTCTCTCGTGTACGGAGTGAAAGCCTTGATCCTGGTGGAAGTGGTAGAACCTACCATGAGATACTTCCGCATGGACGAGGACACAAATAATGAAGTATTGTTGGTCAGATTGAACCTGCTCAATGAACGTAGGAACTTGCGCATATAAGAAACTTGGTTTTAAGGAAAGTAACTTAAAACACTTGGGTCCAACGTGGGAAAGCCCCTACCGGGTTTCAACTGTCATCGGGAAAGGGTCATATTAATTGGAAAATCAAGACGGAGTAAAATTGCCGACCAAGTGGAACGTGGCACACCTCAAAAGGTACTATTGCTGATAAGCACCGCCTATACTGAAGGTATGTGCTGCACTTTTTTCCCTTCGTCCAGTTTTTTTACCAATTGGGTTTTTCTAGAAATGTTTTTAACGAGGAAGCAACGAAACTATGAAAGAAGCACTATCAGCAGAAATAAGACCTAAACGACAAGGCATGGAAATAACAAGCCACTAAGGGAAGTTTAGGTAGTCTTTGGCTTGATAGCAAAGTTCCTAACGGGAAACAAAGCTTGCTATCAGACCAAAAGCTATCCGTCCGTCCACGAGTACCCTTTTCTCCAAGCCACTAGGGGAATGGTTAGGTAATATTTTTCTCGGTAGCAAAGTTCTTAATGGGAAATGAAGCTTGTTGCCGGACCAAAGATTATCGAACCATTCACTAGTAGAACCAGCAAATGAGTAAGATTTCCAGTGTTCAAATTCACGTTTTTTGCATTCAAACGCTAGGGGGAGTGATATGAGAATACGGAAACATGACTGTCGTATAAACCGGGACAAAAAATGTTTATGTACTACTTATGTACTTTTGAAAGTGAAAGGAATAAAATAAAGTGCTTTTATTTCTATCTTGTTTCTTGTCCAAACGATGAATTAACTTTATCATTTGAAAGTTAATCAAGTACTTCAAAAGTTAGTGTCGGAATGAATATGAGACGTCATATTCTAAAGCACCGTAAATATAAGAGGGCCCTGTCTTATGAAAACCTCACAGTAAAGGGTTGGTCCGGAAGAACTTATGCTCAGGACCTAAACGCTATCGGGTAGAAATACACCCGAAGCCTTGTATAATTAGACACAGAAAATAAACTTTGCGCAATGCTTAAATAAAATCACTTTTATATAACAAATGTGCCAAGAAGCACAAGTACAAGAATATGAAAAGAAAACAACAAAGGAAAAAGAAAGCAAAAAACTAAACTACTGCATCCCCAGAACTTGGGGGATGAGAAGCATTTGCGCCCCCAGGAGAAGCAGGGGAATCTGCCGCCCGCTCGGTACCTTGACCTTCATCGCCATCCCCTTCAAGTTCCTCATAAGTTCCCAAGAATTCATAACCGGAACCCGAAGAGTAAGTTGCATCAGGTTGGACCAGGAGGCCCCTTCGGTCAGTTATCTCCATCTCACGGGCCTTGGTGATCTCGCCATCAAAATCAATGATACCTGCTTAGGCCTCTTCCAAGGTTTTTCTCCTAATGATATACATTGAATATGTTTTTTCAAGAGTTAGGGGATCCTCTCGGCGCTAAAGCTCTGCCTTAAGCTGGTCAACCTCGGCCCAAAGGTTATTCCGCTTGAATCTGGCGGCTTGAAAGCTGACGTGAAGGTCACGAATAGTGGAGTTAAAAAATTTATTGTGATCCATGACACTCTTATACTCCTCTTCCTTCAGGGCATGCTTCTCCTTAGCAGCAACAACCTCCTTAGCTTTGGAGTTCAAGGTTGTCTCCAAATTATTTAGTCTTTCAGAAGAGGCGGCCTCGCGCTCGACAGCAGCAAGAACAACATTTTGGACCTCAGATCACTTTACCTTGGCCTCTTGAAATTTCATCCTTAATAGGGCGGCCTCTTGGCTAAGGGTCACCACCTCTTTCTCACTCTGTTTCAACCTAACCTCCAACTCAACGGCTTCGGCAGCCTGTGTTTCCAATACCGGGAGGTGAGCATCCATTTACTTCCACTCGGCCAACAATTAATCTCGTTCAGATGTGAGTTTTTCTTTATGAAGGATCAACTTTTGAAGATGCTCGGAAGCAAGGAAATTAGCCTACAAATCAAAAATTCAAATAAAACATCCTGCCATAGCGAAGCTAGAAGAAATAGTAAAGGGAACAAGTATCATACCGCTACTGCATTGCGCATAGGTTGTTTATCATACACTCCACCAAGAGAGAGATTCTTATCTCTCTGTGAAGCTAGAGGATTCAGAGAATTGGCGAGTTCCACCGTCCAAAACAACATATGGCACTCGGTGGAAACCGAGAGGGAAATGTTCCTCCTCCTCTGGGGATCTGCAGAAGGGAGCTAAAAGTTATGCCCCAAATTCCCATGAACTAGGGACTGGGGAGGAGGGATATTCTCCTCTCGGGTATCTGCGATCGGTGGAAATGATGTAGCAGTTACTGGTAGAGAAGGCATAGCCTGCGAAGAAGGAGGTGAAGTTGATAGCGTTGCAGGTTGAAAAGCAGATGCAGCAAAAGTAGTGCTAGTTATTGGTTGCTCATAAATCGAAGATGAAAGAGGCTTGGTACCCAGCCTCATAGTACCGGGAGTAGCGACTGGGTCCGAAAGCGAGAGTTGGCATCTTTTACTATATCACACTCCCCAGAGCGTTTGGACGTCATCCTCGGTTGGCGTTATTAACTCAACAGATTGAGCGATCTGTTGAGTTGATGAAACTCGTCGTCTCCTTTGTAGTGAAGCCCCTTCATCACTAGCTTCCCATTCTCCATCAATCACCATAGTGGTATGGCTTGGGTGTGTCGTTCTTCATCTTTTTATTTTTACCCTTAGCCGTTGAGGAGCGTTGCCTTTTTGGTTGCTTGTTCTCTTGGGGACTCTAAGAAAAAACACCTGCACCGGAAGAAGATCCAATGGCACCTGTTCGGGTGAAAGCCTCCAGCAGAAACCTCTCCGCCTCTATGGGATCACCAAAACGTCCTCCTCAGGGATGGTAACAAAGACCTACGGAAGACCTGAATTCAATAGAAATAGAAGTTAGCCAATTTTCCTATACGCGACGTAGAAACAAGATTAGTTCAAGAATCAACTTACCATGATTTTTAGCCTTCCACCCATATTTGAAATCTGGTTCTTTCCACCGGCAGGTCTCAAGCGTAGTAATATCCAAAATTTTCTGGACCCACTGGTCCAAGCATTCGACCCTTGGAGGTGTCCACCGAGTTGTTGAAATAGTGAGAAGAGAGAGATCAGTAAAAGCATGAAACAACCTTTGATCAATGAAAAGACAACATTGAACTTACACGTACGAGTCCATGACTCGGAGAAAGATGGAGTTGTATCTGAGAAGATGTCCCTGGTGGAAATTACAACAAACTACTCCATCTATTCACGGTCGTCGTCATCATCCATGCTAGTAAGAAAAGTTTATAACTCCTCCACAAAAAATTTTAGGGGAGTAAAGATTTATCATACTTGCCAAGGAGAGGTCTTACCCCGTCTCCTAGCATAGCCTCCGTAGACAAGCTACCGTCTGTCACACAGAAGGGCTTACCTGTGCCAAGAAGACTTGATACCAGTAGAAAATCTCCAAAATTATGGGGTCAAGTCTCCCGCTCAATGAGAATGGACCCAAGATGAAGGGATACGTGTAATCGTATGTAAAACCCTTCTTGGGTAAAGCTACTCGCTCTGCCAAATCAGGACCGATGATGTTCAAATCATGGCAACCATAGTCTTCCTTCACAGCAGGAATGCTGGAAGGACGAATGGAGAAGGGTATACACCAACAACCCATGTACGGGAGTTAGTAGAAAGGAACTTCTCTTCAAAGTCTTTGGTTGTATTAAGCCTTCTCGGTATAATGATGCTCACCGTAGGAGGAGCAGCATCATCAGCGTTTTCCTTGTTCTTTGAAGAGCTGGAGTTCTTGGAAGTGGAGGCCATTGTTAGAAGAAGGAAGTGAGAATTTCTCTCAAGAAGAAGGTTAAAGAAAAATGAAAGCAAGAGAGAGTTGAGCAAGAAAAGTTGAGAGGATTCGAAAAATTATGATGTGTGAAAGAAGGTGTATAAGTAAAGGAATAGGCAATTAAAATTGTGGCCATGATTACCACGAGAACCGACGAAAATATTGATGAATTGTGGAGTGACGCGTGATCGGAGCATTAGATGCAGAGAGACGTGTGTCTAATCAAGTGTCAGAAACTTTTCATAGGGGGTCAGAAAATTCCCTCCAAGAAAGATATCTTTACCAACTTCCCGATAACATAAAGATGTGCCACCGGAAAGCAACAGGACTATCTGTATAGGGTAAAATTAGTTCGTATTAAATACTCGTATAATATAGAGATATGTGGAACCGGGAACGGGTGAAAAGTGAGACAGGTGAAAATCAAGGCTAGGGGCAGCAGTTTCAATTGGCACCGGGAAGCCCCCGAAGGAAGTGTTTCTCTTAAAGACAAATGAATGTCTGCCACCTGATAGCATTCAATGAAGCATTTTATGCAGTATATAATACCTAGTTCGTTAAAGAAAATATGTTATTTATACCCTGTCGTTACGCATTTTTCAATAGCCCCCATAATTGTCATTTAAGAGGGGCTTGATCCAAGGACCTTGTTCCCTAGGTGCAACTATAAATAGCGATTTCAACTGCCATTAGGGGGAATTTTCTAACAAACTTATGCTTTATACTATTTAAAAGCTCAATAATACTTTATTTTGTGTCTTCTAATATCTATGTTACTGCCTTCGGAAGCTCAGCTCTCGGAACCAAAGCTATCTACTGTTTTACTTCGATTTCAATGCTAAGTCTTGCATTTTATTTAATTTACTTATTATTTTGGGATGAAATCGATTCGCTTGTCTATAAATCACGTTACAAATTTAACTGATCATTTTACGGGTAAATAATTATAATGATTGGATTGCAATGATTATACAATAATGAGCTCATTAACTTCAAAAAGAAAACTAGTGCTATGCAAACAATTCGGACAATTTCTAATATTTTGGTTAAGTATGAAGAAGAATTAGGGGGTTTATTATGATGCTACGATGGGAGTAATGATTAGACAATGATTGACTCATACTAACTACACAATGTTATTTCCTCCAATCTCATATTATGTGTCGTATTTATTTTTTACACGCCCCTTAAAAAATATTAATTAGGAAAGGGATTAGACTATTTTACTCTTATTTATGTCTTAAGATATAATCTCTCTTTATTGAATATTTATTCTATTTATGTGTTATCTCTATCTTCAAGAATAATTATTACTAAGAAATAAAAAAAAAACCAATTAATTTTATTTTAAACTTTTAAAATGACAAATAATTTTGATAACTATTTTTAATAACCATGACTATTAATACGAGATGGAAAGTGTAAAAAAAAGTGTTGTTTCAGTTATGCTGTTTCAGTTTTTTACCGTTTTACTTAAGAGATATAATGCCCAATAATTAAACGTAATGATGTGATAATGATTAGTCATGAGGCAATCATATGATAATGATTAGATTTAAATGTTAGAGGATATTTTTTGATATAAGGCACAGTGACGTAATGAAGCTATTTTGTTTGACATTTAACAGTGTAGTTTTTATCTTTGGAGAAAAAAACAAAAGAAATGAGAAAGATAAAAACAAATCAAAAGTTGTCATTTGGCAATATTTCCTAGTTATCCTTTCCCTAACTAACTACACATAAAACACACACTAGCACCTCACCGTCCACACAATGACTCGCATTGTTTTACGCTCACTCTTTAAAATAAGGCCAAATACAAACATGATCCTTTAAATTTGTCCGACTTTTCTATTTAGACAACTGAACATGGTTTAATACCTATTGAACACTTAAACTCTCATAAGAATATACGCCATTCGGTTCATAATAAGTGATTTTTTGACCTTTTTATTTTGATCCAAAATAAGTGATCTTTTACATAATTAAGAAGAAATTAATTTTTCTTTTCCAAAATTTGCCCTTATTTACATATTCCAGTGTGTCAAGTAAACAATATGCAAATTTTAATTATGGACAATTTAGTCAAAATACCTATTTTTTTCTAGGAGTTGATATTTTCTTAAGTGGTATGCCAAAGGCTTTGACCTCACTAGTATAGACCGGAGGGAGTACCAATTTGAGACATTTTGCTTACATAGCAAAGTGTGTGTCTTCCACCCTCTTTGAGCGTTATAACTGTCACGACCCAGATTTCCCACCGTTGGGACCGTGATAACACCAAGCATCACACTCATTAGGCAAGCCAACATTAGAGTTATATTCATCTTTTTCCTTTACATTCTTATAGTTAAAGTTAATAAAACTAAATCAAACTGAAATAAATGCGGAGGTACATAATAAGTAGGTGATCTATAAACTATTATCAATATTGAAACTGGTATCACAATCCACGAACATACTAAGTATTAGTCTGGAAAAAAAAGTACATCTGTCTCGAGCGAAAATAAAACAGGAATGTAGAAAACATAGGGGGATGCCAGGGCCTATGGACGCCAGCAGGACTACCTTGGGTCTCCTGAATGAAATATCTGCAACCGACCTCTCGATCAGCCACAACCAGCTCTAAAATCTGCACAGAAAGTACAGAGTGTAGTATCAGTACAACCGACACCATGTACTGGTAAGTGCCGAGCCTAACCTCAACGAGGTAGTGACAAGGCTACGACGAGTTATTTATAATATAACCTGCAAACAATATATAATAAAGCAGAAAGGAAGTACGGAACTGAATGGAACAGTATCTTGCAGCAAAAATAAATATAAAACTCAATTATCTTGCTAGTACCCAGCTATAACCAATCCTTACGAGAATTACAATGCTACAGAACAAAATCACAGCAGAAGATGAATATATAAACAACAAAATGATGCGGTGTGCATCCCGATCCCACTATATAATCAGTAACAATGTGAACATTCATCCTTATTGCTCCTGTTGCGGCATGCAACCTGATCCCATCAGTCCACCCTTATTGCTCCTCAATATATTACCATTATTCCTCCTGTTGCAGCGTGCAATCCGATCCCACCTATCCACCCTTATTATTCATGTTGCGGCGCACAATCCGATCCCACCAGACAATCACATTTCATACTTTTCCTCCTGTTGTGGCGTGCAACCCGATCCCACCATATCAGTACCAATCACACAATAAGAACAAGTATTTCACCATATAGCTCAAAACCCTCCACAATATTTGTGCCTCAAACCAAAGCAAACAGAAATCTATACAATTATGAAACTTTATCAATTAATACTACACAACTAGACCAACCAAAATGTACCATTAAGTACCGATAAACCAACTTAAACCAGTAATGATATACAATGAACTACGAAACAATTAATACCTTTAAAAAAGAAAAATAACATCTAACAAGAAGCAATTAAACATGGAAGCACCAAAGCATGTAGTAGTTAAGACAGGGAAACAATATATTAGGAATGGGGAAGGGAACAGGCTAAACAGGAAATTTGGTGGCGCATAGGTACTCGTTACCTCACCTATACGCCACTCATATGGATTTTCACATAGGAATTAGGTCGGGGATTCCTAAACCCTCAAGTTGAAGTTAGATATAACACTTACCTCAATCTAACAGCCAACTCAAAGCTCAAATATCGCTTTTCCTCTAATTTTCACCTCCAATCCACTCGTATCTAGTCATAATTAACTTAATAACATCAAATATTGCTAAAGAAATCAATTTCAGTGCATCATTATAAGTTTCCCAATAGTTTTCCTAAAAAGTCAAAAATTGACTCCGGGCTCGCTTGGTCAAAACTCGAGGTTCGGACCAAAACCCATTCACTCCCGAGCCTAAAAATGTAATTAATTTCGGAATCCGACCCCAAATCGAGGTCTAAATTCCCAAATTTGCAAAATCCCCAATTTTTTCCAAAATCCCTAATTCTACCTTAAAAGAACAAGGTTTAGGTCTAGAAATCTAATGGATGTTGATGGAAATTGAAGGAAAAGAACACAAACCTACGATTTGGTGGTGAAATCCCTATTCAAAAATCGTCCTAGGTCGAGTTCTAGTGAAGAAGATGTGAAATTGTGAACAAATCCTGACTTTGGTTCTGTTTTAAAATCACTGGACAGGTCTTCTTCGCATTCGCGAGAAGCCTATCGTGTTCGCGATGCGCACCAGCCAAAGGCCTTCGCGTTCGTGAAGGCATACTCCCTCCAGCCTACGTGTTCGCGAGCGTAGTGTCGCTTTCGTGATGAGCAACTTTCCCCCTCCCCCAGGTCCCATGCTTCGCCTTTGCGCTAACCTGGTCGCATTTGCGAAGGGTAACGCCCCCAATGCTCTGCGTTCGCATAGAAGGATTTCTCCTTCAGACCAACTTACTCTTTGCGTTCGCGAGAGTCCCTTGATGAACGCGAATAAGGAAATACCAGATGACAGCTGAAGCCAAAAACACCAGAATTTTCGAGTCTAAAACATCTCGTAGTTATCCGAAACTCACGCGAGCCCTCGGGGCTCCAAACCAAACATGCACACAAGTCTTAAAATATTATACGAACTTACGCGTGTGATTAAATAGCCAAAATAACACCTAAAATTACGAATTTAGCACCAAATTGCATGAATTTTTTAAGAAAGTTTCAAAACTTCTATTTCCTCAACCAAAGGTCCGAATCACGTTAAATCAGTCCCGTTTCTCACCAAATTTCACAAATAAGGTATAAATATCATAATGGACCTATACTAGGCTCCAGAACCACAATACAGACCTGGTATCAACAAGATCAATTATCAACCAGATTCTTAAAAACCTTTATAATTCAATGTTTTTACAATTTTCATCAAAAATTCTTTTCTCGGACTAGGGACCTCGGAATTCGATTCTGGGCATACGCCCAGGTCCCATATTTTTATATGGACCCACCGGGACCATCAGAACATGGGTCCGGGTCCGTTTACCCAAAATATTGACCGAAGTCAACAAAAATCAATTTTTAGGCCAAAATTTATTATTTCATCATATTTCCACATAAAGGCTTTCCGAAAATACGCCCGAACTGCTCACGCAAATCAATGAGAGATTAAATGTGGTTTTTAAGGCCTCAGAACACGGAATCAGGTTCTAAAATAGAAGATGACCTTTTGGGTTATCACATTCTACACCTCTAAAACAACATAGAAAAGTACCTGAGCTAGTGAAAAGATGGGGATATCTGCTCCGCATATCGGTCTCGGACTCTTAAGTAGCTGCCTCAACAGGCTGACCTCTCCACTGCACACGCACCAAAGGATAACTCTTCGACCTCAACTAAGGAACCTGCCGGTCTAGAATAGCTACCGGCTCGTCCTCATGGTCAGATCCTTGTGCAACTGGACAGTGGTGAAATCTAACACGTGGGATGGATCGCCATGATACTTTCGAAGCATGGACACATGAAACACCGGATGTACCGCTGATAAGCTTGGTGGAAAAGCAAGTCTGTAAGCCACCTCTCCCACTCGATTGAAGATCTTAAAAGGCCCGATGAACCTAGGGCTTAACTTTCCCTTCTTCCCAAACTGCATCACACCCTTCATGGGTGACACCCGAAGCAACACTCTCTCTCCGACAATGAACGCTACATCACGAACCTTATAGTCGGCATAACTCTTTTGCCTGAACTGAGCTGTACGAAGTCTATCTGAATGATCTTAACCTTATCCAAGGCATCCTGCACTAAATCTGTACCCAATAACCAAGCCTCCCCCGGCTCAAACCACCCAACCGGTGATCGACACCGTCTACCATATAATGCCTCATAGGGAGCCATCTGGATGCTCGACTAATAGCTATTATTGTAGGCAAACTCTGCTAATGGCAAGAACTGATCCCAAGAACCTCTAAAGTTAATAACACAGGCGCGGAGCATATCCTCCAAGATCTGAATAGTATGCTCGGATTGTCCGTCCGTCTGAGGATGAAATGTTGTGCTCAACTTAACCCGGGTACCCAACTCACATTGTACAACCCTTCAAAAATGTGAGGTAAACTGCGTACCTCGATCCAAAATGAAAGACACGGGCACACCATGAAGACGAACGATCTTAGGGAGGTAAATCTCTGCTAATCGCTTCAAAGAATAAGAAACTGCCACAGGAATGAAATGCACTGACTTGGTCATTCTATCCACAATAACCCAAACTGCGTCGGACTTCCTCTGAGTCCGTGGGAGTCCAACAATGAAATCCATAGTGATACGCTCCCACTTTCACTCAGGAATCTCTATCTTCTGAAGCAAACCACCAGGTCTCTGATGCTCGTACTTTACTTGCTGACAATTTAAACACCGATCCACATATATAACAATATCCTTCTTCATCCTCCTCCACCAATAATGCTGCCACAAGTCCTGATACATCTTAGCGGTGCCCAGATGAATAGAATATTGGGAATTGTGGGCCTCCTCTAGGATCAACTCACGAAAACCATCCACATTTGGCACACAAACACCACCCTGCATCCTCAAAACTCCATCGCCTCCAACTGTAACCTGCTTGGTATCACCGTGCTGCACTGTTTCTCGAAGGACAAGCAAATGAGGGTCATCATACCGTCTCTCCCTGATATGCTCAAACAAGGAAAACTGAGCGACTGTGAAAGCTAAAACACAACTGGGCTCAGAAACATCCAAACTCACGAACTGATTGGCTAAAGCCTGAACATCTAATGAAAGAGGTCTCTCACCGACTGGAATATACACAAGGCTGCCCATACTAGCTGACTTCCTACTCAAAGCATCGGCTACCATATTGGCCTTCCCAAGATGATACAAGATAGTGATATCATAGTCTTTCAATAGCTCCAACCACCTTCTCTACCTCAAATTGAGCTCCTTCTACTTGAACAAATACTACAAACTCTTATGATCTGTGAACACCTCACATGAAACGCCATATAGATAATGCCTCAAAATCTTCAGTGCGTGAACAATGGCTGCTAGCTCCAAATCATAAACTACATAATTCTTCTTATGGATCTTCAACTACCGCAAAACATATGAAATTACCTTTCCACCCTGCATCAATACCGCACCAAGTCCAATACGATATGCGTCACAATATACTGTATAGGGCCATGAACCTGTGGGCAATACCAAAATCTGTGTCGTAATCAAAGCTGTCTTGAGCTTCTGAAAGCTCGCCTCACACTCGTCTGACCACCTGAACGGGGAACCCTTCTAGGTCAACCTAGTCATCGAGGATGCTATAGATGAAAACCCTTCCACAAACTGATGGTAATAACCTACCAAACCTAAGAAACTCCAAATCTCTATAGCTGATATGGGTCTAGGCCAGTCCCTGACTGCCTCAATCTTCTTAAGGTCCACCTGAATACCCTCTGCTTATATAACATGACCCAAGAAAGCAACTGAACTCAACCAAAACTCACATTTCGAAAACTTAGCAAATAAATGGTTGTCCCTCAAAGTCTGAAGAACGACTCGAAGATGTTGCTCATGCTTCTCTTGGCTGCGGGAGTTGATCAAGACATCATCAATGAAAACAATCACAAAGGAATCCAGATAGGGCTTGAACAACCGGTTCATCAAATCCATAAATGTTGCTGGGGCATTTGTCAAACCAAATAATATAACTAGAAATTCATAATGCTCATATCGAGTCCGAAAAGCTATCTTAGGGTATTGAATGCCCTAATCATCAATTGATGGTAGCCAGACCTCAAATCAATCTTTGAAAACACCTTGGCACCCTAAAGCTAATCAAATAAGTCATCAATCCTCATAATGGATACTTGTTCTTGATGGTGACTTTGTTTAACTGCCGGTAGTTTATGCACATCCTCATCGACCCATCCTTCTTCTTTACAAACAACACCGGCGCACCCCAAGGCGAGACACTAGGTCTAATAAAGCCCTTATCAAGCAAATCTTAAAGCTTCTCCTTCAATTCTCTCAACTATGGGGGCCATACAGTATGCCGGAATAGAAATGGGCTAAGTGCCCGGAGCCAAATCAATACAAAAGTCAATATCCTTGTCGGGTGGAATCCCCCACAGGTCTACAGGAAACACCTCTGGGAACTCTCGAACAACTGGTACAGAATCCATGGAAGGAACCTCCGCACTAGAATCACGAACAAAAGCCAAATAAGCCAAACACCCTTCTCGACCATGCGTTGAGCCTTCATATAAGAAACAACCCTGCTGGTAGAGTGACCAGAAGTCTCTCTCCACTCTAATCGAGGCAACCCCGACAATGCTAAGGTCACCGTTTTGTAATGATATTCCAATATAGCATGATAAGGTGATAGCCAATCCATTCCCAAAATGACATCAAAATCAATCATATCAAGAAGCAAGAGATCTACGCTGGTCTCAAGACCCTCAATAATAAACACACACGAACAATAAACACGATCTACGATAATAGAATACACTATATGTGGACACATACATGGGAGCACTCAAAGAATCACGAGGCACAACCAAATATGAAGCAAAATAAGATGACACATAGAAGTATGTAGATCCTGGATCAAATAGAACTGAAGAAACTCTACTGCAAACCGAAATAGTAGATGTGATAACAGATCGGATTCCTCAGCCTCAAGATTGGCTGGGAAAGCATAACATTGGGGATGGTACACACCACTCAGAACCATATCCCTGGGATGGCCTCCTACTGGCTGGCCTCCACCTCTAGCGGACTGGCCTCCACCTCTAACGGCCTAACATCCACCTCTAGCGGTCTGACCTCTACCTTTGGCTCCCTGGCCCCTACCTCTAGCTGGCTGAGCAGGTAGTGCCGGAATCATGGTACGAGAATCCTGTTGTTGTGGCTAAATACCTACTAATCTTGAACAAGTCCTTCGGATATGCCCATACTCGCCATACTCGAAATATCCATCCTGATATTGCAGCTGAGAAAACTGAGACTGACCTTGATAGACCGGTTGACCGCAATAAAAACTTTGAAGAGGAGGTGCTCTGATAGGATCTAGTCGTGGACTATAAGATGCGATGTCAGAAGTGCTGAATGAAACGGCCTGGGATGATGGCCCCTACCAAAGGAACCCCAACCTCCAGATGAGGCCCCATTGAATCCACCGGAATGACGAGGCCTCTTGTCAGACCCCTAACCACTCCCCTAAGACAAAACCATCTCAACTCGTCTGGTCACATTGGCTGTATCCTGGAAGGAAATCTCACTCCTTGTCTCCTTAGCCATCTGCAATCTGATAGGCTGGGCAAGTCCCTCAATAATCCTCTTCACCTTTTCTCTCTTGGTGGGAAGTATAAGAAGAGCGTGAAGAGCTAAATCAACAAATCCGGTCTCGTACTAAGTGACGATCATAGAACCCTACTGAAGGCGCTCGAACTGCCTCTGATAGTTCTCTCTCTAAGTGATAGGAAGATACTTCTCCAAAAATAGCTGAAAGAATTGGTCCCAAGTAAGAGCTGGCGACCCAGCTGGTCTGGCCAAACAAAAATCCCTCCACCATTTATTAGCGGAACCTGACAGACGATAGGTAGCAAAGTCGACCCCATCGGTCTCCACTATCCCCATGTATTGTAACATCTCGTGACAAGTGTCCAAATAGTCATTGGGATCCACTGAAGATGTACCGCCATAGGTAGTGGTGAAAATCTTGGTAAACCTATTCAATCTCCATAAGGCCTTAGAAGACATAGCTGATCCATCATCGGTCTGTGTTACAACACTTGGTGGAACTACCCCATCTGGCTAAGCTGCTGGAGTCTGAAACCGGGGAGCCATCTGCTTCGAAGTGTGAGTAGAGTGAGTTTGTACTCCTCTCCTAGCCCGAAAGACGTTTAGTGCTACAGGGAATGTACCGGCCTGAGTAACACTCTCCATAAGGCCACTAAATGGACCAAAGCATCCTGAAGTACCGGGGTAGCGATGATCCCTCTGGAATCTGAGCTAGTCCTACTGGAACAGTTTGGGCTGGAGCCTCCTCATCAAACTCTACCTAAGGCTTCGCCGCTGGTGCTGCTGCTCGAGTTCTGGATTGAGCCTTGCCCCTACCTCAGCCTCTAGCACAGCCTCGTCCTTTGCCCCTTGTAGGATATGTAATTGGGGGCTCGGGCTGCTTATCAGCTGATGAAGCGGTACGTATTCTCGCCATCTGCGAAGGAACAAGAGTAGAGAGTTCAATTAGCATTGAGAGATCAAATCGCACGACATATAAGAATAGAAGTGCAATTGTTCCTAACTTTGTAGCCTCTAAGGGATAAGCACAGACGTCTCCGTACCGATCCCTCACACTTTACTAAGCTTGTACGTGAATTGTGAGACCTAAGCAACCTAGTGCTCTGATACCAACTTCTCATGAACCAGATTTCCTACTGATGGGACTGTGATGGCGCCTAACATCGTATTTGCTAGGCAAGCTAACGTTAGAGTTATATTCACCTTTTTCCTTTAAATTCTTATAGTTAAAGTTAAAAAAAACTAAATCAAACTGAAATAAATGCGAAAGTACATAATAAACCGATGATCTATAAACTATTATCAATACCGAAACTGTTACCACCCAGAAACTGGTGTCACAATCCACGAACATACTAAGAATATCTACAAGTATTAGTCTGAAAGAAAAGTACATCTGTCTCGAGAAAAATAAAATAGGAATGTAGAAAACATAGGACGGGATGCTAGAACCTTCGGACGCTAGCAGGACTACCTTGGGTCTCTTGAATGAAGTATCTGCAACTGACCTCTCGATCAGCCACAACCAGCTCTAAAATCTGCACAGAAAGTGTAGAGTGCAGTATCAGTACAACCAACCCATGTGCTGGTAAGTGTTGTGCCTAACTTCGACGAGGTAGTGACGAGGCTATAGTGGGGCATATGTAATATAACCTGCATATAGTATATAATAAAGCAGAAAAGAAGTATGAAACGGAATGGAATAGTATCTTGCAGCAAAAATAAATATGAAACTCAATTATCTTGCCAGTACCCAGCTATAACCAATCCTTACGAGAATTACAATGCTACAGAAACAAATCACAGCAAAAGATGAATATATAAACAACAAAATGATGTGGTGCGCATCCCGATCCCATCATATAATCAGTAACAATGTGAATATTCACCTTTATTGCTCCTGTTGCGACGTGTGACGCAATCCCACCAGTCCACCCTTATTGCTCCTCAATATATCACCCTTATTCTTTCAGTTGCAGAGTGCAACCCGATCCCACCTATCCACTTGTATTACTCCTATTGCGGCGCACAACCCGATCCCACCGGACAATCACATTTCACCCTTATTTCTCTTGTTGCGACGTGCAATCCGATCCCACCATATCAATACTAATCACACAATAAGAACAAGTATTTCACAATTTAGCTCAAAACCCTCCACAATATTTGCGCCTCAAACCAAAGCAAACGGAAATCTATACAATTATGAAACTTCATCAATTAATGCTACACAACGAGACCAACTAAAATGTACCATGAAGTACCGATAAACAAACTTAAACTAATAATGAGATACAATGAACTACGGAATAATTAATACCTTCAAAAAAGAAAAAACAACATCTAATAAGAAGCAATTAAACATGGAAACACCAATAAGCATGTAGCAGTTAAGAAAGGAAAACAATATATTAGGAACGGGGAAGGGAACAGGCTAAACAGATAATTTGGCAGAGCATAGGTACTTGTCTCCTCACCTATATGCCACACACATGGATTTTCACATAGCAATTAGGTCAGGGATTCATAATTCCTCAAGTCAAAGTTAGACACAACACTTACCCCAATCCAACGGCCAACTCAAAGCTAAAATATCGTTTTTCCTCTAGTTTCCACCTCCAATCCACTCGTATCTAGTCATAATTAACTTAATAACATCAGTTATTGTTAAATAAATCAATTCCAATGCATCATTATAAGTTTCCCAACATTTTTCCCAAAAAGTCAAAAATCGACCTCGTGCCCGCTTGGTCAAAACTCGAGGTTTGGACCAAAACCCATTCACTCATTCACCCTCGGGCCCAAATATGTAATTAGTTTCGGAATCATACCCCAAATCGAGGTCTAAATTTCCAAATTTGCAAAATCCCTAATTTTTCTCAAAATCCCTAATTCTACCATGAAAGAACAAGTTTTAGGGCTAGAAATCTAATGGATGTTGATGAAAATTGAAGGAAATGAGTTAAAGAACACAAACCTGTGATTTGGTGGTGAAATTTCTCTTCAAAAATCACCCTAGGTCTAGTTCTAGTGAAGAAGATGTGAAATTTTGCACAAATCCCGATTTTGGTTCTGTTTTAAATTCACTAGACAGGTCTTCTTCGCGTTCGCGAGAAGCCTGTCGCGTTTGCGATGCACAGCGGCCAAAGTTCTTCATGTTAGCGAGATATCCATCACGTTCATGAAGGCATACTCCCCCCATTCTCCGCGTTTGTGATGAGCAATTTCTCCTTCCCCCAGGTCCCATGCTTCGCGTTCGTGATAACCTGGTCGCGTTCGCGAAGGGTAATGCCCCCAATGCTCCATGTTCGTGACTAATACTTTGCATTTGCGTAGAAGGATTTCTCCTTTAGACTAACTGACTTTTCGCGTTCGCGAGAGTCCCTTCGCTAATGCGAAGAAGGAAATACCAGATGACAGCTGAAGCCAAACCAGAATATTCAAGTCTAAAACATCACGTAGCCTATCTGAAACTAACCCGAGCCCTCATGGCTCCAAACCAAACATGCACAGAAGTTTAAAAATATTAAGAACTTACTCGTGCGATTAAATAGCCAAAATAATACCTAGAACCATGAATTTAGTACCATATTGCATGAAATTTTTAAGAAAAATTCAAAACTTCTATTTCCTCAAACAAAGGTCCGAATCATGTCAAATAAGTCCCGTTTCTCACCAAATTTTACATAAGGTATAAATATCCTAAATTACCTGTACCGGGCTCCAAATTCACAATACGGACCTTGTATCAAGAAGATCAATTATTAACCAGATTCTTAAAACCTTCATAATTCCAGATTTTTACAATTTTCATCAAAAATTCTTTTCTTGGGCTAGCTGTTGATACCCAATTTTTCTCTGTATATTTTTATATGCAAATTACCTTTCAAATAACATATTTATGCATATATAAGTACGTCCAAGGGTTTTCTTATTTTTTATTAATTTTTAAAGATTTTTAGATCAATTTATTGCCCTGTTTTATCAAGAAAACCCAATAATTATTTCCAAAATTGTTATTTTGGCAATTCACTTATTATATTCTCATATGTATAATAAAATATAGCTAACATAATTTTTGCATAATTTTACAAATTTATTTAGTTTTTTAAAAGCTAAATTGCGTATAATTGCAATATTTGCCTATTTTAAGATTTAACTGTGTTTATAATTATAAAATTGACTCCAGTATTTTTATAATTATATATTATTAATCATTTTAGTACCTTTAAATTATTTTCAGAAATTATTTTAGTATTATTTATAAAATAAATAAGGGAAATGGCTATTTAAATGATAGCCCATTTGTATTTCAATTTTGGCCAGATTAGGCACCCCTAATTGAACCCAATTTCAGATCCTATTACCCAACCCAAATCTTAAATTTACCCGACCCACGACCCTCTTAATAACCCGCCTGGATCCCCCTTTCAATCCCAGTCGTTGATCATTTAGATCAACGGCTCATACTCACCCTTTCCTTTTTAATTTCCCAATACCCCCAAAACCCTAATCATTTCTCACCGGTAGCCGCCCCCGGATACACCCTCTCCCAAATTCTCTCTCAGAAACCCTAGCTACCTCCCTCCACTTCCACCATAAAACCACCGGAATCCATGACTTCCAAGGCCATAAAAGTCCTATACCGGCCTCCTATAACTCCTCCACGCCTGGTTACTATAGTTCCAAGGACTGACCTTGCAGAGATTGGGTCCATACCTCAGATGTTTTTAGTGCTTTGAGTTCTATGGCCGTCTCCAGCTTTGCTCCGGCCGGCTATGGCTATTCAAGCCTGATCTCGACCTCTCCTGCTTAGATCGATGATTTCCAAGCCTTTCTCACCCTTTGGGTTTCTTCTGAAACCCTAACCTTCGAGGTTCTTCTGATTCTTTTAGATCCGGTGTAGATTTGTGTTCTTTCTAAGCTTTTAAACGTTTTCTCAAAAGTTTCTTTCAAAAAACTCTGCTTTCGAAACCTTTATCTTTTCCGATTTGGGGTTTTGTTAAGTTAGTTCGAAGCCTTATCTGATTTTTAGCGTGTTCTACTATTGATTCTTCTACTGTGTTCTTATGTTGTTCTTCTACCATGTTTCTTATGTTGTTCTTCTACTATGTTCTTATGAGTTCTTCTAATGTATTTCGCATGTTGTTCTTTTACTGGAAAATGCTTGTCAAAAGTCTCAGTTCCTTTCTAAGATCTCTGAACTTATTTCGTTAGTATCTTTTGCCTTGATTACTTGTCCTTTCATCTCTACACTCGATTGATGGCAAAACCCTAAATTTTGGAGTTTTGAGACCGTTGGCTATGTGATTTGCTTGTTCTTCATCTCTGAGCTTGTTTAATTTCAAAAACCCTAACTTTTTTGGACCTATTCGAGTTTCTGAAATTATTTCATCTACTGCTCGACCGACTTTTGGAATCTTTGTTTCAACTTTTGTCTCTTTCCTGACTTCCTGCTAAACTCTATAAGATCTTTTACTTGACCCTTTGTATGTTATGTTCCTATAAGTCTACTGCTTACGGATTTTACAATTGCATGACGCTTTCCTTTGTCCTAAATTCAGCCTCGCATGCCTAATACTTATGTGCTATTTATATGTGCTGAGCTTCCCCTCTAAATGACTTTCAATTTTTTGATTGATTTCAGACTTCCCTTGTGTAAGTCTGATTGATTTTCTTTCCTTGTTTGCTGATTTCCCTGTTACTTGGCTTGAGTCGAAAACTTTCCTTAGCCTTTCTGACTTGGTTTATTCATGAACCGGTAATTTCGAATCTCTGACTCCTTGATTCACTATGTACTAATTGATTTTTACCTTATTTATTTAATCGTGTAATTTAAAATTCTTCCTTTAAGTAAACTCCTATGTATCTACCCCTAATTGCATGTTTTACACAAGATGCTTACTTGATCCCTTTCCTTAAAAAATTTCGTTCATTACCGTTTAAGTTTAAACTCCTTAATTAAAGGAAGTCTCATACAAATTGATTTTAATTGATACTCAGTTCCTTAATTATTTTCTTACCTTCTTTCCGCATATTTTTACACTATAAATACCTGACTCTTTCATTAACACAAAGACACCAACACTCATAGTCTTTCTGAACTTATACCCATACTCAAAAGTATTTTCTCTTGTTGCTTGTACTGTGGCCTATTTGCAAGTCCTACTGCCTGTTTTTCTCTATTTGCTTCTTTAAAAACTGGTATGTCCTGATTTAAGGTTTTCAGCACCATAACAATGTGTTTATTTACTACCTTTGTATACATGTCTGCCTACTGCTTCTGTATAGTTCAACACTTACTCTAGCATGCTGAAATTTCTTTCTACATGTTCTATTATGAATCCCAGACCCTTACCCCTATGTGTTCATGCTATGGTTTAAGGCACGGCAATACTGCAAATTATTTTCCATGAATCAAACTTGATCCCCTGGGATCCTAGCCTCTAATAATGCGTGTTCTAGCAGGCTTATAGGTATGCTAGAATTATCCATTGTTGGGCATGCCTAAAGCCTGCCCTTGCCTAAGCAATAGGCTCTTCACAATTTCCCTATTCCCTGGACCCCTTATGGGTACTTATTTGTAGTTGTTTCCCTCTCTTTTCACCCCTTTAGCATTATGTTCTTCACTTGCACACTTTCTTAGTCTTTAAATTATGTTCCCCTCTTGTGAGTCTTACCTTGGGACCCTTTGAGCTCCCTCTAAACTTGGACACTTGAGGGCTGACCCTTCCATACTGCACTTATCCCTGTTCTAATAATACATTTGGGTGTGAGCATTGCCCGGAGTCCTATTGAGGCTCTTAGGGAACTTTGACACACTCAAATGGGAGGAAGTATTTGGATCATGATCTCTTGGAGTTGGTTTACCTCATAACTCAGTGAGGAAGTCAGAATCAGGCTTCCTCTAGTTGTACTTTTATTTATATTTTTCTGATGTATTCTTATTTTATTCCGAGCTGTAATAATTTGTAATAAACTCTTGGGGATGGTTAGTGAAAAGGGTGGGTAACTATGTATGCAAAGGGTAGATACCATAGGTATTTTGAATTCTGCATATTCAAATGCATATAGAAATCATGCCTATAGGTCATTTTGAATTATGCATATCCCAATTCTCATATAGATACCATGTCCATAGGTATTTTGAATTATGCATACTCAAATGCATATTGACATCATGCCTATAGGTCGTTCTGAATATCCAATTCTCATATAGAAATCATGTCTATAGGTATTTGAATTCTGCATATTCAAATACATGTAGAAGTCATGCCTATAGGATTGCTCAATTCTGTGTATTCAATTACACCTAGATACCATGCGCATAGGCCTTATGCAAAAACTCTGCAAACTATATACCATGTTTGTAGGATTAAAACCAGTCTTATGCATTTAGATACTATGCTAATAAGGTTTTCTGCAAATTTACACCATGTCTACAAGGTTCAAAATCAACAACGCGTAGAAAGCATGCCTATTGGAACTCCTAATCGAACCTGAGCCACTTCATTCACGTATAGAGCTAAAATTGGTAATAATGGGTACTGTCAGTTGCAAAACTTGTAACCAATTCATTAAGGCTTGCCTCTCTTTTAACAATCTGATTACCCTTATTTAGCGAGTTTAACCAGTATGTTTCAGACCTTACTATTTCATTGCTTTTCTGAATTCACTGGATATTATGCCTATAAGATCCTTGTTCAACGCTTAAGCAAGCGTTAGGGTAAAATTATAAGCTGAATTTGTTTCTGTTAATTATTATAACCAGCAGGCAGGCATGATTAGAACTTCTTATCTGAGTTATGTAATAAACTAAAACTGCTTCACCATCCTTCTTCATCTATAATAATTAGACCTAAACAGTATGTGTAAGTCATGATGATTACGTGCTTCTTTGTTCAAGGAGGTATATCTGAGCCTCTGCTTGTTATGTGCTTTCCCTCAACTTGCAATACGTTTTTTGTATGTCGCCTTAGAGTTTTTACCTTTGAAACTATAAATAAGCCCAATATCCCTCCCTTTAGGATTAGTAGTCCTAAATGCCTCTGGGACTAATATGATTGGGACAGGTAATAGCATGCAATATGTAAACGAGACCAACCCGCGCTTTAAATACCTTAACGGGGTGGGAAGGGTAGATATGGATATGATGACCACGCGATAACGTCACGTATAGCCCCTCATTGAGGAGTGATTACCGGACATTGTATGGGGTGATCCATATTGTTAATAAACCTAGGACCCTCTTTCCCTTATTTCTTCATTTCTTTTATCATTTCAACTCCTTCTTTTAACAAATCAACTTTCATTTCTAATTGCTCTTCCGTACTTTGTCTATTTTTTTAGCCTTATATGTGAAATCCCCTCTTATTTGAGCCTTATTTGTCTACATGTTAATTGCACCAAATTAACAATAATTGTCTGGCCGGGAACCACACTAGTGGATTCTGAGGGGTGCCTAACACCTTCCCCTTAGAATAATTTCAAGCCCTTACCCAATCTCTGGTTGTTCAAATCAAATTCTTTTGGTGTCCTAATGCACCCTAATTATTAGGTGGCAACTCTTCAAATCAAACCCAATTCCCAAAAGGAATGAGTTGTCCCTCCAAATGTCATAAACCCGATTCCGTGAGGAAAAAGGGGGCGCGACACTAGGGACCTCAGAATTTGATTTAGGAAATACTTCGAGGTCCCATATTTTTCTACGGACCCACCAGGACCGTCAAAATATGGGTTCGGGTCCTTTTACCCAAAATATTTATCGAAATCAACAAAATCAACTTTTTAGGCCAAAATTTATTATTTCATCACTTTTCCACATAAAGGCTTTTCGGAAATACGCTTGAACTGTGCATGCAAATCGAGGAGAGATAAAATGAGGTTTTTAAGGCCTTGGAACAAGAAATCAGGTTCTAAAACAGAAGATGACCTTTTAGGTCAGCACAATAATGATCTAGCCAGTCGGTTTGAGCATTTACATTCTGTTTAGCTATTTGAAGTCTTGAGCAGCATCGTATGATGTTTGTATTATTACTTGTGAGAATCGTCGATGTTTGGTTTTCAAATTATTCGAAATTGATTTGAAAGAGTGATTCTCAAGTAGGAAGCTTTAAGTTGGAAGAGTTGACGAAGTTTGATTTTTTAGTACTTGACCTCGGATCGGAGTTTTGATAATTCCTTTAGGTCCATATGGTGATTTTGGACTTGGGTGTATGCTCGAATTTGCATTTGGATGTTTCTAGAAGGTATCGGTACTATTTGGCGAAAGTTGAAAATTTGAAGGTTTAGAATGTTCATAAGTTTGAGTGTGAGTTGGCTTTTATGATATCGGGTTTGAATTGTGGTTGCAGAAATTGGAATAGCTTCATTATGTCATTTGGGACTAGTGTGCATAATTAGAGTTCATTCCGAGTTGATTTGATAAGGTTCGACATGAGTTTTAAAAGTTGAAAAATTCAAAGTTCATTAAGTTCGATTTGAGGTGTGATTCGTAGTTTTGATGGTGTTATGTGTTATTTGAGGCCTCAGGTAAGTCCTTGGTATAAATGAGGTTTTTAAGGCCTTAGAACACGAAATCAGATTCTAAAACAGAAGATGACATTTTGGGTCATCACAATAATGATCCAGCCGGTCGTTTTGAGCATTTACATTATGTTTAGCTATTTGAAGTTTTGAGCAGCATCATACGATGTTTGTATTATTACTTGTGTGAATTGTTTATTTTTGGTTTTCAAATTATTCGAAATTGATTTGGAAGAGTGATTCTCAAGTAGGAAGCTTTAAGTTGGAAGAGATGACCAAGTTTGATTTTTTAGTACTTGACCTCGGATCGGAGTTTTGATAATTCTGTTAGGTCCGGATGGTGATTTTGGACTTGAGCGTATGCCCGAATTTGCATTTGGATGTTTCTAGAAGGTATCAGCACTATTTGGTGAAAGTTGGAAATTTGAAGGTTTCGAATGTCCATGAGTTTGACCGGGAGTTGACTTTTATGATATCGGGTTCAGATTGTGGTTCCAGAAATTGGAATAGCTTCATTATATCATTTTGGACTAGTGTGGATAATTTGAGTTCATTCTGAGTTGATTTGATAAGATTCGGCATGAGTTTTAGAAGTTGATAGATTCAAAATTCATTAAGTTCGATTTGAGGTGTGATTCATAGTTTTGATGGTGTTATGCGTTATTTGAGGCCTCAAGTAAGTCCATGTTATGTTATGGGACTTGCTGGTATGTTCGGTGTCACGACCCAAAACCAACTGTCGTGATACCTATCGTGGAACTAGGCAAGTAACTACTCAACCATTTCATCACAGTAAAAGCTTTGAAAAATATACGAAATCAGTTAATATTTAAAGAAAACTTTTTAAAAACAGAAACAAATTCGCAGCTAATACAAATCTCTCCCAAAACCGGGGTGTCACGAGGACGTGAGCATCTATATAGGGATATAGTCTACTATAATGACTAGGGAGTAAGAACTGAAACATAAGTAAAGATAATGAAGGAGAGTCAAGGCCTACGAACGCCATGCAGCTGCCTCGATAGTCTCCCAAGATCCTGACTCTAGACTCAATAGTCGCTGTGATCAGAAGCACCTGGATCTGCACACGAGGTGCAGGGTGTAGTGTGAGTACAACCAACTCAATAAGTAACAAATCCAACCTTTGGACTGAAAGTAGTGACGAACGCAACTAGTACAGTTCAATATGGAAATAACAGTGCAAAAATATAGGCATGCTTTAAAGTTCAACTATTAAACTCAATACAGTAAGATAGCTCAAATCTGAATGATATGAAGAATATAACTCCTCTACTTCTACATGCCAACGCACATGTTGTATGCACCATGCTGACAGCCTCGTGCTCACACTCTCAAATACTCAATCATTCGGTACTGTATATGGCCAACACGGCCCAAGGAAGATCCATCCCGGAATATATACATCAACTGATCATCAGTCACTCAGTACTGAGTAGGGCCAATCCAGCCCGTAGGGAAGATCCATCCCCAGGTATATAATGCTTCGAACAAGATCCATGTCCAGGATCCCTCAATATTTAATCAACCGTGCTCACTCAGGGTGTGTGCAGATTTCGGAGAGCTATTTCAACCCAAACTCTATCATAAATCAGTATAACTGTTGTGGTATGCAACCCGATCCCATAAATGTCACTCATAATCAGGCTCTCGGTCTCACTCAGTCATCAATCTCTCTAGTCTCTCTCACGGGCTCACAATGTCATAAAACTAGCCCTAATATGATGATATAATGTATCAATAAATAACAGCAGAGACTGAGATATGATATGAAATGAATGAATGTGACTGCGTATGGAATATCAATGAAATCAGTAAGTTAACAGTAAGAAATGACCAATATGGGTCCCAACAGTACTGGCATATAGCCTAAACATGATCTCTAGCATGATTGACATCTCAATTACTTTATCACATGATGAAAACACGAATATCAACAAGATAGAACCACTATACAACCATAGAATCGACCAGGTCACAATTCTCACAGTGCATGCCTGCACGCCCGTCACTTGGCATGTGCATCACCTGAACATCAATCACATAACACATAATTCGGGATTTCGAACCCTCAGAACCAAGTTTAAAAGTATTACTTACCTCAATCCGAGCAAAACTATACTCCAACATGCCTTTCCCTCACAAATCGGCCTTCAAATGACCCGAATCTAGCCACAAGCAGTATAATACAATCAATACGGTCTAAAGGAATCAATTCTACAAGAAATTATGAAGTTATAACTCAAAATCCGAAATCGGCTCAAAGCCGGCCTCTGGGCCCACATCTCGAAATCTAACAAAAGTCACAAAATCCGAAAGCCCATTCAACCACGAATCTAATCATACCAAATATACTCAAATCCTATATCAAAATCCCATTCAAACCCTCAAGAATCTAGCCTAATAACTCTTCTTTATTTTCCCCACTTTTCCACACCAAATCACAAATTTAATGGTAAAATCAAATGCATAATCATGAAAATTAACCAAAACTAGATAGAAATCACATATCCCAAAAACCCACATGAAAATCCCTCCAAAAATCACCTTCTACCGAGCTCCCAAATCAATGTTGTGTTATGAACTAAAAGCCCTCGTTTTTGAATCTTTTATTCTGCCCAGGTGCGCCTCCTTTGCAAACGCGGAAGCACCCTCGCATTCGCGAAGCACAAATTGCATCTGACCAAAAATCCCTTCTATGCAAACGAGATTAACCACTCGTGAACGTATACCTTTACTGACATATCTCATCGCGAACGCGACATCATCCCTGCGAACATGTAGATCAATCGTTTGGGGTTCCCAGTTGCCTTTTCTCTTCTTCGCGAATGTGTCCCCTCTCTCGCTTTCGCGATGCACTCTCTGTCCAACCTTCGCGAACATGTCCTCTACTTCGCGAATGCGAAGAACAAATATTTCCTTAGCTTCCAGATGCACTTCACGAATGAAAGACCATTCTCGTGAACGCGTAATAGAAAACTAGAACCAACAAAAACTAGCAATCTTCAGCCAACATGCCAAGTCAAAAAATGATTCGCCAACCATCCAAAACTCACTCGAGGCCCCAAGGATCTCAACCAAACATACCATCAAGTCCCAAAACCTCATACAAAGTCGATCGAACCCATAAATCACCTCAAACAACATCAAAAATACGAATTGCACATGGATTCAAGCCTAATAAACTTTGAATTTCCAAATTTCTACAACCAAGGCTGAAACCTATAAAATCACGTCCGATTTACCCCAAATTTTGCACACAAGTCACAAATGACACCATGGACCTATTCTAACTTCTGGAATCGGTATCCGTCCCCGATATCAAAAATTCCACTCCCACCCAAACTTTCCAAAAATTGAACTATCGCCATTTCTAGCGTATTTCAACTACAGACCTCCAAATCACAATCTGAACATGCTCCTACGTCCAAAATCACCCAACGGAGCTAACGGAACCATCAAAACTCCATTACGGAGTCGTTTACACATAAGCTAATATTCGTTCAACTTTTCCAACTTAAGCATTCAATTATGAGACTAAGTGTCTCAATTCATTCTGAAATCCTTTCAGACCCGAACCAACTAACCCGATAAGTCATATAACAACTTTAGAGTAGTAAAGGAGTAGTAAATAGGGGAACAAGGCTACAACTCTCAAAATGACCGACCAAGTCATTATATTCGAACGGGATCCTGAGGGGCTCGGGTGAGTTTCGGATAGGTTAGGGTTGTGTTGTACTTTTTTTATGTTTCAACGTCATTTCTTCAAGCATAAATGGTACCATAGTAAGCAAATGAGTTCTAATTTTTTATTTGATTGAAGCATTAGATCTGTATCGTAATTTTGGAGCTATAGCAACTAGAATCATCAAACTTCGACATTGTATAAGGAATTTATGGTCATTTTACTAAGAACTAGGTTGCTAGATTTTATTTAGATTAATTATGAAATTGCCACTGAATTCGTTTTTAAAAATCTGCACTATTTTCAAATATTGAAACCAATATATCTCCTTTATTATAATGTCAAATAAAGTGATTCAAAAGCCTAACTTGAATGGAATTTCACAAGGAAACCATTGGAGGCATAAAAAGTGAGTTTTGGGATTGTTTGCTACAAGAAACAAGGCAGGACAGTTGGGCAAAACATTTAATATCAAGGGTTTGTTCATTTGGTCATATTTTGAGTTGGAGAGCTCGGATTTGGGTAATTGTGGAGGCAATTTTCACCACATAGATTGGGGTAAGTGTTCTATACTCAGTTTTGGTTATATTTTATGAATCCATCTTTATTTTTGGCATTTGATTAATGATTTCAAATTAAAATTTGGGAGAGGGGGGGTTTGTCTAAAATTTCATAAAGTGGATTTTAGAGTTTTGAACATTGATTCGGAGTTGGATTTGATTGAAACTAATATGGTTGGACTCGTAATTGAATGGGTTGTCTAATTTTATGAGTTTTGTCGGGTTCTGAGGTGCAAGCTCCGGTTTGACTTGTTGGTTGACTTTATGCTTTTGATTAAAGATTCGATCTTTATCGATTGGGTTTGTTTCCTTTGACATTATTTGATGTTCTTGAGTTTCTTTTGGCTATTTTCGATCTATTCGGAGGTCGTCACGTGCGAAATGATGTTTCTAAAGTATTGTTTGGCTTGCTCGGTATTGGATTCGGCTTGTTCGAGGTAAGTAACACTTTTAAACTTGGTACTGAGGGTATGAACCTTTGAATATACATGGTATGTGTTTGGTGTTGAGGCGACGCACGTGCTAGGTGACGGGCATGTGGGTTTGCACCGAATGAATTGTGTCTCATTTAATTTTGTGGTACTGTGTAGTTACCTAATCTTCTTTTTATCCATGAAAGTTTTACGTGCTATAGTAATTGAGTTGTGATCCATGTTAGAAGCCATGTTTAGGTTATATGCTTATTCTGTTAAGACCCACTAAGGTCATTTCTGTTGTTGAGTTATTTGCGTAAATTGCAGTTATATACTCAGTCATATTCATTCTTTTGCATATCATATCTCAGTCTATGTTATCATTTGTTGCCACATCATATTATCATGTTTGGGCTGATTGGCATGAGATTTGGGAACCCGAGAGATTAAAGAGATTGATGATTGAGTTGGGGCCTGAGGGCTAGATTGTGAGTGATATTGATGGGATCAGGATGCATGTCGAAGCAGGTTTATTTGATTCATGATGGGATCAGGTTGCATGTCGCAGCAAGCCATATTGGCTTTATATATATTATTAATGGGATCAGGCTGCACTTCGCAGCATGCCATGATGGCTTATATTAAACCTTGGGCAGGATCTGTCCCTCTGGAGTCTGACATACCAGCAGTGAGCGCAATTTTTATTGATTTATGATGGGATCGGACTTCGCACTACAGCAGGTAGTGTACAGTGCTAAGTAACTGAGTGTGACAAATGATTGAGCATGATGAGTGGGAGTGCGAGACAGTGAGATGGAGTACTCAAAAAGTATGAGTACATGAGTTCATCACTGTGATGCATTGCATTGACATGTATACTTGACATACAGGCATAGAGATGCATTTCCTCATGCTACACGATTTTCTGATATTCAGGACTTCACATGTACATTGACCTGTAGGCATAGAGATTTATTTACCTCATGTTATTCGAAATTGAAACATCTTATCTGTTGTTGAAAGTGTTTGGGAAAAATCACATATTTCTGACTTACTCATATTTTGGTAATTTCGGATAAAGATTTGGGTTTTACTATTATACTTAAAAATCATGTCTATCTTCTGTAACTTTGAACGAGCTGAGCATCATATTTTTGAGTTATTTCTTCTACTTTTATTATATTATTATGAGTTGTTGTTGGCTATTGGTGTTGGACTCTGACCATTGTCTAAGCTCGTCACTGCTTTCAACCTAAGGTTAGGTTTGTTACTTATTGAGTACATGGGGTCGATTGTACTCATAGAACACATCTGCACCTTGCGTGTAGATTTTGGAGTTAATATTGTTGTGTATGGCGGGAGCTGGCTTTGATGATGAACATGTGTTCTGGTTGTAGCTGCCTTTTATTCTTGGTAGCTTTAGATTTATAAATTTGTTCATGTATATTTTAAACAGATGATGTATTTATTTCATACCAGCTTTGTAAACTCTCAGTCTTAGAAGCTCATGATTTTTGGTACCAATTCTTGGTATTTTGTATAAAAGTTCAGTTATTTCATCACTTATCTTCTTAGTAAATCTCATTTGAATTGGATGGTTGCTAATTGGCTTACCTGGCGATTGGGGGTTAGGTGTCATCACGATTAGTTGGATTTTGGATCGTGAAAAGTTGGTATCAAAGCTTTAGGTTCATAGGTTTTACGAGTCATGAGCAAGTAGGGGTAGGCATAAAATCTGAAAAACCGAATTCCGAACCGAACCGAATTAATTTGGCATTTCGATTTTGGTTTTTTTGGTATTTTGGTTTATTTCGGTACAGAAATTACGATATTTTGGTAGTTCAGTATGGTATTGCGTTTTCGATATTTCGGTATTTCGGTATACTGAAATACCAAAATATTTTAGTCCATGCCCAACTTTTTTTAAATTTTTTAGCCCAATAACCTTAAGCCCACACCCCAAAAGTCCAAAACCCCTAATTCCCTAATCCTTTACCCTTAGGCTTAGTCACTTAGAGGCAGACAAGAAAAGGAAAAGCTACGGCTACGCCTAGGGTATTATCAAAAAACCCTTTCCTTTTCTATTTTCTAATCTAGGTAAAAAATCTCCACTTTGCTTGGTTGTTGCGACGGATTTACGAGTTACGACTCACGACTACAATAGCTTCACGACCTCAACGACGGTGACTCCTCTCCTCTACGATTGCTTGTTTGCTCATTGTTGACCTTCATTCAGGTTCATAACTTCTCCATTCTTCATTATTGATCTTCATTCATGCAAGCTATAATCACATTTCTGAGTTAAGTTGTTTTTTAACTGAGCCATTTGTTTCAATTTCTTCGTTCTTGTTGCTTACAACCTTGGTATGTATTGATACATGTCATTGGTTAAATTGTAATTGGTATTCAAATTAGAATTTTCTTGATTAGGATGTTAAACTGTCTAGAAATAGTCATTGTGAAGGAGAAAAATCATTCATTGTCACTCTGTTTCTATCTTCTTGTTTGACATTTGCTTTCAAGTATGTCAATGATATTGCCAAGTTTATGTTTTATGACTTTTTCCCTTCTCATTTAAAGCTTACTGAATGAGTTGTCACTATAAAAGGAATGTCATAGATTCAATTGGGTCATTTACTCCAAATAGTTTTTCTTTATGGTGTATGATCTGCTCTTGTACTAGGCTGTTCTCTACTCATTACATGACCATTTGCCCTTGTAGTGTTTTTCGTGTAGTGTTCTATTTAGTGTTTTGGTTAAAACAATTTGGGTTTATATTTGTTTTAATTTTGTATAGATGGCGGATGAAATTAAAGTAAGTGATGTTTGTTCAACTGAAAGCTTACCTATTACCAATGATAGCAATGCCAACACAATTGATACTCAAGATTCTAAGAAAAGAAAAGCCATAGAAATTAGATCCGAAGGCTAGTATGTTGAGAAGCACAAGCAACAATACTTTTAATGGTCTAATAAACAACAATAGGAATGTGGGAAATAGCAATATACAAAGGTGATTGATCTTCAGAGATGTACTAAGAACGAAGCCTTTTAAATTCAGTTTCAGATCCCACCTTTAAATTCTTCTTTCTATTGTAATATTTTTTTAGGCTCGTAATGTAGCCAGTGATGTTACTGGAAATAAATATTGATCAACTTTTTGGAATAAGTTTGTAGTCTTGACATTTACCTGGAATGATCTGAAACTGTACTGAATCGTACCGAACCAAACAAGAAAATACCGAACCATACCGAACTACTTTGGTACGGTATTTGGTATGCAAAATTGATATAAGAAATACTGAAGTACCTAATCTTAATTTATAAATACCATACTGAAGTACCGAACGCTCACCTCTATGAGTAAGTGTCTAGTAGAGTCTTGCGGATCAGTATGATGATGTCCATACCTATCTTCGATGGGCTACAGGGCATTTATGATAAACTTCCCATCTATTTTTCCTTATCATGCGATATTGATTCAGCTTGAAGCATATCTCTTTGAATTCCTTCCACTCATTCGTATGAGCATGTGAGTGCTCGGTATCAGCTCTGCTTCGACGGCTTGTAGATTTCATGGATGAGATGCGAGATATGTTTTTTGTATGCTAAGGATGGGCCATTCCGGAGGACTTGAGACTGGGTTTTGACTGTAGATTGAGCATGGTAATTTCAGTTGTGTGAGCATGTGCTTTTGGACTTGTATGCCTGGTAGTTTTCCTATGAGTGGAATTCTGGCTCGATAAGTGGTTGGATGGCTATATGATAAGTAGGATGTGACTATGGGATGTGTTTAGATGGTTTGAATGTGATGAAAAGATTTTGCTTGAGATGTTAAAAGGACTATTGGATGCTCGATTTCTGTGGATGTGTCATATAGTCTTGAGTTATGAAGGTTTTTGAGAGATTCTTTCATGTCATTTCATTTGTGGAACGAAGTAGATTTTCATGTATTATTGATGAGTTCAGACTCAGGAAGATTAAGTGATTGCATAATAGTTGTGGATGTGAAAGGGTATAGAGAGATGTCAGTTTGAGGCTAAGCAGGTAGGTTGTCACATGTGGGGTAATCTACGGATGTGTGATCCTTATTATGTTGTGTGGAGGATTTCTTTTCTTCCAGTGGTATAGGTGTTGATATTTGAGTTTGGATTGGTTGAGAAAGTTGACCTGATCATCACGAGGATGAATGCAATCTTAGCAGATTATTTGAGGTACTATATGGTTTGTGTTATATGAGCTTATGAAGGATTTAGTTGAATCTCGCTGCGATATTATGGTAGTAATAGAGTATTGACATTGTGAGTTATCGAGTGTTTTGATCAATGGCTTTGAGCCAAGTGAGGGAGTCTGCTAACGATGATTTGGTTGCATGGTTACGTGTTGTATTGATTTCGATCTTAGGCATACTTGTGGATCCGTTATGACTTGCAGAGGTTGGTTTGAGGGTGACTTAAGCAAGGAATTTATGGATTCATGGTGTATTACACGTTATAGGTATATAAAAATCACAGAATGATTTGAGTTGTTATTCGTGACGTATGTAGTGCGCATGGAGTAGGAATTTACTCAGTTGTGTTAAGGCAGTGTTACTTCTTTGGGTGTTGTCGTGCTAATGGGGAACAGGTCATTTGGCCCATTTTGGCAGTACGATTGAGATTTGAGCAGAGTGGATTACTCCCGAGAAGGTTCTAATGGATTCAAGGTTTATATGTAGCAATTGAGAATTTTTCAAATTTGTACATGGCTAGGATCTAAAATTTGCAATGGATGGTGTCGGGACTTGCGGTATTTCTGTATCACTATGGATTCTACATTTCAGTATCAGAAAGGCGAAGGAAACAGTTTTAGATTCACATAAGGTCCTTTCATAGAGGGTATCTCGGATGTGGTATTTTGAGTATTTAAGTGGGAATACAATGGTTTATGGGCCTTAGGGCGGTGTGGTTTTATGCTAGGATCTCTTATGGTGAGATTTGGGTAAGGATTATAGTATTCTGGCAAGGAGAAATGTGACCTTGAGGGTAATTTGGAAGGAACTCGGAGAAATAGGACATCTTGGTAGTAGGTTGGATCAGCATGGTAATGGATATGATTGGTTCTTTGGGTACTTATGATGTGGCGAGTTTCTACAGGTGTTTTGTGGAAATACCCATGGGTTTGGCAACCTACATGGCTTGGTTGAATTAAAGAGATTCAATTATAATGGCATGATTATGTGCAAATAGGTTTCGGAGAGTTCTCAATGGTTTCTACCATGATTTGAGATGGATATTTCCAACTGGCGTGATGAGCATGTTGCGTATTGTGATTTTCTCCTGGATGATATCAAATGGAAGGTTTTCTGATTGACCAGTTATGTATTTTGCTTATGACTCAGAGTTGATTATGAGATTCTTGTACTTTTCATATGATGGCATGATAGATGCGCTGTGTTGTGTGAGATTGAGATTTGCATGTGCAAGGTCACGGTTCAGTTTTGAAGGGAAGGTCATGAATTCTTAGACATCATGGATGGTTTCTGATGTTTAGATGAATGCTATAACTACTTGGTATTGCCTGAGAAGGGTGCGCATTTCAGAAGGTGCATTGTGTTCTGACTTCGAATGCTTTATTGGTATTGCGATAGTCACCTGGTTGGTCGACATCTGATATTAAGATTTTTGCCATCTGGCATAGGAGAGTAACAGAATTATTTCTCATAAGATGATTGTGTATGAGAGATGTGTTAGTCGTTTGAGTGGTGGAGCTGGGATCGACTATGGTAATTCACATGTTTTGTAGATTTGTAAACTAGGAGTTCTTAGAAGCATATTGTTTCGGGGTTGCGGACTGTGAAGATGTGACCAAAGTTAGACAGATGGTGTTGCGTGTTATAGTTAGGTCGTTGTGGACTTTTGGAGAGCTATTTGTCCATTTGGGGATGACCGGAGTTGATTTGGGGGTCCATTGGTGGGCCTAATGAGGAAGTGTATTCTACACCAAGTGTAACGACCCGGCCAGTCGTTTTAAGAATTAACACCTCTATCCCCTATTAAATGTCTTCCCCGTATTTATTTCTGCTATTTTGATTTGCCGGGATGCTTGGCTATGAGTTTCAGAGAGTTTTGGGACACTTAGTCCCTAAATGAGAGCTTAAGTTTTGGAAATTTGACCGTAGCCGGCATAGTGTGGAGACGGCCTCGGAATGGAATTATGATGGTTCCATTAGCTCCATTGGGTGATTTCGAGCTTAAGAGCGTATTCGGATTGTGTTTTGGAGGTCCGTAGCTAATTTAGGCTTGAAATACCGAAAGTCGAATTTTGAAGTTTCCAGTTTGATAGTGAGATTTTGATATGAGGGTCGGAATGGAATTCCGAAAGTTGTAGTAGCTCCGTAGTGTTGAATGTGACGTGTGCGCAAAATTTCAGGTCATTTGGACGAGGTTTGATAGACTTTTTGATTAAAAGCGCAAATTGAGAGTTTTGGAGTTCTTAGGCTTGAATCTGTGGTTGATTCATCGTTTTGATGCTGTTTTAGGTGTTTTAAGGATTGGTATAAGTTTGGACAGTGGTATTAAACTTTGTTGTGCTTTTGGTTGAGGTCCCGGGGGCCTCGGGATGGTTTTGGGAGGTTGTCGGAAGAATTGGGAGTTTGTTTGAGCAGTTTCAGCTACTGATCTTCTGTCATAACCGCACCTGTGGTTGGGTCCCGCACGTGCGTAGCCGCAGAAGCGCGAAAAGGGGAGAACCAGCAAGAGCTACAGAAGCGGGAGCTTCACCACATAAGCGGTACCGCATCTGCGTATGGGGAGTCGCAGGTTCGGAAAGCTGAGTTTAGTGATTTGTCGCAGATGCGACCTTGGTTTCGCAAAAGAGGGTCCGCAGAAGCGGATTAGCTGGCCAGAACATATAAATAGTTGCCTTCCCGAATTTGAGTTATTTTCACCTCTTTTCAAACGGGAAGAAGCCTTGAGGAGCATTTTCAAGGGAGATTTTCAGAGGAATTCATTGGGGTAAGGTCTTTGGTCCTTAAACTCATTACTGAGATGATTTTTATCATTGTAAGCATGAAAAACTAAAGGAAAATCAGTGGTAATTTGGGGGTTAGGGCTTGATTAATTAGAGACCTTTGAGTGATGATTTGAGGGACAATTTGAGGTCTGATGTTTGGTACTTTTGATATAACTGAACTCGTGAGAGTGTAAGGATACTGAAAATGTAAATTTTACCCGTTTCCGAAGACGTGGGCCCGAGGGATGTTTTGGTTATTTTACCTAATTTTGCGTATTAGCTTAGAATTTATTTGTAGAATCAGTTACTTGAAGTGTTATTTACATTGTGCAATTGAATTAAATAGATTTGGGTCATTTTGAGTCGAGTACTCGTGGCAAAGACATGGTTTCGGGTTGATTTTGAGCTAATTCGACGTAAGTGGCTTGCCTAAACTTGTGGGGGGGGACATTCCCCTTAGGATTTGGTATTATTGATAATTGAAATGCCTTGTACGCGAGATGAAGAGTGCATACTTGTGCTAATTGTTGAAAATTCAATTTTCATTAAGTAATTACTAGTATGTTTCTTTTCCTGTTTGTGCTACTTGTAATTTAAGCCTGTTGATAGCTTAGGAAAGTATATCTAATTGACTTAATTGTCTTACTTGCTCAAACTGCTTTATCTGGATTACATGCAGCATGCTAGGTTAGAATTACCTATTTTACGTTGGTATGGAACTTGAATTGAACTGTGTACTGTTCTTGTTGTTGCTGTGTGTTTACTTTGGGACTACGAGACGGTATCCCAGGAGATCCCCCCTGTATGTTTACTTTGGGACTTCGGAATGGTATTCCGGGACGAGCCCATGCACATTTACATTGGAACTACGGGACTGCACCCGGTAGATTCCCCCTGTACTGAGTATTTACATTTGGGACTAAAAATCGTTATTTTGGGAGATCCTCTCGCATTATAAGTTAGACTATGGGATGGTATCTTGGGAGATCCACTGGATATTTATATTTGGGACTACAAGACGGTATCCTAGGAGATCCCCGGTTGTTACCTTTGTGCTGAGCTGTATTTCTTTCTGTGTTTACTTGGCCTCTGTGGTAGTTGTTGTCGTCCTTTATATCTTGTGTTACTTTTACTGTTGTACTTACTTATACTATTTTATTCTACGATGTTGAACCTTATATTTTATTTAACCTCAGTAGGGCCCTGACCTTCCTCGTCACTACCCGACCGAGGTTAGTCTTGGCACTTACTGAGTACCTCTGTGGTGTACTCATGCCCTTTTTGCGCATATTTTTCATATGCAGATCCAGGTACTTCCAATCAGACTTATCACGCTTGAGACGAGGCGCTTGTAGAGACTCCAAGGTATATTTGTCGCGTCCGCATACCAAAGAGTCCCTTTCTACTCTCCCTTTTTGTATTAGCCCTTCTGTACTTTCATTTCTTTGTTAGATATTCTGGAGTTAGATACTTGTAGATATTCAAAGGCTTGTGATCATGAGATTTCGGGTTTTGGGAAATGTTATTGGATTCGAGAGTTGTTATTTTGTATGCTGAGCGGCATTTTAAACACTGTTTTATTTTACTATATTGGTTTTTAAATTATTTCTTTCGCAATTATTGTTTATATTCCGCATTATTGGGCTTACCTAGTCGTAGAGACTAGGTGCCGTCATGATGGTTCACGGAGGGCGAATTGGGATCGTGAAAAGTTGGTATCAGAGCTCTAGGTTCATAGGAGTCATGAATCACAAGCCGGTTTATTAGAGTCTCATTGATCGGTACGGAGACATCTGCACTTATCTAGAGAGGCTATGTAACTGTTAGGAAAATTCCACTTCATTTGATTTACTTGTCGTGCGAGATTTTTATATCACAATTCTAAACTTCTATCTTCTATTCTCTCACAGATAGTTTGGACACGTGCTACCCGAGATGATCAGGCACCCATGCCCCCTACTGCAGCCGTCAGAGGCCGGGGCCAGAGTAGAGGCCGAGGACGCGCACGTGGTGCAGCCAGAACACCCGCGCGAGTTGTTGCTGAGGTACCACTAGCAGTTCCAATTAGAGTCCAGGAACCTGATGCGCCTACTGCTACTACTACTCCAGCTCTTCAGGAGACTCTTGCGTAGTTCATGAGCATATATACCACTCTGGCTCAGGCAGGGTTGCTTCCCCTTGCTACAGCCACATCTCCAGGCCAAGGGAAGAGCATAGACTCCTGCCGCCCGCACTCCTGAGTAGCGATTGCATGTTGATTAGGTCCCAGAGATTATTCCTCTACAGCCTGTAGTCCCAGGTCAGCCCGAGGATAGGGCAGCGGCTTCAGAGGATGAGCAACGGAGACTTGAGAGGTTCAAGAATTATGATCCTCCTGTATTCAGTGGGTTAGCCTCAGATGATGCCTTGGGATTTCTGGAGGAGTGTCACTGTATCCTCCACACTATGGGTATATCAGGATCGAGTGGGGTTTCTTTTACTGCCTTCCAACTTTGAGGAGGCTTCTATAAGTGGTGGTGTACCTATGAGTTAGACAGTCCGGATGAGGCAGCTTCACTGACTTGGACTCGGTTTTCAAATATGTTCCTGAGGGAGTTTGTTCCTCAAAGCCTTGGGGATGCATGGCTCGCAGAGTTTGAGCATTTGCTCTAGGGTACTATGACTGTCTCGGAGTATGTTGTCTGTTATACTAGCTTGGCTAGACATGCCCCAGCATTAGTTTCCACTATTCGCGAGAGGGTTCACCGGTTTATTGAGGGGCTTATTCCTAGCATCAGGTCTAGCGTGGCTCTTGAGTTAGAGATGGATATTTCTTATCAGTAGGTGGTGAACATTGCTAGGAGGATTGAGGGTATGCATGCTAGGGAGAGAGAGGAGAGGGAGGCCAAGAGGTATCGAGAGTCGGGCCATTATTCTGGTGCTCATGCCCTAGCTGCAGGTCGTCATGGTAGGGGTTATACGATTTGCCTCGTTCATTCAGCTCTTCCAGCAGCCAGTGGCATTCCAGCTCCTCCTAGGCCCCAAGAGCCTTATTATACACCTCTAGTATCTAGTGCGCCTCCTGCACGGGGTACTTTCAGTGGTCAGTCTAGCTGACCTAGCCCAAGCCACTCACAGCTGCCACATCCTCCCAAAGCTTATTTTGAGAGTGGTTATACACACCATATGGTGAGGGAGTACCCCAGACTTAGGAGGGGTGCACCTCCATAGACTTCTTAGCCACAACGTGCCCTGCAAAGTTCTTAGGCTATGGTTACAGCTCTAGTTGCTACCCCACCTGCTCAGCCAGCCAGAGGTGGAGGTCGGGGAGGTAGAGGTCGCCCTAGAGGGGGAGGCCAGGCCAGATACTATGCCATTCCTTCCCGAACAGAGGTTGTTGCCTCTGATTCTATCATCACAGGTATTATACTGGATTGTCACAGAGATACATCGGTTCTATTCGATCCAGGCTCCACTACTCTTATGTATCTTCTTATTTTGCTACGTATTTAGGTGTACCTCGGGATTCTTTGAGTTCCCCTGTTTATGTTTCTACTCCTGTGGGAGATTCTCTTATTGTGGATCGCGTTTATTGGTCGTGTTTGGGTTTTTGAGACCAGAACCGATTTATTGTTGCTCAGCATGGTAGATTTTGATATTATCTTTGGCATGGACTAGTTGTCACCCCATTATGCTATTGTTGATTATCATGCCAAAACCGTGATGCTGGCTATGCCAGGTGTACCGCGTCTTGAGTGGAGGGGTACTTTATATCACACTCCCAGTAGAGTTATTTCTTTCCTTAAGGCTCAACGTATGGTTGATAAGGGGTGTGATGCGTATCTAGCTTATGTAAGAGATGTCAGTATTGATACCCCTTCAATTGATTCAGTCCCAGTAGTGCGGGATTTTCCTGATGTTTTTCCAGCTGATCTTCCGGGCATGCCACCCGATAGAGATATTGATTTTGGCATTGATCTGTTGTCGGGCACTCAGCCCATTTCTATTCCTCCGTATCATATGGCTTCTCCTGAGTTGAAAGAGTTGAAGAATCAGTTACATGAATTGCTTGATAAGGGTTTTATTAGGCCCAGTATATCACCTTGGGGTGCTCCTGTCTTGTTTGTGAAGAAAATGATGGTTCTATGCGTATGTGCATTGATTATCGCCAGTTGAACAAAGTTACAGTGAATAACTGTTATCCTTTGCCTTGTATTGATGACCTGTTTGACCAGCTTCAGGGCGCACGAGTGTTTCCTAAAATTTACTTGCGCTCAGGTTACCATCGTTGAAGATTTGGGAGCCAAATATCCCGAAAACTACTTTCAGGACTCGGTATGGTCATTACGAGTTCCTTGTTATGTCATTTGGGCTGACCAATGCCCCAGCAGCCTTTATGTATTTGATGCATAGTGTGTTTCGGCCGTATCTTGACTCGTTCATCATTGTCTTTATTGATGATATTTTGGTGTATTCCCAGAGTCAGAAAGATCATGAGCAGCACCTGAGGACAGTGCTTCAAACCTTGAGAGAAAAGAAGTTATATACTAAGTTCTCGAAATGTGAGTTTTGGTTGGATTCCGTGGCATTCTTATGCCACGTGGTGTCGAGTGAGGGTATTCAGGTGGATCCGAAGAAAGTAGAGGCAGTGCAGAGTTGGCCCAGACCATCCTCAGCTACAGAGATCTTCAGTTTTCTTGGCTTGGGGGGTTATTACCATTGTTTTGTTGAGGGATTTTCATCGATTGCAGCCCCTATGACCAGGTTGACCCAGAAGGGTGCTCCGTTCCGGTAGATGGAAGAGTGTGAGGTGAGCTTTTAGAAGCTCAAGACAGTTTTGACTACAGTCCCAGTTTTGATATTGCCTACAGGTTCGGGGTCTTATATTGTCTATTGTGATGCCTCGAGGATTGGCCTTGGAGCGGTATTGATGCAGGGCGGTAGGGTGATTGTCTACGCATCCAGACAGCTGAAGGTATATGAGAAGAATTACCATATCCATGACCTTGAGTTAGCTACCATTGTTCACGCCTTGAAGATCTGGCGTCATTATTTGTACGGTGTGCCTTGTGAGATTTATACTGATCACCGGAGTTTGCAGCATCTGTTCAAGTAGAAGGATCTTAATTTGCGCCATAGGAAGTAGTTAGAGTTACTGAAGGACTATGATATCACTATTTTGTATCACCCGAGCAAGACCAATGTGGTGGTCAATGCCTTGAGTTGTCGGGCATAGAGTTTGGGCAGTTTGGCTTATTTACTAGTATCGAAGAGGCCTATGGCAATGGATGTTTAGGCCTTAGCCAGCCAGTTTGTGAGATTGGATCTTTCGGAGCCTAGTCGGGTTCTAGCTTGTGTGGTTTCTCGGTCTTCCTTATTTGATCGTATCAGGGAGCGTTAGTATGATGACCCTCATTTGCTTGTCCTCAAGGACAAGGTTCAGTAAGGTGATGCTAGAGATGTGACTATTGGTGATGACGGGGTATTGAGGATGCAAGGTCGGATTTGTGTACCCAATGTTGATGGGCTTCAGAAGTTGATTCTAGAGGAGGCCCATAGTTCGCGATATTCCATTCACCCGGGTTTTGCGAAGATGTATCAGGATTTGAGACAGCACTTTTGGTGGAGGCGGATGAAGAAAGACATAGTCGGGTTTGTAGCTTGGTGCCTCAATTGACAGCAGTTGAAGTATGAGCACCAAAGACCGGGTGGGTCGCTTCAGCAGATAGAGATTCCGGAGTGGAAGTGGGAGCGGATCACCATGGACTTTGTAGTTGGGCTCCCACAGACATTGAGGAAGTTCGATGCCATTTGGGTGATTATGGATCGCTGACCAAGTCTGCGTACTTCATTCCTGTGTGTACTACTTATTCTTCGGAGCGGTTGGTGGAGATTTATATCTGGGAGATTGTTCATATGCATGGTATTCCAGTTTCCATCATTTTCGATAGAGGTACTCAGTTCACATCATGGTTCTGGAGGGCCATTCAGTATGAGTTGGGTACTCGGGTGGAGTTGAGCACAGCATTTCACCCTCAGACGGATGGACAGTCCAAGCGCACTATTCAGATTCTTGAGGATATGCTCTGTGTGTGTGTGATTAAGTTTGGAGGATCTTAGGATCAGTTCTTGCCACTGGAGAATTTTGCCTACAACAATAGCTATCAGTCCAGCATTCAGATGGTACCGTATGTGGCTTTGTATGGTAGGCGGTGTAGATCCCCGGTGGGTTGGTTTGAGCTGAGTGAGGCCAGATTATTGGGCACGTACTTGGTTCATGATGTTTTGGAGAAGGTTAAGGTGATTCAGGATAGACTCCGTACATCCCAGTCCAGACAGAAGAGTTACACAAATCGGAAGGTTCGTGATGTTTCCTATATGGTTAGAGAACGGGTTCTACATCGGGTTTCGCCTATGAAGGGCGCTATGAGATTTGGGAAGAAAAGGAAGTTGAGACTGAGGTTTATTATCCCTTTTGAGATATTGCGGCGTGTTGGGGAGGTTGCTTATGAGCTTGCCTTACCTCCCAGCTTGGCAGGAGTTCATCCGATATTTTATGTTTCGATGCTCCGGAGCTATCACGGAGATCTATCGCACGTGTTGGATTTCAGTTCAGTCCAGTTGGACAAGGATCTATCCTATGTTGAAGAGCCGGTGGCGATATTGGACAGGGAAGTTAGAAAGTGAGGTCAAAGAACATTGCATCAGTAAAGGTTTAGTGGCGGGGTCAGCCAGTCGAGGAGGCGACCTGGGAGACCGAGCAGGATATGCACAGCTGTTACCCTCATCTTTTCACTACTTCAGGTATGTCTCTATGCTCGTTCAAGGATGAACGAATGTTTAAGTGTAGGAGGATGTAACGACCCGGCCGGTCATTTTAAGAATTAACGCCCTGATCCCCTATAACTGCCTTCCCCATGTTTGTTTCTGCTATTTTGATTTGTCGCGATGCTTGGCTTTGAGTTTCGGAGAGTTTTGGGACACTTAGTCCCTAAATGAGAGCTTAAGTTTTGGAAATTTGACCGTAGTCGGAATAGTTGGGATACGGCCTTGGAATGGAATTATGATGGTTCTATTAGCTCCGTTGGGTGATTTCGGGCTTAGGGGCGTGTTCGGATTGTGTTTAGGAGGTCCGTAGCTAATTTAGTCTTGAAATGCCGAAAGTAGAATTTTAAAGTTTCCGGTTCGATAGTGAGATTTTGACCCGAGGGTCGGAATGGAATTCGGGAAGTTCGAGTAGCTCCGTAGTGTTGAATGTGACATGTGCGCAAAATTTCAGGTCATTCGGACGAGGTTTGATAGACTTTTTTATCGAAAGCGTAAATTGAGAGTTTTGGAGTTCTTAGGCTTGAATCCGTGGTTGATTCATTGTTTCAATGTTGTTATAGGTGTTTTAAGGATCGATATAAGTTTGGACAGTGGTATTAAACTTGGTTGTGCTTTTGGTTGAGGTCCCGGGGGCCTCGAGATGGTTTCGGGAGGTTGTCGGAAGAATTGGGAGTTTGTTTGAGCAGCTTCAGCTGCTGATCTTCTGTCATAACCGCACCTGCGGTTGGGTCCTGTAGGTGCGTATTCGCAGAAGCAGCGGTATCATCGCAGAAGCGGGAGCTTCACGCAGAAGTAGTACCGCATCTGCGTATGGGGAGTCGCAGGTGCAAAAAGCTGAGTTTAGTGATTTGTCGCAGATGCGACCTTTGTTCCGCAAAATCGGGACTGCAAGTGCAGTCCCATGACCGCAGAACATATAAATAATTGCATTCGCGAATTTAAGTTATTTTCACCTCTTTTCAAACGGGAAGAAGCCTTGGGGAGCATTTTCACGAAAGATTTTCAGAGGAATTCATTGGGGTAAGGTCTTTGGTCTTTAAACTCGTTACAGAGGTGATTTTTATCATCGTAAGCATGGAAAATTTAAGGAAAATTAGTGGTAATTTAGGGGTTAGGGCTTGATTAATTAGAGACCTTTGAGTGATGATTTGAGGGACCATTTGAGGTCCGATTTTGGTACTTTGGGTATGATTGAACTCGTGAGAGTGTGAGGTCTAGAAATATAAATTTTACCCGATTCCAATGACGTGGGTCTGAGGTGTGTTTTGGTCATTTTACATAATTTCGCGTATTAGCTTAGAATTTATTTGCAGAATCAGTTACTTGAAGTGTTATTTACATTATCCAATTGAATTGAATAGATTTGGTCCATTTAGAGTCGAGTACTCGTGGCAAAGACGTGGTTTCGGATTGATTTTGAGCTGATTTGAGGTAAGTGGCTGCCTAACCTTGTGTGGGGGACATTCCTCTTAGGATTTGGTATTATTGATAATTGAAATGCCTTCTACGTGAGGTAACGAGTGTGTACTTGTGCTAATTGTTGAAAATTCATTTTTCATTAAGTAATTACTAGTATGTTTCTTTTCATATTTGTACTACTTGCAATTTAAGCTTGTTGATAGCTTATGAAAGCATGTGTAATTGACTTAATTGCCTTACTTGCTCAAACTTCTTTATTTGCATTACGTGCAGCATGCTAGGTTAGAATTACCTGTTTTACCTTGGTATGAAACTTGAATTAAACTGTGTAGTCTTCTTATTATTGCTGTGTGTTTACGTTGGGACTACGGGACGGTATCCAGGGAGATCCCCCTGTATGTTTACTTTGGGACTACGGAACGGTATTCCGGGAGATCCCCCTGCACATTTACATTGGAACTATGGTACAGCACCCGGTAGATTCCCTTTGTACTGAGTATTTACATTTGGGACTACGGATCAATATTTCGGGAGATCCCCTCGCATTATGAGTTGGACTACGGGACGGTATCCCGGGAGATCTACTGGATATTTATATTTGGGACTACACGGTATCCTAGGAGATCCTCGGTTGTTATCTTTGTGCTGAGCTGTATTTCTTTTTGTGTTTACTTGGCCTCTGTGGTAGTTGTTGTTGTCCTTTACATCCTGTGTAACTTTTACTGTTGTACTTACTTATACTGCTTTATTCTACACTGTTGAACCTTATATTTTATTTAACCTCAGTAAGGCCCTGACCTTCCTCGTCACTACCCGACCGAGGTTAGGCTTGACACTTACTGAGTACCGATGTGGTGTACTCATTCCCTTTCTGCGCATATTTTTCATGTGCAGATCCAGGTACTTCCACTCAGACTTATCACGCTTGAGACGAGGCACTTGTAGAGACTCCGAGGTATATCTACCGCGTCCGCAGATCGAAGAGTCCCTTTCTACTCTCCCTTTTTGTATTAGCCCTTCTGTACTTTCATTTCTTTGTTAGATATTCTAGAGTAGATACTTGTAGACATTCAAAGGCTTGTGATCATGAGATTCTGGGTTTTGGGAAATGTTATTGGTTTTGAGAGTTGTTATTGTGTATGCCGAGCGACATTTTAAACACTATTTTATTTCACTATTTTGGTTTTTAAATTATTTCTTCCACAATTTTTGTTTATATTCTGCATTGTTAGGCTTACCTAGTCATAGAGACTAGGTGCCGTCACGATGGTTCACAGAGGAGAAATCGGGGTCGTGACACCAGGTCAGATTTGTTGACTCCGTACTGCTATTGTTGAGGGATGTGCCATTCGATTAGAAGTGATTTTATTTGTATCTGATATGTTCTATGTGTTACTCTTCCATGCTATGAGGGATTGTGATTCGTTGGTTATATGCACACATGGTGTGGTTCTATTTATGCCTTATAGCGGAATTCGAGCGAGATGGTGATTGGGGTGTGGAATGGTTGATTGCGCCTTGGTTATGGTCTTTTTGGGTTGTGGTATATTGTGTTATTTTCTTCTTCATGGTTATGGCCATGCACTTCATGTACTTGATGTTAGATTGCGCGTGGTGGTTGATTTTGAGCATTGTGGCTTGAGGTATTTCATATAGACCAGTGTTTGGATGGGGTCATGCATTGCAGCTGAGTTATGTTGAGATATGATCCTTTGTGATTGATTCATGTTTCTTGATTCTACCATGTGTGATGGGTTCATAGCATTGCGTTTGTGGTGGTACTTGTTGAGCTTGCGGGACGGTTCTCTCATTTGAGTCTTTTTCCATGTTTGAGTACATTTGAATTGTTGCTTATTGGTGCAAAGATTGCACGGTTGTGACTTTAGGTTATATTGGTGTGGCATGTCAATAAAATAGTTGTGCTTGATGAGGTAAGGTCATTGGACCTAGAATGGATACTATTGGATATGATTACGGTATGTTTGGAAGAATAATATCGGAAGTCGGCTTAGGATTTGGCTTTGGTTCTTGTCGTACAAGAGAGAGCTTCCTGACTTGTTGATATGACGGGTGGTTATGAGTTTCTGCGTGTTTCTTTCATTATCGGCAGTGTACGAAGGTTTTGGAATGAGGTTTTATTTGATATAAGGTTTATTACCGGTACCGGGTTTATTTTTAGCAACTATGATCGGGAATTATTGATACGAGTATGCGAGTTGTGTGGTATATCATGTGATTACATCTTGAGTTATGGTTATGGCTTGATACAGCCTGTTCAGACTCATACAATGTGTAGATGCTAGATTCGGGTCTTGTAAGGAATTTTAGATGTTTAAAATTGGGTAGTAGGCTTACGGACTAAGGTTAAAGTAATAATCAGTTATAATGTGTTTTCAGGCTTACATGGATTCGGATGATGTGGGATCACCCCCATGTATGTGCATGGTATGGTTACGCAGTTATTTGATGGCTTAGGAACAACTCTTGGCACGTTCGAGGCATATATTTAAGTGGTAGAGAATGTAACGATCCAGCCACTCATTTTGAGCATTTGCATTCCGTTCAGCTATTTGAGTCTTGAGCAGCATCGTATGATATAATATGACTTTTGTGAATCATCGATTTTGGTTTTCAGATTATTCGGAATTGATTTGGAAGAATGATTCTCAACTAGGAAACTTTAAGTTGGAAAAGTTGACCAAGTTTGACTTTTTAGTACTTAACCTCAGATTAGAGTTTTGATGGTTTCGTTAGGTCCGGATGGTGATTTTGTATTTGGAGGTATTCCCGAATTTGCATTTGAATATTTCTAGAAGGTATCGGTACTATTTAGTGAAAGTTGAAAATTTGAAGGTTTGGAATGTTCATAAGTTTGACCAGGAGTTTACTTTGATGATATCGAATTTGGATTGTGGTTTTGGGAATTGGAAAAGCTTCGTCATTTCATTTTTGACTTGCGTGCAAAATTTGAGTTCATTCCGAGTTGATTTGATAAGGTTCGGGACGAGTTTTGGAAGTTGAAAGATTTAAAGTTCATTAAGTTCGATTTGAGGTGTGATTAGTGGTTTTGATGTTGCTTTGCATTATTTGAGGTCTCGAGTAAGTCCGTGTTATGTTATGGGACTTGTTGGTATGTTCGGACGAGGTACTGAGGGGCTCGGGTGAGTTTCGGATAGGTTTGGATTGTGTTGTGCTCGTTTTTTATGTTTCGATGTCGTTTCTTTAAGCATAAATGGTACCACATTAAGCGAATGAGCTCCAATTTCTGTTTTTATTGAAGCATTAGATCTGCATCGTAATTTTGGAACTATAGCAACTAGAATCATCAAGTTTCGATATCGTATGAGGAATTTTTGGTCATTTTACTAAGAACTAGGTTGTCATATTTTATTTAGATTAATTACGCAATTGTCATTGAATTCGTATTTAAAAATTTGCACTATTTTTAAATATTGAAACCGACATATCTCTTTTATTATAAGGTCAAATGGAGTGATTCAAAAGCCTAACTTGATTGGAATTTCACAAGGAATCCATTGGAGGCATCAAAAGTGTGTTTCAGAATTGTTTGCTACAAGAAATGAGACAGAATAGTTGGACATAAACATTTAATATCGAGGGTCATTTGGTAATATTTTGAGTTGGGGATCCCTTATTTGGGTAATTTTGGAGGCGATTTTCACCACATGGATTGGGGTAAGTATTCTATACTCGGTTCTGATTATATTTCATGAATTCATCTTCGTTTTTGGCACTTGATTGATGATTTCAAAGTGAAATTTAGGGGGTTTTGTTTAAAATTTCATAAAGTGAGATTTTGTGTTTTAAACATCGATTCAGAGTTGGATTTGAGAGAAACTAGTATGGTTGGACTCGTAATTGAATGGGTTATCGGATTTTGTAAGTTTCATTGGGTTCCGAGGTGAAAGCTCAGTTTAACCTTTTGGTTGACTTTGTGCTTTTGATTAAAGATTAAACCTTTATCGATTGGGTTTGTTTCCTTTGGAATTATTTGATGTTCTTGAGTTGCTTTTGGCTAGTTTCGATCCATTTGGAGGTCATTATGGATGGAATGATGTTTCCAGAGTATTGTTTGGCTTGCTCGAGGTAAGTAACACTTCTAAACTTGGTGATGAGGGTATGAACCCCTAAATATACGTATTAGTATTTGGTGTTGAGGTGACTCACATTCTAGGTAACGGGCGTGCACCGTGTGGATTGTGACTCGGTTAATTCTTTGGTACTAGGTAGTTACCTAATCTTGTCTTTATCCATGAAATTTCTGCGTGCTAGAGTAATTTAGCCGTGATCCATATTAGAAACTATGTTTATGCTATATGTTTATTTTGTTGGGACCCACTGAGGTCATTTCTGTTGTAGAGTTATTTGCTTAAATTGCAGTCACATACTCAGTCATATTCATTTGCATATCATATCTCAGTCTCTGTTATCATTTTTGTCACATCATGTTATCATGTTTGGGCTGATTGGCGTGAGACTTGGGAACCCGAGAGACTAGAGAGATTGATGACTGAGTTAGGCCTGAGGGCTGGATTGTGAGTAATATTAATGGGATAGGGATACACGCCGAAGCAAGTTTATTTGATTCATGATGGGATCGGGTTGCACGTCGCAGCATGCCATATTGGCTTTATATATATTATCATTATATAGATTGGGCTGCACGCCGCAGCAGGCCCTATGGGGTTTATATATTATTGATCGGATCGGGATGCACACTGCAGCAGGCTATGATGGCTTATATTAGCGCTTGGGCAGGATCCGCCCCTCTGGAGTTTGACATAATAGTAGTGAGCGCAGTTTTTATTGATTCATGATGGGAATGGGTTGCACGCCGCAGTAGGTACCATACAGTGCTGAGTGACTAAGTGTACCTAGTGATTGAGCGTGATGAGTGGGAGTGAGAAACAGTGAGATGAAGTACTCTAAGAGTGTGAGTACATGAGTTCATCATTGTGATGCACTGCATTGACATGAATACTTGACATACTAGCATAGAGATAAATTTTCTCATGCAATATGATTTTGTGACATTCAGGACTTCACATGCATATTGACATGTAGTCATAGAAATGTACTTACCTCTTGTTATTCGAAATTGAAACATCTTATCTGTTGTTGAAAGTTTTTGGGAAAAATCACAAATCTCTGACTTACTCATACTTTGGTGATTTCGGCAAAAAAATTGGGTTTTACTGTTATACTTGAAAACATGTCTATCTTCTGTAACTGTGAACGAGCTGAGCATCAGGTTTTTGAGCTATTTCTTGTACTACTTTTATTATATTGTTATGAGTTGTTGTTGTCTATTGGTGTTGGACTCTGACCATTGTCCAAGCTCGTCATTGCTTTCAACTTAAGGTTAGATTTGTTACTTATTAAGTACATGGGGTCGGTTGTACTCATACTACACTTCTGCACCTTGCATGCAGATTTTTGAGCTGATATTGTTGTGTATGGTGAGAGCTGGCTTTGATGATTAACCTGTGTTCCGGTTGTAGCTACCTCTTGTTCTTGGTAGCTTTAGATTTATAAATCTATTCATGTACATTTTGAACAGATGATGTATTTATTTCGGACCAGATTTGTAAACTCCAAGTCTTAGAAGCTCATAATTTGTACTACCAATCCATGTGTCACGCCCCGAACCTAGGCCTGGACGTAATACGACACTCGGTGCCTGACTACATGTGACCAAGCGAACCAACTGGCTGGCTGAATCAACATGTGATATCATAACATATTGAATGCGGAAGATAAACTAACACTTGCTGATATACTGAAAGTATGGATGATATAAATCAAAGTGCGGAAATACTAATACAATTCTAAAATATATTTGTAGACAACATAGCTTAATATGAAAATACTGCGACTCTGTCTAACTATTACTCTAGTCTATGAAGCCTCTAATGAAGTACTAAAAACACTGACCGTCTGTAAATACTGAAAGATTGTAAAGTAATGATAATGCCCTGAAAGAACTGGGAATCACCAAATTGCTGGTACGAGAATCCTAGCACTCGGAATCGTCAACTTGTAAATCATTACCTGCACTGTGAGATGCAGGCCCGGGAAAAAGGGACATTAGTACATTTGAATTGAACTGGTATGTAAAGCAACTGAAAGAAAGAACTATAAATTCTTAAACTAATACTAAGCTGATAACTGAGAATTGATAATTGATAACTGAAATGATAACTGTTGAAACCGAAACTGAAATGATAACTGATAGCTGATAACTGAAATGATAAATGATAACTGATAACTGATAACTGAAATGATAGCTGATAACTGATAATTGAAATGATAGCTAATAACTGATAACTGAAATGATAATTGATAATTGATAACTGAAATGATAACTGATAACTGAACTGAACAAAGGAAGTAAGGATATGAATACTCCCTCTTCTGACTGATGGACAACCTGTTTATCTAAATAAGCTACGACCTCGGGCCCAATATATATGTGCACAAGCTATGGCCTTAGGCCCAAGTATACGTATATATAACTACGGCCTCAGGCCCAAAAATGCATAAAGCATAAACTACGGCCTCAGGCCCAAACATGCATAAAACATAAACTATGGCCTCAGGCCCAAGTATGCATAAAGCATATAAACTACGGCCTCAGGCCCAAATACAGGTGTTCAACATTCAGGAACTGAGAATCATACTGCAATACATGATACTGAAATGCTGAATCACACTGAGTTACATAATACTGGAATAATGAATTGGACTAGACTGAGACATGTATTCTTGAACTGATTATGAACACTGAAACTTTAACTTTTTATGACATGCTGAGTAAGCTATACTGAGACTAAGGGACATTAAACCCAAGTCTATATTTAATACGAACTGAGCTCACAACATTCAGAATGAAAGTCATGAACAAGTTATGAAGCTAGAGAATAGAGGTTCTGCAATTATTCAAGGAATTGAGCTTAACTATATTTCTGAGACAATTAATAACGTTGTAAAAGAAACGTAGTGTAGGGAGAATCATTAACATTCCCAAACATAGATAGTTAGCTTGCATACCTTAACTTCCTTCTCTTGAGCATAATACAACATTCGTCAACCCTTTCAACTTTAATCTATATCAATACAAGTCAAAGGAATTCCATATTAGCAATAATTCTCATGTTTTAGTTACTTAGGCATTTCTCAAACACTTGGTGAGAATAAAGCTTTATAGTCCTTATTAATGGTGTCTCTACACCTAATAACCCATTCTCTTGCTCCTAGATAAATTCTAAAGTCTCAAATGGTTATAATCAATATTATTCTTTATCACCCATAAGGTAAACAACACCCTTAACCAATAATCAACAATCAACACCCCAAACCTATAATCGTTCATGTTTTTCTATCAAACCCATCAACTCATATCTCATGAACTAGGGTTTATAATCATTAAACCAATGCTAGAATCAATTAGAGGGTGAAGAAATTACCTTTTTGAAGTTCAAACCTTTTGAATTCGAGTTCTAGGCTTCCTTCTCTCAACAGTGATGTCCCAATCAAATATCTAATGATATGGAGAATTTATCCATGTTAATAAGATGTTGGAAAATTGAAATTAACTTAGAATCACTATTAGAACTTACCTTAGGTGGTGGAGGGACCTTTAAGGAGTTAGGTTTTTGAGAGTTCCCCTTTCTAGAGCAAGTTTTTGTGTTTTGGGAATGTGGGGGACAAAGTAGGGCTTTAAAATGAACCCCCATGAGCGCCCCCACACATCTGTAGGCCTAACCATGCACCTGACCGTGCAAAATGGCAGTAACACTGCCTCAGGAGCGCGGCTGCGCTCGGGGCGCGCTAAAGGCGCATATCGCATATGGTTCTGTAAAACATGCATAACATTTAGCACAAAGATCCATTTGGGGTCCACAATATATCGTTGGAAATCTATTTCAAAGGCCTACAACTTTAGTGTTTCGAGTTTTCCCATATTCCTTACGTATTTGCACTAAATCCTGCTGGAAGACGGACCTTTAGTAAACTTACTCGATTTTATCGAATGTTATGCACCTCGCTCTCTATCTTGATTCCAAAATAAATATTTTCACCCATACTCATCCCGCTAGGACTTCATATGTCTAAAATATTAAATTAATACCCATTTAATATATCCACATCTAGTCGAACGTACGGGGTGTTACACCATGGGACTTTTGTACAAAAGTTCAGTTATTTCATCACTTATCTTCTCAGTAAATCTCATTTGAATTGGATGGTTCCTAATTGTCTTACCTAGCGGTTGGGGATTAGGTGTCATTATGACTTGTTGGTGTTTGAGTCGTGACAAGTGCGTATTTCAAAAGTAATTTTTTTCTTTCTCTTTCTGTTCTTCCTTTTTATTATTTTCCTCTAGTCTTGTTTTTTTCTTGACGAAACAAAACCCCCAAAATTCTAACCTCAATCTATGTAATCAATCAATTAAAGGATCCAATTCAATCAAGCACTAAAATCGATCGAATTCAAGCAGAAAGCAGCAATTTCTATCCATTCTATCAAGAGAAAGATCACAACTTTTATTAACCAAATATCAATAAGTAGGCCTGTGAAGCTTTAATTACCAACAAAAAAATTCTCTGACTTCTCAATTCAACACAGTGTCAAACACATTATCTCAAAATCAAATAACAAAGTCATATGCTCATAGAAATAAAGAAGAAAGAATGAGGAAGGGTAAAAGGAAAACTCTCCAAGCCAGGGGCAGAAGGTAGGGGAAGATCTAAGGAATAGAACCACCATGGAAGATTGGTTTTTATTATTTTACAAGTTTCATAGCAACTGATTTTTCATCATTTAAATTGCAAAAAAAAAATATCTTAAAAGTATAAGGAAATGTTATAGAGAATTAGAAAGAAATACTAACAGGGAGAGAAATAAAGATAGAGAGGGATGGGGGTCTCGCCATAGCAGCCGGTCCTCGAGGAATAGAGCTTTTTTTCTCTTATTATTTTGGATCAAAATCCATGTGTCGATGCTTGATTGGTTTATTTCCACGTCAGTCGCATTTGAAATGCACGCATATGTCTAGTTGGTGTACTTTCAAGTTTAAGGGATTGTATTATATATTTGGCCTAAAAATAAAAGGTCTTTTCATACAATGCCTACTTGTTTTCTTGAATTTCTACCTGATAATGTAAAGTCTGTTGTATGCTCTTGTTATGGCTAAAGTGGGATATGAATTGCGAGAATATGGTAGCTCGTGTCTATCGTTTGTTTCTATTCATTTTTGAGAATTATGAGACTAGAAGTGACTTTCTATTCCTCATTTTTGTAGTTTTGATGTGAATTCTGGGTGATGGATTACAACTTGTGATTTAGACGCTCTAGCGCGTGAGAGCTCAGTATGTGTTGTAATTTTGTTGGTGGAATTGAATTAGTGGAAGGTTTCGGTTGGTATGATGTGTATTCTACTTATGATTCAGAGTTATAATGAGACCCTCGCGGATTCATGTGATTTTATGTGTTTGAATTGGGCTACGTGACACGGTGGCAGTTATATCAGGATGAGAACCTCGTGATTTGTTCATATAATTTGATTCTTCCTTGTAAAATTGATTCTTAGAATGGTACTGATAGGGAGTTGTGCCTGTCGGACTTGTTTGATATTTCTCTAATGTGTCTCTCCTTAAATATTCAGCCATTTTCGTGCTGTGCTTATTAAGTTTTAGTTGCATGGTGTGTGCCCGGTAGCATTAGATGTGAATTGTTGATTCGGGTGAATAGTTATGAGGCCTTCATTTTTCTTGCATCATTTTAAGTATTGTGGAGGGTTGAAACAGGGTTCTAATGAATATGAGGCTAATTGTCGGTGTTGGCATTGATTTCAAGCACTCTATTGTGATCAGAGATGTTATTATGGGAATATGCGTGTTACGCTGTGTGGTTATACTTTGTGGGTATAGGCATAAGTTGTTAGATCTGGTTAAAGATGATACCGGGTGTGAACGTAGGAATCAGGTCTTTTGAGGATGAGTGGATGGTGAAAATTTCGGCTCAAAGGTTTATGGTATTGGTGGAAAGGATAAATTGCAGTTGAGATGGTGTCATCAGGCTTATGTGTATTGGGGTGACATGGGATCAACCGCGGGTGTATGTAGAATGAATGCATTCAGTGATTTGATAACTTGGGACGATTCTTGGCACGTTCGAGGATGAATGTTTATTTAAGAGGGGAGGATATAACGACCCGGCCGGTCATTTTGAGAATTAACGTCTCGTTCGGCGGTGTAAGGTCTCGATAAGCTCTGTATTATGAGTCATGACTTACGTGCGTGACCGAGTTCAATAATCAGAAAATTTGGAATCAATTTGGAAGAAGGATTCTAGTTTTGGAAGCTTAAGTAGTAAGAGTTGACCAAAATTTGACTTTGGTGTCTATGACTTCGAAATAGTATTTTGATGATTCCAACAGCTTCGTATGGTAATTTTGGATTTAGTCGCGCGTCCGGATTTGGATTTGGAGGTCCTTAGGATAATTTGAAGCATTTCGCCGAAAGTTGGAAAAATTGAAGTTTTGGAAGGTTGAGAGGTTTGACCAAGAGTTGACTTTGGTAATATCGAGGTCAGAATGCGATTCTGAGAGTTGGAACAACTCTATTATGTCATTTGGGACTTGCCTGCAAAATTGGACGGTATTCCGGGTTGATTTGATAGGCTTCGGCACGAGTTTTAGAAGTTGGAAGCTTTGAAAGTTCGTGAGTTCGATTCATAGTGTGATTCACAGTTTCGGAGTTGTTTAAGTGATTTGAGACCTCGAGCGGGTCTGTTTAAATTATGGAACTTGTTGGTATGTTTAGACGGGGTCCTGGGGGCCTCGGGTGTGTTTCGGATGGGCTACGGATCATTTCTCCATGATTTTAGATTAATGTTCTGCTGGTTGCTGGTTTCCTTCTTCGCGATCGCACCAGATCCTCCGCGTACGCATAGTGTAGTTTTGGAGGTAGGAATAATTGTTCTTCGCTTTCGCGTACAATTGTCCGTGATTGCGTAAATCCGTTTTTTCCTTCAACGTGTTCGCATTTAAGCATCCCCGTTCCCATAGCATAGCCCCAGCTGGTTTCCTTACGCGATCACATTTCTCTTCCGCGATTGCGTAGTGAATTTTTGGGGCCTAGGTGCTTTCCTTCTTCACGATCGTACCAGATCCTCCGTGTACGCATAGTGTAATTTTGGAGGTAGGAATAATTGTTCTTCGCTTTCGCGTACAATTGTCCGTGATTGCGTAAATCCGCTTTTTCCTTCAACGTGTTCGCATTTAAGCGTCCCCGTTACCATAGCATAGCCTCAGTTGGTTTCCTTACGCGATCACATTTCTCTTCCGCGATTTCATAGTGCGTTTTTGGGGCCTCGGTGCTTTCCTTCTTCGCGATCGTGTGTACCTATCCGCGATCGTGTAACACAATTTTTGGCAGTGAACTTTTCCCTCTTCACGATCGCAACTCCTCTTATGCGATCGCGATGTACAAACACCTGGGCAGAATATAAAAGTATTCTATTCTGAGGGTTAGCCATTTTTATCATTTTTGGAGTTCTAGAGCTCGGTTTTGAGCGATTCTTCGTGGGTTTTTCAAGCAAATCGTGGGGTAAGTGTTCTTCACCTAGAATTTATCATATTCCATATTTCCACATTTATTTTTGTCTTATAATTAGTAGTTTGAGTTGAAGAAAAAATGGGGATTTTTGAAGAAAACTTTTAAAATGTAAAACATTGATTTGAGGGACGAATTGGTATCAGATTTTGATAATTTTGTATGGTTGAACTCATATCGGAATAGGTGTACGGATTTTGTAAAATTTGTCGGGTTTCGAGGTGCGAGCCTGGGGGTCAACTTTTGGGTTGATTTTTTATTTTTTGATAAAGATTTTGCTTTATTATCTGGAATAGTTTCTTATAATTTTATTTATGCTTTGAAATTATTTTGGCTAGATTTGAGCTGTCCGAAGGTTATTTCACTCGAGAAGATTATTTTAGAGTAACGCTCTATCTTCTTTGAGGTAAGTATCTTGCCTAACTTCGTGTGGGAGAATTATCCCTTAGGATTTGAGTCTTTTATGCTAATTGTGTCATGTGAAGCCCAAGTATGCGAGGTGACGAGTACGTGTTTGGGCTTATTTGTGGAAAGTTGACCTTCTAGGGCTCTTAGGCTCTTATATTCCTTAAATATGAAGTTATTTTGCTGTGTTAAGTTTCCCATTTACTAGTTTCACCTCCACGTGCTTTAATTGGAATTAATTGCTTCGTGTTCTACTCTTGCTGCCTATTTGACTCTCATGTGCCTTAACTAATGTTGTTGCCTCTGCAATTACCATATTTTCTGTTGTTTATCCTTAATTAAGTTGTTGTATTGCTTCCGTAATTTTCTCAAACCTAAATGAAGTTAGTTATCCTTTATCATAGTTGTTTGACCCTTATTTGGAATTAATGACTCATGTTATCTCCCTTATTGTCGAATTGTATTTTGTGAAGTTACTGTTACATATTAATTCCCTTTTGTTGAGCTATTCTTATTGTGACTAGCATTCTCTATTGTGTTTATTCTTTGTGAGCTTATTCTATTATTTCTTTGCGTTCTAAAGCTCTTGAGTTGATTTACTTGTCATATTCTCGTGTATTTTTATCGTTGTTGTCGCACTCAGTTTGTTGAGCCGAGGGCAATGCGCGGTTGTGGTATTAAAAGTATTTAGAAGAAATTGTGGAATATGGGCACATGTTGTGAAGGCCACTCTATTGTGTTGTTGGCACGTGATATTGTTGGAAGAATTTGTTTGGGTGTTTGTACGAGGTTTCTGTCGTGCTATTGTTACTAAGATTATGCATATGCGGCGTGACAAAGCGGGCTATGTATGTGTGTTTGCGCATGTGGCGAGATAAGGTGGGAATATTATTATGCGCATAGGCGGGCATTTATATTTTTACTGCGCACGTGGTGAGACAAGGTGGGCTATATCGGGTTTGATTGTGATGGCCTGGGGACATTGTTGTTGTGGATATTTATGTAGTGGAATGCCTAACCTGTGTGAGTTTTACCTTATGCAAATTGCGGAAATCTTTCTTACGTGCCGTTTATTTTCTCTACTCTTACTAGTTGGCCTGAATTGTGATAGAACACTTGCACAAGCATACACGTAGTTAATCACCCATGTTGGCTTAAGAAGATGGATCCTGATGTTATTGATCATTTTTGTATTCCCTCCTCTATTTGCCTCCTATGTGAGAATGTTTCTACCGGCACGTGCGTCGTCCATGCAGTTACTAGTTGAAATGAGGACACAAGATGCCAAGTGTTTAGGGTTCACGAATTGGGACCTGTGACTTGTGAATATATTGAAGTTTGGTACCTCGTGGAGAGTATGGGATAAACCTGGTATGAAGGCGGTTATTCTTATCGAGTTGGTACTTGTCTTTCTTTTATCTGTCTTCACCGGATTTTAACTATGTTTAGCTTGCTCCATTGTGCTATTACTTGTGGCGTTCCGCTGCTAATTGTTGCATCCATTTCCTAATGCAAGTATTGTATTATTGTTATCATTATGCGTAGTTTTGTAGAACTATCGTATTCTGTTAGTCCTATACATATACTTGTCCAGGTTGTTCAGACCAGTAGGTGTCTTGAATGTCCTGCGTCACTACTCCACTGAGGTTAATCTTGATACCTACTGAGTACTGATGTGGTGTGCTCTTACTACGCTTCTGCATATTTTGTGCATATCCAAGTGCCTCAGAGTCAGTCGATCGTTAGTTAGTCGTACGGATATGCTGTGAAGACTCGAGGTAAACCTGTTGCTGCGTTCGCAGGCTTCGGAGTCACCTTCTGATATTGTACTTGCACTATTTTATCTCTATTTCTAAACAGTTATAATTGTAGGCTTTCTAGCAAACTTAGTAGAGTTTATAACTTGTACTACCGATTTTGGAATTGTAAATTTGTATAGAGATTTATATTTCGTATTTGTAAGTCGCTAGTTATATATTATCGTTATTTTTGTTAATGTTAGGCCTACCTAGTCCTTAAGACTAGATGTCATCATGACATCTTACGAAAGGAAGTCACAGGGTATTTACAAAAGATCCCCGATTAAATATATGTCCTCCCTCCGTTTCAATTTATGTGAACCTATTTCCTTTTTAGTCGGTACCAAAAAGAACGACCCCTTTCCTTATTTTGGAAATAATTTACCTTTACATAATGATTTATAGCCATACAAAATATAAGTACCTCATTGTACACCACAAGATCAAAAGTCTTCTCTCTTTTCTTAAACTTCGTGCCCCATCAAATGGGTTCACATAAATTGAAACGGAAGGAGTATTATTTTACCATTGACTTTGATAACATGTGTAAAGACTCACAATTTGGACATCCAATCCAAAACTTCATGAGTAGAGTAGCGCAAGACCCTATAAACCTCCTCAGAAGTTTTTAAATAATCGATGAAGAACGAGTCCGACACCCAATTGTTATTTTTTTGGACTTAAAGTATATTAATAACTGTAAAAAAAAGTTACCTTTCTATATATAACGTCCAAATACAAGACGCTATACCTTAACGGTAACTTTTGCCGTTTAAGGTATAGCGTCTTGTATTTGGACGCTATATAGCCTGACGATTTGACTGACATATATAGCGTTCTTAATTTGTACGCTATACATAGCGTACAAAACAAAAACGCTATACCTGACTGCAGTTTTTAGTAAGGAAGTAAGTGTAAAAGCTGTGGTAAAAAAACTGTTCTCCGGATTCTTTCTGATGCAGTTTTCATTTTATATTCTGTGTTTACATAATATATAAATTTATGTATTCAAATATATTATATAATTTCTTTGAAGATTGCTATGTTTTTGGGGTGTTTTTCGGTTGAGAATCTTTTTTATAACTGAAAATACAAAAGTTGTGTGTTATAATTGAGTTTGTTGAGTTATATTAGGAGTCTGTTATGTTAATTGATTCACTTTCCATTTAAAACAGTGTAATCCCCTATTTCACGTCGTGAATATAGTCGAATACAATAATTTGTCGAGCTGTAATCCCATGTTTCAAGACATGAATACACTCGAATACACTCGAATACAACAAACTGCTTAGCTGGACTTCCCTGATTCAAGCCTATTTTTGCTATTGTATTCATGAATACAGTAGCTTAAATACATCTAATACATCTTATAACAACAGAAAACGTATCTACAATCCGAAATATAGTAAATGGTATCTATAGATAGCTAATTACCACTAAAAGATAGTGCTTTATGAAAATTTCTCTTTTTTAATTTATACATATTATATGTTGAATAATCGATGAAGAACGAGTCTGGAACCCAATTGTTGTTTTTTTGGACTCAAAGTACATTAATAAATGTATAAAAAAATTTACCATTCTATATATAACGTCCAAATATAAGTAACTTAAATCCAAGTTTTTTACACTCTTACGCATATAACTTAAATTCAAGTAAAAAAGCTATTATTATCCACTCGAAAGCCCCAAGGAAAAAAGCACAAGTCAAACAATATCATAATCCAAAGGCTCCCATTATCATGTAACTCTCATTTACAACCCTTTTATCACTATAAAATCAAAACTATATAAAGTTTTTCTTTTTCTTTTTTATCGTAGCTAGGAAAAAAGGCTTTTTGTTATATATTGTCCTAATTTTGTATTTATAAAAAAAAAAATCATATTCTAATTGGGGTCTCTTTCAAATGATAACATGCATGGAATCTTAACTGCCAAGGTATGGACTGGATCCCCCGCGCACTATAGCAAAAACCTTGTGAATATGACACGCGTGCGCCAAAATGATGGACGAACACCTTTGTGATTGTGAGGAACTGTCCCTCCATGTGGGCTCTTTCAATTCTACGGTCCGTGCACACCCCTAATTGGGCCCAACGGGATTCATTACACATAGGGATTTTTACCTATCTATACCATATATCAAACCTTATTAACTTCATTGTTTAAGGATTGTGTTAATTACATTTAAGCATACCAAATTACCTTTTATATACCATAATTCAAATTAAGGGTATAACTATTCCTTCATTTATTGTAGGCGTGATTTTAGGACCGTATTTTCACGTTATTTCGTTTACCCGCCTCTCTCTCCTCCCACCCCCCCACACCCCCTACGATTTACCTTCAGTTAATTCCCCCCCACCCCCACGATTTACCTTCAGTTTTTCCTCTATTCTCGTACAATCTCTTCTCACCCACAATTACCATCACTTTCTTCTCCACTTAATTACCTTCAGTTGTATCCCCCACGATTTGAATTCACTTCCATTTTGTCTTCAACTCCTAAATCATGAAAAAAAACAACACTCCCCAAAAAAAATCATCAAAAGCTATATTAGTTGATATTCCAACCTTTGATTTGGGTGTTTTATGTGGGATTACACTGGGTTGTTGTTGTTGTTGTTGTTGATTTGGGTGTTTTAACACCAAAATCACCACCCAAAAACCCACAATCGACGCATGCAAGTGAACAAACTACTGGTATTTCATCTCCTAGACAAATTCGTGCGGAAATGAGAAGCAAGCATTTGCACGATGTTGATGTTGGTGGAGTTGATAAACTAGTCGAGAATCAACTCAAACGCAAGGGGAAAGAGTTGAGTGTAGATGACGATTTTGTAGATGATTCCCCCAAAGTTCCATATGTGAAAAAACACAAGGTCTCTCCTTCTTCATCAAAACCAAAAAAGAAGAAACCCTCAAAAAAAGTACCAAAATTGGTTAAGGAAAAAATTTCAATAAAGGTAAACACTATTTATGTTTCCTCACTGTTTTGTAGTTTGATTTTGGTTGTAAAAATCTGTTGTTCAAGTGTTAATTTAGTGTTCAAGTGTTTTTTGGCCAAATGTGGTATTGTCCTAATTTTGTAGATTAATTGTCGCAATTTTGTAGGTTTAATGGAACTGTGATTATTAGACAGTGTATAACTGTAGTTAGTTTGTAGTTGATTTATAGTCTGATCGTTAAATTGTAGAGATGGTATTTTTCATTGCAACCTGTATTGCTGCTACATTTAACTTCATTCTAAATACAATTAATCTACATTTTGTGAGTTACTTGAAGTAACTGTTACATTCTGTAGATAATGTTTACACGTGCATTGTTCTTCTTTGATTGTTCACGTGTATTTTGGTAAAATGTGGTGTTGTCCTAATTTTGTAGATTCTTTGTCTCAATTTTGTAGTTTAATTGGAACTGTGACTCTTAGACAGTGTATAAATGTAGTTAGTTTGTAGTTGATGTGTAGTCTGATGGTTAAATTGTAGATATGATATTTTTTATTGTAGCCTGTATAGCTCATATATTTAACTTCATTCTAACTACAGTTAATCTACATTTATGTGAGATACTTGAAGTAACTATTTTGTAGATTCTTTGTCTCAATTTTGTAGTTTAATTGGAACTGTGACTCTTAGACAGTGTATAAATGTAGTTAGTTTGTAGTTGATGTGTAGTATGATGGTTAAATTGTAGATATGTTATTTTTTATTGTAGCCTGTATAGCTCATATATTTAACTTCATTCTAACTACAGTTAATCTACATTTATGTGAGATACTTGAAGTAACTGTTTTGTAGATTCTTTGTCTTAATTTTGTAGTTTAATTGGAACTGTGACTCTTAGACAGTGTATAAATGTAGTTAGTTTGTAGTTGATGTGTAGTCTGATGGTTAAATTGTAGATATGTTATTTTTTATTGTAGCCTGTATAGCTCATATATTTAACTTCATTCTAACTACAGTTAATCTACATTTATGTGAGATACTTGAAGTAACTGTTACATCCTGTAGATAATGTTTACACGTGCATTGTTCTTCTGTTATTGTTTTGTAGTTATAGGTGTGTGTAGGCTATTCTTCTTCTAGTTATATTTTGTATTTGTCATGTAGTTATATGTAGATTACTGCTTCCTTTTTATGCAAACTACTAATGTTCATTAATTTTATATTTTCTACAGAATGGACCTTACTTTGCACAACAAAATATTGATTATGGTGTGCTTAGATTCCACAGTTTGTGTGATCCTAGCATACCTAGCCAGATACAAGCTTTACTCTCTCCGAATGCTTTAAGGGTTTTCAGAAAAACTTGTTTTGGTTACTTATTAGGTCTCCCCACAATCTGTATGCAAAACCAATCACTTCATCTTCTGATGAAGTATGAATTGACAAAGTCTACTGACTCATATTTTTCAGTACTATTTAAGGGTGAAAAATTGAATTTTTCCTTGAGAGAATTTGGGTTGATAACTGGTCTTAATTGTGTGAATAAGTTTTCAGACTATGGTTACACTTCCACCTATGTTAGCCCTTTAATGAATACATATTTTCCGAACAAAGAAAGGGTTAAGAAATGGCATTTGAAAAATGTAGTGACTAATAAAGCATGGGCAAACGATGTGGATGCGGTGAAGTTGTGCATTCTTTATATGTTGGAATTTTTTGTTTGTCCTTCTGATAAAGACCATGTGACTTTCATAGACAAGTTTATGTTCTTTCTAATAGAGTCTGGTAATTTTGAGTCATACCCATGGGGTATCAAATTCTTCAAGCAGGTTATTGAATTTGTCCGACATCGTCTTAATCCCCATATACATTCTTATCTGATACGGGGATGCTAATTAGCCTTGCAAGTGTGGCTATATGAGTGTTGCTCGTCCGTCAGCACCGAGCTTGCTACGAGATGTTCTGAATCTATACCTCGCATTTTAAGATGGTCAGCTACAAAGGGGCAGATTTGGTTAACTGCAATTGAAGAGAAGATGATCAAGCCTGAGTGGATCAAGGTATTTTTTTCCACTTTTGTATGATGCTACAATTACATTCATAATAACTACATTGAATCTACATTTTTTTGTCACTTGAATTAACTGTTATTTTCATCATTCAGTTCACAAACATGATTGAATCTGGAGAAGAGCTTGGAGTGCTTAATCTGCCAGACAAGATTCAATATGAAGATGAACATGGTGCTCAACCATCACATGTTCCAACTGCTGCTTCTCCATCATTTGAACCCAAATATACAGATTGTCAAGAGGACATTGAATCTGTCAGTAGCAAGCTCATGAAGTTGGAAAAGGGGATTGTGCAGGTATTATGAATAACTACAATATATTGACATAATTTTCTACATTTTGACTTCATTAAATAACAATTATAGTATGTTATACATTGTAGTTAATTTGTGGTATAAATCTATAACAATTATAGTTTGTTGAATTGTAGTGTAACTGTAGCAGTTAGAATAAGATTACCAACTAATTATATATTTAATTTTTAGGTTGATGGAAAGTTAGATGCCTATAGGAAGGCTGTTTTTGAGGAACTCTCAAGCCTTCGAGAGTTCATAGATCAATCTTTGAAGGGTGTTATGAATGTGATAAACAAGAGGTTTGATTTGGACGAGTCAAAGGTAAGAATTTACATATAATTTTGTACTAAGACTAATTAAGACATATGAATAAAGTAGTCTCAAATATTCCCCAAAATTGTAGTTTGCTGGTAGTTCAACAAAAAATAATTACCAACATCAAGAAGAGAACAACCAGCAATTCCAGTTCAATGCTGGTGATCAACTGCATGGAAGCACAAGCAATACAGGTATCTACAAAATTCCTACATACATATCTACAAATTTCAAGACAGCATTATTTAATTATACTAATCATTTTTTTACTATGTGTTGCAGTTACAATTTCTCCAGAACATTTTCAACCACATGTTGACTTATATCCTGACTTCCAAGAAGCAGCTGAGGCATATAAAGCAGGTACAGAACCATTCCTTCATTACAATAAGGTTTTTATGCAAAATTTTAATAATTTACACCTTAACTACATATTCCTACATATATCTATAATTCTCATTTCCAATTATTCATTCAAGCTGAAATTTCAGCAGAACATCTACAAGGAAATATTGAGGAAGAACCAGTAATTGATGAAGTAGCTGAGGCACAACAAGCAGGTAATATATTCTTTATATTCTCTATAACTCCATAATATTGTTCATATCTACATAGATCTACACTTATCTACAGAAGGTGAAGTTCCACAGTCGCCAATTCACGGTGTGACTGTGACTGAAGTTGTTCCTGAAGGCATTGATAAAAAAGTTGTTCCTGAAGGCATTGAAAACAAAGGTTTGACATTGGATGACTTTGAGCTGCCAGAAAACTTATCACAGTTGGTCATGTATGGCGAGCCCATACGAGATGAATCAACCCCTGTTCATCCCGGTAGAACCAGGCAACCGGGAAAACATGCACGATCACCTTTCACATCTTTGTATAGTTCTGGAGGCAGCACATCTGTTGGACCTAAATTTTTTACCTCAAGCACCCCTTCACAAGTGTCATAGGTGAAAATGTAGATCCTGAATTGACAGAAAGGTTCACCAACTGGTTATACATTCGTAGTGATAAAGTATCTAGGACGTATGAATGCTTCATTTTACACTGTCTGTTCACCATTTTTATACTTTAAAATTGTAATTCATTTTGTCAATTTTTTGTATTTGATATTTTTTGTTATTACAGGAGGAAATATTACTTTTCCAAGAAGGATAACCAAATCAAGCCTTGGTTGGATTTTGGTTGTGAAAAGATTGATAAGAAGGACTGGTTTTATGACCTTGCTCGCCCCGGACAAGTCATCAATAACACAGTAAGTATAAAGAACAGAATCATTCACAATATTTGTTTTGTCTTCAGCTGTGTAGTGTAATTGTAGTTTATTTTTCAGCTATGATGTGTAATTGTAGTAATATTGTAGACAACATATATATGTTACTATATTTATGTCTCAGCTGTGAAATTTTGCTTTTTATGGACCTTATGTATCATATGTGATGATGATTGTATGTACAAACTGGAATTTTGGTACTTTTGACTGACTTGGAATCTCTGTGTACCACAACTGTAGTTACCTTGTAGTAATATTGTAGAGCTTGTGATTGTGCCTATTAATATTAACTGTAGGTTGAACTTGCTGATTATTGGGACCTTAAGTTAGGTGGTATGTTTCATTTGTTCCTCTGTATAGTGAATAAATGTAGACAGTGCATAAATATAGTTAATGTGTAGTTGTTTTGTAGTCTGATGGGTCAATTGTACATATAGTACTTGTTCACTATGGTTCATACAAACTACAATTAAATTACATTTTGTGAGGTACTTGGACTAACTGTTATATTTCTGTAGTTATAGTGTAGCTAATTTGCAGCAATCTGTTAGAGTTTTTAATAAATTCAAATTGTAGTTAATCTGTAGCTGTCTTGTAGACAAGTGTGGTTACACCGTACCTTATTGTATATGTTTATTCTATTTTGGCAGCACATTGATGTTATTATGTATTATCTGCGAAAAAGAGGCAAATATGGCCCCAACAATAATACTAGGTTCACAACCACGGATTGCTTGTTCAAGACAAAGATTGAAAGAATCTATGACAAGTTCATAAGTTCTCCACCGGAATAAAGGTATTCGGTTGTTAAACCCGAGGATGATGTTGGAGAATATATTCTTGGGTATAGAATTCTTGCTAATGTTGCCTGGGATCTTGTTGACTATGTGCTCATACCTGCGAATCTTGTAGAGAACTTCCATTGGTTGTTGCTAGTTTTTGACATAAAGGACAGACAACTTTATGTTTATGATTCCATGGTGAGAGCAAACCGTCATAAAACAGTTGAGACATTGGTTGACAAGTTTTCAATCATTATCCCTCTGTATTTGTCATGCACTGGTTTCTATGGTAAACGTAAAGACATTAACTTCAAGAGCACAAAGGCATACATCGAGAAACCAGTTACGGACCCTCTCGACATACAATGGATGGTTGCTGAGATTCCACAACAAAAGGAAGGCTCAGTGTAAAAAAATAATCTCCCTTTCTATATGTTTAATTTTTTTATTTTAATCATTTGTTATATAATGAAAAATTCTCATCTTATGCAGCGATTGTGGTGTATTTGTGGCTGCATTTGCGGAGTATGTTAGCCTTGGAGATTTGGCAATCCCAAAGGAAGATCTTTCTGATATTGACCAACACCGTAGACGCTATGGAGCTCTACTGTGGGACTATGCAACAAAGAAGCAAGAAGATGGGTCAATCAGTGAGAGTGAGGTTACTGGCAGGCTAGCAAGGAGGAAGGGTGCTCCGGCAAAAAACGAGAGGACTAGAGTGCAACGAAAGAAGAAATAGACTATTGTGTTCCTAGTTTGGTCTGTGAAATTTGGTAGTTGAATTGGAAAACAATGTAGGAAATATGTCATTTTTGTTTTCTACAACACTTTTTGTTGATTACATTATACTCGAGTACTCTGATTACATTTTTACAGCAACAGCTTTGTCTTACAATTTGACTTTAATCTTCAAGTTATTTTTATAAATACCTTCAAGTGCCAAGTAATATCTGTATATAACTGTCATTTGTTACACAGCATAAAGATAAAACAAATACAGAAATCATATAAATAATTTAGCCATCTTTTATCAACAAGGTTTATCAAAAAAATTCAATTTATCTACATTTAAACTACGTCAAACTACATTTTAACTACAACTCCTCTACATATGAATAACAGGACTACAGTTCTAACACAGTTAAACTACATATTCACTACAATCTGGATACAATTTACGTTGAATGTATTCTTTATTAATATCAGTCTTTTTGTATACAGTAAATATTAAAGTTTAACTATTCTATAAAAAAAAGACAACTTTAGATGCTTGACAGAATACATAAAAACATAAATAGTGCAGATACACAAATTGATGTTTATACTTCTTATTCATCTTCAAAAACTTAAACAATTACACAAGAAAATCCGATAATTTGAGCTCACTAACATTTATTTTGAATAACTATTCTAACTACATGATATTCATTTCTTTTTCGGCGCATTCTTGCAAGTTCTTTTGTTATGCCCTTCACCTCCACAATTGCCACATGACACCTTGTATTTCTTTGACTTTATTTCATCAAATATTTTATATCTTTCCTTGTGAGGTCTCCCTGGCTGCCTTTTATCTCCCACTGGTGGCTTTACTACCTCATCCAAAATATGTTGTGGCACATCCCATTTGCCTTCATCAGGAAGAGGATTTACTGGCATTCCATAGGTAAGCAGAAGGCTCTTCCTTGTGTAATACGGAGAGCAATAGTTTTCGTATGTTTCATTCCTATGCCTTAATGCTGCCAAAGCATGCGCACATGGAAGTTCATCAAGTTGGAATTGTCCACAGCTACATTTCTTGTTTTCTAGACACACAATGTACCGCTTCACACCATCTAACACAGTATGTATATGATCTGTTGAAGCCCTCACCTACAATTGAAGACCAAACAGAAATAATAATACATCAATCATTAAAATGGATTATCAACAATTTACCTACAAATCAGCAACAAATATATTACAGCTCATCTACAAACTATTATTACCGACAATTTGACTACAGTTTAACTACAATCTGGAAAAACTGCAGCTAGTACTTTTTTGATTCTACTGCACCAAAAAAAATATCTTACCCTTAGTTTCTGAGATAATGTACTGTTGTCTTCCAATTCTTTGTTGTATTTGTGACCAAGGTATGTGAAAGTACCCTTTGCCTTCGATAACTTTTCTTTTGTCCAGCGTTCAAGAAGAGTCCTCATATACTCAAATAGATCAAATATTGGAAGCTCTCTTGCATCTTTTGTTACAGCATTCAACGACTCGGCAATGTTTGACGTCATAGTAAAAGTTCTATTCACCGTGGCATGTACTCTTGACCATCTATGATAGCCAATATCATATAGGTAAGACTTTACACGCAGGTCTACCTCTTCAATCTTCAACATCCTTTCATTAAATTCATCTAGAGTGTATGACCGTACTGTAGCAAAGTACAATTCATGTAATTGTAGATGTCCCTTCTTGAATTTTGACCTTATATTTGTCCATATATGCCACATACAAGAGTAGTGTGCCAATCCCGGATAGACAACTGATGTTGCCTTCAGTATACTCTCATGCCTATCTGAAACAACACACATTGAAGGTCTTTCACCATATGCCTCCTTGAATTGCTCAAAGAACCACTTCCAAGACGCGTCGTTTTCAGAATCAACCACAGCATATGCCAAGGGAAAAATAGTACCTACATTTTTAAGACATAAAATATGATTAAATAACAACTACAATATATATTGAGAAATATAGACATGTTAACTACATTCTTTTATATAACTACAAAATAACTACAACATAACTACAATTTAACTGCATTTTAAAGACTGTCTACAAAATAAGTACAAAATTATTCCATTATTTACCTGTTGCATCCATGGTGCTTGCTGTCAGCATAATCCCCCTGTAGGCTGACTTTAAGAGTGTCCCATCACCACTACTACCGGCCTACAATGTTGCCAACCATTTATTGATGTACAAAGAGCAACAAATGTGTATAAGAAGCAATCATCTGCTGCCTTCTTCAATTTAACAACAGAACAAGGATAATTCTTCTCAAGAATATAAAAATATTTGGGTAATTTGTTGTAGGAGTCACACGGATTCCCTCTCAAAAACTGTAAAGCTTTTTCCTTTGCTCTCCATGCTTGCATGTAGCTTAGGTTCAGTCCATGTTCGGATAACATGTCAGTTTGTATGTCCTTTGGTGTGTAAACAGTCTTAGGATCACAATACTTTGGAACGACCATGCTACCAAGTACTGCTGCAGTACGTTTGCGTTGTATGAATGTTTCGTCCATTAGGCAGCATGTGTGTTGACGGCTGAAACTTCTTATCTTGAACATTGACGAATCATTAATTGACGTTGCCTTGAAATGCCATTTACAGCTTTCAGCAACACATATAAGCCAGTAGCTACAAAAGAAATACTATATTTACATAAATTTATGAAAAAACTACAATTAACTACAAACTGACTACAATTTAACTACAATTTATAAAACCCACCTATCTTCAATCATACACTGATTTTGCTGATATATTATCCACAAATAACTACATACCTTCTATGACTAGATCTTTTTACTCTGAACTGGAACTTGTGCATCACTGAATAATTCTTCATTGCAGCAGCTACTGTTTGCTTGTCCTGATAAACTTGTCCTTCTTCAATATATGTTTGCGTAGATTCAGTTATTATTTCACTTTGATATTCCTCTATAGCTGGTGAGGATGGAAATTCAAGTAAGTTTAGGGATCCAGACGAACCTGCAAACAATAAATTCATAAATGTAGTTTCTATGTAGATAATTTTGAAAGCAACATTGCTTTATCCTTTTCAGTACTATGTGAGCTTTGTAGTTTAATTGTAGGTAATTGTAGTAATATTGTAGATAACATAGTAACACCATAACTCTCTGCAATGTCGAATCAAACATACCTGCACTGGTGCTTTCATTGTTGATTGCCAATTCCATATTGAAATCTCTTACGCTTATACATAAAGGATACGAACCTAAGTTTTTATTCTCCTTTTTGGTTTCCATGTACACACGAACCCCCATATCATTCCTAATCTCCATTGGAGGACAATTCTCGTTCACAATGTATTTGATTTCTATAATTTTATCCGATGTATCAAACAATAATTGTTCTGCAATTGTAGAACTGAGAATTCCGTAGCTTGCATTATCATCTACCACAATGGCATCAACTTCAAAATCTCTAAATCTGCCATAGTTATCCCAATTACCATTCGATTTCAGCATTATTGGGATTTTTGACATGATTTCGTGTAGTTGATAGGAAAAAAGACGAAGAACAGATATAGTTTCTACAATTTGAGTACTGATATCGACGAAGAGCAATTTTGTACAATTTGAGACGAAGAACAGATATAGTCTCTCTTTAGTAATTGTACAATTTGATTGCGTTTTTTGTTGTAGCTGATATCAACAGAGATCTCTTTCTGTTGAGGAAGGAGAGAATTACGCAACTGGTGCCTTCATCAGATCTGGTGCCTTCATCAGGAAGAGAGATCTCCTTCAGTTTCAAAATTCGAATAAAATCGTTGACAGAATCACATCAGATCTGGTGCCTTCATTTTAGGGCTTTTTTAATGGCAAAATCTACCTATTTTTGGATTGGTATATAATTTGTAGTAAAAGTATGGACTACATGGGTAAATAACAAATTATGAACATTTTTGGTAATAAGATTTGATATATGGTATAGATAGGTAAAAATCCCTTACACATATGGAAAGGGAGAGGGGTAAAGGCAGTCCGGTACATAAATTATTCTGTGTTTACATAAGTCCGCTATATAGCCTAACGATTTGATTGACATTTAATTTGTACTCTATACATAGTGTACAAAACAAAAATGCTATACCTGAATGGAAGACGCTATTTCTTCAGCTTTCTTTATTTGATCAAGACTTCCTTCGGCTTTCTTGAAATTTGCAATGTACTTCCAACACCTCTCATGGACACCACTCATTTTCTTGGGTAAATTATTCCAGCTATTACTTGAGTTGGGTGCAAATCTTCTTTTCAAACTGACACCCTAAAACTTTTTCTGGTACCTCTTCATCTTCATGCAATAATAATTTCACTTAAAAGATCTCCCCAACCCCCATCTCAAAATATAAAATAAAAACTGCATAGAAAGAATTTGGAGAACAGTTTTTTTATCACAACTTTTACACTTACCTCCTTACTAAAAACTGCAGTCAGGTATAGCGTTTTTGTTTTGTACGCTAAATGTATAGCGTACAAATTAAGTATATGTCAGTCAAATCGTCAGACTATATAGCGTTCAAATACAAGACGTTATACCTTATCGACAAAAATTACCGTTAAGGTGTAGCGTTTTGTATTTGGACGTTATATATAAAAAGGTAACTTTTCTTTTACACTAATTAATGTACTTTGAGTCCAAAAAAATAACAATTGGGTTCCGGACTCGACGAAGAACAAGTATAGCATTCTCTAACAAATTGTACTTCTAGTGAAAGAAGTGTCAGTGTAGTACTCAAGTTGCTTTTTAATAATTAACGTACAAAGTGGGACATTATTTTAGTTCTGCAACTATAAGAGCTATATTTGATATAACAAAAGATAACCATTCCTCTTAAAAAGAAAATTATACTTCCAACTTCGTTCTCGCTTTTAATTAGTACATTATTAATGATTTAAAAGTTAAGGTTCAATTACCAACTTGTTAACAAAATGTTAAGCGTAAAGCACTACTTTCTAGAAATTGCCTAATATATACTTTATATTTTTTTACAAGGTTATTACATTATTTACACATGTAGAAAAGAAAATGAAACTAAACGTTAAACATATTATTCTTGAATATATTGGTTGTTGAAATAGGAGGATTATCTAAATGCTTGCATCAGCCAACACGCATGATAGTAAATCATTGTTGGGATTTGATTGTGTATTAGAAAAAGATGGAGTTGCATTATTAAGTATATATATCCCCTTCACTTTAATGTTTAATTCATACTTCTTTTTTCAAATGATTAATGCAAAAGGCATATCTCGAAGGATTTTTGTAACAAATATTTTGCATATTGCGTATGAATGTGGCCCCAAATAAGTTTAATGTTATGACTAGGAGGGTTTAATATTTTGTTATAACTTATATCAAATATCAATCAATCAATTATAATCATATAAGCAGTTTGGCTACCATATTCGCTTTATGGAATGGAGCAGATCTAGCGGGACGGGCTTCATTAAAAGCATACTCCCTTTGTTTCAGTTTATGTGAACCTATTTCCTTTTTGGTCCGTTCCAAAAAGAATGACCCATTTCTAAATTTGGTAACAATTTAGCTTAAACTTACAATTCTACCCTTAATGAGAAGCGTTTATAACCACATAAATACTCTGGACCATTTTTGACTTATTTAGGACTACAAATTCCAAAGTCTTATTTTTTCTTAAACTCCGTACCCAATCAAATAGGTTCACATAAATTAAAACGGAGATAGTATTAATGTACTATGAATTAATCTATTAGCATTAGATATGTATCTTGTCTTTTCTTCTAAAAAGTATTGATCACAAGATCTCTCTAGATCTTGTCTTCAATCACTATCTTCAAAGTGATTGAAAGATATTTGTCTAGCTCGAGTTTAATTTATATATAGTTATACACCGTCAATCTAAATAAGTTTTTATACTTTCATGTCACTCAAAAGTTATCTATAAGTTTCTTTAAAATTTGAAATTTATAGTCTTGAAAATAAGATAGACTACGTCCTACAACAAAATAAGGACGCCTAATAGGATAAAGAGTTCTTAAACTTACTGTATATATAACTTAAACTCAAATTTAAAATGGTAGAAAAATAATTTAGATCAGAAAGTAAATTGGGATCTTTACACAAATAGTCTGTAGGAATTTGATATTTACTTTTATTAGTTGTTTTATATGCACATATTACACACACACATATATATATATCATTACACATGGTGTTATCCACCGGTTATTTTTATTTTAATTGATTGGGGATGGCTATTTAGGTTAATTTTTCAAGTAAATAGTACCATTTTGCCTAATTTCAGCAACTTTTAGTTCTTAGCTACTATAAGCTATATAGGGGTTGTGATAATATGAGCTTTCAACAAAAAAAAATAGCCTATAAAACATCATCCAAAACAATGGATAATTAAACTAATACAGTGAAAATAGCCCTAGTAAAGAAAAAAAATCTAAATTATTTCCTTACATCTACATAGGGGATAGAACTATATAGACTTATGCCGGTGAAAAATAGCATATACCTGATGGAATAATCGAACTAGATTGGACACAAATGCTATAGCAAAAGAAAAAGAAAGTGAAATTGGTATTTGAGTATCTGTCTTAGTTGCCTAAACGTAACACATATATGGTTGGTGATTCAGCTCTATATATATATATATATATATGTATACACCCTATGAGTAAATCTTCATCCTACAAACTAAAAAGCAATACTCAAACATCCTCTTTAAAACAATGACAACATCTCAAACTTCTTCACAAATTCCTCCCAAGTATTTACGAGAGGATGAACTCAGTGAAGAGTGTAAGAAACTGCTCTTAACTTTACCAAAAGAAAGAGGATGGCTTGCTTCACATATCTACAACTACCAAGGTTTTTGGATAGCAGCAAGGCATTTACAAGGTGTACGTAATTGCATGTCAACAACAATTTCAAGCTCAAGATAGCGATATCATCCTTGTTACCTCTCCTAAATCAGGAACTACTTGGTTAAAAGCACTCGGTTCGCTCTAGTGAATCGATTTCGCTTTCCTTTTTCAGGACAAAATCACCCTTTACTCGTCAATAATCCTCATGATCTTGTTCCATTCTTGGAACTTAAGCTTTATATTGATGGACAAGTCCCTGATTTTTCATCCTTTACTTCACCTAGATTGTTGTCCACTCATTTGCCCTATGGTTCATTACCAAAATCCGTCCAACATTCCAAAAACAAACTTGTTTACTTATGTAGGAATCCTAGATACATTTTTATTTCATTATTTCATTTCACAAATAATTTAAGAACCGAAAACATGAGAACCAATTCCATTGAAGAAATGCTTGATCTTTTCTGTAAGGGAGTGAGTCTTTATGGTCCGTTTTGGAATCATGTGTTAGATTATTGGAAAGAAAGCATAGAAAACCCTAAAAAAGTACTTTTCTTGATGTAGTATGAAGAGATGAAGGAACAACCCGAGATTCAGCTAAAACGATTAGCTGAATTCTTGGAATGTTCATTCTCTATAGAGGAAGACAAATGTGGAGTGGTGGATGAAATCTAAAAAATGTGTAGCTTTGAGAATTTGAGCAACTTGGAGGTGAACAAGAACGAGAAATTGTCAACTGGAGAGGAAAATAAAGCATTTTTTCGTCGAGGAGAAGTTGGAGACTGGAAGAATTATTTCACGATTGAGATGACAGAGAAACTAGATCATATTATTGAACAAAAGTTCCAAGGATCTGGGTTACGGTTTGAGTTAATTTGATTTAGCATAATATTTTGGCAATTGCATGCAGTAACATGTTGTACTTTATGTTTGAAAACCAGCATTTTGTCACGTTATTATTGTAAACTTGTGATAGTTGTTTGAGAAAATAAAAGAACGCATAAATTATTTTAGTATTTATGGAGATCTGAGATTCAATATTGAATCAATTCTTAATTTCGTTCAATCACTTCAGAAGTCATAAAATTTAATTATATATATTGAGTCAATTCTATTTCCTTGACTCCAACCGCGTACATGAACACTAAATTAAGCTGCAAAACATCCATTTATATATAAGGAATTTGTGTCAAGAATATAATTCTCCAGATTCAGTTAAACCAGAGATTATTAGTACTCTAGAATTGTGAAAACTTAATGACGGTTGATCGAATATATATATTATGCGCAGCAGTTACAGCCAACTCGTTGCTGTGGTGTAGTGGTTATCACGTCAGTCTTACACACTGAAGGTCCCCAGTTCGATCCTGGGCAGCAACAATTTTTATCAGTTGTGCTGTTTTTATCAGAAAAGACATTATTTTTATCAACATTATTTTTTCCACCAGAAATACATGCTTCCACTTATGGGCAAAAAAAATATTATAAAGAAGTACAATATACAAAAAAATATCTATTTTGTAAAAACTTGATTTTTATAGTAAAATGTTGATTTATATGATGGCTTATTATAGAAAAATGTGACGGTATAAAAATTCCTTTTGTGACCTGGGCCGAGTATTAACAGGCTTATATCAAAGTAGCAACTACGAGGTTGAGGTATCCATAAAAATTCCACGTACAAGTATTCAAAGTCCAATTTATCCGGCCCATGGTAATTAGCCTCAATTGGATTATAGAAGTTTTCCGAGAATTATAATGAAAAATATAAATCAAAGTCAAAATTATACTGTATAGTTACTCCAAAAATAATAGTCAAAAAAAATATATTTTTTACATATTAATATATTTTATACATAATAAGTGTATATTTTTGTATATTTGGCCAGCAACAACAACATATCAAGTATGGCGAATGTAACTTGCTCTAAATCCAAAATCTGTATTTGGCTAGCAAATATAATTATTTTTGGTCGACGGATCAAATGTGTAACTTGCCCTACGCCAAAACCATATGCAATAGCAACTATGATTGCTTTAATTTTAAACTAGATAATGAAGAAAAGGTTTTAGTATGATTCTCTTTCCTTAGCTCGGTCCGTGTAGAAAATAAGGAGAGAAAATCATCTTTTAGGTTCACAATTCAATGTTACGAGAACAAAAAAAAATATCATCCCTTTCTTAACTTCACTCAAGCCAAACAAAGTAAAGAAACTGATATTTTTTCCAATTCTCCTTTTTCTCTTCGTAATTTTCCTTCATTTGTCTTATTTTCCATAGGATTAGTCTAACTTTGTTTTTTGTTTTTTGTTTTTTTTACACAAACTTGCATCACAAGATCGACAAATTCATCTGCCAGACAACGCAACATTAAAATATAAATTAGTTATATTGTTCAATAATAAAACTAGAATATCTTAGGTTTGCATTAATGGCGTTTTCCAATGATATCAACATTGAATATAATGAATATAAATATAACCAATTAAAAGTCCCCAACAGATGAGAGGAGTTGCAGATGTAAAACAGCTAATTCCTTTCCTTTGCATTTATTTGTGTCCTGGCCTTTACTAATTGTAACTCAAGGCCCATATCTTTCAATGAAAAATTAATTAAACCTTAGCTTCAAAAGCAATTTAAAGATTTTAAGTTAATAATTCCTAAGAATCAGTACCTTAATCACTCTTTTACAACAATTTTGGATATAAATTTAGTGTTATATGGATCTATATATAGTTGAAAGCACTTGAACTGTTCCCAAAAATAAATAAATTGTAACTTACTGTGTAGAAGAATTACATCGGTCTTGGTTGTTGGTTTACAACTTTACACTTGGCTTTCTTTACCATGAAAAAGAAAGAGGAAAATAATTCTCCCTATGTTTCATTTTGTGTGTCTTAATAATTTAATTTGACTTGACAGAAGTTTTTTAAATCTTATGATCTTAAATTAAAAGCACATATGACATAAGGAAGTGTCACTAATAATGGTAATATGCAAATATTAAAATTAAAATTTAATAAATATAATAACATTCTTTTTTGAAATAGACTATGAAAAAATAAGACACAAAAATGAAAATGGAGGGAGTAGTATAAGAATCCATCTATTTCCTGGAAGAGTAATTGAGATTTTCTAGTTCTGCCGGCGCACTCATTCCCTCTAAAAGTCGACCTTGTTAAATTTTTCTAATATAAACATATGCACATAATTTAAAATGAAATGACCTTCTATGATCAATCGTTATCACATTCGATGTTTAACCAAATGTCATCTCTAAAAGATTGGATTTATTCTTAAAGTCAATATTAGACTATATATAGCCATTTGTCTATATTTGTTTAGTTGCTTAGTTAAGCGATGAGGCAACATTAGAATTCAACGCTGATCGAGGAGGTGCTTGCATTAGCCGTCTTATATTATCAGTCGTGACTACTAAAAATATTTGTCTCAAATTATTTGTCATTTTAGAAGTTCAAGACAAAATTAATTATTTTTTTTCCTTTTTTACCCTTAATAATAATTATCCTTCAAAACTACAAACACCTCAATATGATTAAATATTAAATAAAGAGAAATTCTATCTTAAAACACAAATAAGGGTAAAACATTCAAAACCTATCCTAACGAGACGCATGCAATTGTAGGTATGCCATTTGAGACCGAGGGAGTAGATTTTTAACGCGATAATTTGAGATAGACGTAGTTTTTTAACGAGATACATGCAATTGTATTGTACACTACTTACTCATAAATCATAACTTTTTTTTGGGAGGCAGGTATCTGTTAGGGGTGACAATTTAAACTCAAACCTATTTGACCCGTCCAACTAGCCCAAGGTTGGTCTAGTCATTGACCTACCTATTTGTTGAACTCAGTTCATTTTGATTCAACTCATTTCAACACATCTAAAATTGAGCTGATTTTTAGCCCAAATTGATCTTTAAGTAACTTTGCTAAAATATATTTAAAATAATTTTTTATTTTGTTTGCTATGTGATATATGACCATAACAAAAAAAGACTTATTTTAATTAAACTATTCATAAGAAAATAATACATATTAATTAAAGTTTGGTAACTAGAGTTCGAAGGTTGGACTATAACCCAAATTTTAGCCTAACTTGACCCTCCACATCTCATCTCAAGTTACTTTTGGATGGGCCATTGACTCGCCCATTTATTAATTCAACCCAATTTTGATCCGTCCAAAATCAGCTCAATCCGCCCATTTGACACCCCTAGTATTAGTTTTACACAATTGATCGACTCATGATCCATATATTTTTGTTGAGGTTGGTATGGACTGCTCGATTATCTTATTTTTCAAGCTAGAATATTTTTTGAGATACAATTACGTGAATTTCTCAAGCTGAACTTATGCTAAACCTATATATTTTTGTCTGCGAAACCTGTGTGAACATGTTGACATGATAACGTTACAACAATAGACGAACAAAAACTTGAATCTTGATTTTTTTAGTAAAATATTAGATAGTTCATTGTTGCATGAAAACATGGGAACAAGTTCTCTATCTTATGTTTTTGTTGACTTTAAGAGAACCCCATATTGGATATTTATACAAACGAAATCTCCCTTCGTATCCTCAGCTTTTATACAAAGTTCAAAAAGTTCCAAGTTTTATTGTATTAGTATTTTTTTATCTGCATATGACACTTTAACTATTTTTCTAAAAGGGTTGACGGGAGATCCATGATTAACTTTCATTGTTTTATTTTTTAAAATTACCCTTATAACCTAGCTTTGAGTCGATTGTCTATTGGAAACAATATCTTTATCTCTATAAGGTAGGGATAAGGTCTGCATACACACTATCATCCTCAGACCCCATTTATGGAATTACACTGAATTTATTGCTATTGTTGTTACCCTTATAACCTATAGTCGAATCATTAAAAAGCAAATAACAAATACAAATATATGGTTGGAATAAGAGAAAACAGCAAAAGGGCATATTAAAGAACTCCTTGCAAATATAGTGGTAGCATGTTTTGTCCTTGATGTCTATTTCAAACAGGAAGCAGATGAAGCTTTTCTAATGTAGAACAATCACTTCATGTCTCTTGGTTGTCTGTGTCTTTTTAGGCAGAAATATAATTAGTCACAGAATTGTTCAAAAAACTATAGGGGGAGAATGAAATATTTTTTTGGTTTACAATCATGTAATTCCATGATATCCACAAGATTTATAGCCTGTTTGGCGAGGAAGCACTTTTTAAAAAATATATATATATATTTTTTCAAAGTTGAAATGTTTGGCCAAACTTTTAGAAGGAAAAAAAAAATTAGTAGAAGCAGAAGCAATTTGGAAAAGCAAAAAAAAAATAGTTTCTTTCCAGAAGCATTTTTTTAGAGCACTTTTGCGAAAAATGTTGTTCCTCTGTACTTGTAAATAATGATTCTGGAAATTAGAACGTTAGCTTATAAACGTAAATATAAATAAAAAACAAAAATTAATTCGAGCCCACTGAATTCACAGTGTTTCCTTAAGGAATTTAATCCCCTCCTAGTACCCAAGGTTATAGATTATTTCCTCCCAGGATAGAACGAATTACACACTGGTGTAGCGGTACTTCAAACCCTAGTGTTTCAACGAACACAAAGTTCGGCAACAAATCACACTTATGGATGCTTTGTTTGTAGTTAAAAACAATGCAGAATAAGGAGGATAACTCAGAAGTCGAATGGAAATTCTGAGAGGAAGGAATGCAAAGTATAGCCAATGTTGAATTCTTACTGAAGAGAATATCAAATTGCAATTCATTTTTCCAGTGTATACGCAGTGTATACAGAGTGTATATCCAGTATATGCAGAAGGTATATCCAGTGTATACAAAGTGTATATTAAGTGTATACAAAGTGTATATTAAGTGTATACAAAGTGTATATTAAGTGTATACAGAGTGTTTCAAGTGTTTTTTCCGATGTGTTCTTCTTTCTCTCCAACTTATGCTCTATTTATAGCAGTTATTTGAGAGAAATCCGCCCCTTCCATGGTGCAACAAGCACTAGATCATGGAGAAAGCACTTACATGGTGGTATATACACTTGCTTGGTGGGAGGAACACTTGCACCATTGTGGGAGGTGCACTAGGCTGCATTGTTGCTTAGTGTTGCAACACAATACACGGATTGGAAAATATCCGTTACAAACACGGATTATATCACGTTAATATTCACTATTAACAAATAAATTTGGTCCAAAAAATTAATCAATCGATCGATCATTTGACCAAATCCGAATCCAAATCCCATTTCCCATTCACTCTAATTTTAAGACTATTTCATCTTAAACAAAAACTCAACAATCCCCCACATGAATGGGGAATGGCTATATCATGGAAGTATGCATGAAAAACTTGTGTGATTTGCAAACAAGAATTAATTGCATCTGGATAAGTAGGTTTCCCTTTGAACTTTCCGTAGTGAACTTATGTCGGATATACTCGGTCAATCGGTAGATTTGATATCTTTGAACCGTCGAACTTTAGTGTATACCTAGACAACCATAAGTCACACAATCAATCCCTTAACCGTCTTTGGTTCTCATTGTTGTGTTCGTTTCAGCCATGAACACTGCCTGGTTTCATAAGTGCGTAGAGAATTGGCCTTGCAAAATTCTCCTTGAAGCGGCTAACACTTCACACATACATAGGTGATTCCTAAACGTGTCATCTCATAGATACACTATTTGATATACCCTGTATCAAATTTAGAAATCATTAAAAAGCCTTAATGTTTTATCCTTGGTACTGAACATTGTCTCATCACGAGAATGGACTAAAACAAATTTTGTTGACAATGTTGAACCGTCATTAATGACTTTGTTTGATCTCCTTGAACCTAGATCTTGGGATCTCCAGTCTTCTAGGTAGAGTTACCGCCACAATGACTTGTTCTCGGCCATAGTCCCATTCCCTCGATGATTTCTCAACTACCTCTCTAGTTAGGCCTTTTGTAAGTGGATCTGACACATTATCACTTGACTTTACATAGTCAATCGTGATAATTCCTCTAGAGAGAAGTTGCCTAACGGTTTTATGTCTTCGTCGTATATGACGAGATTTACCGTTATACATAACGCTCCCAGCCCTTCCAATTGCCGCTTGGCTATCACAGTGTATGCATATTGGTGCCAACGGTTTGGGCCAAAATGGAATATCTTCCAAGAAATTCCGGAGCCATTCAGCTTCTTCACCGGCTTTATCTAAGGCTATGAACTCAGCCTCCATTGTAGAGCGGGCAATACATGTTTGTTTGGACGACTTCCAAGATACCGCTCCTCCACCAATAGTGAATACATATCCACTTGTGGACTTCGAATCAGTTGAACCGGTGATCCAATTTGCATCACAATATCCTTCAATCACCGCAGGATATTTACTGTAGTGCAAATCAAAGTTTTGGGTATGTTCTAAGTATCCCAAAACTCGTTTCATTGCCATCCAGTGAGATTGGCCTGGATTGCTCGTGTATCGACTTAGTTTACTTATAGCACAAGCTATATCTGGTCGTGTACAATTCATGATGTACATTAAGTATCCCAACACACAAGCATAATCCAATTGTGATATGCTTTGGCCTTTGTTCTTTGCTAGTGCAAGATTCACGTCAATTGGAGTCTTTGCAACTTTAAAGCCCAAGTGCTTGAATTTTTCAAGTACTGTCTTAATATAATGAGATTGTGACAATGCCAGGCCTTGAGGAGTCTTTTGGATCTTAATCCCCAGAATTAAATCTGCAATTCCCAAGTCCTTCATATCAAACTTGCTAGTTAGCATACGCTTAGTAGCATTTATGTTGGCAATGTTATTACTCATTATCAGCATATCATCCACATATAGGCAAACAATGACTATGTGATTTGGAACATTTTTAATGTACACACATTTATCACATTCATTTATCTTAAAACCATTTGACAACATTGTTTGGTCAAATTTCGCATGCCATTGTTTGGGTGCTTGTTTTAGTCCGTAAAGGGACTTAACAAGTCTACATACCTTATTTTCTTTACCTGGAACCACAAACCCTTCAGGTTGTTCCATGTAAATTTCTTCCTCCAACTCTCCATTTAAGAAGGCCGTTTTAACATCCATTTGATGAATTTCAAGACCATACACTGCAGCTAATGCTACTAACATCCGTATGGACGTAATCCTTGTAACTGGGGAGTATGTATCAAAGTAGTCAAGACCTTCTCGTTGTCTATACCCTTTGACAACAAGTCTTGCCTTGAATTTATCAATAGTGCCATCATCTTTCATTTTTCTCTTAAAAATCCATTTAGAACCCAAAGGTTTATTTCCAGGAGGAAGATCAACCAATTCCCATGTATGGTTGTTCAATATGGATTCTATTTCACTATTGACTGCCTCTTTCCAGAACAATGATTCCGAAGAAGACATAGCTTCTTTAAATGTTCGAGGCTCATTTTCCAATAAGAAAGTCACAAAATCTGGTTCAAACGAAGTAGACGTTCTTTGACGTTTACTACGTCTTGGATCCCCCTAATTAAATGTACTTTCTTTTGTTTCTTCCCGAGGTCGTTTAGATACTTCACCAATCGACTCGCATTCCTTTTTATACGGATATATATTTTCAAAGAACTCAGCATTATCTGATTTTATAACCGTATTATTATGAATGTCGGGATTTTCTGATTTATGAACCAGAAATCGATATGCTTTACTATTAGTTGCATATCCTATGAAAACACAATCAACTATTTTCGGTCCTATTTTTACCCTTTTGGGTTTAGGAACTTGCACCTTTGCCAAACACCCCCACACTTTAAAATAATTCAAGTTGGGCTTCCTTCTTTTCCATTTTTCATATGGAATGGATTGTGTTTTACTATGGGGTACTCGATTTAGTATTCGGCTGGCCGTAAGAATGGCTTCCCCCCACAAGTTCTGTGGCAAACCAGAACTTATCAACAATGCGTTCATCATCTCCTTTAATGAACGATTCTTTCTTTCCGCAATCCCATTGGATTGGGGAGTGTAAGGGGCTGTTGTTTGATGAATAATTCCATATTCTAAACATATTTATTCAAAAGGAGATTCATATTCACCACCCCTATCACTTCTTATCATTTTGATTTTCTTGTTAAGTTGCGTTTCAACTTCATTTTTGTATTGCTTGAATGCGTCTATTGCTTCATCTTTACTATTAAGTAAGTAAACATAGCAATATCGAGTACTATCGTCAATAAAAGTTATGAAATACTTCTTTCCACCGCGAGATGGTATTGACTTCATGTCACAAATATCTGTGTGAATTAAGTCTAAAGGATTTGAATTCCTTTCAACCGACTTATAAGGATGTTTAACATACTTAGATTCCACACATATTTGACATTTTGATTTTTCGCATTCAAACTTAGGCAATACTTCCAAGTTTATCATTTTTCGCAAGGTTTTATAATTGACATGACCTAAACGTACATGCCATAAATCATTTGACTCAAGTAAGTAAGAAGAAGCTGAAGTTTTATTATTAGTTTCAACAACTATTACATTCAGCTTGAAAAGGCCCTCAGTAAGGTAACTTTTTCCTACAAACATTTCATTCTTACTAATCACTACCTTGTCAGATACAAAAACGCACTTGAAACCGTGCTTTACAAGAAGTCCAGTAGAGACTAAGTTCTTCCTAATCTCGGGAACATGAAGGACGTTGTTCAAAGTCATGACCTTGCCAGAAGTCATCTTGAGAAATATCTTACCGTATCCTTCAATTTTTGCTGTAGCAGCATTTCCCATAAAGAGCGTCTCTTCGGGTCCAGCAGAAGCATATGTAGAAAATGCTTCCCTCACAGCACAAACATGGCGAGTGGCTCCAGAATCAATCCACCACTCCTTTGGGTTTCCTACCAGGTTGCATTCAGAAAGCATGGCGCACAAGTCATCAACATCATCATGTTTTTCTACCATGTTTGCTTGACCCCTTTGCTTGTCTTTCTTCCGAGCACGACACTCCGTAGATTTGTGTCCGGTTTTCCCATAGTTGTAGCAGTTTCCACTGAACCGCTTCTTGCTTGGGTTGTATTTCGGACCAGAAGCCTTCTTTCTCTTTTTGTTATCTTCAACAATATTTGCTCCCATTATTGTTGAATTTCCACGGCCTCTTCTCTCAGCAGCTTTGTTGTCCTCTTCGATTCTCAATCGAACAATGAGATCTTCAAGGGACATCTCCTTTCGTTTGTGTTTCAAATAATTTTTGAAGTCCTTCCACAATGGAGGCAACTTCTCAATTATTGCTGCTACTTGGAATGCTTCATTGATGACAAGACCTTCAATGAAAATTCCGTTAGTAAAATTACTAAAAAATTTACTTTCAATATCAGTATTTATTTGAAACATACCTTCAGCAAGTAGATCATGAATAATCACTTGCAATTCCTGGACTTGGGTAATAACAGACTTGCTATCTACCATTTTGTAGTCCAAAAATTTTGCGGCGACGAATTTCTTCATCCTGGCATCTTCAGTTTTGTACTTCTTTTCAAGTGCATTCCACAATTCTTTTGACGTCTCCGCGCCACTGTATACATTATACAGATTATCCTCCAGCCCGCTAAGAATATAATTCCTGCACAAGAAGTCAGAATGCTTCCATGCCTCAATCACGAGAAAGCTATCATTCTCTGGAGTTTCATCTGGAAGATCAGGAACATCTTCCTTGATGAACTTCTGTAGACATAACGTAGTCAAGTAGAAGAACATCTTTTGCTGTCAGCGCTTGAAATCCATCCCGGAAAATTTTCCGGGTTTCTCTGCCGGTGCCAACGCCGGAGTTCGACTTGTCGATGCGTTGGCAGTCATCATCGGAACAGCTTGATTTCCGTCATTCACCATTTTTACTGTAAAAATGACACAATCAAACATTTAATAAACATTTAAAACTGGAGTGAAAAATCACGTAGATTTAATCTCCAACAAAATGCCACGAAGGTTTTAAAACTGGAGTAAAAATCACGTAGATTTTAATCTCCAACAAACCGCCACGAAGGCTAAACTCTCCAAACGGGAGTACACAAAAAACCACAAAGGTTGGAAACAAGGTTATAGTTTCCAGAATAATAAAAGTAACACAAATACAGAAATTAAATTATTAAATTATTAAATTCCTTAAGATTGTTGTTCCTCTGTACTTGTAAATAATGATTCTGGAAATTAGAACGTTAGCTTATAAACGTAAATATAAATAAAAAACAGAAATTAATTCGAGCCCACTGAATTCACAGTGTTTCCTTAAGGAATTTAATCCCCTCCTAGTACCCAAGGTTATAGATTATTTCCTCCCAGGATAGAACGAATTACACACTGGTGTAGCGGTACTTCAAACCCCAGTGTTTCAACGACACAAAGTTCGGCAACAAATCACACTTATGGATGCTTTGTTTGTAGTTAAAAACAATGCAGAATAAGGAGGACAACTCAGAAGTCGAATGGAAATTCTGAGAGGAAGGAATGCAAAGTATAGCCAATGTTGAATTCTTACTGAAGAGAATATCAAATTGCAATTCGTTTTTCCAGTGTATACGCAGTGTATACAGAGTGTATATCCAGTATGTGCAGAGTGTATATTCAGTGTATACAGAGTGTATATTAAGTGTATACAGAGTGTTTCAAGTGTTTTTTCCGATGTGTTCTTCTTTCTCTCCAACTTATGCTCTATTTATAGCAGTTATTTGAGAGAAATCCGCCCCTTCCATGGTGCAACAAGCACTAGATCATGGAGAAAGCACTTACATGGTGGTATATACACTTGCTTGGTGGGAGGAACACTTGCACCATTGTGGGAGGTGCACTAGGCTGCATTGTTGCTTAGTGTTGCAACACAATACACGGATTGGAAAACATCCGTTACAAACACGGATTATATCACGTTAATATTCACTATTAACAAATAAATTTGGTCCAAAAAATTAATCAATCGATCGATCATTTGACCAAATCCGAATCCAAATCCCATTTCCCATTCACTCTAATTTTAAGACTATTTCATCTTAAACAAAAACTCAACAAAAAATACATTTAGAAGCACTTTTAAAAGCTTGACCAATCACAAATTGCTGCTTAGAAGTGCTTTTAAATTAATTAGCCAAACACAAATTGTTTTTCACCAAAAGTACATTTGAAAAAAGCGCTTTTGGAAAAAAATACTTCTCAAAATAAACTGATTTTTCCAGCTTGAGCAAACAGGCTATTAATAGTATTGGTTCAACTTTGCATGTCTGCTTTGAATTTTTGAAAAATATGTATAATTATATAATTAAATGATTTTCGAATTATAAAAATAATAACCTAAAAAGAGATCCCTAATGTGATTGCCAAACACAGATATGACGAGTGATTTTATGGTGTGCCTCTCTTTTTATCTCACACATTTGTGGACTCATATCTTACACATTTGGGTCCACAAAATTCTGAGACCACAAAGTTGTGAGACAAAAAGGATGAATCATACAACTAGCGTCACTTGTGTGAGGCACAAAATAAAAAAGTTCCATGGATCTTGGCATTTGACCAATTGCCAGTATATTAGTGAACCGCAGAAAAAGGAGCTAACGGACAAAAATAATACCATATTCCTACATTTTCATATATTCCCTCCCTTTTAAAAAGAATGAACATATTACTATTTAGTGAGCCAAACAAGATTTTTTTTTTATCATATTTTTGCAGATACTTTTTAAACATTTTAAATTATTACTAACTATTATGACTTGTGGTGATTTTTATGTAGTTTCTAAATATATAAATTTTATTTCAAAAAACTTAAAGAATCTATCTCCAAATTCACACTGAAATTAGTTACTTTGACCCTTATACTCCAAAAATGTTCAAACAAATTGAGACATAGGAGTATTCGAAAAGCTATTTGGTGATTTCATGATGATCCACTCTTAAGCAAGATAAATAAAGGTCAAGCAATGTATAAAGCTCCCTTTGATTTAACTCATCATTGGAAAAGCCTTTTTCTTAGTTTTCTTAAGATGGTGGGCAGGAAGGAAATGGGTCAAATATATATGGTTGGTTACCTAGTGAAATTCAGTGGCAATTTAAAAAAAATAATAGTGTATGATACTACAATTTAGATTCTTGTGATTTTTAAGTTAATTTTTTTATTCCAATAAAAAGGTAAAATAAAATAAAATAACAATGAGTTTTATTTTTCGAAGAGAAAGCAACGTTTCATAGAATATTTGAAGTGGATGGATAGTACTGTAACGCAGTTGCTAAATTCGCCGACATGCAATTTGCTATGTGGCTAAAGCTATATAAGAAGTCCTTTTCTTGGTAAGCTTTTATCGTGGTCAATAATACAATTTTTTGTCAAAATGTATTGAACTATTTTGTGGTGTGGACAAAAGGATAAAAACAAATATAGAGCACAAAGTGGTGGGGGGAATAGCAGATATTGTCCATTGATGTCCTATTCGAACAGGAGGCAAATTGCATCATGTCTCTTAGGGTTGTCTCATGTCTGTGCATTATTAGGCAGAAAATTAATTACTCAGAGAAGAGTTCAGAAAAGAGAAAAAAGAACGAAATTGAATCTAATGATAAACGTAATATGAGTGTCACGGTCAATTTTATATTTAACCTCCATTATATTATTCGGCTATATAATAATATTATTTTTCTGATTTTTGTTATTCTTCTTGAACTGAGAGTCTCTCGAAAATAGTCTCACTACCTCTCTATCCTCCTTATACCTCACTTGTGAAATTTTATTGGGTTATTATTATTGTATACTAATTGGCTATATTATCCAACTGATATACTATCAGCCTAAATTTACTCATACAGTTAGTAAACTTTTAAAATTTACTCTCAACCCTAAAGGCAACCTATAATTTGTCACAGATTTGAAAGCTTGAGTTTACGGTTTGAAAAAAAGTAATTTTTGAAACCTTGGAGATGAGGGTAATTTTTAAAAGTTTACTAACGGTAGGATAAATTTGGCCAGACAAAATAACGCTAAGGTTAAATTAGGCTAGATAATATAACAAAAGAGATAAATTTAACATAATAGTATAACGGAAGTTAAATATTGATAATCTCCAAAAATACAAAGGTAAAATTTGACCCATTGCCAATAAACTTGTAAAAATAGCACGGGCTAGCCAGTTTTCGGACTGGTTATTCAAAAATAACCAGCGTTTGCAAAGTCATTGAAAAATAGTCACTATTTTGCTGCAACACGGAAAGTTCCAGCATAATACATTGGAGATCGGTGTACCTGTGTATGAACTTCCAGCATATTATGCTGGAACTCCAACACGCGGAAAGTTTCAGTATAATATACTGGAGATTTAAAGCACCAGTGCTCCAATCTCCAGTATATTATGCTGGATCGGTATATTATACTGGAACTCCAGTATAATTTTTTCGAATTTTGAATAGCGTTTTCGTTCAGATTTATCTTTACATGAAAGTGGCTAAATTTCGATTACTTTTGAAACTGCGGCTATTTTTGAATGACCACTTGTAAATCTGGCTATTTTTTAATTTCTCCCAATAAACTTTGACATGCTTGCATATGGCATTTCTCTTTGATAGTCATTTAGCTACCGGTATACATACTATCCAGAGGTGGACCTATGTGTTATAATGAGGGGTCACCGGACCCTATAAACTTCGCCAGAAATCATGTATATGTATATGTATATACCTTGAAAATGTTTAATTTAAAGTACTTGGTACCCTGAACATTAAAAGCCTTTAGGGGGCACTGGTTGAACAAAATAATGTATCCTCGTCGCATAAAAATTCTGGATCCGCCTCTGATACTATCTATTTTTGAAAAACAATTGTACACTCGTTTAGAAAGAGATATTAGTAACCATAGTCATAAGATTAAACGTCCTCTATCGTGCACTTAATCAACACCCCTATAACAAGAACAAATTAAAGACGGTAAATTTTAGAATTCAGAGAAATGAATAAATGATACTATTTTATTTTTCTGAAAACATCAAATACTTAAAAATAGGTCCAATATACAAAATCGATTAATATTTGAGACAAGGGGAGTATATTTTGTCATAGTCATATAAGTATTATTACAGCGATAAGTTAAGTTATAGCTGTCACTGTTATATATTAATGCCAAATCCCTCCTCATTGCTTTCATTTAGTTTTATCAAATATAAGATTCTAAATTTGAACTTAATTTATTTTCTAGGATTTCAGTTTCAGCCAACGGTATTTACACACCATCTATGAGGTTTAGATCTCAATAATTGTGCTCAATGCACTCACGAGTAAATGCCCTGTGACTTGGAAAATATATCACTTCATCTTTATCTTGTCTTTATTATTGTAGAACCATTTTTCCTTCTTGGAATTTGGCTTGTTTCTTTTTTGGGAGGATCATTCTCTGATCTCCTTACCCTTTCCGTCATTTTTCCAGTTTCTCTTACGCTTAAAACTTGAACTCTTTTTGCCACTTGATTCTGCCAAACAAGCATAAGGTATATGTTAGCGGAAACGTAAAAGAAAGAACACAAGATTTAACGTGGTTCGGATCAAAATAATCCTACGTCCACCAGAGAACAATTGCCCTTTTAATATTAACAAAGGAAGGGGAGATTTCCCAATTACACTTAAGAGAATTTCTCTCTTAACTCTCTACTCACTACAATGTATTGTATTATTTTGGGATGATTTCTACAAGTGAAGGAGTGAATCTATTTATAGAGGTAAAAACCTCCTCTTGATGTCATTGGTGACATCAAACTACCTCCTCTTGATGTCATGGGTGACATCAAAGGAGGAAGCTTCCTCCTAGCATCCACACCAACTCTTTCCACCAACTCTTCCAATTGGCATGCCATTGTTGACTAAACATAAACCAACATTTTCAGCATGCCATTGTTAACTAAACATAAACCAACATTTTCAATCTCCACCTTGGTTTGCGTTTCGAGCGTGTGAACAACTCTGGCCAAAACTTCTAAGCTTACTGGGCAACCCCGTTGTAAGAAACAAGAAGAATCAAACCATTGTTGAACATACCACCTCCACCTAGCAACTGTTCTCTTCGGAGTTGCATCAGTTGATGCACCCCCCCGCCAAGTCCTTGCAGTGTGCAAACTTAGCGAACGGGACTATCTTGGTCAACATGTCTGCAGCATTATCGTCTGTGATAACCTTCACGACCTTAATAGTTCCCTCATCAATAACATCTCGAATAAAATGAAATCTGACATCAATGTGTTTAGTGCGCTCATGAAATCTCTGATTTTTCATTAGATGAATAGCACTCTGACTATCACATCTAAGAGTTGATTCCAGCTGAACCAAACTCAATTCCGCTACTAAACTTTTCAACCAGATAGCTTCCTTTACCACCTCCGCTGCTGCCATGTATTCTGCTTCTGTCGTAGACAAAGCGACAATCGACTGCAAAGTCGACTTCCAACTGACGGCACTGCCAACGAGGGTAAAGATGTATCCAGTTGTGGACCTTCTTCTGTCAAGATCTCCTGCACAGTCAGAATCCACATAACCGAGAATTGAAATACCTGTACCACTTTTTCAAAAGGTAAGACCAACACCAGAAGCTCTTTTGAGATATCTCAATATCCACTTGACAGTTTCCCAATGCCTCTTTCCTGGGTTGGACATGTATCTACTTACCACACTTACAGATTGAGCAATATCTGGACGTGTGCATACCATAGCATACATAATACTACCAACTGCACTGGCATAAGGAATCTTTGACATATGCTCCACCTCATCCTCGGACTGAGGCATTTGTGACTCTGAAAGTTTAAAATGAGGAGCTAATGGTGTACTTACAGGCTTGCACGTTTGCATATTGAATCTCTCGAGAACCCTTTCAATATACCTCTTCTGAGAAAAATGTACAACATCGTCTTCTCTTGAAATCTCCATACCAAGGATTTTCTTTACAGCTCCTAAATCCTTCATGTCAAATTCCTTACTCAATAGTTTCTTCAAAGCATTTATCTCTGTAATGTTGTTAGCAGCAATAAGCATATCATCAACATACAACAGTAAATAAATCATTGAGTTACCAGACATCTTCTTGTGATACACACAACTATCAAATGCACTCCTTGAGAATTCATGTGTAGTCATGAATGCATCAAACCTCTTGTACCACTGTCTAGGGGATTGCTTCAAACCATACAAAGACTTCTTTAGTTGGCATACGTGATCTTCTTTTCCCTCAGCTAGGAAACCTTCAGGTTGATCCATATAGATTGTCTCTTCTAGATCACCGTGTAAGAAAGCAGTTTTGACATCAAGCTGTTGAAGCTCCAAGTCAAATTGTGCAACCAATGCTAGTAGCACGCGAATTGAGCTATGCTTCACGACCGGAGAGAAAATCTCATTGTAGTCAATTCCCTCCTTTTGGCTGAAACCTTTTGCAACCAATCTCGCCTTGAACCTAGCATCTTCCACTTCAGGAATTCCCTCTTTCTTTCGGTAGACCCACTTGCATCCAACAGTCCTCTTCCCCTTTTGTCTTTTCACTAAGACCCATGTCTGATTCTTGTGAAGAGACTCTATCTCTTCAGTCATGGCTAACCGCCATTGTGCGGCATCCTTGCAAGAAGTTGCTTCAATATACGAGGAGGGCTCCAGATCTTTAATCTCTTCTTGTGCAGCTACGAACGCATATGCAATCAAGTTTGCTTGATTTATAAGGCGTTCCGGTTCTCGTGTCTGCCTCTTCTCCCTCCCCTTCGCAATTGTGTATGGTTCATTGACAGCAAGTTCTTCAACGCCTACATCTTCTGACTCATCTTTAACTTGAGTCTCTTGATCCTTTTCCTTGGCAAGCTCCACCGGAAGCTCCACCTGCTCGTTGTTCTTGTTTCTTGAAAACTCCACGAAAACTTTACGGGGATCAAGTATAGAGGATTCATCGAAGGTGACATCTCTACTAACTATAAATTTGAGTAAAGACAAACACCAAAGTTTGTACCCTTTTACTCCATCCACATACCCTACGAATATGGCCTTCTTAGCCCTTGGTTCAAGCTTTCCTTCATTAACGTGATAATAAGCTGGACACCCAAATACTCGTAAGTATGAATAGTTAGAGGGTTCACCTGACCATACCTCATTCGGAGTCTTAAAGTCAATTACCGATGTTGGAGATCGATTGACAATATGAGCAGCAGTGTGAACTGCTTCAGCCCAAACTACTTTGGACATTTTGGCTTGTAGAAGCATACAACGAGCCTTTTCAAGAAGAGTTCTGTTCATTCTCTCGGCAATCTGCTGCGGGGTATGCCTGACAGTCCTATGTCTTGAGATCCCATGAACCTTGCAGAATTCATTAAATACTTCATTGCAAAACTCCAAGCCATTGTCTGCGCGAAGATACTTGATTTTCCGCTCCATTTGATTTTCAACCAAAATCTTCCACTCTTTAAATGCTTCAAAAGCATCACTTTTTGCCTTCAAAAAATACACCCAAACCTTTCGTGAGAAATCATCAATAAAAATGAGAAGATACCTCTTTCCGCCCTTCGATGGAAGTTTAGAAGGACCCCATAAATCTGAATGGATGTAGTCTAGCACTCCTCTTGTCTTGTGTTTGCCAGTGCTGAAGCTGACCTTCTTCTGCTTCCCTAGAACGCAGTGCTCACAGAAGTCAAGCGTGCTGATCTTCTCACCTTCCAAAAGGTTACGATTGCTCAACATCTCCAGTCCACGTGCGCTCATATGACCCAGTCTCATGTGTCATAGTCTTGCCTTGTCATCATTAGATAACTGCACTGTAGATGCATTTGCAGAGCCAACAATGGTGCTTCCGGCCAATGTGTAAAGGCCGTTCTCCAGCTTGCCTTTCAGCATGACTAAAGAACCTTTAGTCACCTTCATAGTTCCTGCTTCGCTCATGTACCTGTAGCCTTGTTCATCCAGAGTACCCAAGGAGATCAAATTCTTCTTCAGATCAGGAACATGACGGACTTGTGTAATAGTCCTCACGATTCCATCATGGCAGCGAACCCGAACTGAGCCAATGCCAACTATTGCACAAGTTGCATTATTGCCCATTACTACGGTTCCTCCACTTTTCTCGTAGCTGCTAAACCAGTCTTTTCGGAACGTCATATGCAGAGTACAAGCAGAGTCTAACACCCATTTGTTTTCATAACTACTATTATTATTACACGATGTTGTTAGTACATAATCATTATCAAAATTATGTACTTGTTCAACTGTAGATGCACTCGCCTTTTCCTTGGACTTTGACATTGGGCAATCTCGTTCAAAATGCCCCTTCTTGCCACAACCCCAACACTCTGTATTCTTCTTGTTCACACGAGACTTTGATCTGTGCTTTGATTTGGTCTTTCCCTGTTGGCTAGTCCGGCCTCTTACAAAGAGGCCACTTGCCTGGTCATCTCTATCTCCTTCAATGTGCCTCCGCACATCACTAGAGTTAAGTGCCTTCCGCACTTGCTCAAGCTTGATAGGCTCCTTGCTATACATCATTGAATTCTCAATATCACGATATCCTGAAGTCAATAAAAATAGCAAAGCACATGCAAACGTCTCCTCTTCCCTTTTAATTCCTGCAATCTGTAAGTCCATGACAAGTTTATTAAACGCATCTAAATGATCTTGTAACGAAGTACCTGACCCCATCTTAAATGTGTGAAGACGCCGTTGTAACAACATTCTTGTTGTCACTGATCGGTCTTGGTATAGCCCTTCTAGCTTTTCCCACAACTGTTTGGCCGTCTCTTCGGTACCCGTACTCACTTCACAATGCACGTTAGGTGCAAGGGATAGTTGGATTGCACTCACTTCATTCCCTTCAATCTTCTCCTTGTCGGGAGCTGATATATCCGTAGGATATTTTCCGTCAATAGCATGGATTGAACCTTCCCTCCGCAGTAACGCCATCATCTGGATCTTCCAGATATTGAAGTTGTTGCGTCCATTGAATCTATCAATTTCAAACTTCATGGAACTCATATTTGCTTGTTCTTTCTCCTTGGATCGTTAAAGAATCCTGTCGCTCTGATACCAATTGTTAGCGGAAATGTAAAAGAAAGAACACAAGATTTAACGTGGTTCGGATCAAAATAATCCTACGTCCACCAGAGAACAATTGCCCTTTTAATATTAACAAAGGAAGGAGAGATTTCCCAATTACACTTAAGAGAATTTCTCTCTTAACTCTCTACTCACTACAATGTATTGTATTATTTTGGGATGATTTCTACAAGTGAAGGAGTGCATCTATTTATAGAGGTAAAAACCTCCTCTTGATGTCATTGGTGACATCAAACTACCTCCTCTTGATGTCATGGGTGACATCAAAGGAGGAAGCTTCCTCCTAGCATCCACACCAACTTGTTGACTAAACATAAACCAACATTTTCAGCATGTCTTTGTTAACTAAACATAAACCAACATTTTCAATATATTATATGGAGTACTAATTATACACAATATATATATTTTTCGGTAATTATTTTTTGAAACGGCTATACAGTGTAATTGTTCCTAAAAAAAATATCTATTGCTTATGAAAGGAATTTTTTAGGTGCACATGCTAAAACCTTAACAAAAGACGTGTCTATGTTCCCAATAATTAATGACAACAGCAATTTCTACCAGTTAATAATTAATGACAACAGCAATTTCTACCAGTTGGATATGATCAGACATTTCTCCACTTGTTTATCAAACAACTATATTAATATCAAATGTAAAATATAAAAACAAAAACAACAATAATAATTACGTAGAATTTTGGCAGCTTTGACTGCAAGGTTAAGTTGAGTACTAATTACACGACTTCCATATTTGCATGATAAATGAATTAGTTAATATTGAAGGTCTTCATCATCAAGCTTTGTCCGCTTAATACCTACTCCATATATATAGAAGTACTATCTTAAGCAATCTTTATATGAAATTTTTTCAATTTTCCTTCACGACAATCATTTTACACAGTTCAATGGAGTCCGGAACCTAAATAATGTGTGTTTGGACTCAAAACACACAAATAAGTGTATTAAAAAACGACACTTCTATATATAGCGTGCAACAACAATACGCTATATATTAACGGTAACGTCTGCCGTTAAGTATAGCGTGTTGTTGTTACACGCTATATGTGTCAGACGATTTGACTTCGCATATAGCGTGTTTAAATTGCTATATATAGCATTTTCAAATCATACACTATATATAGCATTTAATTTAAACTCGTCTTCTTCCTCAACAGACTATTTCAAACGCTCTTTTCCGCCCGAGATATGTCTTTCTTTTAGTAATTGTATGGCCATATTCCTGGTGGACTGCTGTAATGCACTCTTTGATTTTATACCTTATGGTTGCTTCGATGTGTGGAATAAGAACAAGAGAAATCAAGTCAATATCCAAGTTGAAATGATTCCCGTTGAATGTGTCCATTTTGCATGTGTGGGTGGGAATGTATTTACCCACTTTCCACAGACCTGTCTTCTTCTTCATCGCACGCAACATCCAATGACATGGCCAAAACCACTTGTGACAAACAACCTTGTATACAACCGGACTTGACTCCCATACCGTCATCTCACGACACTCTTTTACGTTGTGCATTTTACAAGCCCTGCGTAGGCGCGCTTTATCAGGAAAAAGCGTGCCCTTTGCCAACACCATTGGTCTAGACTCATCCCACATTGTTGTTCGAATTTCATCAAAATCCCTTGTTAGAGCTTCCACATCCGGCATGTTTGGCAAGTTATCAAGGTAAGGAACCTCCCTTGAATGAAACGGCACTTGGGACTCATGCACTCTTCGTCTAGGGGGGGTGGAGCATACTCTCTCGTCAAATCAGGTCCTTCCTTCTCTTCCTCTTCATCACCATCCTCACGATGGAAGGGTGTATCGTCTCCAGATTCATCAGCATTGTTGTCGTAATCACTGTTCTTTTCCTCACTCTATGCATCTGTCAGATCCCGATTTAATACGTCGTCTTCGGGCAATTGAGTGAGTACATTTGCTTCAACTTGCTCGTTTTCACTGCACAATCAACAAATTAATAAGATGCTAAATTTACAAAATACTTTTCATATAGACGTATCACTTCACTTACAAGTCATAATGTGATGAAATTCCATGATGAACATTTTCATGTAGGTGATAGCTCCCTGATGGACCACTTTGATCCAAAACACCAAAATTATGCTCGGGTTCATTATTTATAAAACTCATATCTGGCATGTACCCCCTGTTAAATATATGAGCGTTAATACAAATTGAATACAACAAAATTGTACATCGTACCACAAAGAAAAATTGAAGCTTACCACTCGTCTTGTGAATTATGTAAAGCAGGCGGGGATAAGTTTAAATCAAGGAAAACTCTTTCATCAAGAACATGTCCGGCAAAAACTCCTCCAGAATAGCCAGCCGATGACTGGGGGTTATCCGGAACATGTCCGGCCACCTCATTGTTTGGAACATCTTCGATCTTGACGTACATATCCAACATATTTATTACAAGATATTCCCGGTATTCATCCGAAGTCCTCAGAAAATCCCTCAAAGTTTCATCATCGTAGATGTTTAACTCCGAGTAAAAAGCAGCCTCTTGCGGAGTGACGGAATACGGATATCTTCCAGTTACTTTAAGTATCACTGAACGTTTCCTCTTTCCCATTTTTTTGCATAACAACGATATCAATTTATCGTACTCTAGTGTAAGTAATTTGACATGACCCTGTGGAGATAAACTATACCCCACAGAGTTATTCTCCATCACAACCTCACCCCCCCAATATACTGAAACTCTTATTCTACGCTCTTCAGACATTGCGAAAAAAATGCTTCAGAGTTTAACAATAAGAAAATATTGAAGAGAATTAGAATTGTATGTGAACGATTTTTCCAAATACTCTGACCACTTTATATAGGAAATGGCTAGTCCGGGAGGTAGAAAATTTTGGATATATAGCGTTTTCTAAACACACGCTATACATTGAAATAATTGTGATTGTCAGTTCACTTATTGGTGGGGCCAAAATCAAAGGATATCGTTTTCTGTTTGTGTGCTATACATATAGGGTGTAACAACACCACGCTATACTTAACGACAGACGTTACCGTTAATATATAGCGTGTTGTTGTTGCACGCTATATATAGAAATGTTATTTTTTTAATACACTTATTTGTGTGTTTTGAGTCCAAACACACATTATTTAGGTTCCTATATATTGATGATTGTTTTTCACATTAAAATTACTTATATGATTTTGATAAATTTACTATCACGCGGCCTCTATTTTATGTGTGATCTAATCTTATATTTAATTAAATAAAAAATACAGCAAAGTAAAGAATTACCATTTCCTTTTGATGTATTCTTTTTAACAAGTCATTTCATTCCACTATGCTTTATTAAAAAAACAAAATAATAATTAATCAGTTATTATAAGTTAAATTTGATATTAAAAAGTTTTTTACACTTTTATGTATATAACTTAAATCCAAGTAAAAAAGCTATTATTATCCACTCGAAAGCCCCAAGGGAAAAGGCACAAGTCAAATAATATCAAAATCCAAAGGCTCCCATTATCATGTAACTCTCATTTACAACCCTTTTATCACAATAAAATCAAAACTATGAAAAGTTTTTCTTTTTCTTTTTTTCGTAGCTAGGAAAAAAGGCTTTTTGTTATATATTGTCCTAATTTTGTATTTATAGAAAAAAATTCATATTCTAATTGGGGTCTCTTTCAAATGATAACATGCATGGAATCTTAACTGCCAAGGTATGGACTGGATCCCCCGCGCACTATAGCAAAAACCTCGTGAATATGACACGCGTGCGCCAAAATGATGGACGAACACCTTTGTGATTGTGAGGAACTGTCCCTCCATGTGGGCTCTTTCAATTCTACGGTCCGTGCACACCCCTAATTGGGCCCAACAGGATTCATTACACATTTGGAAGCGGAGAGGGGCAAGGGCGGTCCGGTACATAAATTATTATGTGTTTACATAAGATCCGGGAAGGACCATATCCCAAAGACAGTAGGTAGCTTACTCTTTTCAATCATTAATGACTAATTCCACAGCTCAAACCTGTAACATATAGGTCACATAGAGATAACTTTACCATGGGGTCATAATTTTATTTTGTTTCTTATACAATATCGGCACCCATATCGAGGTCTCGATTAATTTGAATTCGAGTACTCCATATAATATATGTGTGATGACCCAAAAGGTCATCACCTATTTTAGAAATAAACTCTGTGTCCCGAGGCCTTAAAAAATCTCTTTTTGTCTCACCTCGACTTGCGTGCGTGGTCCGGACCTATATCCAGAAAGCCTTCTATGTGAAAATACGAGAAAATAAAAAATTTTAGAGTTAAAATTTGATTATGGTTGACTTTGGTCAACATTTTGAGCAAACAGACCCGGATCCGTGTTCCAACGATCCCGGGAGGTCCGCAGTAAAATATGGGACTTGGGCGTATGCCCGGAAATGAATTCCGAGGTCCCAAGCCTTAGAAATTAATTTTTTGAAAGAAATTATTTTACTGAATTATCTAAGAAAAGAATTAATGTTTGAAACCATTGGTATCGGGCTCGTATTTTGGTTCCAGAACCCGGTACAAACTTGTTATAATATTTAAAAGATAAATGTGAAATTTGGTGAAAACGGAGTTTATTTGACGTGAGTTGGACTTCCGGTTGAAGAGTTATGAACTTTGAGTGTTTTCGATAAAAATGTTGAGTTTTGAGGTTTTATTCATGGTTATACATGTTATTTTGATGATGTGATCACACGAGTAGGTCCATATGATGTTTCTGAGTTAGTATGCACGTTTGGTTTGAAGTCTCGAGGGCTCGGGTAAGTTCCGGGATGTTTTAGGCTTAAAACATAGCTGTTGCAGGTTCAGAAAAGTTGCAGATCTCTGAACCGGCCAGTGCGGTCCGCAATGATTTTGTGCTGTCGCGGAGGGGCCTTTGCGGCCGCAGAGGATTTTGTGTTGACCGTGGTGGGGGCTTTGCGGCCACACTCCTTTTTGTGCGGTCCGCGGTGAGGAAGTATTCGTAGGTTCACTGGTCTGACTTCGGAAGCCTATAGCTTTTGATCTACAAGGAAGTATGAGATGATTCAAAAACAAAAGTTGTAGCCCTCCATGTCTAGTTTTCAGAAAGGTAAATAAATCATAATTTGGACATTTGTATAGAACGTTATGGCCAAAATACTAAAGCATGTCACTGCAATCAACATTGTGAGCTCCGCGGCCGCACTCCTTTTTGTATGGTCCGCACAGGGGTCTGAGAGGGGTATATTTAAACGGGATTTTTAGTTATTTTTGATTTTTCAAAATCCCAAAAACATAAGAGGCGATTTTTTAAACAACCTTTCTTCTCCAAAATATTAGTAAGTGATTTCTAACTCATTTTCTTTACTCCTTAACTTCTTTTTACAAGATTTCATCCTAGAATAAATGGTTTTCATGGGGTAAATTGGGTGGTTTGGGTAGAACCTAAGTTTTTCAAATTTTGGGGATTTAGACCTCGATTTGAGGTCCGATTTCAAAATAAATTATATATTTGGGTTCGTGGGGGAATGGGTAATCGGGTTTTGGTTCGAACCTCGGGTTTTGACCATGCGAGCCCGGGGGCAATTTTTTACTTTTTGGGGATAACTTTAGAAAACTTATTTTCATGTATTAGAATTGATTCAATTAGCATTTATTGATGTAATTAAGTAACTTGTGGCTAAATACGAGCGAGTTGGTGGTGGAATGAAGAGGTAAAGCGATAGTTGAGGCTTGAATTGTGTTCGTGGCATCGAGGTAAGTGTTTGGCCTAACCTTAGCTTGAAGGATTAGGAGTTGTGTCCTATTTGCTATATGTTATTTGTTGAGTACGACGTATAGGCATGGTGACGAGTATCTATACGTTGGTGTCAAGCATGTTCGTGAGTCTTATACTGATTATTGTGACTTTGTTTCGTATTGTTCATGTTCTATATGATAATTTCTATTGAGGAATATGACTTGTGGAAGTATTATTGTTAATTGAACTTAGTAGAGTATTGACTCAAGTTGAGAATTGAATTGCTGAACATTGTAGAGCATTGGCTCAAGTTGTGAATTGAGTTGTGAAGTAAATGTGAAAGAAGAAAGAAGAGAGAGGATTATGATATGGTCCCCCTTGTCGGGATGTTATTGTTTTAATGTTATCTCCCTTGCCGGGATTTTATTGTGATTTCATTCATTTCCTTGCCCTTATTTCTTTTGATTATTGTTTGGATGAGGAAGAGTGTTAAAGCACGAAGGGTGATTTCGTGTATGATTTTGTGAGGAAGAGTATAAAAGCACGAAGGGTGTCGTGCCGCACAATGTACAATTCCGTGCCGATTACATTGATTATATGATGAAGACGGGAATAAAAACACGAAGGGTGACGTCGTGCAGATTATATTGGTTCTTGTGGTGAGGACGAGAGTAAAAGCACGAAGGGTGATGCCGTGCCCTTATCCTTGATGATTTTTCTGATTCTTGCTGGTAATTGAGTTATGTTGTCCTTTACATTTATTTATTGATTTTCTGTTGTTACTTGATTTTATTTTGATGTTATAGATTTCCTTAACCTATTTGCTTTGTGATTGTTGCATGGGTGAGGAAGAGTGTAAAGCACGAAGGGTGATGCCGTGTATTATTTTGGTGAGAGAGTATTAAAGCACAAAGGGTGATGCCGTGTATTATTTTGGTGAGAGAGTGTTAAAGCACGAAAGGTGATGCCGCGCACTTGTCTTTGATTTCCTGATTTTTATTAATAACTGAGTTACGGTTTCTCTATCTTTAATTGTTGGTTTCTTATTGACACTTATTGTACCCCGCAGCATGATTCCTTCTTCCTATTTTCAATTGAACTTTGGTGATCCTCATATTTATTTGTTGTTGTTCTCTTAATATTCGATGTCCCCGCAACATGTTACCCCCTCCCATACTTAACTGTACATTATTGTTCTTCTTTTTCGCTGTATATAATTTAACTGCACAGGTTTATTTGCTAGTCTGGTCCTAGCCTCGTCACTACTTCGCCGAGGTTAGGCTAGGCACTTACCAACACATGGGGTCGGTTGTGATGATACTATACTCTGTACTGTGTACAGATCCTGGAGCAACATCATTCAGACTTTAGCTTGGGTGGCTGCCTTCAGTCCAATTGGGGATTCCGAGGTAGTCCTGCAGGCGTCCGCATGACCTGGCGTCTCCCTCTATTCCTTCATCCTGTTTCATATACTATTTCAGAAACAGTGCATTAGCTATCTTTCAGACCTTGTTTGTAGTCTAGACTGTCTGTGAAGCGTGACGCCAGTTCTGGGTAGATTTTACTTAAGATGTTGTATTGGATATTTATTCAAATGTTTTATCGTTTTCTTCCGCTTGCCTTAAATTTTCGCTGTTTATAACTATTGATTCACACTTGTAAAGAAATTAAAAATGGAGAAAAAGGTAAATTGTTCAAACGGTTGGCTTGCCTAGCTTTCACTAGTAGGCGTCATCACGACTTCCGAGGGTGAAAAATTCGGGTCGTGACAATATGTATATCGAGGGGGGGTCATAATTTTTTACATGGCTCGACTTGAGACCTCTAGTTAATAATGAATGGATCCTATTCATCTCATCACATCCCCTGGTAGTGTGAGACTAGATAATTTTTTTAACTTAACCCATGCAATATAAAATTACAGATATTAGATTTACATATTTAATCATATTTTGAATAGTACTTATGTTATACATGTTGATATTATTTTACCTTTAACCGAAGGTCTATCGGAAACAACCTCTCTATCCTCACAAGATAGGGGTAATATATGTGTATACTCCATTCTCTTCATATCCTACTTGCGAAATTACACTGACTATATATGTTGTATTATATGTTGTTGTTCTATATGCTAATATTACAAATAGTGCAAAGCCACATAGCTCCAAGGGAAGTCAATTCACCAAAAAAATTATATTGTTTAGATATGTAAGTTTTTAATGGAATTTTTACCTCATATAGCAGAGGTTAACACCTTATTTATTTTAAATAAATACCATTTAAAAAAATTCTATTCTATAAATACCTTTTATTATTTATAGCAAAATATCTAATTTTAGTTACCTCCTAACCATAAGCCACTAAATACGTTATTCAGTTATACTATTTTCTTTGTTTCTCTACTTTAATACATGCTATTCTCTTCCCCCATTCCCTGAAAACACGATGCTCAATCTCAAATTCCTCTCACCCACATCACCTACGTTCTCTCTGATCCCAATTTCTCCAATTCCATCGGAGCATGCATATATGTTACCACGTCAAATATGTTGACATATGGTTTCGACAATTTGGACAGATAGCACTAGGAGCCTTGGTGTCAATCAAAAGCTTCATGCTCAATTTGGTTTCTTCAGAATTAGTCGTCATTTTAATTAACGGTTGCAAGTCTTAAATTAGTAAAGCTATAGGTATGTTAATATTGGAGAAAGAAGAGTCCTTATCCTGCCACCATTGCTCGACGACATCATCTTCTGGAGAAAGAAAAGTCCTAATATTGGATAAACTCGAGGTTCTCAACTTCCGTCATCTTCAATACAAGATTCAAGCTTTAACAGAATCCTTATTCTGCCACCATTGCTCGACGATGGATTCACCGGAAATTAGGGTCTGTTCTTGAACAAAGACGACGGAGTTTGGGGCTGAGCAACTTGAATTTTCTGTTAATATATTTCAATGTATCTCGCTGTATTTCCATATATTTCATTGTATTAATTATCTTTTTTCATTGTATTTCAATGTATCTCGTTGAATTTCGTTATATTCATTGTCTCATTGTATTCCATTAATGTATTCATATATTTTTTCTAATTAATATAATTCATGTATTCAAATATATTATATAATTTCTCTGAAGATTGCTATATTTTTGGGGTGTTTTTCAGTTGAGAATCTTTTTTATAACTGGAAATACAAATTTTGTGTGTTATAATTGAGTTTGTTGAGTTATATTAGGAGTTTGTTATGTTAATTGATTCACTTTCCATTTAAAAACAGTGTAATCCCCTATTCACGCCGTGAATACAGTCGAATATAATAATCTGTCCAGCTGTAGTCCCATGTTTCAAGCCATGAATACAGTCGAATACACTCGAATACAACAACTGATTAGCTGGACTTCCCTGATTCATGCCTATTTTTGCTATTGTATTCATGAATACAGTAGCTTAAATACATCTAATACATCTTATAACAACAGAAAACGTATCTACAATCCGTAATATAGCAAATGGTATCTATAGATAACTAATTACCACTAAAAGATAGTGTTTTATGAAAATTTCTCTTTTTTTATTTATACATATTATATGTTGAATCCTCTTGACTTCTTTGTGTATTTACTTTTTAAAAATTTTATATCCTTCAGTAAAGCACCTGGCTTCGCTACTTATTGTAAATGATTGTTATTTAAAGTTACATGTAGTTGCGTTTCAAGTGATTTAATTGCACGTGTATTTGTTGACATTACAAGTACATAGAACTTATAATGTTCTAGATATACATTTGGCTAGGGTAAAGTTGAGCGGATTTGTCAAGACCCAGACCCCGATCCGATCGTGATGGCGCCTCTCGTGAAGACAAGGCCAGCCAACCAACCCATTTCGCCTTTTCAGAATAGTTAATATTAATAAACAGTTCTAGCATAATTAAATAACCACAGTTTAAATAAATTTTTTTATTATTAAGTGCGGAATACAACCCAAACACAACCCAACCCGGGGTGTCACAAATCACGAGCATCTATTAGAGTATAAATACAACTGCAAGGCCTGAAGCATATGAAATAGGACTGGTAAACAAAAGGGAGAAATGCGGTGCTGCGAACGCTGGCAGTCACCTCACTAAACTCCGATAACTTAGCCTCCGACCAGCTCAAAACCCGCTACCGGGTGAATAAATACCTGCATATGCATACGAGGTGCAGGGAGTAAAGTGAGTACTCCAACTCAGTGAGTAATAAAGGTAAATAATAACTGAGCAGTAAGAAATCACGAAAAGTGCATCAACATGCTGTATAGAGCAGTCTAAAACCCATTGAATAAAAGCAGTGAAACTGTGAAATCCTTGGAAAAACATCTTAGCACAATTTAAACCTCTTTTTAAAATAATTTTTTCAACGGTTACGCAAATGAGTGCAAACAATAGTGCAAATAAGTACGGAAATCCGCCCCTCGGGCACAAAACTCAATTAACAAATAATGACAGGCGATCAGATAGATATTACATGAAGTAGCACAAACAACAGATAATGATAGACAAATGAAATAAAGTAACACATAGAACAGTGCCAGCACCGCTGCGGCGTGTAGCCCGATCCATATATCGTTGCGGCGTACAGCCCGATCCATATATTTCGTCGACGACACTAACTGGGGGTGTGCAGACTCCGGGAGGGGCCCCTTATGGACCAAGTGCAATATCAAGTCATATCATGGCATCAAATCTAGGCCATCTGCCTCATATCAATATCAATATAACACTGTTGCGGCGCGCAACCCGATCCCATAATATCCTTACATCTGTCCCTTGGTCGTACTCAGTCCAGAAATCATATAAGCCCTCGGGCATTAGTAAAATAGTAGTTCTCAGCCCAAAACATCATTTAATATATCATTTTAGTTTCAAAACCGAGGAAAAGTGGCTGAGTTGTAAAACAGTGGAAAACAGTACGACTGAGTTCAAGTGGTAGGTCAAAACAGTAAGGAGATAGTGATAAAAAAAATCCCCAGAGGATTCAAATAGTTGGCTCGAAGCCCAAAGATGGCAATCAGTCCAAAAAATGATGATAACAAATAAGTTTCAATCAAATACGCGGTAAAAGCGTCAATCGGGACGGACCAAGTCACAATCTCCAATAGTAAACGACTCCACGCTCATTATCAAGCACGTGTCTCACCTCAATATAGCACTACGATGTACGAATCCGGGGTTTCAAACCCTCAGGATATCATTTACAATAGTTACTCACCTCGAACCGACTAAAGCTCTAGCTCGCTATGCCCTTGCCTCTCAAATCGGCCTCCTCGCATGTCGAATCTGACCAAAACCAGAATGAGTACGTCACAATAGGTTAAGGGAACGAAACCCAAGTGAAAACAATCGAAAAATATCAAAAATTCCAAAATTAGCAAAACCCGAGCCCCGGGCCCACTTCTCGAAACTCAGAAATTTTCACATCAACATGTTCCTTATTCTTCTAGGAGTTCATACATATCAAGAACTCTCAAATACGACCTCAAATAGCCCTTCAAATCCCAATTTAAAATCTCAAAATCCCAAGCCCTAGTTCTTCCATTTTTAGCTAAATTTCCAAGAATTTCTAGGTTAATTTCACAATATAATCACATTTTTGGTTCATAAAACTTACCTCCAATCAATCCTCCTTGAATCCCTCTTCAATTTCTCCCAAAGAGCTCCCAAAATACTCAGCTATAGTGGAAAAATGGCTAAGACTCGCGGATGAAATGTTTATAAACCTCACTGCCCAGTCCTGTAATTTCTTCATCGCGATCGCGAAGGGAAAAATTCCAAGCTTCCAAAACTACACTATGCGAACGTGACAGCAGCTCTGCGAACGCGAAGCTACCACACACAAAGCTATGCGAACGCGTGACCATACATGCGAACGCGAAGAGCAATCTCACCTAGACTCCAAAGTCTCATACGCGAACGCGAGCCATACGATGCGATCACGAAGCACCAGATCACTACCTTCCGCGAACACGGACCCTCAACCGCGAACGCGAAGGGCAAAACACCCGCCTTCCAAAAACCTTCTACGCGATCACGAGGGACCTCCCGCGATCGCGATGACCAAATTTGTCTGCAACCGCTGCTACAATTTTCTGCAACCTTCCAAGACTCAAAACTTCCCGTTAGCCATCTGAAATCACCCCGAGGCCACCCGGGACCTCAACCAAATGCACGAACATGACCCAATACTTTATTCAAACTTGTTTCAATCATCAAGACACTTCAAACAACATCAAATCCATCAATTCACATCGAATTCAAGCCTAAGTTTTCTAAAAACTTCCGAAATATGCTTTCGATCAAAAACCCAACCAAACCACGTCCGAATGACCTGAAATTTTGCGCATACACCCCAAATGACATAACAAAGCTACAACAACTCTCGGAACTCCATTCCGACTCTCGAATCAAAATCTCACCTATCGACCGGAAATCGCCAAAATATTAATTTCGCCAATTCAAGCCTAATTCTACACCGGACCTCCAAAACCAATTTTCGATCTACATTTGCCATTGTTACATTTTTTTTGAACAATGGCCTTGTTGTGGTGATGATACGGTGGTGTGAGTCATGACTTATTGGCTTTTGATGTTTATTTCTTTCTGGGATTAAATCACTTGGGCTCCTAATTTTTGGGTTGAATTATGTGTTCTAGTTTTTCGGGTGGTCCATGGAGGAGGAGATGGAGGTGGAAGAGATGAGGTTGGAGAAGATGAGGGTATATGTGTAATTTTATATTTTTTGTTTTATTTATTTATGTTAATGGCACGTGTCACGACCTTATTGGTGCGTGACATTACCCATATTTAGGTAAAGTGGTCAAGAAAAAAGTGGTGTGTATTAGACACACTTTTAAAAGGTTGAGTGTGTAATATTATTTTTGCCCATAAAAAATGTGTAACAGGGATTTGATCCATTGTTCGGGTGCCAACTTATGTATTTTGCCTAATTGTTTCTTAATAAAAGTCCCAAAATGCAATTAGATTATCACTAGAACCGAAACTGACCGTCCATGCTAATATTTGTTCATCTTCTGTTTCCTTAAAATCTAAACTAGAAGTAACTCAGCTCATCCAAAAAAAATATATTATTATTATGTTGTTATTAGAACTTAGTTCAAATATTTTAGGCAAAATACATAGTTTACCCATCAATTTTGTAGAGAAATTCCTGTTACACACTTCTCTTTCACGGGTAACTTTTTACACTCAACCTTTCAAAAGTATATCTAAGACACATCACTTTTGTGCTTGACCAGTTTTTCAGATAACGTGAAATTCACACCCTAACAAGATTGCGACACGTATCATTGACTTTAAAAAAGAAAAGAATAATAGAAATTAAAATTAAAATCCATCTTCTTCATCTTTCCATTGTCTATCTTAAGCACCATTATATTATTGCTACCACCATGATTGTTTGTGAGAAAGTTTCCAATAATACCAAAATTCAACTACACTATCGAAACAACTAGCCAAAAATAATCGAGCAACAAATTGAGTTCAATAACCCAATAATCAACAAGACCCAATTAAATTTTTAAGCTTTTTTTGATACCCCAACAATGGTGGATTCTAGATTTTTCCACCAAACCTTCAATACTAATGTTAAGGCTTTTAAATCTATCACAAATAAATAATTTTCACAATATTTGAACAATAAACCAACAAATTTCGCTCAATTTTAAATCTAAAATCGATATTTTCTTTCAAAAAAACTTTTTAGTGGAAGAAAATGAGGGGGAGAATGGTGAGGAAGAAGACCAGAGGGAGGGGAGGGGTTTCTGTGGGGGAGACAAAAAATATGATTTTTACTGGTTTTACGCGTTTCTTTCGTGTGTAAACACGCAAGCGCTATCTGGTCAAAAGTAGTGTGTCTTAGACATACTTTTGAAAGGTTGAGTGTGTAAAAGATTTCCTATAAAAAAGAGATGTGTAACAGGGATTTCATAAATCACCCAACAAAGCTAACCAAATCATAAAAATTTCGATCCGAGCTCATATACAAATAAGTCAACTCTTGGTCAAACCTTTCAACTGAGACTATTCTTTCAAATTCATACCGATTTCCGTGAAAACCAAAACCAACAATTTACATCAGTCATAATACATCACACGGGGCAAGTTATGCCCGAGAACTGGCGATCAAAGTGCAAAAACTCAAAACGGCGGGTCAGGTCGTTACAGGATTTTTTAATTTTGACAATATAAATTAAGAAATTTCGAAATTAGATGTAGCATTGCAATGGAAAACCTTATAACTTGCACATATCATTGAAATTTGAGTTAATTTTTTGCTCCATCTACATTAGATAAAGCAGAAGTTGGTAATCTTTCAATCTTCATTACTATACTTCATATGATTGAAAGAACATTTTGCATAATCATTTTACATGTTTGAACGTTAGGTTTTAAATGTCAACATGTGACAGATAGGTGTTGTCGATATCAGACATTGACATTCTTTAATTAATTTGTTAAGGGAATTAATTATACGTACTGGGAAATAAAACAAAATATGGTGTTGATTTGATGAATTAACAAACATTCAGAGCAACAGAAGTGGTCACTCGATAGACATTTAATACAGCTACCACCACATTAGAGTAAATGATTCAGAAAAGAAATCCCTAGAATAGAGAAAATAATAGTATTATTATAAAGAGAAAAAATGTGTAGAATATTGGCTTGAGCAAAAACAGAAAAGGAAAAGAACATCACAAAAAGGAAATAATGGACAACATCTGGTTGAAGATTAGCTTACAAGTCATTAGTAATTTTTTTTTTTTTTTTAAAAATATTTTAGAGTCCTCTCTTTCAAAATTAACTTCTCTGCCACACAAAAGGTAAGGATAAGGTCGGTGTATTTTCGCCGTCCCCAAACCTCATTTATAATATCACACTCAATATGTTATTGTTGTCGATTTTAAAACCCACCATTTAAAGTGTTTAAGATGAATACATTCGTAAATTTTTTACATATTAATATAATTTAATTAGGTTATAGCATATTAATTTTTTATTTTTGAAGTTACCATATATTAATGGTTACTGACTTTTAGGGGTCGTTTGGTAGGATATATTAGGGAAGATAATACATATGGTAGCCTTAGTATTATTGATCTCTTGTTTGGAAGTTATACACTTTATTCACTACTATATTTGTACATATCAAATCATGTTATTGGTAATATTATGGGTTTTAATACATGAATAAACATGAATAAAGGTATAACTACCATTTCACAATCTTTAATACACCAAACCAAACAGTTGATAAGAAATAATTACAGCATAACTAACATCAATTTAGTACTATCATTATACACCCTACCAAACGATCTCTAATAGATCAATTTAATTTGATAGTGCAATTTTTTTTTATATAGTTAATATAATAAAATTAAAATTAATTTATTTTTAAATATAAAAAATATTATTTTGGGATAAATTCAAAAAGAAAAAATAGTTACACGAAAATCCTATACAGAAATACTTTTTAATTTTTATGCAGCCCACCAAATATTATATTTTTAATGAAAATATAAGGGAAAAGAAACAAAAATGTGAGAAATCACAACCAAACAGCTCCAATCCAATTCACCAACCTTTTTGACCATCTCTTGTCCTTTTTCTCTCCATAAAAATAAAACAGAGTCAGCTCTTCCATTCTTCTGATCTTCTCCAAGATTCCATTGTCAGACCCCCACCCCCACCCCCACCCCTCTCTCCATTACAGTTTCTTTTTTAGATTGCAGTCTTTATTACGACAGTATTAGTTATGGATCTAATCCCTTTGATTTAATACTGCTCTGTCCCCGGAGTATTGAATCGGCTGATCTGTTTTTCCGGTAACTCTGCCGCCCTTTTCGAATATAAATATATACTTATTCTTTTATTTTTGTTTTTCTTTCTCTTTTTCCCCCTTTATGTATTGAGTGTACAACAATAATTAATGTCTTTTTATAAGCTCCTCTTCGTGGGTTGCACCTTTATGAGTTATGACCACCACCAACTGTTCTCTCTTTTTCACGTACACCATCATGTAAGATAAGTATCCTTACATTAATTGCACACTGTATTTTTTCAGATATATATGTTTCTGTATACATATACATATACATATACATATAGAGAAAGAGTTGACCTTTTATGTAAACTTGGGGAGCTGTGTAACACAGCCTGTGTTAATATTTGCTGGCTTCCCACTCTCTCTATTCTTCTTTCACATCCATTGCGTTTTCTAACTTCACATACGGTTTCTCTCTTTCTATATTTCTTCAAAGAAGCAAAATAAAACGGCATGATCTTTTGTCGTTTTATAACCTGAGTGTATATTAACTGTCCGACTTCCATCTCATCTCTATTCTTCTTCTTCTTCTTCTTCATAACAAGACAAATTAAGGTGTGTTTTTTTTTCTATTTTAATTTTTCGAATTTGTTGTGTATTAGGATTGTTGTTAAAATCTTTAGATTGATCTGCTTATTTAGTTTGATTCTGCAGTTGGGTTTTCAATTTTTTTAGCAAAGATTTGATTTTTACTCGTATTTCATTCTTTTTTAAGATTCTTTTTGAAGTACTAAGGTTAGTATTTATCTCTTTAATTTGATGAAATTTGCCACTTTTATGTGTGTCACATCTTTGGTTCATATTTACTTTGATTCTTCAGTTGGGTTTTCAATTTTCATGGCAAAGATTGGATTTTTTTCTCGTATTTCATGTTTTTTTTAAAGTAGTGAGGTTCTATTTATGTATTTAATGTGATGAAATTTGGTGTTTTTTATGTTTTGCAGAAGAAGAACTTTGTACTAAAGGGATAAAGAGGAAAATTCTTTTGATCCACTTTTAGCCAGGTAAAGTTATATGCTAATCATTTGATTAATAATCATTTGATTAAATAATTTAAAAGTAATTATTTTTATATGGTTTATGAGATTGTGAATTTTCTTGGGATCCAATGACAACCTGTCAGAATGTATCATTCTGAGGAAATCTTTTTCTTTTTAAATTTTTTTGGTTAACTTTTTATGAAGAGATTTTGGAATTAAAGAATTAGAATACAGATCTAGTTAGAAATGATTAGGTAATTTAGCTAAATAACAAAAAGGATGGTGGTGATTGATCTTTAAATATGAACTCATTTGAGCTTTGGACAAATTTTTCAAAAGGGTGACCATTTCTTGTCCTTTTCAAAATTGGACAAAGTTAAGATTCCTTGTGGTTTTTGCCATTGAAACATAAATTCACTTTTTATTTAAGGGCAGTCCGGTGTACTAAGCTCTCGTGTATCTCGGTATACACGGGGTCTGGGGAGGGGCCGGACCACCAGGGTCTATTGTACGCAGCCTTAGCATTTCTCCAAGTGGTTGTTTCCACGCCCGTGAGCTCCTGGTCACATGGCAACAATTTACTAGTTATGCCAAGACTCTCCTTCAAATTCACTATTTATTGACAGAAAAAAAATTAAATGAAAGAAAGTCACAAAAAGATAAAATAAAGATGAGGTCCTGATTTCACTTTGTTTTATTTTAAATTATGGGCATCTTATGATTGAGATGATTTAGCACCTTTTGGTTTCTTTGAGTTTCTGCAAAAAAGTGGGAATCCTATGTTGAAGAGACTATTAACTTATGAGTGGCATACAAGTCTGAGCCTTACCTGTTTTCTGGCCATGAGGTTGAACTATTCGCTTGAATTGAATTTTAGTTATTTTGAACTTTCTTCTAGTTGTGTTTAATTATTCATCAATTCACTGTAAGCAATTCAGGATTTATAGTCAGTGAGGTTCTACTCTTTATATATGTGCCAATTTTTTTTTCTTCTCACACACATATACAGTCTGTTGAACTCGCTGTGTCTAGTAGATCCACCACTAAACGGATCATTAAACTTTAAAGGTTGATTTATATTAGATAGTGGTATCTCAAACCCGCACTCTTTGGGTGTGACCCTTTGCCGGACCCTACGTGGACGTGGAATACTCTGCCGTAGTGGTATCTCTAACCTGTTGAGCCCAAGTTTGCTTCATGTGGCATTCTTGGCCACTATTTTCAGTATTATTAGTGTCATTTGGGCTGTTAAGCAGTAAATACTCTAGCATTTTCTTCAAAATTATGCTGGGCATGTGCTAAAGTCTGAGTGGAGATTGCAGGAGATTTAAACCAATGTTCTTATATATATATTCTTGAAATTTATATTGACACAGGTTTCTGAGTCTGTGTTTCTTCCTGGCTACTTTGATGTTTGCTTCACAGCTTTTGAGAATTCTCCAGACTCTACCAGCTGATGCAAACCATGAAATCTGGTGTGTACTCGAGCTCCTGTTTCTTCTTTGTGCACTGCAGTTTTTTGGCAATTTTTAGGGTGTTTTGAAAATAAGTACAAAGTTAAAAAAAAAACACGAAAGTACTCGTATCAAACCTGATTAACATGGGTATGCTAAGGAAATTGAAGAATCATTGTAACATAGTGCTCAACCGACGTTTTTGTTTTCCTATTTTAGTTTCAAGTAATAAAAATTCACTTGATAAATGTTGAAATGTCAATGTTTTCTTATAGTACTCCTTTATTTCTAAGATATATTTACTTTGGGAGTTTTTTTGATAGTTTTTAATGTATTATTCCTACAAATCTTGATCCCTGCATTGAGAAGTTAAATTCGACTGCAGATAACCATCCTCTGTTTTGTGATTCAAACCTAGTCTCTGTGCATGATTCTAAAACATTTGAATGCAACAACAGCGTCCTTGACACAGCTGAAGAGAAGCCTAACATGAAGGGAAGTCAGAATGGGATATTAAGTCATTCAAATGGTTACAAGGAGGAAGATTCTTTAGGTTTTCCAACAAAAAACTTTGCGAATACAAATGTCCATGACAATAGCAAAGACCCTTTGGCTCGTGACAGAGAAGATGGAAATGAATTCTGGAAAGTTCCTGAACTTGATGATTCTATATTTTTTGATAACAACAATGAAATTAAAGCTTCTAGTGTGAGGGACGATCAAAATGTAGACATGTCCAAAGTAATCGCTGACAAGAGAGGTGGAAATCCTTTTGCCTGTGACTTTCCCTTAAGTAACACAAATGAAATTGATGCTGCAAGTATGACGGATGATCAAAATGGAAGCTTGTCGCATATCATCAATACCAAGAGGGGTGGAAATCCATTTGAATGTGATACAAAAGATCGAGATCAGCCATGGAATATTCCAGAATACGAGTGCTCCATGATTGTTGATTTCCTTGATCACAAAGAAAATAAAACCATAAAATCTGATTCGCCTTTTACCTCTCACTCAGAGTTGTTTGAGAATAACACAAATTTATATAGCGATAAAGGCGTCACCGATCATGATCTGCCTGAATTGACAGTTTGCTACAGAGAGAGTAATTTTAACATTGTTAAAGATATATGCATGGATGAAGGCGTACCTGCAGTCGATAAAGTTCTAATTGAAAGCTGGAAAGATGATCAACCTAGCACGTCCGTTTCTGTTGGTGCTGATGAAGACCAGCAGAGCAACACAAGGGAAAGTGTCGATGAGGGGTCGCTCACTTCATCTGTGTCGAAAGTTTCATCTGTCGAAGACTCCAAGAAGGATGCTATGACTCGTGATATAGAACAAGAGGCTACTGGAGCACTCGTTCCAAATGGTTTCAATCCCTCCGCAGAAGATAATGCCAACAAAAATGCTGATAAGGATTCTTATTTTGAGGATCTGATGATGATTTTTGGCTCAAAATGTACTGCAAATGGAAAAGCTACTAATGCATCAGAAAAGGCATCATCTCCTAATAACGTGGTTCGTTTGGAGGAGTCCAAAGTTAATAATTCTCAAAAATCTAACTCTGATGGTGATCATTCTGCTCTGCAACCTGATCAGGTATGTTGCTATTATATTTACAGATCGGCCTATTAGTATAGGCGTATATGGACACATTCTTTTGGTTGACAATTTGTTGAGGATTTAGTTTCTTGAACTGCAGATGCCTTCTGAGCAAGCAACTTTGAAAAGCCAGACTGCAGTGGTCTCTGCAGCTGATGAGACAAACAAGAGTGGTCCAGCTTCCAACGTACTTCACAATAGCAAGAAGGAAACTGGAGCTAGTATTTTCGACTTCAACTCGACCAAGCCAGACTCCAACAAAAGCAAGGAAAAAGGTGTTGAAAATTTGCCTGAAGATTCTCTCATGTCAAAGGTCATCGCCGTTCACAAGGATGGTAATTCTGATGGTCTTTCAGCTGCTAGTCAAGCTCATAACATTGTGGACAATACTGCTGACAATCTTCACCAAAAATCCCAAAATGTGGCTAATCTTGAAGATAAACTCTCTGATAACTTTCCACCAGGTGACCAAGGTCATTTTGCTGATGGAGAGGCAAGTTTTTCTGTAATTCCTGCATCAGGTTCTATTACTTACTCGGGGCCTATAGCGTATTCTGGGAGCATCTCTCTTCGATCAGATGCCAGCACAACCAGTGCCAGATCCTTTGCCTTCCCAGTGTAATGCTTTGCTACTTCTCATGCTTTAAGTTTCTGGCAAGTGCACAGATAGTCATTCTCAGGGATGCTATTCAGAGATTAGCCATTACTTATTTTATCCTGAAAAGTTAAACTAAAAGTCTTAACTTCAGGACAACTCAGAACATTTTTGTCCTGAAAAATTGAAATTCAGGACGCACCGACTAATTCCTAATAGCAGCCCTTTAGAGTGGCTACCTGGTGTCATTTCTACTTAAGTTTCCTTTTCATTTCCATTTAATCCTGATTAGTAACTTGTGATTAACATTTTCCTTTTCTTTTTGCAGCTTACAAAATGAATGGAATAGCAGTCCAATAAGAATGGCAAAGGCAGAAAGGAGGCGTTTACGGAAACAAAAGGGTTGGAGGCAGGGTCTTCTGTGTTGTAGATTCTAAATTCTTTTTTATTTTATTTATTCTATTTATAAGGATCTTAATGCAAAATATACAAAAGCTTAAATCTTGAACATTTTGAGCACTGTAAGTATACATGTTGATATTCTCTTAGGGGGTGGCATGCTATTCTTGGTAGGTTTTACATGGCTTTAGAGTTTGTTTTATTAAACATGGAGGCTGCAGATGTAAAAACTTTTCTTGCATCTTTGTTTTCCTTATACAATCTATCATATACTCATCTACTGTTCACTTGAGAGTTCTTAGTATGTATATTGTTGCAGATTGGGTTAGCTATTGTCAGTTATTACCATATTTGTTGTTAGTGGACTTACTAGGCGCGAATGTGAATTAGTTGGGCCAGTAGAATCGGATACTGAAGGGGAGCTTTGGTGTAACTGATAAAGTTGTTGTCATGTGACTAGGAGGTCACGAGTTCAAGCCGTGGAAACAGCTTCTTGCAGAAAATGCAGGATAAGGCTGCGTACAATAGATTCTTGTGGTCCAACCCTTTCCCGGTCCCCGCGCATAACGACCACTTAGTGCACCGGACTGCCCTTTTTAGTAGAATCGGATACTGGATGGTTAAACCGAAAGAAAAAGAGGTCCCTTCTTTTCTCTTGTTACTGCCACTGATTCTTGTTCTTTGCAATTTTGGACATGTAATTCTTTACAAATGTGGGCTTCTCATTTATTGAGGGAACAGAGCCACCTGTTGTAGGAATGCCTGATGGAGCAAGGCCTTGGCTAGGAAATTTCTGTCCTTGGACTCTTTTGGTCAAGGCCCATTGTGTTGAGCACTAAAAATTATCTCTGAATATCCATTGGGGTCTTTACACAAATAGCCGATTATATTCACTGTTTACTTTTTCTAGTCATATATATATATATATATATATATATTATACATTAATTATACACAATTATACGGAAGAACAATTTACTGATTTTAGAGTTCATAATTCAATTGATTTCGGTGGCCTAATGACTTCCAACTAGGCTTTATTTAATCCCCGCAAATTGTATGGAGAAGAAAGTAGGGAAACTTACACAAATGTCCCATATAAGTTTCAACTTACCAACCTCTAGCCATTAGTCATAAGCTTACCAAAACTAGTCAAGCACATATAAAAATTGAAAAACTAAATAAATAAGGGTTTTTATCTCAAAGAATCACATGCAAAAATCTCTCTCCATATTTTTAAGCATGATTAGCAACATTAGATGCAAGATGGAAAGGAAATTTCATGAATGAGGTACCAAATAAGGTAATGAAATACAAAAAAAATATAATATTCCAAAAGTCTAAGCAAAAAAGGAACTTTTTTCAATGTGTATAGTTGAAATTCATTGAAAATATATAGATAAGTCAATATACAAAATTTGATGAAGATTGGAGGTGATTTGGATTGATTTTGTATCAAAATTCGTAATTAAATCGAGTTCAAAAAAGTTCTTCTGCGACACATGTATCATGCATGTATCTCACACACAAGTATACATGAAAATACATGTGATACATAATTGATACAAATATGATACATATACAAATGATACACAGTGTGATACACATATCATTTTTTCATGTTCGAGTTTTACTTCGAATTTTCAATTCAAACCACCTCAAAACTTCACCAAATCATCCCAAAACTGAGATTCGAACTCTTTAAGATGTATCCAATCTATTCTAATAACACCCACTCAAAAAAAAATTGACCTAATTTTGCTACAAATAGTTAATTGGCTAATATTAGTAATATTTGGCTAATATTAATAATATTTCATGAATTGGCTAATTATTGTAATGAGCTACTTATAAATGAACATAGCTGGTCGTTGATATCAGAGATAAAAGATAATAACCTTGGGATAAAATGTGAAATTATTTTATTTTTTATTTGGATGAAATACATGATATTGATGCTAAGCTTCTTGAAAGGAGTTATATCTTGATGAAACTACATCCAACCCTGGTTTTTCTTGAAATCTTACAATGTACCCAAAACAAAAGAAACATTTGAGAGAAACCAAAGATGAAAGAAGAAAACGAATAGAGGACAATATAATGCAAGTCATGAACTTCTTTTTCTTTCAAAACATAACTTAAATTATTATGAATTCTTAGGTTTAAATTTCACCGGAGAAAAAAACACTAGGCGATTCCTTTCATCTATCCAAACTATAGTCAACATAATTATCTATAACTTTGTTGGTGAGAGATAGCAGATACTCTATAGAACTAGTTAGTCGAGGTACGTGTAAGCCGGCTCAGACAGCACAATTATAAAGAAAATTAAATTAAATTATCACATCGAATTTGCTAAGACAGACATACGTGAAGAAATGTAACAATTTTGTCAGCATACATAACCTCACGGATGAATGGTCCTACAAGGGTAGGATGTTAGGTAACACAAAATCAACCCAAATGGTGTGAAGGTTCCTAAAAAGGCAAAAACTCAAAAAATATGTATTTTTACACCTACTCTATTTTTTGGAACTATGAGTTTTGTGCTTTGTGTATGTTTTCTTTCTCTCTTCTTTTCATTGGACTCTGTGGCCTTTAGCCTTTTACCTTACTTCTTTGACTGCTATAAATTGCAAGTTTAATGTCCAAAAGAATGACACTTTCATTATTAGCCAGTTAACAAATTAACTATAAGAATGGAAATCATCAGAATCATCTCTACTCTACTCATTTGTTTCTCATTATTCACGTTATCTTCATTTTCATCTGCTGCTCCACTGTTAGGTATTTCATCATTTTCTTTCTATCCCTTAGTCTTCTTTTTTTTTTCCAGTCATATTTCATGCTAACTTCATTTTATTGTAATTTTTGGCAGATCACGAAATGAAGATGACTCTCTCTTCAAGTTCTAGGAAGATGAAGCTCAATGAACAGCCAAATGTAATGATTTAATTTAGTTTTGGTTTTTCTATTTTCCTTTCTATTCTTGAGAATAAGCTAGGATTCCCTCTTTTTTTCTTTTAATATTTTTCAGTATATGGTTGTGCTTTTTCATGTAAATGACATGTTGTTTTTTGTATGAATCAGGTGAAAAGTAAGGGAGATCAAAAGCATTTGGTCCCATTCAACACTGCAAACCAAGTTTCATTACCAGGTAATGCACCTATTTATTTATTTTTTTGTTTCGCTATATGATTAATTATGTGTTGCAAACATGCAGAATATATGTTTGTGCTTGTGTTTATACATATAGTATCAATTTAGTCTTGTATGGTAACATTAACATTAACAGGGTTTCATGCATGACGTATATATGTTCCTATCTAAGAGATAAATACAAGTTTCTTCCGTTAAAACTGAAAAGTACAGGACTAGCTTCATCATTTTTTTTAATAATATGGCCTAAAAGACTAAAAGTTCAATTTTTGAAAGATCCTGTACTTTGACTAACTAACTAAGCTTTCCATTGATATGCTGATATTCCATAATTTCATGCGTAGTCTTTTTTACTTATTTTAATATTATATGGTGCAGAATCTTAAAGTACGCAATTTATGTTTCGAATTGTCTACTTTTTAACTTCGCAGTTTAACTAGTTCGACGATTTGTCCACTTTTTGACTAACAAATTTAGTTAAAATACTTCCTCTAGTTCATATTATCTTTTCTTAAATGTTTCTTTACGTTTCTTAAGAAAGACATTTATAATAGTCTTAATCATAAAAGTGTATATATAATTTTCTCTCTTTAAACATCTAACTTAATTAACACTACACTAACTAGAGTAAAAACATATTTGAAAAAAAAACATACTTATTAAATAATCTCTTATTATTTTCCAAATCGTCAAATGTTTTGAAACAAATTCATTAGTTTGTCAAAACTATTAATACAGTCAGACATCTGTGTAATAACCATCCTCTATAACAACACTTAACTATAACGGCCAAGTTTTCATATTATGTTATAATATATGTTTTCTATAACAATACTTTATTACAACACTTAAATTTTTTTTAAACAAATGAGGTCGTTATAGATATTGTTTGACTGTACGAGACCGGAGAAAGTAACTAATGACATGTTTGTGACTTGTCCAGGTAAAGAACATGAGCAAGATCAAGCTGCAATCATGGTTCATGCAAGAAAAGGGACAAGACAAGAATGGGTTGAAGGGAAAGACACTTCTGATTTCTTTACAATGGATTATCATTGGGTTAGAAGACGACGTCCTATACATAACAAGTCAATTCGCCCATGAAACTCAAGATCCTTAATTTAGGTTTTATTTTAACTTGATTAGTTTACTATTATTATATAGTGATTCCCAAAATATATATATTAGTAGAAAAATATAGTTGTTGGGAATACAATTTTGACTAATTAGGAAAATGAAGTGTATGTTTTGTTGTAATTAGGAGTTTATAAGAATATGAGGATTATGTCGTGTTGTACCTTTGTTTATGGCCGACATTAAACCCTAACTTTTGCTACTAACAAGAAACCTCTACCTTAGTTCCAAGGGGACAAATTTTGTTTATTTATTAGTGTACAATTTTATAAAAGCAGTCAAATTAGTTTAATTTCTCAAACCCCAATATTTTGAGATTTGGTGTTTCACACATTACAAGTTATTATTTTAATTTTAGTTTTCCTCGAAAGACAAGTTTTCCGTACATTAGGCGCATGTATGTAAGTATCTGGCCATGAGGGATGTGTTTAACTAATCCTTGAAAAATGCAAACTATGTCGACTATAAAATTTAAGGAATTTTTTTTTGATAGTTTCGAGTTCTAAGTTTCCGATGCAAATGGGTGCAACTTTGCTTCTAGGCAAAGTTAATACAATCAAATTTTCCTATAACACTCTCTTTTGTTGAAGTGCGGTTGTAAATAACATATATTATAACATAATATTTTAAAAAAAAATTGATTATTATAGTGAAGTGCTTTTTCGGATCAAAATAATCAGGTGTCAAGAAGATAATAAAACAAACCTTGAACGTGGTTCGATCAATTGACTTACGTTCACAGACAGAGATTAGCAATCCACTATATAAAAGAGAGTACAAAATATTGAGAGAACTACCTCACGAAGAGACAAACACAAGCGATAGGCTAACACTTGTCCCGTAATTCTCCCCCTTAAACAAGACTCTCAAACCCATATGGCTACCTCAATTTGTAGAAGTCCAAACATTTTCCTCCAAAAAAGAAAATTTATACTTTCTCCGTCTCATAATATGTCTCATGATTCTCATGTGCACGCTCCTTAAGAAAGAATAGTTTTTGACTACTTTACCCTTATGAAATATTTTCTCAATTTATGTGTCATCTCTATCAATGACATTATCCATATTTTTACTAAATGTAAATGCAATTGATTATTAAGGTTAAAAAAGAAAAAATATAATCAATTTTGTCTTGAACTTCAAAAATGATAAATAATTTGAGACAAACATTTTTAGTAAGCACGACACATACTATGAGACAGAGGGAGTAATTTTCTTCTAAAAGAAGGAAAACCCAACTATGATAAATATATTATTTTTTTCTTCTAGAGATAGAAAAATTACCAAATATGATAAGAAAATCAGGACAAACACCTAACAGTGCTGCTATAGAAGATGACTCTTAGGTTTGATTGTACTCTTCTTCCAAAATTGTTCTACACTAATTGTATTCAGCTCATGGAGAAACTTAATTAATATGATTGAGCAAGAAAGTATAAAAGCAAGACAAGTATATGTCAATTAAGAAATTAATTTGCTAAGTGTTTAGAGAACTAAAAAAAAAAGATAAAAAAGTTTCTTACTTTAAATAATGACAGAAAAAAGAAAATAATGGTTACTAATAGATAATAGTAACCTATAAACAGTCAATGTAAGATATGACCAGGAAGAGGACAGATATAGATGGGGGGTAATTGGAATGGTTCGTTGGTTGGCAAAAAGTTTGGAGTGATAGAGGAAAACCAACTGATCCTCTAGTCCTTTTTAATAGCTTTATTTTGCGTATTAATAGATTAATCGATGGGCTTCCAATTATGAAATAATATTAATCGAGTATGACACAATTTATTTGCATATTAACTTCTTCTTTTGATCTTTAATATCTTGATATATATATATATATATATGATTTTTTCCCCGATCAACATCATGATTGAATTGATCAAATCGGATCATTCACTAAGGGCGGAGCTAGATGAACGGAAGGGGATTTAGCCGAACCTCCTTTGCCGAAAATTATATCTATTTCCTATACTATAAGTGGGAATATCCAGGCAGCTCATGGTTAACATGCCTGCCTGGCATAGGGGTATTTTTAGAATTATTGGTTTTCCTTGCTCAGCTGTATTGCACCGTCTGCTTCAACTACTTGACCTTTTGATGTGTTGACTATAAAACCAGCATTATTTCCTCTAAATCCCAAGGCATCCTTATACAGTTAATTGGTCTGAGTTGCGGTACTTTTTTAAGGTCTCATTTTGCCCCTACTTTTGAACTTTTTAACGATAAATACACTTGTACATCTCTGTAAATCCAATGAAGAATACAACCTTTTTTCAATTGCCCAAAAAGATATAATGCTGCTGATATCACATGAAAGTGACATGCTCACAAATTCACGTGTTCTTTTGGCACGCTTTTGAATGCTTCTTCTTCAACAGGAACTTTATACAGTATATAAAGAAAGCCTCATTTTTGTAAACTTGATCATTCTTTACTTCATTGTAAATCAAATTTTTTCCAACTTTAGCATATTTGTTTGTAAAATCTTATTGAGTAAATAAATAATAGTAGGCCCTTTTTTTGGGTAAACAAACTAAGCTCATTTTGTAAATTAAAATTAAATCTTTTATTTTCACCATTATAAATAATAATCGATCTAACTTTAGCATACTCAACTCTAAATTCTTACAAAAATAATAGTAAAAAAAATTGAGTAAAGAATTTTAGTTAGACTAATAGAGTCAATCTAAAGTAACAAAGAAAAACAAGCACTATCCATTATTATGAAAAAAGAATAAATAAAGAGACTATTTTACCAAGCTCTTCAATTACTATATAAAAAAAAAAGGGCGTCCTAACTAAATTGTGTTAATTATTACTCCATCCGATCCATAATAAGTTACCAATTTGCTTTGGGCACAACCATTAAGGAAATACTAAATTCTAGACGATCATAGTTAGTGTGACTAAAGTACCCTTCATTAAATGTTGCACCATAATTATAGTAGCACTTTCTTCTCTTCTCAAATGTGAGAAGTAAATGACTTTTTAGGGATACATACATAAGGGTAATTTTGAAAAAACAAATTGAATTTTTTATTTATATAAATGGACACTTATTTTGGAACAAAATAAAAAAATAAATTGGTCACTTATTGTGAACCGGAGGAAGTACTATAATAGAAGAAGGATTGAACAAAGGATTATATACTATCACTATATTGTCACTTACCACTAGAAGAAGAATAGGTGCAAATAAATTCTATTAAGAGCATGTTTGGATGAGCTTATTTTAAGTGACTTTTAAGTATAAATCATAAGTTAGGAATTTTAGCTTTTGGCTTATTTTTATGATTGTAGCTTAAAAATAAGTGCTTAAAAGTATTTTTTTTTTTACTTTATTCAAACACTACAAAATAACTTAAAAGCGATGTTGACTGAAAAGTACTTAAAATAAGTCAATCCAAACAAACTCTAATTCACAAATGAAAACTATAAATGCAACGGTATATGACCATTCTTCTTTTCAATCATTGGGAATGAAAATGCTTGTTAAGTAACTTGTGTTCATTGTTAGCAGGACAATTGGAAAACCAAATAGTTAAAGTGAATTATTCAATAAAACTTGTAAAAGTAAAAGTACTTCTAACTTAAAAACTTATGTGATTAAGTCTTGTTCTTGGAGAGTACATATCTTGTACTTGAAAGGGGATTGAAATTTTTTATATTAGAATTGTAATCCAGCTCTAAAATATGGGAATAGAAAGCTTAATAAGAGTTTGACAAAAATTTCAAAATGAATTCCTTACCTGAAGATGTCGCCAAATCTTTTATGCTATGAATAAAAGAAATATTTATCTTGAAAATATATTAAAATCACTCTAAATGAATTTTGTATTTAAGATGGTAACAAATCTTTTATGTTATAAAAATGAATCTTTAGTACAACGATTAGCACAATATGAACATCAAGCAAGCTCCTTTTGTAATTTATTTTTCAGGAAATAGTTGGGACCAAAAAAATTATAGTATATTCTTTTCTTTTCAGTTATTTTTGTTTGATTTAAGACTAACTTTATCTTCGAAGACGAACTATTAACAAATAAAAAAAACTGCATATGTATGATCCATTCATATTATATGTATAATCATGTATCATTAGAATATACCTTACGTATACCAACTAAAAGAAGTAAATAATAAACCTGACCATTTATTATATGAAAATCCAAAACTAATTTAATATTTAGTATACGCTTATTGGGCCCGTGCATAGCACGAGCTATCATTTACTAGTTGTATATATAAGGTTAATTTTTTTAATGTATATATATTAGTTGTTGAATCCGCTTAGCTTGTTTGCATCTTTATTTTTTTATGTTTGAATTCCCTTAGCTGATATTGATATTTAATCGTAAAATATTGGCAAAATACATAGTTTACTCATCAACCTTGCAGCGAAATCCCTGTTACATACCTTTCTTTCATACTCAACCTTTTACACACTCAACCTTTTAAAAGTATGTCTCAGACACACTATTTTTGACCAGATAGCACTTGCGTGTTTACACACAAAAAAGCGCGTAAAACCAGTAAAAAATCCTATTTTTTGAAAGAAAATATCGATTTTAGATCTAAAATTGAGCGAAATTTGTTGGTTTATTGTCCAAATATTGTGAAAATTATTTATTTGTGATAGATTTAAAAGCCTTAACATTAGTATTGAAGGTTTGGTGAAAAAAATCTAGAATCCACTATTGTTGGGGTATCAAAAAAAGTTTGAAAATTTAATTGGGTCTTGTTGATTATTGGGTTATTGAACTCAATTTGTTGCTCGATTATTTTTGGCTAGTTGTTTCGATAGTGTAGTTAAATTTTGGTATTATTGGAAACTTTCTCACAAACAACCATGATGGTAGCAATAATGGTGCTTAAGATAGACAATGGAAAGATGAAGAAGATGGATTTTAATTTTAATTTCTATTATTATTTTTTCCTTTTTAAAGTCAATGACACGTGTCGCGATCTTGTTAGGACGTGAATTTCACGTTATCTGAAAAATTGGTCAAGCACAAAAGTGGTGTGTCTTAGACACACTTTTGAAAGGTTGAGTGTGTAAAAGACTACCCGTGAAAAAGAAGTGTATAACAGAAATTTCGCTGCAAAGTTGATAGGTAAACTATATATTTTGCCTAAAATATTTGAACTAAGTTCTAATAATAACAACAACATAATAATAATATATATATATATATTTTTTTTTTGGATGAGCTGAGTTACGTCTGGTTAGATTTTAAAGAAACAGAAGATGAACAAATATTAGCATGGACGGTCAGTTTCGGTTCTAGTGATAATCTAATTCCATTTTGGGACTTTTATTAAGAAACAATTACATTAAGTTAATGCTGCTCGGTGGGCCGGGCCTGAACCGGACCGGACCGGGCCCGCGGTCCTAACGGGCCTGGTGGGCCTGGTGGGCCGGTCCTGGGTGGGCCGGTCTTGGTGGGCCTCTGAGCCCGTCACGGGCTGGTCTCCATGGTTGAGCCCACGAGCCCGGGACCGTTTGGCCCGGGACCGGCAGGCGGGCCTGGGCCGGTCCTGGCGGGCCTGGCGGGCCCAACGGCTATTTTAAAAAAAAAAAAAAAAAAAAAAAAAAAATCAAACGGCCATATTTAAAATCTAGCCGTTTGGGCTGAAAATATGACCGTTTTTTAAGTTAAAAAAATGGCCATTTGGCCCCCAAACTTTATTTTAACCCCAAACTTTATATAATTACACTTTTCCCCATTTCTCAACTATAAATACCCCCTCATTCTTTCATTTTTATTCACCAATTCATCAATATCTCTCAATATCTCTCAATCTCTCTCAATCTCTCTACTACAATTACTTAATTTATTGTTGAAATTTCGTGAAAAATTGTGAAGTTGTTGAATTGAAGTTTTCAAGTGTTCAACGATTTTCAATTTTCAAGAAGTTGTTCGGCAATCCGGTAAACTCGTTTCAACTCTTACGTTTTTATAATATATTTTTGTGTGGTTTAGTTTGCATAATTATAATTAATATGGCATTTACTTTGAAAAAAATGTTTGGTAAAGGAAAAGATAAAACCGGTGAAAGTAGTGGCCAACCAACTACCCTTCCCCCGGCTCCCCGACCTAGAAAAGATAAGCAAGTTGAAAGTAGTCGCCAACCTAGACGTCCTCCTCCTTCCGTAATTCTTGATAGTGATCACCCTTGTTTTCAATTTACCGATAGTGAATTTTATCATAATGTTGCACCAGGTGATAGATTAGATGATGAAATTATGAATGCTCTTTATCCTAATGAAACCATCTTAGAAAATAATGAGGAAAATGAGGATGATGATGAAACTCAAGCACCGGATTTAGATGATACACCTACTAGTCCTCTTAATAACCCAAGTGATGCACCGGTCGACCCACCTGTAGAAACTCCTACTTTTAATAGAGAACCTGCTAAACGCTTAGAAACATCATTAGTTTGGAATTTTTTTACTCAAGTAAGAGAAAAAAATAAGGCTAAGTGTAAAACTTGTGGGAAATTAATGTCGCATAAATATGTAGGAGACCGTAGCGGCACAGGTAGTTTGACTAGGCACATAAAAACACACCCTAGAGATAAGGCTAGATTTTTTCAAATGAAAGCGCATCTAGAGGGGACAAGTGTAGATTCTGCGATTAACCCTAGTACAGGTTCAAATCTAGTTCAACCAGGAATTAACACTGTCACTGGAGGTATTTTATATTACGATCCAAATAGAGATCGTGAAGAATTAGCAAAGATGATTACTGTTATGTGCTTACCTTATACTTTTGCTTCTAATCCTAATTGGGTTCATTATATTAGAAGAGTGTTTAATCCTACTTATAAAGGTTGGCCTCGCGCAACAGTTAAGAGTGATATTTATAAATTCAAACATGAATATGAACAATATTTGCGTTATTTATTTACTCATATACCTAATCGGATTTCTATTACTACTGATATTGGTAGAAGTGGTAATGATTGTGATTACCTAACTGTTACAAGTCATTGGATAGATGAAGAATGGATAATGCAAAAACGCATAATTGCATATAGAATAATTAATTCGCGTCACACAGGTAAATTTATAGCTAACACTGTTGCAGATATTTGTAGATATTTTTGCTTTAGCGATAAAATAATGGCAATTTCAATGGATAATGCTTCTAGTAACACCAGTGCTATAGGCATGCTTACAACAACACTAAATCCTGCATTTACTAATATTTTCCATGTTAGATGTATTTGTCATATTTATCATTTAATTGTCGGTGATGGTATGCGAATATTAAACATAGAAATTGAAAAGGTTAGAATGGCTCTTAATTGGCTTTTTATTCAAACCGTAGAAGTAGACTTAGAGAGTATTTTAAAAAATGTGATGAATATGGCCTTAGAGAAAGAAAGGTTCCTAAACCTTGCCCGACTAGATGGAATTGTATGTACGAAAGTTTAGTAGTAGCATATGAATATAGAAACCCAATTAATGCAACGTTTAATTCTCGGGTAGGTGGTGAAGATGATGATGAAATGCTTACCACTCAAGATTGGACTAATGTTAAAATTCTTTTAGATTTTTTAGAACATTTTCAAATTGCAACAAATGCATTTTCTGGGCAATATTATCCTACTATTTCAAACTGTTTAGTTTATATTGCAGCACTATCTGATTTGTTTGTTGAATTTAGTGAGGGTGGGGATATTTATGAACTTGCTATAAATGAAATGAAACAAAAGTTTAAAAAATATTTTTTTCCTATCCCTCCTATTTATGGTCTTGCTGCAATGCTAAATCCTACAATGAAATTGGGAGGTCCTCATTTTTGGTATTCAAATATTTATAAGGCTTTAGATCTTTCAAATGAGGAAATTGCGACACTTGCAGATGCAAAAGCTTCAATTAAGATTAACGCTCAAACAGTTTATAATGCTTATCAACTTGCCTTAGAGCATGCTAGGCCAACTATTCCAACCCCTACTTCGTCTAGCTCACAATCCTCTAAAAGAGTTGCGGGCTTAAAAGCTCTTAAATCTTGGACGGAGTTCAGGGGGTCTCAAGGTGAAAATTATGATGAAACTTCACATCTAAATGAGCTTCAAGTTTATTTGTCTCAGGGACTTGAAAAGGAGAATCCAGACGGCTCTTTTGATCTTTTGGAATGGTGGAAGGCAAGGGAAAAACATTTTCCTGTTCTTGCAAGGATGGCTCGGGATATTTTATCAATTCAAGCTTCAACTGTTGCATCAGAGAGCGCTTTCAGTCAAGCAAGACTGCAAATAGGTGATCATAGAGCGTCTATGAGGGATAGCTTGGAAAAATCAGTATTGTTTAGAGATTGGATCCGCTCGGAAAGAAGAAACTTTGGAATTGCAGAAGCACAACCGGCGATAGATGAAGCTTATGAAGAAATGATAGCGGAACTTACGGAGGATTCGGCTTCGCCCGGAAGTGGTGATGAACAAGCTTCTTTTCCACCACCACCAACGCAACCTCCTCCGAACCTTGAAGGATTTATGAGATTTGTTAGAGATAATACATAGAATAATATGTAACTTGTATTTTGGCACATCTTCCTTAGTTTTTTTCCTTCTAATGGTGGTATTAGTACCTTGTTGTGCTCATTCCATTGGGGGAAGGATGACTAAGAAAGATATGTCATTTTTTGGTAATAAAATTTATTGCTTCTACCCATGAGCTTCTTTTCGCAATATTTCTTTGTCTATACTTAGAATTATTTATATGCTACAATATATACATAATATACAATATATATACTACAAGAAAATATATTTATAAGATACAATATATACATAAGATACAATATATATACTACAAGAAAATATATAAGAGAATATATATACATAAGATACAATATAATATACTACAAGAAAATATATTATGCTACAATATATACATAATATACAATATATATACTACAAGAAAATATATAAGAGAATATATATACATAAGATACAATATAATATACTACAAGAAAATATATTATGCTACAATATATACATAATATACAATATATATACTACAAGAAAATATATTTATAAGCTACAATATATACATAAGATACAATATATATACTACAAGAAAATATATAAGAGAATATATATACATAAGATACAATATAATATACTACAAGCAAATATATAAGAGAATATATATACATAAGATACAATATAATATACTACAAGCAAATATATTATGCTACAATATATACATAATATACAATATATATACTACAAGAAAATATATTTATAAGCTACAATATATACATAATATACAATATATATACTACAAGAAAATATATAAGAGAATATATATACATAAGATACAATATATATACTACAAGAAAATATATTATGCTACAATATATACATAATATACAATATATATACTACAAGAAAATATATAAGAGAATATATATACATAAGATACAATATAATATACTACAAGAAAATATATTATGCTACAATATATACATAATATACAATATATATACTACAAGAAAATATATTTATAAGCTACAATATATACATAAGATACAATATATATACTAAAAGAAAATATATAAGAGAATATATATACATAAGATACAATATAATATCAAGAAGTGATATTTATGCATGACAATTTAGTGTTTTACTATTGTTTTGTTATTTTCTTTTTCGTCAAGCACTTTAATAATTAGATATACATATATACTACATATTAATATAGCCATGATACTACAAGAAATTGTCTTTAAAAAAAAAAAAAAAAACCCGCTAGGCCCGCGAAGCCCACGAGCCCGGCCCGTTAAGCACAGGACCATGTGGGCTTAGGCCCGTCACGGGCCGGTTCCACCCATTAGGCCCACGAAGACCGGGACCGCCAGGCCCGGGACCGCCAGAGCCCGGGACCACGAAGCCCGGGACCGCGAGGCCCGGCCCGTTAGGCCCACTAAGGCCCGGGCCCGGGACAAAATACAGCCCTACATTAAGTATTAGTTTTGGTGACAGTTCCGATAAGTTGCATCTAATTTTATAAATACATTTCTTAGATCAGTATACACAAATCACTTTGCTTTGTCATCAAGTTGCTGTGGTGTAGTGGTTATCACGTCAGTCTTACACACTGAAGGTCCCCAGTTCGATCCTGGGCAGCAACAAGTCAATTTTTGTTGTTGTTTCTGGTTTATGCGAAAACTACTTTAGTTTAAACAAATATTTTCCAAAAAATCTATATTACAGTTTAATATTTGGCAAAATACAAAATTAGTTAGCTGAAGCTAATGACATTCGCTAGCCAAAAAACATATATTTTATAGTATTATTTATGGGAGCAATTAAAAATATATATTTTTCTTTAATATTTTGATACATAGATTAGACCAAAAAAAAATCTTACGTCTTTTATTAGCGTGTCATTTGTTTCAACTCACTCAATATGTGAAACTTTGTTATAAAAATATATTGAAAGATATTTATATATATTTTTCAAGTAATGAGTTACGGATAATTCTTCTAAGTTGCTTTTCTCAAAGAAAAATAGTTAATTAAGTCATAAAACATTTTTATAATGCTTAAAAGTGTAAAAGAGTGTACAATTGGACTGTAAGAAATTTTCAAAAAATAATAATCTCGGATATTCAAATTTTCCAATAGAGAAACTTATAATGGTAATAATAGTTTATTGTAGTAGTATCCTGATTTCATTAATATGGTTAATTCGAGTTGGAAAGATAAGAACTAGTGTGATGCTGCTTAATCTTTTGGAAACGATATTTTGGAATGGAAAAGAAAAACTTTTGGTGATCTCTTTCATAGAAAAAAGAGACTTTAAGCTAGATTTAACAACAACAACAACCCAATATAATCCCACTTAGTGGGGTCTGGGGAGGGTAGTGTGTACGCAGACCTTACTCCTACCCTAGGGTAGAGAGACTGTTTCCAAATAGACCCCCGGCATCCTTCCCTCCAAGAACTTCCCACCTTGCTCTTGGGGAGACTCGAACTCACAACCTCTTGGTTGGAAGTGGGGGTTGCTTACCATTTAACGGTATCCAAAATTCTCCTAAATTTCCTAAGAGTAGATTTCTTCAACAAGCCCGACCCAAATCAGTCCGCTGGCACTTGAGGCTTGATCGAGGCTGGGTCTGGGCTGGCCCGTAGGCCAAAAATCAATTAAGTTCAAATTAATTAATTATTAAATATTTAATATTTAAAACTAGTAAAAACTAAAAAAAACTATTAACTATAATCCACATTCCCTAGCCCTAGATTGCTCATTTACCCTTCCATATCAACTAGAATTTAGATTTTTGACATGCATGTAATATGAGAAAATTAGTTTTTCTTTTGCTTAATTAATAACAAACTCAAAAAGTTTTAGGTGGCCAATAATAATATTTTTTTAAAAGAAAATATTACTTTAAGTAGCCAATTATCAATTTGGATAACTTTAATATATTATTAATACTTAAACTGCTTTTCAGTATAGAAAAAGATCAATTTTAAATACACAAAAAAGATTGACCACTAGCAAATTTCAGGAATTTAAACATATTTTATGGACTATAATGATGAAATCAGTAAATGATGTTAATCCTAAATTAAAAAACCTCAGCATATAAACTTATTGAAGCAAAGTTTGAGGAAAATGAAAGAAAAATATTAAAAAAATATTCATATAATTTTAAAAAGAAGAGCTAAACATATAAGGAATTTGCATTTCAATTACGAGATTCCTCGTCAAATATATGCTTTTTATACTCTTTAAGCAAACAAAAGTTGTTTATATGATTAATCAACTACGTCACGAAAAAATATTTAAGGATTTGAAGAATTTTTTCTAAAAAAAATTGAAGAGCCAACCCGCACTAGCCCGCGATCCTCTTAGGGCTAGGTTAGGCACGCCATTTTAAGGCTCATTCATATGGTGGGCCAGCCTGTCCTAGCCCACCAAATTTAAAAGTCCACGAGTGTTAGGTTGGCCTGGCCCGTTTTGACAGCTCTAATTAGGGCTATTTTTCCCTTTAAACCTTTGAAGCTCCAGAACCTGATAGCTTACACACATTCTTCTTTAAAAAATATTAGAAAGTGATGGGACAATCATGTCACAACCCTAAATCCGGACCCGATCATGATGACGCCTCTCATGAAGACAAGGCCAGCCGACACAACACCCAATTCATTCTTAAACAATTGAAATAACATAATTAAGTCATTAACAAGAAATTAGTCCCTAAATAAAGGTGAACTAGTACAATTTGCGGAAAAATCAATACAACTCAACATCAGGATGTCACCAGTCATGAGCATCTATCATAAGTTTTGGAATACAGGAAAGGGACCACACCGTCTAATACAAAATCCAGTACAAGGGAAAGAAATAATGATAAGAGGGAGAAACACTAGGATGCGAGCGCCGAGCAGCTACCTAGTGGACTCCAAAAATCTGCTGGAAGCTATCAACACTCGCTAGCAGGACCTGAAGCGCCTGAATCTGCACACAGGGTGCAGGGAGTAAAGTGAGTACCCCAAATCAGTGAGTAATAACAATAAATGAAGACTGAGCGATAAGAAATCACGTAAAAACACAACAACATGCTATACAGAGGCATAGTAAAACCAGTAAAGTGCAATAAAATAGTGAAATCTCGTAAAAACACCTTAGTTCAGTTTAAGCTTCTTTAAAATACCTTTTTAATAGTTAAACAAGTAAATGACAGGCATCTAAAAATATAAACACATAGAAACCGCCCCTCAGGCACAATACCAATAGAATCAGCCCCTCGGGCAACAACATGGAACAACACCAGGCCCTCGGGCTATATCTCATATCACAATAGGTATCTGCGCTCACTAGGGTGTACAGACTCCGGGAGGGGCCCCTTACGGCCCAAGCGCAATATCAAGCCATCTCGTGGCATAATCAATAGGCTTTCGGCCTCATATCAAGCCACCTTATGGCGTACAATCTCAGGCCCTCGACCTCATAATCATAAATCAATGTATCACTGTTGCGGCGTGCAGCCCGACCCAAAAGTATCCTCACAATACAGGCCTCGGCCTTACTCAGTCAGAATCTCATAAGCCACTCGGGCAACAGTAAAACATGAAGCTCAACCCAAAATATCATTTAATGTGTTAAAACAGAGTAAACATGACTGAGTTATGAAAACAGTAGAAAAAAGCATGATGAGTACAAGTATAAAGTCAAAATAGTGAGGAATAGTAGTAAAAATCCCTTAAGGGTCCAAAACAGTTGGCACGAGGCCCAAATATGTCATTTAGCCCAAACATGATTATAACAAATAGTTTTCAACCAAATACGCAGTAAAACAGTCATTCGGGACAGACTAAGTCACAATCCCCAATGGTGCACGACCCTACGCTCGTCATCTAGCGTGTGCGTCACCTTAACATAGCATAACGATGTGTAATCCGGGGTTTCATACCCTCAAGATAACATTTAAAATCATTACTCACCTCGATCCGGTCCAAACTCTAGCCCGCGACGTCTTTGCCCCTCGAATCGGCCTTAACTCGCGTCAAATCTATCCAAACTCAGAATCACGACGTCAAAATATGCTAAGGGAACGAAGCCCATGCGAAATTAATCAATTTACAATATAAATCCCGAAATTAATCAAAACCCGAGCACCGAGAGCACGTCTCGAAATTCAATAAAATTTACATCAATAGATTCCTTATCTCCCCACGAGTTCATACATATCAAAAGTCCCAAAATCCAACCACAAATGACCCCTAATCTCCAATTTGTAACCCTTAATTTTCATTAATCTTAGGCCAAATCAGTGAAATAATGCCTTAGGATCGATTATTAGGTTCAAAAATCTTACCTCCAGACGTTATCCCTTTAATCCCTCTTTAAAATCTCCCAAAAAACTCCAAAACTGATTTGAAATGGTGAAGTACAACTCAAAAATCGCGAAGGAATCCTTTTATACCTTCTGGCCCAGGCTTTTCGCACCTGCGGTCCAGTACTCGCTCCTGCACAACCGCTTCTGCGGTCATTACTTAAGCATTCAATTTTTCGCATCTGCGATGCACAACCCGCACCTGCACCATCGCAGGTGCGGTTCCTTAACTACTTCTGCGATCCCTGCCTTCCTTGGCTCCTTCCGCTTCTACGACTGGTCTTCCGCATCTGCGGCCTTTCAACCGCAGATGCAGTTATGACAGCAGTCCTAAAACTTCAGGTGCCATTTCCATATTTCTATCTTTCCGTCAACCATCTGAAATCACCCCAAGGCCCCCGAGACCTCAACCAAAAGCACAAACAAGTCATATACTACCATCCAAACTTATACCAATCTTCAAAACACCTCAAACAACATCGAATCAACCACAACACAACGGATTCAAGCCTAAGGTTCTCAAAATCCTCCAAATTACGCTTTTGATCAAAAGTCTATCAAACCATGCCCGAATGACCTAAAATTTTTCACATACATCCCAAATGACACCACGGACCTACTGCAACCCCCGGATTTCCATTTCGACCCCTACATCAAAATCTCTCCTATCAACCAGAAAAATGCCAAAATTCTAATTTCGCCAATTCAAGCCTAAATCTACTCTGAACCTCCAAAACACATTCTGATCACGCTCCTAAGTCCCAAATCACCTCCCGAAGCTATCCAAATCATCGGAACTCACATCCGAGCCCTTTAACACAAAAGTCAATATCAGGTAGACTTTTTCAACTTAAGCTCACTCAAAAGAGCCTAAGTGTCTCAAACCATACCAAAACCTCTCCGAACCCGAGCCAACCAACCCGATAACACAAAGTACAACTGAGCTAGGCAATAAGAAGCAGAAGTGGGGGAAACAGAGCGGTAACTCATGAAATGACTGGCCGAGTCGTTACGTCCTCCCCCTCTTAAACAAACGTTCGTCCTCGAATGAATGAAGAAATATACTTGAAGCCTCAAATAGGTGAGGATATCTGCTCTGCATCTCTCGCTCGGTCTCCCAGGTAGCCTCCTCCACGGACTGACCTCTCCACTACACCTTCACTGAAGCTATATCTTTTGACCTCAACTTTCAAACCTGACGTTCCAAAATAGCTACTGGCTCCACATCATAAGTCAAATCACCATCTAACTACACCGTGCTAAAATCTAGAACATGAGATGGATCCCTAATATACTTCCGGAGCATAGAAACATGAAATAACAGATGCACACTCGACAAGCTAGGTGGCAAAGCAATCTCATAAGCCACCTCCCCAATCCTTCGAAGCACCTCAAAAAGTCCAATGAACCGAGGACTCAATTTACCCTTATTCCCAAATCTCATAACACCCTTCATGGGTGAAAACTTCAACAGAACCTTCTCACCAACCATGTAGGACACATCCTGAACCTTCCTGTCAGCATAACTCTTTTGTCTTGAATGCGCTATACGAAGCCTCTCCTGAATTATCTTCACCTTTTCTAAAGCATCCTGCACCAAGTTTGTCCCCAATAGCCTAGCCTCACTTGGCTCAAACCAACCAACTGGAGATCTACACTGCCTTACATACAAAGCCTTATATGGAGCCATCTGAAAACTCGACTAGTAGCGGTTGTTATAAGCAAACTCTGCGAGCAGTAGAAACTGATCCCACGACCCTCCAAAATCAATGACACAAGCGCGCAAAATATCCTCCAATATCTGAATAGTGCACTCGGACTGCCCGTTCGTCTGAGGGTGAAAAGATGTGCTCAACTCAACCTGAGTACCCAACTCTCGGTGCACAGACCTCCAAAACTGCGAAGTAAACTGAGTGCCCCTATCTGAAATGATGGAAACTGGGACACCATGCAACCGAACAATCTCCCACACATAGATCTCTGCCAACCGCTCTGAAGAATAGGTAGTACACATAGAATGAAGTGCGCGGACTTGGTCAGCCGCTCCACAATCACCCGAACAACATCGAACTTCTTCAAAGTATGTGGGAGCCCAACTACAAAGTACATGATGAACCGATCCCACTTCCACTCTGGAATATCCACTTGCTGAAGCAAGCCACCCGGTCTCTGATGCTCATATTCACCTGCTGACAATTGAGACACTGAGCTACAAATCCCACAATGTCCTTCTTCATTCTCTTCCACCAATAATGATATCTCAGATCCCGATACATCTTCGCGGCACCCAAATGAATGGAATACCGCGAGCTATGGGCCTCTTCCAGAATTAACTCCCTAAGCCCATCTACATTGGGCACACATATCCGGCCATGCATCCTTAACACCCCATCATCACCAATAGTCACATCTCTAGCATCATCGTACTGAATTCTGTCCTTAAGGACAAGCAAATGAGGATCATCATACTGGTGCTCTCTGATGCAATCATATAAGTAAGACCGAGAAATCACACAAGCCAATACCCGACTAGGCTTCGAAATATCTAACCTCACAAACCAATTGGCCGAAGCCTGAACATCAACTGTAAGAGTTATCTCTCCAACTTGAATATATGCCAAACTCCCCATACTCACTGCCTTTCGGCTCAAAGCATCGGCCACCATATTGGCCTTCTCCGGATGGTACAAAATAGTAATATCATAATCCTTTAGCAACTCCAACCATCTCCGCTGCCTCAAATTGAGATCCTTCTGCTTGAACAAGTGCTAGAGGCTACGATGATCAGTAAACACCTCACAAGACATGCCATACAAATAATGCCTCCAAATCTTCAACGCTTAACTATGGCAACCAACTCAAAATCATGGACAAGGTAGTTCTTCTCATAGGGCTTCAACTGACGAGAAGCATAAGCAATAACTCTACCTTCCTGCATCAATACACACCCAATACCAACTCTCGAAGCATCACAATACACGGTATATGAACCTGAAGCTGATGACAAAACTAACACTGGAGCTGTGGTCAAGGTAGTTTTGAGCTTCTAAAAGCTCTCCTCACACACATTCGACCACCACCTGAATAGGGCACCCTTTTAAGTCAACTTGGTCAAGGGCGATGCGATAGATGAAAATCCCAGAACAAACCGGTGGTAATAACCCCACAACCCAAGAAAGCTACGAATCTCTGTGGCTAGGACGGTCTGGGCTAACTCTAAACCGCCTCTATCTTCTTCGGATCAATCTGAATACCCTCACTGGACACCACGTTCCCCAAGAAAGCCACTAAACTGAGCCAGAACTCACACTTGGAGAACTTTGCATAAAGTTTCTCCTCCCTTAATCTCTACAACACAACTTTCAAATGCCCCGCGTGCTCCTCCTTACTACGCGAGTATACCAAAATATCATCAATGAAGACTATGACAAACGAGTCGAGATAAGGTCGGAACACGCTCTTCATCAAATGCATGAACACTGCCGGGGCATTGGTCAGACCAAAAGACATTACCAAGAACTCATAATGACCATATCGTGTCTTGAAAGCTGTCTGAAGTATATCCGAGTCCCTGATCTTCAACTGGAGATAACCTGAACGAAGATCAATCTTGGAGAACACCCTCGCTCCCTGGAGATGGTCAAACAAATTATCAATACGAGGCAATAGATACTTGTTCTTGATTGTTACTTTGTTCAACTGCATGTAATCAATGTACATCCTCATACCGCCATCCTTCTTCTTCACAAATAGAACCAGCGTACCCCAAGGTGACACACTAGGCCGAATGAACCCCTTATCAAGGAGTTCCTGAAGCTGCTCATTTAACTCCTTCAACTCCACTGGTGCCATACGATACGACGGAATAGAAATGGGCTGAGTTCCCGGCACTAGATCAATACCAAAATTAATATCCCTGTCCGGTGGAATGCCCGGCAGGTCTGCAGGAAACACATCAGGAAAATCCCTCACAATAAGAACAAAATCAATACTGGGAGTCCCTGCACCGACATCCCTCACAAAGGCTAGATACGAAAGACAACCCTTCCCAACCATACGCTGGGACTTCAAGAATAAAATTACCCTACTGGAAACATAATCAGTCGAACCTCGCCACTCAATCCGTGGCACACCCGGCATAGCCAATGTCATTGTGTTAGCATAACAGTCCAAAATAGCGCGACACAGAGATAGCCAATCCATGCCCAATATAACATCGAAGTCTACCATACATAACAACAAAAGATCCACTCAGGTCTCCAGACCCCCAATTGTCACCATACATGACCAGTACACACGGTCTACAACAACAGTATCGCCTATCGGAGTAGATACACGAACAGATGAAACAAGAGACTTACGGGGCATATCCAAATAACGAGCAAAGTATGATGACACATAAGAATAAGTGGAACCGGGATCAAATAATACAGAAGCATCTCTGTGGCAGATTGAGACAATACTTGTGATCACAACATCTGAAGCAATAACATCGAGTCTAGCTAGGAGTGCATAGAAACAGGCCTGACCGACACATGATCGACCTCCCTCTCTAGGGAGACCCCTAGCTGACTGACCTCCACCCCTATCTGGGTGGGTAAGGGGTGGTGAAGTAACTGGCGCTGAAGCCGATGGCTGACTCCTCTGCTGAGATGAACCCCCAAGACGACGAGGACATTGCCTCCACATATGACCCATATCTCCACACTCATAGCAACTTCTGGGTGCTGGAGACGAGGACTAAAGGGAACCCCTAACACCGGAATGACTAGCAGATGCACCTAGCATAGAAGAGCCCTAAACTAACGGAGCACGGGACGAACTCTGAGCTGGAAGGGCACTGAGTGATGACTAGCCCTGATGATAACCGTGAGAACCATGACCCAATGACGCCCCACGATAACATGGGCGAGCTAGCTGAGCATGCCTGAATGGATGGACCTTGCCGTGCTAAAACTGACCTCTCGAAGGAGCACCACCATAACTACCAGATCCTCGAGGCCTCTTGGCCTCCCTGTCATCTCGCTCCTAGTGACGAACAGACTCAATTTCACGAGCAATGTCAACAACCTCCTCAAAAGTAGCACCAATCACCCTCTCCCTGGTCATGAGAATACGAAGCTGATATGTGAGGCCATAAATAAACCTCCTAATCCTCTCTCTATCTGTCGGAACCAACCAAATAGCATGATGAGCTAACTCGGAGAACCTCATCTCATACTGCATCATAGTCATCTCTCCCTGACGCAACCACTCGAACTGCCTGCGCAGCTCCTCTCTACGAGACTATGGCACATACTTCTCTAAAACGAGAATGGAGAACTGCTGCCAGGTAAGGGGTGCTGCACCAACAAGCCTACGCCTCTCATAAGCCTCCCACCAAGTAAAGGCAGCTCCAGAAAACTGAAAAGTAGTGAAAGCAACCTCGCTGGTCTCCAGAATACCCGTTATGCGAAGAATCCTCTGACACTTGTCCAAGAAACCCTGGGCATCCTTGCCCTCTACACCACTGAAAGTCAGAGGCTGAAGTCTACCAAACCTCTCTAACCTGCGTTGCTCGTCCTCTGGCATGGCAGGAGCTACATAATCCTGAGTAGAAGCAACCGGCTGGGCTGGATGTGCCCCCAGTGTCTAAAGTCCCTGCACGACCTGTTCAGGTCCGCGAGCGGCAGGAGTTTGAGTGCTTCCCCCGGCCTGAGAAGTAGTTGTAGCTATAGTAACTGAAACCGCCTGAGCTATGCTAGTGCATACTGATAGAATCTGAGCCAAGGCCTCTTGAAGACCCGGAATCACAATGGGCACAGTTGGTGCCTGAGTTGGTGCTGCTGGAGCATCTACAACTAGGACCTGATCTTGAACTGGGGTGGCTGGTGGATCTGCAGGTGCTGCCCTAACTGTTGTGCGGGCTATACCCATACCGCTACCACGTCCTTGTCCTCTAGTGGCCACAACTGGTGGTACTGGTGGTCGTCCATCCTGACCGGTAGTGCGTGTCCTCACTATTTGTGTGAGAATAGAATAACAGAAGTTTATTACTCGGATCAACAGATTCGCACGACAAGAATTTCAAGAATATGAAGTTTTTTCCTAAAGGTTCTGCAGCCTCTCGAGGATAAATACAGACATCTCCGTACCGATCCATGAGACTCTACTAAACCTGCTCATGACTCGTGAGACCTATGTAACCTAGGCTCTAATACCAACTTGTCACGACCCTAAACCTAGAACCGATCGTGATGGCGCCTCTCGTGAAGACAAGTCCAGTCGACACAACACCCAATTCGTTCTTAAACAATTGAAATAACATAATTAAGTCATTAACAAGCAATTAGTCCCAAAAATAAAGGTGAACTAGTACAATTTGCGGAAAAACCAACAAAGCCGGACGATCTCGCGGGTCCCCGGTACGTAGCCCCCTCCTCGACTCGAGTTGTCCTCTCGGGTACACAGTCTAGAACAAATACCCAGGTTACGAACCTAGAATAACTTAGCTTCATGCCGGATCCCTAGTAGAAACATTTGTTTGCATCATGTGCATTTGACTTTGGAGGCTCAACACAGGGGTTGGGTCTGTCTAAGACAGGTGTACCAAAATGACAAAAGACCATCCTAATGCATCCAACTTGCTACTTGTGCATTTGTTTGCTTCGGACTTGCATGCTGACTGGTTTTTGAATACTTTGAGGAAAGAGAGATAGAGGTAGTTAATCACATGTTTTGAAAAAAATCAATGTCCAAATAGCGTCGAAACTCTGTCGAATTTTTGAGAAAATGAAAGAAAAAAGGGTTTTGTTTATGAAAAATGGTTTTATTTGCCATTGAAAAGAGTCTTGTTTTCAAAAGAAGTTTGTTTTATCTACCCGAACTACGCCGGTTTGATTCTCACAGGGTGCGAGATACGTAGGCAACCCTCATCGGGTCCAACCTCCCCTTTACAAAAATGTCAAAATTTTAATTTTCGTCATAAATAAGTCAGGTGACGCCGTTTTTGTCAAAATAGACGAATGTTCCCAAATGGGACGTCAGAAGGCTGACTTTGCATAAACGGCTACTCGTAGTCATTTTTTGGATTTTTGACCGGTTGACTCACCCAGCTTCAAAATCTTCGTTCCCGAAGTGCTGAAAGGCCGTGTTCGAAACCGGATCTTTCGTTTAATCTGTGAAAAATTAAAAAAATAGCCAATTCGTTGAGTCAAATAAATTTTATTTTTTGCTTAATCACCTTAATAAATGTGCAGGATGAGCACGATGCAAAATGAACCTTTTTCAATACTGACTAAAATCCCTTTCAAGTTGCGGCTATGGTGGGATGATTTAGGTGGTGAAGGGCAAGATGAGGTCAAGAAATATCTAAAAGGTCTTACGGGTTTATTGGAAATCCAGCCTCGGGGGATATCATAAGAGCTTTGGTCACCTGCTGGGACCCAGCACACAATGTCTTCCACTTCTCCGATTTTGAACTCACCCCGACTTTGGAGGAAATAGTCGGGTACATCGAAAATGCTGAAGTTCCATTGAGGCAAAAATACCTGGTTGCTCCAAGAGCTGTCACTGTGCATTGGTTTTTAGATTCGTTAAAGATACCCAGGATGGTCCATAACCTAGATTTGGCCGCAGGTTTTTGTAATCTGCGCTTCATATACGACAGATACGGTCATGTCGGAGGATTCAACAACCCGGGTAACAAGTTATGCAGCAAAAGTAACCGTCAGAAATGGGATGAGCATAGACGAGTGGCTTTTATGATAACCTTTTTGGGCCTTTTGGTATTTACAAGGAAAGACTGAAACATTGATCTGAAGAGCGAGCACGGTCTTTGCAAAAAATGAAGAGGGACTACGAAAGGAACATCGCTATATTGAGAGAAACAATATCCACTCTCAAAGAGCAGATCTACAGATAAGCCCGAGATGCCAGAGCAGATAGGAAGCGCTACTATGATCTAATGGCCCGAATGGAGAAATAGATGAATGAGTTTCAGGATCAACTCCTTTATAACGCTCAAATGCTGGGGACGCGGAATCAACAAATAGAGCGATTGCTTATGGAAAGGGACAGAATCAAGGGAAGAATCGACGATATCGGGAACCACATCACCATAAAGTGCCTAGCTTGTGAGGATATGTACCGTACCACCTTCTTTGCTTCAATAATGATTTATGTCCACCAGATCATGGAAGATTTGAAAGATCTGCAAAGGGGCCTTACGTCAGAGCCCACGGCGAGGCTGAACGATGCCCCGCGGGCGCCAAAATTCAAAACTCTAAAACATTCATAGTTTGAGTCTGTATTTTCCTTGTCTTCAGAGTCTGTTGTCCGTCGGAGTTTGTATTTCCCTTTTTGGCATAAAGTTTGTAGTCTGTATCAAGTCTGTCAATTTTCTTTCAAAAATGTTTTGCCTTGTAATAAAACGTTTTGCTAGTAAAGGTTGAAAAATCCAAAAATAGTGTCTTTATTTTCTGCACTTGTGGCAGAACTACGCGCGGTCTGATTCATGCGGGGACATGATACGTAGGCAATCCACATAAGATTCGACCACCACTAAAAAGAAAAGAGAAAAGGCAAAGTGAATAAAAGAAAGGAAAAGAAAGAAATAAAAAAGAGAGATAAAGAAAGTTTCAGAAACACTTAAACGAGGCACAAACAAAGTAAGCCGGAATGACGCATGCGATTGAATCAAAGACATGTTAGAAATGGTTAAACTGCCTAGGAACATTGCATCCCCCAACGTGAATTTGAAATATGTGTTAAACTCTAATTCTAACAAGTTTGTTGTTAATCCAGAGATTTCGAACCAGTTAGTTTGTTAGAACGTTCTGGCAGATTACCATTACCAAACAAGATCCAAAGGGCCCATACTAAAAAGCATGACTAGTTCAGACCAAAGTGTCGAGGATGAAAGGACGGAGAATCAAATGCTGAAGGAAGAAATGGATAAGATGAGACAGGAGATGAAAGAAATGCAGTTGGCCTTAGCTAGGGTAAAAAAAGTGCCCGACCCTCCCGTTACTCCCACTCTCCCACCAGGACACATGCTAGAATACCTTCCCCCGACCCTTCGACAAACTTCCCCATTCACCAATACTATCAGGGAAGAAATGCCTATGATCCCCAAGCTTCACAACCCAATCAGAACCCTCCTCCACCAAATGTTCTTGTTTTTGTGGCACCCCCACCAGCCATGCTGCAAAGATCATCCAGCGAGATGTTGTTTCAGGCTCACGATAACCAATATTACCCCCTGAACCAACCTTCAAAGCACCCGAGCCTCATACTTATAATACTCACTTCGAGATCCCGGTAGAGACTGAAAAGCCGGCTAAGAGCCCAGAGCAAGATGAGGTACTTCGAAAGTTTAAAAGCCTGGAGCAATCCTTCAGGAATATCCATAGGTTAGGCAACCAAGTCAGTGTGGCTTATAAAGATCTGTGCCCATTCCCCGACATTCAATTGCCGACAGGGTTCAAGATGCCAAAGTTTGATCTATACGAGGGGCACGGTGATCCAATGGCACATCTGTGAGGTTTTTGCAATAAGATGAGAGGGGACGGGGGAAAAAACGAGTTGTTGATAGCTCATTTTGGTCAAAGTCTAAGCGGGTCTACACTGGAATGATACACAAGACATGATCCTAGCAGGTGGTACACCTGGGACGATCTGGCACAAGCCTTTGCAGGCCACTTCCAGTATAACCTTGAGATGGTCCCTGACCGTCTCACATTGCTGAAACTTGAGAAGAAGCCCGGGGAAAGCTTCCAAGAATTTGGGTTTCGTTGGAGAGAGCAGGCGACAAGAGTTGATCCTCCGATGAGAGAGGGGGGAATGGTGGACTACTTTCTACAGACTCTGGAGCCAACTTACTTCGGTCACCTGGTGATGTCAGTTGATAAATCTTTCAATGAAGTAGTAAAATTGGCGGTATGATTGGAGAGGGACTTAAGTCCAACAAAATCCTGAGCTATTCGGCGATTAAAGTAACCACTCAGGCCATCCAGAGCGGCACGGGAGGTGCGCTCGGAAAGAAGAAAAGGGAAGATGTCGCAACAGTCAAGGCAAGTACTTGGTCCAGATCCAGAAGTCCCCCCCTCACTGCCAACCTAGACCCCATCACTCAAATTACCCACACATTCCATACGGCCCTCCACAGCTCTACTACCCACCACAAGAGCCACATTTCTCTGTCCATCACGCCCAAACTTACACCCAGCCTCAGGCTCGCCCGCAATGGCATGCGCTACCTCCACAAAATACATATCCACCTCCACAAAACACATATCCACCTCCACAAAACACATATCCACCACCAAGGACCTACAGGAATCCTTTGGGACCAGGTTTCCGTGGGAATTAGACTTTCAGGAATGAAAGGATGCAGAGGCAGAGAACATTCACTCCACTGGGAGAAACCTATACTACTCTGTTCCACAAATTGAGGCAGTTAGGCCTACTGAGTCATGTGGAGCCCAAATTGCCTAATCCCCTTCCCAAAAATTTGGACCAAATTGGAAGTTGAAGACTGCCGTACAAGATCTTATTGACACAAATAGGATCGAGGTCTAGGAGCCAGAGGCACCTAACATTAATTAGAACCTGTTGTCGGTACACCATGAAGCCCACATGATCGAACTAGTGCAAGAAGGAGGGAAGCTCAAGAAGCCCTCACAAACGGTAATGATGATCCGTGCCAGTCCGAAAGAAAAGTCGATTAGTGGAAAGGTAGTAGTACAGTCGGAAAGGGTAGAAGGCAAGCCAGTGGTGGTGATGGGGAAGAGTTCATCTGATGTTTCCAAGAGTCCAGAGCCGGTCAAAGTAACGGTACAAGGGATATCAAGCAAGCCAGTAGCCGTGAAGGGGACATGCATAAGACCAGTTGTTATCAGGCCAGTAATGCTATTGCAGATAATCAGCGAGAAAGCTGTGCCATGGAGCTACAGTTAAGTAATGGTAACGCATAATGGGAAGGAAGTTGTGGAGGAAATATGTGAGGCACAAGGGGTTAACTCGTTCGGGAAGGTGTTTTGCTCCCGCAAAGTTAAGAAGGGCCAATCCAGTAGCGACAAAGAATCCAGTTACCGAGGAAGAGGTGGAAGAATTTTTAAAGAAAATGAAGGCGCAAGATTACTCCATTATCGAGCAGTTGAGGAGGGCCCCGACACAGATCTCATTGTTATCCTTGTTGATCCATTCAGATGAGCACCGCCGGGTATTAATGAAAATTCTGAACGAAGCCCATGTTCAGGATAAGATCTCTGTGAATCATCTGGAGAAAATAGCAAATAAGATTTTTGAGGTCAACAGGGTCACTTTTTCAGACGACGAGTTGCCCGTGGATGGTACAGAACATAATAGAGCCCTTTATCTGACCGTGAAGTGCGAAGACTCGGTAGTCACTCGAGTACTGATCGATAATGGGTCCAGTGCCAATATCTGTCCTTTGACCACCTTGAACAAACTGAAGGTCGATGGTGACAGAATTCACAAGAACAACATCTATGTTCGAGGGTTTGATGGTGGTGGTATAGACACAGTGGGTGACATCATACTTGAATTAACAATTGGTCCGGTCGAGTTCACCATGGAGTTTCAAGTGTTAGACGTGGCAGTGTCATATAATCTTCTGTTGGGGCGACCCTGGATCCACACTGCCAAAACAGTGCCCTCTACATTACATCAGATGGTCAAATTCGAGTGGGATAGGCAAGAGATTGTAGTACATGGGGAAGACAATACAAGCGCCGTAAGTAATGCCATCGTACCCTTCATAGAGACTGACGATGACAAGGGGGCGTGAGTTTACCAAGTTTTCAATACGGTTTTAGTGGACAAAGTTCTCGAGGGTAAAAGCATCTCACTTCACAAAATAGCAGCGGCAACTGTCATGGTAGCTTCGGATATGTTGAAGAATGGGTTTGTGCCAGGCAAAGGTTTAGGGGCTGATCTTCAGGGTATTGTTCAGCCGGTTTCTTTGGCAAAAAATCTGGATACCTTTGGGTTGGGGTTGAATCCTACAGCGGCGGATGTGAGATAGGCCCGCAAGTTGAAGAAAAGAGTCTGGGTCCTTCCCAAGCCAATCCCGTGCCTATCCAGATCATTTGTCAAAGCAGGTATTAGAAAGTTGCCGGTCCCGAAATTTCTCGGACCACTGATTGGGCCAGATGGAGATTTGAATGAGGGCTTTGAAAGGCTGTTCGCCGATGTCAACATGATAGAAGCTGGAGAAGGGTCCAGTAGGTTAGATGAACAGTTTGTAGGGCCTAGGGCAAATATCAACAATTGGATGGCTACTCCCCTTCCTACCCGGAGGGAGTCTTGGTAGTGGGCTCTGATTTTTCTTTCTTGTTTTTTTTTGGATTATTCCAAGGTTGTAATCCAGTTTTGTTTTGTATTCGGCAAAGTGTGAAACTCTATTATCCCGTATTTTAATAAAGTGAAAGCTTTTTTCTTCTTATTTTGTTTTCTTTTTTTTTTTCTTTCTGAACAGTTCTCTTTATATTGGTTCTAATGACATGTCATGCACAACGAATCTTCAACCCAGTCTAAAAAATTAATCTGATTCATAACTAATTGTACAAGAGGTTGATTATGATGATGAATCGTAATATGATGAGGATGAAGCCTTCGAAGAGATAAACAAAGAGATAAGCCAATTTGAAGAGAAATCCAAGCCCAACTTAAATGACACAGAAGCCATCAATTTAGGGGATGCAGATGATATCAGGGAAACTAAAATAAGCATCCACATTGCACCGAACATCAGGGAGAACTAATCAAAGCACTTATTGAGTTCAAAGACGTTTTTGCATGGTCGTATGATGACATGCCGGGGTTAAGCACGGATTTAGTGGTTCACAAATTGCCCATTAACCCGGTATGCCCTCCCGTCAAGCAGAAATTGAGGAAGTTCAAAACAGACATGAGTGTGAAGATTAAAGAGGAAGTAACCAAGAAGTTGCAAGCAAAGGTTATTCGGGTCACTCGATATCCTGATTGGTTGGCTAATGTGGTGCCGGTGCCGAAGAAAGATGGGAAGATCAAGGTGTGTGTCGATTACCGCAATCTGAATAGGGCAAGCCCAAAGGATAACTTTCCATTACCCAACATCCATATCTTGATCGATAATTATGCCGGACGTGAGATCAGGTCATTTGTGGATTGCTATGCTGGGTATCATCAGATTCTGATGGATGAAGAAGATGCGGATAAGACGACTTTCATTATGCCGTGAGGGACTTATTGCTACCGGGTAATGCCATTTGGTTTGAAGAATGCTAGGGCAACGTACATGAGAGCAATGACTACTGTGTTTCATGACATGATACACAAAGAGATTGAGGTATACGTGGACGATGTGATCATAAAATCCAAGCATCACGAAGACCACGTAGCAAACCTAAAGAAGTTTTTCCAAAGACTTCGAAGGTACAATATTAAACTCAACCCGGCCAAATGTGCATTTGGTGTTCCATCTGGAAAGCTGTTGGGATTCATCGTCAATCGGCGAGGCATTGAGTTGGACTCGTCAAAGATCAAATCCATCCAAGATTTGCCACCGCCGAAGAACAAGACAAAATCTGTTGGGGAGGTTGAATTATATCAGCAGGTTTATTGCGCAACTAACAGCAACTTGTCAACTCATTTTTCGGCTACGGGGGAAAGATGCTGCGGTAGAATGGACGGCAGAATGTCAGGAAGCATTTGACCAAATCAAAGGATATTTATCAAATCCACCTGTGTTGGTTCCATCTGAGCCGGGAAGACCGTTAATTGTTAATCTAACGGTCCTAGAGAATTTGTTTGGCTGCGTACTGGGGCAACACGACATTACAGGAAGGAAGGAGCAAGCCATCTATTATCTCAGCAAGAAGTTTACAGGCTATGAGGTTAAGTACACTCAACTCGAGAAGACATGTTGCGCCCTAACTTGGGTGGCCCAGAAATTGAAGCATTATCTGTCATCATATACTACTTATCTCATTTCACGCTTGGATCCACTGAAGTATATTTTCCAGAAGCCTATGCCCACAGGGAGATTGGCAAAATGGCAGATATTACTCATAGAATTTGACATCGTCTATGTGACGAGGACGACCATGAAGGCCCAAGCATTGGCTGATCACTTGGCTAAGAATCCTGTTGATGAAGAATACGAGCCTTTGAGGACGTATTTTCCTGATGAAGAAGTGATGCATATAGATGAGTTGGAAATGACCAAGGAACCAGGATGGAAGTTTTTTTTCGATGGAGCCGCAAATGCGAAGGGAATTGGAATAGGAGCGGTACTTATTTCTGAAATAGGACATCATTATCCTGTTACGGCTCAGCTGCGTTTCTATTGTACCAGCAACATGGCTGAGTATGAGGCATGCATTTTGGGTCTACGGCTAGCTACAGACGTAGATGTCCAGCACATCTTGGTCTTGGGAGACGCGGACCTCCTGGTGCATCAGATTTAGGGTGAATGGGAAACAAGGGATTTAAAGCTCATACCATATCGACAATGTTTGCATGATCTGAGCAAGCAATTTCGATCAGTGGAGTTCAGACAAATCCCAAGAGTTCATAATGAGATTACCGATGCTTTGGCCACCTTAGCATCAATGTTGCACCACCCAAACAAAATTCATGTTGACCCGTTGCATATTCGGGTTCGTGATCAGCATGATTATTGCAACATATTAGAGGAAGAACTGGATGGCGAACCATGGTTCTATGATGTCAAGAAATACCTCAGGATGGGGATATACTCGGAGCAGCCCACCGGAGATTAAAAGAGAGCCATTCGGTGACTGGCAAATGGATTTTTCCTCAGTGGAGGAGTGTTGTACAAAAGAATACCAGATTTGGGATTGTTGAGATGTATAGATGCCAGTCAAGCCACGACAGTTATGATAGAGGTACATGCTGGAGTTTGTGGGCCACATATGAGCGGATATGTATTGGCGAAGAAAATTCTTCAAGCAGGGTACTATTGGCTCACTATGGAGTGTGATTGTATCAGTTTCGTGCGGAAATGCTATCAGTGTCAGATACACGGAGATCTGAGTCATTCTCCACCGACAGAATTGCATACCATGTAAGCACCATGACCATTTGTTGCCTGGGGCATGAATGTCATTGGACCTATTGAGTCGGCAGCTACCAACGGTCATAGGTTCGTTCTGGTGACCATCGATTATTTCACTAAGTGGGTTGAAGCTAAAACTTTCAAGTCGGTAACCAAGAAGGCAGTGGTAGATTTTGTTCATTCCCATATCATCTGTAGATTTGGGATCCCAAAAGTGATCATCACGGACAATGGTGCTAATCTTAACAGCGGTTTGCTGAAAGAAGTATGTCAACAGTTCAAGATTACACACCGTAATTCCACACCATATCGTCCCAAGGCGAATGGAGCAGTCGAGGCAGCCAACAAGAACATAAAAAAGATACTGAGGAAGAAGGTAGAAGGATCCAGACAATGGCATGAGAAGTTACCATTGGCATTGTTGGGTTATCGCACTATTGTTTGTACTTCGGTAGGTACAACTTCGTATTTGTTGGTATATGGAACTGAAGCAGTGATACCGGCAGAAGTTGAAATTTTATCCCTTCGGATTGTCGCTGAGGCGGAGATTGATGATGTCGAGTGGATCAAAACTCGTTTGGAGTAGTTGAACTTGATTGATAAAAAGAGATTGGCAACTCTGTGTCATGGCCAGTTATATCAAAAGAGAATGGCAAGAGCATAAAACAAAAAGGTGCGTCCTCTGAAGTTTGAAGTGGGCCAGCAAGTGCTGAAATGCATCCTCTCACATCAGGCTGAGGCAAAGGGAAAGTTCGCACCGAATTGGCAAGGGCCATTCATTGTAACTAAAGTGTTATCCAATGGCGCTTTATGTTTAACAGATATCGAAGGGAAATGCGTCGACATGGCTATCAATTCTGACGCAGTTAAGAGATATTATGTATGATTTCTTTTAATTGTAATTGTTGTTTGTTTGCATTTGGCATGGTATCGGAGAATGAAATGACGGAGGTAATTTGTTCTTCCATCCAAACACTTCAACCTTTGCTTCCCCTTTTGAGCCTTATTTATTCTTTCATACCCCTCTTTTGGAATCAGTAATGAAAATGAAAGAAAAGATAAGAGAAAAATAATGATAATAAAGACAAAAGAAAAGTCACAAAAAGAACAAAGGAATTGGGAACTATGTTTGACCTGATTCCTCAAAAAGGATACGTAGGCGCCTCACGGCTCGGTCATAATGTAACAAAAATAAAAATCCCCAAGCAAAAAACTGGGGCAAAAGTTGTGTTTGTAATTGTGGGAAGGAAGTTTGATTCCAAGAGTTGTAATGTTTTACCCATCAAAATTATTTTGAACCTTTTGATACCCCTTTTCTTTTAGCCATACACAAAAAACCCATATTGATGTCCAAAAAAGACCTCCCGATCAGTATCCGAGAAGTGCCAAATCATGCAAATGGAAGTCGGGAATAACACTCTGATCCCCAGCAGAGAAGAGGATCATAAGCTGGAAATGAATTGATAGCCGAAAGAATCCCCAGTAGAGAGAGTCATATCGGTAACACTCCAATCCCCAGCTAAAAAAATAAAATAAAATGAGAGAGTCTTATCAGTGAAAACCTCCACTGGCACCATAAGGCGACGAAAGTTGAGAGAAATAAAATGATAGAGTCTTATCGGTGAAAACCTTCACAGGCACCATAAGGCGACGGGAGTTGAGGGAAATGAGAGAGTCTTATTAGTGAAAACCCCTCGAAGGGCACTATGAGGCGACAAGGGTCAAAAGAGGCAAACAAGATAAGATTGACGGAAAGGATCAGTCGAGTCATCAAGCAGTGCAAAGATGTTGAGTTGACAAAAGAATTGGGCGCTTACATATCCCCAACAAAGTAAGGCCATCAGAAAGATTGATTGATATAAATAGACTGGGTTGGTTAATACAAAATGCACGACGTGATCATTGGGATCGGTTGTACCATTCAGATAAATTCTTTTCCTTTTTTCTTCTCCCCAACATTTTTCATAAAACTATTCTTCTCTTATTTTCTTGAATTCATCATTTTTTATTTTTAAAGACTTTATCTCCCCAACAGTTTATTTTTGAAAAGGATTTTCAGAGCTTATTACCAGTTGCCAAGATGATGCAAAAACACAATGTGGATAGGACGGGCCAAAGATAATGCAATGGAACGAGGAAGATGTTCGTTGCATAACCAAATGATGGATTGGTCTAGGATTTCGGGGAGAGTATGGAGAAAAGTGGGAAGCAACAATTGGTGAATAAAGAATCGTCAAGAAACAAGAGCATCCCTGGCAAATTATCGACCAAGTTCCAAGAGGGCCGGACAACACGGAGCAGGGAAAGAAGAGGGGGAAAAACCATCCCCAGCAGGAATATGATCGCCAGCAGGAATATCATCCTTAACAAATAATCTCATCCCCAACAAGCTTTGGTAATGTAATGGAACACAAAGCTGGGAAAGGAGAAAGAGAAAACCATCCCAAGCAGGAGTGGCACGACCATTCACCACGTTTTAAACTAACAAAATTTTTCTTTGATTTGAAGCAGGGACAAGAAATGTTATAGATGATGAAAAGACATCATGATACAAGAAAGATTGTCAAACTGGGGCAGAAAATTTTCTTTCATTTTGAAAATTTTCTGGAGGTCCGGTACCCATTTAGGGAAGAAGCAAGATAATGCAAGTTTGGCGAAAAATGGTATCCCCAACAGTTTTCGGAAGAAGGCCAAACAAGTTTTAAAGGAAGCAATTTTGGAAGGAAGATAACACAAGGCTTAAGGGAAGCAGTTTCAGAGGAAGGAAAACACCAGCTTTAAGGGAAATAGTTTTTGAAGGAGGAGAATAACATATTTTTGAATGAAACACCGGTGTTATCCCCAGCAGTCTTCAGAGGAATGAAACACCAGTTTTGAGGGAAGCAGTTCTGAAAGAAGATAATTTCAAGTTAGAAGGAAAATGGTTCAGGAGGCAGGAAGGAGCAATAACAATAAAACGCATTTCTTAGAAGTCATTGAAGGCAGGAGTCCGCCTGGAGAATGGAGGTGTTATAATTTAAGAAGTTGTTAAAGTCAGGAGCCCGCCTGGAGAATGGAGGTGTTATAATTTTAAGAAGTTGTTGAAGTCAGGAGCCCGCCTGGAGAATGGAGGTGTTATATTTTCAAGTTATAGTTGAAGTCATGAGCCCACCTGGAGAATGGAGGTGTTATATTTTACGAAATAGTTGAAGTCAGGAGCCCGCCTGGAGAATGGAGGTGTTATATTTTCAAGTTGTAGTTGAAGTCAGGAGTCCGCCTAGAGAATGGAGGTGTTATAATTTTACGAAACAGTTGAAGTCAGGAGCCCGCCTGGAGAATGGAGGTGTTATATTTTCAAGTTGTAGTTGAAGTCAAGAGCCCGCCTGGAGAATGGAGGTGTTATAATTTTAAGAAGTTATTGAAGTCAGGAGCCCGCCTGGAGAATGAGGGTGTTATATTTTAAGGTTTATTGAAATCAGGAGCCCGCATGGAGAATGGATGTGTTATATTTTAAGAAGTAGTTGAAGTCAGGAGCCCTCCTGGAGAATGGAGGTGTTATAATTCTACGAAATAGTTGAAGTCAGGAGCCCGCCTGGAGAATGGAGGTGTTATATTTTCAAGTTGTAGTTGTATTCAGGAGCCCGCCTGGAGAATGGAGGTGTTATAATTTTAAGAAGTTATTGAAGTCAGGAGCCCGCCTGGATAATGGAGGTGTTATATTTTAAAGTTTATTGAAATCAGGAGCCCGTCTGAAGAATGGAGGTGTTATATTTTAAGAAGTAGTTGAAGTCAGGAGCCCACCTGGAGAATGGAGATGTTATATTTTCAAGTTGTAGTTGAAGTCAGGAGCCCTCCTGAAGAATGGAGGTGTTATATTTTAAGAAGTAGTTGAAGTCATGAGCTCGCTTGGAGAATGGAGGTGTTATATTTTTTAAGTAGTCGTTAAAGTCAGGAGCCCGCCTGGAGAATGAAGGTGTTATATCTTTAAATTGTTGTTAAAGCCAGGAGCCTGCCTGTAGAAAAGAGGAGTACATTTCAAAACAAGTCAGGAGCCCGCATGTAGAACAGAGGAATAAATTTCAAGTTTGAAGTCAGGAGCCCGCCTGTAGAACAGAGGACTACACTCAATTTCAAGTCAGAAGTCAGTAAAGCGGAGGGTTACAACAAAATATCCCCAGCATAAATTCCGCTGCAGAAATCAGAAAGAAAGACTACAAGAGCAAGTTGAAGATAGATAAGATGTTGTAATCCCCAGTTTAGTCTAGCTTCTTGTTTTCTTGTAGCACGGTGTAATAAGGAGGTCGGAAAGCAGTAGTAATAGCATGCAACAGTAGTAATAGCGAAATTGCAGTCCCATGGTAGTCCCAGCTACCAAAACTTCCTGAACTACATTAACCTGATTCCCTTTTAGCCAGGGATATGTAGGAAACCTTCGAAGCAAAGGTTCGGTTAAATCTTTCAAAAAATGCTTCACACGGAGTAGTCCAACGGGCAAAAATCGCTCGTATCCGCTCACTTTATCTTTGCGAAAACCCTTCGTGTTTTCAGACAAAGAGGGGCAGCTGTGAGCAGGTGATTTTTTCTTCACAAAAACTACTCCAAAAGAAATCAAAAATAAAATAAATTTCCGTGCTGTACATTTTTTAGAATTTGCGTGGCATTTTTGGATAATTATTTGTGTTTTTGTCTGTGAACGCTTATCCTGTTTTAATTAATTAAAATACAAAAAAAAACACGTTGCTTGTGCACTTAGGATTTTTATTTTTACAATTAGGAATTAATTAACCATAGTTTGGTTTTAAAATAAAGAAAATCACAAAAATACATATTTTTTGTATTTTTGGCATTTAATGTCCTAGTGCCCGATTTTGTTTGTAATTAATATTTTATTTTGGTGTGATATTTATTGTTAAAGGTCAATTAGTATTTTCTAAGTTAATTTTGTTTTTTACAATTTATTTTAGGAATTTTGGTATTTAGGAATTAAAAGGAAAATGAAAGAAAAAGAAGAAAAGAGTGAAAATCGGATTGGGCCATTATTTTTGGACCAAAAGTCAGGCCCAAATCACCCATTTACCAGGTTCAGTTGGCCTGTCCAAAGATGTCTTAAAACGATGTCGTTTGGTCACTCTTAATCAGGTCGTTGGATTAAATCGATCCAACGGCTGAGATTCAATCTCCCTTCCCAATTCAACACCCCTCACCCGGTCCAATTAGGTTTGTCTCCAAGACCACCCAAACGACGTCGTTTTGATGTGCAAAATCTGAACCATTGATCTCCCAAGATCAAACGGTCCAGCCTGCCCTCAGACTAACCGAAACAACGTCGTATCAGGCTAATTGATCCACGCCGTTCATTTCATTTGATCCAACGGCCACAAATCGCCCCCATGCCCCGACCCATTCCCATCCAGAGACCTATCCAGCCTCTAGGTGAGCAAGACGACGTCATTTCCATTAATGAATGGATCCAAGCCATTGATCTTATCAGATCGAATGGCCCAGGATCATTTCCCCATACTATATAGTCCAAACCATACCCCCGCCCCCCCAAAGCCATACCCCCCTCCGCCTTCGTCTCTAACCTAAAGACAGACCCAAACACCTGCCGCCTTCAACCACCGTGCTCCGCCTACCGGAAATCGCCTCATGGCGGTTCCGGTGGTCCAAACGACCCCATCTTTTCACCATTGATTCCCCTCGACCTCCCCATTCTGAATCCCTAACTCTTATCCCTCGAATCCCAGCCGTGTGCTTCGAATATTAGATTGAAAATCAGGACGAAACCCTATCTCGTCCAATGGCCTCCAATTTCACACCACAGCTTCCCTAAGACTTCCTCATTCCAGTCCCATACTCATTTCCCTTCGAATCAAGCCCGAGCGTTTCGAATATTCATTCGAAGGTCCAAACCCTAGCGCCGCCACAAGATTCTCTGGTGGCGGCGCCACCTCCCAAGCCATCCCTAACTCACACCCTGTGATCTCCTGGACCCCCTCACCATGAATCCTTTATCGATTCTTTTCAGATTATCGTGGGGCAGCTCGGATTCCAGATCGAAGTTAGGCAGGCCAGGTTCCATGAATTTTGAGCCAGAGAATGACTTTAGCCATGCTGTTTTTCTTCGAAAACACATGGTTAAAGTCCGTCTTGGCTTGAAAGTGGGAAGATCCTCGAGTTTTTTTTATCAAGTTGTGATTCGGGTAAGTCTTTTACGTCCAGTTTTGGTTGTTCACTCTTGCAGTTCCGTTTGTTTACTCTGTCCCTTCCTCTTCTATAAATTGGCATGAATTTCCCATTTGAATTATGGTCAGTAGTCTAAGGTCCAAATTTGGGCCAGTTTGCGAGTTGAATTTGTCAAGAACTAGTCTAATTTGTGTATGTTTAGTTTGGTTAAGTTTAGGTTACCAATTACTTTGTCGTTGTGATCCCTTAATCAGTGATGTTGGCCTGTACAATAGACCTAATGCTTAGGAAATGGTTCATGATTGTCTGAACCTAGACTTATGCTATTAATCAGGTTTCGTTTCATGACACTTGCTTTGCCTCATCTCTAATTGCAGTCTCATGTTGATAGTATTTGGGTTTAGCCAAATTGTTGTGAATTAAAACTTATTCTATAGTGTGTGATTCCCTTTGTTTGCAATTCATGCTGTCAATTACCTGCCTAGTTGGTCATCAGGAGGTCTACTGGTCTTTCCAATCTGAAGTTTTGTAATCTGTCCAGTTGAGTTAGGAGTCAGTTGCTAGGAATTTGATAGTTTGAACTGGTTATAGCTGAAGGGTTTGGTACAGAGTGAAAGGGATTGGTTAGGACAGTAATTTCAGGGACTTTACAAGGGTATTTTGGGATTTGAGAAGTTTGAAATGGTTAATAAGAGTGGTCTGACAGTAGGGTACTAAAGTACCATTAAACTAATGAATTGTTTAGTAATAGTGGGGAACAAAACATAATAGCATGGGGAGACCTAATGGGAATTTAATTAAAGTATGCACTACCCATAACCATTGAATAAAATAAAGGAAAGACAAGGATAATGGGGAACAAGTCAATTAAAAAAAGAACAAAACATGTAGTAGTTGGCAGAAATACTTTCTTAATTAGCTAAGTGCTCCTTAGAGCTGGAAAGTGGTTGAGGGTTTGGTATAAAGAGGGTTTGGACAGAGTTAAAAAGGGAGGCTTTTGAATCTGAAAAAAGGTCAGAGTTATAGAGTAAGGTTGGGGGGATTTTGACATCAGAAATTCAGAGTTTAGGAGTGAAATACAAGCTGAGTTTTTACCCTAAAGAGTTCAATAGGTTGAGAGTTAAATACTGAAAAAGTGAGGTCTTCTTTACTACTGAAAATCAGAATCAGTTTGTTACTGTTTAATTGAGGTTCTGAGTGTCTTTATTTGAGAATCTGAAGAACAGAAATCAGAAAATCTACTCTCCTGTCTCATTTCTGAATACATTCTGTTCCTGTCTATGAATTGCTTGGTATTTTCTGGTTTTACTCCTGGGTTTTGGACTGCTTGTGCTGGGTGTTATTTCTGCTGGTTGTTGCTCTGCTCTTTGTTGTGGTGTTGTTGTATTGTATACTGCTGCTGCTGCTGACCTGCCTTTCTTCTTCTTCTTCTTCTTCTTCTATTCTCGATTCCAGGTACACTACTTTGAATCATCTTGGTGTATGCTCATTGAAACTGAAATGAAATGGCCAGAGGATTTATTGTTCAAACTATAGAATGCTTGTATTCTATTTGATATTAGTTATGTGTTTCTTGTTATATGAATGGTAGATATATGTATAATTAGGACTGCTTTTAAATCACTGATTGGCAATTAGGTGATGTATGATGTCGGACTACTGAATTGAATCCTTCAAATGGCAGTTCAGTTCAGTATGTGTGTTTAATTGGAACAAACTGTTAGATTGCTAAACTATTAGGTGTGTGTCTTTATGAATTTCATAGTTAAATAATTTCAGTTTTGTTAGTTCATATTATTAGAATAAGGTAGTTCAAAATCACATTCAACTTGAGTTGGGTTATGTATTAGATATTGACCACAGCATATAATAATTTGCAAATTAGCACTCACTGTTTAGTTTACATAAATCAAAATAAGTCACTAGATATTGAACCAGCTTGGACTACACTTAGGACTATCTTAGGCAGTTTTGAACAGTTTTCCTCATACCTGTAGCCATTTGAATTGGTAAATAGTTAATATTGAGAATCGTTTCGATTTAGTTGATTGGTAAAGTATAACTTTGAACTCACAAAAATGGGAATAGAAATAAATTGAAGTTTGTGATTTTGAGTCCTGTTAGTAACAAAGATCCGCAAGTATTATGCAAACATAATTAGCCAGTAATTTCGTAGAGTCAGTAGGTCTACCATATTTGAAGTTTGATTCGATGTAGTAAAGCTAAGGTCATTAATTCAATAGGCATGAGTTGAGTTCGAACAAGGCGTGTTAGAGTTCCTTTAAATGCAATAGATTTCTCCAAGTGTCGATCAAGTTTTAACAAACTTTCGCAAGCATTAGTAATTAAGGTTGGTTTTAATTTCAAATAGTTGTAAACAATTAATTCTGGAGGTTCAATTCATCTAGTAAGGTGGGTCTAAAATTGGTAGAGAGTAATTAGTTTCGTTTTGATATTATTGTTGGTCAATTCTGTATTCTATTTATAATTTTAATTTTTTGTAATATTCACTTATAGAATGAGATACGAAACAATCTCCCTTTGTACAAGCTCGATTGCAATTTTCCATTTGCATTTGTCTTAAACTAATAACTAATAAGTTACGTCCTTTTTTAAGCATGTAATTAATTTGGAGATTTTCTTTTATTTTAGAGACGAACTTAATAGAAAAATGTAGTCACTTTAGGGTTGTCCTTTTAAAATAAACGAGATGAGCCTCGCCAAATAAAACGCACAAATTGCGGGGCCCTTAATAGATGGTTATCTTAAATGTTTAGATTTCGAGATAGGCCGTATAGCGAATTTCACGGCTTTTTCTCAAAAAATAATAACGCGTTAGCATCTTTAGGCGTATATTTAATAATGTTATCTCCCTAAACTCGGGTACACATTATGTGACCCAAATCCAAATCTCAACGAATTCGAAATGTGTCAATAACCACGGGTGCATTGATGTGGCGTGGTTCAAGACCCGTTTTCACGACGTTGCAAGTCTTTTTTAAAAATAATAATAATAAAAGCGGCTAAAAGTTAAAATTTGCACATAAGTTCATAATTGTATAAAATCAGATAATTAAGCCAGATATGACAGTTGAGCAACCGTGCCAGAACCACGGAACTCGGGAATGCCTAACACCTTCTCCCGGGTTAACAGAATTCCTTATCCGAATTTCTGGTTCGCGGACTGTAATACAGAGTCAATATTCTCCTCGATTTGGGATTCAACCGGTGACTTGGGACACCATAAATCTCCCAAGTGGCGACTCTGAATTAAATAATAAACCCCGTTTCGATTGTTCTTTAATTGGAAAAACTCCCTCTACGCCCTTTACGGGGGCGCAGGTAAAAAGGAGGTGTGACAGCTCTGGCGACTCTGCTGGGGAACGAACCCAGAATCTCTGGTTTAGGGATCAGAATTAGAGCTTTAAATAATTGTTATAATTGTCTTGTTTTATCTTATTTTTTTTACATGTTTGGGCCTAATGTGCTAAATGATGCTTTTACTGCTTTGATATTATCTGAACTGTATATAAACTGTGCCAAAACCCTTCTCTTCTTACCTCCGGGGATGTGCTTACTGGTTGAAACTCCCTATTCTGTTAGTGTCATACCATGAAATAAGAAAGAGGCTGGAGAAGTTACAAAGCCGGACGATCTCGCGGGTCCCTGGTACGTAGCCCCCTCCTCGACTCGAGTTGTTCGCTCGGGTACACAGTCTAGAACAAATACCCAGGTTACAAACCTAGAATAACTCAGCTTCATGTCGGATCTCTAGTAGGAACGTTTGTTTGCATCATGTGCATTTGACTTTGGAGGCTCAACACAGGGGTTGGGTCTGTCTAACACAGGTGTACCAAAACGACAAAAAGACCATCCTGATGCATCCAACTTGCTACCTGTGCATTTGTTTGCTTTGGACTTGCATGCTGACCGGTTTTTGAATACTTTGAGGAAAGAGAGATAGAGGTAGTTAATCGCCTGTTTTGAAAAAAATCAATGTCCAAATAGCGTCGAAACTCTGTCGAATTTTTGAGAAAATGAAAGAAAAAAGGGGTTTGTTTATGAAAAATGATTTTATTTGCCATTGAAAAGAGTCTTGTTTTCAAAAGAAGTTTGTTTTATCTACCCGAACTACGCCGGTTTGATTCTCACAGGGTGCGGGATACGTAGGCAACCCTCATCGGGTCCAACCTCCCCTTTACAAAAATGTCAAAATTTTAATTTTAGTCATAAATAAGTCGGGTGATGCTGTTTTTGTCAAAATAGACGAATGTTCCCAAAAGGGACGCCGGAAGGCTGACTTTGCATAAACGGCTACTCGTAGTCATTTTTTGGATTTTTCACCGGTTGACTACCCAGCTTTAAAATCTTCGTTCCCGAAGTGCTGAAAGGCTGTGTTCGGAACCAGATCTTTCTTTTAATCTGTGAAAAATTAAAAAATAGCCAATTCGTTGAGTCAAATAAATTTTATTTTTTACTTAATCACCTTAATAAATGTGCATGATGAGCACGATGCAAAATGAACCTTTTTCAATAATGACTAAAATCTCTTTCAAGTTGCGGCTATGGTGGGATGATTTAGGTGGTGAAGGGCAAGATGAGGTCAAGAAATATCTAAAAGGTCTTACGGGCTTATTGGAAATCCAGCCTCGAGGGGATATCATAAGAGCTTTGGTCACCTGCTGGGACCCGACACACAATGTCTTCCACTTCTCCGATTTTGAACTCACCCCGACTTTGGAGGAAATAGTCGGGTATATCGGAAATGCTGAAGTTCCGTTGAGGAAAAAATACTTGGTTGCTCCAAGAGCTGTCACTATGCATCGGTTTTTAGATTCGTTAAAGATACCCAGGACGGTCCATAACCCAGATTTGGCCGCAAGCGTTTGTAATCCCCGCTTTATATACGACAGATACGGTCATGTCGGAGGATTCAACAACCCGGGTAACAAGTTATGCAGCAAAAGTAACCGTCAAAAATGGGACGAGCATAGACGAGTGGCTTTTATGATAACCTTTTTGGGCCTTTTGGTATTTCCAAGGAAAGACGGAAACATTGATCTGAAAATAGTCGGGGTCGTCAGTACATTGCTCATCAAGATAAAATCACTCTAGCGCCTATGATAGTATCTGATATCTTCCGAGCTCTCTACAGACAAGCCCGAGATGCCAGAGCAGATAGGAAGCGCTACAATGATCTAATGGCCCGAATGGAGAAACAGATGAATGAGTTTCAGGATCAACTCCTTTACAACGCTCAAATGTTGGGGTCGCAGAATCAACAAATAGAGCGATTGCTTATGGAAAGGGACAAAATCAAGGGAAGAATCGACGATATCGGGCACTACATCACCATAAAGTGCCTAGCTTGTAAGGATATGTCTTGTACCACCTTTTTTGCTTCAATAATGATTTATGTCCACCAGATCATGGAAGATTTGAAAGATCTGCAAAAGGGCCTTGCGCCATAGCCCACGGCGAGGCCGAACGATGCCCCGCGGGCGCCAAAATTAAAAACTCTGAAACATTCATAGTTTGAGTCGGTATTTTCCTTGTCTTCAGAGTCTGTTGTCCGTCGGAGTTTGTATTTCCCTTTTTGGCATAAAGTATGTAGTCTGTACCAAGTCTGTCAATTTCCTTTCAAAAATATTTTGCCTTGTAATAAAACATTTTGCTAGTAAAGGTTGAAAAATCCAAAAATGGTGTCTTTATTTTCTGCACTTGTGGCAGAACTACGCACGGTCTGATTCATGCGGGGACATGATACGTAGGCAATCCACATAAGATTCGACCACCACTAAAAAGAAAAGAGAAAAGGCAAAGTGAATAAAAGAAAGGAAAAGAAAGAAATAAAAAAGAGAGATAAAGAAAGTTTCAGAAACACTTAAACGAGGCACAAGCAAAGTAAGCCGGAATGACGCATGCGATTGAATCAAAGACATGTTAGAAATGGTTAAACTGCCTAGGAACATTGCATCCCCCAATGTGAAATTGCAATATGTGTTAAACTCTAATGCTAACAAGTTTGTTGTTAATCCAGAGATTTCGAACTAGTTAGTTTGTTAGAACGTTCTGGCAGATTACCATTACTAAACAAGATCCAAAGGGCCCATACTAAAAAGCATGACTAGTTCAAACCAAAGTGTCGAAGATGAAAGGACGGAGAATCAAATGCTGAAGAAAGAAATAGATAAGATGAGACAGGAGATGAAAGAAATGCAGTTGACCTTAGCTAGGGTAAAAAAAGTGTCCGACCCTCCCGTTACTCCCACTCTCCCACCAGGACACATGCTGAAATACCTTCCCCCGGCCCTTCGACAAGCTTCCCCAGTCACCAATACTATTAGGGAAGAAATGCCTATGATCCCCAAGCTTCACAACCCAATCAGAACCCTCCTCCACCAAATGTTCCTGTTTTCGTGGCACCCCCACCAGCCACGCTGCAAAGATCATCCAGCGAGCCGTTGTTTTAGGCTCACGGTAACAAATATTAACCCCCTGAACCAACCTTTAAAGCACCCGAGCCTCATACTTATAATACTCACTTCGAGATCCCGGTAGAGACTGAAAAGCTGGCTAAGAGCCTAGAGCAAGACGAGGTGCTTCGAAAGTTTATAAGCTTGGAGCAATCCTTCAGGAATATCCATGGGTTAGGCAACCAAGTCAGTGTGGCTTACAAAGATCTGTGCCCATTCCCCGATATTCAATTGCCGACAGGGTTCAAGATGCCAAAGTTTGATCTATACGAGGGGCACGGTGATCCAATGGCACATATGCGAGGTATTTTCAATAAGATGAGAGGGGCCGGGGGAAAAGACGAGCTGTTGATAGCTCATTTTGGTCAAAGTCTAAGCGGGTCTGCACTAGAATGATACACAAGACAGGATCCTAGCAGGTGGTACACCTGGGATGATTTGGCACAAGCCTTTGCAGGCCACTTCCAGTATAACCTTGAGATGGTCCCTGACCGTCTCACATTGCTGAAATTTGAGAAGAAGCCCGGGGAAAGCTTCCGAGAATTTAGGTTCCGTTGGAGAGAACAGGCGGCAAGAGTTGATCCTCCGATGAGAGAGGGGGAAATGGTGGACTACTTTCTGCAGACTCTGGAGCCAACTTACTTCGGTCACCTGGTGACGTCAGTTGACAAATCTTTCAACGAAGTATTAAAATGGGCGGTATGATTGGAGAGGGACTTAAGTACAACAAAATCCTGATCTATTCGGCGATTAAAGCAACCACTCAGGTCATCCAGAGCGGCACGGGAGGTGCGCTCAGAAAGAAGAAAAGGGAAGATGTCGCAACAGTCGAGGCAGGGCCCCGCGCCACCGCAAAGGGGCGTAAAAGGGAGTTTTTTCCAATTAAAGGACAATCGAAACGAGATTTATTATTTAATTCAGAGTTGCCACTTGGGAGATTTATGGTGTCCCAAATCACCGGTTGAATCCCGAATTGAGGAAAAGATTGACTCTGTATTACAGTCCGTGAACCAGAAATCCGGATAAGGAATTCTGTTAACCCGGGAGAAGGTGTTAGGCATTCCCGAGTTCAGTGGTTCTAGCACGGTCGCTCAACTGTCATATTCGGCTTATTTATTTGATTTTAATACATGTTGAACCTATGTGCAAATTTTAACTGTGTACCGCTTTTATTATTATTATTTTTACCGAGAATTGCAACATCGTGAAAATATATCTTGAACCACGTCACATCAATGCACCCGTGGTTATCGATACATTTTAACTCTGTTGAGATTTGGATTTAGGTCACATAAATGCGCACCCGAGTTTAAGAGAGTAAATTATTTAAAGTGCGCCGGAAGTGACTTGCGCGTTATTATCTTTTGGGGAAGGCCGTGAAATTCGCTAAATGGTCTGTCCCTAAGTCTAAGTATTTTTAAAAAACAAATATTTATTGAGGGCCCCGCAATTTTGTATTTTTTATTCAGCGAGGCTCATCTCATTTTTATTCAAGGATATCCTAATGCGACTATGATTTTCTATTTATTTGTCTCTAAGAATAAAGAAAATCCTAATCAATTAGCATTAAAAGTTTGGGCTTCAAGTTCAAGTCCGGGTCCAAATGAAAGGAAACACCTTCTAGTTTGAACCCGCTACCTAACTTAAGATCAGCCGCCTACCGTTGTAAATATTAACAAACCAACTACCATTTCAATTCAGTTCAACCTAACTTTATTATATGAATTGGACTATTGGAATTAACTATGTGGCATACAAAGCCATTTTTTTGAGCTCTTTTTACGATTTGTTGAAAAATGCATCAATGCTTAAAAACTGTCATCAAGCTAACATTAATCACTAACATTTGAGAACTAACATTAGTTACTAACATTATTTACATTGCTATTTAAAATGATGTTATTTTCTCAAGTGAACTCGCAATTTCAAAATTATACCTATTAAACTAACATGTTGATTTCCATAAATTATTTGAACCTGTTTTGTGACAAACTATTTGAAACTATTTCAGGACTACTGAAAAAAGAATTAAATACAGTATATTTCATAACTAGTAATCACCAACTCAGATTAATTACAATTGATATTCCATGTTTGTAGAAATAGGTTCAATCAGTCCAGTTTATGCATTTCAAAGTCATTCCAATACATACTATGAAATATCAAGTGAACTACTGCTTATACATCAAATTAAACACAAAGAAACAGTTATTTTCAGAAATCCATTCCAACAACTCTTTACTTCCTTTCCTTTAAATTTGAAAGTTGTAGAACATGTACCTGGATAACGGAAATACAAGAAAATGAAGGAGCAGTCAGCAACAGTAATAACACAGCAACGCAGTGACAGAACAACCCAGTGGCAGATTAAAAAAAAAGGAAGGAACCAGCAGAGTTCCAGCAAAACCCAATGAAAACAGTAGCCAATAACCAATAGCAAACCCAGGAAGAATCAAGTGAAACCCCATAAATACCAACCAGCAACACCAATGAAACAGCAACAGTACTAGTTCTGATATTCAGCAGTAAAAGAAAAGACTCACTTTTCAGTTTCTTAGCTCTCAAACACTGAACCTTTTAGGATTAAAAAAAAACAACCTGTTTTTTACTCTCAAATTACTGAACTTTTAAATGTTAAAAATCCAGCCTAGACTCTCTGAAAAAAAGACTGAAAGAGAACTGATTTTTTCTCCTCCAAAAAATCAGCCCCTTTTCTGTCTTGAAATGACCCTATTTATAACCCAAAAACAGGTATCGACAACATCTTTTAATCAATCCTTTTTAAGCATTTCATACCATTATGTTTTGTTCCCCACACTTGCATGCCTTGTTCCCACACTTGCATGCCTTGTTCCCCACAAGCAAATGTCTTGTTCCCCACTAGCAAATGTCTTGTCCCCCACTATGTATTAAACAATGTCTTATTTTAATATTATTAGTGCTTAGTGGACAGAGCACTCAAATTAATCATTTTAAAACTTTAAATCCCAAAATGCCCCTGAAACTATTGAAATTACCATTCTACCCCATCAGCTATATCCAATCCTCCTAATCAATTAACCAAACTATAGCAGCTATAACCAATCTTAATTGAGAAATCCTAACAATTGACTAATTAAACACATGAAACTAACTCTCAATCAATGACATTAAGATTCATCAAACTCAAATCACAATTTAAGCTTGAAACTCAATTCAGACCAAATATCATCAAAATAAAGATTCAGTGATTAAACTAACACACTTCTAGATTAAACCTAAACGAGAACAAATGAACACTGTCAACATACTGAATGAAAACAAACTAATTTCATATGCAAGAAATGATGAACAACGACAAGAAAAGAAACAACATAACATAACTAAGAAAAGATAGAAACTAGAACGAGGCAAGATAATTAAAACAAGTAAGAAGAACGACAGATTCATGAACTTGTACTGCTGCTCACTACGTTCGATCATGGAAACACGCAGCTCATTGATATCAGTTTAACCAAAAGACAAGATGAAAAGAAAAAAGGAAATGTACCTTCATTGTTGCCAAAAATGGATTTCCCAAATGATTGAATATAGAAAACTCCTTGAGCAGAGCTGTACAGCAAAGGCAAACAATGAACAAAAGCTTCAAGCTAATGTTCCAAGAAACTCGAGCAAATCGGGAACCAAGACCCCGCCAGAAAATCGAACTCGCAGACTGAAAATGAGTCATTTTTTAAGGGAGGGTTTTGAAGGTTTTGAGCCCGAGTTTCATGGCTGCTTGAGCATGGCGACTAACAGAGTGTTTGGTCGTTTCTGTGAAGGCTGCTGGTCGACGACTGTGGAGCTGGAGTTCGCGACTGGAGGGTGGCTATGGAGAAGGTGAGGCGGGCTGTTTCAGGTGGTGTTGGACGTCGATGGAGAAGGCTGGAGCTCGCGACTGGAGGGTCGTTGGGCTATGGGTTGTTGACGGGAGGTGGTCATGTGGCAGTGGGCGTTGGTAGTAAAGCTGGCGTGAAACTGCTTATTCTTCGTTGGTTTTTGGAAGGGCCAGATGTGGAAAGCTGTTGGTTTGTCTCCAGACTTACTGCTGCGCGGGAGGCTGGTTGACGGAGAGGCGACGATGGGTGGTCGTTTGCTTGATGAGAGGAGGAGGGCAGCCATGGATGTGGGAGCTGGAGGGGTCGTTTGGAGAAGGAGGGCAGCCATGGATGAGAGGAGGAGGCGACGATGGGTGGTCGTTTGCCTGTTGGAATACTCCGTGTGAAGCATTTTTTGAAAAGATTTAACTGAACCTTTGCTTCATAGGTTTCCTACATATCCCTGGCTAAAAGGGAATCAGGTTAATATAGTTCGGGAAGTTTTGGTAGCTGGGACTACCATGGGACTGCAATGTTACTGTTGTTGCATGCTATTACTACTGCTTTCCGACCTCCTTATTACACCGTGCTACAAGAAAACAAGAAGCTAGACTAAACTGGGGATTACAACATCTTATCTATCTTCAACTTGCTCTTGTAGTCTTTCTTTCTGATTTCTGCAGCGGAATTTATGCTGGGGATATTTTGTTGTAACCCTCCGCTTTACTGACTTCTAGCTTGATCTTGAAATGTATTCCTCTGTTCTGCAGGCGGGCTCCTGACTTCAACTTGAATGTGTACTCCTTTGTTCTACAAGCGGGCTCCTGACTCCAACTTGACTTTAAAAGATAATACGACCTCCATTCTCCAGGCGGACTCCTAACTTCAACGACTTCTTAAAAATATAACACCTCTATTCTCCAGGCGGGTTCCTGACTTCATCAACTTAATTTTAACAACCTCCATTCTACAGGCGGGCTTCTGACTTCTTCGACTTAAAATTATAACAACCTCCGTTCTACAGGCGGTCTCTTGACTTCTTTGAATTAAAATTATAATAATCTCCATTTTACAGGCGGGCTCCTGACTTCAACTACAACTCAAAAACATAGCACCTCCATTATCCAGGCGGGTTCTTGACTTCAACTTCAACTTGAAATGACAACAACCTCCATTCCCCAGGCGGGCTCCTGACTTCAACTATTTCGTAAATATAATACCTCCACTCTCCAGGAGGGCTCCTGACTTAAATAAACATTAGAATATAACACCTCCATTCTCCAGTCGGGCTCCTGACTTCATCAACTTCAAATATAATGACCTCCGTTCTAATAGGCGGGCTTCTGACTCCTTTAACTTAAAATTAACAACCTCTGTTCTACAGGCGGGCTCCTGACTTCAACTATAATTTGAGATATAACACCTCTATTCTTCAGGCGGGATCCTGACTTCAACTACAATTTAAAGATATAACACCTCTATTCTCCAGGCGGGCTCCTAACTGCAATAACGTCTTAAAATATAACACCTTCATTCTCCAGGCAGGCTCCTGATTGCAACAACTTCTTAAAAATATAATACCTCTATTTTTCAGGCGGGCTCCTGACTTCGACTACAACTCAAAAATATAACACCTCCATTTTTCAGGCGGGCTCCTGACTTCGACTACAACTCAAAAATATAACACCTCTATTCTCTAGGCGGGCTCCTGACTTCTGTTACGACTTAAAAGATAATACCTCCATTCTCCAGGCGGGATCCTGACTTCAACAATTTCTTAAAAATATAATACCTCTATTTTCCAGGCGGGCTCCTGATTTCAACTACTTCTTAAAAATAGAATACCTCCATTCTCCATGCGGGCTCCTGACTCCTTCAACTTAAAATATGTCAACCTCTGTCTACAAGCGGGCTCCTGACTCCTTTAACTTAAATCATCTTCTTTCAGAACTGCTTCTCTCAAAACTGGTGTTTTATTCCTCTGAAAACTGCTGGGGATAACACCGATATTTTATTCACAAATACGTTATTTTCCTTCTTCAAAGACTACTTCCTTTAAATCTGGTGCTTTCACTTCTCTGAAACCTGCCGGGGATAACACTGCTGGGGAATTATCTTCCTTCTTTAAGACTAGTTACTCTCCCCCTTTTAACAATGGTGGGGATGATACTGATTCAAAGGCCACTACCCTTAAAACTTTGGGTTTTCTTGCTTCTTCCAAAATTTCTTTCTTTAAAACTTGTATTGCCTTCTCCCGTAAACTGTTGGGGATTCCACTTCCTTCAAAACTTGTGTTATCTTTCATCTTCCCCAAGTGGCTATCTGATTTCAAAAAAAAATTCGCAATGAGAGAAAATTTTCTGCCGCAGTTTGATAATCTTCTTTGTGGCCATGTCTTCCCGCTGTCAATAATTCCTTTCCCTACTTCAAATTAAAGAAAAATTTGTTAGTTTAAAACATGGTGAATGGTCGTGCCACTCCTACTGGGGATGGTATTCTTGCCGGGGATGGTTTCTCTTTTCTCTTCCTTCCCCGCTCTGTGTTATCCGACCATCACGGAACCTGGTCGATAATCTGTCGGAGTTGCTCCTGCATCTCGCAAATCTGCTGGGGATCCTCTTGGAATTTGATCCATAACTTTTCAACTGTTGTTTTTCTGTTTTTCTCCAACTTCCCATAGAAATTTGGGCCTCTTGGAATCTAGACCCATTCGTCATTTGGTCTTGCGACAAACTTCTTTTCGCTTTGTCGCCTTATCTTTGGCCTGTCCTATCCACATTGTGTTTTTGCACCATCTTGGCAACTGGTAATAAGCTCTGAAAATCCTTTTCAAAACAAACTGTTGGGGAGATAAAGTCTTTAGACCAAGAAATGAAAAGTGATGATTTTAAAAGAGAGAAAAAGAAGAAATCTTTCTGAACAGATGCTGGCGAAAAGGAAAGAAAAGAACTTATCTGAATGATATAACCGATCCCAACGATCATGTCGTGCATTCCGGATTAATCAACCCAGTCTATTTGTATCAATCAATCTTTCGGACGGCCTCATCTTGCTGGGGATAAACAAACACTCAACTCTTTACCAACTGCGGATCCTTTCCGCCAATCTTGTCTCGTCGCGTCAAAGTGCCCTTCGAGGAGGTTCTGGGTTAAATTCCCCAGCAGAGTCGCCAGAGCTGTCACACCTCCTTTTTGCGCGCCCGCCCTGAAGGGTAAAACACGCGAGGGAATTTTTTCAATTTAAGTGACAATATTCGAAGTGGGATTATTTATTTAATTCAGAGTCGCCACTTGGGAAAGGTTTGGCTTTTGGTGTCCCAAGTCACCGGTTTATCTTGAATCCCAAATCGAGGAAAATATTCGACTTTCCAAATGAAGTCTGCGAACCAGAAATTCTAAGTAAGGAATTCTGTTGACCCGAGGGAAGGTGTTAGGCACCCTCGAATCCCGTGGTTCTAGCACGGTCGCTTAAATTGTTACAATGGCTAAATATCTGATTTAAATACATGTTGTGACTTATGTGCTTTTAATAAGTTTAAACCGCTTTTATTATTATCCTTTATTTTTTATAGAATTGCAACGTCGTGAAAATACATCTCGAACCACGTCACAATCAATGCACCCGTAGTTGTTAACACATTTCGACTCCGTTGAGATTTGAATTTGGGTCACATAAATGCGCACTCGAATTTAAGAATGTAATTTAATTAAGTCGCGCCTAAAGAGTCTAACGCGTTATTATTTTTGGGGACGACAGTGAAATTCACTAAACGGCTCATCCCAGGAAATCTAAATATTTATTACAACCAATTTGTTGGGGGCCCCGCAATTTGCATCTATACTTGGCGAGGCTCGTCTCATTTTGAAAGGATAAACCTACAGCGACTACATTTTTCTATTTATGTTTGTCTCTAAAGATAGAAGGAAGAAAATATATGCTAATTAGATCAGATGCTTGGCCAACTTCGGGTTCTTATTAATTATCGGATTAATTATCTGCGAGGTGGGGAATTTTGTACCTTATTGAACATGCTTTTAATTTGATAAAAGAAATTGCGTGCAAGGTAAATAGCATGCTAAGCTCATGCTAAACATCCTTCGAGTTTGAATTTAAGCTAACTTATTTAACTAGATTAATAGAATTAAACTACTAGAAGCTGCTACTAATGGGATTCGAACGTGGTCCTACAAACTGCCTAACGGGATCCGATAAAGTTGAAACTCAAAAGATTAAAACTACATTGTATTTAGCAAGGTTAAAGCATTCTACCCTATACACACAACATATAGCTGAAAGGAAATCTAGTTATCACTATGTCAAATACTCGTGCATTCCACAAATTGCATGATCATATCATTCGTACAACCAAACAACTGTAAATCACGATACTTAAACAGACTAAGCTTCAGTTAAATACAAAAACTACCTATTGTATTATGCTATTGAGTTACAACCTAGCAAGTTACACAAATCTAACAACATCTAAAAAAATTGTAATTACTGCAGCAAATGATTAAACTTCTTCACATCTTTCATTTCATGCTTTCACTGTTACAACAATGTGAAATTATAGTGTGTACCTGTATGTTGAATGCAAAGAAGAAGAAGAAGAAGGTAGAGAGGTCAGCAGCAGTAACAAAGAATAGCAGCAACAACAACAAATACAGCAGCAGTAGCACTTCCAGGTAGAATAAACCAGCAGTAACTCAATGAAACAGTACCCAATGTCCAAGTAAAAGACTCAACAAGGCTCAGTTGAGACCTAGGAAACTCCAATGTTAATCAACAGGTAATAGATGAATCCGACACAATAATGGAACACAGTTTCTGATTTTTCAGACACTCAAAGGAAAGAAACCCAAGTTTCAGATAGAACAAAGCAGTTGATGTTGATTTCAAACAGAAAAAGTGAATAAAAGTAGAATTTTCAGCTTCTTCTTTTGTTCTCAAATCTCTTTTGGTCCCAAACCCCCTTTTCTTTCCAGTTTTTCTCTCTTCTCCCTTTCTGATTTCAGAACCCTCTCTCAACTATTTTCTGATCTCCTTTTCTTTTTCTCTCTTTCAACTCTTAAAAACCCCCCCTAGTTATGAAAAACCCTCTCTTTTTATATCCAAAATGACTTCATTCCCCAGCCTGTTAAAGCAATTGAACTCCCCCCATGTTCTCCTCCTGTTTTTTCACTCACAGACTAAAGAAAAAGCCCTTCCCCTGAGATTCCCCTGACAGTCCCCTTTTTTATTGTTAAAGTGGTCTATCCTTTATTAAATTAAGCAAATATGGGCAGCCTGAATATGCCCTGACAGCACATGTTGTCCATTCTACTCTAATTCATTAGCAACTGACAAAACACATGCTGCCCAAGGTCAAAAGTGAGTATACATGTCATTAAACAAACTACAATCTGAAACCTATGCTAAACACTAACAGCTATAACCAATCCTTAAGTGATTTCTGATTCAAATATACAGGCTAAGCATAGTGCAATCAGTTCTTAGAAGCCTCAGTAAGCAAATCAACCATATGAGTCAGATAAATACCATTCCAAACTGAAACTAATTGACGACATGTATCGAATCGACTGTGTAAATTACAACACGTACAAATCAATAGCAGATAACCAAACTTGAACAAACACAGATTATGATTTCATGTTGACAGGCACAGGGATTTGTGGAAAACATAACTGATTGACGGAACTTATTTGACTCGATTACACAAACTGCAATTATGCATAATAAACACACAGAAACCAATTCGACCAAATAAAGATCTGGGTGAGATGGACGGAATAGTTGACATAGTAACAGATCAAACTTACACTCAACATACGAACAAATAACAAAACCAAACAAACATGGAAACAACAAAGAAAAGAAGGAGAAATACCTTAAAGAGTTAAAAATCAGACTGCCCTGTCCCGGATTTGGAATCGAACCTCTTTTGGGGTTGAACGGACTTTAATCGAAGTGTTCTCAACTGAGAATACTTCTATTAAAGTCTATTAGACCTCAACCTTCTTGTTTACACGGACAAAAAACTCGAATTTTGGATTTCTAGGGTTCTTAGGGCAGATTTGGGATTCAGGTTTTTCTGGTTAGATTTGGACCAAACCAAGCCTGGTTTGGTCACGAGGGAGGTCAAGGGAGTGCCTGACATGGATTTGGGGGGGTTTGGCATGGGTTGGGGTCCGGCTCGAATCTTCAAATGAAGATTCGAAACGGTGGGGGAAGATTCGAGACCTATGGTTAGTAGATATGTGTTCAGGGGGTCGAAGTGGCGTAGGGGTGTTAATCTTTTACGGTGAGGGTAAAGGGGGGCGGCGCTAGGGTTCTAAGGGATTTGGGTTTGGTGAGGGAGACGACCGAAGGGTAGGGGGGTCTGGCTTGGGGTGCGGGGGTGAGAGGTGAGAAAGCTTATATACGGGACGGGGAAATCGAATCCTAGTTGTTGGATCAAGAATGATCAACGGCCAAGATCTTTCACTTGGTGAAACGACATCGTGTGATTTAAATGAGATTGGGTCGGTCTTTGGGGTTAAGTGGGTCGGGTTAATAAGGTGTGTTAGAGACCGTAGGATTGGACAAGATGGACGGCTCCGATCGAGTATCCTTATACGGCGTCGTTTGGTTTTAAAATGGGAGTTGAATTGGACCGTTAGATATGTTTGATCAACGGTCCAGATCCGATAGTCCTTAAACGACGTCGTTTGGTGAGGCTATAGAGATCAGGGAAATGGACTGGGTCATGAAATGATTTGGGCCTGATTTTTGGTCTCAAATTTGAGCCCAAATCCGGATTTTTCTCCAATTTAAACTCTTTTCTTTTCCTTCTTTTAATTTCTAATTTAAACAAAATTCCTAACTAAGTTGTAAAATCAAAATAAAACTTATACAAATATCGATTACTACTTAAACAACAATTATCACACACATTAACCATTTAAATAAAATAAAATCACTTAATGACAACAAAAATAGAATAAAAGATGCATATTTTTGTGATTTTTCCTTAAAACCAAATTATGGTTTGATTAATTCCTAATAGCAGAACGATATCCTAAACTTACATGCGATATATATATTTTTTATATTTTTATTTGACAAAACTAAAACAGTCACAGACAGAACTACAAATAACTACCAAAAATGCCACGTAAATTCCAAAGAATTGTACAACAAAACCATTTGTTTTTATTTTTCGATTTCTTTTGGAGCAATTGTCGTGTAGACAAAAATCACGTGCTCACAGCTGCCCCTCTTTGTTCGAAAACATGCGAGGTTTTCGTGCAAAGATAAAGTGAGCGGATATGAGCGATTTTTGCCCGTTGGACTATTCCGTGTGAAGCACATTTTTTGAAAGATTTGACCGAATCTTTGCTTCAAAGATTTCCTACATATCCTGGGCTAAACAGGAATCAGGTCAATGTAGTTCGGGAAACTTTGGTAGCTGGGACTACCATGAGATTGCAATGCTCACTGTTACTGCTGTTGTTGTTGCCACTGTTGCTTTAGTGACCGCCTTATTACAACCAAAGGGAAATTGAAACTGAACTAACTACTTATGCCTGCCAACCACTAGTTACAAGATTCCTATCTATAATTCTTTCGCAACTTGATCTTGGGTCTTAGCTGATTCTGCTTGTAGACTTTGATCCGAATCTTGATGCTTGCAGGTTGTAGGCGCCTATTTATTTCTGCGGTATTGAGTGAGACGGGATTGGCGGAGCTCAGGGATTTGATCAAATTTTGGGCGACCTGCCCTTTGTCTGTTCCGATATTTGGGAACATCTTCTTTTTTGTTCTTTTCTTCTTTTCTTTATTCTGGATTGAGACTCATCCCGTAGGTCGTCTCGATCCATGCGCCTCGAGGTCAGACCTGCTGAGACAAACAAAACAAACGAACGAAATTTTTCTACCCCAGTTTCACTAGGAAAATTTCGTGAGTTAATCGCCATAATAATCTATAGGATTGATGAGGGGATGGGACAACTTTAGTCTAAAAGCGCAACTCAGGGATTGGAGCCCTAATGTCACAAAAGGTAAAAATGCGCAACTTAGGGATTGGAGCCCTAATGTCGGCTAACAGAAAAATGCTCAGTTCAGGGATTGGAGCCCTAATGCTGGCTAACAGAAAAAATGCTCAGTTCAGGGGTTGGAGCCCTAATGCTGGCTAAAATGCTCAACTCAGGGATCGGAGCCCTAATGTCGGCTAACAGAAAAAATGCTCAATTCAGGGGTTGGAGCCCTAATGCTGGCTAACAGAAAAAATGCTCAGTTCAGGGGTTGGAGCCCTAATGCTGCCTAACAGAAAAACGCTCAGTTCAGGGATTGGAGCTCTAATGCTGGCTACAAAATGCTCAGTTCAGGGGTTGGAGCCCTAATGCTGGCTAGCAGAAAAAATGTTCAGTTCAGGGGTTGGAGTCCTAATGCTGGCTAACAGAAAAACGCTCAGTTCAGGGATTGGAGCCCTAATGCTGGCTACAAAATGCTCAGTTCAGGGGTTGGAGCCCTAATGCTGGCTAACAGAAAAACGCTCAGTTCAGGGGTTGGAGCCCTAATGCTGGCTAACAGAAAAAATACTCAGTTCAGGGGTTGGAGCCCTAATGCTGGCTAAAAAAAATGCTCAGTTCAGGGATTGGAGCCCTAATGCTGGCTACAAAATGCTCAGTTCAGGGGTTGGAGCCCTAATGCTGGCTAACAGAAAAATGCTCAGTTCAGGGGTTGGAGCCCTAATGCTGGCTAACAGAAAATTGGGGATTCTAACTAACCCCCCTTTTTTGGGTTTTTTTTCTTTCTTCTTACTTCCTTTTTTATTCTTATTTTTGTTTAGTAAAATGCATGAGAGAATTTTGGGAAAACTTCCCTTTTGGGTAGATTCCTTATGGCAAAGCTGCTTCTTGCACTCATGTATTTCTTTTCTTTTTGGGCGACACCTGCTCCTTGCACGGTTGCTTTGGATCACACCTGTTTCAATTTTCCAAACAAAGAACAATTGTCAGTTTGGAAATGGTGGTTGGTTCGATGGCCTTGATTGTTCCAATTGCTTTGTCCCGTCCTTATTCCTGTTGAGAAACTCTGCCATTGGTTGGATTCAACAGACGAAACCCTTTTTAAAACTGCTCAAACTCGCATTCCCGGATTTTGTGATGATTTGCCCGTGTAAGGCTTTGGTTCTTCCATCCTATTCTGCTTGGGGATTTTTACCGAGGCAGGCTCAGTGGGGATTTCTATTGGGGAGACTCTGTGGGGATTTGTACAAGTCAGACTCGTTGGGGATTAGCTGGGGCAGACTCTTTGGGGGATTTTTACAAAGGGAGACTCTGTGGGGATTTTTACAAAGGGAGACCTTGTGGGGATTTGTACAACGGGAGACCCTGTGGGGATTTGTCATTTTTTTTTGTGTGGGTATGTGTGGCTTTACTTTGAATGCAACCAACATCATGATCAATCGGGACAGGACAGACGTACCACTGAAGCGGAGTATTTACTTCTTACTAAACGGGGCTCCGTGAAACCGGTCCTGCCACCTATTCTTTACAGTATATCTGGAACTTGGGGTAAAAAAATGAAAGGGATTCAAAGAAAAGTAAGACAAAGAACAGAGGAAGCAAATTTAAAAGAGAAGGGCCCCTTTCGGGACAAGAAAGACTTATCTGAGGAAAACAGTGCTGACTTTAAATTGACATGACATGTTTTTTGGACTGGATGCCTGACCTTCACGAACTTGCATTTCCTCTTGAACCAGAAACGGATCTATGTTTCCAAACCGGTGGAACCTTGCCAAGACTTTCTGAGGTGGAATTACTTTTTCGGCCGACAGCGCCCTTTGCGGGTTTTCGCTAGTCGACCTCTCTCATTTCTCTTCTTGTTGTCGCTTGATAGCACTCTTTGCGAGTTTTTACTAAACAAGCTCTCTCATTTTCGATTTCTCTACTCCCGTCGCCTCCCGGTGCCCGAAGGTTTTCACCAACACGACTCTCTCATTTTATTTCTCTCAATTTGAATGTGCCGGCCTCCAATCATGATGTCTCTCGGCTTCCCCTGCCTTTGGCAATTGATCTGAAGGACTTGTGCTTGGTAAAGGAATGGTAGATGAAACTACAACTTCTAAGCTGTTTGGTGTGCCCCGGTTTCAATTTCAGGGTAAATTGGATTTTATTTTTGGTGTGACTGAACCCCAGAGAGAGGCTGCCTACGTATCCTTTTGGAATCAAGTCAAACGTAGTTCAGGCTCAATCAATGTTTGTTTGTTTTTTCTTTGATTTTTGATTTTTTTTTTGAAAGGTAGCCAAAGAAATGTAACCGGCTCAAAGGGCTTGTGGAGAGAGTTGGTAGTGTTTGGGGTAGTGGTAATAAAACCTTCATCATCTCAAACGTGCCAAGACCACTGAAGTAAAACTCAGACATAGTACCTTTTGACGGCATCCGCATTCACTGCTGTTTCAGGATCGTTTCCTTCAATATCACCCAGATACAATGCTCCTCTCGGCAATATATTCCGGATGATGTATGGGCCTTTCCAATTAGGAGCAAATTTTCCTTTCGCTTCCTAGTGATGTGGCAGAATGCGCTTCAGTACCAGTTGACCCACCTCAAAATTCCTGGGTCGGACTTTCTTGTTATAAGCACGGGCCATTCTTTGTTAGTACAATTGCCCGTGACAAACCGCAGCCATTCGTTTCTCGTCAATCAAAGTCAACTGCTCCAATCGAGTCTTAACCCACTCGCTATCTTCAATTTCCGCTTCGACAATGGTTCGGAGCGAAGGAATTTCTACCTCCGCTGGTATCACAGCCTCGGTCCCATACACCAATAAATAAGGGGTTGCCCCTATTGAAGTGCGTACTGTAGTGCGATATCCCAGCAATGCAAAGGGTAACTGTTCAAACTTCACCATCTGGTGAAGAGTGGAAGGTACAACCCCTGCCGCATGAATCCAAGGTCTGCCGAGGAGAAAATTGTAAGACGTATCCATGTCGAGCACCTGGAAAGTTATTTCAAACTCCACTGGTCCTATAGTTAACACCAAGTCTATTTCTCCCAGGGTGTCCCTCTTGACGCCATCAAAAGCCCTTACGCAGACATTATTGGGGTGGATTCTTCCAGTCCCAATTTCCATTCTCTGCAGCGTGGAGAGCGGACAAATGTCAACACCTGAACCTCCATCAAACATTACCCGCTTAACGTAGTAGTCTTCACATTTAACTGTCAGATGTAAGGCTTTGTTGTGAGCTGCTCCCTCTGGAGGTAAGTCATTCTTGCTGAAAGAAACCTGGTTAATTGTGAAGAACCTCTCCATCATTTGTTCCAGTTGTTCGACTGAGGTCTCAGCCGGTATATATGCTTCGTTCAGGGTTTTGAGCAAGATTTTTTTATGTTTGGCCGACCTCATCAGCAGAGATAGAATAGATACTTGCTCGGGGCACTTGCGTAACTGATCCACTACCTCGTAGTCGAGCATTTTCATCTTTTGGAAGAAAGCTTCCGCTTCTTCAACGCTTACAGGCTTCTTTGGTGGGAAGCATTTTCGTGTGGCGTTGTTTAACTCTTGAGTGTTCGAATACCTCCCAATGAAAGTATTCTCCGGAAGTTCTTCCGTGACTTCTCTGCCTTTGTACGTAACCAATGTTCTTTGATAGTTCCATGGTACTGTGGACGGGTCCGTCATCGGCTTCTGTGGCACGCGTCCAATAACCACTGGCTCATTCAGCCGAGGTGGTTGAATCGTCCCCCGGACCACATAGGCCCCCTTCGGTACGTACATTGGTTTTCCCCTTTTGACTTCGAATCTCTGAGGCTTCTCTGCTTGACCTCGTGGAACGTAGAGAACTTCATTCCTCACAGGCACCATCGTTAATGTCTTCGTCTCGACCTTCTCTTCAGGCTCAAACTTGACAGCACTAGCCCTATTTTCCCCTTTCTCTAGCTTCGGGGTGGTTTTAGGCCTTTTCCCTGCATCGACGATGGCGATTATAGCTTTTAAAGCAGGATCAAATTCTTTGTCCTCACAAATCATTCCAATCAACGGCCCGTTATTGTGGGCGGGCAAGGGATTGTTGGTCATATTTGGGACCTCATCGTCCCTTAGTACTATCTTCCCTTGCTCTATTAAGTTCTCAACTACCCTTCTCAAAGCCCAACAATCATTTGTATCATGCCCTTCTTCTCCTGAATGATAAGCGCACCTAACACCGGCTTTGTAAGCAGGTGATGCCGGATTGTGCCTTGTCTGAGGGACTGGCTACAGGAAACCCATCTGGACTAGCTTTGGGAACAAGGTAGAATATGGTTCACCGATGGGTGTGAAAGTCTGTCTTCTAGGTGGTTCCTGAGGGCGGAAGTTATTTTGAGGGGGCTGTGGATTATAGTGGTTCCGGTAGGGAGGCTGATTTCTAGGAGGTGGAGCTTGGCCTCGATTGGCTTGCTGTGGTGGATGGACATAGGGCTGGGCATTCATGACCATGTAGGGTTGAGGAGCATAAGTCACATTTTGGTGGGTGTAGTAATGTTGCGGGGTTCTTTCTGGAAAGCGGGGCCTAGGATTACGATATTCCCTCGCTTCTGATGCTGCCATGGACGTTTCTTCCTTTTTCTTTCCTCTTGACATTCCTCCGGACCCGCTTTGGACGGATTGGGAGGTTGCCCTTATGGCTGCTTGACTTAAGATTTTGCCCGTTTTCAAACCATTCTCTACCATCTCCCCGATCTTGATTGCTTCCGCGAAAGGCTTTCCCATGGCTGACATCATATTCTGGAAATAGTCTGATTCTTGAGCCTGGAGGAAAGTAGTGACCATTTCTATCTCGTCCATGGGAGGTTTTACCCTTGATGCCTGCGCATGCCATTTAATAGCATATTCTCTGAAACTTTCCGAGGGTTTCTTCTTCAAGTTTGACAGGGAATTTCTGTCTGGTGCAATGTCAATATTATACTGAAACTGCCTCACAAAATCTCTGGCGAGATCATCTCATATATGTCATCGAGATATATCTTGGTCCATATACCACTCTGAGGCCATTCCTATTAGACTTTCCCCGAAGTATACCATTAACAATTCTTCTTTGCCGCCGGCTCCCCTCAATTGGTTGCAATACTTCTTGAGATAAGCAATGGGCTCGCCGTGCCTATCATACTTTTCAAACTTTGGTGTTTTGAAACCCACGGGTAGGTGCACGTGAGGGAACATGCATAGATCGGTATAGGAAACACTCTTTTGCCCGCTTAAACCTTGCATGTTTTTCAAACTCTGCTCAAGGCTCCTCATTCTTTTTGCCATCTCATCTTGTTCAGCAGTTTTGGGGTTTTGATCCTGCCCAGGTGCAAACTCGTATTGAGGTTGTTGAGGATGAGTGCTGGTGGTGAACCGAGTTGGTTCCAGTGAGAAGGATGGTGCTTGAAATGTGAATGAGAACGAGTCAAAATTCGGCCTGTGTGTAGCGGGTTGTGCCACGATTGGACAGGGAGGTGCAGTGAATATGTTCGTAGCTACATCTGTTGTGGACATCCGGGGATAAGAATCAGAGGGTGATCCAGCAGAGTGGGCTGAAATGGCTGGGTACCCGAATGGGGTGGTTGGATAGCTTATGGGGACGCTGGAAGTCCCACTTGTCCTGGAGAACAACTCAGGGAATCCAGGGATTACACTCGGTGGCTCTTTTCCGTTATTCCAGTCATCCAACATTTCCAACATGTGGAGCCGAAGGATTCTGTTTTCCTCAGCAGTTGCTGACTCGGGCGTCAGGACGGCCGAGATCGAACTCTCCTCGGAGACAGGAATTGTCGGCAAAGGAATTTCCGAAGACATCTCTATGCTTCCCTTTGATCTTGTGAAGTAAGTGTGAATACTCCCTCTCGACTTAACAACGGGTAACTGAACACTCCCTTTAGACCTCGTGAAGTATGAATGTGAGGCCAGACCTCCACCAAACCAACCACCTTTTTCTAAAAACCTGGAGGACTCAGCAGCAAGCAAACGGTTAGCGTGAAACAAATAACAGATAGGTAATCGCACGTTGAGGCGTGATGCACCTATACAGTTAAGTGAATTTCTACATGTTTGCAACAAGGACATGCGTCATTTCGGCTTCTCTTTAGGCTTTCCTTTCATTTATCATCATTTTTTGTTTTTGGTGTTTTTTTGTTTTTATTTTTATTTTATTACTTCCTATTATTATTGTTTTCATTATTTGCAGTTAAAAAATGTGACCGGATCTGATGAGGATTGCCCACGTATCACGATGCCGCGTGAATCAGATCTTGCGTAGTTCGGGACAGATGTAAAAGAAGCACACATTTTATTACTGAAACAATCTATTACAACTAATATTTTTGAAAAAGGGAAAATAAGAAACCTCGAAATAAGTACAGACTTCAAACGGACTAATACACCCTGATGCGAAAAGACGGACAGAAGATGCTAAGATACAGACTCGACTTATGAATACGTTAAGGTTTCGAGAATTGGTGCTCGCGGGGCATCGTTCGGCCTCGCTGCGGTCCTAGGTGTGAGATCCCTTTCAAGTTGTTCCAGCTCATGCATGGTCTTCTTGACATAAACCATCACTGCCGAGAGAACGGTAATGTTGGTCATGTTTTCACACTGTAGACACCTTCTGATGATGGCATGGGCAATGGTCCTAATCTTATCCTTGGTTTGCCTCTTTTCTATAAGAAGGCGTTTTATCTGATCACTGCATGTTTTTAACGCCTGAGAATCCTTCATATGCTGATTCTTCAGTTGCCGCACTTTTATCTCCATTTGGGCCAACGAGTCGTAACAGTGTCCGCTTTCAATTTGGAAATCCTCAGCCTGCTTAACTGTTTTACCCTCAAGTGTAGCCACCTTTCTCTTCATGTTGGCAATAGTTTTCTTGTGGTCGCATTTCACTTGAATCAAGTATCGATGATGTTTATCTGCTCTTGTACCCCACTGTACTTTGGGCTCTGCCATGACGTTTTCAGAATCTTCTAAACCATCTCGCCATTCCCTGACTTCATTTTTCAGCCCTTTTATCAACTGCTCATCTGATCGACTCCTTGGTTGTTTATCAGGAGCCATTCTCAATTTCTGGATTTGGGCCCTAAGTTCTTCATTTTCTTAGGCCAATCTATTCTTTTTGCCTCGATCCGCAGCAACTTGCATACTGTTATTGAATTTCAGACTTTCGACCTGTTGCTTCAACTCACCGATCTCCGCCCGATAACCCTTTTCCTTTGCTAACCAGTTCCATTGCTCCTGGGATGACTCAGCAAAATCTTTGAGATGAGGTCTTTTAGTTGGTCTCCCGCATGACATGTCACCTCTAAACCAAGCGTGATACCCCGGGGAAACTTCTCCTTTAGCTGTATCCAACACACAAGTATTTGCCGTCAGATGTTGACACTCACTCCAGATTTGGCGAACTTCTTCTTCGGGGAACCGGCCGTCCGGACTGATTTCAACCACTTGGGTACTCAAGTCTTCATCTTTCGGCACTACTTGATACCTCCCAAGTTGCCTCAAAACCCGATACGGTGCATAGGGTTGGATACTTTTAAGTCCCATCAACAGAAAGTGGGGCCTGGTTGCCGGCATGTATATGATTTCCTTAACAGGCAACCATCCGAGCGTCCACTGGATTTGGTTGGCAGTGAGAGTTCAGAAGAATGACGTCCAAGCTGTGACTCCCTCGGGTAAACTAACCCTTTTGATTCTTGTGTAGAATTCTCCAATACAAGTCTTCTCGGGCGAACCGTAACCCAAGAGCGGGGAGCGGTGGCATAAATGATCGGTCATCCACATTTGCAACAATAGGTTACATCCTTCGAAAAAGTCGCCCCCGGCTCGGCAAGCAGTGAGAGCCCGGAAGATGTGAGCCATAATCATAGGCGCCAGAGTACTTTTATCCTGGGTGAGCAAGGTACTGACGACCCCAACTACTTTCAGATCAATGTTTCCGTCTTTCCTTGGGAACACTATAAGACCCAAAAAAGCTATCATAAAAGCTACCAGCCTGTGTTCATCCCACTTTTGTCGGTTATCTCTACTGCATAGTTTGAAGTCTGGCTTATTGAACCCGCCCACGTGGCCGTATCTAGCATATATGAGGCGGAGACTGCAAAAACCTTTTGCAAAATTTGGATGGTGAAATGTTCGGGGTATTTTTAGGAAATCCAAAAACCGGTGTACAGTGACGGCCCTAGGTGCAATCAAGTACTTGAACCTTAACGGAGCTTCATCACTTCCGATGTATCCCGCTATTTCTTCCAATGTCGGGGTGAGCTTAAAGTCCGAGAAATGAAATACATTGTGTGCTGAATCCCAACAAGTGACCAATGATCTGATAACATCACCCCGAGGCTGGATGTCTAGTAGATCCGGGAGATCTTTCAGATGCTTCTTTACTTTGTCTTGCCCTTCCTTGCCTAGGTCATTCCACCATAATCGCAACTCAAAAGAGATCTTGGTCATTATTGAAAAGGGTTTGTTTTGTATCGTGCTCATCCTGCACATTTATTAAGGTGACCTTAAGCAAAAAAGATTTGACTCAAAAAATATTTTGACGATATTTTAAAAAGGAAGATCCGATTTTCGAACACGGCCTTTCAGCACTTCGGGGATGAAGATTTTAAGGCTGTGAGGGTCAACCGATCAAAACTCTAAAAGATGATCGAAAGTGGCCGTTTATGCAAAGTCAACCTTCCGTCGTCCCTTTCGGGAACATTTGGCTGTTTTTGACAAAACAGCATCACTTGATTTATTTATGACTCTTTTTTTTCAGAATGGTGACCCGACATTGGGAACATGGCCTCGCAGAGCCTCGGGGACGAGGATCCTAAGGCCATTGGGCAATTTGGTCAGAATTTTAAAAAAAATGACCAAAGATGGCTGTTTATGCAAAGTCAGCCTTCCGGCGTCCCTTTCGGGAACATTCGCTATTCTTGACAAAACGGCATCGCCTGACTCATAAATTAAAATTCTGACATTTTGGCTATTTCTGAAAAAGGGAAGGTTGGACCCGATGAGGGTTGCCCACGTATCTCGCACCCTGTGAGAACCAAACCGGCGTAGTTCGGTCCGATCAGAAATAAGGAAATAAACTAAACCCTTTTTGAATACAATCTTTTAAGGAAAAGGAGAAAATATTTTTTTTTTGGATTTTTATATTTTTGTTTTGTTTTTGTTTTTTATTTTTATTTTTGAAAAGAGATGAAGACTAAGGAAATATTTTTTTCTTTGAACTTTTTTTTTACCCCTTTTTTTTTTTTGAAATTTCGAAAATCTTTTAAGGAAGTATTTGGACTATTAGTCTGAATTTATAAAAGAGATACTACAAAAGAAACAACATTTTTTTTTGAATTTTGAATTTTCCCTTTTTTTTCTTTTTTTTAATAAATATATATTTTTTGGATTTTGAAAGTGATTAAAAGGAAAAAAAATTTTATATGTTTTTTTAATAAATCAAACTAAAAGACAAATTTTGTTTTCATTTTTTCTTTTTTTTTTAGAAAATTCCGGCGAGGTTTTGACACTACTTGGACATTGGTTTTATTTTCCAAAAATAAGTAATTATCTCCCTACGCTGTTATTTTTTTTTTTTCTTTTTTTTTTAGAAACCGGTCAGCATGCAGAACTGAAGCAAATAAATGCGCAAAACAAACGGGATGCCACATGATGGTCTTTTAATTTCAAGTTGCCTATCCTAGACGGACTCAACCCCTGTGTTGAGTCCCCTATGTCAAATGTAACATGATGCAAATAAGCGTTCCTACTAGGGATCCGACATGAAGTCATGTTATTTTATGTTCAAAACTTGAGTCGGTGTTCTAGACTGTGTACCCGAGTGGACAACTCAAGTCGAGGAGGGGGCAACTTACCGGGAACCAAAAGGCCATCCGGCTTCGTAACTTGTCCGAGCCTCTTTTTTATTTCAGGGTATGACACTAACAGAATAGGGAGTCTCAACCAGTAAGTACATCCCCGGAGGTGAAGAGAGAAGGGTTTCAACACAGTTTATATACAGTTCAGATAATATCAAAGCGGTAAAAGACAACATTTAGCACGTTATGCCAAAACATGTAATAAAGATCAGATAATAAAGCAAAATATAACAATTATTCTAAGCTCGAATTCTTGAACCCTGAACCAGTGGTTCTGGGTTAAATTCCCCAGCAGAGTCGCCAGAGCTGTCACACCTCCTTTTTGCGCACCCGCCCTGAAGGGTAAAACGTGCGAGGGAATTTTTCCAATTTAAGTGACAATATTCGAAGTGGGATTATTTATTTAATTCAGAGTCGCCACTTGGGAAAGGTTTGGCTTTTGGTGTCCCAAGTCACCGGTTTATCTTGAATCCCAAATCGAGGAAAATATTCGACTTTCCAAATGAAGTCTGCGAACCAGAAATTCTAACTAAGGAATTCTGTTGACCCGAGGGAAGGTGTTAGGCACCCTCGAATCCCGTGGTTCTAGCACGGTCGCTTAAATTGTTACAATGGCTAAATATCTGATTTAAATACATGTTGTGACTTATGTGCTTTTAATAAGTTTAAACCGCTTTTATTATTATCCTTTATTTTTTATAGAATTGCAACGTCGTGAAAATGCATCTCGAACCACGTCACAATCAATGCACCCGTAGTTGTTAACACATTTCGACTCCGTTGAGATTTGAATTTGGGTCACATAAATGCGCACTCGAATTTAAGAATGTAATTTAATTAAGTCGCGCCTAAAGAGTCTAACGCGTTATTATTTTTGGGGACGACAGTGAAATTCACTAAACGGCTCATCCCAGGAAATCTAAATATTTATTACAACCAATTTGTTGGGGGCCCCGCAATTTGCATCTATACTTGGCGAGGCTCGTCTCATTTTGAAAGGATAAACCTACAGCGACTACATTTTTCTATTTATGTTTGTCTCTAAAGATAGAAGGAAGAAAACATATGCTAATTAGATCACATGCTTGGCCAACTCCGGGTTCTTATTAATTATCGGATTAATTATCTGCGAGGTGGGGAATTTTGTACCTTATTGAACATGCTTTTAATTTGATAAAAGAAATTGCGTGCAAGGTAAATAGCATGCTAAGCTCATGCTAAACATCCTTCGAGTTTGAATTTAAGCTAACTTATTTAACTAGATTAATAGAATTAAACTACTAGAAGCTGCTACTAATGGGATTCGAACGTGGTCCTACAAACTGCCTAACGGGATCCGATAAAGTTGAAACTCAAAAGATTAAAACTACATTGTATTTAGCAAGGTTAAAGCATTCTACCCTATACACACAACATATAGCTGAAAGGAAATCTAGTTATCACTATGTCAAATACTCGTGCATTCCACAAATTGCATGATCATATCATTCGTACAACCAAACAACTGTAAATCACGATACTTAAACAGACTAAGCTTCAGTTAAATACAAAAACTACCTATTGTATTATGCTATTGAGTTACAACCTAGCAAGTTACACAAATCTAACAACATCTAAAAAAAACTGTAATTACTGCAGCAAATGATTAAACTTCTTCATATCTTTCATTTCATGCTTTCACTGTTACAACAATGTGAAATTCTAGTGTGTACCTGTATGTTGAATGCAAAGAAGAAGAAGAAGAAGGTAGAGAGGTCAGTAGCAGTAACAAAGACTAGCAGCAACAACAACAAATACAGCAGCAGTAGCACTCCCTGGTAGAATAAACCAGCAGTAACTCAATGAAACAGTACCCAATGTCCAAGTAAAAGACTCAACAAGGCTCAGTTGAGATCCAGGAAATTCCAATGTTAATCAACAGGTAATAGATGAATCCGACACAATAATGGAACACAGTTTCTGATTTTTCAGACACTCAAAGGAAAGAAACCCAAGTTTCAGATAGAACAAAGCAGTTGATGTTGATTTCAAACAGAAAAAGTGAATAAAAGTAGAATTTTCAGCTTCTTCTTTTGTTCTCAAATCTCTTTTGGTCCCAAACCCCCTTTTCTTTCCAGTTTTTCTCTCTTCTCCCTTTCTGATTTCAGAACCCTCTCTCAACTATTTTCTGATCTCCTTTTCTTTTTCTCTCTTTCAACTCTTAAAAACCCCCCTTTAGTTCTGAAAAACCCTCTCTTTTTATATCCAAAATGACTTCATTCCCTAGCCTGTTAAAGCAATTGAACTCCCCCCATGTTCTCCTCCTGTTTTTCCACTCACAGACTAAAGAAAAAGCCCTTCCCCTTAGATTCCCCTGACAACCCCCTTTTTTATTGTTAAAGTGGTATATCCTTTATTAAATTAAGCAAATATGGGCAGCCTGAATATGTCCTGACAACACATGCTGTTCATTCTACTCTAATTCATTAGCAACTGACAAAACACATGTTGCCCAAGGTCAAAAGTGAGTATACATGTCATTAAATTAAACTACAATCTGAAACCTATGCTAAACACTAACAGCTATAACCAATCCTTAAGTGATTTCTAATTCAAATATACAGGCTAAGCATAGTGCAATCAGTTCTCAGAAGCCTCAGTAAGCAAATCAACCATATGAGTTAGATAAATACCATTCCAAACTGAAACTAATTGACGACATATATCGAATCGACCGTGTGAATTACAATACACACAAATCAATAGCAGATAACCAAACTTGAACAAACACAGATTATGATTTCATGTTGACAGGCACAGGGATTTGTGGAAAACATAACTGATTGACGGAACTTATTCGACTTGATTACACCTATAATTATGCATAATAAACACACAGAAACCAATTCGACCAAATAAAGATCTGGGTGAGATGGATGGAATAGTTGACATAGTAACAGATCAAACTTACACTCAACATACGAACAAATAACAAAACCAAACAAACATGGAAACAACAAAGAAAAGAAGGAGAAATACCTTAAAGAGTTAAAAATCAGACTGCCCTGTCCCGGATTTGGAATCGAACCTCTTTTGGGGTTGAACGGACTTTAATCGAAGTGTTCTCAACTGAGAATACTTCGATTAAAGTCTATTAGACCTCAACCTTCTTGTTTAAATGGACAAAAAATTCGGATTTTGGATTTCTAGGGTTCTTAGGGCAGATTTGGGATTCAGGTTTTTCTGGTTAGATTTGGACCAAACCAAGCCTGGTTTGGTCACGAGGGAGGTCAGGGGAGTGCCTGGCATGGATTTGGGGGGGTTTGGCATGGGTTGGGGTCCGGCTCGAATCTTCAAATGAAGATTCGAGACGGTGGGGGAAGATTCGAGACCTATAGTTAGTAGATTTGTGTTCAGGGGGTCGAGGTGGCCTAGGGGTGTTAATTTGGGGGTCACTGGCGTTGCTGCCGCCGGGTTTACGGTGAGGGGAAAGGGGGCGACGCTAGTGTTCTAAGGTATTTGGGGTTTGGTGAGGGAGACGACCTAAGGGAAGGGGGGTCTGGCTTGGGGTGCGGGGGTGAGAGGTGAGAAAGCTTATATACGGGACGGGGAAGTCGAATCCTAGTCGTTGGATCAAGAATGATCAACGGCCAAGATCTTTCACTTGGTGAAACGACGTCGTGTGATTTAAATGAGATTGGGTCAGTCTTTGGGGTTAAGTGGGTCGGGTTAATGAGGTGTGTTGGAGACCGTAGGATTGAATAAGTTGGATGGCTCCGATCGAGTATCCTTATACGGCGTCGTTTGGTTTAAAATGGGAGTTGAACTGGACCATTAGATATGTTTGATCAACGGTCCAGATCTGATAGTCCTTAAACGACGTCGTTTGGTGAGGCTATAGAGATCAGGGAAACGGACTGGGTCATGAAATGATTTGGGCCTGATTTTGGTCTCAAATTTGAGCCCAAATCCGGATTTTTCTCCAATTTAAACTCTTTTCTTTTCCTTTTTTTAATTTCTAATTTAAACAAAATTCCTAACTAAGTTGTAAAATCAAAACAAAACTTATACAAATATTGATTACTACTTAAACAACAATTATCACACACATTAACCATTTAAATAAAATAAAATCACTTAATGACAACAAAAATAGAATAAAAGATGCATATTTTTGTGATTTTTCCTTAAAACCAAATTATGGTTTGATTAATTCCTAATAGCAGAACGATATCCTAAACTTACACGCGACATATATATTTTTTATATTTTTATTTGACAAAACTAAAACAGTGACAGACAGAACTACAAATAACTACCAAAAATGCCACGCAAATTCCAAAGAATTGTACAACAAAACCATTTGTTTTTATTTTTCGATTTCTTTTGGAGCAATTGTCGCGTAGACAAAAATCACGTGCTCACAAAGAATCTCATTTTATTTTTTCTCAACTTACGTCGCCTTATAGTGCCTGTGGAGGTTTTCACCGATAAGACTCTCTCATTTTATTTTATTTTTCCAGCTGGGGATTGGAGTGTTGCCTATATGACTCTCTCTGCTGGAGATTCTTTCGGCTATCAATTCATTTCCAGCTTATGATCCTCTTCTCTGCTGGGGATCAGAGTGTTATTCCCAACTTCCATTTGCATGACTTGGCACTTCTCGGAGGCTGATCGGGAGGTCTTTTTTGGACATCAATATGGTTTTTTTTGTGTATGGCTAAAGAAAAAGGGTATCAAGAGGGTTCAAAATCATTTTGATGGGTAAAATATTATAACTCTTGGAATCAAACTTTCTTCCCAAAATTACAAACACAAACTTCTGCCCCAGTTTTTCTTGCTTAGGGAATTTTTTTTTATTTTTTTTACACTATGACCGAGCCGTGAGGCGCCTACGTATCCTTCTTTGAGGAATCAGGTCAAACATAGTTCCCAATTCCTTTGTTTTTCTTGTGACTTTTCTTTTGTCTTTATTATCATTATTTTTCTCTTCTCTTCTCTTTCATTTTCATTACTGATTCCAAAAGAGGGGTATGAAAGAATAAATAAGGCTCAAAAGGGGAAGCAAAGGTTAAAGTGTTTGGATAGAAGAAAGAATTGCCTCCGTCATTTCATTCTCCGACAAATGCCAAGTACAAACAAACAACAATTACAATCAAAAGAAATCATACATAATATCTCTTAACTGCGTCAGAATTGATAGACATGTCGATTCATTTTCCTTCGATATCTGTTAAACATAAAGCGCTATTGGACAACACTCTGGTTACAATGAATGACCCTTGCCAATTCGGGGCGAACTTGCCTTTTGCTTCGGCCTGTGTGGCAGGATTCGTTTCAACACTTGCTGCCCCACTTCAAACTTTCTGGGGCGCACCTTCTTGTTGTAGGCTCTTGCCACTCTCCTTTGATACAGTTGGCCATGGCATACTGCTGCCAATCTTTTTTCATCAATCAATCTCAACTGCTCCAATTGGGCTTTGACCCATTCATCGTCATCAATCCCAGCCTCAGTGATAATCCGAAGGGACGGAATTTCAACTTTTGCCGGTATTACTGCTTCAGTTCCATATACCAACAAATAAGGAGTTGCCCATACTGAAGTACGGACAGTGGTGCGATAACCCAACAATGCAAATGGTAATTTTTCATGTCATTGCCTCGAACCTTCTACCATCTTCCGAAGTATCTTTTTTATGTTTTTGTTGGCTGCCTCAACCGCTCCATTCACCTTGGGACGATATGGGGTGGAATTGTGGTGTGTAATATTAAACTGTTGACACTCCTCTTTCATCAAATTGTTGTTAAGATTAGCACCATTATCCGTGATGATCACTTTTGGGATCCGAAATCTACAGATGATATAGGAATGAACAAAATCTACCACTGCCTTCTTAGTTACCGACTTGAAGGTTTTAGTTTCAACCCACTTAGTAAAATAATCGATGGTCACCAGAATGAACCTATAACCGTTGGTAGCTGCCGGCTCAATAGGTCCAATGACATCTATGCCCCAGGCAACAAATGTCCATGGTGATGACATTGTATGCAATCCTGTAGGCGGAGAATGAATCAGATCTCCGTGTATCTGACACTAATGGCATTTCCGCATGAAACTGATACAATCACGCTCCATAGTGAGCCAATAGTACCCCGCTCGAAGAATCTTCTTCGCCAATACATATCCGCTCATATGTGGCCCATAAACGCCAGTATGTACCTCGTCATAACTGTCGTGGCTTGACTAGCATCTATACATCTCAGCAATCTCAAATCTGGTGTTCTTTTGTACAACACCCCTCCACTAAGGAAAAATCCATTTGCTAATCGCCGAATGACTCTCTTTTGATCTCCGGTGGCCTGTTCCGAGTATATCCCCATCCTGAAGTATTCCTTGACATCATAAAACCATGGCTCGCCATCCATTTCTTCCTTTATCCTGTTGCAATAATCATGCTGATCACGAACCTGGATATGCAATAGGTCAACATGAATTTTGTCTGGGTGGTGCAACATCGATGCTAAAGTGGACAAAGCATCGGCAACCTCATTATGAACTCTTGGGATGTGTCTGAACTCCACTGATCAAAATCGCTTGCTCAGATCGTGCAAACATTGTCAATATGGTATGAACTTCAAATCCCTTGTTTCCCATTCACCCTGGATTTGATGCACCAGGAGGTCCGAGTCTCCCAAGACCAAGACATCTTGGACATCCATGTCTGCAGCTAACCGTAAGCCCAAAATGCATGCCTCATATTCAGCCATGTTATTGGTACAATAGAAACGTAGCTATGCTGTAACAGGATAATAATGTCCTGTTTCAGAAATAAGTACCGTTCCTATTCCAACTCCTTTCGTGTTTGCGGCTCCATCAAAGAAGAGCTTCCAACCTGGTTCCTTAGATAATTCCAACTAATCTATATGCATCACTTCTTCATCAGGAAAATACGTTCTCAATGGCTCATATTCTTCATCAACAGGATTCTCAGCCAAGTGATCGGCCAATGCTTGGGCTTTCATGGCCGTCCTCGTCACATAGACGATGTCGAATTCTGTGAGTAATATCTGCCATTTCTCCAATCTCCCTATGGGCATAGGCTTCTGGAAAATATACTTTAGTGAATCCAAGCGTGAAATGAGATAAGTAGCATATGATGACAGATAGTGTTTCAATTTCTGGTCCACCCAAGTTAGGGCGCAACATGTCTTCTCGAGTTGAGTGTACTTAACCTCATAACCTGTAAACTTCTTGCTGAGATAATAGATGGCTTGCTCCTTCCTTCTTGTAATGTCATATTTCCCCAGTACGCAGCCAAACGAATTCTCCAGGATCGTTAGATAAAGAATTAACGGTCTTCCCGGCTCAGGTGGAACCAACACAGGTGGATTTGATAAATATCCTTTGATTTGGTCAAATGTTTCCTGACATTCTGACATCCATTCTACCGTAGCATCTTTCTTCAGTAACCAAAAAATGGGTTCACAAGTTGTTGTGAGTTGAGCGATGAACCTGTTGATATAATTCAACCTTCCCAACAGACGCATTACTTCTGTCTTGTTCTTCAGCGGTGGCAAATCTTGGATGGATTTGATCTTTGACGGGTCCAACTCAATGCCTCGGCGACTGACGATGAATCCCAACAGCTTTCCAGATGGAACTCCAAATACACATTTGGCCGGGTTGAGCTTAATATCGTACCTTCAAAGTCATTGGAAAAACTTCCGTAGGTCTTCTATGTGGTCTTCCTGATGCATGGATTTTATGATCATATCGTCCACGTATACCTCAATCTCTTTGTGTATCATGTCATGAAACACAGTAGTCATTGCTCTCATGTACGTTGCCCCAACATTCTTCAAACCAAATGGCATTACTCGGTAGCAATAAGTCCCCCACGGCGTAATGAAAGCCGTCTTATCCGCATCTTCTTCATCCATCAGAATCTGATGATACCCAGCGTAGCAATCCACAAAAGACCCGATCTCACGTCCGGTGCAATTATCGATCAAGATATGGATGTTGGGTAATGGAAAGTTATCCTTTGGGCTTGCCCTGTTCAGATTGCGGTAAACGACACACACTCTGATTTTTCCATTTTTTCGGCACTAGCACCATATTAGCCAACCAATAAGGATATCGAGTGACCCGAATAACCTTTGCTTGCAGCTGCTTGGTTACTTCCTCTTTAATCTTCACACTCATGTCTGTTTTGAAATTCCTCAATTTCTGCTTGACGGGATGGCATACTGGGTTAATGGGCAATTTGTGAACCATTAAATCCATGCTTAACCCCGGCATGTCATCATACGACCATGCAAAAACGTCTTTGAACTCAATAAGTGCTTTGATTAGTTCTTCCCTGATATTCGGTGCAATGTGGATGCTTATTTTAGTTTCCCTGATATCATCTGCATCCCCTAAATTGATGGCTTCTGTGTCATTTAAGTTGGGCTTGGATTTCTCTTCAAACTGGCTTAACTCTCTGTTTATCTCTTTGAAGGCTTCATCCTCATCGTATTTCGATTCATCATCATAATCGACCTTTTGCACAATTAGTTCGAAATCAGATTGATTTTTTAGACTGGGTTGAAGATCCATTGTGCATGCCATGTCATTAGAACCAATATAAAGAGACTGTTCAGAAAGAGAAAAGAAGAAAACAAAATTAGAAAAAAATAAGAAAAGAAAAGCTTTCACTTTATTAAAATACGGGATAACAAAGTTTCACACTTTGCCGAATACAAAACAAAACTGGATTACAACCCTGGAATAATCCAAAAACAAGAAAGAAAAATCAGAGCCCACTACCAAGACTCCCTCTGGGTAGGAAGGGGAGTAGCCATCCAATTGTTGATATTTGCCCTAGGCCCCACAAACTGTACATCTAACCTACTGGACCCTTCTCCAGCTTCTATCATGTTGACATCGGCGAACAACCTTTCAAAGCCCTCATTCAAATCTCCATCTGGCCCAATCAGTGGTCCGAGAACTTTTGGGACCGATAACTTTCTGATACCTGCTCTGACAAATGATCTGGATAGGCGCGGGATTGGCTTGGGAAGGACCCAGACTCTTTTGTTCAACTTACGGGCCCATCTCGCATCTCCTACTGTAGGCTTGAACCCCAACCCAAAGGTATCCAGATTTTTGGGCAAAGAAACCGGCTGAACAATACCCTGAAGATCAGCCCCTAAACCTTTGCCTGACACAAACCTGTTATTCAACATCTTCGAGGCTACCATGACAGTTGTAGCTGCGATCCTGGGAAGTGGAAGGTCCTCGCCTTCAGAAATTTTATCCACTGAAACCGTATCGAAAACCTGGTAAACCCATGGTCCCCTATCATCATCAGTTTCTATGAAGGGTACGATGGCATCACTTACGACGCTTGCATTGTCTTCCCCATGTACTATGATCTCTTGCCTATCCCACTCGAATTTGACCATCTGATGTAATGTAGAAGGCACTGCTTTGGCGGCGTGGATCCAGGGTCGCCCCAACAGAAGATTATATGACACTGCCACGTCTAACACTTGAAACTCCATGGTGAACTCGACTGGACCAATTGTTAATTCAAGTATGATGTCACCCACTATGTCTGTACCACCACCGTTAAACCCTCGAACATAGATGTTGTTCTTGTGAATCTCTGTCACCATCGACCTTCAGTTTGTTCAAGGTGGTCAAAGGACAGATATTGGCACTGGACCCATTATCGATCAGTACTCGAGTGACTACCGAGTCTTCGCACTTCACGGTCAGATAAAGGGCTCTATTATGTTCTGTACCATCCACGGGCAACTCGTCGTCTGAAAAAGTGACCCTGTTGACCTCAAAAATCTTATTTGCTATTTTCTCCAGATGATTCACAGAGATCTTATCCTGAACATGGGCTTCGCTCAAAATTTTCATCAATACCTGGCGATGCTCATCTGAATGGATCAACAACGATAACAATGAGATCTGTGTCGGGGTCTTCCTCAACTGCTCCACAATGAAGTAATCTTGCGCCTTCATTTTCTTTAAAAATTCTTCCGCCTCTTCCTCGGTAACTGGATTCTTTGTCGCTACTGGATTGGCCCTTCTTAACTCTGCGGGGGCAAAACACCTTCCCAAACGAGTTAACCCCTGTGCCTCACATATTTCTTCCACAACTTCCTTCCCCTTATGCATTACCATTACCTGACTGTAGCTCTATGGCACAGCTTTCTCGCTGATTATCGGCAACTGTATTACTGGCCTGATAACAACTGGTCCTATGCATGCCCCCTTCACGGCTACTCGCTTGCTTGATATCCCTTGCACCGTTACTTTGACCGGCTCTGGCTTCTTGGCAACATCAGACGAACTCTTCCCTATCACCACCACTGGCTTGCCTTCTACCCTTTCCGACTGTACTACCGCTTTTCCACTGATCAACTTTTCTTTCGGACTGGCACCGATCATTATTACCGTTTGTGAGGGCTTCTTGAGCTTCCCTCATTCGTGCACTAGTTCGATCATGTGGGCTTCATGGTGTGCCGGCAACAGGTTCTGATTGATGTTAGGTGCCTCTGGCTCCTGGACCTCGATCCTATTTGTGTCAATAAGATCTTGTACGACAATCTTCAACTTCCAACACTTCTCAGTATTATGCCCGGGAGCCCCCGAACAATATTCACAGCTTACCGAATGGTCCAGATTTTTAGGAAGGGGATTTGGCAATTTGGGCTCCACAAGACTCAATAGGCCTAACTGCCTTAATTTGTGGAACAGAGTAGTATAGGTTTCTCCCAGCGGAGTGAATGTTCTCTACCTCTGCACCCTTTCATACATGAAAGTCTGATTCCCATGGAAACCTGGTCCCGAAGGATTCCTGTAGGCCCTTGGTGGTGGATATGTATTTTGTGGAGGTGGATATGTGTTTTGTGGAGGTGGATATGTATTTTGTGGAGGTGGATATGTATTCTCGGGAGTCAGCGCACGCCATTGCGGGCGAGCCGGATGCTGGGTGTAAGTTTAGGTGTGATGGACAGAGAAGTGTGGCTCTTGTGGTGGGTAGTAGGGCTGTGGAGGGCCGTATGGAATGTGTGGGTAATTTGAGTGATGGGGTCTAGGTTGGTAGTGAGGGGGGGACCTCTGGATCTGGACCAAGTACCTGCCTCGACTGTTGCGACATCTTCCCTTTTCTTCTTTCCGAGCGCACCTCCCGTGCCGCTCTGGATGGCCTGAGTGGTTGCTTTAATCACCGAATAGCTCAGGATTTTGTTGGACTTAAGTCCCTCTTCAATCATACCACCCATTTTTACTACTTCGTTGAAAGATTTGCCAACTAACGTCACCAAGTGACCAAAGTAAGTTGGCTCTAGAGTTTGCAGAAAGTAGTCCACCATTTCCCCCTCTTTCATCGGAGGATCAACTCTTGCTGCCTATTTTCTCCACTAGAACCCAAATTCTCTAAAGCTCTCTCCCGGCTTCTTCTCAAGTTTCAGCAATGTGAGATGGTCAGGGACGATCTCAAGGTTATACTGGAAGTGACCTGCGAATGCTTGTGCTAGATCGTCCCAGGTGTACCACCTGCTCGGATCCTGTCTTGTGTACCATTCCAGTGCAGACCCACTTAGACTTTGACCAAAGTAAGCTATTAGCAACTCATCATTACCACCTTCTCCTCTCATCTTGCTGCAAAAACCATGCAAATGTGCCATTGGATCACCGTGCCCCTCATATAGATCAAATTTCGGTATCTTGAATCCTGCCGGCAATTGGATGTCGGGGAATGGGCACAGATCTTTGTAGGCCACACTGACTTGGTTGCCTAACCCATGGATATTCCTAAAGGACTGCTCCAGGCTTTTAAACTTTTGAAGTACTTCGTCTTGCTCTGGGCTCGTAGCCGGCTTTTCAGTCTCTACCGGTATCTCGAAGTGAGTATTATAAGTATGAGGCTCAGGTGCTTTGAAGGTTGGTTCAGGGGTAATATTGGTTATCGTGAGCCTGAAACAACGGCTCGTTGGATGATCTTTGCAGCGTGGCTGGTGGGGGTGCCACGAAAACAGGAACATTTGGTGGAGGAGGGTTCTGATTGGGTTGTGAAGCTTGGGGATCATAGGCATTTCTTCCCTGATAGTATTGGTGACTGGGGAAGCTTGTCGAAGGGCCGGGGGGAGGGTATTCCGGCGTGTGTCCTGGTGGGAGAGTGGGAGTAGCGGGAGGGCCAGGCACTTTTTGTACCCTAGCTAAGGCCAACTACATTTCTTTCATCTCCCGTCTCATCTTATCCATTTCCTCCTTCAGCATTTGATTCTCCGTCCTCTCATCCTCGACACTTTGGTCTGAACTAGTCATGCTTTTTAGTACGGGACCTTTGGATCTTGTTTGGTAATGGTAATCTGCCAGAACGTTCTAACAAACTAACTGGTTCGAAATCTCTGGATAAACAACAAACTTGTTAGCGTTAGAGTTTAACACATATTGCAATTTCACGTTGGGGATGCAATGTTACTAGGCAGTTTAACCATTTCTAACATGTCTTTGCTTCGACTGCATGTGTCATTCCGGCTCACTTTGTTTGTGCCTCGTTTAAGTGTTTCTGAAACTTTCTTTATCTCTCTTTTTATTTCTTTCTTTTCCTTTCTTTTATTCACTTTGCCTTTTTCTTTTATTTTTTTTTCTTTTTAGTGGTGGTCGAATCTTATGTGGATTGCCTACGTATCATGTCCCCGCATGAATCAGATCAGGTGTAGTTCTGCCACATAAGTGCGAAAAAGAAAAAAGATAATTTTTGGAAATTTTCGATTTTTCATTAATAAACATTCTATTACAAACCAGACGCTCTTTGGAAAGGAAAATAACAGACTCGAAACCAAACCAAGTACGAACTCAATAACTACTAACATACTCTGATGCAAAATGAAGACAAACTCAAACAAACAACAGACTCTAAGAAAAAGAAAATGCAGATTCAAACTATGAACGCATTAAAGTTTTAAATTTGGGTGCCCGCGGGACGTCATTCGGCCTCGCCGTGGTTTTTGGTGTAAGGTTCCTTTCCAGCTGCTCCAATTCATATATGATTTGCTTCACAAATATCATCACCGCCGAGAAGAAAGTAGTACGGGTCATGTTTTCACACTCCCGACATTTCCTGGTAATAGCACGAGCGATAGTTAGAATCTTGTTCCTGGTTTGGTCTTTCCCTAGGAGTAGGCGTTCTATCTGATCCCCCTAACCTTCAAAACTCCAGAATCATGATTTTGTTTCCGTAACTGCTGTATTTCCTCTTCCATCGAAGCCATCAGATCATAGCAGTGTTTACTCTCGGTTTCAAAGCCTTGGCTTGTTTAGCCGTCTCGCTCTCTAGGGTGGTCATCTTCCTTTTTAGACTGACAATGGTCTTTTCAAAATCTTTCCTTGCCTGTTGTAAGTATTGTGCGCTCTTTCTCTCTTTTCGCCCATTGTGATCGGAGTTTTGCTATGGTATCCTCAAATTTCTTCAAATCATCCTGGTACCCACCAATTTCCTTTTCCAACCCTTTTATTAACCGCTCATCCGACCGACTCCTTGTCATTTGTCAGCATCTCTCCTCATTTGTCGGACTTGGGCTTTCAGCGCCTCATTTTTTTGGGCCAATTTGCTCTTTTCTCCCTAATCAGCATCAACTTGCAGACTATTTTCAAATTCCAGGTCTCTAATCTGTTGCCTCAGCTTGCCTATTTCTGCCCTGTAGCTCTCTTCTTTAGCCAACCAACCCCACTGTTCTTGCGAAGCCTTGACGAATTCCTGGAGATGGGGTCTTTTAGCCGGTCTTTCGTGCTTAAGTCCCCTCATGTACCAAGCAAGGTATCCTGGCGCCACTTCGCCTTTGGCCTGATCCCACACGCAAGTATCTGCTTTTAGATATTGGCATTCACTCCAGATCTGACGGGCTCTTGCTTCAGGGAACTGTCCGCCAGGGCTAATCTCAATTACTTGAGCACTAAGATCTTCCTCCTGTGGCACTGTTTGGCATCTCCTGAGTTGTCTCAAAACCCGATATGGTGCGTAAGGCTGAATGCTCTTGAGCCCCATCAATAGAAAGTGGGTCCTAGCTGCCGGCATATGGATGACCTCATCAACGGGCAACCATCCTAGTGTCCACTGTATTTGGCTGGCGGTGAGGGTCCGAAAGAATGATGTCCACGCCGTAACTCCTTCGGGTAGACTGACCCCCTTGATTCTTGTGTAGAACTCTTCTATGCAAGTTTTCTTCGAGGAACCATAACTCAAGAGCTGGGAACGGCGGCAGAGGTGCTCAGTCATCCATATTTGTAGCAACAAGTTACACCCCTCGAAGAAGTTCCCTCTGGCTTTGCAGGCTGTGAGAGCTCGAAAGATATCAGCTACTATCATAGGCGCAAGAGTGCTTTCGTCTTGAATGAGCAAAGTACTGATGACCCCGGCTATCTTCAGATCAATGTTTTCGTCCTTCCTTGGAAATACCAAAAGGCCCAAAAGGGTTATCATAAAAGCCACTCGTCTATGCTCGTCCCACTTCTGACGGTTAGTTTTGCTGCATAACTTGCTACCCGGGTTGTTGAATCCTCCGACATGACCCTATCTGTCGTATATGAAGCGCGGATTACAAAAACCTACGGCCAAATCTGGGTTGTGGACCGTCCTGGGTATCTTTAACGAATTTAAGAACCGATGCACAGTGAAAGCTCTTGGAGCAACTAGGTATTTTTGCCTCAACGGAACTTCAGCATCTCTAATGTACCCGGCTATTTCCTCCAAAGTCGGGGTGAGTTCAAAATCGAAGAAGTGGAAGACATTGTGTGCTGGGTCCCAGCAGCTGACTAAAGCTCTTATGATATCCCCCCGAGGCTGGATTTCCAATAAACCCGTAAGACCTTTTAGATATTTCTTGACCTCATCTTGCCCTTCACCACCTAAATCATCCCACCATAGCCGCAACTTGAAAGAGATTTTAGTCATTATTGAAAAAGGTTCATTTTGCATCGTGCTCATCCTGCACATTTATTAAGGTAGTTAAAATTTATTTGACTCAACAAATTGACTATTTTTTAATTTTTCACAAATTGAAAGGAAGATCCGGTTCCACACACGGCTTTTCAGCACTTCGGGAACGAAGATTTTAAAGCTGGGTGAGTCAACCGGCCAAAAATCCAAAAATGACTAAAATTGGCCGTTTATGCAAAGTCAGCCTTCCGGCGTCCCTTTCGGGAACATTCGGCTATTCTTGCCAAAAACGGCATCACCCGACTTATTTATGTTGACAATTAAAATTTGACATTTTTTGGCAATTTTTGCAAAAAGGGAGGTTGGACCCGATGAGGGTTGCCTACGTATCTCACACCCGGTGAGAATCAAACCGGCGTAGTTCGGGCAGATAAAACAAGACTTTTTTCAATGGCAAATAAAAACCATTTCTCATAAATAAAACCCATTTTTTCTTTTTTTTTTCTTCATTTTTCTCAAAAATTCGACAGAGTTTCGATGCTATTTGGACATTGATTTTTTCAAAACAGGCAATTAACTACCTCTATCTCTGTTTCCTCAAAGTATTCAAAGTCGGTCAGCATGCAAGTCCGAAGCAAACAGATGCACAAGTAGCAAGTTGGATGCATTAGGATGGTCTTTTGTCGTTTTGGTACACCTGTCCTAGACAGACTCAACCCCTGTGTTGAGCCTCCAAAGTCAAATGCACATGATGCAAACAAACGTTCCTACTAGGGATCCGGTATGAAGTTGAGTTATTCTAGGTTCGTAACCTGGGTATTTGTTCTAGACTGTGTACCTTAGCGGACAACTCGAGTCGAGGAGGGGGCTACGTACCGGGGACCCGCGGGATCGTCCGGCTTTGTAACTTGTCTGACCTCTTTCTTATTTCAGGGTATGACACTAACAGAATAGGGAGTTTCAACCAGCAAGCACATCCCCGGAGGTAAGAAAAGAAGGGTTTCGGCACAGTTTATATACAGTTCAGACAATATCAAAGCGGTAAAAGCAGCATTTAGCACATTAGGCCCGAACATGTAAAAATCAGATAATAAACAAAGCCAAATATAACAATTTATCTAAGCTCGAATTCTGAACCCTGAACCAGAGGTTCTGGGTTCGCTCCCCAGCAGAGTCGCCAGAGCTGTCACACCTCTTTTTTCACCCGCGCCACCGCAAAGGGGCGTAAAATGGAGTTTTTTCAATTAAAGGACAATCAAAACGGGATTTATTATTTAATTCAGAGTCGCCACTTGGGAGATTTATTGTGTCCCAAGTCACCGGTTGAATCCCGAATCGAGGAAAAGATTGACTCTGTATTACAGTCCGCGAACCAGAAATCCGGATAAGGAATTCTGTTAACCCGGGAGAAGGTGTTAGGCATTCCCGAGTTCCGTGGTTCTAGCACGGTCGCTCAACTGTCATATTCGGCTTATTTATCTGATTTTAATACATGTTGAACCTATGTGAAAATTTTAACTGTGTACCGCTTTTATTATTATTATTTTTACCGAGAATTGCAATATCATAAAAATATATCTCGAACCACGTCACATCAATGCACTCGTGGTTATTGACACATTTCAACTCTGTTGAGATTTGGATTTGGGTCACACAAATGTGCACCCGAGTTTAAGAGAGTAAATTATTTAAAGCGCGCTGGAAGTGACTTGCGCGTTATTATCTTTTGGGGAAGGCCATGAAATTCGCTAAATGGCCCGTCCCTAAGTCTAAGTATTTTAAAATAAATATTTATTGAGGGCCCCGCAATTTTGTATTTTTTATTCGGCGAGGCTCATCTCATTTTTATTCAAGGATATCCTAAAGCGACTATGATTTTCTATTTATTTGTCTCTAAGAATAAAGAAAATCCTAATCAATTAGCATTAAAAGTTCGGGCTTCAAGTTCAAGTCCGGGTCCAAACGAAAGGAAACACCTTCTAGTTTGAACCCGCTACCTAACTTAAGATCCGCCGCCTGCCGTTGTAAATATTAACAAACCAACTACCATTTCGATTCAGTTCAACCTAACTTTATTATATGAATTGGACTATTAGAATTAACTATGTGGCATACAAAGCCATTTTTTTGAGCTCTTTTTACGATTTGTTGAAAAATGCATCAATGCTTAAAAACTGTCATCAAGCTAACATTAATCACTAACATTTGAGAACTAACATTAGTTACTAACATTATTTGCATTGCTATTTAAAATGATGTTATTTGCTCAAGTGAACTTGCAATTTCAGAATTAGACCTATTAAACCAACATGCTGATTTCCATAAACTATTTGAACCTATTTTGTGACAAACTATTTGAAACTATTTCACGACTACTGAAAAAAAAATTAAATACAGTATATTTCATAACTAGTAATCACCAACTCAGATTAATTACAATTAATATTTCATGTTTGTAGAAATAGGTTCAATCAGTCCAGTTTATGCATTTCAAAGTCATTCCAATACATACTATGAAATATCAAGTGAACTACTGCTTATACATCAAATTAAACATAAAGAAACAATTATTTTCAGAAATCCATTCCAACAACTCTTTACTTCATTTCCTTTAAATTTGAGAGCTGTAGAACATGCACCTGGATAACGGAAATACAAGAAGATGAAGGAGCAGTCAGCAACAGTAATAACACAGCAACGCAGTGACAGAACAACCCAGTGGAAGATTAAAAAAAAGAAGAAGGAACCAGCAGAGTTCCAGCAACACCCAATGAAAACAGTAGCCAATAACCAATAGCAAACTCTGGAAGAACCAAGTGAAACCCCAGAAATACCAACCAGCAATACCAATGAAACAGCAACAGTACTAGTTCTGATATTCAGCAGTAAAAGAAAAGACTCACTTTTCAGTTTCTTAGCTCTCAAACACTGAACCTTTTAGGATTAAAAAAAAACCAGCCTGTTTTTTACTCTCAAATTACTGAACTTTTAAATGTTAAAAATCCAGCCTAGACTCTCTGAAAAAAAAGACTGAAAGAGAATTGATTTTTTCTCCTCCAAAAAACCAGCCCTTTTTTTGTCTTGAAATGACCCTATTTATAACCCAAAAACAGGTATCGACAACATCTTTTAATCAATCCTTTTTAAGCTTTTCATACCATTATGTTTTGTTCCCCACACTTGCATGCCTTGTTCCCCACTAGCAAATGTCTTGTTCCCCACTAGCAAATGTCTTGTCCCCCACTATGTATTAAACAATGCCTTATTTTAATATTATTAGTGCTTAGTGGACAGAGCACTCAAATTAATCATTTTTAAAACTTTAAATCCCAAAATGCCCCTGAAACTATTGAAATTACCATTTTACCCCATCAGCTATATCCAATCCTCCAAATCAATTAACCAAACTATAGCAGCTATAACCAATCTTAATTGAGAAATCCTAACAATTGACTAATTTAAACACATGAAACTAACTCCCAATCAATGACATTAAGATTCATCAAACTCAAATCACAATTTAAGCTTGAAACTCAATTCAGACCAAATATCATCAAAATAAAGATTCAGTGATTAAACTAACACACTTCTAGATTAAACCTAAACAAGAACAAATGAACATTGTCAACATACTGAATGAAAACAAACTGATTTCATATGCAAGAAATGATGAACAACGACAAGAAAAGAAACAACATAACATAACTAAGAAAAGATAGAAACTAGAACGAGGCAAGATAATTAAAACAAGCAAGAAGAACGACAGATTCATGAACTTGTACTGCTGCTCACTACGTTCAATCATGGAAACACGCAGCTCATTGATATCAGTTTAACCAAAAGACAAGATGAAAAGAAAAAAGGAAATGGACCTTCATTGTTGCCAAAAATGGATTTCCCAAGTGATTGAATACAGAAAACTCCTTGAGCAGAGCTGTACAGCAAAGGCAAACAAGGAACAAAAGCTTCAAGCTAATGTTCCAAGAAACTCGAGCAAATCGGGAACCAAGACCCCGCCGGAAACTCGAACTCGCAGACTGAAAATGAGTCATTTTTAAGGGAGGGTTTTGAAGGTTTTGAGCCCGAGTTTCATGGTTGCTCGAGCATGACGACTGACGGAGTGTTTGGTCGTTTCTGTGAAGGCTGCTGGTCGACGACTGTGGAGCTGGAGTTCGCGACTGGAGGGTGGCTATGGAGAAGGTGAGGCGGGCTGTTTCAGGTGGCGTTGGACATCGATGGAGAAGGCTGGAGCTCGCGACTGGAGGGTCGTTGGGCTGTGGGTTATTGACGGGAGGTGGCGTGTGGCAGTGGGCGTTGGTAGTAAAGCTGGCGTGAAACTGGTTATTCTTCGTTGGTTTTTGGAAGGGCCAAAGGTGGAAAGTTGTTGGTTAGTCGCCAGACTTGCTGCTGCGCGGGAGGCTGGTTGACGGAGAGATGGCGATAGGTGGTCGTTTGCTTGATGAGAGGAGGAGGGCAGCCATGGACGTGAGAGCTGGAGGGGTCATTTGGAGAAGGAGAAGAAGAGGGGGCGGGTGGTTTAGGTTTTTTTGTTAGGGGTTTGGAAATGAAATAAAGAAAGGGGGGGTGGTTGTTTGGGCTATGGGGCAGACCGGGTCGGGAATGGGGTATGAGCTGGGTATCCGGGTTTCAATTTCAAAGGGGAAGAAAAATTATTTGGACTTTAAATTGATTTGGCCCAAATATGACTTAACACTCTTTTATTTTGCCTTTCTTTTCTTAAACTAAAAATTCCAAAAATCCTAAATTAACTTATAGGACTAGATCAATTTACAAAAGTACTACTAACTTTTAATAACAATTAACATACACAATCAAATAAAATCACATAACTTGGACATGAAATGTTAAAAATGCAAAAAATACATTATTTTGTGATTTTCTTTCTCTTAAAAGCAAAACATGGTTCAATTAATTCTTAATTGCACAATTAAATCTTAAATGTGTATGCAACATATATTTTTATATTTTTAATTAATTAAAACAAACTAAACATTTACAGACAAAAATAATTATTCAAAATGTCACGCAAAGTTCTCACAATTGTACCCAAAGACAATTTGTTTTATTTTTCGATTTCTTTGGGAGTAGTTTTCGTGAAGCAAAAATCACGTGCTCACAACCATTATTTGTGATTGCACGTGGTTGATGCTCCAACTGGAGAATGTAATAGTCAGGTATAATTTCAGGGAAGCAAACCAAGTATCACACCTTTTAGCAAAGGAACTTCCAATCAGTCCAATCTAAACCAAGTCAAGAATTTTGCTCTTTCTCCTCCCTTTGTTGAAACTCAGTTTTTGGTGGCAAATAGAGGTGGAACTTCCTTTGTCAGACTACTTTGGGATAACATATATACTAAGTTGGCTGAACTTGACAATCATAATGTTGTAAGTGACATCTCTATGGCATGTAATGTGACTAGTTCGTAGTATTCATAATAAGTATTTCAATTTTTCAAAAAACAAAAAGTTTATTGTAGTAGTAATTATCTTACATATGCAGGTTTACAAATTAAAAAGCTCCAAAATCAGTTGAAGTTTTAATCTAAAATTGTAATCTTTAGAATTTAAGTTATGTATACTGAAAGTGAATTGTAACAAATTACTAAATTTATTGTTATTTTGATTAGATTACCAAGGGAGTAATAGTTATCGAGATATTTATCTATAACCTTTTAACATTGTGAGTATATAAAGTTGGAAGTCTATCTTCTTTTTAATCTCCCCCTTATAAGACTTCGGGCTATTTTCTTTCCAACATAATAAGGGTTTATTTTTTTTTCTTGGGGTTAAATTAAAAAAACAAAAAAGAACACATCTTTTGAAATAACAATTTCAAAAGGAACAAATTGAAACACTACAAAAACTACAAGGACCAACTTGACATTAACTCTATAAAACTTCACACCAGTCTCGCCGCCGGTGATTTCAATTCGCCGGAACCACCGCCACCTTCGCCATTAACATGGCTTACTCAGTCTTCATCTCAATCAAAAAGACCAAAGTGCCCTTTTCACTAACCTTATTCTCCATTGCTAAAAAATCTTCCCTTTTCTCCACACTATGCAACAAAAACCATCACCAAACTAGTACTTCTACTACTCCACCAGTGGCAAAGAAAGTGCCTTTTACAGTTTCTGCACATGGGGTTACGTGGAATGATCCCTACCGTTGGATGAACAAAACAAACGACCCTGATTTTATCAACTACCTTCAGCAAGAAAATTCATATGCTGAGAATTTCATGAAGGATACTGAGGAAATGCAAAAGGTTTTGTTTCCTGAGATGATTAGTAGAATGCCTTCCAAGATTTCTACCCCACCTGAATTATGGGGTCCTTGGTTTGTCTATAAAAACTTAGCTTTTCACTTTGTTCATATGCATGATTTGATAAAATAATGTGGAAAAAAATGTTGGAACTGATTTTTGTTTTAAATTGTTGGAACAAGTTTAAATAATAGTTTGGAATGTTATAGAAAAAAAGCAGATAATTTGTGTGAAAATAAAGCAAATTAGAGTTAGATATTAATAAAATTTGAGAGGAAAAGTTTGAACATTTCATTTTCACTTCTATCAGAAAATGTTTCCACTTTTGGTTACTTCGAAAACTTGGCCTTTCTGAGCCTGCTCACATTTCCTGTTTCACGCTTGGATAAAATGAGGAGGGTTCAGGTGGGTTGACGTCCAACGTTAAACTTGTCATTTCACAATGAATCCTCATAATACAGAAATCTGTATTGGTGATACTAACTAGAAGACTAGTGCTTATTGGAAGACTGTTAGCATGTTACAGATATAATCACTTGAGTATATTAGAGAACTCCTAGTGGTAGACGATCCTCAAGTGTGGAGTACTGAAATATCATGGACCCAAATAGTGCATTTATGATATTGAGGATTTACACAGCCGACCACAACTAGCTTGGGTTGAGGCATCGTAATAGTAGTAGTTCTTGTTGTTATGTTTGCTTTAAAATATAATATCCTTCATTTGCTCCTTCAATAAGTACGAAGGAATTCAAAATGTCAACTTTTTCACAAGGGTCAAATTAAGACAATAAATGGAAGAAATGAGTCATCATTTTGGTAGAAACTAGAAAATAAACCAAGTTGACCAAAACGAGATGAAGTGAGTATTATTTTTCTATGTGAATCTGCAAAAGAATTGCACATCTACATTTAGGTCCATGTAACGTCAATTCCACAATATACAGTCTATTAGGTCTGTGATTGCTTGATTGCTGGGTTATGTAGTAGAAAGAGCCTAATATGATAAAGAGTTCATGTACCTGTTCAAGCCTAATCTCTGTCTATGTGACCTATGGGTCACGGATTCGAGTTGAATCAGCCATTGATACTTGCATCAAGGTAGGCTGCTTACATTACACTTTTTGGGGTGCCGCCGCCTTTCTGTGGACCCTCCTTGAATGCACGATGCTTTATGCACCAGGCTGCCCTTTATTTTGTGCAACTGTTGTGTATACTAAGGGGTTGTTAAAAAATGTCTTTGTACTACTGTACTGAATATTCTGAAGAATTCATAAGGTTTTTTTGTCGTATGATCTCAACGCTACAGGCTACATTTGGTTTAGCATATGCTTTGGTATGTCAACTGGTTCTAATTCTGTTTTGAAAATCTACTTGCTACAAAATGTCTTTCTTTGTTGGTTGATTATTGGTATGTTTTGAGTTGTTAACAGGTTATACTACCAGTACATTCCAGAAGGGAAGGAATTTCCCGTATTATGTAGGAAATTGGCTGCTGAGAGCAAAGGTTGGATGAAGAGCGTATCCAATTATGTGATTGGAGTTTCTAAGAAGGAACAAGTACTGCTAGACTGGAATGAAATTGCGGAAAGATATGGTATATGATTCTCGTATTATTCCTTTAACAAGCCTTTTTTGCTCTTCTTTTTCTTTTTCAAGCACTTGTTATAATCGATTTCCCCTCCTAATGTGTTTTAGTGCATTCATGTCATTTTCTTCCCATCGGGCATTTTTTCGTTTTTTTCTTTTGTGAAATTGGAAGATATTTTATGATTCCAAGGTGTTAAAGCTCCTAATCAAACAATTTAGGTAAAAGAAAAAACTTTTCTTCGAGGATTGTATGAGATGGCTCTAAATCTTCATTTCCTATCGCTTTTGGTATGTCATTAAAGCAGGCTCAGAGTTGTTTCCCGTTTCTTGAGCATGATTGAAGGTCAATATAAATTATTGACGGGCATGCATGTGTTAGTTTGAGGAATGAATCCACTCTAATAGTATATCCATATCATCATGTTGAGGTTTACAGGATAATAAAGGGTTAAAATACCAACAGAAATGAAGGAGAATATTCTTATAGGTTTCACGATATGCGTTCAGGTCATAGGTCATTGTTTTAGGTTTTGTAAGATTTAATGAAAGTGTTTCCGTTATGTTTTGATTTGTTCTTGTTTTCATAGGATATGTTCATGTGGGTACATGTCGAGTGTCTCCAGACCACAATTATCTTGCTTACACAGTTGATGTTACTGGTAGTGAGCAGTTTGTGCTTCAGATTAAAGAACTTCGGAATGACCGTGTTCTGCCAACCCTAGAAGTTGAAGGGGTTGTTAGCCTGGAATGGGCTCAAGATTCTTGTACTTTCTTCTATACATTATCCGACCAGAACCAACGTCCTTACAGGCAATTCTCTATACTAGTTTGATTACTATTTAAATTGGATATCCGAATGCGTTATTAGTCTAACATTATGTGTCTAGGGTACATTGCGTAAAACTGGGATCAGATTCTGTGCATGATGTCCCATTGTTTGTAGAAAATGATTCCAGTTTCTGTGTGGACATAGCAAGTACAAAGGATGGAAAGTTTATTACTGTGAATTCTAATTCAAGAACTTCATCTGAGGCAAGAATTATACCTCTATCTCAGCATAGATACTTCTTTTTATTGGTGAAGAATTATTTTTTGATTCTCTTCATTGTCTTATTGCAGGTTTATGTCATCAATGCAGCCAATCTGCAGACTGGAATTCAAAGATTTTGTAAGCGTGTGTCTGGTGTACAATATTTTCTTGAACATCATCATGGATTTTTCTATGTTCTCACAAATTCTCATAATGTTGGTGAGGAATCACCTTCTAGTGGAGAGTATTATTTGGCTAGATGCCCTGTTGAGAACTTGCAGTCAACATGTTTGCAGGTATATTGTCTTCCTTCAAATATTGATTCCTTAAGGGGTTGCTGCTGATGATAAAACATTTATACACACATGAATATAAAGCTCTCAAATTGTTCTCCAAAAGCATTCTATTTATTGAATATTTCTTTTTGACTTTTCTTTCATATGGCTTTTAAGCTAATTAAGGATTTGTACATTTGCTTTGTACCTCACTCTAGCTAGTCGTTTTGGTTTTGATATGAGGTTACATGCTCGTTATCTCATATCTGCCAGCATAATTATGATATGTTGGTTATTTTGCTGCCTAATAAATATTTCACATAGTATTTGCTGTCAGCTTGATCACCTAACTCCTCTACCTGGGCAAGTGCAAAATTGGAATTGCATAAACACATACTTGTGATTCAAAAACATTTATTTTCAGTTTTTGGTTTTTTTATCATCTGCAAGCTTTGTCTGCAGAATATTATAGTACCCAGTGGAGACATTTTCATCCAAGATATGGACATGTTTAATGAACATTTGGTGCTTTTTCTCAACAAAGAGGGTTCCTCATCGATATGTTCTGTTGATATGCGAACGATCATCAATTGTGAGGTATAATCTTAAAACTTAAAATAGTCGTGATTGTTGAGTGTGGAAGGCTAAATTAGTAAATCAGTTTCTGATTTTGTATTAAACTTATCTCCTATTCCTTAGTTTCTTTTCCTTGCTATGTCGCAGGAGGAAGCATAATCATCTCTCAATTATCATTATCTGTGTAAAGTTGACCAATACCAATGTTTCTTACTATCTTCCTGTTGCGCAGGAACAAATGAAGATTGATGAACTTAACCCATGGTTCTTTCCTCTTCCCTCTGATATGTGTGCAATAACTCCAGGATCAAATCATGATTTCACACGATCTGTATATCGCGCTGTTGTTTCTTCCCCAGTGGTAATGCCTGACAACCTTTTTTCCCCCTTTCCCAGTGGTAATACTGTCAATTCTTCAAATGATCTGCATCCTTTTGGTTGTCTTATTGTTGCTTTACAATTTTAGCTTAGATCTCTGCATAGTATGAAAATTCAGCCTGTTTCCCTATACTGAAATTATTCTTATACTAATTTGTTGTTTTTCTTTGAGAAAAAAAAACACTTAAGCCTCAATCCCGAACTAGTCAGATTAAAGGAGTCAGTAAGCATCATGAAAATTATGAAATTTCCATTAGAAATAAACAGATTTGGGTTCTAACCGAGTACAAAGTTCCTAGAATCCCAGTTTTTATGGTCCTGTTCTCATTATTAAAACTCTCTCAGTTGAAGTCTATAACAACGATTTGCTTCTTATATGCTTCATAGAGATAATTGGATTTGACTTCTATTTCTACTGTAACATGTGTCTACCTGTAGGCCAAGGACCAATATAATATGCTTCTTATGTTTCTCTTTTGGAATACAGATGCCTGATGTTATTGTTGACTATGATATGTCAAGAAGAATGTTCTCTGTCATTCATCAAGAAGAAGTAATTGATGTCTCCCACGATACTAAGTGCCACTCAAACAATGAAGAGAGAAGCAGAAATGAGCTTCTCGGCATCCCTTTAAAGAAGGAAAGATACATTCAGATTAATGAAGTACAGAGATGGAGTGACTTTGCTGAGATTTATTCCTGTGAAGAAAAGGAAGTGATATCGCATGATGGTGCAAGGATTCCTATAACTATTCTGTTCTCTCGTAAAGCACATAAGAAGGATCAGTCTCCTGGGATTCTACATGGATATGGAGCATATGGTGAAGTTTTAGACAAAAGCTGGTGTGGGGACCGCCTGAGCTTACTTGATCGTGGTTGGCTGATTGCATTTGCTGATGTAAGGTACAACTTTCTTTTATTATTAGTTGGATTTTGATAAATCTTTCCTCCAAGCTGCTAACCTGTCTCTCGGAACTCCTTACTGTCCGTCCTCCCAAAGCAAAGCAAAGCAAAGGAAAGAAGAAGAAAGAGGACAACAAGAAAAGAAAAGGAATCCAAAGGAAACTATCGATTTTGATGCATTTGTAGTGGTTGTGTTATTTTGGTAACTTATGCAGTGTCCAATAGCTTTTCACTGATTTGCTCAATGCAATAGAAGTGATAAAACTTTTGTGATTTTGTTTGCCTTGAACTGTTACTTATCCATCCACGAACTCTAGTGATGAGAAGAAAAAAACAGAAGTTCTTACACTCCAGCTTGGTCACTCTCTCGCTGAGTTCCATTAGTTGCTGTCAGTTTCTCTCTTTCCAAATGCATGTAATAGTGCATTAATATAAGTTACCAAATTACTGCGTAGACTCCTGAAAGCATTATTGTCGCTTGTGATTTCTTGTAACAGAATACTTAGGTGATACATTTTACTTTTGCAGGGGTGGTGGTGGTCCAGATCCTTCGTGGCACAAATCTGGGAGTGGAATGAGCAAGTTGAACTCTATAAATGATTTCATATCATGCGGAGAATACCTTGTCAGTGAGGGTTATGTCCACAAACATCAGCTGGGAGCTATTGGTGTAAGTGCTGGAAGTCTTCTTGTTGCGGCAGCAATTAACATGCACCCTGAACTCTTTCGAGCTGCAATTCTGAAGGTAAGCACCAATTTGGGAATCCTTTGGTTTCTTTCATATCTCTATAGATTTGGTGAATTGGATTCATAATGCATATTATGGTTTGATTTGGTCTCTGTATATATATCATCTTTAGCGGGAAAGGAAACAAGAGGTCTAATTACCATGGTTTGGAATCATATATGCTAGATGCAGGCTGCTTCTCTTTTAAGTTACTCTCGAGCTAAGAATGTTTAGTTCTTTAGAGAACTCTCTTTAAACCTGAAATGCTGCTGATTCTGAGGGTCAACAGTTACGTTAAAGAGACTTTGGTATTGACATGGCCAAATGAATGTAAATTGTGATACTTTTTTTCTACGATAACTATCCATGAGCAGGACAACGAATATGTACTGCTGTCAAATCCCCTTAGGATAAGGAACATGTATCGCTGTCAAATCCCCCTACGTTGATCATTCCCATCTGTCACGTCGCATTTCTCAACTTAGTTTACTTTCTCTTCACAAGAAAGTTACAATAATGAACTGTACCTATATGTTCTCAAATCTAATTTGGATGTTTTTGTGAGTCTGCAAATTGATATAATACCTCAGGGTTGCTTCTTGGAAACTCAACTATGATACAGTGGGATGGTAGGAAGTGTCTTATTTTTTGTTTGATGCTGATGTAATGTAGATGCTCATGTATGTAATGTTTGTTACAGGTTCCTTTTCTTGATGTGTGCAGTAGCTTGTTGGATCCCACCTTGCCTCTCACTGTTTTAGACTACGAAGAATTCGGCAATCCTCAACTACGGGCCCACTTTGACTATATTTTGAAGTATTCTCCTTATGACAATATTCCTGAAGGAGTTTGTTGTCCGCCAATGCTTGTGAAAGCTTCATTGAATGACTCCAGGTAATTTTGTTCTCATGTACGCCAATAAGGATAACTCTCTTATCCAAATTAGCATGTACATTATATGTACGTTTTACTTGCGTCTGTTAGATGGTGTGGCTGAAGTGCTAAAGCATTTTCAGCTAACCAAGACTCTGACTTTGGTCATATTATGTATTTATGCAGAGTTGGCGTTTGGGAAGCTGCAAAGTGGGTTGCCAAGATACGAGATAAAACATGCACTAGGTGTTCCTCTGCGGTCATACTTCAGACAAACATGAGTGGAGGACATTTTGGTGAAGGTGGTCGTTTTGGCCAATGCGAGGAAGCAGCTTATGAATACGCTTTTCTGATGAAAGTCCTTGGGAAATCTTGAACCAAAATGTGCAGCTTCTGGATTTTGATGATGGCGGGTTGGTCTAGTGCTGTTCTCCTAATGACAGAGGGGCTAGCTGGAAAATGTTGGCCAGCTGAAGCTCTAAATAAACCAAATGCACTCGGAAACTCCTGCTGGTATGAGCAAGAAATAAATATGAATTAAGCAAACTCCTTTTAGCCAAATCGATTAATGTGCCTTTCTTTATGCTAGTTGCAGAATGGCGTGACTCGGAGAAAAAGAGCTGGAGACGCCAGAGATTGACTGCTGCCATTGTCGAGTTTAAGAGGGATCTAGATTTGCTGTTCAAAGTCTTAACGCACACCGTGGTTACAAGTCAATGTTGAAATTGACTCTGAAGAAGTACCTTATGTTGCAAGTCATAAGTCATAACCATGCAAGTCTTTGGACCTGTAAGTTCAATAATACATCAGGGCAGGGGCAGATCTACCGTATAGGTATGAGTTCACATGAATCCAGTAGCTTTTGCCTAGACTCATAATATGTATTAAGAAATCCACTAATATCTACAAATATTCTGTGAACCCAATTATTGTTGTATATTAATTTGAGGTTATTGTAGAAACCCATAAATTTCAAATCCTGAATCACCCTTTTGTTATAAAACTGAAAGTGGACTGAATTTCTGTTGAATATTTAGGTTTCTACTATAAGACATGTTTTCACTTGACATATATAAATGCTATTTTCACTAACACAACACTTATTAGTCCAAACAGTAATCAAACTGCCATTTTGCCCTTTGAACACTTGTATTATGTGAAAATATGTTAGGGAGCATTGGAGCAACGGTAAAATTGTCTTCGTGTGGCCTAGGTCATCGGTTCAAGCCGTGGAATCATTCACTAGGGTAGGTTGCCTACATCACACCCCTTTGGAGTGCGGACCTTTCCCGGACCCTGTATAAATACGGGATGCTTCGTGCACCGGGTTGTCCCCTTTTTATATATGCGAAAGTAGAAATTACATAACAAAAAATTGTGAGAATTAGTTCTTTTGGAATTAAAAAAAATTCCTCTTCTTTTCCCTAGTTTACATTGTCAAGTTCCTTTTTTATGCATTAAAAAAATGAATGAAAGTTAATATGACAAAAAGAAAAGAACAAATTGCAGAACCGAAGTAATAACAGATAATACATCTTTTAGTTGACTGAAAAAGCCAATGGCAGTATTTTATTTGGGTGAAAATCCTTTCTCTCCTCCACTATAGAATCATACTAATAATTTCTTTAAGAAAAAAATAGGAATCGAACTCAAATGTTGAAAATTTGCGGCTAAAAACCTAGTAAGAATCCAAAGTGAAACCTGGCTAAAATCCTATTAGCACTTATAATTTGTTTTCAATAAAGTTAACCAAATACTAGTAGAATTAGAAAAGGACCACCTAAACCAACCCAAATACCGGGGAAACAATGGTATATTACTCTTTATTTATTTTAGGCATAAACAACAAACAAAGGAATAATTGTACTAGGTTTATTTTGTTCTTGAGCTGAGGGTCTTTCGGAAACAGATTCTTCATAAGGTAGGGGAGTAGGGGAGAGTAAGGTCTGCGTAAATAGTAACCTCCCCAGACCCTACTGTTGTTGTTGTTTTTGTGTTCATTATTACTACCGAAAACCCCCCCATTCCAACGATGAGAAGCATGGGTTTGCACTTCAATTTGTAGATGACATAGTATTTGATATATTGTCATGGCTTCCTGCCAAGTCTCTAATGCGATTCAAGTGCGTTTCTAAAGCTTGGGAAACTTTGATACGACATCCCAACTTTGCCAAGTTGCATAATACTCGTTCTCAATCCCGTCCCTCAGCCACCCACCTGCTCTTTGATCTGAAAAGACGTACCTTCCAACTACAGTCACAACTAGAGGGAATTTCTTTACAACTCGCACCTCATCATTATTATTCTGACTCAAGATCTAAGATCACTACCTGCTCAAATCATTGCAATGGCCTTGTTTGTGTTTATAGCTATCAAACTACTCAAGTTTACTTATACAATGTAACCACAGGGGAGATAAAACAATTCTCTTTGAGTCAGGAAAGTCACATGCAATATCCCGGCATTCCTGTTTTGTTTCTGGGATTTGATCCGGTCACAGAAAATTACAAAGTACTTCATGTTATTTTTCCCTACGAAAAACGACAAACGATCAAGATTCTAACTCTAGGAACCAACAAATAATTCCTGAAAAGTCTTCTGACTCATATTTTTCTAAGGAATGTATTTTTCTCAATGGGTTTCTTTATTGGACTAATTTCTATCCTATCAACTACTTCAATTTCAGAGAGGAGAAGTTTGGAATTCTTTCACCCCCAAAAGAAAGGATTTATCATTTCAATGAGGTGAGTAAAATCCAAACTGCATTGTGTGGAAAGCTGGTTTTGTTTTGGAATAAAGGCTATTCGGTATACGATGAGGTAAATAAGGTTTCTATGGATTTTAACTTTAATCCCAAATTGGAGAAGGTTGCCTTGTTTGAAGCGGAAAGGATTGGCAACACAAGGTTTGTAGATGTTTTAGCAACAGGGAGCCTTAACTTTATTAATGCCCCAGTTTCCTTGGTGTTCCCCAATCATTTTAGGTTAAGTTATGTTAGCAGTTTTGTTGAGAACATTATTCCATTAACATTTATTGAGGTTTAGTTTGAATTTTCTAGTTTTGAACTAAACATTGCTAGGTAGGTTAGGAGGTAGTTGAATATTTTTCTACTTCGTTCCGGTGCACCGGGCCTTATTTACTGGTTATTATTATTGCATATCAAATATTTTCTGGTTCTTATAATGCTGTTATTATTTCTATAGTTTTGGTTGATTGTATTGATATATTATCTTTTTCGTCTTTTTCGTTTTCTTGAGCCGAGGGTCTATCGGAAACAGCCTCTCTATTCCATCGGAATAGGGGTAAGGTCTGGGTACACACTACCCTCCCCAGACCCTTTACCTATGGAATTTTACTGTGTTGTTGTTGTTGTCTACCAATTCACGGATTGTGCATTGTTATTAGATTTTACTTTCAACCAATTTTGATTTGATATTTATATACATTAGATTATATACCTAAAATTATTAGCTTAGCAAGCAAGATACATGGTCTAAAACAAGAAATTTATAGCAGAATGTTGCAACATGTGCTTCTCTATATATAAATTAAATTGTTAACCTCAGAGACTCGGAACATGTTGAATTAGTTTTTAACTAGAGACATAAGGAATGACACCAAAAGAAAGGTAAAAAGAAAGAGGAAAAGGAAAGGAAAAATATCAGAAGAAATCATTGCTAACATTAGGATGCGATAAAAACAGATGGGATGAACTCAACTGATTTTGGAGGCAGAAGTGACGCAAACTTGAGTTGATTTGACTTGGTATCGCACCATGCTATAGTTGTATTAATATCTTCAGCCTCTTTTGAGCTTGGTCCAACTCTTCATCGTTGTTTGTATTCCAAAATTGCTTATCCTGGATTGAAATGTCTATTGTGTTGGTGAACTAAATACTGTGAATTTCCAAATGTTAACCTGGGAATCTCATTATACTAAAGGAAAAAGGTTAGGTGCATGTTTTGAATATTCTTGTGGTTACTGACTATAATTGAGAAAAGCTTTTAAATTTTGACTTGTAACACATAGTATATGAACTTTTATAATTAACTTGTTTGATAACTTGGGTAAATGTCTAGGAGAAATATCAGTTTCCCGTGCCACAAGGCCAGAGTTTTGAGCAACTGTTTCTTCCTCTTCATCTCACTCTAAAGCGAAGAAAAGCTATTCTTGGTATGAGATAACTCAATATAGCTATATCACTCGAGTCACACCACCCTTAAATTGCAATTGATTTCTAACTACGATAGGAGAAAGAGTAGCACCCTGCAATATCAAATTATCAAGAAAATTCGGACTAACCTATGTAGTTGTATGAAATAGATGACATTTTGTAGAATGACACATAAAAAACTAGCATATTTAGTGACACTTATTTTATTTGATATAAGAAAAATACTACTATAAGATGACTTTGAAGAGGCTTCAAGAAAAGTACATATTTATTGACACAACAAAAGTCGCATGCCAGTGCTACTTACAACCAGAACTCCATGGCTTTACCTTACAGACATAACATAATTGAGGAAAGGCTTCAAACTTTCCATAGGAATATGATCTAGAAGAAGATTAACACGCTGCAACAGACAACCAAACTTTGAAGAACGAAAAAAACAAGCACAGTTGCAAATCTCGTTGCAAGCACAGGCATGTAAAGTAAAAGCATAAAGCACAGTAATGAATAAGTTGAAGAAACCATATATCCACATTTGTTTATATCCCCAACTGATGTTTAGACATCTCTCAATGTTATAGAATCAGGCAAAACACAACATTATACTAGTGCATCAACACTTGCTTCTGCCAATTCATATCAAATTCCAAAACATTTGTTCAATAGGGTAACAGTCTGACAAAAGACCTGTGAAGATCAGAAAGGACCGAGATTTGGACGCTTATCCAACTTATATACAACTTCTGCTTTAGGTGATGCCCGCTTAAGTTTTGTCAGCTCAGCAAGTATTTTGACTGTTGCAGATTCTTCAACGAGACATGGCTCGATTAGCATTCTCACAAGCCTGGGAGACTTGGCCAACAGAAGCTTCATAAGCTGCATTTCAGGGATTGTGCCGTTAGTTTGTATTAGCTTAACTTCCCTGAGGTGATTAAATGTCACATCTGAGAAGCTTTCCACATCAAGAGATTCCAGAGCCGGTATATCATTGTCATCACTAGCCTCCACCTAAGAAAGATGAACCAAAACTTAACTCTCTGAGCTTAATGATGATTTAAGGAGCATGAAAATAAGAAATCCACTACATAAAAAAGAGAGAAAAGAGAACCTTCATTTCCATATACTGTAAATATGGGAAGCTTCTTATCAAGCAAAGAGCACATGAAACCTCACCCAAGTCAGACAGATAAATACTAGATATACAAAGATGTTTGACACAATTAAGATTAAACGGAAGCCTTGTCGGTATTTCACCTGCTCCTGCAACAAAGGACTAGAAAGAGCCAAAAAATCAGAATGACTCGACGCCCAAAGGATGCTCCATGATTGAAAATGCATCACAATGAAGGCATGAAGCAACATTTACCATGTCATTCAAGTGAAGATGCTCGAGAGCAGAAAAAGACTCAAATAACTTGACGATATTACAGTTTCCTGCTGCCACATGATATTCCCTATGCGAAAGTGAAAATTTTGCCAGAAGAGGAACATTTTTTAAAAAGACAGATCTTATATTGCCTGTGTAGTCAAAGGATCTCAGGACGGGAGCACTAATTTTGATGACGTTGCTTAAAGCACCTGAGATATGCAGCACTAACTGCTCAAGTAACGGGGATCGAGAGATTAAACGTTCAAGCAACATGGAAGATATTGTAACATCTCGTAGTTCTAGGCTGATTAACCAATCAAACCCTTTAAAGTGTGGTGGATGATGTATTGAGCAATTATGGAGAGTCAGATGCCTCAACTGGAAACATGTGAAAAACAATGGCGGCAACTCGTACGAGCTACCCCTGATTGGAAGTCTAAGAACAAGATGTTGAATGCCATTTCTACTAAGGAAATTTATCAAGCTGTCAATATTAGAACATCGGTCCAAATAAGGAATGCAGAGGCTAAATTTTTTAACTGGTCCTGCATGATAGACTAAAATGTGGCTGACAATCTCTGAAAAGTTACTTGTAAGGTCTGTTATATTCTCTTCTTTTTTCCAAAGTGTGTGCTCAAGCGTCAATTGTGGAAGTCTACGCCATTTATATCTCCATCTCTTTGACAAGATGCTAGTCCTCACAGCATCTCTCAAAGGCAAACACATAAGAATTTCATCAATTACTTTGCGAGGAAGGTTGCTAAGTATATCAGGAGGTAAAGTTCGATAGCGATACTGCCTTTTGCCCGTAGGATACATCATATAATATATACGTCAATAAGAACCTGCACAAAATAAACAAGAGCACAAAGATGAGGAAGAATAGAACCGAGAACCACATTTCCTATTGCTTCTGTTAAGCTTACAAACTGACATCGAAAGCTACACAACAAGGCGACATCAAAAAAAGTCCAATAATTGGTTAATTTAAACTTAGAAAATTAGCTATTTAAGCTTAGGCTAGACTTGACATCAAACTAGTAGCCTAAATAAACTTAATACCCTTTTCCCCCAAAATCTGCATAACCCTAACCTTCAGTGACAATTAGTAGATACAACGGAAAATGAGAAATCATGTCTCTATATAACAATAATCATCAAGAAGAACCTGTACAAAATAAACAAGAGTACAAAGATGAGGAAGAATAGAACCTAGAAGCACATTTCCTATTGCTTCTATTAAGCTTATCAAACTGAAATCGAAAGCTACACAACAAGGCGACATCAAAAAAAGTCCAATAATTGGTTAATTTAAACTTAGAAAATTAGCTATTTAAGCTTAGGTTAGACTTGACATCAAACTAGTAGCCTAAATAAACTTAATACCTTCTTCCCCCAAAATATGCATAACCCTAGCCTTCAGTGGCAATTTGTAAATACAACAGAAAATGAAAAATCATGTCTCTATATAACAATAATAGTCAATAAGAACCTGTACAAAATAAACAAGAGGACAAAGATGAGGAAAAATAGAACCGAGAACCACATTTCCTACTGCTTCAATTAAGCTTATCAAACTAGCAGCGAAAGCTACACAATGAGGAGACATCAAAAAAGGTCCAATAATTGATTATTTAAACTTAGAAAATTAGCTATTTAAGTAGATTTGACATCAAGCTAGTAGCCTAAATATGCTTAATACCTTTCCCCCCCAAAATTTGCATAACTCTAACCTTTAGTGGCAATTTGTAAATACAACGGAAAATAAAAAATCATGTCTCTATATAACAATAATCGTCAATAAGAACCTGTACAAAATAAACAAGAGTACAAATATGAGGGAGAATAGAACCGAGAACCACATTTCATATGACATCAAAAAGCTACACAATGAAGAGACATCAAAAAAAGGTCCAATAATTGGTTAATTTAAACTCAAAAAATTAGCTATTTAAGTAGATTTGACATCAAGCTAGTAGCCTAAATAAGCTTAATACCTTTTTCCCCCAAAATTTGCATAACCCTAACCTTCATTTGCAATTTGTAAATACAACGGAAAATGAAAAACCATGTCTCTATATTGCTGCAATAAACACAAATTGCAGTTACTACTAGAGCCTTAGTTTCCAATACTATCATCAAAAAGAAGACAGAATCTTTGTTTCTAAAACTAACATCTTACAGAAGAGAATGACATGATTAAAAGAAAAAAGAAGAAGAAAACGATGACGAGAAGCAAATATTAAGCTTACCAATGATGGAAATAGCTTTTCTCTGTGGGAGCTTATGCTTTTGGGAACTATACTTGCTTCTTCACTCCAAAATAACAAAAGAAACGTTTTAGCCCCCACCCCCAACCAACCAACAAAGAATGATGATTAGCATTTTACCTTATTTAATATATGCAAATTATTGGATTAATTTCACACCTGGAAGTCACTAAACTTTTCGTTTGTTACAGTAAAGGCACAATACTACTTTTCCTATCATTAAAATCACTAAACTTTACCCTGATATTAGTAAATTTACAAAATAATATTTTGTATCATTAAAATTTGTTAATTTCTTAAAAGTGTTCTCTCCGTTCACTTTTACTTGTTGACTTTGGACTTTTTATGTCCCTTAAGAAATAATAATTGTAGCATATATTTTACCATATAACCCCTAATAATGATAGCATTTCAAAAAGTCTTGAGAAATAATTTTGAAAATAAGCAATTAAGGAAAAAAAAATTATCTTTCTTTTGATTTAATATAATGTACAAGTAAAAGTGAAAATATATTTTTAGTATAGTCGACAAGTAAAAGTGAACGAAGGGAGTATAATTTATCGAAAAGTCAAATTTCCGGCGTTGGAAAATGACTTTCTCCACCTTTAACTATGTGTTGATTTTTTCCCCGCAAACATGGAGTATGAAATGCATGCAATAAGGGAAAATGACATCATATAGCCGTTCAAAAAATAATAGTCGAAAAATATATTTTTTGTATATATATATATATATTTCTGTATGTAATAAATAAAAAATTTACAAATTTTATATACTTTCATGGCTATCGAATATAAATAATTTCGGATATGGGCTAAAAGTGATTTTTACCCGTGTAATAATTGTCTCTATTCCTATTGTTAATGACTTTAAAAGAAAATTGGTACACATGCACCATCTCAAATTAATTGACTCCTTTTTTTTTTTTTAAATGTAAGCTACTTCTAACTTGTTATTTTACACTTACCAATAGTTTTACGTTATTAGATTACCAATAAAAGGTACTTCGGGACCCGTTCATAATTTCATATCCAAAGAATATTCATACTCTTAATTGTGGACTTAAATTGGAAGGAAAGAGCTACCTTTTTTTTAAATTTTTTATGGAAGGAGTACTAATTTTAACACTTACATTACTCTTCATTCGCTGTTAGGATATAAGTTCTACAGAAATTAATACTTACTCTAATTAATACTATATTTTCAATGGTATTTGGTTGTTTATTCATTTTCCATGCCTTCCTATTTCCGTGGACCGTGATTTGAAACACTGAGATACATCTTGAATATGTATTAGATATCAAAATGAAAAGGTGTGACACTTATAGGAGTTGTCTATATATAATAGTGTACGTACACATTTGAGCTTGTTGAGTATTGGAGTTTTGATGATTAACAAAGTGTGACTATACGGGTACTCAAACTAACAGAGTTTTTCTTGAATTCAGGGCGCCTCAAAATTAAGAATCTGTAACTACTAAATGATTCAAATACAATCAACTCCAAAGCCAAAAGATCAAAATGAAAGATATAAAATTAGGGTCTGGTACGTTATTGCGTCTGATGATAGGCTATAATTGCGTATTTTAATCGCTTATTACGCTCTAATTTACTGCACTTTAATAGAGTTTGAGCTTTAATCGCTAGTGTTTTGCACTGAATATGTGTTTTATGCCTTGTAGGAGTGATTCCGATCTATGTAGGCGTTATGGAATAAATTCAAGTGATTTGGAGCTTTGAAGTCTGCGTAAAAGCCTAAGGAATTAAGCCGGGATCGTGTTCGGGGATCAACGGATGATAGTTAAGAACGAAACGAAGAATCGAGCAGGCATACGATACATTGTCTAGTAAAATGCACATAACTTTTTTCTCAGAATTCCGTTTGGGCTCCACAATATGTCGTTGGAAAGCTATTCGAAAAGTTTACAACTTTCATGTTTTGCATTTTTGCAAATTCTCACTACCGCGGCGCAACAATGTAAAAACTGGTGTGACAAGAAAAATGCAAGGCTGCTGATAATCTCCATTAGCGCGTCGCAGGGTGCGGCACGCCTGTACAAATTTTACAGAGTCGGAGTCCTATTTCGCGCAGGAAAGGGTGTTTCGTCTGGGCCCGACCCTACTTGGTATAAATACATATAAAACCGCTATTTTGAAGACTTTTGACACATCTTAGACCTAGGGACACACTTTAGACGTGGATGAACACTCACCGCGCTTGGAGGAGACTTCTAACTAGTTTTTCTTCTCTTCTCTTTTTTTAATCTCATAGTTTATTAGTTCTAGAGTTTTGGGTGCTACATGAACGTTGTAGTTTGAAGCTTAGATTGTTCTTATTATTTTATCATATTGGTTTATTTATTCAATCTTGCGCTTAATTGTTTGATTTCTTGATCACCAATTGAATACTATCTACGAATCTAGAATTGAACTCGGGAGAGGAAATTCTAGATTGCATATAAGATTGAGTAGAGCAAGATCTTAACTCTTAGAGAGGGCGGATTTGCGGTTAGGATAGGAATATACCTAATCGCCTTGCTTGGTTATTATACGGGAATTTTTAATGCGTTCTTGTTAATTCTAATTCCATAGGAATATAGGCGTTAGATTAGCTTGAATATGCGAGTTGTACTTCGGGAGAAGGCTACGAGCAATATTAACCATGTCAACCAATAAACCAGATAAATTAATTAGACGATTTAAGTGAAAAACTCAACGGGATTGTTAGCTAACCCATAGCTCTAGAATATTCACTCACATTAAATTCGTCTCTCTATAATTCGTCAACTTGTTTTCTTTAATCTCTTAATTTACTACTCTAGATTAGCTTTAGTTAAATATTCATAGGTCTGCGTACACACTACCCTCCCCAGACCCCACTAAGTGAGATTATACTGGGTTGTTGTTGTTGTTGTTGTTGTTGTTGTTGTTGTTGTTGTTGTTGTTGTTGTAGGATTCGCTTGAATAGATTAATGGTTTGGTTTAATTTAGTTGATATTTAATCACAAGTCCCTGTGGGTACGATATCTGGACTTACAATCATATATTACTTGTCGACCACATATACTTGCGTATACATTTGGGAGCAACAACGTCCAACTAATGGTAATGTTAAGTGGCATCAAAGGAATACACCAAATATATGAAAAAAAAACTGTAGGGTTCCAAACTTCCAATGACATTTTGTGGAATTGCCAAAATAAAATAAAATATGAAACAACAGAAAATGAAGGAGAGGAGTAAGAATTCTAATCAGAAATATATGTGAGTTACAAGTTGCAGCACGAGGTGAAGTTAAATACTGTCACGATTCGGAATTCTCACCATCGGGACTATGATGACGCCTAACATTTTACTTGCTAGGCAAGCCAACGTTAGGATATTTTATCCATTTTTAACAGTTTAAAATTACTTAATGAGAAAGAAGTGAAACTACTGTAATAATCCAAAGTATAATGTGGAAGCTAAAACAGTCAAACATCTGATACATTCCTGAACCCGGTATCACAAGTGCACGAGCTACTAGAATAGTACAAACAAGGGCCTGAAATAACATAAAGTTGTCTGAAAAAAAAAGTACACAGCCAAATAAAAAGGGAAGGGACTCCAGGAGTTGCGGGCGCTGAGTAGATGTACCTCAAGTTTTCACAAGCTGTCCAATCCGAGCACGCTAATAATCACCGCTGGGACCGATTCCAAAATCTACACGAGAAGTGCAGAGAGTAATTCAAATTGTAAATTATTTTCCTCGTGTTATAATTGTATTTTACAATATATCTTTGCAGTAATCATTAAGTCGAAGCAAGCTAGTAAAGCCATTATGCTGGATAGAAGCACCATTTGTTCGAAGTCATACCTGTATGGGTCGAAATCTATCTCTAGAATATAAGTTAAAATGGTATCGGTAAAGCATTTCTAGGTCGCCATGAGTTGAAGTGATCTAATCAACAATGAAGGTCGTGGGCCGAAGAGTCAAAAAAGATCAAAATCGGGCAGTCGTCAATAGCCGATGCCGAGGTCGTGAGTCTCTGACAGAGTTATAACGGTTAGCTTTAAGATAGGACCTGAAGGAGAATATTCTAGTGAATATTCTTTGCACTTGTACTATTAGGTTCTAGGAACATGTTCCCTATAAAAAGAAAGAGAACTATGATAAAGTCATCTCCAACTCTTGCCTCCATTTTCTCCTCCAAAATACAGTAAACTCCAAAATGTAGTAAAGTTACTCCAATCATTACTTCATTTTACTCCAAAAAGAATATTCCATTTTATATTCTTTTCTCTTATCAATATTACATTATTATCTTTTAGCAACATCTAATATTTTATATTTGCGCCATTCATTTTTTTAGATGATTATATATTTTTTGTACAATTATAACTTATAATATAATTAACTTACAATTTTACATAAAAATAATAAATGCACGAAAATTAATTTATCAAAATTATATGCCAAAGTTAAGATGTAAAATTAATATTATAAAGATATTACATAAACATAATTAGGTATATATAAAGAGATAAATTAAAAAATTTAAATAATAAAAATAATAATAAAATAAGCATGAAATGTAATGGAGAAAATGAATAGTGTCCATCCATATTTGGAATAACATTATTCATCCCCATTTTGGGGGCAAAATGGGGGAGATTATGACAAAAAAATGTCCCCATTATAAAGAAATAGGGGAAGATTGGAGATGTCCTAAGGCACATGAGATATTCATTTTCATAAAAGACACTTTTGACTTGAAAAAGAGAAAGATCGGGTTTCAATCCTAAGCACACAAAAATATCCCTTTTCCTAAGATTCTTGCCAAGACTTTTCCACTAGATCCGATAATATCTCGGGCACTCAAAAATGTATTCATCATTCTCGGTTGTCAGAGAGAATATTCATTACTTACATCTTATCTCTGGTGATTCTTTTACATTTATTTACGTAAATGTCATGTGTTACTGTTCATCAATATTCAATGCCACTTTACTTCTATATTTATTCTTGAATATTGACTATTATTCGCCGTCATATCTGTTGGAGCATATCTGCGTATCATTTGCTATACCACTTGGCGTTTCTCTTTAGGATATTATTGTTAACAAAGATTGACCCTCATTTACCTAAATTTAATTAGTTAAATCGAAGATCTACATTTTGTGTCATATAATACCCTTGAACGGTTGAGAAATTTGAGCCTGAGCAAATCATTTCGCTCACAGTTAAATCGTTCCAAACACTTGTACGTAGTTAAACTACAAAATAAATATACTACTAGTAAACAACAAAAGTGAAGGAGATCGAGGAGGAAGAAGTCAAATCAGAAATGTCAACTATGCAGCAAGTGGTCTAATGACCTGACCAGTTCCCTGAAACTAACACTATGAAACGCTCATTTTTTTAAATTTTTACTGCCCCTCGAGAAATCTATAGACGCTGCTGATGGTGGCCGCAACTGGAGCAGCTTCCTAACTATATTTAATGCTTTTTCTGCTTCAAGTTGGGGGTGCTCCAGGATGCTCATTGTCACGAGTGATGGCGAGCTAAGGAGAAGGAACCGGATAAACCCAAACTCAGGATCGAAAGCTGAGATATTCGTTAACTTGACCAGATGAAGCTTGCTAAGGGGAAAGGTTATGCAGTCCAGGAGTTCTAGATAACCTGAGACTTGTTCCTGGTTTAGCTTGACTGTAGAAGCCTACACGAAAATAAAGCAGATGTACGTTTACTAAGTGCTTATTCGTTTCCAAAACAAAGTATCATAAATTAGGAGGGTTTAAGTTAATTACCTCAATATGAAGTTCTTGCAAATTCGTAGCCCTTCTAATCAAGCTGGCAGCCAAAGATATCTGGCCAAAGTCCATAAAGTTTACACCTTTGAGTTTAATAATCTTTAGGGAGAGTGGCGATGTCGATAGCATAGGGGGAACTGGAGTTTCAGCTAGGAGCTGAAAGAAGGATATGAGAATACATCATTTTAATAAGATTAAACAAAACAAGAATACTTGAAACAGAAATTTCGGTTAGCACTAACCTGCAGAAATTTGCTATCAACACTAAGTACTTTGACTTCAGGCAAGCTACCGATAAACGATACCAAATCAAAGACACCATTTTCTTCTGGACCTTTTACAACTCCCCCCAGAGATACATAAACTTCAGACAAGTTAGGAGCCTTCTCTAAGGAGATTGATTTGAAATTATCATCAGCCTTGGTGAACAACCTCTGAAGTTTAGAACCACTGATATTAAAATGATGAATGCCAGAGCAACCACCCAAGAATAGCCTTTTAAGTATGGGGCAGCTGGAAATAAAACTCTCAAAACAGTTGTTTGTAAAGTCGACCCCAGAAAGTATTAAATGGCGGAGATTAGGGAAGCCTTTAAACTCTAGTGGCGGCGAACGAACAAAATTAATAAGCTTCAACGATGTCAAGTGCAGACAAGAGAAGAACGAAGGAGGCAACTTATGATGATGATCCGTATAAACCTTCTTGTAAATTAAGGTTAATTCCTTGATTTTTCTGAAAGATAAACATAGTATCCATTTGTTCACATAAGGAACCACAGGTGAAGGATTAAAAGGAATGCATACTTTAAATCTCTCTAATCCGCCAGGATGAAGCATAAGAGATTTGGTGATAATTTCATCAAATTGATAGAACTTGAGAGCATAAATATTGGCTCCTTTATTCACAGAGAAGTCATCAAGTTCTTTGCAAAACTGGTCATCAAATACTAACTGTGGAATGTTTAAGTAGTAATATCTCCACTTTTTAGACAAAACGATGGTTCTTACTGCTTCACGTATAGGCATTTTCCCTAGGATGCAAGCTATCACATTTCGTGGCAAGTTGCTGATCTGATTATATCTTCATTCTTCATCAGCACCTGTTCGTTTTCTTTTGACACCTTTCGAAGACATTTTCCTGAGATTGGAAAATCAAGTCAACCAATGCATTCAAATATAGTCGATTCACATATTAAGTTTTTCTCTCTCTAGTTGCGATGAACAGTAGCGACGCAACAGTTGACCGGCAATAACTCCATATTCCGGCAGTGGAAATTCACCAAATTGGTCTCAAAAGAAGCGTCTTCTCATTGTGCACAATCCCCAATCGTTTTCATCCTCAAATCCATAGCCTCTACTACAGATTTGAAGATAAACGTAATAGGTACTGTAGCGCAAAAGCTTCAGTTCTCGATTTCTCTTTGCCGACAACAATGGGCAGCTAAGAAGCTATGAACGTGCATCTATCTCCCACACATTTAGCTGTGGGCGAACCACCTCCAACAGCTGTAAAGAGTGACCAAACTAATAACATACAACATACGTATGCTGCTCAATTGTCCCAAGAAAAGGCAGCTGCTACTTTGAATCAAAAATTGTTGAAACCAATTGAAATTATTCATGGCGTCCCAACAATCAAGTTTTCAATGGAGGAAAGAATGGAATTCGCAAAAGAAGAAGGTTTACACCAAGCTATTGTAGTGAAGCTTTCTCCAAATGCACCAGATCTAATAGCATTAAGAAATGTACTGCCGAAACTATTCGGAATCAAAGGACCATCTTTGATTGGTCAACTCGCACCTCGACAATTGCTTATCAGGGTGGATCAACATGAAGACTTCGTTAATTCACTTGCGAGGTCAGTTAACTACTTCAAATACAATGGTAAGGAGCATCAAATTCGAATATTTCCATGGTCCCTTGATTTTAAGGTAAATGAAGAAACGACGAAAGCAGTGGTCTGGATTTCATTGCCTAATATGCCAACAGAGCTTTTTGCAATGAAGGCTTTGTTGTCAATAACTTCAGTTGTTGGAAAGCCTATAGCCATAGACAAAGCTACCCAGACTAAGTCGAGTCCTAGTGCTGCAAGAGTTAAAGTGATTCTTGATTTAATGGACAAATTACCTGATAAGTTGCTTTTGCAATTTGTGGATAAACAAACGGGCAAGATTGTTGAATTCTTTCAAGATTTTGTTTATGATAACTTACCATTGTATTGTAACTGTTGCAAACATCAAGGACATGATGAAAAAACATGTCGCAGATTAAATAAAAATACAACAAGGAACGTGCAAGGTCATGAAGAAACTGTTGATATTGATCGTGTAATGCCTGCTGAAGTTTTGGCTTTGGCTGAGGAGATGAGTAAGGTGGAAAAATTACAAGGGGATGCCAGGGATTATTTAATTGCTAAGTCGCAGCAAAAAACTAATGCATCACTTCATGCCGATATCCCAGTTGCTCGATCTCTAGCTAGAGTTTCCAATGATTTGGTTAGGGAAACAATGCTGATGAAGGAGACTGGTCAGGTTGTTAGTGCTGGAAATGTTGATGAAAGAGCAATATTTAATGGTGGTGTAATAGCTCCAGTTGAAGCAGCCTTATACAGGATTTCTGAGGAGTTGCAAGTAGATGCGCCTGTTGTTAAAGATTCCAAGAATAATCGTGTTGCACATGGGCAATTTCTACAGGAATTAACAAAACCTACTGCTGCAATTTCTACAAGGGTCCCTAATACTAAAGTTGCTGCTCTTGAAGCAGCTGTCCAAACATCTAGTATAGATGTTGCTGGTGTTAGAGGATCTGGTGTTAAAGAGGTTGGGCAATCTTGTAAGGGCCAACGGCAGGAAAAGGATCAACAAGTAACACAAACAGAAATTAAAAAAAATGAAGCTAATAAAGGAGGAGAGACAACTGATCTTGTTCAGAATAATGCAGCAGTAGCAGGAGTTGAGGTTCCTGTCATAGCTGGGGATTCTATAAGGTCTGGCTCAGAGCAACTTCATGGTAAAACGGGGCACCAAACACTGAATGCAAATGCAAGGCAGGTATTTCTTTCATCAAGCACGACTGATGCACCTAATACTCAACAGCAATTTTCATCAAATCAAAACAATTGGACAGTGGTGAGTAAATCACCTAGCAAGAAGCAAACTCCAGCTCTTCAAAATCAGATTATACCATCAACAGTCATTGGAGTCGCGAACTCTTTTAATGCATTGGTCAATGAGGGTGATGAGACACAATCAGTTGGTGGAAAAACAAGAGTTACATGCAATGTAATTCAGCAGAAAAATGCAAAGGACTTAGCTGCTAGACTTGGGACTGCAACAGATAAATATCACTTTGATGAGCAAAGTCAAGTACCTGATGATCCTACAACAACAATGCACATTTCCAATACAGAGCTAGATAAAATGGTAGAGAATGCCCATGAAGCTATGAGGATCAACACAACTCAAAAATATGGGCAGCCACAAGCTCGAGGCAGTAACACACAACAACAAAAGTCCAAGAACACAGGTGAACGACTCATTACTTCGAAGGACAGTGTTCCTGTTGATGCGCAAAATGCAGAGGTACACAGCTCCAATGCACATACATTGCACTTCTCTAATCCACAGGTTGAACAAATCATTAAAGATGTTCAAAAAGAAATGATGATAAACAATCTCATGGTCAAACAACCTTTGGTCACCTTAAACAAATCTTTTTTTGAGGTTCCTTCGCAGTCAATGGAATCTTGTAGAGGGGTTGAAGGTGAAACTGGGCTACTTATGTTATCAACGGGAATAACAATGAAGTTCCACAAGGAAATTTGAGGTTGATGGCTATCAAGTCCAAATTTTGGCTAGATCAACGGGAAGATGATGATGATGAAGAGGATTGGGGAGATGGTTTTGCTAGTTATTCATTAGAAGAAGCTGAGCGTGAGGCTAATCATGATAGTGCAAGTGAGGAGATTGCTTCCTTAGCGATGGTAAAATCTGAAAGAATGCCAGCAGCCAGTCCAATGAGCAATTTGAACTCCAATGCTCCTGCTTTCATTCCCAAAAGTCCTTCATCTCCAGCTATTCAAAATGCAGTAGCTGGAACACCTACAACTATTGTGCAACAGCAACAAGTTATTCCCAACACTTCAAATGTTACAAATACTGCTACTACTCATCTACGTGATCGAGAAGTCACAACAACAAATTCTGGACAGAACCAAATTGTTACAACCATCCCAGATATTTCAGAGGAAAGAAGACTCTTGGATGCAATGGTGAGTTCTAATCCCTTAAATCCTGTAAATCCTACTGCTTCTAGCACTGGAATGTTGAGTATGAGCAAGAACAAATTGCAAAAAATAGAACAACATCAAAGCAAGGCAATGGTGACAAATACACAAGGTCAATCTGCATTGGAAACAATTGTTATCGACCAAAATGTTCAACAACCTGTGCACCTGGAGAGAGACTTGTATGAAGACGGAGAGGAAGAAGCAATGTTACAACACTGTAGAGTAGAGGCAGCAAGAAAAGGGGATCTATCACCAATGCATAGCGGCAAAGGTAAGAGGACTCATACAAGGAAATTTAGTTGGGACGACAAGGTTAGTGATTTTTTAAATGTTAGGCGACCTCCAATGAGAGTTGCCAAACAAAAGAAGGCCGCCCCAACTACATCTACAAAGTCCAATCGTTCAAACAAGAAATCATGAATTTTGAATACATCTTGAACAATTGGGATTGTGATGAAAAAGAGCTCCAAATTGAAGAAATTACAAGTTCGGACAAGAAGGGACAACATTTTAATTCCTTCATCATTTTATTCTACCATTATATTAGTATTCTCATTTGTAATATCATCACAGATTATGTTATAAACTCTGTGATGATCATTGAATATTTGGTACTTTCCAGTTCTTATTTTTTACATGCATGTTAGTAGGTGAGGCTATTTAAAGCCTCAATAGGATTAGTAAGGTAAGGTTTAGCCCGGTTTGAGTTACCTTGGTTCTATGCCTTTGGAAAAATATCCACACGACTATGAGATTATATGCCCTCGTGAGACATTGCCGGCAGCTACACCTCTACATGAGGCTGTCATCTTAACGCAATGTGAGGCGCAGAGGAGTGATTATATAGTCAAGGCATATAGGTAACAATACCGGTGCTATTGTCCCCCTTATTTGTACTGTTCCTAATTGCTGTACTTTTATTTTCATTTATTAATAAAAGAAAACTAGCCCTAGGCGCTTGCCTAGCGGATTGCCAAAAAAAAAAAAATATAGTCGATTCATTCCTTTGGGGACATTCGATAAAATAAGAAAGGAGAAGATTAGCGAGCAATAATGACATGCACAAATCGAGAAATGGTCCAAATATAATCAATTCATTCTCTTTTGCTTTTTCAGAACAAAATAAAACTGAAATACAATATATAACTCCAAAACAAAGGATGAAAATGGATGTTTTACATGCATTCGGTTGCTAGACTTAAAGCTAGCAGTTTTATGTCTAAGGCACAAAAGATAAATCAACAGCAAAAGGGGAAAAGAAGGATGATGCTCTTAACAATTCTTAGAATCTCTACCAGTAAAATACTTACGAATTACGATCGATGTCCCTTCTATTAAGAAGTAATAAAAAGACATATTCAATGATCAAATATAGTAACAACACATCCAAAGATACTCTAACTGTACTAAAAAAAAAAAGGAAAGGTAAATCTCCTCTTAAATAAGCATAAATTAACTCTTTATACAGCAAGATCAATGCTTTGAAAGTATAAGTACAATTGAACTGAACAATCCAGTCTTACTTAAAATTAAAAAGTTCATCTTAACATAGTTATAGAATCTATAGCTGAAGCAAACATGATGGCAATTAATCAATGCATGTGCATATACAAGAAAACTAACATCTAAAAAAGAAGATAATAAAACATTTTGCTACAGAAACTAATGTTCATTCAAAGGTGAAAAAGAATGATAAATAAGAAAATTAAGGGCATTTCAAGCTATTGACAACTCTTAGAATTAATGGCAATAAGTGAATGTGTGTGCATATACAAGAAAATCAACATCTAGAAAGTAGTACAAACAAGAAACTGGAATTCATCTAAAAATGAAAAAATGATAGAGAAAAAAGGACATTTCAAAAACCTGATATTCTTGATCCAAAAGAAAGTAGTCAACCTTTCTATCCGTAGTGCCTTTGCTGTAATTGGCACTATTTGTAAAGTCTTTACTTTGCACTGCCTTTCAAATCCATCTCCAGTTTTGAAAAGAAAGCAACTTTTCAGTTCACTAAAGAAAGAATGCCATTTGTTCCAGTTTTAACACTTACACTACTGTTCATTCATTTCCGGATAAGTTTTATAAAATCCTAATGTGTACGGGTAAAATCGGAGGCAATATCTTCCCGATTCTCCGACGAGAGAACAAAGGGGAAGCACAGATCGACGTGATTAAAATAATCGAGGCCAAAAACCTCTCATATCGAGACTCACGAAAAATGAACGATAAATCCGATATCGGACATGGTAATACTGTTGAAGTTTGGCAAAATGCCAAAGTCCCACATTGGTTGGGAGTTAAGTTTGGGGGGGATTTTTCCCCTATAAAAGAAGGCCTAATGTTTAGGATTGAAATACACCTCTCATTTGTCTTCTCATCTGTTTAAGGCATTTGTATCTTCTCTCTTTAGTATTATTTCACTTGTATTTTTGGAGTGGAATAAAATATTTGGTTGTGTCCGAGGAGTAGGCAAAATTAGCCGAACCTCGTAAATTCTGGTGTTCCCTTTATTATTGCTTTATTGTCTTATTTATTATTTGGTGGTTGTCATAATTTTTGGTATAGTAGTTGTGACTTATTCACACTCTATACATTTGGCTTCCGCAACAATTGGTATCAGAGCCAAGGTACTGTCTAAGTATGCTCTGTGGTTGCAGCATAGTCTGATCTTCCACATCAGAAAAGATTTATCTTGGTAACTGAGTCAAGGTTCTGTCTGAGTATGCTCTGTGGTTGCAGCTTAGTCTGATCTTCCACACCAGAAAGGAAATAATCTTGATTTGTGTCGTCAGCTATTAAATAATATTTGTGTCAAAGATAGGAGACAATAAACAAGAAGAATCTACATCAAGTGTCAACAATACGTCATCATTGGCATCTTCGCTTATGACAAGAATTGTGTCAAATGCGAAATTTGCGGTCGAAATATTTGACGGGTCCGGACATTTTGGGATGTGGCAAGGCGAGGTTCTAGATGTCCTTTTTCAACAAGGGCTAGATCTGGCCATTGAAGAAAAGAAACCAGATGTTATTGGAGAAGAAGATTGGAGAATTATCAACCGTGTTGCTTGCGGTACCATTCGATCCTACCTTGCTAGAGAGCAGAAATATCCATACACAAAGGAAACTTCTGCAAGTAAATTATGGAAAGCACTGGAGGATAAATTTTTGAAGAAAAACAGTCAAAATAAATTGTACATGAAGAAGAGACTGTTTCACTTCACCTATGTTCCTGGTACCACGATGAATGAACATATCACCAGTTTCAATAAGTTGGTTACAGATTTGCAAAATATGGATACAACTTATGATGATGGTGACTTGGCCTTGATGTTGTTGGCGTCACTTCCTGATGAGTACGAGCACCTTGAAACTACTCTACTCCATGGAAATGACGAAATTTCTCTCAGAGAAGTTTGTTCGGCTTTGTACAGCTATGAACAAAGAAAGCGAGAAAAACAGAAGGGCGGAGAAGGAGAAGCACTATTTGTGAGGGGTCGTCCTCAAAATCAAACGAGGACAAAGAAGGGAAGATCCAAGTCAAGATCCAGACCCAGCAAAGATGAATGTGCCTTTTGTCGAGAAAAAGGGCACTGGAAGAAAGACTGTCCGAAGTTGAAGAATAAGGCCAAACATAACAATGGAAAGGCCATTATGGATTCAAATGTAGCTGATTGTGATGATTCAGACTTCTCATTAGTTACAACAGAGTTATCAACATCATCAGACATATGGTTGATGGACTCGGCTTGTAGCTATCATATGTGTCCCAACAGGGACTGGTTCATGGAATTTCAAGAAGGAGAATATGGAGTCATCCACACAGCGGATAACAGCCCTATTACCTCATATGGCATTGGTTCAATACGATTAAGGAACCATGATGGAATGATCAGAACATTGATAGATGTTCGATATGTACCGGATTTGAAGAAGAATCTCATCTCTGTGGGAGCCCTAGAATCAAAAGGGTTCAAAATCATTGCAGAAAATGGAGTGATGAGAGTATGCTCCGGTGCACTAGTGGTAATGAAGGCTAATCGGAAGAATAATAATATGTACCGCTATCATGGCAGTACAGTTATTGGGACAGCGACAGTAACATCCAGTGACGACAAAGAGGCAGAAGCAACCAAACTATGGCACATGCGCTTGGGACATGCTGGAGGAAAATCCTTGAAAACTCTATCAGATCAAGGATTGTTAAAAGGAGTAAAGGCTTGCAACTTGGAGTTTTGTGAGCATTGTGTTAAAGGGAAACAGACAATGGTTAAATTTGGTACAGCGATCCATAATACTAAAGGCATTTTGGATTATGTACACTCTGATGTTTGGGGTCCTTCCAAAACACCTTCATTGGGTGGGAAGCACTATTTTGTAACCTTTGTTGATGATTTTTCTCGAAGAGTGTGGGTGTATACAATGAAAAACAAAGATGAAGTGCTGGGAATTTTTCTCAAATGGAAGACGATGGTGGAGAATCAAACAGGCAGGAGGATCAAGTGTATTCGCACAGACAATGGAGGTGAATACAAAAATGATCATTTCAATAAGGTCTGTGAAAATGATGGCATCGTCCGACACTTCACTGTTAGACATACACCACAACAGAATGGAGTGGCAGAACGTATGAACCGGACCTTGCTGGAGAAGGTACGGTGTATGTTGTCCAATGCTGGCTTGGGCAAAGAATTTTGGGCTGAGGCAATTACATATGCATGTCACCTCATTAATCGTCTACCATCTGCTGCTATTGATGGCAAAACACCATTTGAAAAATGGTACGGAAAACCTGCTGTAGATTATAACTCTTTGCACGTGTTTGGCTCAACTGCATATTATCATGTGACAGAGTCAAAATTGGATCCAAGGGCAAAGAAGGCTATTTTTATGGGAATTACTTCTGGAGTCAAAGGATATCGCTTATGGTGTCCTATGACAAAGAAAGTAATATTCAGCAGAGATGTTACCTTTGATGAATTTGCTATGGTAAATAAGGTAACAGAAGATACCAAACAAAATGAAGGTGCTTCTAAGCAGGTGGAGTTTGAGGGAAAATTTATTTTTCCTACACAAGAAGCAGAGGAGGAAACAAATGAAGATTACCCTCTGGAAGGAGAGCCAGTAGATGAGATTCCAACTCAGGAATCTCAACAACAACTTGAATCAATAGCAACCAGCAGGCCAAAAAGAACAATAACGAAACCTGTTCGTCTCATAGAGACGGTTGCTTGTGCAACCTCAATTGTAGCTGATGATGTTCCTACTACTTATAAAGACGCTGTCCAAAGTTCAGAAGAAGATAAGTGGAGGATTGCCATGAATGATGAAATACAGTCCCTTCATCAGAATCATACATGGAGATTGGCCAATCTCCCGAAGGGAAAGAAAGCAATTGGGTGCAAATGGGTATTTGCAAAAAAGGAAGGATTTCCTAACCAAGTAGATGTTCGCTACAAAGCAAGATTGGTGGCCAAAGGATATGCTCAAAAGGAGGGAATTGATTACAATGAAGTGTTTTCTCCAGTTGTAAAACATTCCTCCATTAGAATTATGTTGGCTTTGGTAGCACAATTGGATTTGGAACTAGTTCAGATGGATGTAAAAACTGCGTTTTTACATGGAAACTTGGAGGAGGAAATCTACATGACTCAGCCAGAAGGATTCAAAGTTGCTGGAAAAGAAAATATGGTGTGCAAACTTGAAAAATCGTTGTACGGATTGAAACAATCTTCTAGACAATGGTACAAGCGATTTAACGAGTTTATGTTGCGGCAAGGGTACAAGAGAAGCAAATACGATCATTGTGTGTATTTGCACAAGCTTAAAGATGGTTCCTTTGTATATCTTCTCCTATATGTTGATGATATGTTGATAGCTTCCAAGAATTTGGAAGAAATTGATAAGTTGAAGATTCAACTGAAGAAGGAGTTCGAGATGAAGGATTTGGGTGAGGCAAAGAAAATTCTTGGCATGGAGATAATTAGAGATAGACGTTCAAAGAAACTCTGTTTATCTCAAAAGGAATATTTGAAGAGAGTACTTCAACGTTTTGGCATAGATGACAAGACTAAGCCAGTTAGTACTCCACTTGCTTCCCATTTTAAGCTAAGTACTACTATGTCGCCAATGGATGAAGCTGAACGAGAGTATATGTCAAAGGTACCATACGCAAATGTTGTTGGTAGCTTGATGTATGCAATGGTTTGCACAAGGCCTGACATTTCACAAGCTGTTGGAGTTATTAGCAGATATATGCACAATCCAGGGAAGGAGCATTGGCAAGCTGTGAAGTGGATTCTACGGTATATTCATAATACTGTAGATGTCGGGTTAGTTTTTGAGCAGGAAGACAATCAGTCTGTAGTTGGATATTGTGACTCAGATTTTGCGGGTGATATGGACAAACGAAAATCAACTACTGGTTATGTGTTTACTTTTGCAAAGGCACCAGTTAGTTGGAAGTCTACTTTGCAGTCAACAGTTGCTTTGTCTACAACAGAGGCAGAATACATGGCTATTACAGATGCTGTGAAAGAGGCAATTTGGCTTCAAGGATTGCTAAAGGAGCTTGGTGTTGAACAAAAAGGTATCACAATTTTTTGTGATAGTCAAAGTGTTATTCAATTAGCTAAGAACCAAGTTTATCATGCAAGGACGAAGCACATTGATGTTCGGTATCATTTCGTACGCGAAATCATAGAAGAAGGTGGAGTCACGGTGAAGAAAATTCATACTACAGAGAATCCTGCTGATATGCTGACAAAGGTGGTGACTGCGGTCAAGTTTCAACATTGTTTGGATTTGATCAACATTGTTGAACACTGAAGATTGAAGATGAAGATACAACCAAAATTTGTTATTGAGAGAGAATTGAAAATGTGAAATTTTGCCAAGGTGGAGATTTGTTGAAGTTTGGCAAAATGCCAAAGTCCCACATTGGTTGGGAGTTAAGTTTGGGGGGGATTTTTCCCCTATAAAAGAAGGCCTAATGTTTAGGATTGAAATACACCTCTCATTTGCCTTCTCATCTGTTTAAGGCATTTGTATCTCCTCTCTTTAGTATTATTTCACTTGTATTTTTGGAGTGGAATAAAATATTTGGTTGTGTCCGAGGAGTAGGCAAAATTAGCCGAACCTCGTAAATTCTGGTGTTCCCTTTATTATTGCTTTATTGTCTTATTTATTATTTGGTGGTTGTCATAATTTTTGGTATAGTAGTTGTGACTTATTCACACTCGATACATTTGGCTTCCGCAACAAATACGACGCATCCCGGATCGATTATAACTTCTATACTTCGGAAGATGCGGTGAACGGTTATGCATGTCGGATAGCGGGCCGTAATATTCGCCCTCTACCGGATATTACAGTGTGAATCTCGTTCAGTACCGATTATGGATAAACAATTACAGATTTTTTTTTTTACTTTTTTTGTACTATTGATATTCTCCTACTATATAAAGGGAAGTTTATATTTAGTCTAACACACTGTAACACGTGATTCAAAGCAATAAAAAAATTTATTTTTGTCTTTTAGCTTCTATTCAAGGCATTACTTGTTTGTTCTTTTCTTTATTCACGACTAGAGGTGACAAAATGGTTAAAAGAAAACAGTAATGAGTCTAACTTTTATATTTGTAAAACCTCAAATTAAGGATTTCTCAGGTTAAGGAGACTAAGAATTCTTCCAAAAGTGATCATATGTAAGAAGTCATGAATAATGGTTATCTATATTATTCGCCGGTTAACCCATTTTTTATTTGTATTAAATATGGACCGGGTCGGATAATTTATCCGTTTTTCATTACCCGTTTTCGACCCGACCCGCATGTTTTCCACTCCTACTCACAACCGAGCTTGCACCGAGGATCCGATCGAGAACGAATTCCACTGTTCAATCTAAGATCAGGCTTGGTCATCGTATTGCAATTGGTTTGATCGTTTATTTTGTCTTTACTTTATCTATCTGTTATTCTTAGTTATTCGTATTGAATTAAATCAAGTATCATTCAAACCACGCATAAATTTAATTATTACTCATTTTTTGGGTTATGCACCTACTTAATGAAATTAAATTTTCAAGCATTTTTCATGCCAAATTAAGCTTAGCAGCATTATATTCCAACACTGGCTTTAAAGTTTTTTTGCCTTTTCTTCTTGTTGCTTTTAACTACTACTAACATTTCTAATTTCTAAAGGGGGCAGAGGTGATATGACGAGAGGGAGAGAGTAGACTAGGCTGTAGGCTGGGTTGATGTGAAAGTTTGGTTTTAATTTGCAGGAGAAAGCGTGCTCTAATTTGTCTAAAATCTAAATAGAGAGAAATGATTAGCCTTTGCAGGCTAATAAGAGTAATAAATATGAGTAATTAAATTAAATACCATGGATACAAATTGCAGTAAAATGGTGTAAATGTCACATACGACAAAGACGTGAAACAAGTGTCAAAATTACAAAGATGTCTGGCTGTGTAATGGAACATCAGAGTGACCTTGAAAAGGACAGTTAATATTATTGTCTTCCCTCTAGGTATGTGATATACTTTTTATAATCTGTTCTAACTTTAAACTAAAGTAATTTACTCTATACTTTGAATTTATCCTTAATAAGAAATTTATTGTCCCAAATATATTATAGCATGTTTAAACAAAAATTTTTATAGCTATACAAATACTATGATATGTTAAATCCACAAAGCTCAAAAACTCCGTATTGATTCAAACACCTCTCATGCCACATAAATTAGCTTTTAGGGAATGGTGAGAATTAAAAAAAATAAAATAAAAAGAAGATGAAAGGGGAATAAGGAGTCCCATTCACTATATTATTTTAGTGCATTAAATAATTTGAAGTACAAACGTCTCAATACCGTTTTGAGTATCCTCTCTCTTCTTTTATATGCGGCATGTGATGTTTTAATTCTTTCTTTTGGTACAGCAGTGACACCTACTTGCAAATAACAGGAGAATACTCAATGTCTAAGAATTATCAAGAGATGCCGGGGCCTTTGCCTAAATTAAAGGAAGCTGATATAACGTGGAGCTCAGTTATGCCTCCTAAACAGAGAATTGTGGCTTAGTTAGCATGTCAAAATAAACTGCTAAGTAAGGAGAGATTAGCTCGACTAATGATACATGTATATGATTAACAATGCTGTCTATGTGATCAGGCACAGGCGAAGACAGAAGAACATATCTTTGGCAAATGTGAGTGAATATCAGAACTAAAAGACAAATTGAGCACTTTGCTGGACATCAAGATACAAGATAATGAGGCCAGTCAGGTGATCAAGTGGATCAAAAAGAAAAGATGGAAGCAATTTTAGAAGGAAATAGTTGCGGCAGCATGAGGTGCTATGATATATTACACTTGGCAAGCAAGAAACCAGAAGATTTTTAGGAAAGGTACTGTAGGGGAGACTTTGTATTCGCTCAGGTTCAAAAGGAGATCACGAATAGAATGAGTATATTGTGTAAGTCGAAAAGAGCTCGTAAGAGTCAGTTATTAATTTAGAAATTATGTAACTAGACCTCTATTTGTTTGTCTTGAGATCTAGTGTTTGAGGTACTCTTCCTAGAAGGTGGCCAACGACACCAAAGGCTCTTTAGGTTGTAAATTTCTTTGGTTGTTATTGTAATACTTCACATTTATTACCAAAGAAATAAATTTTTTTCTTTCTCTATCGCTTTTTAAGGGCTTTTTTTTTTACGCATATATTGACATAACAATATTTATACATGTTTAATGTTTTGATGTATTTACCCCGTGTTTTTTGGTAGTTTTACATGTTTTAAATATGGTTGAAAATGGTCAATTGAGTTTAATTATGAATTTTTAAATGTTTAGGAGCATTTGGAATGAAAGGAGGCAAATTAAGAAAAGTTACTAGCAAACGAGTGTCCATTGTCTTTCATTCCTATCCCTAATCTCTAACCCAAAGAACGAGTTTGAACTTTGAACTCTTGACTCTTTTTAGCTTCTTTTTTAGTTTTAACTTTTTATCCAAACTTATCTATATAAAAAGAACTTTCATTAATATTATAGGTTAAGGTACATTAGGTTAGTACTAATAGAATTCTTAAAATGGATCTCTTATAGATTTTACTTTTGCCTAAGGCATTTTGAAGTTCTTTCAATATCTCCTAACGTGACACTGTATGAATTTCTGGCATATTGTAACATATGGTTAATTCTAGTTATTAAATTACTTGTCAAAGAGTGTTTATGTGTGATGAAGTGAATATTATCCATGCCTACCATAGTGAATTGATCAAGTAGGAGAATCAAACTACAAACTAGCTCTGGCTTCAATAGTGATATTTGATCAAAGTGGAGAATCAAACTACAACATAACAGAGAATAAACACAACCACAATATAAAATCAGATATCAAAACATTTCAGCCAAGACCATGGTCTGGTAAATGGCTAGAGATCAAACAAGATTGTTATCTACGTTATAGTCAACTTCTGCTTTAGGTGATGCCCTCGAAAATTTTGTTATATCTGCAAGTACCTTTAGTCTTGTTTCAGCAAATTCTTGTCCTTTGTTGGGCTGAAGTAGCATTCTCACCAGCATCGGAGACTTGGCTAATAGAAGCTTAATAAGCTCCATTTCAGGCTTTGTGCCTGTAATATTGTCAAGCCTAGCAACCCTGAGGTGATTCAGTGTCACATCTCTGAAGCTTGCAGGAATATCATTGACAACATCACCGCGCACAGGATCAATCAATGTATCCAATGCCACATAAAATATCTAAGAAATATTAGGAAAAATCAATACCTCAGATAGGCAAGTCACTATACGAAGAACACTTGAGAAAAAAAGGACCAAAACAAGCGAAAAATTAAAGTTCATTATAACCTTCATTTGAATATCTTGTAAATACGGGGAGCTTCTTATCAAGCATAGAACATACGAGAACTCGTCTAATTCATCCAGACAAATATCGGATAGGCAAAGACATTTAAGACAATTAAGGGGAGAGGAAAGCTTTGCTGCTATGTCACCTGAGCCTGCATCCAAGACCTAAGAAGAAAATATCGTAAATCAGGAACACTAAAAGCCAAAACGATGGTACATCTATGAAAAATGCATTTCAGTGAAGTCATGGTGCAACATTTACCATGACACTAAGGTAATTCAAGTTGAGATGCTCGAGAGCAGGAAACGATTCAAAATACTTGGCATGATCAGATTGTCGTGCCTCCTCAGAAAGTTCTGCTGTATTCACAAGTGAAAGTTTCACAAGAAGAGGTGCTTTCTTTATGCAAATTAACTCTATATTGCCTGTGAAGTCAAAGGATCTCAACTTGGGAGCTTTAATTTGAATGTGGTTTAAAATACTTGAGATCTCCAGCACCAATTGCTCGAGCAGCAGGCTACGAGAGATTAAACGTCCAAGCACTTCGGAAGAAATTGTGACTTCATATAGTTCCAGGCTAACCAACTGATTAAATCCTTTGAAGGCGGGTGGAGGATGAAATAAACAATTATGGAGTTTCAGATGTTTCATTTGCAAACATGTAAAAAATGATGAAGGCAATTTGTATGGTTCATCTTTTGGGAATTGAAGAACAAGATGCTGAATGCCATTTCTTGAGAGGAAACATATTAGGTTGTCAATTTTAGGACAGTTTCCCAGATTAGCAATAGAGAGGGTAAACTTACTAATTGGTCCGACATGGAGTGTCAAAAGGTGGTAGATAATATCTGTAAACCTAATTGTAGGGGATATTAGGTTGTTTGTGTTGAAGTTTGGCAAAATGCCAAAGTCCCACATCGGTTAGGAGTTAAGTTTGGGGGAGATTTTCCCCCTATAAAAGAAGGCCTAATGTTTAGGATTGAAACACACCTCTCATTTGCCTTCTCATCTGTTTAAGGCATTTGTATCTTCTCTCTTTAGTATTATTTCACTTGTATTTTTGGAGTGGAATAAAATATTTGGTTGTGTCCGAGGAGTAGGCAAAATTAGCCGAACCTCGTAAATTCTGGTGTTCCCTTTATTGTTGTTTTATTGTCTTATTTATTATTTGGTGGCTGTCATAATTTTGGTATAGTAGTTGTGACTTATTCACACTATATACATTTGGCTTCCGCAACAATTGGTATCAGAGCCAAGGTACTGTCTAAGTATGCTCTGTGGTTGCAGCATAGTCTGATCTTCCACATCAGAAAAGATTTATCTTGGTAACTGTGTCAAGGTTCTGTCTGAGTATGCTCTGTGGTTGCAGCTTAGTCTGATCTTCCACACCAGAAAGGAAATAATCTTGATTTGTGTCGTCAGCTATTAAATAATATTTGTGTCAAAGATGGGAGACAATAAACAAGAAGAATCTACATCAAGTGTCAACAATACGTCATCATTGTCATCTTCGCTTATGACAAGAATTGTGTCAAATGCGAAATTTGCGGTCGAAATATTTGACGGGTCCGGACATTTTGGGATGTGGCAAGGCGAGGTTCTAGATGTCCTTTTTCAACAAGGGCTAGATCTGACCATTGAAGAAAAGAAACCAGATGTTATTGGAGAAGAAGATTGGAGAATTATCAACCGTGTTGCTTGCGGTACTATTCGATCCTACCTTGCTAGAGAGCAGAAATATCCATACACAAAAGAAACTTCTGCAAGTAAATTATGGAAAGCACTGGAGGATAAATTTTTGAAGAAAAACAGTCAAAATAAATTGTACATGAAGAAGAGACTGTTTCACTTCACCTATGTTCCTGGTACCACGATGAATGAACATATCACCAGTTTCAATAAGTTGGTCACAGATTTGCAAAATATGGATACAACTTATGATGATGGTGACTTGGCCTTAATGTTGTTGGTGTCACTTCCTGATGAGTACGAGCACCTTGAAACTACTCTACTCCATGGAAATGACGAAATTTCTCTCAGAGAAGTTTGTTTGGCTTTGTACAGCTATGAACAAAGAAAGCGAGAAAAACAGAAGGGCGGAGAAGCAGAAGCACTGTTTGTGAGGGGTCGTCCTCAAAATCAAACGAGGACAAAGAAGGGAAGATCCAAGTCAAGATCCAGACCCAACAAAGATGAATGTGCCTTTTGTCGAGAAAAAGGGTACTGGAAGAAAGACTGTCCGAAGTTGAAGAATAAGGCCAAACATAACAATGGAAAGGCCATTATGGATTCAAATGTAGCTGATTGTGATGATTCAGACTTCTTATTAGTTACAACAGAGTCATTAACATCATCATACATATGGTTGATGGACTCGGCTTGTAGCCATCATATGTGTCCCAACAGGGACTGGTTTGTGGAATTTCAAGAAGGAGAATATGGAGTCATCCACACAGCGGATAACAGCCCTCTTACCTCATATGGCATTGGTTCAATACAATTAAGGAACCATGATGGAATGATCAGAACATTAACAGATGTTCGATATGTACCGGATTTGAAGAAGAATCTCATCTCTGTGGGAGCCCTGGAATCAAAAGGGTTCAAAATCATTGCAGAAAATGGAGTGATGAGAGTATGCTCCGGTGCACTAGTGGTAATGAAGGCTAATCGAAAGAATAATAATATGTACCGCTATCGTGGCAGTACAGTTATTGGGACAGCGACAGTGACATCCAGTGACGACAAAGAGGCAGAAGCAACCAAGCTATGGCACATGCGCTTGGGACATGCTGGAGGAAAATCCTTGAAAACTCTATCAGATCAAGGATTGTTAAAAGGAGTAAAGGCTTGCAACTTGGAGTTTTGTGAGCATTGTGTCAAAGAGAAACAGACAAGGGTTAAATTTGGTACAGCGATCCATAATACTAAAGGCATTTTGGATTATGTACACTATGATGTTTGGGGTCCTTCCAAAACACCTTCATTGGGTGGGAAGCACTATTTTGTAACCTTTGTTGATGATTTTTCTCGAAGAGTGTGGGTGTATACAATGAAAAACAAAGATGAAGTGCTGGGAATTTTTCTCAAATGGAAGACGATGGTGGAGAATCAAACAGGCAGGAGGATCAAGTGTATTCGCACAGACAATGGAGGTGAATACAAAAATGATCATTTCAATAAGGTCTGTGAAAATGATGGCATCATCCGACACTTCACTGTTAGACATACACCACAACAGAATGGAGTGGCAGAACGTATGAACCGGACCTTGCTGGAGAAGGTACGGTGTATGTTGTCCAATGCTGGCTTGGGCAAAGAATTTTGGGCTGAGGCAATTACATATGCATGCCACCTCATTAATCGCTTACCATCTGCTGCTATTGATGGCAAGACACCATTTGAAAAATGGTATGGAAAACCTGCTGTAGATTATAACTCTTTGCACGTGTTTGGCTCAACTGCATATTATCATGTGACGGAGTCAAAATTAGATCCAAGGGCAAAGAAGGCTATTTTTATGGGAATTACTTCTGGAGTCAAAGGATATCGCTTATGGTGTCCTATGAAAAAGAAAGTAATATTCAGCAGGGATGTTACCTTTGATGAATCTAAGGTAAATAAGGTAACAGAAGATACCAAACAAAATAAAGGTGTTTCTAAGCAGGTGGAGTTTGAGGGAAAATTTATTTTTCCTACACAAGAAGCAGAGGAGGAAACAAATGAAGATTACCCTCTGGAAGGAGAGCCAGTATAGGAGATTCCAACTCAGGAACCTTAACGACAACTTGAATCAATAGCAACCAGCAGGCCAAAAAGAACAATAACGAAACCTGTTCGTCTCATAGAGACGGTTGCTTGTGCAACCTCAATTGTAGCTGATGATGTTCCTACCACTTATAAAGACGCAGTCCAAAGTTCAGAAGAAGATAAGTGGAGGATTGCCATGAATGATGAAATACAGTCCCTTCATCAGAATCATACATGGAGATTGGCCAATCTCCCGAAAGGAAAGAAAGCAATTGGGTGCAAATGGGTATTTGCAAAGAAAGAAGGATTTCCTAACCAAGTAGATGTTCGCTACAAAGCAAGATTGGTAGCAAAAGGATATGCTCAAAAGGAGGGAATTGATTACAATGAAGTGTTTTCTCCAGTTGTAAATCATTCCTCCATTAGAATTATGTTGGCTTTGGTAGCACAATTGGATTTGGAACTAGTTCAGATGGATGTAAAAACTGCGTTTTTACATGGAAACTTGGAGGAGCAAATCTACATGACTCAGCCAGAAGGATTCAAAGTTGCTGGAAGAGAAAATATGGTATGCAAACTTGAAAAATTGTTGTACGGATTGAAACAATCTTCTAGACAATGGTACAAGCGATTTGACGAGTTTATGTTGCGGCAAGGGTATAAGAGAAGCAAATACGATCATTGTGTGTATTTGCGCAAGCTTAAAGATAGTTCCTTTGTATATCTTCTCCTATACGTTGATGATATGTTGATAGCTTCCAAGAATTCGGAAGAAATTGATAAATTGAAGAATCAACTGAAGAAGGAGTTCGAGATGAAGGATCTGGGTGAGGCAAAGAAAATTCTTGGCATGGAGATAATTAGAGATAGACGTTCAAAGAAACTCTGTTTATCTCAGAAAGAATATTTGAAGAGAGTACTACAACGTTTTGGCATAGATGACAAGACTAAGCCAGTTAGTACTCCACTTGCTCCCATTTTAAGCTAAGTACTACTATGTCGCCAATGGATGAAGCTGAACGAGAGTATATGTCAAAGGTACCATACGCAAATGATGTTGGTAGCTTGATGTATGCAATGGTTTGCACAAGGCCTGACATTTCACAAGCTGTTGGAGTTATTAGCAGATATATGCACAATCCAGGGAAGGAGCATTGACAAGCTGTGAAGTGGATTCTACGGTATATTCATAATACTGTAGATATCGGGTTAGTTTTTGAGCAGGAATACAATCAGTCTGTAGTTGGATATTGTGACTCAGATTTTGCGGGTGATCTGGACAAACGAAGATCAACTACTAGTTATGTGTTTACTTTTGCAAAAGCACCAGTTAGTTGGAAGTCTACTTTGCAGTCAACAGTTGCTTTGTCTACAACAGAGGCAGAGTACATGGCTATTACAGAGGCTGTGAAGGAGGCAATTTGGCTTCAAGGATTGCTAAAGGAGCTTGGTGTTGAACAAAAAGGTATCACAATTTTTTGTGATAGTCAAAGTGCTATTCAATTAGCGAAGAACCAAGTTTATCATGCAAGGATGAAACATATTGATGTTCGGTATCATTTCGTACGAGATATCATAGAAGAAGGAGGAGTCACAGTGAAGAAAATTCATACTACGGAGAATCCTGCTGATATGCTAACTAAGGTGGTGACTGCGATCAAGTTTCAACATTGTTTGGATTTGATCAACATTGTTGAACACTGAAGATTGAAGATGAGGACACAACCAAAATTTGTTATTGAGAGAGAATTGAAAATGTGGAATTTTGTCAAGGTGGAGATTTGTTGAAGTTTGGCAAAATGCCAAAGTCCCACATCGGTTGGAAGTTAAGTTTGGGGGGGATTTTCCCCCTATAAAAGAAGGCCTAATGTTTAGGATTGAAACACACCTCTCATTTGCCTTCTCATCTGTTTAAGGCATTTGTATCTTCTCTCTTTAGTATTATTTCACTTGTATTTTTGGAGTGAAATAAAATATTGGTTGTGTCCGAGGAGTAGGCAAAATTAGCCGAACCTCATAAATTCTGGTGTTCCCTTTATTGTTGCTTTATTGTTTTATTTATTATTTGGTGGCTGTCATAATTTTGGTATAGTAATTGTGACTTATTCACACTATATACATTTGGGTTCCGCAACAGTTTGTTGTTCCCCAAAGTGCTTGATCAAGCGTCAACTCTGAAAGTCTACACCAATTATACCTCCATTTCTTAGATAAGATGCTTGTCCTCACAGCATCTTGTAAAGGCAAATGCATTAAAATGGCATCGATGATATTCTCGGGAAGGTTGCTAAGTATATCGGAAGATACACTTCTACTGCCATGCTTCTTGCCCTTAGGAGGCATCTTATAACGATAATCGCCAGTAAGAATCTGCATGGTTTAATAAAAAGTGCAAAGTTAAAGAATCCTCAAGCTGGAAAGAAAACATAGACATGGCATAACTTTTATTCACATCATTAAACCAACATTGAAAAATTGTAAGAAGAAAAGAAAGGTTGTATTCTAATTGAAATTTCTAACCCATCTCCTATTCATATTTAGAAATTGCATTTTTTAAAGCTCTCTAGCAAGAAAATCTTCCTTCAATCTTATTGTCTTTTGCTCCTAATAATCTTGCAACTGAAAATCAATAGCTTAAAAAGGCAGTCCGGTGCACAAGGCATCCCGCGTTCTCGCAAGATCTGAAGAAGGGTCGCACCTCAAGGGGTGTGATGTAAACATACTACCATTAGTGGCTGTTTTCACAACTCGAACCCGTGACCTATAGATCACACAGAGACAATTTTGGAGACAACTTTACCGTTGCTCCAAGGCTCCCATTCTGATAATCAATAGCTACATGACAAGAAATTATATTGATCAACATTCGGTTAACTTTTACTCAAAAAAATCAGAGCAGCTTCACTACTTCAAGCTAGATTTGACATCAAACACAACTGAACTGAAGGATTCTCTCATACTTAACATTAATAAGTTCACTTGGAGCACATACACAAAAAAATAAACATATAAAAGGGAGTCCAAAATACTTAGAAGACAGAACCTTTACTGCAGAGACTATAATTCATCCAAAAAGTGAAAGAAATGAGTAAGAAAATACTTACCAAGAACTTAGATTATTGATGATGGAATATCCAAAAGGAACTTAAGTATTCTGGCCTTTAACTCTTCGGGTTTATCAATATTTAAAACCATCTCGAGATTTAAAAAGACTATTTACATCATTAAAAGAATGACTGTTGAGATTTACAATATCAAGAAATGAAATAACTCTCCTCATTCCTTATTTGATCTTTGCACGCACTTAGCTCGATCGTTTCCGTACTGTAATAAGTTGGTTAGACTTGGCTCGATTATCTCGCCAACTTGTGCCAATTTGTTTTCTTTTTTTTCAGCTTCATAATCTTAATTTTTGTATTACTAATTCAAGAATACAATATCAACTATTTGTATCAAAATATGGTCGAATTATCTGAATTTGAAAGTTTAAAATCATAGTACCACCATATCGTTTTCAACTACAGTATATTGTTTATTTCAAATTTAAATAAAATGCTTCTATTAAATTGACTGTTATAGTAGTTTTTTTTTTATAACCGAGGTATACGGGCCAGCTTGTGCAGAGGTATCAGGTATTAGGTATCAAAGGTATTAGGTATCAGGTAACTCTATCCACCAAGGCTAAGGTAAATGAGAATAAATTACCTCGTACTTTTAGCCTCCGCTGAAAACTATTATAGTAATTTACAAAATAAAACCAAAAATGAACATTATTACTTAAATATAAAGTAAAGCAACATTCCATATGAAAGTTTATTTTAGAAATACTACAAAGTATTTGATTGATAAACGTACACATCATATATACTACGATGTTAGTATCATCTAGAATAACACCCAGTAATCCACAACCTAACATTGAAGTCTGAATAAACATTAACCATGTACGGTATCAACTCCAAATAAGATCAGATTGTATCAGATTTTTAAGTTCGGGTTCGGAAATTGGATATTTTGGAGTTTCGGCTTTGGATTTCCTGAAAGTTACTACAGAAGCTTATCGAAGTGTATAGACAACTTCAGCTTTCGGTGATGCACGCTGAAATTTTGTTAGCTCTGCCTGTCTTTTTATTGTTGTCTGTTGAAGTTTGGCAAATATGCCAAAGTCCCACATTGGTTGGGAGTTAAGTTTGGGGGGATTTTTCCCCTATAAAAGAAGGCCTAATGTTTAGGATTGAAACACACCTCTCATTTGCCTTCTCATCTGTTTAAGGCATTTGTATCTTCTCTCTTTAGTATTATTTCACTTGTATTTTGGAGTGAAATAAAATATTGGTTCTGTCCGAGGAGTAGGCAAAATTAGCCGAACCTCGTAAATTCTGGTGTTCCCTTTATTGTTGCTTTATTGTCTTATTTATTATTTGGTGGCTGTCATAATTTTGGTATAGTAGTTGTGACTTATTCACACTATATATATTTGGCTTCCGCAACAATTGGTATCAGAGCCAAGGTACTGTCTAAGTATGCTCTGTGGTTGCAGCATAGTCTGATCTTCCACATCAGAAAAGATTTATCTTGGTAACTGAGTCAAGGTTCTGTCTGAGTATGCTCTGTAGTTGCAGCTTAGTCTGATCTTCTACATCAGAAAGGAAATAATCTTGATTTGTGTCGTCAGCTATTAAATAATATTTGTGTCAAATATGGGGGACAATAAACAAGAAGAATCTACATCAAGTGTCAACAATACGTCATCACTGGCATCTTCGCTTATGACAAGAATTGTGTCAAATGCGAAATTTGCGGTAGAAATTTTTGACGGGTCCGGACATTTTGGGATGTGGCAAGGCGAGGTTCTAGATGTCCTTTTTCAACAAGGGCTAGATCTGGCCATTGAAGAAAAGAAACCAGATGTTATTGGAGAAGAAGATTGGAGAATTATCAACCGTGTTGCTTGCGGTACCATTCGATCCTACCTTGCTAGAGAGCAGAAATATCCATACACAAAGGAAACTTCTGCAAATAAATTATGGAAAGCACTGGAGGATAAATTTTTGAAGAAAAACAGTCAAAATAAATTGTACATGAAGAAGAGACTGTTTCACTTCACCTATGTTCCTGGTACCACGATGAATGAACATATCACCAGTTTCAATAAGTTGGTCACAGATTTGCAAAATATGGATACAACTTATGATGATGGTGACTTGACCTTAATGTTGTTGGCGTCACTTCCTGATGAGTACGAGCACCTTGAAACTACTCTACTCCATGGAAATGACGAAATTTCTCTCAGAGAAGTTTGTTCAGCTTTGTACAGCTATGAACAAAGAAAGCGAGAAAAACAGAAGGGCGGAGAAGGAGAAGCACTGTTTGTGAGGGGTCGTCCTTAAAATCAAACGAGGACAAAGAAGGGAAGATCCAAGTCAAGATCCAGACCCAGCAAAGATGAATGTGCCTTTTGTCGAGAAAAAGGGCACTGGAAGAAAGACTGTCCGAAGTTGAAGAATAAGGCCAAACATAACAATGGAAAGGCTATTATGGATTCAAATGTAGCTGATTGTGATGATTCAGACTTCTCATTAGTTACAACAGAGTCATCAACATCATCAGACATATGGTTGATGGACTCGGCTTGTAGCTATCATATGTGTCCCAACAGGGACTGGTTCGTGGAATTTCAAGAAGGAGAATATGGAGTCATCCACACAGCGGATAACAGCCCTCTTACCTCATATGGCATTGGTTCAATACGATTAAGGAACCATGATGGAATGATCAGAACATTGATAGATGTTCGATATGTACCGAATTTGAAGAAGAATCTCATCTCTGTGGGATCCCTAGAATCAAAAGGGTTCAAAATCATTGCAGAAAATGGAGTGATGAGAGTATGCTCCGGTGCACTAGTGGTAATGAAGGCTAATCGGAAGAATAATAATATGTACCGCTATCGTGGCAGTACAGTTATTGGGACAGCGACAATAACATCCAGTGACGACAAAGAGGCAGAAGCAACCAAGCTATGGCACATGCGCTTGGGACATGCTGGAGGAAAATCCTTGAAAACTCTATCAGATCAAGGATTGTTAAAAGGAGTAAAGGCTTGCAACTTAGAGTTTTGTGAGCATTGTGTTAAAGGGAAACAGACAAGGGTTAAATTTGGTACAGCGATCCATAATACTAAAGGCATTTTGGATTATGTACACTCTGATGTTTGGGGTCCTTCCAAAACACCTTCATTGGGTAGGAAGCACTATTTTGTAACCTTTGTTGATGATTTTTCCCGAAGAGTATGGGTGTATACAATGAAGAGCAAAGATGAAGTGTTGGGAATTTTTCTCAAATGGAAGACGATGGTGGAGAATCAGACAGGCAGGAGAATCAAGTGTATTCGCACAGACAATGGAGGTGAATACAAAAATGATCATTTCAATAAGGTCTGTGAAAATGATGGCATCGTCCGACACTTCACTGTTAGACATACACCACAACAGAATGGAGTGGCAGAACGTATGAACCGGACCTTGCTGGAGAAGGTACGGTGTATGTTGTCCAATGCTGGCTTGGGCAAAGAATTTTGGGCTGAGGCAATTACATATGCATGCCACCTTATTAATCGTCTACCATCTGCTGCTATTGATGGCAAAACACCATTTGAAAAATGGTACGGAAAACCTGCTGTAGATTATAACTCTTTGCACGTGTTTGGCTCAACTGCATATTATCATGTGACGGAGTCAAAATTGGATCCAAGGGCAAAGAAGGCTATTTTTATGGGAATTACTTCTGGAGTCAAAGGATATCGCTTATGGTGTCCTATGACAAAGAAAGTAATATTCAGCAGAGATGTTACCTTTGATGAATTTGCTATGGTAAATAAGGTAACAGAAGATACCAAACAAAATGAAGGTGCTTCTAAGCAGGTGGAGTTTGAGGGAAAATTTATTTTTCCTACACAAGAAGCAGAGGAGAAAACAAATGAAGATTACCCTCTGGAAGGAGAGCCAGTATAGGAGATTCCAACTCAGGAACCTCAACGACAACTTGAATCAATAGCAACCAGCAGGCCAAAAAGAACAATAACGAAACCTGTTCGTCTCATAGAGACGGTTGCTTGTGCAACCTCAATTGTAGCTGATGATGTTCCTACTACTTATAAAGACGCTGTTCAAAGTTCAGAAGAAGATAAGTGGAGGATTGCCATGAATGATGAGATACAGTCCCTTCATCAGAATCATACATGGAGATTGGCCAATCTCCCGAAGGGAAAGAAAGCAATTGGGTGCAAATGGGTATTTGCAAAAAAGGAAGGATTTCCTAACCAAGTAGATGTTCGCTACAAAGCAAGATTGGTGGCCAAAGGATATGCTCAAAAGGAGGGAATTGATTACAATGAAGTGTTTTCTCCAGTTGTAAAACATTCCTCCATTAGAATTATGTTGGCTTTGGTAGCACAATTGGATTTGGAACTAGTTCAGATGGATGTAAAAACTGCGTTTTTACATGGAAACTTGGAGGAGGAAATCTACATGACTCAGCCAGAAGGATTCAAAGTTGCTGGAAAAGAAAATATGGTGTGCAAACTTGAAAAATCGTTGTACGGATTGAAACAATCTTCTAGACAATGGTACAAGCGATTTGACGAGTTTATGTTGCGGCAAGGGTACAAGAGAAGCAAATACGATCATTGTGTGTATTTGCACAAGCTTAAAGATGGTTCCTTTGTATATCTTCTCCTATATGTTGATGATATGTTGATAGCTTCCAAGAATTCGGAAGAAATTGATAAGTTGAAGATTCAACTGAAGAAGGAGTTCGAGATGAAGGATTTGGGTGAGGCAAAGAAAATTCTTGGCATGGAGATAATTAGAGATAGACGTTCAAAGAAACTCTGTTTATCTCAAAAGGAATATTTGAAGAGAGTACTTCAACGTTTTGGCATAGATGACAAGACTAAGCCAGTTAGTACTCCACTTGCTTCCCATTTTAAGCTAAGTACTACTATGTCGCCAATGGATGAAGCTGAACGAGAGTATATGTCAAAGGTACCATACGCAAATGCTGTTGGTAGCTTGATGTATGCAATGGTCTGTACGAGGCCTGACATTTCACAAGCTGTTGGAGTTATTAGCAGATATATGCACAATCCAGGGAAGGAGCATTGGCAAGCTGTGAAGTGGATTCTACGGTATATTCATAATACTGTAGATGTCGGGTTAGTTTTTTGAGCAGGAAGGCAATCAGTTTGTAGTTGGATATTGTGACTCAGATTTTACGAGTGATATGGACAAACGAAGATCAACTACTGGTTAGGTGTTTACTTTTGCAAAGGCACCAGTTAGTTGGAAGTCTACTTTGCAGTCAACAGTTGCTTTGTCTACAACAGAGGCAGAGTACATGGCTATTACAGATGCTGTGAAAGAGGCAATTTGGCTTCAAGGATTGCTAAAGGAGCTTGGTGTTGAACAAAAGGGTATCACAATTTTTTGTGATAGTCAAAGTGCTATTCAATTAGCGAAGAACCAAGTTTATCATGCAAGGACGAAACACATTGATGTTCGGTATCATTTTGTACGAGAAATCATAGAAGAAGGTGGAGTCACGATGAAGAAAATTCATACTACAGAGAATCCTGCTGATATGCTGACAAAAGTAGTGACTGCGGTCAAGTTTCAACATTGTTTGGATTTGATCAACATTGTTGAACACTGAAGATTGAAGATGAAACCAATGTGGAACTTTGGCATTTTGCCAAACTTCAACAAATCTCCACCTTGGCAAAATTCCACATTTTCAATTCTCTCTCAATAACAAATTTTGGTTGTGTCTTCATCTTCAATCTTCAGTGTTCAACAATGTTGATCAAATCCAAACAATGTTGAAACTTGACCGCAGTCACCACCTTTGTCAGCATATCAGCAGGATTCTCTGTAGTATGAATTTTCTTCACCGTGACTCCACCTTCTTCTATGATTTCTCGTACGAAATGATACCGAACATCAATGTGTTTCGTCCTTGCATGATAAACTTGGTTCTTCGCTAATTGAATAGCACTTTGACTATCACAAAAAATTGTGATACCCTTTTGTTCAACACCAAGCTCCTTTAGCAATCCTTGAAGCCAAATTGCCTCCTTCACAGCCTCTGTAATAGCCATATACTCTGCCTCTGTTGTAGACAAAGCAACTGTTGACTGCAAAGTAGACTTCCAACTAACTGGTGCCTTTGCAAAAGTAAACACATAACCAGTAGTTGATCTTCGTTTGTCCAGATCACCCGCAAAATCTGAGTCACAATATCCAATTACAGACTGATTATCTTCCTGCTCAAAAACTAACCGGACATCTACAGTATTATGAATATACCGTAGAATCCACTTCACAACTTGCCAATGTTCCTTTCCTGGATTATGCATATATCTGCTAATAACTCCAACAGCTTGTGAAATGTCAGGCCTTGTGCAGACCATTGCATACATCAAGCTACCAACAGCATTTGCGTATGGTACCTTTGACATATACTCTCGTTCAACTTCATCCTTTGGCGACATAGTAGTACTCAGCTTAAAATGGGGAGCAAGTGGAGTACTAACTGGCTTAGTCTTGTCATCTATGCCAAAACGTTGAAGTACTCTCTTCAAATATTCCTTTTGAGATAAACAGAGTTTCTTTGAACGTCTATCTCTTATTATCTTCATGCCAAGAATTTTCTTTGCCTCACCTAGATCCTCCATCTCGAACTCCTTCTTCAGTTGAATCTTCAACTTATCAATTTCTTCCGAATTCTTGGAAGCTATCAACATATCATCAACATATAGGAGAAGATATACAAAGGAACCATCTTTAAGCTTGCGCAAATACACACAATGATCGTATTTGCTTCTCTTGTACCCTTGCCGCAACATAAACTCGTCAAATCGCTTGTACCATTGTCTAGAAGATTGTTTCAATCCGTACAATGATTTTTCAAGTTTGCACACCATATTTTCTTTTCCAGCAACTTTGAATCCTTCTGGCTGAGTCATGCAGATTTCCTCCTCCAAGTTTTCATGTAAAAACGCAGTTTTTACATCTATCTGAACTAGTTCCAAATCCAATTGTGCTACCAAAGCCAACATAATTCTAATGGAGGAATGTTTTACAACTGGAGAAAACACTTCATTGTAATCAATTCCCTCCTTTTGAGCATATCCTTTGGCCACCAATCTTGCTTTGTAGCGAACATCTACTTGGTTAGGAAATCCTTCATTCTTTGCAAATACCCATTTGCACCCAATTGCTTTCTTTCCCTTCGGGAGATTGGCCAATCTCTATGTATGATTCTGATGAAGAGACTGTATTTCATCATTCATGGCAATCCTCCACTTATCTTCTTCTGAACTTTGGATAGCGTCTTTATAAGTAGTAGGAACATCATCAGCTACAATTGAGGTTGCATAAGCAACCGTCTCTATGAGACGAACAGGTTTCGTTATTGTTCTTTTTGGCCTGCTGGTTGCTATTGATTCAAGTTGTTGTTGAGGTTCCTGAGTTGGAATCTCCTCTACTGGCTCTCCTTCCAGAGGGTAATCTTCATTTGTTTCCTTCTCTGCTTCTTGTGTAGGAAAAATAAATTTTCCCTCAAACTCCACCTGCTTAGAAGCACCTTTATTTTGTTTGGTATCTTCTGTTACCTTATTTACCATAGCAGATTCATCAAAGGTAACATCCTTGCTGAATATTACTTTCTTTGTCATAGGACACCATAAGCGATATCCTTTAACTCCAGAAGTAATTCCCATAAAAATAGCCTTCTTTGCCCTTGGATCCAATTTTGACTCCGTCACATGATAATATGCAGTTGAGCCAAACACGTGCAAAGAGTTATAATCTACAACAGGTTTTCCATACCATTTTTCAAATGGTGTCTTGCCATCAATAGCAGCAGATGGTAGACGATTAATGAGGTGACATGTATATGTAATTGCTTCAGCCCAAAATTCTTTGCCCAAGCCAGCATTGGACAACATACACCGTACCTTCTCCAGCAAGGTCTGGTTCATACGTTCTGCCACTCCATTCTGTTGTGGTGTATGTCTAACAGTGAAGTGTCGGACGATGCCATCATTTTCACAGACCTTATTGAAATGATCATTTTTGTATTCACCTCCATTGTCTGTGCGAATACACTTGATCCTCCTGCCTGCTTGATTCTCCACCATTGTCTTCCATTTGAGAAAAATTCCCAGCACTTCATCTTTGTTTTTCATTGTATACACCCACACTCTTCGAGAAAAATCATCAACAAAGGTTACAAAATAGTGCTTCCCACCCAATGAAGGTGTTTTGGAAGGACCCCAAACATCAGAGTGTACATAATCCAAAATGCCTTTAGTATTATGGATCGCTATACCAAATTTAACCCTTGTCTGTTTCCCTTTGACACAATGCTCACAAAACTCCAAGTTGCAAGCCTTGACTCCTTTTAACAATCCTTGATCTGATAGAGTTTTCAAGGATTTTCCTCCAGCATGTCCCAAGCGCATGTGCCATAGCTTGGTTGCTTCTGCCTCTTTGTCGTCATTGTATGTCACTGTCGCTGTCCCAATAACTGTACTGCCACAATAGAGGTACATATTATTATTCTTCCGATTAGCCTTCATTACCACTAGTGCACCGGAACATACTCTCATCACTCCATTTTCTGCAATGATTTTAAACCCTTTTGATTCCAGGTCTCCCACAGAGATGAGATTCTTCTTCAAATCCGGTACATATCGAACATCTGTTAATGTTCTGATCATTCCATCATGGTTCCTTAATCGTATTGAACCAATGCCATATGAGGTAAGAGGGCTGTTATCCGCTGTGTGGATGACTCCATATTCTCCTTCTTGAAATTCCACAAACCAGTCCCTGTTGGGACACATATGATGGCTACAAGCCGAGTCCATCAACCATATGTCTGATGATGTTAATGACTCTGTTGTAACTAATGAGAAGTCTGAATCATCACAATCAGCTACATTTGAATCCATAATGGCCTTTCCATTGTTATGTTTGGCCTTATTCTTCAGCTTCGGACAGTCTTTCTTCCAGTGCCCTTTTTCTCGACAAAAGGCACATTCATCTTTGCTGGGTCTGGATCTTGACTTGGATCTTCCCTTCTTTGTCCTCATTTGACTTTGAAGACGACCCCTCACAAATAGTGTTTCTCCTTCTCCGCCCTTCTGTTTTTCTCGCTTTCTTTGTTCATAGCTGTACAAAGCCGAACAAACTTCTCTTAGAGAAACTTCGTCATTTCCATGGAGTAAAGTAGTTTCAAGGTGCTCGTACTCATCAGGAAGTGACGCCAACAACATCAAGGCCAAGTCACCATCATCATAAGTTGTATCCATATTTTGCAAATCTGTGACCAACTTATTGAAACTGGTGATATGTTCATTCATCGTGGTACCAGGAACATAGGTGAAGTGAAACAGTCTCTTCTTCATGTACAATTTATTTTGACTGTTTTTCTTCAAAAATTTATCCTCCAGTGCTTTCCATAATTTACTTGCAGAAGTTTCCTTTGTGTATGGATATTTCTGCTCTCTAGCAAGATTGGATCGAATGGTACCGCAAGCAACACGGTTGATAATTCTCCAATCTTCTTCTCCAGTAACATCTGGTTTCTTTTCTTCAATGGCCAGATCTAGCCCTTGTTGAAAAAGGACATCTAGAACATCGCCTTGCCACATCCCAAAATGTCCGGACCCCATGAAGAATAATATAACCTTTGTCAAAAGTTTTCCTTTCTGGTGTGGAAGATCAGACTAAGCTGCAACCACAGAGCATACTAAGACAGAACATTGACTCAGTTACCAAGATAAATCTTTTCTGATGTGGAAGATCAGACTATGCTGCAACCACAGAGCATACTTAGACAGTACCTTGGCTCTGATACTAATTGTTGTGGAAGCCAAATTTATATAGTGTGAATAAGTCACAACTACTATACCAAAAATTATGACAACCACCAAATAATAAATAAGACAATAAAGCAATAATAAAGGGAACACCAGAATTTACGAGGTTCGGCTAATTTTGCCTACTCCTCGGACACAACCAATATTTTATTCCACTCCAAAAATACAAGTGAAATAATACTAAAGAGAGAAGATACAAATGCCTTAAACAGATGAGAAGGCAAATGAGAGGTGTGTTTAAATCCTAAACATTAAGCCTTCTTTTATAGGGAAAATTTCCCAACCAAATGGCTAACCCACCGATGTGGGACTTTGCCAAATTCAACAGTATGAAAATAAGAAAAAGAAAAGAAAGTCGAAAACCTTAATTTCCATATATTGCAAGCATGGGAAGCTTCTAATCAAGCAAAGAGCACACGAGATGACCTTCAATTCATCCAGATGAATTTCAGATAGGTAAAGACGTTTGACATATTTAAGATCATATGGAAGTCTTCTTGGTACACCTTCACCTGCCGCCGCAAAGAACTAGGAAAGAAATGCCAAAATTCAGGGGAAACAATAGCCAGATTTACAACTGGTAATTGAAAAATAGCAACAGTTTCAAAAGTAATCGAAATTTAGTCACTTTTTAATGTAAAGATAACATCTGAACAAGACCACCATTAAAAATCTGAAAATATTCTAGCATAATATGATGAAGTTGGAATTTTTCACATATGAGCTTCCAACATATTGTGCTAGAGTTTCATAATATGTTTGAGTTCCAACATAATATGCGGGAAGTTTATATGCATGAGCTCCATAATTCAGCATATTATGTTAAAATTTTCCGTGTGCTGTAATTCCAACATAATATGCTGGAAAGCAAGAGCTCCATAATCCCGCATATTATGTTGGACTTTCCGTGTTTCAGCAAAATAATGGCTTTTTTCCAATGAATTTACAAACGCTGACTTTTTTTCAATTATCAGTGCGAAAACTGGCTAGCCCGTGCTATTTTCGCCCAAATTCAGGACGTCTAAAAGCCCAAAAGATGCTCCATCATTAAAAATGCACACTAAATGAAGTGATGAAGCACATTTACCTGGATACTAGCGATGTCCAAGTGGAGATGCTCAAGAGCAGAAAAGGGTTCAAAAACTTGGCAATATTAATTTTTCCTGCCCTAACAAAATATTGGCAGTCACTAAATGAAAGTTTAGCAAGACGAGGGATATCCTTAAAAAAGAGAGGTCTTGTATTGCCTCCATAGTCAAATGATCTCAGCCTAGGGGCATTAATTTCAATGATGTTGCTAGTAGAAACTCTGATATTCTCTAGCACCAAATGCTCAAGCAACAAGCAACGAGAGATTAAACTTCCAAGCAACTCGGAAGAAATTGCAACATAACGTAGTTCCAGTCTCATTAACCTATCAAATCCTTTGAAAGCTGGTGGAAGAAGCTCTATTAAGCAAGTTTCAAGAGTCAGATGCCTCAACTGCAAACATGTGAAAAATGAAGAAGGCAATTTGTAATATGGTTCAATACGCCATGAAAGTCTAAGAACAAGATGTTGAACACCATTTCAAGAGAGGAAAGATATCAAGTCATCAATCTTAGAACAACCTCTCGAACTAGAAATGTCGAGGGTACACTTTGTAATTGGTCCTCTATGAAGTATCAAAATGCGGGAGATAATCTCGTCAAATTTACTTGTGAAAATGTTGGTTTATGTTTAGTCAACAATGGCATGCCAATTGGAAGAGTTGGTGTGGATGCTAGGAGGAAGCTTCCTCCTTTGATGTCACCCATGACATCAAGAGAAGGTAGTTTGATGTCACCAATGACATCAAGAGGAGGTCTTTACCTCTATAAATAGATGCACTCCTTCACTTGTAGAAATCATCCCAAAATAATACAATACATTGTAGTGAGTAGAGAGTTAAGAGAGAAATTCTCTTAAGTGTAATTGGGAAATCTCCCCTTCCTTTGTTAATATTAAAAGGGCAATTGTTCTCTGGTGGACGTAGGATTATTTTGATCCGAACCACGTTAAATCTTGTGTTCTTTCTTTTACGTTTCCGCTAACAATTGGTATCAGAGCGACAGGATTCTTTAACGATCCAAGGAGAAAGAACAAGCAAATATGAGTTCCATGAAGTTTGAAATTGATAGATTCAATGGACGCAACAACTTCAATATCTGGAAGATCCAGATGATGGCGTTACTGCGGAGGGAAGGTTCAATCCATGCTATTGACGGAAAGTATCCTACAGATATATCAGCTCCCGACAAGGAGAAGATTGAAGGGGATACATTGAGTGCAATCCAACTATCCCTTGCACCTAACGTGCTTTGTGAAGTGAGTACGGGTACCGAAGAGACGGCCAAACAGTTGTGGGAAAAGCTAGAAGGGCTATACTAAGACCGATCAGTGACAACAAGAATGTTGTTACAACGGCGTCTTCACACATTTAAGATGGCGTCAGGTACTTCGTTACAAGATCATTTAGATGCGTTTAATAAACTTGTCATGGACTTACAGATTGCAGGAATTAAAAGGGAGGAGGAGACACTTGCATGTGCTTTGCTATTTTCATTGACTTCAGGATATCGTGATATTGAGAATTCAATGATGTATAGCAAAGAGCCTATCAAGCTTGAGCAAGTGCGGCAGGCACTTAACTCTAGTGATGTGCGGAGGCACATTGAAGGAGATAGAGATGACCAGGCAAGTGGCCTCTTTGTAAAAGGCCGGACTAGCCAATAGGGAAAGACCAAATCAAAGCACAGATCAAAGTCTCGTGTGAACAAGAAGAATACAGAGTGTTGGGGTTGTGGCAAGAAGGGGCACTTTGAACGAGATTGCCCAATGTCAAAGTCCAAGGAAAAGGCGAGTGTATCTACAGTTGAACAAGTACATAATTTTGATAATGATTATGTACTAACAACATCGTGTAATAATAATAGTAGTTATGAAATCAAATGGGTGTTAGACTCTGCTTGTACTCTACATATGACGTTCCGAAAAGACTGGTTTAGCAGCTACGAGAAAAGTGGAGGAACCGTAGTAATGGGAAATAATGCAACTTGTGCAATAGTTGGCATTGGCTCAGTTCGGGTTCGCTGCCATGATGGAATCGTGAGGACTATTACACAAGTCCGTCATGTTCCTGATCTGAAGAAGAATTTGATCTCCTTGGGTACTCTGGATGAACAAGGCTACAGGTACATGAGCGAAGCAGGAACTATGAAGGTGACTAAAGGTTCTTTAGTCATGCTGAAAGGCAAGCTGGATAACGGCCTTTACACATTGGCCGAAAGCACCATTGTTGGCTCTGCAAATGCATCTACAGTGCAGTTATCTAAGGATGACAAGGCAAGACTATGGCACATGAGACTGGGTCATATGAGCGCACGTGGACTGGAGATGTTGAGCAATCGTAAACTTTTGGAAGGTGAGGAGATCAGCACGCTTGACTTCTGTGAGCACTGCATTCTAGGGAAGCAGAAGAAGGTCAGCTTCAGCACTGGCAAACACAAGACAAGAGGAGTGCTAGACTACATCCATTCAGATTTATGGGGTCCTTCTAAACTTCCATCGAAGGGCGGAAAGAGGTATCTTCTCATTTTTATTGATGATTTCTCACGAAAGGTTTGGGTGTATTTTTTGAAGGCAAAAAGTGATGCTTTTGAAGCATTTAAAGAGTGGAAGATTTTGGTTGAAAATCAAATGGAGCGGAAAATCAAGTATCTTCGCACAGACAATGGCTTGGAGTTTTGCAATGAAGAGTTTAATGAATTCTGCAAGGTTCATGGGATCTCAAGACATAGGACTGTCAGGCATACCCCACAGCAGAATGGAGTTGCCGAGAGAATGAACAGAACTCTTCTTGAAAAGGCTCATTGTATGCTCCTACAAGCCAAAATGTCCAAAGTATTTTGGGCTGAAGCAGTTCACACTGCTGCTCATATTGTCAATCGATCTCTAGCATCGGCAATTGACTTTAAGACTCCGAATGAGGTATGGTCAGGTGAACCCTCTAACTATTCATACTTACGAGTATTTGGGTGTCCAGCTTATTATCACGTTAATGAAGGAAAGCTTCAACTAAGGGCTAAGAAGGCCATATTCGTAGGGTATGTGGATGGAGTAAAAGGGTACAAACTTTGGTGTTTGTCTTTACTCAAATTTATAGTTAGTAGAGATGTCACCTTCGATGAATCCTCTATACTTGATCCCCGTAAAGTTTCCGTGGAGTTTTCAGGAAACAAGAACAACGAGCAGGTGGAGCTTCCGGTGGAGCTTGCCAAGGAAAAGGATCAAGAGACTCAGGTTAAAGATGAGTCAGAAGATGTAGGCATTGAAGAACTTGCTGTCAATGAACCATACACAATTGCGAAGGAGAGGGAGAAGAGGCAGACACGAGAACCGGAACGCCTTATAAATCAAGCAAACTTGATTGCATATGCGTTCGTAGCTGCACAAGAAGAGATTAAAGATATGGAGCCCTCCTCGTATATTGAAGCAACTTCTTGAAAGGATGCCGCACAATGGCGGTTAGCCATGACTGAAGTGATGGAGTCTCTTCACAAGAATCAGACATGGGTCTTAGTGAAAAGACAAAAGGGGAAGAGGACAGTTGGATGCAAGTGAGTCTACCGAAAGAAAGAGGGAATTCCTAAAGTGGAAGATGCTAGGTTCAAGGCGAGATTGGTTGTAAAAGGTTTCAGCCAAAAGGAGGGAATTGACTACAATGAGATTTTCTCTCCGGTCGTGAAGCATAGCTCAATTCGCGTTCTACTAGCATTGGTTGCACAATTTGACTTGGAGCTTCAACAGCTTGATGTCAAAACTGCTTTCTTACACGGTGATCTAGAAGAGACAATCTATATGGATCAACCTGAAGGTTTTCTAGCTGAGGGAAAAGAAGATCACGTATGCCAACTAAAGAAGTCTTTGTATGGTTTGAAGCAATCCCCTAGACAGTGGTACAAGAGGTTTGATGCATTCATGACTACACATGAATTCTCAAGGAGTGCATTTGATAGTTGTGTGTATCACAAGAAGATGTCTGGTAACTCAATGATTTATTTACTGTTGTATGTTGATGATATGCTTATTGCTGCTAACAACATTACAGAGATAAATGCTTTGAAGAAACTATTGAGTAAGGAATTTGACATGAAGGATTTAGGAGCTGCAAAGAAAATCCCTGGTATGGAGATTTCAAGAGAAGACGATGTTGTACATCTTTCTCAGAAGAGGTATATTGAAAGGGTTCTCGAGAGATTCAATATGCAAACGTGCAAGCCTGTAAGTACACCATTAGCTCCTCATTTTAAACTTTCAGAGTCACAAATGCCTCAGTCCGAGGATAAGGTGGAGCATATGTCAAAGATTCCTTATGCCAGTGCAGTTGGTAGTATTATGTATGCTATGGTATGCACACGTCCAGATATTGCTCAATCTGTAAGTGTGGTAAGTAGATACATGTCCAACCCAGGAAAGAGGCATTGAGAAGCTGTCAAGTGGATATTGAGATATCTCAAAGGAGCTTCTGGTGTTGGTCTTACCTTTCGAAAAAGTGGTACAGGTATTTCAATTCTCGGTTATGTGGATTCTGACTATGCAGGAGATCTTAACAGAAGAAGGTCCACAACTGGATACATCTTTACCCTCGTTGGCAGTGCCGTCAGTTGGAAGTCGACTTTGCAGTCGATTGTCGCTTTGTCTACGACAGAAGCAGAATACATGGCAGCAGCGGAGACGGTAAAGGAAGCTATCTGGTTGAAAAGTTTAGTAGCGGAATTGAGTTTGGTTCAGCTGGAATCAACTCTTAGATGTGATAGTCAGAGTGCTATTCATCTAATGAAAAATCAGAGATTTCATGAGCGCACTAAACACATTGATGTCAGATTTCATTTTATTCGAGATGTTATTGATGAGGGAACTATCAAGGTCGTGAAGGTTATCACAGACGATAATGCTGCAGACATGTTGACCAAGATAGTCCCGCTCACTAAGTTTGCACACTGCAAGGACTTGGCGGGGGTGTGCATCAACTGATGCAACTTCGAAGAGAACAGTTGCTAGGTGGAGGTGGTATGTTCAACAATGATTTGATTCTTCTTGTTTCTTACAACGGGGTTGCCCAGTAAGCTTAGAAGTTTTGGCCAGAGTTGTTCACACGTTCGAAACGCAAACCAAGGTGGAGATTGAAAATGTTGGTTTATGTTTAGTCAACAATGACATGCCAATTGGAAGAGTTGGTGGAAAGAGTTGGTGTGGATGCTAGGAGGAAGCTTCCTCCTTTGATGTCACCCATGACATCAAGAGGAGGTAGTTTGATGTCATCAATGACATCAAGAGAAGGTTTTTACCTCTATAAATAGATGCACTCCTTCACTTGTAGAAATCATCCCAAAATAATACAATACATTGTAGTGAGTAGAGAGTTAAGAGAGAAATTCTCTTAAGTGTAATTGGGAAATCTCCCCTTCCTTTGTTAATATTAAAAGGGCAATTGTTCTCTGGTGGACGTAGGATTATTTTGATCCGAACCACGTTAAATCTTGTGTTCTTTCTTTTACGTTTCCGCTAACAACTTACATGAAATATTATACCGTTTTTAGTTGTACAAAGAGTTTTATCAAGTGTCAATTCTGGAAGTCTGCACCACTTATACCTCCAATTCTTCGATAAGATGCTTGTCCTCCCAACATCCTTAAAAGGCAAACGCACAAGAATATCATCAATTATATTCTCCGGAAGGTTGCTCAGTACATCGGTAGGTTTCCCCTCAAGAGGTATCATATAACAATACTCACCAATAAGAGCCTGCAGAAAATAGAGAAGAATACGAAGATTAGGAAGATCTTCAAACTAAGTGGACAGAATCGCAGATTACAATTGACAAATTAATATGTCATAACTGTAAGAAGAACAGAAAGGGTGTGCTCTCATTCACATCATTCATAAATCTCCTCTTAATATAATAAAATTGTATTAGGACTATACAGGCTTTGATATCATTGTAAAGTAAAAATTCAAAAGAATAGAACCGAGAACCACATAGCCTTTAGCTTCTATTAACCTTATCAACAGACATTGATGCACAATAAAGAGAAGAACAAAAAGGTACAATATTTGGTCAAATTAACTTAGAAAATTAGGTATTTCACAGCTTAGGCTGTAATATATTTCACATCAAACTCCAGTAGCCTAAATAAGCTTAATAGCTTTTCTTGATAATTTGGAGGGAGCCTTGGAGCCAGCGGCGGAGCCACATTGAACCAAGCTCGAAAAAATTACACTATATTGCTAGATTAATTTTTTTATTCTATGTATATTTACTATAAGTTGACTCCCCTTAAATTTTTGATGTATCTAATTATTTATATTTTGATACCCCTTGTTGAAAATTCTGGCTCTGTCACTGTTTGGAGCAACGGTAAAGTTGTCTCCATATGATCTATAAGTCACGGGTTCGAGCCATGGAGCCATTGGCGCTTGCATTAGGGAGGCTGCCTACATCACATCCTCTTGGGATGGGACCCTACCCCGAACTATGCGATAAAGGCGGGATGCTTTGTGGACCGCGCTGCCCTTCCGTCCCACAATTTGCATAACCCTAAGCATAGCTGGCAAAAAATCATGCCGTATTCAACATAACTAATTGAATCAAACGAAGAAATAGAACGCTAATTTGCAATTACAGATCGCATGCACGTTGATCTTACTTTACAAGGAAGGAATCAGGCTTTCTCTTCTCTATAGTTGTGCTCAAGCCTTCAATAAGTATTTAGAGCTTTTTAACCCTAACTAATTGGCCTCTCACGTTCCTAATTGAAGAAGTCGGCATACCCTAAAACATAAACAAAAAAGGAAAATCTATATTATATTAAAAGGAGAGTAGTGAAGCATGAGGTTAAGCCAAGTGACAAGCTAAAAAAAGCCACTTGGCAATTTTAAGACAACATTAAAAATTTAAATTATAAATGGAAACATAATTAATGGAAGTAGTAGTTCAATAATAATTATTTTTTAATTATGATACAAATCTCTATTAGTAGTATAATTTAGTTAATATTTTTTTTTATAATTATGGTAGGGACGAATTTTAATTAATTGATCAAGCTTTGTAGTTGACCTTATTTTGGTACAATATACATTACTGTAGGTATCTTTAATTAAAATTTTATGTATAATTCAGTTATGGTAGGTATCCTTTTCTGAGAAAGAATCAATTAAATTTTCGTTTTGTATCTTACACATCAATATTAAGTTAAAATAATAATTCTTTATTTAGTACAAACTTTATATCTAACCTTATTTGGGTGCAATATACATTACTATAGGTATCTTTAATTAAAATTTTGTGTATAATTCAGTTATGGTAGGTATCCTTTTTTGAGAAAAAATCAATTAAGTTTTTATTTTGTATCTTACACATTAATTTTAAGTTGAAATAATAATTTTTTATTAAGTACAAGCTTTGTATCTGACCTTATTTGTGAACAATATACATTACTATAGGTATCTTTAATTAAATTTGTGTATAATTCAGTTATGATAGGAAAAATATCTATAGTATATTAAAAGGAGAGTAGTGAAACATGAGGTTAAGCTAAGTGGCAAGCTTAAAAAAAGCCACATGGCAATTTTAAGACAACATTAAAAATTTAAATTATAAATGGAAATATAATTAATGGAAATAGTAGTTCAATAAGAATTATTTTTTAATTATGATACAAATTTCTATTAGTAGTATAATTTAGTTAACATTTTTTTGTATAATTATGGTAGGGACGAATTTTAATTAATTGATCAAGCTTTGTAACTAACCTTATTTTGGTACAATATACATTACTGTAGGTATCTTTAATTAAAATTTTATGTATAATTCAGTTATGATAGGTATCCTTTTCTGAGAAAGAATCAATTAAATTTTCATTTTGTATCTTACACATCAATTTTAAGTTGAAATAATAATTCTTTATTTAGTAAAAGCTTTGTATCTAACCTTATTTGGGTGCAATATACATTACTATAGGTATCTTTAATTAAATTTGTGTATAATTCAGTTATGATAGGAAAAATAATTAAATAATTATATATATATTAATGTTGACAATTCGGACAAATTTTTTATTTCTTAAAATAATAGTAAAAATATTGTTGCAACAATTAGAGTTTTTACGATTAATATTTGAATTGAGTATTGCTAGGTTAAGTTTGAAAGTATAAGATGATTTTTGAAAATGTGGTCCAATGGATAAAATAGAAGAATAAGATATATTTGAATTTGAGATGGGACTTTTTTTTAATATGATAAGAATAATCATATTTAAGAATATGAGCAATAGAGTTAAAGTTACTATTGAAATAATTTTTATTTATTATTTGTATTATATTAAAATGAATGTGATAAAAGTGGATATTAAATTCAAGTAAACTAATAAAAGCACATGACAATGTTAATAATATTAAGTATTGAATATACAATAGCAAAATAAGAAACAAACAGAGAAAAAATCAAAATTTCTATCATAAAGAATAAAGAAGGATAAACTTATTTAAATTTGATATAAAAAGTTTTTTTTAAGTATGATAAAAAAAAGGTCATGATGTGGATAAGGCCACATAACTGAAGTTTAATAGATAAAAAAAATTTAAAAAATCAAAATATTAATAAATTAGAGATAATGTGAGGTTATTTATACTAAGAATTAGTTTTAAAAATAAAATAAAGTAAATATATAATGCTTAAAAATATTATTAATAAATTTAAATAATTTAATAATTTTGAGTATTAATTTTAAATAAAATAAATATTTATTTCAAGATTAAAAAATCATACATCAATTTATATAATAATATTAAAGGATATAAATAGATTATGATATTAAATAAAGAGGCATGTTAATGAAAGCCACATAAGAAAATAAAATACTATATATTAGGTAACTTAATAGCAATAATCAAAAATTTAAAAATATTTAATATTTGAAATAGAAGGGAAAGACGATTTGAACTTGAGATTTAGATTAAAATTATGGTGAAAACGCTTAAACTATGGATAGAACTACAAAATTAAAGTTTTACTAGATAAAAAACTAAAAATTAGATAACAAATTAAAACTAAGGAATTACAAAATAAATATCTCATATGGGTAATTTTATGAACGAAAATTAAAGTCTAATTTGTATCCTAAATTTAAAAGAGAAAGAAAATTTAATTACACGTGATACAAAAAACAATTATAAGAAAATTCAATAGATTTAAAATATAATAATAAAAAACTTATCTATTAATGTTTTTAAACCAATTCAAAGTTATAACTTAAAATAAAATGTGATATTATATATTTTGTTTATTGGTAAAATATTAATGTAAAAAAACTAATTAAAAATTCATAGTAGGAAGAGGATGTATAAAGAGGAAAATAGAGATAGTGTGAGAATATTTATACTTGGAATTAATTAAATATAAGTATATTAAATAATTAAATAATACTCAAATATATTATTGAAAGATTTAAATGAAAAAAAAGTTCCAAGTAAGAGGATAAAAGTACAAAAATAAATTAAATTTTAGGAAGAAAAAAACTTTGTATTTATATATGTTTATCAAAAGAGTAATAAGCAAGATATCAAGTCAATTGGTAAGCTAATAAAAGATCACATGAATATAACATTATTAAGTAATAGATAATGTAATAACTATAAGCAAAGATTAAAGAGAGAGTTGTTTTGGGTGAAAATGTAGAAGGATAAAACTTATTCGAATTTGTGGTGAAACATAAAAAGGTTGTAAGAATTTTGTTAAATAATATGCTCAAACAAGACATATCACAAACGTGATATGTTTAGTATTATTTAATATTGACCACAAAATAAAATACAAGTACTAAATCAAGTAGTTGCATTATTACAGATATAAAATAAAAATATAAATAAAAAGAAACATGTTATCTGGAAGTTTTAAATTTTAAGATAATTGTAATAACTCAAATTATAATTTGTTATTTATGTCCGTGCATCGCGCGGGTACTAATACTAGTATCTTTTTAAAAGGAATAAATTTGTCTTCAAACTATAAAGACGTCAGTAGCAATTAAAAAGAAACATATTAATTATAATTGCAAAATATCATTTTGCTGAGAGAATTTCATGAACCAGCACAATTTAAGAGCCTAATTTCCGACCTCTTGCATTGCATTACCATAACGAAAAGAAAAAAAAAATAAAAAAAAAGAAAGAGATTGCTCTTGTGGCTATTACCATATGTAATTTGCATAATTATCATTCATAACTACTGTTCAATTGTTACCGGCTTATATCACTTATATTCGTTCGTGTAACTAATACAATCTGTATCGACTATATTCATTTGCATAACAAATACAACAAAGATGAAACTACAAAAATACAAAAAAAAAATGCTCTCATAAAGAATCAAACTCAAAACTCAAATTTCGTTATTTATGTTTTCAATTCAAAATAATTGATCTCTTATTCCAGTACTAAAGGTGGATTTGCTATAAATTTCAAATATGGCTATGAATAGTAATTTTCTGAAAGTATAACTACGAATGATAAATACAATATATATATTTGTGTGTCGCATAATTATTTCTTATACATATTCAATCAATTTTTTAAATACAGATACATGTTAGAGTTCACGCTAGCAAAGGCGGATCTAGGATTTTGACAGGATAGGTGCACTATTAAGAAGGGGTGGATCCAGAATATAAATTCTACATGTTCAACCTTTAGTTCTTACTATTGCACACCCATTACACTTTTGAATTATAAGTTCAAAATTAAAATTTAAAAAAAATATATTTTTCTTGCATCTATATATATTATCCATGTTGAAAATGTGGGAATCAGTTGAACCCATTGATTATATGCTACATCATACATTGTTACTAGTTTTAATATACATATTTTGTTTAATCATATAAGATTTTACGGTGACAAAAGAAGAATAGGAATTTTAATGTGTGAAAATTTTGAAAGAATAAATCAAACAAAAAAAAAAGAAATAAAGAAAAAGTACTTAATTAATACGCAAAAAGTAATACCAAACATACTCATCTCCCATGGGCATCTAGTTCTAGGAAAAAAAAAGAAAAGAAAATCAACTAGATTGATATAAGATTTGACTTCGCAACCCACTTAGAGAGGTAGACCCAGTAACTATCACATTATATATTACTTTGAGCATGGGTGCACACACATATATTTAAGTATTTTTGAAAAAAAATATAACATTACTATATATAATTTAGGGAGGGGAGCATGGGTTCACGTGCCCCATGAACCCCCCTAAATACGCCCGTGCACGCTAGCCCTGAAATGTTTTAAAAGGCGGGGGCGTGAGGCGAGACGTTTTACCTCTGATGGGGCGAGGCGTAAACCCTGAGACATGTGGCGTAAACCCTGAGACATGTGGCGTAAGTCCCATGGATCTTTAAATTTTACTAATTTCAAAATTTTTAAGATAGTATAAAATAAAACATAATTATAAAAAATTACATTAAAATCACAAAATTATAACAAATAATCTATTTAAAATATTTATAAATTTTAATTCAACTATGAATAATACGAAGAGTATGACATTTATCATAATATGCAAATTAGCTGGAACGTCGTTACAACTCAAACATCAAAACTAATGTATTCGATATGAAATCTTATATGTATCTCTCAAGGAGTAATGAATCTTGAAAGAATTTCGATATTATAATTTGATATTTTTCTTAAAATGCTCCTTTGATTTAATATGCTTTCTATTTGAAAGAGAATTTATATAAAAACATAATTCACAATTTAAATATGATTCTCTAGCATTATTGATTTTTAAGTTTCAACAAGTTAATAAAGTGACACGTAATTCACTATATAATACCTTGATAACTTATTATTTGTAAATAGTTACTAGATAATACTAAGCTATTAAATTAATAAGTGTTGTATCTCGTAAACATAAAAACAAATATTTAAAAAAATAATTATAAAAAAATATGAACTATTATATAGTAAAGACATAACAAAAGTTAATAAATAAATACTTTTTAAATGAAAGATTTATTTGAAATTAACTATGATAGTAGTCTTAGTGGATAACGTGCAATAATTTTTATTTTAATTATGACATAAAATACTCTCAACTTAATTATTTATAATTAAAAAAAAAGTGAGTTTGAATACTCAACGATTTATTAAGAAAATTTGAGGATTTGACAAGGCCAGTTACATACAATTGCATAAAATTCTATTAGGCACGAGCCCAGTACGTTGGGCGTTGGGCATATTCGGGGCGTAAGTCTCACGGTACTAAACCTCACACATAAGTCCAGAAGCGTTTTACGAGTACTCCGCCCCGGAGCGAGTCCCAATTCTGCCTTTTAAAAAAGAAGTTTTATAATAGTGTCTAAATAGATTGACAGACATAAATTATTAATTATGTCATGATTTAAATAACAATTATAGCAAAATAGAACACTATACTATCAAATATTAATAAGTAATCATTATACAGCTTGGATTTTTTTTGGTCTATGATAATTTTGCCACATTTAACTTGACGGCATTTGATCCATTATATTGTTTCATCATCTAACGTGTCTTTGTTATTACGTCACAGTTAAAATTTTAATTTAATCTTTTAATCATTGACAAGAAGAATGGCTCTAGTCTGTCACATATTAATGGATTATTATCTACATTGAGTGCTTGACATGCAGACTAATCCAAATCCATTAATTCAAAACTAGAGGTATCAAGGAATACACAGCAAAACTTAATAAAATTAAACAAAGAAGAACAATGACAGTTGCAGGCCAAATTTGCATTTGTTCATCAGTTAACTGGAAGAACAGATTATACGCATGAAAAACAGAATACACTCAATAAGAAAAAAATGAGATAAATAGATAATATAATAAATATCACCGTGAGTAAACAAAAAAGAGGCAGCCCGGTGTACGAAGCATCCCGCATTCATGCAGGATCCGGGAAAGGGAGGGCCGTACCCTAAATGGGTGTGATGTAGGCAGCCTACTCTAATGCAAACATCCGTGATTGATTCCGCGATTCGAACCCGTGACCTATAGGTCACACAAAAACAACTTTATCGTCTTTAGTGCTAGTAGCTAGGGGACAATAATTGCATCAAATCTCCATTGAGATTCTTGAGAAAAGGCTTCAGGCTTGGCATAGGTAAATAACCTAAGTACAAAATTAACACACAACAACCCACAACATCTTTGAACTAAACAACCACATATCAATTCATGTCATAAGTCTCATTTCAGAATGTGGCAATCTTGATCATACTTGACAGTAACTTCTGATTTCGGCGAGGTACATTGAAATCAATTTAGCCAAGTAATTTTGTTTGATGAAGACAACTTCTGCTGTAGGTGATGCACGCTGAAATTTTGATAACTCAGTAGCGCATATTTTGACTGTTGCAGATTCTTCATCTTGATATGACTCGATTAGCATTCTTACCAGCACCGGAGACTTGGCTAATAGAAGCTTCATAAGCTGCAACAAAGGCTTTGAGCCTTTAATATACTTTAGATTAACTTCCTTGAGATGATTAAATGTCACATCCGAGAAATGTTCCACTTCAAGAGATTCCAGCGCAGATGTACCATCAACATGAAGATACACCACCTAAGAAAAGATTAACCAAATCTCACCTAATTAATGATTTAAGGAGTATGAAAATAAGAAACAAGAAACGACATAATACATTAACAGGCTCTCAAACTTGGCCTTAGTTGGCAAGCATGTCCTCCAACTTTAGGTGTGCACAAGCAGACACCTCAACTTGTGACTTTATACAAGTTGAGGTGCCTACTTGTGCACCCAAAGTTGGAGTGCATGCTTGCTAGCTGAGACCAAATTTAAGGGCCTATTTATATATTATACTAAACTATTGTACATAAGAAAGAGAAAGAAAAGAGAACCTCAATTGCTAGATATTGTAAACATGAGAAGCTTCTAATCAAGCCAATAGCAAGCGAGATGACCTCCAATTCACCCAGACAACGATCAGATAGGTAAAGACGTTTGACACAGTGAAGAACAAAGGGAAATCTTTTTGATACAGCTCCACCTGTTCCAGCAAAGAGCTAGGAAAGAAAATACCAAAATCAGGACGACTCAAATAAAAAAGAAGTTCCATCATTGAAAATGCATTACAAGGAAGTGATGAAGCACATTTACCTCGATACTACCATTGCCCAAGTGGAGATGCTCAAGAGCCGAAAAAGACTCAAAAAACATGGCAATATCACATATTCCTTCTTTCTCATCATCTCTTGTATCTGCAAGTGAAAGTTTTGCAAGAAGAGGGACATCTTTTAACGTAAGAAATCTTATACTGCCTGTGAAGTCAAAGGATTTCAACTTGGGAGCTTTAATTTCAATACCGTTCAAATGTTCTGAGATTCGCAGCACCAACTGCTCGAGCAACAGACAATTGGAAATTAGACTTTCAAGAAATTTGGAAGAAATTGTGACGTCGCGTAATTCCAGGCTAATTAACCTGTCAAATCCTTTGAAGTTTGATGGAGGAAGTATTGAACAATTCTGGAGAGTCAGAAGCGTCAACTGCAGGCATTTGAAAAATGATACAGGCAGTTTGTATGGGTTACCACTTAATGGAAGTCCAAGAACAAAATGCTGAATGCCATTTCTAAAGAGAAAATATATCAAGTCATCAATCTCAGGATAACTACTCGAACTAGTAATGCAGAGGATAAACTTTGTAATTGGCCCTACATGAAGCATCAAAATGTGGTAGATAATAATGGAAATTTTACTAGGACATAACATTTCATTAATTTTAGTTGTCCAAACAGTTTCATCAAACGTCAACTTCGAAAATTAGCTGTTCTTTTTAAATAATATAATGGTGTTTTGTTAAAGCAAGTACCAAGGAGTTATAATGTAATGGTCTTCGTGACCTATATGACCTATAGGTCACGGGTTCGAGCCATGGAATCGCCGATACTTGCATCGGGATACGCTACCTACATAACATCCCTTTAGGGTGCAGTCCTTCCCCCGATTCTGCGTGAACGCAAAATGCTTTGGTACCGGGCTGCCCTTTTTTAGATGATTAACTATTTCACAGACGGGGCTAAATTTGACATCAAACTAGTAAGCCAAAATAAGCTTAATAACTATTTCCTACAAACAGAGGCGGAGGCACATGTTAAGTTGAGGGGTCACCGGCACCCGAAAACTTCGGCAAAAACTTCATATGTCATAGGCCTCCGTATCAATCTTTATGAGCAGTGATAAATTTATATTGAGTGTCATGGTGCCCGCCGCCGCCGAATCGTGGGTCGGCCTCTGCCTACAAATCGGATAACCTTACCCCTAGAAGTTGAGTACCAAAATTGGAATAGCGTAAATAATCTCAGTAAGCATGAGTGGCAAAGTTGTAAACACAACGGAAACTGAATAACATAGCGCATGATATAATTAGTCCTACTTTACAAGGAGGAGTTAGGCTTTCTCTCTGGGTTGTCTTCAATATTTCAGCTGTTGGCTACTAATCAAGCTTTATTTCTGTTTAGCTTTTATTATTATTATTATTATTATTATTATTATTATTATTATTATTATTATTATTATTATTATTATTATTATTATTATTATTATTATTATTATTATTATTATTATTATTATTATTAACTCTCTTAATTATTAACTCTCTTAATTTCCCAAGTAAGAAATCCTTTAAAATTATTATCGTTATTAATCACACCTAGTTCGAATTCTCCTCGATTATTGTCTTCAAAGTATAAAGATGTTCCTAGCAATTAAAAAGAACATATTAATTTTAATTACAATTATGATCAACAATTATGAAATATATATTTAACGAGTGAAAATATCGATCAATATTTTAATTTAGAATTTCATACTTTTACTAATTGTTAAGTGCAATGCCAACATTTCTATGGACTATCCTCAATTTGTAGCCCCCCCCCCCCCACCACCACACACACACACAAAAAAAAAACACCAAAAGTTTAATTATTTAAATTTAAAAGTGCAAAATTAACTATATTTATTGAGTACCAGATATCGAGTCAGCATGTATTTCTATGACTGTTGTACTAGTTCTTTTAGTAAAATACAAATGTTATAGATTTAACTTTACAGCTTACACATTTGTTTATTTCACATTTAATTTAAAAAATGTATTAATTGACTGTTGTACTAGTACTTTTAGTAATATGCAAATGTATTTGACAGTCAAAACATAGAATAACAAGTTAGTACTTGATTAAGAATGAGAAGACCAAGTTTTAGATGCGAAGATCAACATTGCTTTATGAATCTTAAGATATTACTTGATTCACAGTAGAAATCAAATAAAAAAAGGGCAATCTAGTGCATTAAGCTCCCGCTATGCGCGGGGTCGGGGAAGAACCAGACTACGAAGGTCTATTATACGCAATCTTATCCTACAATTCTGCAAGAGGCTTTTTCCATGACTCGAACCCATGACCTCCTGGTCACATGGTAACTAATATTTATAACCCAAGTAAAGTAAAAAGCTAAGAACTGTAATGACAAAGTCAAAAGAAACCATATATCCACAATCATTTACATCCCCAAACTGATGTTCATACTTCTTTCACTCTTATGGCAATTGGCAAAACACAGATTTATACAAGTACATCAACATTCATTTCTATCTGTTCCCTTCAACTCCCAAAACACTTTTGCAAAAGATCATGATCTGATTAAGTGCCGTGGCGATCAAACAGGATGGTCATAATATCGATGCTTATCCAACTTATAGACAACTTCTGCTTCAGGTGATGCCCGCTGAAATTTTGTTAGCTCGGCGAGTATTCTGACATTTGCAGAATCTTCAACTAGACATGGCTCGATTAGCATTCTCTCCAGCCCGGGAGACACGGCCAACAAAAGCTTCATAAGCTGCATCTCAGGGATTGTGCCATTAGTTTGTATTAGCTTAACTTCCCTGAGGTGATTAAATGACACATCTGAGAAACATTCCACATCAAGACATTCTAGAGAGCTGGTATATCATTGTCATCGCGCTCCACCTAAGAAAGATTAACAAAAACTCAACTCCCTAAGCTTATAGATGATTTAAGGAGTACCAAAATTAGAAAGCCACTATACAAAAAGAGAAAGCCAAGAGAACCTTAATTTCCATATATTGTAAAAATGGAAAGCTTCTTATCAGACAAAGAGCGCATGCAACCTCATCCCAGCAACCCAGAAAAATACTAGATATGCGAAGATGTTTGACACAGTTAAGATTAAACAAAAGCCTTGTTGGTATTTCACCTGCTCCTGCAACAAAGGACTTAGAAAAAAAGAGGCAAAAATCAGGATAACTCATAGCCCAAAAGATGTTCAATCATTGAAACTGCAATATAATGAAGCCATGAAGCAACATTTACCATGTCATTTAAGTGGAGGTACTCTATAGCAGAAAAGGACTCAAAAAACTCGGCAATATTACTTTTTCGTGCCGCCACATAATATTCCCTATGCGTAAGTGAAAGTTTTGCCAGAAGAGGGGTACTTTTTAAACAGATAGAACTCATACTGCCTGTGAAGTCAAAAGATCTCAGCATGGGACCGTTAATTCCAATGACTTCGCTTAAAGCACTTGAGATCTGCAGCACCAATTGCTCAAGCAACAAGCAATGAGAGATTAAACTTTCAAGCAACTTGGAAGAAATTGTAACATCACGTAATTCCAGGATAATTAGCCTATCAAATCCTCTGAAGGCTGGTGGAGGAAGTATTAAAAGATTTTGGAGAGTCAAATGCCTCAACTCGAAACATGTGAAAAATGAAGGCGGCAATTCGTACAGGTTACCCCTGATTGGAAGTCTAAGAACAAGATGCCGAATGCCATTTCTACAGAGGAAACGTATCAATTTGTCAATATTAGGAGATCTTTCCAAATAAGGAATGAAGAGGGTGAACTTCGTGATTGGTCCATCATGAAATCTCATAAAGTGGGTGACAATCTTTGTGAATTTATGTGCAAAGTACATTAAATCCTTTTTGGTTATCCAGAGTGTTTGATCAAGAGCCAATTCTGGAAGTCTGCACCAGTTATACCTCCATTTCTTTGATAAGATGCTAGTCCTCACAACATCTCGTAAAGGCAAGCGCAGAAGAATATCATCAATTACATTCTCAGGGAGGCTGCTAAGCATATCGAGAGGTAAAATTTGACAGTGATATTGCTTTTTGCCCTTAGGAGGCATCATATAAATATTTGCCAATAAGAATCTGCACAAAATAAACAAGAGTACAAAGATGAAGAAGATCACTAAACTATTTGGATAGAACTAATGTTCACATTGTAAAATAAACATGCCCACAACTGTAAGAAGAACAGATAGCGTGTTTCGAAAAAGAGGATAGAGCCTTTTTTTTCGAAAACTAACATCGTACGAAGAGAATGAATTAATGATTACAAAAATGAAGAGAAAAAACAATGACAAGAATCAGATATTAAGCTTACCAAGATCTAAGATCGAAGAAGATAGAAATAGCCTTTCTTTTGAGCACTACTTGCACTTTGGGCTCATCACTCTACGTCCCAACTCGAGTTTCCATAATTATAAAAGAACGTTTTAATCCTCCCCACCTCCCCCCACCCCCCCCCCCCCCAAAAAAAAAAAAGGAATGACAGCATTTTACCTTAATAGCTGCGTCATACTATATTGTTAAGTCGAGATGGAAGTAATACCATTTTAGCACTTAAATAAGCTTAGATTCTTGAACATGTACCGGGTTATATTTAAACAATCAAGTCTTATTAGTTAATTACTTAATAAATGTCAATTGGTAATCAACCATCAGATGTAAAAATTAATCGATAATGTAAAATTTTACACTATTAGTATATATTACTTAAATCCTATAATTAATGGTGAAAGAACCTTTAAAATAGCATTTAGCCGATTCTTATTATCATTATTAAATGAAGATGAAAGTGAAAATAAAAAGAGAACTTTGTTGATGGATAAGCACTTCAGCCTTCAATCCTTGGAGTACCGGACATAGGATTTTGTACAAGAGGTATCAAATATTGTCAGAATTTAACTTGTACATGGATTTAGGCCACACAATTTTAAAATGCCTACATCGCATGTATTTTCTAGCTGAGTAAACCAATTGTGTACGCACATTATCTTCAAGAATTTTTTAGAACTTACTGATCTTACTCTTGTCTAACTACAATGCCGTAATGATCTTTCTCCAAAATTGAATGCTTCAGCCTACTCCAAAGCCATTAAATCAAAATGAGATAGTTCCAATTAACTCGCGATTACCTTTTAAGTGACATGATTGCATTAATATTTTTTACACCATCAATGCTAAGAATTTGAACTCATAGTTTTACTACTAAAATCTGAATAGCTAAGTAAGCTTAGTACAGCTTTATTCGCACAATTAGCACAATCCAGAGCTTACTTGGCAAGTATAACCACAAAAGAAAATAAAGATTTCTGTCATATTAAACAATACTAAGCTCATCTCAACAAAATATAGAACCTAGTAGCTGCAGCTAACACTTTGAAATTAGAACGCATTCACATACCCAAGAAAAAAGAGTACTAACAGAAGATAAAAGCATTCTAACAGACTAGAATTCATCTTGACACAAAAGAAATGATTAAAAAGAAAAGCATAGAAGCACTTCAAGCTTAGACCTAAGATTATTAGATTTTCTTCAGCGCCATGCCATGCGCTACTGGGCACTGTTTGTACTTTTGAAGTCTTCAAAAAGTACTTTGGCCTTAACTCTTTGGGTTCACCACTTTTAAATCACGTCTCGATCTTCACACCTATCCTTAATTGAGGTTACACTGCCTCAGAGCAATTTTCCTACTTTCACCTTTCACCCAACACTCATCAATAAATTTCTCATTATTTTGATTTATTATGAAGGTACACATTTTACCTAGAAAATATTTAAAATCTTCATAAACTTGACTTCATTTTGACTTGTAGACTAAGGGCAGCCCGATGCACAAAGCATCTCACGTTCATGCAGGGTCCAAGGAAGTGTTGCACCCCAAGGGGATATGATGTAGGCAGTCTACCCTGATGCAAGCATCAATGGCTGATTCCATAGCTTGAACGACCTATAGTTGACACGAAGACAACTTTACCATTGGCTCCCTCTCATTTCGACTCGTAGACTACGCTGTAATTTAAATATTACAATAGAACTCCAATTTTATCTCAGTAATTATGTTTAAACCTACACATGACCTGTTGGATCTTACCATTAGAGTAAAACCCTAGGGCTCGGCTTGTACAAAAAATTATGCTACTGCCTACGCTTGCCAACTTGACATCAATGACATCGTTAACCCCCATCAAGTTATAAGCAAAACCCAATTGAATTTCAGCTGATTTAATTACACCCAGATAATAAAAATACAATCTTGATTTCAAAATTCTACTGAACCAAAACACATAATAAAAGCACATGAATTGTGTTAACAATGAAGAAAACAGTAAGTGAGAAAATGAAAAAGAGAAATAGAAAGATGAGAACCTGAGGATGAATTGTGAAGTACTCACTCCTATAGTTACTTCTCTGATTGATGGCTAATTCAGTTTTCTCAATGGGAGCTGTTCAGTGTTGAAGAAAATGAAGAGAGAGAAGTGTCCACAAAAGTATTATACACATTTGAAGTTTAAGATGGATAAATTGCAACTGCCTCCTATTTAGTTTGGTAAAACTACAGTTAGGCCCTTATATAGCTGTTATAGATTCTTTTAGAATGCCAATACCAAATGTGCCAAATTCAAGATTTTGACTAAGATGCCAATTTTTACCTTTTTATATATCAACCATTAGACAAGAGGGGTTTGCTCTGATGGTAAGCAACCTCCACTTCCAACCAAGAGGTTGTGAGTTCGAGTCTCCCCAAGAGCAAGGTGGGAAGTTCTTGGAGGGAAGGATGCCGGGGGTCTATTTGGAAACAGCCTCTCTACCTCAGGGTAGAGATAAGGTCTGCGTACACACTATCCTCCCCAGACCCCACTAAGTGGGATTATACTGGGTTGTTGTTGTTGTTGTTGTTGTTGTTGTTGTTATATATCAACCATTAATCAGTAGCTAGAGTTGGGAGATAAAATTAGAAGCAATACAGGGGAACCACAAGTAAAAAAGAGAGACATATAAAGATCAATATTGTCATTTTGATTTAGTTTTAAACTGGTATAATACATAAACATGCCCTCAAACTTGGTCTCAGCTAACAAAGATGCCCTCCGATTTTGGGTGTACACAAGCAGGCACCCCAACTTGTCTCCACTCCAATAATTCTACTCTCATATATGTGTGTATAGACATAGAACTCTAATTTTACCTTACATAATTATGTTCATACCATACCAAGACAGAATACTTGGAGTGTATATTCAGTGGCGAGACTCAGGGAGGGGAAGGAGGTGAGGCTGGACTCGCAGGTCATCCCTAGGAGGGAAGTTTTAAGTACCTTCAGTATATTATTCAGGGGGATGGGGAGATTGATGAAGATGTCACACATTGTATTGGGGCGGGATGGATAAAACGGAGACTTGCTTCCGGTGTTTTGTGCAACAAGAAGGTGCCACTAAAACTTAAGGGTAAGTTCTACAAAGTGGTGGTCAGACCAACGATGTTGTATGGGGCTGATTGTTGGCCAGTCAAGATCGCTCATGTCCAGAAGATGAAGGTAGCAGAGATGAGGATGTTGAGATGGATGTGCTGGCACACCAGGTTAGATAGGATCAGAAATGAGGTTATTCGCGACAAGGTGGGTGTGGTCTCTATTGAGGACAAGATGCGAGAAGCGTGGCTTAGGTGGTTTGGTCATGTGAGGAGGAGGAGCACAGACGCCCCGGTGAAGAGGTGTGAGAGGTTGACATTGGAGGGACTACGAAGAGGTAGAGGTAGGTCAAGAAGGGGTGGAGAAAGGTGATTAGGCAAGACATGACACAACTTCAGTTGACCGAGGACATAACCCTTGATAGGAAGGTATAGAGGTCAGGGATTAGGGTAGTAGAGTAGGTAGTCTAGAGTGTTCACAACAGTAGTATTGACACACAGTCTCGCTTTCTGTTGGTAGTACGTTTTTATGACTAACCATTATTTTCTTTCATTGTTGATCACCTTACTATCTTGTCGTTTTATTCTGCTTTTATATGGCTTTTTGGTATTATCTCCTTAGCTATATTTTCATTTATGTGGTGCTTATATCACAAGGTAGGGGTAAAGTATGCGTACACACTATCCTCCCCAGACCCCACAGTGTGGGATAATACTGGGTATGTTGTGTTGTTGTTGTTGTTGTTGTTGTTGTTGTTGTATAATTATGTTCATACCCAATTGAATGTATTTGTTTAGCTTAGCGTCAAGAACTTGTTACGAAGAAAAAACTCTTTTTTTCCCCAGAAATATCTAAGTTTCTTTTTTCCTTAAATTAACTAAAAACTCTCAAATATTGCCCCAATTGTAATATCATTTGACAAAATGTACCAGACATAACAAGCATTATGATTATAAAGTTCACTAAAATCTTCATGAGATATATTACAGGGAATTAAATAGAGGCTAAAAAATCAAGAGATCAGTTTTCCATTACTTTTCTTCTTTTGCAAAATAGGTTATATTAGTACTTCAGTATCTCTTTCTTTATTTGAAAAATATTCAAATGATTTTCAATGTCTTAACACTATTCACCTAGGTGAAACAAAATTTTGGTGCAATATGAAAAACAGGAAACTCTCCATATGAAGATCAAATAAAATAAGATACTGATATAACACATTGAATAACTAAAAGTGAAGTTGCATAGCAGCTCAGTGCTAGCTAATGTAAAATCAACAATTTGGCACTAGTACTAAATCTCCAAGCTTTAACTCTTTCAATGATATGGAGCTTGAAAAACATGGCTCTACTTTTCTGGCATAAAATACTTATGACAAATATTCATGTCTAGGTGTAACGGGTAAAGTTACTGGCATGTGACCAGGAGGCCACACGTTCGAGCGGTGAAAACATCCTCTAGCAAAAATGCAGGGTAAGACTGCGTGTAATAGACCCTTATGATTTGACCCTTCCTCGAACCCCGTGCATACGAGAGCTTACTGCTGCATCGGGCTGCCCTTTTTTGAGAATCAAATTACACATAACTCTGCTTGCCACAGCAGTTTGATCAAAGTGGAGAATCAAACTAAAACATAACTTTGAAATAAAACAACCCACAGTATAAATTCAGATACCAAAATCTCATTTCGAACATCATTCAAGTTCAGGATGAAATGTAAATAACCTTAGCTTTTTAACAACGTAAACAGCATTCCCAAAACATCAACACGAAGATTGGTGTATGTCCGCAAAACACAGCCATATACTACTGCATACACCATAACTAACATCTGTTCATCTTAACTTACAAAATTTACGCCAATATCATTGTCTGATAAAAGACTAGCGATCAAACAAGATTGTTATCTACGTTATAGTGAACTTCTGCTTTAGGTGATGCTCTTGGAAATTTTGTTATCTCTGCAAGTACCTTTAGTCTCGTTTCGGCAAATACTTTTCCTTTGTTGGGCTGGATTAGCATTTTCACCAGCATAGGAGACTTGGCTAATAGAAGCTGGATAAGCTCAATTTCAGGCTTTGTGCCTGTAATACCTTCAAGCTTAACAACCCTGAGGTGATTCAGTGTCACATCTGAGAAGCTTGCAGGAATATCATTGACAACATCACCGCGCACAGGATCAATCAATGCCGCATAATACACCTAAGAAAGATAAAGAAAATCAATAACTCATAAATTAAATAATAGAAAGAAATACTATGAACAGAAGCAAATCACCACATAAAGAAGAACACATTCAAAACAAAGGACCCAAAAAAAAAAGAGAAGTAAACTTCATTAGCACCTTCATTTGAATATCTTGTAAATACGGGGAGCTTCTTATCAAGCAAAGAGCATACGACAGCTCAGCTAATTCATCCAGACTGTTGAAGTTGTCAAATATCCCACATCGGTGGTTGACACTTTTGTTTGTGATTTTTTCCCTATTAAAGGAGGCCTAATGTATAAGATTTATATATACCTCTCATTTACCTTCTTATCTTCTTAGGACATTTGTATCTTTTCTCTTTAGTATTATTTCACTTGTATTTTTGGAGTGAAATAAAATATTGGTTGTGTCCGAGGAAGTAGGCAAAATTGGCAGAAACCTTGTAAATTTTGGTGTTCCTTTTATTGTTGCTTTATTGTCGTATTTATTATTTAGTAGCTGCCATAATTTTTGGTATAGTAGTTGTGATTCATTTACACTATATACATTTGGCTTCCGCAACACAGACAAATGGTGGTTAAGCATGTTGAAGATGTCAAATTGTCCCACATCGGTTGGGAAGTAGAGTTGGGGGGATTTTCTCCTATAAAAGAAGGCCTAATGTTTAGGATTTAAATACCTCTCATTTGCCTTCTTATCTTCTTAAGGCATTTGTATCTTCTCTCTTTAGTATTATTTCACTTGTATTTTTGGAGTGGAATAAAATATTGGTTGTGTCCGAGGAGTAGGCAATATTAGCCGAACCTCGTAAATTCTGGTGTTCCTTTTATTGTTGTTTTATTGTCTTATTTATTATTTGGTGGTTGTCATAATTTTTGGTATAGTAGTTGTGACTTATTCACACTATATACATTTGGCTTCCGCAACAAAGCAAAGATGTTTAAGACAATGAAGAGGAGAGGAAGGCTTTGCTGGTACGTTGCCTGATGCTGCAGCCAAGAACTAAGAAGAGAACATCGTAAATCAGGAACACTCAAAGCCCAAAAGATGGTACATCTATGAAAATGCATTAGACTGAAGCCACGGTGCAACATTTACCTGGACACTAAGGTAATCTATGTTGAGATGCTCGAGAGCAGGAAAAGACTCAAAATACTTGGCAAGATCAAGTTGTCCAGCCTTCCCAGAAGGTACTGCTGTATTAAAAAGTGAAAGTTTCTCAAGAAGAGGTGCTTTCATCAACGAAATATCATTTATACCGCCACTGAAGTCGAAGGATCTCAACTTGGGAGCATCAATTTGGATGTGGTTTAAAATACTTGAGATTTGCAGCACCAACTTCTCGAGCAACGGGCAACGAGAGATTAAAATATTAAGCAATTCGGATGAAAATGTTATGTCATACAGTTCAAGGCTAACTAACTCATCAAATCCTCTGAAGGCAGATGGAGGCTGAATTGAACAATTTTGGAGTCTCAAATGTCTCATTTGCGAACATGTGAAAAATGAAGAAGGCAATTTGTATGGGTTATCCTTGGGAAATTGGAGAGAAAGATGTTGAATGCTTCTTGAGAGGAAAGATACCAGGTTGTCAATTTTAGGGTAATTTCCCAGATTAGCAATACTGGAGAGGGTAAACTTAGTAATTGGTCCGACATGGAGGGTCAAAAGGTCGTAGATAATGTCTTTAAACCGAATTGCAAGGGGTATTTAGTTATTTGTTGTTTCCCAAAGTGCTTGATCAAGCGTTAACACTGGAAGTCTGCACCAGTTACGCCTCCAATGCTTCGATAAGATGTTTGTCCTCACAGCATCTCGTAAAGGCAAACACGTAAGAATATCATCAATTACATTCTCGGAAAAAAAAGGTTGCTAAGCTGCAACCATAGAGCATACTCAGACAGAACCTTGACTCAGTTACCAAGATAAATCTTTTCTGACGTGGAAGATCAGACTATGTTGCAACCACAGAGCATACTTAGACAGTACCTTGGCTCTGATACCAATTGTTGCGGAAGCTAAATGTATATAGTGTGAATAAGTCACAACTACTATACTAAAAATTATGACAGCCACCAAATAATAAATAAGACAATAAAGCAACAATAAAGGGAACACCAGAATTTACGAGGTTCGGCTAATTTTGCCTACTCCTCAGACACAATCAATATTTTATTTCACTCCAAAAATACAAGTGAAATAATACTAAAGAGAGAAATACAAATGCCTTAAACAGATGAGAAGGCAAATGAGAGGTGTGTTTCAATCCTAAACATTAGGCCTTCTTTTATAGGGGAAAAATCTCCCCCAAACTTAACTCCCAACCAATGTGGGACTTTGGCATTTTGCCAAACTTCAACAAATCTCCACCTTGGCAAAATTCCACATTTTCAATTCTCTCTCAATAACAAATTTTGGTTGTGTCTTCATCTTCAATCTTCAGTGTTCAACAATGTTGATCAAATCCAAACAATGTTGAAACTTGACCGCAGTCACCACCTTTGTCAGCATATCAGCAGGATTCTCTGTAGTATGAATTTTCTTCACCGTGACTCCACCTTCTTCTATGATTTCTCGTACGAAATGATACCGAACATCAATGTGCTTCGTCTTTGCATGATAAACTTGGTTCTTCGCTAATTGAATAGCACTTTGACTATCACAAAAAATTGTGATACCTTTTTGTTCAACACCAAGCTCCTTTAGCAATCCTTGAAGCCAAATTGCCTCTTTCACAGCATCTGTAATAGCCATGTACTCTGCCTCTATTGTAGACAAAGCAACTGTTGACTGCAAAGTAGACTTCCAACTAACTGGTGCCTTTGCAAAAGTAAACACATAACCAGTAGTTGATCTTCGTTTGTCCATATCACCCGCAAAATCTGAGTCACAATATCCAACTACAGACTGATTGTCTTCCTGCTCAAAAACTAACCCGACATCTACAGTATTATGAATATACCGTAGAATCCACTTCACAGCTTGCCAATGCTCCTTCCCTGGATTGTGCATATATCTGCTAATAACTCCAACAACTTGTGAAATGTCAGGTCTTGTGCAAACCATTGCATACATCAAGCTACCAACAACATTTGCGTATGGTACCTTTGACATATACTCTCGTTCAGCTTCATCCATTGGCGACATAGTAGTACTTAGCTTAAAATGGAAAGCAAGTGGAGTACTAACTGGCTTAGTCTTGTCATCTATGCCAAAACGTTGAAGTACTCTCTTCAAATATTCCTTTTGAGATAAACAGAGTTTCTTTGAACGTCTATCTCTAATTATCTCCATGCCAAGAATTTTCTTTGCCTCACCCAAATCCTTCATCTCGAACTCCTTCTTTAGTTGAATCTTCAACTTATCAATTTCTTCCAAATTCTTGGAAGCTATCAACATATCATCAACATATAGGAGAAGATATACAAAGGAACCATCTTTAAGCTTGTGCAAATACACACAATGATCGTATTTGCTTCTCTTGTACCCTTGCCGCAACATAAACTCGTCAAATCGCTTGTACCATTGTCTAGAAGATTGTTTCAATCCGTACAACGATTTTTCAAGTTTGCACACCATATTTTCTTTTCCAGCAACTTTGAATCCTTCTGGCTGAGTCATGTAGATTTCCTCCTCCAAGTTTCCATGTAAAAACGCAGTTTTTACATCCATCTGAACTAGTTCCAAATCCAATTGTGCTACCAAAGCCAACATAATTCTAATGGAGGAATGTTTTACAACCGGAGAAAACACTTCATTGTAATCAATTCCCTCCTTTTGAGCATATCCTTTGGCCACCAATCTTGCTTTGTAGCGAACATCTACTTGGTTAGGAAATCCTTCCTTCTTTGCAAATACCCATTTGCACCCAATTGCTTTCTTTCCCTTCGGGAGATTGGCCAATCTCCATGTATGATTCTGATGAAGGGACTGTATTTCATCATTCATGGCAATCCTCCACTTATCTTCTTCTGAACTTTGGACAACGTCTTTATAAGTAGTAGGAACATCATCAGCTACAATTGAGGTTGCACAAGCAACCGTCTCTATGAGACGAACAGGTTTCGTTATTGTTCTTTTTGGCCTGCTGGTTGCTATTGATTCAAGTTGTTGTTGAGGTTCCTGAGTTGGAATCTCCTCTACTGGCTCTCCTTCCAGAGGGTAATCTTCATTTGTTTCCTCCTCTGCTTCTTGTGTAGGAAAAATAAATTTTCCCTCAAACTCCACCTGCTTAGAAGCACCTTCATTTTGTTTGGTATCTTCTGTTACCTTATTTACCATAGCAGATTCATCAAAGGTAACATCCCTGCTGAATATTACTTTCTTTGTCATAGGACACCATAAGCGATATCCTTTGACTCCAGAAGTAATTCCCATAAAAATAGCCTTCTTTGCCCTTGGATCCAATTTTAACTCCGTCACATGATAATATGCAGTTGAGCCAAACACGTGCAAAAAGTTATAATCTATAGCAGGTTTTCCATACCATTTTTCAAATGGTGTCTTGCCATCAATAGCGGCAGATGGTAGGCGATTAATGAGGTGGCATGCATATGTAACTGCCTCAGCCCAAAATTCTTTGCCCAAGCCAGCATTGGATAACATACACCGTACCTTCTCCAGCAAGGTCCGGTTCATACGTTCTACCACTCCATTCTGTTGTGGTGTATGTCTAACAGTGAAGTGTCGGACGATGCCATCATTTTCACAGACCTTATTGAAATGATCATTTTTGTATTCACCTCCATTGTCTGTGCGAATACACTTGATTCTCCTGCCTGTCTGATTCTCCACCATCGTCTTCCATTTGAGAAAAATTCCCAACACTTCATCTTTGCTCTTCATTGTATACACCCATACTCTTCGGGAAAAAACATCAACAAAGGTTACAAAATAGTGCTTCCCACCCAATGAAGGTGTTTTGGAAGGACCCCAAACATCAGAGTGTACATAATCTAAAATGCCTTTAGTATTATGGATCGCTGTACCAAATTTAACCCTTGTCTGTTTCCCTTTGACACAATGCTCACAAAACTCCAAGTTGCAAGCCTTTACTCCTTTTAACAATCCTTGATCTGATAGAGTTTTCAAGGATTTTCCTCCAGCATGTCCCAAGCGCATGTGCCATAGCTTGGTTGCTTCTGCCTCTTTGTCGTCACTGGATGTCACTGTCGTTGTCCCAATAACTGTACTGCCACGATAGCGATACATATTATTATTCTTCCGATTAGCCTTCATTACCACTAGTGCACCGGAGCATACTCTCATCACTCCATTTTCTGCAATGATTTTGAACCCTTTTGATTCTAGGGCTCCCACAGAGATGAGATTCTTCTTCAAATCCGGTACATATCGAACATCTATCAATGTTCTGATCATTCCATCATGGTTCCTTAATCGTATTGAACCAATGCCATATGAGGTAAGAGGGCTGTTATCCGCTGTGTGGATGACTCCATATTCTCCTTCTTGAAATTCCACGAACCAGTCCCTGTTGGGACACATATGATAGCTACAAGCCGAGTCCATCAACCATATGTCTAATGATGTTGATGACTCTGTTGTAACTAATGAGAAGTCTGAATCATCACAATCAGCTACATTTGAATCCATAATAGCCTTTCCATTGTTATGTTTGGCCTTATTCTTCAACTTCGGACAGTCTTTCTTCCAGTGCCCTTTTTCTCGACAAAAGGCACATTCATCTTTGCTGGGTCTGGATCTTGACTTGGATCTTCCCTTCTTTGTCCTCGTTTGATTTTGAGGACGACCCCTCACAAACAGTGCTTCTCCTTCTCCGCCCTTCTGTTTTTCTCGCTTTCTTTGTTCATAGCTGTACAAAGCTGAACAAACTTCTCTGAGAGAAATTTCGTCATTTCCATGGAGTAGAGTAGTTTCAAGGTGCTCGTACTCATCAGGAAGTGACGTCAACAACATTAAGGCCAAGTCACCATCATCATAAGTTGTATCCATATTTTGCAAATCTGTGACCAACTTATTGAAACTGGTGATATGTTCATTCATCGTGGTACCAGGAACATAGGTGAAGTGAAACAGTCTCTTCTTCATGTACAATTTATTTTGACTGTTTTTCTTCAAAAATTTATCCTCCAGTGCTTTCCATAATTTACTTGCAGAAGTTTCCTTTGTGTATGGATATTTCTGCTCTCTAGCAAGGTAGGATCGAATGGTACCGTAAGCAACACGGTTGAGAATCTTCCAATCTTCTTCTCCAATAACATCTGGTTTCTTTTCTTCAATGGCCAGATCTAGCCCTTGTTGAAAAAGGACATCTAGAACCTCGCCTTGCCACATCCCAAAATGTCCGGACCCGTCAAATATTTCTACCGCAAATTTCGCATTTGACACAATTCTTGTCATAAGCGAAGATGCCAATGATGACGTATTGTTGACACTTGATGTAGATTCTTCTTGTTTATTGTCTCCCATATTTGACACAAATATTATTTAATAGCTGACGACACAAATCAAGATTATTTCCTTTCTGATGTAGAAGATCAGACTAAGCTGCAACTACAGAGCATACTCAGACAGAATCTTGACTCAGTTACCAAGATAAATCTTTTCTGATGTGGAAGATCAGACTATGCTGCAACCACAGAGCATACTTAGACAGTACCTTGGCTCTGATACCAATTGTTGCGGAAGCCAAATGTATATAGTGTGAATAGGTCACAACTACTATACTAAAAATTATGACAGCCACCAAATAATAAATAAGACAATAAAGCAACAATAAAGGGAACACCAGAATTTACGAGGTTCGGCTAATTTTGCCTACTCCTCAGACACAACCAATATTTTATTTCACTCCAAAAATACAAGTGAAATAATACTAAAGAGAGAAATACAAATGCCTTAAACAGATGAGAAGGCAAATGAGAGGTGTGTTTCAATCCTAAACATTAGGCCTTCTTTTATAGGGGAAAAATCCCCCCAAACTTAACTCCCAACCAATGTGGGACTTTGGCATTTTGCCAAACTTCAACAAATCTCCACCTTGGCAAAATTCCACATTTTCAATTCTCTCTCAATAATAATGAGAACTGAAAATTAATGTCATATTTAGCACCATTAAGTGTATTTCAACACAATTACAGAACCTATAGCTGCACCAAACGCCAAGCACAATCATTGAACGCCTGCACATACCCGACAAAACCAACATCTATAAAGAGTACAAAAGAGAAGATAAAGCTTTTGTTTTATAACATGTTCCATCAAAGAAAAAAGATTTCTACAGCATGAACATAGAGGATTATACAGATTTCTTATTCTAAAAAAAAGGGACAGACCCGCGCGCACACAAAATATCCCGCATTCACGCAGGGTCCAGGGAAGGGCCGCACACAGGCTATCCTAATACAAGTATCAGTAACTGATTTCACGGCTCGAACTCGTGACCTATAGGTCACACGGAAACAACTTTCACGGCTCGAACGCGTGACCTATAGGTCACATCGACACAACTTTATTGTTGTTCCAAGGCTCCCCTACAAATTAAATATGAAATAAAAAATAGAAACGAGAAGCCCATCACCTTTTGATTCTATTAAGCTTATAAACCTGACTGTTTCACCGCGCTTAAGCTATATATCTGTATATGACATCAAACTAGTAGTCTAAATAAGCTTAATAGTTTTATTCCCACAATTTACATAACCCTAACCTTCTCTGGCAATTTGTAAATACAAATGAAACTGAAAAATCATGTAAACATATAACAACAACTGTAAAAAAGAGAAGAGGGAGCCTTTATTTCGAAGAGTTAACATCTTGCGGAATAGAAAGAAGACGAGAAACAGATATTAAGCTTACCAAAGGCCAAATATTGAAAAAGATGGAAGTAGAACGTTTTATTGTTTGGTTTAGTATATTAAAAATAACAGAATTGCATATTCTTTCAAAATTATTTATTTACAAAAATACTCTCCACGTTCTTTACAAAAATATCGAAAAGGGGATTTGAAAAAGATTTTGAAAGGCCAATTCTATCTTTATACATGTTAATCCATAAATTAAGAATCGTGGTGTTGCTAATATTCTGATTTCTTATGTATACCAATAGTACTGAATATATATGGTGTATAACTAATATATATATTAATTATACATAAGTTGAAAAATAAAATTTTCCAAATAAGGGATTAATAAGCCAAAGTTACTATAATATATATATATAAAAAAATAAAAAAAAATCCCGAATACATATTTTACAGCATCAGATTAAGAGTCCTAGTTTTACTCCAACTTAATTAGTTACTAGTAGTATTTCCTTTTCAACGCCTCAAATATTGTTAAACTTGGACAAAGCAATTCTTCCTTGCTTTAACCATTCCTGACCTTAGGGAGCTTCAAAATATTTGTGCATAAAAAATTGAACTCCTTTTCCGAAATAACTAAGTTCATGGTAAAAAGTAAAAACATTTCTGCATTTATCAAACTTATGATAACCTAATACGTATCTTTCGCCTATTCTTTTATCACCTAACTATAATTAAGTAAGTGTAATTTCAATTGATTTATTACTTAACAATGATAAATTAGTGTAAACATGGGATACATGGTAATTTTTTACCATGTGGTCTTCTAATAGCATTTAGTCATATATCATTATTGTTATCAAATGAAAATTGAGGTGAATTATTATAGAGAACTTTCAAACACTCCTAAGCATTTAGTTGAAACACATAATTTCAAGTAGGGCTATTCAAAACCGAAGCGTAACTGTTAATTGAATCGTAAAATTGGCTTATTGATATCAGGTTATTGGGGTAATTGTTGGTGAACGAATTGAGATTTTATAATTAACTGTTTAACAGTTTAGAGGTGGATTACTCATTTTTCTTATCGGATAAACCGTTAACTCGTTATTAATTTTTATATTTATATTTTTACCTCTATGTATATAAAATACTATTTGAAATTCTATATCCTTATTCATGGGAATTTATAGGGAGACCAATAAGGGTGAGCACAATAAAAGATTTTTGAGAGAAGAGAACAAAAGAATCTCTATTCTTGAGAGTTATCATCTAAATTGATTTCTGTGTCAGAATGAACTAAAGCTGCTGGATTTTGAAAGTTATTCCTATGAGGAAGTGAGTTTCCACGATCCTTTGTTTGTATAGTAGAATCCAGACTGATATCTTGAAAAAATTATTGTCGGAAATTTTAATATGGCTTCATATATATTCCCTGTTTTTTTTATTGCCTACGCTATTCGGATTATGTTTTGTACAAAATGTTTAATCAGGTATAAGTTTCAAGATAAATGTTCATTATGGTAATTGAATGTGACATATCCTAAGTTTTTCCTTATCAATAATTCTCTAATTCTTTTTTATTGTCTATTTGATTAAGCCTATAAACTGCCCGATAATCGCTAATCTGTTACCAATATGCTCGATGTCTTATTGATTGGCCGGTAGATTATTATATTTATAAACCGATAACCGATAAGCCAGGTTGTTAAGTATAAATATCCGCCTGATCCGCCCGACAAGCACCCCCTAATTCCATGCAATAACGGTACTACTTAGCAAATGACATCGGCACAAGTATTTAATCACATATACTGTTAATGTAAAAAAAAATCACACTGTCAATAATTTTAACCTATGATTAATGATTAATTGGCATGTTACCAATCAAATCTTATCATATAAATTACTTGTAAATATTTTATAGATGACCTGATTATGATAATAAGTTTGATTCGATTTTGCGCATTCATTTGAACTCCCCTAAAGTTCAATCTTGATCAAATTCTGACGTATAAGTTCGTAGTATTCTTTGACAATAAAACAATACTGGACTAAAGAGAATGCAAAGAGCAACAAATGTAAACCAAAAAGTTCACAGCACATAGGAAATTCTATTGCATCTGTGCCGGTGTATTGTCATAATTTGGCTTGTGTATTCATTTTGGGATAGGCGCGATGGAATTAAGACATTACTTTATATCATGATTGATGTTTCCGTCGAATTATTTTTCGAGCAGAGTAAGCCAATTGTATTTACACATATTATTATTATTATTAAGAAAATATTCTCCATTCGTTTTAATTAATGTGAACCTATTTCTCTTTGAGTCATAGCTTGTTTGGCGAATTTTTTTTTTTGGCCAAAAGTATTTTTTTTTCTAAAATTAAGGTATTCGGCCAAGCTTTTGGAAGGAAAAAAATGTTTTTGAGGAGGAAACAGAAGCAGTTTTTGAGAAGCTGAAAAAAGTTACTTCTCTCCAAAAGTATTTTGTTGAAAAACACTTTTGAGAAAAATACACTTAGATGCACTATTTAAAAGCTTGACCAAACATTAATTGCTACTCAAAAGTACTTTTCAAATTAAGTAGCCAAACAGAAACTGTTTCTCACAAAAAGTGAAAAGCACTTTTGAGAAAAATATTTCTCAAAATAAGCTGATTTTAGAACCTGGCCAAACAAACTATCAATCCCAAAAAGAATAATCCATTTCTAATTTGGAAACAATTTAATTCTAATTTTTTATTTCACCCATAATGGGAAGTTTTTATAAAAACACTAATATTATGACATATTCAAAAATATAAGTCTCAAAATTAAAGTTTTCCATTTTTTCTAAACTTTGTAAATTGGCAGGCGTTGATGTGAAAAGTTGGTTTTAATTTGCAGGAGAAACCTTTTCTGGTTGTCCAAATTAATATGACAGAAATAATTATAGCCTTTGTATAGTCGTAATAAATATTAAATACTAATAGCCTTTGAAAAGGTGAATATAAAATTTTAGGGAAAGGCATTAAATGAAAACAAAGATCCATGCAGAGAAGTGTGATTGCTGGATTACTTCCCTCATTTTGGCTCTTCAAAAAACTAAGAAACTTTAACAAAATGTTAGATTCAAATCAGTCACATAACATCTGTGCATTATTTGTCACCAGCCGGAGAAATACCATCTAATATCTCCCTCATAAAAACACTGCTCCCTGTTCTGAGTAAAGGATCATCAAACTGGCTGAGCAAGAACACTTGAAATCATTGATAGTGTTGGAATTACTATGTAAATTAATTTCACCAGTTATTGTATATAACAATTAGTTATTGTATATAACAATTCATCCTTGCACTCCGTGGCCGAGCCACATGCATTCAAGGGGTGTCAACTGACAACCCTTTGTTGGAAAATTATTATTATTTTTTTTCGCAATCCGCTAGGCAAGCGCCTAGGGCTAGATTTTTATTAATAAAAAGAAAAGAAAATACAACAATTAGGAATAGTACAAATAAGGGGGACAATAGCACCGGTATTGTTACCCATATGCCTTGGCTATATAATCACTCATCTGCGCCTCACAAAGCCTATGGCAGCCTCATGTAGAGGATTCATGGTACAGCTGCCTGCAAAGTCTCACGAGGGCATATAATCTCATAGCCGTGCGGATAATTTCCAAAGGCATAAGACCAATGTAACACAAACCGGGCTAGACCTTATCTTACTAATCCTATTGAGGCGTAAAATAGTCTCACCTACTAGCATGCATGTAAAAAATAAGAACTGGAGAGTATCAAATATTCAATGATCATCACAGAGTTTATAACATACTCTGTGATGATATTACAAATGAGTATACTAACATAATAGTAGAATAAAATGAAGAAGGAATTAAATTGTTATCCCTTCTTGCCCAAACTTGTAAATTCTTCAATTTGTAATTCTTTGTCATCACTGTCCCAACTCTTCAAAATGTCTTCAAAAATCATGACTTCTTTTTTGAATGGTTTGACCTCGTTGAGGTGTTGGGGCAGCCTTCTTTTATTTGGCAACTCTCATTGGAGGTCGCCTAGCATTTAAAAAATCACTAACCTTCTCGTCCCAACTATTTTTCCTTGTATGTGCTATCATTATTTTGCTGCTATGCATAGGAGATAAATCACCTTGTTTTGCTGCATGTGCACGACATTCTTTCAAAACATCATCCTCTTCTCCTTCCTCATACATATCTCTATCCACATTCACAGGATGCGGATAGTTGTCGACGAGGTCCTGTGTCATCAAAACATTTCCTTGTTGTGTATTTGCCAAAGTTGTCGTGTTGTGATGTTGCTTTATAACTTGCATTGTATTCCTGTTTTTACTCACATTTCCTGTACTAACAATTTGCATTGAACTTACTGAGTTTCGATGTGTAGAGTCTGCCAATGCATCATGCAGTTTTCTATCTTCCTCAGAAATCATAGGAGTACTGGATTCTTGTTGTTTCTGTCCAGCATTTGAGTTCATTATTGCAGTACTTGGTGTGCTTTCAAGTTGTTGTTGTTGTCCAGTCATATTGCTTACAGTAATGTCCTGTTGTTCTCTTGAATTTGATGAATGGACTGCTGCTCTTGATGTGTTCCCTATTTGCTGCTGCTGTTGGAGTGGAGTATTAGCATTCTGCAGTAGTTGTCCAGATTCAAAGCTAGCCAAATATTCCTGTTGCCTCTGTTGTATTATAGCTGGTTTGGTTGTCACCACATATTGCTGGCCAGATTCAGTAACACCTCCAGCTGCAGTGTTTGCAATGAGTTGCTGCTGCTGCCCAGATTCAGTAACAACTCCAGCTACATTGTTCCGAGCGTTCGCATCATTTTGTTGCATTGCATCCAAAAGCTGTCTCTCCTCTACTGAAAAAGCTGTGGAGGTTGTCACAAGTTGCTGCTGTCCAGTATTTAGTGTTACTGTTGCTCCTCGATCATCAGTAGGAATTGTAGCTGAGGGGTTTGGATTAAGCTGCTTCTGCTCTACATCAAGGATTGGGTTGGTTTCAACTATTTGCTGCTGTCCAATTATCATTGCTTCTGCTGTTCGATCATTAGCAACTGGAACTACCTGCTTTGTTTGTGTTGCTGCAGCTTGCTTTGAGCTTCCAGCTGGAGAATTTCTGGGCAGAAAAACTGGAGCATAAATGTTCAGTTTGCTTTTGGAAGTTGCTGCTCCTTCAGGTTTTGAAAATGGTGTTGAGTCAATCTCTTCACCTGCACTATAATGATCTTCTTCCTTGTCTGCCTCTTCCGATGAGTATCCAATAAAGCCATCTCCCCAATGTTCTTCATCATCATCCTCACGCTGGTCACGCCAAATCTTGTAATTAATAGCCGTTTCCCTCACCTTGGCTTGTATAAGATCATTATTGTTTCCAGTTGCTAGCATTAACTGTCCAGATTCACCCTCAAACTCCGCAAAGGATTCCACTAATTTAGAGGGAACATCAAATACGGAGGTATTCAAGGTGACCAAGGGCTGTTTAACCAAAGTAGACTTCAACAGCATTTCATTCTTTGCATCTTTAATTATTTGTTCTACATTAGGGTTGGAGAAATGTAGAGTAGGTGCATTGGAAATGTGTGCTTGAATACCAATTAGTTCAGCCCCCAACCTGTTCTTTAAATCCTTATGTCGAACACCCAACTTTTTTCCAAAATCAACACTGCCTGGGCCTTCTTGTTCATTGTTGGCTATTGGAACAATTTGTTTGCACGTCCCACTTTCATTTACTCATGTTGCAACAGTTTCTGAATCTCCAGCAGCAACAAGAATTTCGAATGAATTTGAGCTGGAACCATTGCCGAGGTCATTTCGTCGAAAATCTTGGGTCTGATTTTTTGGTGAAACCTCCTTCTTTGAAGGGGATTTTCTACCTGTTACGACCTTCCAAACTCCCTCCTTTTTGTTCATATATCCTCTCTTACTATCCTCAAACACCTTCCTAGTACTATTTTCCATTAACAAACTCTTTTTCCCAGTTTTGTTATTCCCTAAAATCTGGGCAGCTACTGCTCTGTCAGAGATTTGCCATGTATATTTTTTTTGTTGCTCACCTTCAGCATTATTTTGTGAATTAGCCTAACACCATCTTTAACACCTGAAGGCATTGATCCCATATCCATATTACCAGTTCCTGCAACATGCTGATCTCCTGCTGCTCTATCAATTGCATCATTCACATGAGGTGCATTACCTATAGCTCGATCTGCAGCAGCTTTCAATGCACCAGCAGTAGCTAGATACATTCGTGCAAATATTGTAGAGGCAGGGACATCTCTAGAGGGTTTAGGAGGTCCTTTGTCCAACTTCAACACCTCTTCTATAGGATTTTCCTTTGCCTCTTGATCCCTCGGTTGCACAGCTCTCTTTGCATTAAGGTAATCCCTGGCATCACCAGCTAATTTGTCAAGACTGCCCAAGCCTTCCACTACATCTCCTCGAGCAGCAGTTTCCTTACCATCCTCGATCCTCCTACGACATGAGTTTCCATCATGCCCTTGGTGCTTACAACAAGTACAGTATTCTGGTAGATTGTCAAACACTATCTGCTGATAACGTTCCACAATTCTCCCAGAATTCTTGTCAACGATATTTATTCGAACTCTCTTAGGATGTTTGTTTAATAAATTAATCAAGACTTTAACCCTTGTTGTACTTGGTCGTGTTCGATCTTGAGTCGCTTTATCAATTGCAAGAGGTTTCCCTACTGCTGAAGCTATAGACAATAAAGATTTCTTTGCGAAAAAATTTGCAGGCAAATCAGGCAAAGAAATCCATGCCACAGCTCTTGAAGTTTCTTCACGAGGATTGAATCCTAACGTCCATGGAAACGTCCTAAAGAAAAATTCATCTCCCTTCGCCTTAACATACCCAGTAGATCTTGACAAAACCTGAACATAATCTTTAAAGAGATCAAAACGTACCAAGATATGACGAAATTCTAGCTGTCCAACGTTGCAATAACCTTTAACGTCGAATTGTTTCGGAATTAACTGTCGTAACTCTTGAATATCTGGCTTGCCATATGAAAATTTGAGAATTACTGCCTGATACAGTCCTTCTTCGATGGTGAAAGTGTTCACCTCTTCGACTGTGAATTCTACAATTGGTTCTCCATGAACCATATGGACATGAGTTAACTCCAGTTTTGACGAGGTTGCAGCAGATTTCGTTTTTTGAATCAGCGCAGCATATGATTGTTTTGGCATCACGTTTGGATTTGTTTCATTAGTATTTTGATTTGTCTCTCCCACAGCCAAAGGCTGGGGAGAGCTCGCAGCATCCATGGTTGCCTCAATTCTCGTCAAAACATCTGATGAAGAAATGAATTTCTGGAAATTCTCGATGCTACAGTGCACGCGAAAAAAGAAATTAAGATCTAGAACAATTGGCTATGAATTTGACTATGAAACCAATTGGGGATTGTGCGCAAAGAGTAGGAGGTTCTTTTGACACCAATCTTGTAATTTTCCACTGCCGGACGCCGGATTTATGGTCCGGTGAATAGTGTTTGTGTCACTATTCACAGTCTTCCTAGAGAGAAGGTGGACGTGGCTTTTGTAAGAGTTTTCCTTTGTTGGAAAATTACACTGTGTAGCTAGATTTTTTTTTTTTTTTGAAATATGTATGTATACTATGTATTGACACCCCTTGACTTCTTGATTAGTTTATTTCTTTATATCTTAACTCTCAAATTCCTAGCTTCGCCACTGAGTTGCACTAAACATATGTAAGTCGAAGCACCATTGGTTCGAAGTCAGTACACCATTGAATGGTTCAATATTTTGAACTTAAGAAAGCCACTTTGCTCAAAGTTACAATAACTTTGTTGAAATACAAAACGAAAATATGAAACCACAAAGCATTGAAGAAAAGGACTAAGAATTCAAATCATAAATGTCAGCTGTGCAGCAAGTAAAGCATTAGCAAACTTGCTATAAATGTCATGCATCTTGTTAGCTAGAATGACTTAAAGGGGAAATTCTTTTCTTCTGCACATAATTAAGTATTTCGTCTGAATTCTTTATCCTAGCCAACCAAAAGAATTGGAACGTCAACATCCCACAGATCATGCACCAATGCCAGTTCCCTGAAACTCAGATTATGATACTTATGTTTTGCTGTCCCTTGAGAAATCTATAGACACTGCTGATGGTGGCCGCAACTGGAGCAGCTTCCTAGCTATATTCAATGCTTTTTCTGCTTCAAGTTCTGGGTGCTCCAGGATGTTCATTGTCACAAGTGATGGCGAGCTAAAGAGAATAAATCGGATAAACTCAAACTCGGGAATGAAAGCTGAGATATTCGTTAATTTGACCAGATGAAGCTTGCTAAGGGGAAAAGTTGTGCAGTCCAAGCATTTTAGATAATCGGAGACTTGTTCCTGGTTTAGCTCGATTGTAGAAGCCTACACAAAAATAAAGCAGAAACATGATAAGTGCTTATTTGTTTCCAAAACAAATTATCATGAATTAGATGGAGCTTCGCAACTTACCTCTACATAGAGTTCTTGCAAGTTGGGAGCACTTATAAGTAGGCGGACAGCTACAGATACTGGATTTAAGTCCATAAAGTTCACACCTTTTGAGTTCAAGAATCTTTAGAGATTATGATGATGGCGATAACATTGGCAGAACAGGAGTTTCATCTAGGAGCTGAAACATTAATGATGTGTGAAAACACAATTTAATCACATTAAATAAAAAAATTAAGAATTCTTGGAACCCTTATAATGTTAGCTGTGAAGGTAAAATACAAGCTTGGTTAAAGTAATAGGAACAAAAGGCCGTGTAGAAATAATTCAATATATAGCACTAAATACCTGCAGAAACATGCCATTAAGACGAAGTATTTTGACTTTAGGCAGGGTATCCACAAATGTACCCAAATCAGAAACAGGTTTGCCTTCCCTGCCTGTTACAACTCTCTCCAATGAAACAGACACTTCAGACAAGTTAGAAGCATTCTCTAAGGAGATTGATTTGAATTTCTCATCGTCCTTGATAAGGAACCTCTTGAGATTAGAACCAGTGATATTAAAATGGTGAATACCAAAGCAACGGTGCAATGAAAGTGTTTTAAGAACAGGGCAGCTAGAAATAACTCTTTCGAAACAGTTGTCCGTAAACTCAACCCCCTTAAGAAGTAATCGGTACAGATTTAGGAAGCCTTAAAACTCTAGTGGTGCTGAAAGAACAAAATTATGGAGCTTCAAGTATGTCAAATCCAAACAAGAGAAGAAATATGGAGGTAATTTATGACGATAAGTAACATACTTGTGTGTTAAGGTTAATTTCTTGATTTTCCTCCAAGATAAATATAATATCCATTTGTTCATATCAGGAAGCACCAATGAAATGTGATAAGGAATGCGTACTCTAAAACTCTCTATTTCACCAAGATGTAGCAGAAGAGATTTGGTGACAATTTCATCAAATCGATAGAACTTGAGCATATAAAAAAAAGTTCCTTCCTTCACAAAGAAGCCATCAAGTTCTCTGCAGAATTGGATAGAGCATATGTCGATCATAAACAATTTCAGTAGAGTACGTAATAATTAGAAAGGAATTAGAAGACATACTGCAGAATCCTTCAATTACCAAGAAAAGCAACCAGTTAAGTGATCAAACATAAGGCGACAGACAGGTTTCACAACCCAAAAATAAATAATTAAACCCCTGAAAATATGACTTAATAGCAGCTAGAGTGCATCGTTACTTCTAGAACAAATAGTTCAAGCCATATCTTTTAGGATATAATGTAACTACTAGAATCATTTCTTTAGCATCATCAAAACACATGGACAGACCAGGATTATAAAAGTCAGTGAAGGATCCCAAGTTCACAGAAATTTAAAGCTAAAATGGCGCTTGAATAGTATTACTATAGGGTCACACGGCATCACTGCTGTTGACCTGCTCAGATTGCTTTGATGAGTACTTCCCCATCAGCTTAGCCAGTTCGAGATCAAAATACTTCTCAAGTGCAACTACCTCTTCCGAGTATTGCAGCCAGTATTTGCGTCTCATTGCAGCTACCCTATCTTCATGAGCTCTTATCAGACTATCCCTCTCTTCCACAAATTCTTCCATTTCATGGTCCTGAAGTTTGATAAATTTCGCAACTTTCTCTGCCCTGAGTCGATGATCCTCAGCCAAGGAAATAGTTGCATTAGATTGATAGATCATCGCACGCTGTTTCTGCTGTATCTTTTCAAACTTGTCCTCCTCAGCGGTCCTGGCATCGTAAATCATTTTCAACTGATCGCTGAAAAACTGCTCTAGATACTCCATCTCTTCCTTGTTCCGTTCATGGTGCATCTTAGTTCTCAGTCTGACAATCTTGTTCTCTTCAACTGTCTGACGGTGCTTTTCACTCACCAGTCTTAGAGACTCTTCAGTAGCTTTAGCCCGCTTTTGGTGCTTAGTGGCTTGGTTCTTGAACCATATGAGCTGTTGATTATCCTCCGACATCTGCATCGCTGGATTCATAACAGTTTCTCTCAATGACCGAATCTCGAACTTCAGCCTTGATTTCCCATGTGAATGACGGTTAAAGTTGTCCATGTCTCTTTTCTCTGCCATGTAACCATAAAGCTTACGTTTCCCCCCAGGATAAAAGCGATCTGGATTGTGTTCCCATGCATCTCTATCACTTCCTTTTTCAGAAAACTGCTCACTGAGAAGTACAGCCTCCATGTATCCCACGGGAGTGGCCTCAAAAATCAATACACTGATACCGCGATGGCCTTGTGGACCATATGAACTTCGCGCTGTCTTGACAGCAGCATAATAGCTGAAATAATCACGCAACTCCTGATTTCCCATTCCAATCCACTTGTCATTTTCATCTCTCTCAAGCACCGTGTTCATGATAATCACCGTCGGTGGCCACACTATTTCCTTATCTTCATATTCGCCGCCATCCCATCTTCCATACACTTCACCTGGAGGTACAACAGAAGTTCCCCTCTGACGCAGCTCTTCCTCCAAAAGTTGAGCAAGTTGTCTGTGTAATTTCATCCTAAATCCTTTCGTTTTTGCGTGGATCATCACTGACCGTATCCCTGGAAACCACTCAATTGCACCCGGACCACCTTTGCATGCAGGGCAGTGCCACTGTCGTTCCGGATCATTAATCTCAGTGACAGTCAAACTGTCAAGACATTTGAAAAGGTTCTTGAACCAACGACTTTCCTTGCGTGCCTCATGACTCATTTCATTTACATCCGAGTGATCATCAAAGTCGTCATCACTCGGAAGCTCATCATCACTGTCATCATCAGGCAAATCCGATTCATTATCCTCCCCATCATGTTCACAGGAAGCCTTGACATCATCAGCGACAGGGGAATAAGTATCTTGGTCCTCATTGGAACGAGCGACAGATGACCAATCCCAACCATTCTTCAGGGCAGGAGGAACTGCAGCGGGTGTTGGTGTGTAGCATTCTCTGCCAGCAGGTATTCGAGGATGATAATTAGGTGTAGACCAGTTATTCCTAGAACCCTGTCCTAATGATCCAACAATATTGTTACGCATTCCCAGTTTGGCTTTTGGAGTGGGATTCTGAGAAATCCATTGCTTCATTCCAGCACTGCTACTTCCACCCTTGTTCTTGGACTTTCTAGCACACACTACCCATCCATCATTTTGATCAGAGTTCAACCCCATATCTTCTACGCCTACGTTTATATCATCGACCATTGGTGTAGTAGTTGTTTCCCATATAGCTTTCTGCTTTCCTGATGAATTAGAAGACTTCTCAACCCTTTTGCTGGAACTCATATCTGGATGAAACTACACGAACTGGGATTTGCTGTTGAAGGAAGATGTCAACAAAAAAACAGAAACTGATGAAAATAACATGAGAATTTCGACTGAGAAATAATTCCATATGTTTCAATTTTATAAATCAAATCGACGAGACAGAAGCATACAACTTTCAGTAGGAAAGGTGAACGAGATCAAGAAGATAAAGCCTTTTTACATGGACTAAAATTAATAAAAAAGGAAAAGAAATGATTATTAAGAGGAAAAACATGAAAGCACTCACAAGCATACCAAGATTCTTGAATTTGAACGTGCCTTCAACTGCTGGGGCACAATTTCAAGTTAAAGTTTTAAATGTTTGAAGGGAGGCAGAGGTGAGACATGAAAAGGAAGGAGATATGCCAACTAAGGAAAGCGGTTGAAGGATTCTGCATTCAATTGCTTAAGAATAGACTAAGTCAAACTATCCCAAAAATCTCCTCTTCTAGCTAGCTAGCCATTAGTTTTCAATTGCCAAATATTCTCATGATTCTTTCCTAGCCGTTAGTTCTAGTCATTAAAATTACCTTTGGCTCGCCAAATTTATTTTCCAATCTCTTGTGCATATAATGACATCTTGAATGCCAAAGTAGCAGACAAAGGAATGAGATTATAATTCTCTTTAAGATAGTAGAGTAGGCCGGCCTTCATGTGAAAACTTGGTTTTAATTTGCAAGATGTAAAAACTGTTCTAATGGTCCAAAAGAATGAACTTCTCAGTTGTCTGAACTGAATCTTCCATAAAGAAATAATGAGCATGGAGGTCTTCAACATCAAAAAGTTGTCTCTATTCCTATTCTTAATGACTAGAAATTCTTGACACATGCACTATCTCAAATTTATTTTTCTTCCTTTTTTAACTTTCCTGTCTACTTTCACTTTTTATTTACACTTACCTATATTTTTTGCATTGTTACATTACCAAAGATGTACTTTGGGACCCATTCATATTAAAGAAAATCAACATCACTTTAACTCTTAAACTACAACATTCATCAAGATGCTTAGTTGCTCAGATTTGGGAGCAGGTGTCCGATGCGCATGATCTAAACTTTAAGATTCCGGAGTACATATCTAGGTATGGATACACGCGGGGAGACTAAGTGAAAAATAATTCAAAAATGTAAAATAGAGTTATAAAGATATGTCTAAATTATGAGACATTATTTGGAAACCTTACAAGGTATTTCGAGAAATAGAAAATATTACTCCCTCCGTTCCAATTTATGTGAACCTGTTTGACTGGGCACGGAGTTTAAGTAAAAAATGAAGACTTTTGGAATTTGTGGCCCTAAACAAGTTCAAATGGGGCCCACAGTATTTATGTGGTTATAAAAGCTTCTCATTAAGGGTAACGTCGTAACTTTAAGCTAAATTGTTACCAAATTTAGAAAGGGTTCATTCTTTTTGGAACGGACCAAAAAGGAAATAGGTTCACGTAAACTGGAACAGAGGGAGTAATCAAGAGCAGAATCCAAGAAGAAAATAAAAGGAAAAGGACCGATATAGAAATTTTTATATACAAGGTATTGCATTTCTTCAATTTCAGCCTAGCTTTAATTGGTTGACCATGTTCGACACGGATTTCATACCCACACCCATGTCATGTCGACACGAGTGCGGTACTGAAAGTGAAGAGTCCGTCTGGATGCTAATTGCAGTATTAGAACAAAATACTAGTTTAGGAGACTTACGAGTTTCTCCTTAGCGGAAGCGGATCTGCAACAACCACGACTTGTATTACCGGTAGGAAACGGATGAATTTTCTTTGTCCGCAACCTACTAATCCCCAAGATGATGTAGAGAAGCTAACCTTTTTTTTTCCTACACCCATAAAGGTTTAGGAGGAAGATAAGCTAATGGGCTAAAATTAACTCCCTTATGGGCGGATCGGACTCAATATCATTTTCCAACATTATTAAACTCCAATGTTACCTTAATAATTGTGTTCATATATACCAAATTGTGGACTTAAGTTGGAAGAAAAGAGCTACCTTTTTTTTATTTTATGGAAGGAGTACTAGTTTTAACATTGGCATTATTGTTCATTCATTATTAGGATAAGTTTAATAAAAATCACTTTCACTTTTTATTTACACTTATTAATATTTTTTAAATTATTAGATTACCAAAGATGTAATTTGGGACCCACTCATATTTCAAAGAATATTCAAATTCTTCAAAAAGAAGATCAACTTCATTTTGGGACCCATTAATATTCAAATTCTTCAAAAAGAAGATCAACTTCATTTTAACTCTTAGACTACCACATTCATCTAGATGCTTAGTTGCTCAGACTTGGATGCGAGTATCCAGTACAAATGTGGATATATAGGTCGGATACTTCATGATCTAAACTTTAAGATTTGGGAGTACGTATCGAGGTACGGATAGGGGGATTCAGCTAAAAATAATTTAAAAAGGTAAAATAGTGTTATAAAAATATGTCTAAATCATGAGACATTAATTGAAAACCTTACAGGGTATTAAGAGAAGGAGAAATTATTAATCAAGAGCACAATCCGAAAAGGAAATAGAAGGAAAAAGACTGATATAAAAAGTTTTACATACAACGGTATTGCATTTTTTTCTATTTCACCTTAGCTTTTATTTTAATTTCATTAATCGTTGTATCTGTCCCAAATTCTTCAGTCGTTTTAGCACCCAAAATCGGTTGATCATATTCGGTACGAATCTCCTACCCACACCCACGTCATGTCGACACGGATGTGGTACGGAATGTGAAGAGTCCTAGCAACTTAGTCTAGATGCTATTTGTAATATTTGAACAAAATAGTAGTTTAGGAGACTTACGAGTTTCTCCTTAGCGAAAGCAGATCTGCAACAACCACGACTTGTGTGACCGTAGGAAACAGATGAATTTTCTTTGTCCACAACCTGCTAATCCCAAGATGATGTAGAGAAGTTAACCTTTTTTCACCCATAATGGTATATTTATAGGTAATAAATAGGGTTGAGAAGGAGGATAAGCTAATGGGCTAAAATTAATACCATTATGGGCCGACGGACCAGACTCAATATCATTTTCCAACACTTCAACTCCAATGTTACCTTAATAATTGTGTCCATATATACCAAATTGTAGACTTAAGTTGGAAGAGAAGAGCTACCTTTTTTCTTTTATGGAAGGAGTACTAGTTTTAACACTTGCATTATTGTTCATTCATTATTAGGATAAGTTTTATAAAAATCACTACTCCAACTTAATGAAATTTTCAATGGAATTTAGTGGTTTATTTATTTTTCCATGCCAAATTAAGCTCAGTAGCATTTAATTTCCCACAATCTGCAAAAACCCTGAGCATGCTTTCAAAGTATAAACACAATGGAACTATCCATTACCATCAATAAATAAATAAAAACAATGGAACTGAATAATCCACTCATAATACATAACATTACAAAGTTCATCTCAACATAATTACGTAATATATATTTTTTACTTTTTTTTCTTTTTTGATAACGGTGGTGTCTGGGCCAGCTTGTGCGCAAATCAACTAATTCCGCGGGATATCTACTACCTCCCACTAGCATTAGGTGCCAAGTAAGTCTATCTACCGAGGCTTTCACAGATGAGAAGAAATCACCTAGTGTTTTTTGTCTCTGCTCGGATTTGAGCCTAAGATCGCAGGTTCCCAACCCACACCCTTGACCACTAGGTGTCTAGGCCACACCCTTGAGTGCAATTATAGAATCTATATAACTGAAACAAACTCCAATTTAGGGAGTATTAAAAAAAGAAACCATGAAAGAACTCGAAGCGTACCAGAAACCTTCTTCTCCTTTGTTCCTGGATTAAAAGTTTTTCCTCTTTTCCTTGCTTCTCAAAATGAGAATATTCCTTTAAGTGAAAAGTTGGCTTTAATATGTAGGAGAAATAGTGTATATTCTAATGGTCAAAATAGATATACTGGGAGAAATAATAGCCATTACCGGGCTTTTGTCAGTGGAGATTTGATCACATTCTTTTGTAGATTGAGTTTCAAATAGGCAAAGGTGGTCTTAAAAGCGGGTAAGAGTATTTCTTCCTTTTCATATATGGGACAACTCCTTTTAGATTCCTTTCTACTTCTACTTTTCATTCGCACTTTTTTTTTATAACCGTGGTGTTCAGGTCAACTTGCGCGCACCTCGATTAATTCAACGGGATACCTGCCACCGCAGACTAGCCACAGATATCAGGTAACTCTATCCACCAAGGGTTGGACAAATGAGAAGAAATCACCTAGTGTTTTTTGTCGTCGCCGCACTGAATCATAAAATATTCATTATATTTGATTATTTTTAAGGTACATTAGGTTTTATTGAGTATTAGGGAAAAAATCGAAGTTCCAACTGCACACCTTTCCTTTTCGAGGGTCCTATTACCTCATTATACTACTTTAGAGTATAATTAATTGCATCCTAAAGGCTTAGGTAGTAGAGTGTGTATATCACTCTCTTAGAGAGTGAGAAGAAAAAAACGATTTTAAAATATTACTTTCTCAATTTTGTTAAACTTAAAAATATACTTTCTTTTTTCTTTGTCTTTGTCTTTTCCTTCTTCTTCTCTACTTCACTATTCCAGTCAACAATACACAACACTCGCCGGCGACTTTTATGGCCTTCTTCTTTAATTTTTTCGGTTAGTTTTCTTCCTGTCTCTCCCTCTCGAATACACAAATCATACTTTCATTAAAAATTTATACATACGTAAAGCAAAACCATTCAGATTTGGAAATATCCATCACCGGAAAATCTATTTATTTTTTTATTTTTTGCCAGAAAAAATAGAGTTTTTGAAATTTCAAACCGAAAGAAGCCTTTTTCTTACCCAACAGTAGGGGAGGGCATAGTTTGGGCAAACCCATAATCCAAACCGAAATCTGAATTTTATGGAGTTTTGGTTTGGATTCTCGAATTACGGATTGGACGACGGACTTAATTTTTAAAAATTTTGGATTTCGGATTGAATGTTGGATTTGGCACTTCGGATTTTTAAATATCCGAAAAACCAAAATATTTATACTTCATATTTAGTCCATTATTCATATGCCAATGGTAATAAGTCATTACCCAACCCATTTAATACTAGGCATTATCTCATATAATCATATATTCAATATTAGTTACTAAATTACTATGAGAATATTTTCTATTTAGACACACTAGAAATCCAAATTTGGTGGCTCCTGGTTTTTTTGTTTTTGTGTGGTCATACTTTACTTTTTGTCTCTCTCTCTAATGTCTCTATCTATCTAACGTATGTCTGCTCCAACCCCAACCCCACCACCACCGACGGTCGCCGACGTACAACCGACGACCACCGGACCCAGGTAAGTCCCTGTCCTTTCTCTACCGGTTTTTCCGAACTGACCACCGGACCCAGGTAAGTCCCTGTCCTTTCAGGAGTTAGGGGAGAAGCTGTTAGCTATGGGGGCCTAGATGAATATTGGGGACGCGAGTAGTATGTGGACCACGACAGCGAACTGCATTACGGAAGCAGCTAGGGAGGTGTTAGCGGTTTCGAAGGGTTACTCGGGTGGCCACAAGGGGGACTGGTGGTGGAATGAGGAGATCCAAGGTAAAGTGAAAGCTAAGAAAGCGACGTATTTGAAGCTAATGGGGAGCACGGACGAGGAAGAGCGGAGATTGTATAGGGAGTGTTATAAGAAGGCAAGGAGAGAGGCGAAGCTCGTGGTCACGGCGGCTGAGACTGCAGCTTTTGAAAGATTGTATGAGGATCTTGGGGGCAAAAGAGGGGATAGGAAGCTGTAGAAGTTAGTCAAGATTAGGGAGAGGAAGGCTTGGGAACTGGATCGAGTGAGGTGCATCAAAGACGAAGATGGTAAGGTATTGGTGGAAGAGGTGTGTATCAGGCGTAAATGGCAGGAGTACTTCCATAGACTCTTAAACGAGGAAGGGGATAGGAACATCATGCTAGGTGAGTTGGAGAACTCAGAGAGTTGGAGAGATTTTGGATTTTGTAGGCGTATTAAGTGTGAGGAGGTTGTTGTGGCAATACGGAAGATGAGCAGGGGTAACGCGATGGGGCCTGATGAGATCTCGGTAGAATTTTGGAAAGTAGCGGGTAGGGTAGGCTTGGAGTGGCTTACTAGCCTGTTTAACGTCATTTTCAAGACAAAGAAGATGCCCGGCGATTGGAGGTGGAGTTTGATGATTCCGTTGTACAAAAACAAAGGTGATATCCAGAACTGCAACAACTATAGCGATATCAAGCTACTGAGTCACACTATGAAGGTTTGGGAGAGGATGGTGGAGCAGAGAGTGAGGACAGGTGTATATATCTCTAAGAACCAGTTCGGATTTATGCCGGGACGGTCAAACTACAAAAGCCATTTACCTTGTGAGACGATTGGTGGAGCAGTATAGGGAGAGGAAAAAGGACTTGCACATGGTGTTCATTGACCTAGAGAAGGCTTATGACAATGTCCCGAGGGAGGCGTTATGGAGATGTTTGGAGGTCAGCTGAGTCCCGGTGGCGTAAATTAGGGTGATTAAGGACATGTACGAAGGTGCTAAAACTTCGGTGAGGACTGCGGGAGGAGATTCAGAGCATTTCCTTGTGGAGATGGGGTTGCATCAGGGTCAGCCCTTAGCCCATTTTTGTTTGCCCTAGCGTTGGATGGGCTGACACGACACATACAAGGGAGGGTGTCGTGGTGTATGTTATTTGCTGATGACATATTTCTGATTGACGAGACGTGAGATGGTGATAACGCTAGGTTGGAAGTTTGGAGATAGATGCTGGAGTCCAAAGGTTTCAAGTTGAGTAGGTCGAAAACTGAATACTTGGAGTGCAAGTTCAGTGATGAGAGGCATCAAGAAGAAGTGGAAGTGAAGACTGATACTCAAGTCATTCCCACAAGAGATAGTTTCAAGTATCTTGGGTCCATAATCCAAGGCAACGGAAAGATTGACGAGGATGTTACTCACTGCAATGGAGTAGGTTGAATGAGATGGAGGCTAGCTTTGGGGTTTTATGCGATAAGAATGTGCCGCCTAGACTTAAGGGTAAATTCTATAAGGTGGTGGTTAGATCGGCTATGTTGTATAGAGCTGAGTGTCGGCCCGTCAAAAAGTCTCATGTCCAGAAGATGAGCGTGGCTGAAATGAGGATGTTGAGATGGATGTGTGAACATACCAGGAAAGACAAGATAAGAAATGAAGTTATTAGGGATAAGATGGAAGTGGCATCAATGGAAGCCAAGTTGCGGGAATCGAGGTTGCGATGGTTTGGGCATGTGAGAAGGAGAAACATAGATGCCTCGGTTAGGAGCTGTGAGAGGTTGACCATTGCAGGCTTAAGGAAAGGCAGGGGTAGACCAAAGAAGTATTGGGGAGAGGTGATTAGACATGACATGTTAGTGCTTCACCTAACCAAGGACATGACTAGCGATAAGAAGGTGTGGAGGTCGAGGATTTAAGTTGTGGGTTGACAGGTAGTTTTGAGTTTCTCCTAGGTTACCAGTAGTACTAGTAATATTCTTGTTGTTGGTTGAAAGTTACTTCTTTTTAGTTTGTTATTATATCTAGTACTTAGCAACCACATCCAGTGTTTTTGAAAATTGCTACTGGAAATTGTTGTTCCCTGATTATAAATACTTGATGCTACTCTTTCTCCCTTTTACTGGAAATTGTTGCTCTCTGATTGTTACTATCTGATGCTACTTTTTCTCCTCTTTTTCCTTATCGTCTTTTGTCTCCCTCATCTGTCTTTCTCCCCCCTCTTTCTTCTTCTTCTTCCCTTTTCTTCCTTTCCACCTTCTCTTGAGTCGAGGGTCTATCGGAAACAGTCTCTCTACCTCCCCAGGTAGGGGTAAGGCATGCGTACACATTACCCTCCTCACACCCCACTTATGGGATTATACTAGGTATGTTGTTGTATGGGCCTTGTGAACATCTCTGTTGTATTTTCTTGATGATGATTTTGTTACTTGAATACTTTATTGGGATGATTGCAGTGAGAATAAGAAACTTTTTAGATAATTTAACATGCATACTTCATGTAAATGTTCATTTTTTATAAAAAAAAAAAAAAAAAACATCTCAACTTATAGGCTCAAACAAAAATCCAAAATATCTAAACAGATTAATCCGAAACTGAAATTAAAAAATCCGATCCAATCCTAACTTATTTGGATTGGATTAGTATTTTTATTTCTTCAATCCGAAAACCAAAAATCTGAATCGAATTTTTTATATCTAATCCAAACTGCCCGAACGACCACCCCCACCCAACAGACATATATATATATACTCACATCATTCACCATTACTCGCCTCTTAATTATAAGAGCCACCATTTTTATGCCCCCACAATTACCGGTGATAGAAACCATCCAAAACGTCACCACCACAATAGCCACTTAAAGGCCTTAAGCCTCGCTTAGCAGCAAAAAAAAAGGAACAGATCAAGGGCCAAAAATTAGAACATAGCGTGAAACTTTGTTGTCTAGTTTGGTGGGGACAAAAGTAAATGAAAAAAGAGAAAAGAGAGAAAAAAATAAGGGAAAGAACAGAAAATATTTTTTTAATGAAATATACACTTGTCTAGGGCGTGTAGTTCACCTCCCAGCAGAAATCTGGTTGTAGTGTTTCAAGGGTGAATTTTTTCTATTTTAAAATAGTTCGGTGGTAATAGGACCCCCGAAAAGGAAAAATGTGTAGTTGGAACTTCGATCATAGGTTGGGGGATACTTAAGCATTTTCCCTTATAACATATCAAATCAATCCCAAACAAAGGTTTGTTGGTCAATTATAAAGAGTGCAAATCTTCATCGCTTTGTTATGACTGATGAACAAGCTAGAAAGTGACATTACACGTGCAGGAAGGATACAATATCGTGTATGCTATTGAAATTGGATCACATATTCAGGATTGTTTTGAAAAATTTTAACTTCTGAAATAGGACAGCAAGAAAATTTGTAATCATCTCATTCTTATTAGAAGCAGTAAGAAGGTACTGTTATCCAAACTGAAATCCATTATCTATCAAAAGGCAATGCCGAAACACCACCATATACTACACCATCCACACTCATTTCTCTCTATTTGCCTTAATTAACTTCCAAACTATCTAAGACAAAGATCATGGTGGTGTAAAAGACCAGCGAAGATAGACAGGACTCTGATCTGGATAGCACCCTATGAACCTATATAGATAACTTCCGCATTAGGTGATGCCCGCGGAAATTGTATTAGCTCTGTGAGTAACTCAAGTCTTGTTACAGGAGAATCTAACCTGGTCTCAATTACCATTCTTACGAGCATCAGAGACTTGGCTAATAGAAGCTTAATAAGCAACTTTTCACACTTTTTGCCTGTTGTATTTATCACCTTAACCACTCTTAGGTGATTTAATATTGGCACATTTGAAAAACCTTTTACTTCAAGAGAAACACAGCTGGTCTCCTGATCTAACCACCATATATTGGAAAGTTCATAGTCCAACTACAGATTAATAAAAGACCATCAGTCTGAACTAACATTGAGGATTTAAGATTATGAAATAAAAAAGGAATTACATACAGAAAACAGAGGAAAAAAAGTAGTAGTTTTTAAACCTGAACTTCAATTTCTTGTAAATATGGGGAGCTTCTGATCAAGCAAAGAGCACATAAAGTCCAACCTTCATCTACACAAACATCAGATAAGTAAAGACGCGTAAGAGCAGAGGGGAGCTCTTTTGGTACTTCACCTGCAACCAAGGACTAAAAAGACAATGCCATAAATCAGGACCACTCAAAGGCCAAAAGAACAACGGCAAAAGATGCACAATAATGAAATCATGGAGCAACATTTACCTGGACACCACACAATAATCCAAGTGGAGATGCCTTGAGAGCAGGAAAAGACTCAAAAAACTTGGCAAGACCATATTTTCCATGCCCCATAGAAAAATCCGTATTCACAAGTGAAAGTTTCGGAAGAAGAGGAGAATTTATTAGAAAAACAGAACCTTTTGCGAAGTCAAAGGATTTCAAACAGGGAGCAATAATTTGAATATTGCTTAAAAAACTATATGATATCTGCAATACCAAGTACTCCAGTAACGGGCAATCAACAACAACAACAACAACTACCCAGTAAAATCCCACATAGTAGGGTCTGGGGAGGGTAGTGTATACGCAGACCTTACCCCTGGCCTGATAGGACAGAGAGGCTATTTCCGATGGACCCTCGGCTCAGAATGACGGAAATAGAGAAAAACAAGGAAAACAAGAAAAGAAAAAAGAATTCATTGGTAACTCCAGTAAAAATCATTATAGTAACAGAAGCATAAAAATCAAAAGATGAATGACATGCAATAACAGTAGCCAGAGTCTAGGGAATCTAAGATAAACAACAAGAATAGTGTGGGTTCAACATAAACTGCCAACCATCTAAGATCAACCCCAATCCAACCCCGCCTCGCCCCCGGCATGCAGAAAGGCAAGCTCTACTACCCCTATCCTACAACTCTAATGCTAGTCCTGCAGGCCTTCCTATCAAGGGCCACGTCCTCGGAAATCTGCAGACGAACCATGTCCTGCCTGATCACCTCTCCCCAATACTTCTTAGGTCTCCTTCTACCTCTTCTCGTGCCCACCACGGCCAACCGCTCACACCTCCTCACCGGCGCATCGATGCTTCTCCTCTGCACGTGCCCGAACCATCTAAGCCTCACTTCCCGCATCTTGTCATCCACAGGGGCGACGCCCACATTCCTCCGAATATCTTCATTCCTGATCTTGTCTATCCTAGTGTGCCCGCACATCCACCTCAGCATCCGCATCTCTGCTACTTTCAACCTCTGGATATGGGAGTTCTTAACCGGCCAACACTCTGCCCCATACAACATTGCCGGTCTAACCACAGCTCTATAAAACTTACCTTTGAGTATCGGTGGCACTTTCTTGTCACACAAGACTCCAGATGCAAGCCTCCATTTCATCCAGCCCGCCCCTATGCGGTGAGTGACATCCTCGTCGATCTCTTCGTCCCCCTGAATCACCGACCCAAGGTACTTGAAGCTATCTCTCTTGGGATGACCTGTGACCCAAGCCTCGCGTCCCCACCTACATCCCTCGACTCAGTGTTAAACTTGCACTCCAGGTACTCTGTCTTAGACCTACTCAATTTGAAACCATTAGACTCGAGAGTTTGTCTCCAAACCTCCAATCTCTCGTTAACACCTGCCCTCGTCTCGTCAATTAGAACAATGTCATCAGCAAATAGCATACACCATGGCACCTCCCCTTGAATATGATGTGTCAAAGCATCCATCACCAAGGCAAATAAGAATGGGCTAAGCGCAGAGCCTTGGTGTAATCCCATAACAACCGGGAAATGCTCCGAGTCGCCTCCCACAGTCCTAACCTTAGTCTTAGCTCCATCATACATATCCTTGATCGCTCTTATATAGGCTACCGGCACGCCCTTCGCCTCAAGACATCTCCAGAGCACCTCCCTAGGAACCTTGTCATACGCTTTCTCCAAGTCAATAAACACCATATGCAGATCCTTCTTCTTATCCCTGTACTGTTCCACCAACCTCCTAATAAGGTGGATAGCTTCCGTAGTAGAGCGGCCCGGCATGAATCCAAACTGATTGTCGGATATAGACGTCGTCTTCCTCACCCTCACCTCCACCACCCTCTCCCAGACTTTCATGGTATGGCTAAGTAACTTGATACCCCTATAATTGTTACAACACTGGATATCACCTTTGTTCTTGTACAACGGTACCACTGTACTTGACCTCCATTCCTCCGGCATCCTTTTCGTCCTAAACATTACATTGAACAACCCAGTCAGCCATTCCAATCCTGCTCTACCCACATACTTCCAAAACTCAACCGGAATTTCATCTGGCCCGGTCGCTCTACCCCTACTCATCTTACGCAAAGCCCCCACGACGTCGTCAATCCTGATGCGCCTGCAATACCTAAAATCTCGGAGATTCTCCGAATGCCCCAAGTCCCCTAGCGCTATATCCCGGTCCCCCTCCTCATTTAGAAGACCATAGAAGTACGTCTTCCATCTCCGCTTAATCTAGGGATCTCCCATCAATACTCTACCATCCTCTTCTTTGATGCACCTCACTTGATCCAGGTCCCGGGCCTTCCTCTCCCTCGCTTTAGCCAGCCGAAACAACTTCATGTACCCTCCTTTCTCCCCTAATTCCTCGTATATAAGGCTAAACGCTGCATTCTTAGCCTCCGTGACCGCCAGTTTCGCCTCCTTCTTAGCCACTCTATACCTCTCTCTATTTGCTCTCTTCTCCTCTCCTCCTCGCTTGAGCTCCCTGCCAACTTCGCGTACGCCACCTTCTTCGCCTCTACTTTACCTTGGACTATGTCATCCCACCACCAGTCTCCTTGGTGTCTGCCAGAAAAACCCTTCGATACACCTAGCACCTCTCTCGCCACCTTCCTCACATAGTTCGCCGTAGTTGACCACATAGTGCTCGCGTCTCTACTACTCCTCCAAGCTCCCATAGCAGATAACCGCCCCTCCAATTCCTGGGCTTTATCCTTGGTTAAAGCTCCCCATCTAATCCTTGGTCGGCCACGAGCATACCTCTTCTTCCTCTTCATCATAATGCCGATGTCCTATCACTAAGAGCCTATGCTGAGTCGCGAGGGTCTCTCCCGGGATAACCTTGCAATCCTTGCACAACCCTCTATCACACCTTCTGAGGAGAAGGTAATCGATCTGAGTCTTCGCCGCCGAACTTCGGAAAGTAACCAGATGCTCCTCCCTCTTCGGAAAAGTTGAGTTCGCAATCACCAGCTCGAAAGCCTTAGCGAAGTCTAACAGCGAAGTACCTCCTCCGTTCCTATCCCCAAGGCCAAAGCCACCATGCACCTCACCATAACTGCCAGCAGCTGCCCCGATATGGCCATTAAAATCCCCTCCAATAAATAACCTTTCAGTAGGAGGAATACTACGCACAATCTCATCCAGACCCTCCCAAAGCGCCTCTTAACCTCCTCATCCAAGCCCGATTGCGGCGCGTAAGCGCTAACTACATTGAGGGTGCACTCACCAATGACCAACTTAATACACATTAGCCTATCATTCACTCGCCTAACCTCAACCACAGACTCTCTAAGATCCCTATCCACCAAAATACCCACTCCATTCTTACCCCTCATGACTCCAGAGTACCACAACTTATACTCGTCCGCATTCCTCGCCTTCGACCCTGCCCACCTAGTCTCCTGGACACAAGCTATATTAACCTTTCTCTTCTGGAGAATCTTTGCCAACTCAATAGACTTACCCGTCAGCGTGCCTATGTTCCACGACCCGATCCTCAATCTACAGCCTCCTTCTTTCTCCTTACCCTCCTTTCCTCTCGACCCAACCCCTAACCCCCTCCCCACCCCCCTTCTCACCCCCGACACCCCTCGAGGACATGACCTTACTCTACCATCCCACACCGCGTCCACTATACCTACGACAGACTTCGGGAGGCACTAACCCGGGCCCAAACCAGAAAATAACCGGTTGCAACTACAAGTATACTAAAATACTAAAAAGACGCTTAAAATGGTGCTAACTAGATAACCACAAATTATCTAACACAGAGAAAGAGGCAAGAAAACGGGAGGTACCAACTCCCGATCGAAAGAACCTGGGAATATGACTTGATGCGCCCGGAGATGCTCCGCTCTACTCGCCCGTATGCCTCGCGCTTGCCTAGGCAGCTGCAGCAATTCCCGCAAATATAACCTGGGTGCTTTGGAACCCGACGTCCAGCCCTTTGTGACTGTCAAATGGCCTGCTCCGCTATGCTTGTCCGTGCACCTCCCACCCGTCACCAAACAGCCGCCAACAGTGCTACCTGCAACACACACAGCAAACCCCGAGGCCAAGAAAAACAGGGAGGACTGTCACCGGAACGGTCGCCGAAAAACAGTGCCTGCCCGAGAACTAGAGGAACGCCGAGGCAAGGTTTGAAGAAAGGGGAAACACATGGGAGGGTGGTATGGCTGGGCCGGAAAAGCTGAAGATAGCTTGCGCCGGTGGGTCGCCGGCCTAGCTGCTGCTAGGGTTAAAAGAAAGGGAAAGGAAGAGAGAGACCCGGGAGAGAGAAAGGATAAAGAAAGGAGAGAGAAAGGTGAGGAGAGGAGAGGGAAAGAGAGGGTCGAACTTACCTGGTTCACCTGGATGAATCGCCGGCGCTGAGATTTGCCGGTGGAAATGGCAGTGTTACCGTTAGAGAGACAGGAGTGCGTTAAAGAGAACGAGGCGTGCATTCCCAAGATTTTCCTACACCATCTCCAAGAAAGTCTAAAGCTTTCCAAAAAACAATTTTTTTGCCCCAAAACCAAAGTACTCGAGTAACGGGCAATGAGATATAAAATTCTCAAGAAATCTATAACAAATTTTTACTTCACGTAGTTCCAGGCTAATTAACCTATAAAATCCTTTGAAAGCCAATGGAGGACGTATTAAACAATTATGGAGAGCGAAATGCATCATCTGCAAACAAGTAAAAAATGAAGAAGGCAATTTGTACTCATAATCCTTGGGTAGTTGAAGAACAAGATGCTGAATTCCATTCCTAGAGAGATAACATATCAAGTTGTCGATCATAGGACAATGTCCAAGATGATAGTGAATGGAGAGCGAAAACCTAGTTATTGGTCTGTCATGAAGTGTCAAAAGATGGCATATGATTTTTGTAAATACAAGTGCAGGGGGTATTAAGGCAATTTCTGTTTCCAAAAGTGTCTAATCAAACGTCAATTCTGGAAGTCTGCACCAATTATACCTCCATCCCTTTGATAAGATGCTTGTCCTAACAACATCCCGTAAAGTCAAACACATTAGAATGGTATCGATAACATTCTCAGGAAGGTTGCCAAGTATATTTGGAGGTACACTTTGACAATCATGCATTTTGCCTTAAGAGGCATCATATAATAATAATTGCCAGTAAGAATCTGCAGAATCAAGAAAACAAAGGTAAGGAATCCTCAAACTGTCCGGACAGAGTACACAGACATCAAACTTCTATGAACACTGTTAAATCAACATGCCAAAAATGTAAGAAGAAAAGAAGGGTGTATTCTAAATGAATCACTAATCCATCTCCTCTTAATATTCATAAATTGCACTCTTTAAATCTCTGCGGCAAGAAACACGTCCTTCAATCTTATAGTCAATAATCATCAGTCTTGACTAATTCCTTCTAAGGTTTCGGTAATGACTTCAGAACGTTTCAGTTCTCTAAAAATGAACGAGCATTATTAAGATTTCAAATTCAAAATATAAGTAAACAAAATGTACTAATTAATTGTCTTCACACTTATCTCTAATTGAAAAAAGCCTCCATTTTTAAATAGGTAGAAGTAAATAAGACAAGAACTCTTGACACATGCGCTGACATATAAATTAATTGTCCTGCTTTTTTATTTTGGGCTTTTTATTCACACTTATTCATGTTTTTTCCTGATTATTAGAAGTACTTTGGGGTCCATTCTTATCTCAAGAATATTCAAATTCCTCGAAGAATCAACTCCTAGATTACCACTTCAATTTTGAATATTACTCTATTGAACTCCAGTTTTCCCATAATAAATGTGTTCACACCAAATTGTGCATTTAAGTTGGGATGGAAGGAGCACCAATTTTACTTAAAATTACATCTAAGTTAAACCCTCAATCATTCAATGTATACCAAGAAATTTAAGAAGCAAATTGGTTATGAATTGAGTTTACCTCAAGTACTCGACACTTGATCCACAACAGAAAGATTTGAACTTTTGTCAAACCAAATTTACAAATTGGACCTACTATGTATGAAATCCCCATCGCTCTACCTTATTGCCAAGAAAATAATACTTCGATTTAATCATACGGAATTGATCGATCAAGAAGAGAGATAACAAGGTTTAAAATCTTTAGCTACAGTTGCATAATTTTTCCGGGAGTTATTCCATTTATCAAAATAAAACTGAACAAGGTATCAGTTTCCACAACCTTTGCCCAAGTGTGATTGGCGAAGTTAAACAGGAAAGGTTATTAACCTTTTGTTTAATTGTCTTGACTGCTTCACTATGACTATCAGTCTAAACTTTGGGGTTCTTTTTTAATCTTTCATAAAGAAGAATAGTATCTTTAGCAAGGTCCTTTATAAAAGGAGAAATATAATTTAAGCTTCCTAGAAATTTCTGAAGCTGGGTTTTATTAGTAATTATATCAGGGAACTTAGAAGCAAATTTAATACTTCTACTTATAGGAATAATCCTACCCTTCTCAATGTTATGACTCAGAAATCTAACAGAAGTTTGGAAAATCATCATTTTTGGTTTTGATATAACCAATCCATTCTGGATGATAATCTTTTTAAATAAATCTAAATGTTTGAAATGAGATTATATATTTTTTGAAAATACTATAATATCATCGATATAAACAATTATAAAGTCTGTATAAGGAAGGAAAATATCATTCATAATTTTTTGAAATTCAGATGGAGCATTTTTTCAAACCAAAGGGCATAACACTTCATTCATATTGACTCATTGGCACATTGAAAACAGTTTTATATCTATCTAATTCAGATATCTGAATCTGCCAATAACCTGATTTTAAATCAAATTTTGAAAATATAATAGCATCATGAAGTCTATCTAATAAATCCTTTTTATTAGGAATAAGATATCTAATCCATTTTAATACCTTATTAAGGGGTTTATAATTAATAACCAATCTAGGAACTCCCCGTTCCTGTTCAACATGCTTATTAACATAAAAGGCAGTACAAGACCATTTGGACCTAGAAGGTCTAATTAGACCCTTTTGTTGCAAGGAATCAATTTCCTTCTTGCATAACTCCAAATAATCGGAGTTCATTTGACAAGGTCGAACCTTGGTAGAAATATTATCCTCAGAGAAGTCTTCTTCATATGGAAGACTTATAATATGCTTCTTTCTACTCCAAAACTGATTCGGATGGTCACTGCAAATAGAAGTAGAAAATTAGTTTTTGAGAAAATTAATTTTTTCTACTAACTTGGGATTTTTTAAACTCTATTCAATCGTAATGGAACAAATTTCATTATTCAAAAATTCAATTTGATTGACTTTTGAAGAAATATTATTAGAAATAATCTCATTCAGAAATATTTGAACTGGCATAGTTATAAACTCAAAAGTGATACTTTTACTATTGTAAGTACCAGTAAAACTCTTTGTATCCCAATATAAGAAAGGCATTAATTTAATAAAAAATGGGACACCAAGTATTACCTCTCTATCAATATCTTTTACTAAAACAAAGCTTTCAGGGATACAGGTGTCTTGTTGGCAAATATAAGCCCTAGGTAATTTGTATGAAATACTCATTGCACCATCACTAGAATTTTTTAAACGGTGAGTTATTTTATGGAAATATCTGGAGGGTATAACTCCTTCTTTTACACAGTTTAAATCTGCTCCACTATCAAATAAAACAACAAACTCTTTTTTGAAATTGCCGTCAATTAAAAGAGTTATTTTTATTAAAAACTTTTATATGATAAAATATTGTAAATTTTCTAGAAATTCATCTTCAGGAAAATCCATTACTCCCGGTAAAATATTAGCAATTTTTTCTTCTGAAGAGCTAGCAATATTATCTATCTCAGTAATCTTAATACTGGGATCTGTATTAATCACCCCAGAATTTTCTAATTTGAAAATTCTTTCATCTAAAGCTACATTTGAAGCTTTTAATTCCGAGATTTCTTTCTTGAGATAACTTATCTCAGTACTTAAATCTTGGACAGTAGCAAGCCTTTCAGGCTGAGACTTATTTTTCACCATTTTTCTGATTTCAGACATGGTATAAGGTCCTTTTTGAGATGAAATTTCTTCCACCTCTGTTCCTACTTATGGACTCGTATCTATTAGTTGGGACCTTAATTCAGGGTCTTTAATAACCCTTAGTAGATCAATCAAATTGTCATTAGACAAGACATTGATCTTTAAGTCCCTCAATTGGGAGTAAATATTAAAAAGTTCATCGTTGGTATTACAACAATGATTTGAGCATTGACCCTTATTACAGGACTTTTGCTCTTCATCAGAAGATGAAGTATAACTTTCTCCATGAAGGAACCTTAGGTCTTCACTTGTTGATGAAGATCCTTAATCAGTGTCAGATATTTCTGGAGAAGAATTCAAAAGAATCTTACATAAAGAATCTTTGATATGATCATCTAAATCAAGTTATTTGATTTTATCTTTGATCTTGCAATCTTTTGTATAATGGTCTACTCTTTCACATTTATAACAGGCCTGAGGGTTTTTAGATTTAATAAAACCCTTTCTGGCTTTATGAAAAGCTTTCCTTCTTTGGGTCTTTTCGTGCCGTTTTTCCGGCGAACCCTTATTCTTCTTGAAATCCTTTTTATGGGATTTCTTTCTTTTGGATGGTATATCAATGGTGAATTGTTCACAGAATTCACCTAATTGTTGTCTCTCAGTGAGGCAATGTTTCTTAATTTGTTAGTTTAGCTTGATCTCATTACACAGAGTTAAACCTTCCTGAGTGCATACACTAAATAGTTTACCATATGAGTAATTATTATAATCAATACTCATCCCTGTGCCTCTAAGGACTTTTCTAATCCTTTCAGAAAATAAGGGAGGGAGTCCATCTATGAATTGGACTTCCAATGAGTGTTATTACTCTCTGGTAGTTCCATCACTCTGGACAAAAAAACATCTTTATACCTTCTAAAAGATGTGAGAGTTTTACACCTCAAATTCTGGAGCATTGTTCTAATGGTCTCACTATTATCAGATCATCTTCCAGAAAAATGTTCGATAATATTCACGACTAAAGAATAGACTGAGTTTTGAACAGTCTTTTCATCTTCAGTCTTGGTTGCATTCATTATTTGAAAGCGTTGCTCATTAGTGAGATAATTATCCCACCAGCCTTTCAGCTGATCAGTAAATCCAGCAATAATCATTTCTGCTATTGCTCTATTTGTATTTTTATTAACTTTACATATAGTACTGTACATAAGCATTCTATGTACTATTGTATATATTTGTCTTTCGGCAAGATCGTCTAAATTTAGAGGACTAGCTCTAAATTCACCTAACTTTTTAACAAGAAGTTCTTCAATATTTTCTAGACTTACGACATCTAGACTTTTCAATTTAAAATCTTTTACCTCAGGAAGTGGTTGGATACTTGTAGTAGCGATTTTCTCTTTACCTTTAGTATCCTTCTGTTGGATTTTTTGGACCTCAGCTATAAGCTTGTCCAATTTCTCATGAATCTTAATTACCTGTTCACCCAGAATACTCACATATATATTAGTATAATTATTCTGAGTAAGCATGATATTCAAATTCTTAGCAGTTATAGTAGCAACAACATTTTCAAATATTTTTGAAAAAGAAGTGCAGTAAATAATTTTATTTTTTTCCCCTATATGAAAAAATTGTTGGGGTGGAGAAATAGAATTAACAATACTTTTATTTGTGAGTGTATAATCTCCCTTTAACACAGAAATATAGTTATAAACATGCTTAGACATAAATCATGGAACAAAAGCAATAATTTTATTTTTCTTGCTAATGTTTGCATAAAAGTCATGTCTAAAAAATTGTACCAATTCAGGAGTCATGTTTTTATGAAACCAATGTCCTAGTATTTTGTAGCCGATGGACCCTTTGTTGTAATTTTTGGCAGTGTAATCGGCTAATGGATCTTTAAATGAAGGGAGAATGACAAAAATATGACACTTTTGTGTCATTGTTGATTTCTTGACCCCATTAACAGATGTTTGGGAAAATAGTCCTGTGCCAGATTTAATGTATGCTCGTCAGAATTTTAGCAAGTTATGGTTATTGTCAGGATTTGTGTCACAATTTTCTACTGATCGTCAAGATTTTGTCAAAAATTCTGACGGATCACCACAATATTTCAACATTGTGGCTGAATTCTAAGTACTTTAAAATTCTGGCGATTGTTAGGATTGCTTCCAAAATACTGACGAGCGACTTCAAAAATTTGGCAGCAGAGCTGTTTTACTAAAATAGAATTTAATGGGGTCAAAATATAATCGGCGATCCTAAAAAGGTCCATCCACCATAATTTTAGTTAAATGAATCAAACGAAAACTCCTTGCTCTTTTCTTTTTCTGTTCCAAGTTTACTAAATATACATACAAAAAATGGCCTTGTATATAAAGTATAATTTTCCGACTAAGGGAATGAATCTGCCCTGCTCTTAGACTTCTCAAATCTCAAGCTTCAAGTTTTAAATTATTAGGCTATCCGCCAGTGAATTGGATTTTAAAGTTTTAAATGCATTTTAGTTTTTGGTAATATGAACAAATATTATAGTTTATCTTCAAAATAGAGCGTTATTCCACATTCAGATATTCAATTCCTACTTTGTTTATATATTTCTCTTCGGAAGTTTACTTGTATGCGTTTAGTATCCCTGAACAATATCATTTCAAATTACTATGATAAATACTTATATGCATCGGGCGTTTACACCAAATCAATAAGTACATATATGATATGGGTTTGTAAATAGACTTATTTTTGCTTAATCGTGGTTAATTAATACTTCCTTTCACCTAATAAAGTCACTTAATCATAATAAGTTGGTAGAATTTGGGGTAAACACCGGTGCAGATATGATTTTACCTTCAAACTATTTTTTAAGTTGTAATTAAGAGCACGTTTGGACATAATTTTTTTTTCCAAAAATATTGCACTTTTTTTCAAAATTAGCGTTTGTTCATAAAATTTTCAACTTTAACTTGAAGATGCATTTTGCAAATTTTCGAAAATTTAAAAACTCCAGAAAACTGTTTTTCAAAATTTTCACTCAAATCATTTACAAAACTTCAAATGCAACCCAAACTGAAATTTATGTCAAAAAACAACTCTAAATTTCAAATACCATTTTCACTTAAAAGACTTTTTCACCATATTTTAGAATTTTACAATTCTTATGTCCAAACGCCTACTAAGAATGGCTTTATTCCATGTTCACACTCTCCAAAAGCACATAAAGTTTTAAACACTCCTTGAGGAGTTGTTTTATCACTAAAACTACCATAAATTACAATATGCCAAAAATTACTTACTGGGTCACTTTATGAGTTATCGAAGGGACTAAAGAAGAACCTTTAAGGGATATTCCATTAGTAGTAAGTTTTATGGAATTTTTTTTCTAATACTCAATGAAACCTAGTGTTAAGTGTGGCGGGGACAAAAATTAGTACTATAGTTGATTTCTCCCTAATTATCCAATTTGGTGCATAGAATTAACTAGTATCTATTTCTCCTACAAATTAAAGCCAACTTTTCTCTCAAAGGAACATTCTCATTTTGAGAAGCAAAGAAAAAACTTTTAATCCAGGAACAAAGGAGAAGAAGAGGGTTTCTGGTACGCTTCGAGTTCTTCCATGGTTTCTTTTTTTAATACTCCCTACATTGGTGTTTGTTTTAGTTATATAGATTCTATAATTGCACTCAAGTGTGTGGGCTAGACGTTTAGTGGTCAATGAAGTGAGTTGGGAATAGGGCCGGAGCCACCTTTTGTTTACTGTGGTCAATTGACCACCGTTCATCAAAATATTATAAAAAATTATGTTGTGTATATAAGTAATAAAGTATTAGATTTTAGATGTATATAACATATATTGAACATCCTGTGTTAAGAATTTTTTTTACTTCTTTCAAATTTGAACACCCTTGGAAATTTTTTTGGCTTCGGCGCTGGTTGAGAACCTGAGGTCTTAGGTTCAAATCCCAACAAAGACAAAAAACACTAGGTGATTGTTGATTGTTTCTCTACAAGCCTTGGTAGATAGAGTTACTTGGCACTGTTGCTGGTAAGAGATGGCAAATATCTCGTAGAATTAGTCGAGGTGTGCACAAGTTGGCCCAGACACTACAATTATGTTGAGATGAACTTTGTAATGTTAAGTATTATGACTGGATTATTTAGTTCCATTGTGATTATTTATTTATTTATTTATTTATTTGTGATAATGGATACAATCAAACCTCTCTATAACAACCTCGTTTGTTCCGAATATTTTTGGATGTTATAACGAAGTGCCGTTATAAAGAACGTATATTACAACATAACAAAAATATTGGTTCCGGAAAAGCTTGGATTTTATAGTGAGGTGTTGTTATATAGGGATATTGTTATAGAGAAGTGTGAGTGTAGTTCTGTGTTTATACTTTGAAAGCATGCTTAGGGTTTTTGCAGATTGTGGGAATTTAAAAGCTACTGAGCTTAATTTGGCATGAAAAATTAAATAAACAACTAAATGCCATTGAAAATTTCATCAAGTTGGAGTAGTAGTTTTTATAGAACTTATCCTAATAATGAATGAACAATAATGCAAGTGTTAAAACTAGTACTCCTTCCATCAAAACAAAAAAAGGTAGCTCTTCTCTTCCAACTTAAGTCCACAATTTGGTATATGTGAACACAATTATTAAGGTAATATTGGAGTTTAATAATGTTCGAAAACTATTACGAAGAGATCATCCATAACATTTGACTCTTCATGCAGGACCAATTACGAAGTTTACCCTCTGCATTCCTTTTTTTTTCAAGGTGTCCTAAGATTGACGAGAGCTTGTTCTATTTCATCTCTAGCAATGGTATTCAACATCTAGTTCTTAAACTTCCGTTTAAGGGTAAACCATATAAATTGCCATGTTCATTTTTCCCATGTTTCCAGTCGAGGCATCTAACTCTCGAATGTTGTTCAATACTTCATCAATACATGGTTAGCATTAAATTAATAACCATGTAATTTAATGTTAAGTATTAAAGCATTTAAAGAATTCTCATCATTAAGAGAAATTTGCAAAATGGAATAAGCATTAAAATAAACAGGGTCATAGGCCAAACTGGTTTGCACAGTCTCTATAAGAGACTTTTTCCAGTTCTGGTTTCTGCCACCTCTGAGAGCTGCTATGAAACTTTCAGGTAAGTCTCTTAACGTAAGTGGCTTAAAGACGACTTGTATTAAGCCTATATATATAAATCTATGTGAATCCCTATAAGGGGCTAAATCACTTTCAGATAATAATTTGAATGTAGCATGATCACTATCTACGATGATAGTCTCTTCAGTAGTTTTAACTATTTGTTTTAAACCTATTCTTTCGAAGGTACCTAACTGGTATATTACCTTAGGCTTGACTAATGGTATAGTCCACTTATTAAGCAGATCTAATTGTTGAGGCAACTCATATTCTTCTTTTCTACTGTTTTTAACAGTAGTCTCACTACAAGAAAATCGCGTATTATATGGAGATTTTTCTGGGGATTACACAGAAAAATTCGTAGGAAACTTAGTTTCCTGCGGATTTTCCTTCCAAAAAACATTCGATGAAAAAACCTTTGTGTGTAATTATTACCTGCGGAATTTATAAATAATGTATTTGGGGATTTTTTAAATTCGTATGTAAATTACTTGAGATTTTAAATCTGCATGTAAATTACTTGCAGATTTTTTCGTAAAAATTTCTAAAAATTCACATGAAACTTTTGGTAAATTTTTTATGAAAGTTATGAGTTTTCACGAATTTACATAGGGAAATATCTACAAGAACCCCACGAAAATTCCAAATAAATTTTTAGAACCTTTTAGACAATAAATTAAATTGTTGTCGTAGTATTTTATTATTCAAATTAATTTTTATTTAACGCAACTCCTCACATATTATATGTTTTGTATACGAACCCCACCCACAATGTTATTTTATTTTTAGTAATTACTAACAACTATAATTTATTATTAACTAGTATTAATTATTCTTCTAATCTAAATGTATATGCAAACACTCCTCCTTTATCAATATGCCAGAGGCTTCTAGTAGCGAAGCTCGTGGCAGTGCACGAATGTGTTGAGCTTATAAAGTGGAGAATCTCACCTCTCTTGGCCGATGTGGGACTAGAATGTCTAAGTCTCTCTCAACTTGCTACAATTTTAATGTTTCCTTCTTATATTTTTTTGTTGTTTTGAAAAAAGATGCATTAATTATATTACTTTTAATCTAAAAATATTCTTAGTTACTATTTATATTCCTGGAATACCACATTAATTTCCCTTTTATATAAAAAATATATTAATTACTGAGAATTATTACACATGAAAATTAGAAAGAACTGTTTCGTTAATCCTATATATGCAAGATTAATTTATTTTAATAATATACGAAGTTAATCAAATGTAGAAAGTAGAATTATACAATCACATGATATTAAGTTTCAATACTAACAGGTGACATCTACCACTAATTTCATTTTATACATATTATAATTAATTTTTATCTTTTTAAAAAGTAGAATTATATAATCACTTGATATTAAGTTTCACTACTGACAAGTGACGCCTACAACTAATATTATTTTATACATATTATAATTAAATTTTATCATTTAAAAAATAGAATTATATTATCACTTGATATTAAGTTTCAATACTGACATCTACAACTAATATCATTTTATACTACAATTAAATTTTATCATTTTAAATACATGTTAGAAATTGGCATACATAATATAAAAAGTTAATTATATTTTTTATAAATGTAACATAAATTTTTTATACTTAGAAATTAAACTTAAATTGTGCACTTATGCACAATTTAGTATATTTTCTGATAATATTAGACGAAGATGCTAGATATAGTCTTATCTTAGTTTTGTTATATCCTTTTATATCAACCATATTAAAATTTAATTCTTAAAATAACTAAATTTATGAAAATTATTTGTTATTGAATTTGTTCAAAAAAGGTAATGATTGACTGTATTATGCTATATGACTTGTAATGTTCAATCCGAACATATATACAACATTAGTTTCATCATTCTAACTATACATCGGAAAAAATAAGATATGTAAGATAGAAAGTTAATAAAATTAGTTTTATATATATATTAATTTTTTCTGCTTAGAAACTAAACTTAAATTGCTCATATATAGAACTAAACTTAAATTGCTCATTCATACGCAATTTAGTATATTTTTTTTAATGATATTAGCTTTATTACATCCTTTATATCAATCATATCATCGTAATTCTTAAAATAACTAGAGTTATGATAATTATTTTTTATGAGTTTGTTCAAAACTTAATAACTAATTATATTATGCTCAATAACTTGTAATATTCAATCCAACATATATGATATAATTAGTTAGAAAGTTAATAAAAATTAGTTATATATTATAAATGTAAATTAATATTTCTCTATTTCGGAATGAACTTAAATTATTCACTTATTCATAATTTAGTATATTTTCTAAAGATATTTGATTTATTAAATCACTTTATATCAACCATATCAAATTTTTAATTCTTAAAATAAGTAGAGTTATGATAATTATTTTGATATTAAATTAGTTCAAACAAAATGATAACCGGCTATATTATGCTCAATGACGTGTAATATTCAATCCAGTATATCTCCCACAATTAAGTTTTATATAGGATTAATATTTAACTATTTACCTATAAATAAATTGATAAAATATAAAATGGATATAATCAATACTGAAGGATGAATTTTATATATCATGTTTTTGCAACATTTAAAAAAATATAACTTTTAAATTAAAAATATTTTTTCTTGTATTACTATTTTTAAAGTGTATTGAAAGAATTTCAAAGTTAAATATGTGGCTATAAAATTTTCAGATAAATTTTCAAGTTAATAGATTTTCTAGGTAAATTCCAAGAAAATATTTCTAGCTAAACTTGCAATAATAGAATTCTCAAGTAAATTTTTAAGAAATAATTCAAGCTAATATTGCAACAACAAAGTTTCTAGGTAATTTTCTAACTAATAAAACATTCATGTAAATCCTCAAGAATAATTCCCGGCTAAAATTGCAGCAATAAAATCTCCAAGTTAATCCCTAGGTAATAACTTCTTTAGGTAAATCTCCTAGAAATAATCCCCAACTAATATATCACAACAAAATTCCCAGGTAATTACTGTCACACCTCTTTTTTCCGCCCCCGCGAGGGTGCGTAGGGAGTTTTCTCCAATTAAAGGACAGTCGAAACGGGATTTGTTTGTTTGTTTCAGAGTCGCCACCTGGGAATTTTAAGGCGTCCCAAGTCACCAATTTTAATCCCTGAATCGAGGAGAATATGACTCTGTTTATTATTCTGTGAACCAGAAATCCGGATAAGGAGTTCTGTTAACCCGGGAGAAGGTGTTAGGCATTCCCGAGTTCCGTGGTTCTAGCACGGTCGCTCAACTGTTATATTTGGCTTGATTATTTTGATTTGTTAAATACATTTTTATTGCATGATTTTATTATTACCGCTTCTATTTAGATTGTTTATAATTAAAGACCCTTCTTCGAATCGAATCACGCGTACGTGTATTCGTTTTATATATTAATATTTTTTAACGTGAAAATCGTATCACGCGTACGTATACACAATGATAATATAATTATTATTATTCTTTTTCGAAATTTTTTATTATATATAAAAAAAGAAGACTTAAGTTCGAAATTGTGCTAAAAATAAAATTAAGAACGTTCGTCGCTCTTGTATAATTAAATATTGAACCGCACATCTCGAGTTATATGAAATTAATATTAATGATCTCCGAAGAACCCCTTTTTATTAAAAATTTGCTCGAAGTTGCGCGAACGCATAATCCGAATCGCCTTTAGAAGTATAATCAAGTCACGCGAACGCATCCTTAATTATGCAAATATTCTTGACAGTAATATAAATTCTCTACAAATGTTTATTGCATCCATCTATTTTAAATGTAAGAGTCATGAGAAATCACTATTTGAGATGCCTCTAAATTCTTTGAAAAGAATTCACAATTCATTAAGTTTTGACCGCAAATTATATTTTTTACGTGTGAATTATATTCCTCAAAAACCATGAGTTTAAAGAGTAAAATAAAAATAAAATAAAAATAAACAACGTGTGATTAATACTACCATTTTTATGGTAAATACAATATTTATCTACCCAAAAAGCGAATTGCGTATAAAACTTAGGAAAACAATTGATTTAATAAATGAAGTAATATTTTTTGAAGAATTTTCATTGTTATATTTGGAGCAAACGCTATTTACACATTTTTTGACTTAAAAAGTTACAATCTATAAATCTCATCCTTCTTTTACACCACTTGTTTTTAGTCCGGGGTTATAATTGTTTGGTTAATTTTGCTTACGAAGATTGGGTTTGAGATAAATAAACCAATTCTTATATTCTGCCTATGCGAATATTTGCAAACACTAACTCTATATTTTGTAAAAAATCATTGACATTATTTCATATATTAAAAGAAATGAGTTGATCGCGTTCCTAAAATAACTAAGCCATTTATTATTAAGAAAGAGAACTAATCTACCAATTGATTTAATACTATATTAACCAACTAAAACAAAACTGAAACTTAAACTAATAAAATTTAAATAAGTAGAAAACATCCTTATAATCAAACTTCATTTACTTGCCATGTTGAAGCTTTTCATGACATGAATTTTCAGATATGTACCGGATCGAAACGAAATATGTACGGACTATTTCGACGAGCCTCGACCTATGTAGGGACTGTTTTGACGACCCCAACCAAAACTCGACGTACCGGGCCTCGACTCAACCAAAGACCCTTGAACTTTGACGAAGAAGATGAACCAGTAGAAGCAGCACGTGAAGCAGAAGCAACTGGGTTTCTTTGCTGCTGCTGTTCAACGCGAAGACGCAGCAACTAGGCTCGAACTGGACGATGAAGCCGCAGCTTGGAGGAAGGAGGAGAAGCAGCAACGGCTGGCAGCATCGGCGGCGATAGGCGGCAGCAGTAGCGGCTTGTTTGGACGACGCAGCAGTAGGGGAAGCCATGGACGACGCAACATCAAGGTGACGATGAAGCTCGCCCATGGCTGGACGTAACAGAAGGAGCAAAAGCTAGCTGAAACGCAGCGGGGAAACAGCCATAGTCGAGCAAGCTTTGAGCTTGACGAGCTTCAATGGCGGATAGGGCTGGGGTCATTTAGTTGAGCCGGGGTCGTGAAGGTGACGTACGTGTGTGTGTGTGTAGCCATGGCTTCTTGAGGTTGAAGGCAAAAAGGAAGCCATGGGAGGTGGAGAAGCTTGAGGAAGAAGAAGAAGATAGGAGGGGTGGGGGCGGATTGGTTTAGTGTTTTTTTTAGGGTTTTCTTCCTTTAATTTTTGCTTTGTTTTTTTGTAAAATGTAAGACAAAAGGGGTTTGGGTCTTTTGAGTTATGGACTGGGTCGACCCAGTTCGAAATGGACTGGGTCGTAGGGAAGATTGGGCTATTTTTTGGGCCTGTGGCTTAAAATTGAAGAAGAGGCCTAATTCCGACTTTCTTTATATTTTCGCTCTCTTTTCTTCTTTTATTTTTCTAAAACTAAATTATAAAAATACTTAAACTATTATTAAGAACTAAATTAAGTTATAAAGGCGCAAATTAACTCCCAATAACAATTAACGCACAATTAAGTATTAATTAAGCATAAAATTGTATATTTGGACATTAAATGCTAAAAATGCAAACGATGCCTATTTTTGTAATTTTTAATTTTTGTAAAACAATTTTAATTACTAACAATTGTAGAATTAAATGCTATATGCAAAATGCGACATATTTTTGTATTTTTTATTAATTTAGCAAATAAACATGCACAGATAAATACAAATAATTATTCAAAATATCACAAAATATCACAAAATTGCACACCAAGAAAAATTACTTTATTTTTTGAATTTTTTGGGAGTAATTCTCATATAGGAAAAAAATCACGTGCTTACAGCTGCCCCTCTTTGCCCGGAGACATGAAGGGTTTTCGTGCAAAGATAAAGCGAGCGATTTTTGCCCATCCGAGTACTCCGTTAAAGCATTTTTTGAAAAAGATTTGACCGAACCTTTGCTTCAAAGGTTTCCTACATATCCTGGGCTAAACAGGAATCAGGTCAATGTAGTTCGGGAAGTTTTGGTAGCTGGGACTACCGGGGAACTGCATTGTTACTGTTGTTGCATGTTATTACCACTGCTTACCGATCTCCTTGTTACACCATGCTTAAAAGAAAACAAGAATCTAGGCTAGAGTACAATTTGTTTTTGTTTCCTTGCTTTCTTGTCTGCTTGCATTTCTTCCGGTGCTGTTCTTCTTTTGACACATGTACTTGAGTTTGTACTGTGACCTCTTGTTGCAACCTTCTGCTTCCCGGTGCCAGGGAATTTTATTGTTTCCTGCTGGGGATTCCTATTGTAACCCTCTGTTTTATTGTTCTCTGACTTGATCTTGAAATGTATGCCTCTGTTATCTGGGCGGGCTCCCAACTTCAATACTTGAAAATTAAAGACTTGAAATGTATGCCTCTGTTATCTGGGCGGGCTCCCAAGTTCAATGCTTGAAAATTAAAGACTGAAATGTATGCCTCTGTTCTATGGGCGGGCTCCCAACTTCAACAACAAAAATGAATGCCATTCCTCTCTTCAGGCGGGCTCCTGACTTCAACAGCAACTTTGAAAATAATTCACCATTCCTCTCTTCAGGCGGGCTCCTGACTTCAACAAATACATCGCCATTCCTTTCTTTAGGTTGGCGAGATTTCAACAACTTTTAAAAATGCCTTTCCTCTCTTCAGGCGGGCTCCTGACTTAAACAACTTTTAAAATAAAATCCTATTCGAGGGCGGATGAACCCAAAATATCCTATTCGTGGGCGGATGAACCCAAATATCCTATTCGAGGGCGGATGAACCCAAAAGATCCTATTCGAGGGCGGATGAACCCAAAAGATCCTATTCGAGGGCGGATGAACCCAAAATATCCTATTCGAGGGCGGATGAACCCATAATATCCTATTCGAGGGCGGATGAACCCAAAAGATCCTATTCGAGGGCGGATGAACCCAAAATATCCTATTCGAGGGCGGATGAACCCATAATATCCTATTCGAGGGCGGATGAACCCAAAATATCCTATTCGAGGGCGGATGAACCCAAAAGATCCTATTCGAGGGCGGATGAACCCAAAAGATCCTATTCGAGGGCGGATGAACCCAAAATATCCTATTCGAGGGCGGATGAACCCATAATATCCTATTCGAGGGCGGATGAACCCAAAAGATCCTATTCGAGGGCGGATGAACCCAAAATATCCTATTCGAGGGCGGATGAACCCATAATATCCTGTTCGAGGGCGGATGATCCCATTTTCAAAATCTTGGAATTGTCTTACCTCCGACTGTTTTTCTTCGAATCGTGTCATCTTGCTATCTCTTAAAACTTGAATTGATTTCCTCGTTCTTCCGAGAAAATTTTCGACCATGGCAGAAAATCTTCTTCCCCAGTTTTGGTGCTTTTCCTTGTTCTCCAGGTGGACGCCTGACTTCTGATATTTCAACTCTTCTTCCTTGTTCTCCAGGTGGATTCCTGATTGCTATTTCAACTGTCCTTCCTTGTTCTTCAGGTGGACGCCTGATTTCTGATAATTCAACTGTTTACCCTTGTTCTCCAGGTGGGCGCCTGATTTCTTCTTCGATTTTTCATCCTCATTCTCCAGGTGGACGCCTGACTTCTTTTTCAATTTTTTCATTTTTTTTAATTATTATCCTAGGAGAAAATTCATCAGACTAGGATTTGATATCTTATCTTAGGAGAAAGATTCATCTGACTAAGATTTTATCTTGGGAGAAAAATTTCATCAGACCAAGATTTTGACTCTAGGAGATAAATCGTCAGACTAGGTCCATTTGTTGTGATCTTAGGAGAAAGATTCATCCGACTAAGATTTTATCTTGGGAGAACAATTTCATCAGACCAAGATTTTGACTCTAGGAGATAAATCGTCAGACTAGGTCCATTTTGTTGTGATCTTAGGAGAAAGATTCATCCGACTAAGATTTTATCTTGGGAGAACAATTTCATCAGACCAAGATTTTGACTCTAGGAGATAAATCGTCAGACTAGGTCCATTTGTTGTGATCTTAGGAGAAAGATTCATCCGACTAAGATTTTATCTTGGGAGAACAATTTCATCAGACCAAGATTTTGACTCAAGGAGATAAATCGTCAGACTAGGTCCATTTGTTGTGATCTTAGGAGAAAGATTCATCCGACTAAGATTTTATCTTGGGAGAAAAATTTCATCAGACCAAGATTTAGACTCTAGGAGATAAATCGTCAGACTAGGTCCATTTTTTGTGATCTTAGGAGAAAGATTCATCCGACTAAGATTTTATCTTGGGAGAAAAATTTCATCAGACCAAGATTTTGACTCTAGGAGATAAATCATCAGACTAGGTCCATTTGTTGTGATCTTAGGAGAAAGATTCATCCGACTAAGATTTGATATCTTATCTTGGGAGAAAAATTTCATCGGACCAAGATTGTATCGGGAGGTAAATTCATCAGACTAGGACTTTTTATCCTAGGAGAAAAATGTAGTAAAGATCAATGATTTGAGAAACTTACCTTCGTAATTTCTTCTTTTCTTTTCTCCTTCCTTTGCGCTGCTTTGTTCTTGCTTGCTGGGGATAATACCACTGTGGGAGTCTCCTTTCTTCCCCTCCTTCAAATTTGTTTTTGGTTTTTTTTTTCTTCAACACTGCTGGGGATAAAAGTGTTATCTTCTTGGGATAACGTTGTTGAGGATAACGCTGCTGGGGAATTTTATCCCTTCAAATCGATGCTTCATTCTTTTGGAAGCTGCTGGGGATGATAATGGCTCTTTGCTTTTCTGAGCACAAGTGTCATCCCTTTATTCTGTCTGCTGGGGATAACTTCCTCCATTGGAAACTTATTATGTTGGGGGCAACCCTGGTTCAAAGACCACTTCCTTGGTGCTATTTTTATTCTTCCCCAAATGGGTACCTGATTTTCCAGAAAATTTTCTAACTGAAAAGAAAATTTTCTGCCCCAGTTTGACAATCTTTCTTGTGGCATGCATTTCCGACATCAATGCCATTTCCTTTACCTGTTTTAAACAAAATTTGTTAGTTTAAAACGCGGTGGTTGGTTGTGATACTCCTACTTGGGATGGCTTTCCCCTTTCTCCTTCCTTGCTCTGCATTCCACAAGGGACGATATTATTTGCTGAGGATAATCCTTTTCTGCTAGGGATATCCCTCTTCTTTCGTGGCATGGCTCGGAGACTTGCATTTTTCCGACCTTTTAGTCTCGCATGAATTTTCCAAGTCATGCTTATTGCTCTCCTTGTTTGTCCACGGGCCTTGGCCTTGAGGTTTTAATAACCTCTGATTTTGGCAAGGATATCCCTCTTGACACTCGTCAATCCTTTTGTCAATTCCCTTTTGCTGGGGATATCTTTCTTGACACTGGCCTTGTGCTTGTTCCTCGCTGACTATACCATTTGTATGTACTAGTCAGATCTTATCTTGGAAAGCTGATGGCCTATTTTGAAGTCATTTCCCACTGGTTCTGACCAAACAGACTCTACTGGGGAAATTTCTATAAAAGGAAAAGATAAAAGGAAACAGAATAAAAGACAACGGAAAAAGATGACTCTTTAATAAAAGAAACTATAAATAAAAACCTATCAAACGCAAATACCGACTCTAATGGTTATGACATGCACATGTGGCCTATCCTCTGCCATCAATCATTTTTCGAGACCTTCAATTGGCAATTCCCCATCTGATTCTCAATCTTATTCGACTTGTAGTGCCCAAAAGGTTTTCACTATCAAGTCTCTCTCATTTTGGTTTTTCTCTCAGCTTTCATCGCCTTATGGTGCCTGTGAAGGTTTTCACCGATAAGACTCTCTCATTTATATCACTTTCCAGCTGGGGATTTGGAATGTTGCCGGTATGACTCTCTCTGCTGGAGATTAGAGTCCTTTCTGCTGTGGAACAGAATGTTATGTTCGCCGGTAAGACTCTCATTTGTCTGACTTGGCATCTTTTGCAGAATGGTCAGAAGGTCTTTCTTTGGACCGTAATGTGGGTTTTTTGGATAGGTTTAGAAAGAAAGGGTATTAAAGGCTCAAAAAACAAATAAATTTGGGGTTTTAAAATTACAACCTTCGGAACCAATTTTGCTTACCACGAGCGCAACCCTTGCCCCAGTTTCTTGCTTGGGGATTATTTATTTATAATTTTTTTTACTTTTTAACACCATGCACACCATGCACACTATGCATACTATGCACCCTATGACCGAGCCGTGAAGCGCCTACGTATCCTCTTTGAGGAATCAGGTCAAACGTAGTTCCCAATTCCTCTATTTTCTTCTGACTTTCTTTTGTTTTTTTTTGTTATCATTTTTCTTTTCTTTTCCTTATTTTTCGTTCTAGGCTCGTATTTCCTAGTCGTTGCTATTGATTCCGAACGAGGGGTATGAAAGAAAATAAAATAAGGCTCAAAAGGGGTAACGAAGGATAAAGTGTTTAGATAGCAGAACAAAATACCTTCGTCATTCCAGTCTTCAAAATATGCCAAATGCAAACAACACAATTGATCATAGATTTATAGTCTCTCCTGATGGTGCTGGATTTGACAATTATGTTAAACACTTGCTTTTTCATTTGTCATTTCTAAAGCACTGCTGGGCGACACTCTCACTCTCATGCACGACCCTCATGCCAATTTGGCGAATCTTACATCTAACGGTTTTCTTTATGTTTTACTTGCCCCAGTTCCACATGACTCGGGCTTCAAATAATCTCAAACCGTTCTTATTTCCTTTAAATGCTTTGATCACCTTCCCAGGGTTTTATGATTAACTTTATAGACTAGGCCCAAACTGTGTGCGCAGGTCATGTCACTAGAATCGACGCTTGAATAAAAATGATAAAAGGACTAATCAAAAGAAAACTGGAAATAATAAAAGACCGGCTTTTGTATTAGACTACTGGCGAAATGGTTTGAATAATAAAACAAACAAAAGAAGCAGAATAAAATCCTAACACAACCTTGACAAAACTTAAACAAACTGATATGACAAAATGGAAAGATAAGAAGGTTTGACACTAGACAATATTCGGATTACAACCCTAAGAATCATCCGGACAACAGAAATGACAACAAAATAAGCCACCACAAGCTTCTCTCTTGCTAAACAAGGAACGGAGCGTCCTCCCATTTTATCAAAGTTGGCATCTTTAGCCACTGAGCTTTGCAGTATTGTCCAGACCATTTCCAACTTCGATATCATTATCATCAGTTAGTGGCTTTCCGGGATGACTCTAAAATCCCATGTTACCAGGCATCCTCCCCATAAAGTGTGCATCATGATATGCAGGTAAAGGATTCTGCGCGATATTCTGGGTGTCATTACCTTGGATCACAATCAGATTTTCCTGGATCATCCTTTCTATTTCTTTTTTCAAATCCCGACAACTTTCAACATTGTGCCCCTGGGCATCGGAATGGTATTCACACCTTTTAGAAGGGTCAAAGCTTCTTGCACGTGTGTCCAGATGATTTGGAGGAATCATGTCGTGATGCTTTAACCTCTCAAATAAGCTTTCATAGGACTCTCCTATTGGTGTAAAATTATCTTTCAACCTTCGTTCCCCTTTATACTTCTGGCTTGGATGTGGGTTATAGGGCACCTGAAAGTTATGTGGAGGCTTCTGGAGATTTTGTGACGCTCGTGCTCGCCTTCTGGGGCGTTTTGGTGGTTGGGCAACATACTGAGGTGGAACAATAGAGTGGTGTGGGTTCTGAGGGGGATAATATTGCTCAGGGGATTCATAGATAACTTTAGGAGGTTGCTCATACCTTCGAGATGTTCTCCTAGGACCTCTTCTTGATTCTGATGTCATCATGATTTCTTCAATCTTCTCATTTGTGTCGCAAAAATTATCAGACTCAACCCGGACAGCGTGAGTTGCAGCTTTAAAAATTGCTTGACTCATAATTTTTCCTGTCTTAAGACCATTCTCTATTATTTCTCCCATTTTGATTGCTTCCGAGAAGGATTTGCCAACTGCGGACATCATGTTCTGAAAGTAATCTGGCTCTTGCGCTTGAAGGAAGACAGTTATTAGCTCGTGGTCATCCATGGGTGGCTTAACTCGAGCTGCTTGCTCTCTCCATTTAATGGCATATTCCCTGAAACTTTCACTTGGTTTCTTTTTCAGGTTTGAAAGGGAAATGCGGTCTGGGGCAATGTCGATGTTGTATTGGAACTGTTTGACAAATGCTTGTGCCATGTCGTCCCAGACATACCAGCGAGACGTGTCTTGATCCATAAACCATTCGGAAGCTACTTCCGTAAGGCTTTCCACAAAATAAGCCATCAACAATTCTTCATTTCTTCCCGCACCTCTCATTTGATTGCAATACCTTTTCAGGTGGGCAATGGGATCTCCATGTCCATCGTACTTTTCAAATTTTGGAGTTTTGAAACCAGGCGGCAAGTGGACATCGGGGAACATACATAGATCTTTGAAGGCAACACTCTTTTGGCCAGACAACCCTTGACTGTTTTTCAACCATTGTTCTAAGTTTTTCACCCTTTGGGTCATTTCTTCTTGTACCATCTTTCGGGCAGGCTCTTCAATCTTTGAAGGAATATCTAACGAGTACGGGTGGTACTTAGGAAAGTGGTACTGCTCTTGTTGTGTCGCAAATTGTGACTCATGACGAGGCTGTCCTTGCCCACTGGCCCATGCTTGACACACTCCGGTCATTTGCTGTTTTAGTATTCTATTTTTTTTCCCGGCACAGTAGACTCTTGTTGAAGCCTCTGAACAAACCGACCAACTCAACTTTCTTCACAATTCAAAACAAAACATGTTAGAATGGACTCAGTCGGTTCTTATTACTAGCAACATCTTTTTACCTTTTTTTTTTCATTTTCTTTTTCATTTTTTGTTGTGGTCGAATCTTATGGAGATTGCCTACGTATCATGACCCCGCATGAACCAGACCTTGCATAGTTCGGACCAATAAAAGATAAGCAATACTAATCTTCTTTTTTTTTTTCAATTTTCATATTAAAATAAACTGAAAAATCAAACAACCCACATATTCTAATTAAAGATTTGTAACCTTAAAACAAAAAGGCCAACTTCCTTTCCCCGTTTGATAAATGCAACCAAACGGCTATTTTTGCCAATGTGGCCTCTTCCAAATCTTGCATGAATTTTGAGGCCGGGAGGATTATTTTGACACTTTACGAACTTTTCCATTCTTTTATGAAAATAACCTTGCGACAATTGAAAGATACTCTGAGGCTATTTCGGCAAGAACGGTTTAAGACGCGGCCGAAGCTGGCTCGACTTATTTTGACCAAAAATCTAAACGGTATTCACCTGACCGTTGACTCTTTGTGTTTTTTTTTCAAATTACAATAAAAACCAGGGGTTGCAACACGGCCCTTCAGCGCCTCGGGGACGAAGATTTTTAAGGCTGTGTGGGTCAACTGGACCAAATCTTAAAAAACGACCCAAAGGTGGCTGTTTATGCAAAGTCAGCCTTCCGGCGTCCCTTTAAGGAACATTCGGCTATGTCTTGACAAAACAGCGTCACCCGACTTCTTTATGTCAAAATTAAAATTTGACATAATATATTTTTTTGGCTGTTATTTTTTAGCAAAAGGGGAAGTTGGACACCGCCCGACTTATTTATGACAAAATTAAAATTTTGACACGTTTTTTATTTATTTATTGGTTTTTGGCTATTTTAGCAATAAAGGGGGGTTGGACCCGATGAGGGTTGCCTACGTATCTCACATCCGGTGAGAATCAAACCCGCGTAGTTCGGGCAATCAAGAATAAGTAGATGAACTAACTTCATTTTTTTTTTAAATTTTCGAAAGAACTACTTTAAAAGAAGAAATGAAGTATTTTTTTTTTGATTGATTTTCTTTTTTTTTAAAAGAAAGACTTCTAAGATATATTTTTTGAATTTTCGTTTTTTTTTATTCTAAAGAAAAGAAGAAAATATTTTTCGGAATTTTACCTTTAATAAAAGAAATGCTTCTCAAAATGTTTTTTGAATTTTGAATTTTCTTTTCAATTTTGAAAGAAGAATCAAAATATTTTCGAATTTGTTTTTATTATTTTTTTTAAAAAAAAAACAATTAGAAAGACTTTCTAAAGAAGTCCATAATGGAAAATATTTTTGGATTTTTTTTTGTTTTGAAAATTGGGGTCTAAAAACTTTTCTAGACTTTTTGGCAAGACAAATATTTTTGCAACAAATAAAGACATATATAGAAATTAAAAAAACTTTTTGGATTTATATATATATACATATATATTTGTGAAAAATAAAGAAAGACTCTTTTATTATTTTTTATTTTTGTATTTTCATAAACAAATAAAAAAAACATTTTTTTTAAAAAAATAAGACTCTTTTCATGGCAAAACAAACTATTTTCTTTTCTATTTTTTTATTGAAAAACAAAACAGAACAATGATGATTTTTTCTATTTTTCCTTTTAATAAAACAAACTAAACATTTTTTCATTTTCTTAAAATTTCGGCAGAGTTTTGACAGTATTCGGGCATTTGGTTTTATTCAAAAATAAGCAATCAATTTCCTAACCGATATTTTTTTTTTCAATTTCAAAATATTATTCCTGATATTCATAAGACAGTCAACACACAAGTCTGAATCAAATAAATGAGCAAGTAGTAGCAAGTAAGATGCATCAGGATGGTCATTTCCATTTTCGGTACACCTGTCCTGGACAGACTCAACCCCTGTGTTGAGCCTCCAAAGTCAAATGCACGTGATGCAAACAAACGTTCCTACTAGGGATCCGGCATGAAGCTGAGTTATTCTAAGTGAAAAAACCTGAGGTATATTGTTCTAGCCCTGGCTCACCCAAGTGGACAGCTTGAGCCGAAATGGGGGCAACGTACCGGGAGCACGAAAGTCTGCCCGGCCTAGTTACTTGTCCCAACTTCGTCTTATTTGGTATGACTTTAACAGAAAGGTGGGCCACGCGCACGTGTGCACCATAAATTTAGAAGACTCAGAAAGAAGGGGGTTTCGTAGTAGTTGTATATATTCATAATTCAAATAATATTAAAGCGGTAAAAGTGTCATTTAGCACATTGGGCATATATCATGTAAAAAAAAAATCAAATAATAAATAAAACCAACTATAACAATTATTTTAAGCTCGAATTCTTGAACCCTGAACCAGTGGTTCTGGGTCAATTTGTCCCCAGCAGAGTCGCCAGAGCTGTCACACCTCCTTTTTCCGCCCCCGCGAGGGTGCGTAGGGAGTTTTCTCCAATTAAAGGACAGTCGAAACGGGATTTGTTTGTTTGTTTCAGAGTCGCCACCTGGGAATTTTAAGGCGTCCCAAGTCACCAATTTTAATCCCTGAATCGAGGAGAATATGACTCTGTTTATTATTCTGTGAACCAGAAATCCGGATAAGGAATTCTGTTAACCCGGGAGAAGGTGTTAGGCATTCCCGAGTTCCGTGGTTCTAGCACGGTCGCTCAACTGTTATATTTGGCTTGATTATTTTGATTTGTTAAATACATTTTTATTGCATGATTTTATTATTACCGCTTCTATTTAGATTGTTTATAATTAAAGACCCTTCTTCGAATCGAATCACGCGTACGTGTATTCGTTTTATATATTAATATTTTTTAACGTGAAAATCGTGTCACGCGTACGTATACACAATGATAATATAATAATTATTATTCTTTTTCGAAATTTTTTATTATATAAAAAAAGAAGACTTAAGTTCGAAATTGTGCTAAAAATAAAATTAAGAACGTTCGTCGCTCTTGTATAATTAAATATTGAACCGCACATCTCGAGTTATATGAAATTAATATCGATGATCTCCGAAGAACCCCTTTTTATTAAAAATTTGCTCGAAGTTGCGCGAACGCATAATCCGAATCGCCTTTAGAAGTATAATCAAGTCACGCGAACGCATCCTTAATTATGCAAATATTCTTGACAGTAATATAAATTCTCTACAAATGTTTATTGCATCCATCTATTTTAAATGTAAGAGTCATGAGAAATCACTATTTGAGATGCCTCTAAATTCCTTGAAAAGAATTCACAATTCATTAAGTGTTGACCGCAAATTATATTTTTTACGTGTGAATTATATTCCTCAAAAACCATGAGTTTAAAGAGTAAAATAAAAATAAAATAAAAATAAACAACGTGTGATTAATACTACCATTTTTATGGTAAATACAATATTTATCTACCCAAAAAGCGAATTGCGTATAAAACTTAGGAAAACAATTGATTTAATAAATGAAGTAATATTTTTTGAAGAATTTTCATTGTTATATTTGAAGCAAACGCTATTTACACATTTTTTGACTTAAAAAGTTACAATCTATAAATCTCATCCTTCTTTTACACCACTTGTTTTTAGTCCGGGGTTATAATTGTTTGGTTAATTTTGCTTACGAAGATTGGGTTTGAGATAAATAAACCAATTCTTATATTCTGCCTATGCGAATATTTGCAAACACTAACTCTATATTTTGTAAAAAATCATTGACATTATTTCATATATTAAAAGAAATGAGTTGATCGCGTTCCTAAAATAACTAAGCCATTTATTATTAAGAAAGAGAACTAATCTACCAATTGATTTAATACTATATTAACCAACTAAAACAAAACTGAAACTTAAACTAATAAAATTTAAATAAGTAGAAAACATCCTTATAATCAAACTTCATTTACTTGCCATGTTGAAGCTTTTCATGACATGAATTTTCAGATATGTACCGGATCGAAACGAAATATGTACGGACTATTTCGACGAGCCTCGACCTATGTAGGGACTGTTTTGACGACCCCAACCAAAACTCGACGTACCGGGCCTCGACTCAACCAAAGACCCTTGAACTTTGACGAAGAAGATGAACCAGTAGAAGCAGCACGTGAAGCAGAAGCAGCTGGGTTTCTTTGCTGCTGCTGTTCAACGCGAAGACGCAGCAACTAGGCTCGAACTGGACGATGAAGCCGCAGCTTGGAGGAAGGAGGAGAAGCAGCAACGGCTGGCAGCATCGGCGGCGATAGGCGGCAGCAGTAGCGGCTTGTTTGGACGACGCAGCAGTAGGGGAAGCCATGGACGACGAACATCAAGGTGACGATGAAGCTCGCCCATGGCTGGACGTAACAGAAGGAGCAAAAGCTAGCTGAAACGCAGCGGGGAAACAGCCATAGTCGAGCAAGCTTTGAGCTTGACGAGCTTCAATGGCGGATAGGGCTGGGGTCATTTAGTTGAGCCGGGGTCGTGAAGGTGACGTACGTGTGTGTGTGTGTAGCCATGGCTTCTTGAGGTTGAAGGCAAAAAGGAAGCCATGGGAGGTGGAGAAGCTTGAGGAAGAAGAAGAAGATAGGAGGGGTGGGGGCGGATTGGTTTAGTGTTTTTTTTAGGGTTTTCTTCCTTTAATTTTTGCTTTGTTTTTTTGTAAAATGTAAGACAAAAGGGGTTTGGGTCTTTTGGGTTATGGACTGGGTCGACCCAGTTCGAAATGAACTGGGTCGTAGGGAAGATTGGGCTATTTTTTGGGCCTGTGGCTTGAAATTGAAGAAGAGGCCTAATTCCGACTTTCTTTATATTTTCGCTCTCTTTTCTTCTTTTATTTTTCTAAAACTAAATTATAAAAATACTTAAACTATTATTAAGAACTAAATTAAGTTATAAAGGCGCAAATTAACTCCCAATAACAATTAACGCACAATTAAGTATTAATTAAGCATAAAATTGTATATTTGGACATTAAATGCTAAAAATGCAAACGATGCCTATTTTTGTAATTTTTAATTTTTGTAAAACAATTTTAATTACTAACAATTGTAGAATTAAATGCTATATGCAAAATGCGACATATTTTTGTATTTTTTATTAATTTAGCAAATAAACATGCACAGATAAATACAAATAATTATTCAAAATATCACAAAATATCACAAAATTGCACACCAAGAAAACTTACTTTATTTTTTGAATTTTTTGGGAGTAATTCTCATATAGGGAAAAAATTACGTGCTTACAATTACCTAGGTAATAACATCCCAAGGTAAATCCACAAGAAATAATCCCCAGCTAAAATCGCAATAACAAATCCCCATGTATTTTCCTAAGTAATATAATTCCCATGTAAATCCCCAAGAAATAATATCTAACAAAATCCGCAAGTAACATTACCTGGGGAACTTCCTACGAAATTTCAAAGGAAATAATTTTTTACATTTTTCATTATTTACCTGCGAAATTACCCACGAAGATGATACTTGGGGATTATTTTCCAAAATCTCCAGGTAATATTTTGGCGCCAAATTTATTTGCGAATTTACCTGGGAAAATCAAATTGGCAGGTAAATATTCTAGAAACTAGGAATCACTAGATTTTCGCATGAAAATTTGCAGGAATTATCTGCGGAAAAAATTCCTAGGTAAAATTCCCATGTAATTTAAGGTTTTCTTATAGTGTCTTCTTCCTAATGATATTCATTAAAAAAATAGTGTTAAACTTAGCTTCTAAAGTTTTTTACTAACATGGCTCTGATACCAAGGGGATACAGGATCGCTTCCGAATAGGGTTCAAGAATGAATTACAAGAACACTAGTCCTGGCCAGCTACTAACCTCTACAGTAAACCTTAAACCACGAGGCTCCTCAACCCTTCAACGACCATCTGCCTAAACGGGTTTACGAGCCCCTCCGATTAGGTTCGCCTAACCAAGGTCTACTGTCGAGATTGGTAACTGCCTAGAATATATAGTTCTTAACCCAAAACCCCATCGGGTTGATACAGTAAACTCCTAACTACCAAGCATGCATAGTAAATAACCTTTGAGAACCAAGTTTAACACTTACCTGTTTAGCCTATCATTTAGGCTAACAGTACCGCAAGAATAGAAAAGAAAAGGAGAAGAACAGTACCAGACCAGAGACTCTTAGTTGTGGCCAAGCGACCTTTTTGACTTTATTTCAAAATGGAAAATATTACAGAAGGGGTTCTTTATAAGTGGAGTGAGAGACTAGAGAGAAGGCAGAGCTTATACTCTGGCTATCGTCTGCCTCTAAAGAATGGAAAATGATCCTTATATAATGGACCAGTCTACAAACAAACAAAACTAAAAAGTAGAACTGGCCAACAAAATAATTACAGGTGTGGCCGACAAGATAAAAAGATAAAGTTCTATAATTACAAATGGACAAATTGCTTTATAAAAACAGATTCTCTTCAATAATGGAGGGACTCTTTACTTTATTAAAGTTGTCTTTATTACCCCAATAATTTACTTGATGGGGCCTTCAATAATTAAGACTTTACTTTTTCCTTTGTCGTTTTTCTCCGAAGATTCTTCGGCATTTTCCTTTAGCTTTGTAAGGAAATTTTCAATTTCTTCAATATTGATTTCTGTGTCCGAGGGGCTCTAAGCTTCACCTGCTACACATATTTCGTCATTTGAAGTGCTTCCAATGGAGGCCATAGATATATCATCTCTAATTGTTGTTTCAAAATTTCTTGCTAGATTCTTTTTTATTTCTTCAAAATACGAAGCAAGGATCTCTTTCTTTGATATAGCCCATTTCTTCATTTGGAGCTTCTTTGTGATTATTTCAAAATGACTTATTTTTCCTCTGCAACTTGTGTTTTGTCTAATTTGACATAGGCCTCTATTTTAGCATGTATTTGTTGGATTAACTCTTCACCATATAACTTCCCTTGCTGATTGGACTGGATTAATTTTGTCCAAAACTTGTGATAAAAGATTCTATTTAAACAGGGAATTCCTTCACTGGTATAACCAACTTGTACATCCAATTTCATTATCCACGGGATAGAAAATTCTATGAAAAAGTACATGGGTAGCAATGCCCTCATAAAAGATATTATCTTTTTGTAATGAAATAATTTTGGGAGATATATCTACCCATTGAGAATATAAGCTTTTAAATAGGCTTGGAAATATTTCTAATGATGGACCGTATAACTTCCACCATTTGAAGAACCAATTTGGGATTTGCTGTCCAAACATATTAGGACAGAGTTTAATAAACCAAGAATATTTCCTATTAGGATTTTCATAAAGGAAAGTTTTATTAAAACTCTCTACATAGTCCCAATAATTAAATTTGACCGAAATTATTTGGTCAGGATGTGTATATTCACGATCCTTGAGGGTACTGATACCCTATTCATCAGAAGGTATAACCTTTTTAAGAATGATTTTTGAAAAACTATAAGTTTTTCTGGTATTAGCATGATAAAAGTGCTGAATTTCAGCGGATCCTGTTGTTGAGAGTATAATCTCATAGTGCCTCCTGTATTTATAAGCAGGAGTAGCGTATGACGCGGTATCAAAATACCTGGCCAATATTTGCCAATGGTTATCCTTCTATTTAAGGTCGGATTGTTCCAAAAGAATTATTAACTCTTGTGTTTCTTTTTGAGTATAAAACTCAAAATTTTCATTTCTGATATAACTGAGGAATAGGTTGGTACATTAGATGATGTACCTTCATCTTTCTTGGATTGTATAAAATCCATGAATTCCTTGTATAACGGATGTTCGGTATTACCTTGTGTCAGATTAGCGGCTATTAGCCTTTGATTTCCAATTTGGGCGAGAGTATTACTCTCTCTATTATTAGTAGATGCCCTTCCTTTTCCTCGTTGCCGAGGATTTTTGTATTCAGGCCTCATAATCTGTAGAGACAAATAGAGAGCTAATGAAATTGAATTCCCTAAAGAATGGGTCATAGAGGAAGCTGTTGCACCTCGAAACACTGGTAATACTGAGGTTACAGAAATAGAACAAACCTCATATGACACTGTTAAAATCAGGTTCAATGAACCCGTACAAACTGATAATATCAGTTTATCATCTAGGTTGACTAGATCAAATTCTTCATACATTTCTCCAATTGATTACGTGGTAGATTTTCCATCTAGAGCATCCACGTCTCAAATTAGAGAAAGCAATAGAATAAATGATATTAGCATTAGCAGTGATAATATCGTCAAGATTAATACAGATCTTGAACCAACTGCATCCGAAATGGATTTTTCAAATGGGTTTAAAAATGATTGAAAACCAAATGGATTTTAGTCTGGGTTCACCGACAAGAAAAATAATTTTAGAAGAATTTCTAAAACTCGTAAATCTTGATCGCTTTGTTATGACCGATGAACTTGCTCTATGCACTGTCAGCCAACTAATGGTAGCCAAAATACCAGCAACATAACTTTGAAATGCAAGCCCTTGTCGTCTGGCCGTTCCCTGAACCTCACGCATAGTGGAAGCTTAGTGCACAGAGCTATCCAGTTTTATGACTTTGAAATAAAATATCGTAGACTGCACAAGAACAAGCACGAAACATAAAAACCTTTAGCAATGTAGTAACAATTACTATCGAATAACAGACTAGTCAAAACATCCATCCAGATTCCTTCATGTCTTCAAAATGATTCAGACTTCTCTGTCTCTTATGGCAAAGGAAAACATGGCATCAAGATTCGTATCAACCTAATCATTTCAACTTCCAAAATTCTAGCCAAATATCATGGTCCGATAAGACTCATAAAGATCAAAAGATGAAGTCAACTTCTGCTTTAGGTGACGCGAGCTTAATTTTTGATAGCACAGCAAGTATTTTGGCTCTTGCAGAATCTTTAGCAGACCTGCTGAGCTTGATTAGAATTCTCACCAGCGCCGGAGATTTGGCTAAGAGAAGCTCCACAAGCTGCATCTCAGGCTTTGTGCCAATAAAACCTTCTAACTTAACTTCTCTGAGGCGATAAAACGTCACATTTGAGAAACGTTCCACTTGAAGAGATTCTGGAGCAGGAACATCATTGTAAAATAACGCCACCTAAGATATATTAAAAAACGCTCAACTATCTGAATTTATTGAGGATAAAAAGGAATAAGAAAACAAGATAGCCACTGCATAAGAAAGAGAGAGTCAAATCACTAAGAACCTGAATTTCCATAGATTGTAAATTTGGGAAGCTTCTTATCAAGCAAAGAGCAGATGTGACCACATCCAATGGATCGAAATACATACCAGATAGGCAAAGACGTTTGACAGAGTGAAGAACAAAGGGAATACTTGGTGGTATTTCACCTGCTCCAGGAGACAAGAACTAGGAAGAAAATGCCAAAAATCAGGATGATTAAAAAGTGCAGAAGATGTTCCCTCAATGGAAAATACATTAGGATGAAGTAAAATCAAGCAACATATACCAAGTTAGCCAGGTGGAGATGCTCGAGAGTAGATAAAGGTTCAAAAAATTTTGCAATATCACATTTTTCTGCTGCCTTCAAATAGTATAATTCTGCATCTTGAAGTGAAAGTTTCTCCAAAAGAGGAACACTTTTTAAGCAGATACAACTTATACGGCCTGTGAAGTCGAAGGTTCTCAGCATGGGAGCATTAATTTCAATGACGTCAGTTAAAACGTCTGAAATCTGCAGCACCAATTGCTCAAGCAACGGGCTATGAGAGATTAAACTTTCAAGCAACTTAGAAGAGATTGTTACATCACGTAATTCCAAGCTAATTAACCGATCAAATCCTTTGAAGGATGGTGGAGGAAGTATAAGACCACTTTGGAGAGTCAGATGCCTCAATTGCAAACATGTGAAAAATGAAGAAGGCAATTCGTGCGGGTTCCTCCCTATAGGAAGTTTAAGAAGAAGATGCTGAATGCCATTTTTAGAGAGGAAAATCATCAAGTCCTCAATATTACTTGGAGAACTTTCCAAAAAATCAATACAGAGAGTGAACTTTTTAACTGGTCCTGAATGAAGGGTCAAAATGTGGTGGATAATCTTTCTAAAGTAAATTGTAAGGAATCTTAAATCCTTTTTATTTTTCCAAAGTGTTTTATCAAGCGTCAACTCTCGAAGTTTGCACCACTTATATCTCCATTTATTCGATAAGATGCTTGCTTGTCCTCACAGCATCTTGTAAAGGCAAACGCACAAGAATATCATCAATTACATTCTCAGGAAGGTTACCAAGCACATCAAGAGGTAATAAAGATCCACAACAATGCTTTTTGCCCATAGGAGGCATCATATTATACTAATCGGTAATCGCCAATAAGAACCTGTAGAAAATAAACAAGAATACAAAGATGAGGAAGATCTCTAAACTATTTGGACAGAACTACTGATGACATACTCGAATTTAACATGCCACAACTGTAAGAAGATATTAAAGAGTGTGTCCTAATAGAAATCGTTCATAAATATCCTCTTAATATCAAAGAAATTGTATTCTTTACAACAAGGATAAATAAAAAAAAAAAAAAAAAACCAGTCCAATCCCACATACAGAGGCGGAGCTAGAGAAGGAAACATGGGTACGGATGAACCCAACTGTATTTTGTATTAAGAAGTTCATTAAATATATATATAAATATTTAATTGCGAACTCAGTAACTAAACGAGCTATGAGTTCGATGATAATTTCAGAACCCATAAAATTCTAATCTTGGCTCCACCTCCGACCACACAGTGGGTCTGGGGAGGGTAGTGTGTACGCAAACTTTACCCCTACTTTACGAAAGGAAAAAATATCAAAAGAATAGAACGGAGAACCTCATCAACTTTTGCTTCTATTAAGCCTATCAAACTGACTTCGATAAACATACAATAAAGAGGGAAAATGGTCCAATAATTAGCAAATTAACTTAGAAAAGTAGCCCAAATAAGCTTAATAGCTTGTTCCCACAATTTGCAAAACCTAACCTTTGCCTTGGCAAATTATAAACACAACGGAAACCTAAAAATAAGCTACTTAAATAGTAGTTAAGTACTAAATTTTGAGGGAATAGACTAAAAAGGCTTAGTATGAGACAGAACATAAACATTATAACACCAATAAAAAATTTACCCCATCAGATTATTTAAGTAAAACCCCAATTGAGTTTCAGATGATTTAATTATACCCAGATAATAAAAATTCAATCTTGATTTAAACAGAACCATAAAAGAAAGATATGAACCAGAGTATGAATTATTTAAGCAAAACCCCAATTCAATTTCAGCTGATTTTATTATACCCAGAAAATAAAATTTAATCTTGATTTAAACCAGAACCATAAAAGCAAGATATGAACCTGAATATGAATTATGACGTGCTTCTAATACTTTTCTGATGGCTAATTCAGTTGCGTTCGCGGGGGCGGGGGGATCGCAAGAAGCTGAAAGAGAATAAGTGACAGAAACTTTAAGTTTATGTATAAATTAGTGTATAAAAAAACTTAAAATATAAGAAATATTGTCATAAGTTTTTTTCTAAAAACCGTAATCTATACTAAACAAACTTCTTATGATTCTATCATTTTTTGTGATTTTTCTAACATCCAATATAAATTTTTTAGACAAAAAGATTTTCCGGAATAAACTCATAGATTAAATATAAAATAATTCATCTGGGCGCAGACCCAAAAACCGTTATCAAAAAATATATATGAAATAACATTTAAATCAGTGTACGTGAACTTGAATAAAACAAAAAAATAGTAGAAAAAAGAAAATAAAAAAGATCAACCCTGTCATTGTTGGAATCAGATTCCATAGTTTATTTTTCCCTCACATTAAATTCTTAGCTTACCCAAAAAATTACTCCTATTCTTTAGGGGATTATTATTTCCATTCAAAAAATGATGAAAAATAGTATTGTTTTCCCAGCTATTAAAGGTAAAAGGTGTTATTTGGAATTTGAATGCTTCCTCATTCGGTTTCTAGCCATTTAAGGTAATTACATCATATTAATATGCAACTAAACGTTAAAAAAATATAGAATCAAATGTAATTACCTTTATTTAAACAAACCTGTACAAAATCAAATATCAAATAAATATAAAAATGGAAGAGAAAAATACATGATCAATGATAAAAATATAAATTAACCATAATAAAGAAGAAATCAGTTGTAGTACAAAGCAAAAAAAGTTAATATCAGAGAAAATATCAAATATCATTCACTATTTCTATTTACCAAAACAGAGGTATAAAAAATTAACTATAATAAAAACACGATAAAATTGAAAGCATGTGTCTTTTCATATTTTGTTGAATGCCTTCCCCTTTAATAGAAATTTAAGACCTAGTATAACAGTTTTCTTTATGAGAAAGAAGAGGAAATGACGTGACTTTTGATTTTTAAAGAAGTGACTTGTGGGTTTTTTAAAATATTGAATAAATAGGAAAAATAGGATAAAAGCCAAAAAAAATGACAAAAAAGAAATTTAGTTTTTTGGCCATATAAATATGCCACATCACTGTGCCAAGTCCCATTGCAGCTTTATATATTTATATAGATTTCAATCGCATCCTATTGGTAAAATTACGGTATGGCCCTTATAACAAATATCTCATATATTCAATCTTTCTGTTTAAGATCTCATGTCAAAATGATACATATATAACTAAAATAACATTTAGGGGTCGTTTGGTAGGATAGATAAGTAAAAATAATTCTGGAAATAAATGTTTAGTAATGCCTTATCCCTTATTTTACTAAACCTGGGATAAATTATTTCAGAATTGAAAATAGTACCGATAATTTATACTCCCTCCGTTTCAATTTATGTGAACCTGTTTGGCTGGGCACGAAGTTTAAGAAAAAATAAAGACTTTTAAAATTTGTGGTCCTAAACAAGCCAAAAGGGGCCCAGAGTATTTGTGTGATTATAAAAGCTTCTCATTAAGGGTAGAATTGTAAGTTTAAGTTATATTGTTACCAAATTTAGAATGGGGTCATTCTTTTTGGAACAGACCAAAAATGAAATAAGTTCACATAAACTGGAACAGAGGGAGTAACTGTTTGTCACGGTAGAATGGTAATTCCAAGATAAGTTATATGAGGATAAAATAGTAAAATTTACAATCGCAGGATTAATACAACATGCCAAACAACCAATAAGAATAATCTCAGGATAACTAACCCCAACCTAACTAATCTCAATATAACTGCTCCCAACATAACTAATCACATCATAACTTGTCTTCAAACCAAACGACCCCTTATAGAATAAATGAACTATAAAATCAAATCTCCCGGAAAGACAATAAGTTGGACCATCATGGCAGGGCAAATCCAAAGCATTACGGTTCACCAGAACTCAGTGGCTTTTGGTCATACTAATTACATATATAAAAATTTAAGATAATTAAATTTTTAATTGTATAAAAATTTAAGATCGTTGAAAGAATCCATAAATTTTAAATTGTGGACCTGCCTCTGCATCATGGGTGAAGACATCTATTATGTTGGTCGATCAATCTCTATACATTTGCATAAGACTTGGAATGGGGATATCCTGCTTTATGGTAATTTTAGTCCTAACTTTTCTTTCATAGCGACAAAAATTTGGTGGCAAACAATCAAGAATTGTATTTTGAGGATGTTGTGGGTCTTCCTGAAGTATTTGATAGTCAAGAAGCGTCCGATCACACTCCAAGTTGATCTCGAGGAAAAATAATAGAATCTGGGAAAGACATAATTTGATGCTTGATATTTTTGTGACAATTCCAAGAGTTTATAAAATATTCAAAATCTCTTATCTCTTCGTAAATATCCCAAGAGTTTATAGAATTTTCGAGATCAGGACACATTCAATTATGTCAAAGACAGAAGCATAAGAATTATCTGACCGGCTGGTTAAGATCTTTCTCGATTTTTTAAGTGTCTTTCGCATTATTCAAATATTGTTGTAAAACGTTGGCCAATTTCTAGTAGAATAATAGGACCATATTAAGTAGCTGGTTTGAATCTTACAAATATTATCATTTTTCCTATATTTGAATTTGCAAACAAATCATTGACATGACTGGCAATCATCCTAGTCTTTGTCAAATAATGTTGCTCAAGTTAGTAACTTCAACTGATAACAATACTGTATCCAGAAAGTTCACATAATCCAGAAGATTAGGCATAATACATAAACAGACATTCAAACTTGGCCTCCGCTGACATTTATTCTCATCTTGTTTGAGATATCCAGTGCGGATTCAGTTAACGAACCGCAATACCCGCAGTAAGAAGTAAGAACACTTAAAAAAGTTTTAATTCTCTTACAAATGCCATATCCCTGAAACTAATATTATGAAAATCTCATGTTTTTTTTACTGTTACTCAACAAGTCTATAGACACTGCTGATGTTAGCCGAAGCCGGAGCAGCTTCCTAGCTATATTCAATGCTTCTTCAGCTTCAAGTTGTGGGTGCTCCAGGATGCTCATTGTCACAAGTGATGGCGAGCTAAGGAGAAGGAATCGGATAAACTCAAACTCGGGATCAAATCCTGAGATATTCGTTAACTTGACCAAACAAAGTTTGCTGAGGGGAAGTCGCAGTCCAGGAGTTTTAAATAACCTGAGACGCGTTCCCCTTTGCTCCTGACTGTACAAGCCTAGACAAAATAAAGCAGAGAAAGAAAATAAGTGCTTATTTGTTTCCAAGACAAAATTATCATAAATTAGATGGCGCGTTACAACTTACCTCAATATTAAGTTCTTGCAGATTCGGAGCACTTCTAATCAAGCAGACAACAGCAGATATTTGATCAAAGTCCATAAAGTTGACACCTTTGAGTTCAAGAATCTTTAGGGAGTCGGGCAATGTCGATAGCACAGGGGGAACTGGTGTTTCAGATAGGAGCTGAAAAAACGATATGTGCAAAAAAAATAAAAATTAATTAGATTAAATAAAACAAGAATTATCAGAACCCCTATAATATCAGTTGTGAAGATAAAGATAAACCTGATTCTAGAAATCGGAAAATAGAGACAAACAACAACAATCCAGTATAATCCCACAAGTGGAGTCTGGAGAGGTTAGTGTATACACCGACCTTACCTCTACTTTGAAGTAGAGAGGTTGTTTCCGATAGACCAAATAGGAAAATAGAGACATAAAAGTAATTTCAGTAGCAGTACAAACCTGCAGAAACTTTCCATTTTAGACAAAGTATTTTGAGTTTTGGCAAGCTACCCACAAGCTTCACCAAATCAGAGATAAGCTTGCCGCCTTCAAGTCCAATTACAAGTCTCTCTAGTGTAACAGTAACTTCAGTCAAGTTAGGGGCGTTTTCTAAGGAGATTGATTCGAAATTATCAAATGCCTTGATGTGCAACCTCTTGAGTTTAGAACCGCTGATATTAAAGTGACGAACTCCAGAGCAACGACGCAAGCTTAGCCTTTCAAGAACGGGGCAGCCAGAAAGAAAACTTTCAAAACAGTTGTTTGCAAAGTCAACCCGAATAAGTTTTAATTGGTAGAGATTTAGGAAGCCTTTAAACTTTGGTGGAGGCAATATGACAAAATTCTGGAGCTTCAAGAATGTCAAGTCTAGACAAGAGAAGAAATAAGAAGGTAATTTATGACGATAGTTCAAAACACCAGCGTATATTAAGGTTAATTTATTGATGTTTCTCCCAGATAAATATAGTATCCATTTGTTCACATCAATCACAGCTGAACCGCCATCAGGAACCATCGTTGATGTTAAATATCTAGGAAAGCACACTTGAAAAGTCTCTATGCGACGAGGATGAAGCATAAGATACTTGGTGACAATTTCGTTAAATTGGTAATTGAGCTCAAACATGGAGAATATACCATGATTCTTCTTGGCGACAAAGTCGTTAACTTCTTTGCAGAACTGGTCATCAAACACTAATTGCGGAATGGCTAAGTAGTAAAATCTCCACTTCTTTGAAAGAATACTCGTTCTTACTGCATCGCGTAAAGGCATTTTCCCTAGAATGCAATCTATTACATTCCCGGGCAAGTTACTGATTCTATCCTCATCATCAATTGATTCCTTACTTGTGTCTGATTGATATATTTTGCTACAGATTGGACACATTCTTCTTAAGAATTTTCCAACTTAATCAACTCTACTGGAAAAAATACAGAAGAAAATCAGGATCAGCATAATCATTACAAGAATTCTCTTGTTAGACTTAAAGGATCTTTAATGTCTCAAACAGGAAAAATAAATAAACATATATAGAAAAGGGGCAAAAAGGAGGAGGAAAGAAAGAGGGCATTCTTAGATTTATGATGGTGATACAAAGTAGCAAATATTTCTTTTTTATATACGAAGAAAAATAATTTTATTGATGGATTTTGTGGCTTTAGTTTTGTTTGTTCCCTTGATTCTTCCTCATCATATTTCTCAAACATAGCATAATGCGGACCTTCGTGTCATGTATTTGATCACCAATATATGGATCTTCTCCATGAAAGTAGCAAATATTTATGACACCCCTTATACTTTAGGTGTTAGCATCAAGTAATTCAAAAGTATAGTAGCTATAAATTCGTACAACTAAATTTTAATGTCAGATATTCTCATCAAAGTCAAAACTCAAAAGTCAGCAAAGCAAAAAGTCGAGAATCTTCTCGTTGGCGAAGCTAGAAGCCCGTATACGGATTCGGCCGAACCCACTTGCTCAAACCACGTATTTTTATTAGAAAATTTATCAAATATTTATAAATATTAATAAAGACTCAATCATTAGCATGTGATCGAACTCATAAAAGTAAAAATTACAAAAAGCTCATTGTAAAATATATGGGGTGCCATAGATTGAAGAAAGAAACACGTGGAATAAACATTAAATAATGATTACATACTACAGAGAAAAACATACATACAATTTGATTCCCTTAAAGAAGTAGGGCAGCGGCGGAGCAGTGTTGCTGAGATTTTCAAGTTAAATGCGGTTCAATACATTTATATTGGGCCTTGTTCTTAGCCCATTTAAATTGACCTCAATTAAGTTTTCCTTTTTCTTGTTTTTGTAAAATATAAAAGATATATTACTATTTGGTAAGTCACCACATTCAGAGAGACCTTTTAACTTCTTCTTTTTTTCTATTGTATTGTTTTTATTGATACCATGGTTGCTTTTATTGTTCTAAAAATTATATTATATTGTATGGTGTTAGTAAACCTGTTGTAACTCCATTGTTATATAACCATGAAAAAGTTCAATTTTTGTAACCATGGATTTGGTGGTTTTTGCGTGGTTACTTATAAAAATGTTATTAAACTACAATAAGCAATACAATCCATTCAAACATTATATTTATTAATACAATTATACATAATGAAACCATGGGTAACGACCATCCAAACAGGCCATAATAAAGTATTTGGCACCCAAAGCCAACTAGCAAGACCTTATTTGTTAAACCGCAAGGAAAGTACGTATGATATAGTTGGAAGGTTTAAAACAAATATTTAAGACCTTTTGAACTTAAACTGATTTCCGTGTTAAAATAAATCCCAAAACTAATCGCTTTTAGATTTTTTTGCAGCCTTTTCTCCACATTCTCTTCCTAAAATCAAATTGTAAGACGTTCTTGTAGTACCTTTTGGCAGTCAAAGTCACAATACAGCTACCTCAAAAACCGGATCTGATAAAATAGGATGAATTGAGACGGTATTTTGTAAATACGTAATTATCTTGAATATATTAACTATTTCTTTATATTTCGATCTGTAGGAGCGCATCTTGTTTTCAAAGATGAGTCGGTTCGATCACCCCACATATCGACGGTTTTTTAATGCCTTATCCTAGGTGTTGCGGAAGCCAAATGTATATAGTGTGAATAAATCACAACTATTATACTAAAAATTATGACAACCACAAAATAATAAATAAGACAATAAAGCAACAACAAAAGGAACACCAAAATTTACGAGGTTCGGCCAATTTTGCCTACTCCTCGGACACAACCAATATTTTATTCCACTCCAAAAATACAAGTGAAATAATACTAAAGAGAGAAGATACAAATGCCTTAAGAAGATAAGAAGTCAAATGAGAGGTGTGTTTAAATCCTAAACATTAGGCCTCCTTTTATAGGAAAAAATTCCCACCAAGTTTACTTCTCAATCGATGTGGGATATTGTCATATTCAACAAATACAATCTCCACCTTGGCAAAATTCCACATCTTCAATTCTCTCTCAATAACAAATTTTGGTTGTGTCTTCATCATCAATCTTCAGTGTTCAACAATGTTGATCAAACCCAAACAATGTTGAAACTTGACCGCAGTCACCACTTTTGTCAGCATATCAACAGGATTCTCCGTAGTATGAATTTTCTTCACTGTGACTCCATCTTCTTCTATAATTTCTCGTACGAAATGATACCGAACATCAATGTGCTTCGTCCTTGCATGATAAACTTGGTTCTTCGCCAATTGAATAGCACTTTGACTATCACAAAAGATTGTGATACTTTTTTGTGCAACACCAAGCTCCTTTAGCAATCCCTGAAGCCAAATTGCTTCCTTCACAGCCTCTATAATAGTCATATATTCTGCCTCTGTTGTAGACAAAACAACTGTTGACTATAAAGTAAACTTCCAACTAACTGGTGCCTTTGCAAAAGTAAACACATAACCAGTAGTTGATCTTCGTTTGTCCAGATCACCCGCAAAATCTGAGTCACAATATCCAACTACAGATTGATTGTCTTCCTGCTCAAAAACTAACCCAACATCTACAATATTGTGAATATACCGTAGAATCCACTTCACAGCTTGCCAATGATCCTTTCCTGGATTATGCATATATCTACTAATAACTCCAACAGCTTGTGAAATGTCAGGTCTCGTACAGACCATTACATACATCAAGCTACCAACAATATTTGCATATGGTACCCTTGACATATACTCCTGTTCAGCTTCATCAGTTGGCGACATAGTAGTACTTAGCTTAAAATGGGAAGCAAGTGGAGTACTAACTGGCTTAGTCTTTTCATCTATGCCAAAACGTTGTAGTACTCTTTTCAAATATTATTTCTGAGATAAACAGAGTTTCTTCGAACGTCTATCTCTTATTATCTCCATGCCAAGAATTTTCTTTGCCTCACCTAGATCCTTCATCTCGAACTCCTTCTTCAGTTGAATCTTCAACTTATCAATTTCTTCCGAATTCTTGGAAGCTATCAACATATCATCAACATATAGGAGAAGATATATAAAGGAACCATCTTTAAGCTTGCGCAAATATACACAATGATCGTATGTTCTTCTCTTGTACCCTTGCCGCAACATAAACTCGTCAAATCGCTTATACCATTGTCTAGAAAATTGTTTCAATCCGTACAACGATTTTTCAAGTTTGCACACCATATTTTCTTTTCCAGCAACTTTGAATCCTTCTGGCTGAGTCATGTAGATTTCTTCCTCCAAGTTTCCATGTAAAAACGCAGTTTTTACATCCATCTGAACTAGTTCCAAATCCAATTATGCTACCAAAGCCAACATAATTCTAATGGAGGAATGTTTTACAACTGGAGAAAACACTTCATTGTAATCAATTCCCTCCTTTTGAGCATATCCTTTGGCCACCAATCTTGCTTTGTAGCGAACATCTACTTGGTTAGGAAATTCTTCTTTCTTTGCAAATACCCATTTGCACCCAATTGCTTTCTTTCCCTTTGGGAGATTGGCTAATCTCCATGCATGATTCATATGAAGGGACTGTATTTCATCATTCTTGGCAATCCTCCACTTATCTTCTTCTAAACTTTGAACTGCGTCTTTATAAGTGGTAGGGACACCATCAGCTACAATTGAGGTTGCACAAGCAACCATCTATATGAGACGAATAGGTTTTGTTATTGTTCTTTTTGGCCTGCTAGTTGCTATTGATTCAAGTTGTTGTTGAGGTTCCTGAGTTGGAATCTCCTCTACTGGCTCTCCTTCCAGAGGGTAATCTTCATTTGTTTCCTCCTCTGCTTCTTGTGTAGGAAAAATAAATTTTCCCTCAAACTCCACCTGCCTAGAAGCACCTTCATTTTGTTTGGTATCTTCTGTTACCTTATTTACCATAGCAGATTCATCAAAGGTAACATCCCTGCTGAATATTACTTTCTTTGTCATAGGACACCATAAGCGATATCCTTTGACTCCAGAAGTAATTCCCATAAAAATAGCCTTCTTTCCCCTTGGATCCAATTTTGACTCTATCACATGATAATATGCAATTGAGCCAAACACGTGCAAATAGTCATAATCTACAGCAAGCTTTCCGTACCATTTTTCAAATGGTGTCTTGCCATCAACATCAGCAGATGGTAAGCGATTAATGAGGTGGCATACATATGTAACTGCCTCAGCGCAAAATTCTTTGCCCAAGCCAGCATTGGAAAACATACACCGTACCTTCTCCAGCAAGGTCCGGTTCATACGTTCTTCCACTCCATTCTATTGTGGTGTATGTCTGACAGTGAAGTGTCGGACGATGCCATCATTTTCACAGACCTTATTGAAATGATCATTTTTGTATTCACCTTCATTGTCTGTGCGAATACACTTGATCCTCTTGCCTATTTGATTCTCCACCATCGTCTTCCATTTGAGAAAAATTCCCAACACTTCATCTTTTCTCTTCATTGTATACACCCACACTCTTTGGGAAAAATCATCAACAAAGGTTACAAAATAGTGTTTCCCACCCAATGAAGGTGTTTTGGAATGACCCCAAACATCAGAGTGTACATAATCCAAAATGCCTTTAGTATTATGGATCGTTGTACCAAATTTAACCCTTGTCTGTTTCCTTTTGACACAATGCTCACAAAACTCCAAGTTACAAGCCTTTACTCCTTTTAACAATCCTTGATCTGATAGAGTTTTCAAGGATTTTCCTCCAGCATGTCCCAAGCGCATGTGTCATAGCTTGGTTGCTTCTGCCTCTTTATCGTCACTGGATGTCACTGTCGTTGTCCCAATAACTGTACTGCCACGATAACGGTACATATTATTGTTCTTCCTGTTAGCCTTCATTACCACTAGTGCACCAGAGCATACTCTCATCACTCCATTTTCTGCAATGATTTTGAACCCTTTTAATTCTAGGGCTCCCACAGAGATGAGATTCTTCTTCAAGTCCAATACATATCGAACATATGTTAATGTTCTGATCATTCCATCATGGTTCCTTAATCGTATTGAACCAATTCCATATGAGGTAAGAGGGTTGTTGTCCGCTGTGTGGATGACTCCATATTTTCTTTCTTGAAAATCCATGAACCAGTCCCTGTTGGGACACATATGATAGCTACAAGCCAAGTCCATCAACCATATGTCTGATGATGTTGATGACTCTGTTGTAACTAATGAGAAGTCTGAATCATCACAATCAGCTACATTTGAATCCATAATAGCCTTTCCATTGTTATGTTTGGCCTTATTCTTCAACTTCGGACAGTCTTTCTTCTAGTGCCCCTTTTCTCGACAAAAGGCACATTCATCTTTGCTGGGTCTGGATCTTGACTTGGATTTTCCCTTCTTTGTCCTCGTTTGATTTTGAGGACGACCCTTCACAAATAGTGTTTCTCCTTCTCCGCCCTTCTATTTTTCTCGCTTTCTTTGTTCATAGCTGTACAAAGCCGAACAAACTTCTCTGAGAGAAACTTCGTCATTTCCTTGGAGTAGAGTAGTTTCAAGGTGCTCGTACTCATCAGGAAGTGACGCCAATAACATCAAGACCAAGTCACCATCATCATAAGTTGTATCCATATTTTGCAAATCTGTGACCAACTTATTGAAACTGGTGATATGTTCATTCATCGTGGTACCAGGAACATAGGTGAAGTGAAACAGTCTCTTCTTCATGTACAATTTATTTTGACTGTTTTTCTTCAAAAATTTATCCTCCAGTTCTTTTCATAATTTACTTGCAGAAGTTTCCTTTGTGTATGGATATTTCTGCTCTCTAGCAAGGTAGGATCAAATGGTACTGCAAGCAACACGGTTGAGAATCTTCCAATCTTCTTCTCCAATAACATCTGGTTTCTTTTCTTCAATGGCCAGATCTAGCCCTTGTTGAAAAAGGACATCTAGAACCTCACCTTACCACATCCCAAAATGTCCGGACCCGTCAAATATTTCTACCGTAAATTTCGCATTTGACACAATTCTTGTCATAAGCAAAGATGTCAATGATGACGTATTGTTGACACTTGATGTAGATTCTTCTTGTTTATTGTCTCTCATCTTTGACACAAATATTATTTAATAGTTGACAACACAAATCAAGATTATTTCCTTTATGGTGTGGAAGGTCAGACTAAGTTGCAACCACAGAGCATACTCAGACAGAACCTTGACTCAGTTACCAAGATAAATCTTTTCTGATGTGGATGATCAGACTATGCTGCAACCACAGAGCATACTTAGACAGTACCTTGGCTCTGATACCAATTTTTGCGGAAGCCAAATATATATAGTGTGAATAAGTCACAACTACTATACCAAAAATTATGACAGCCACCAAATAATAAATAAGACAATAAAGCAACAATAAAAGAAACACCAGAATTTACGAGGTTCGGCCAATTTTGCCTACTCCTCGGACACAATCAATATTTTATTCCACTCAAAAAATACAAGTGAAATAATACTAAAGAGAGAATATACAAATGCCTTAAGAAGATAAGAAGGCAAATGAGAGGTGTGTTTAAATCCTAAACATTAGGCCTCTTTTTATAGGAAAAAATTCCCACCAAGTTTACTTCCCAACCGATGTGGGATATTGTCATATTCAACAAATACACTTGGCCCATATAGTTGATCAAGGGATATAAACGAGTAGAAAGAAGGGATGGAAATAAGACTTCATACGAGCAAGGTTCAAAATAAACAATCGAGAAAAGAAGCGAGCTAAAACTTCACTATGGAAAAGGGCTAAATTCCATCCGCAAAAAATATGTGTGGGTGGGTGGGGAGCGGAGTGTAAAGTGAATTTTAGAAAAATTGAATCCGCCTTGGAAGCTGATATCCATATTTGTCTTCTTTTTTACATATCTTTATCTGTTCGAGAAAGGGAGCTCGGAGCGACGGTAAAGTTGTTTCTCTATGACCTATAGGTCACGAATTCGAATCATGGAATCAACCACTGATCTGCCAACATCACATCCTTTGGGGTGCGGCCTTTCCTCGGATTTTACGTGAACGCGGGATACATCGTGCAACGGGTTGTCCTTTTCTTCATCTTGTTCGAGAATTTCCAGATTAGACATTGCTTACGAGAGGCAAACAAGATGGTTGATGCTCTAGCTAATATATCACTGCACTAATTAGAATGATTTTTTCCTCAAAGTTGCATAATTAGAATAACTTTTTGTTGAAGTACAAAATATAAACTACGAAACAACAAAAAATGAAGAAGAGGACTGAAGAATTCAAATCAGAAATATTAGTTCTGCAACAACTGGTGAAGTAACAAGTTGGCAAAACTTGCTACAAATGCCATTCTTCTTAAGAGCTAGCATGACTTGACAGGTAAAAATTGCACGGGGCGACCAAATTATTTTTAAAAACTTTTAACTTGTACCCACTTTTTAAACAACTTCAGCTCCATTTCTCCTCATCCTTCTCCTTCTCCTCCTCAAAGTTATATCCGCCTCTTCTTTCTCAAACTTCTCCTTCTCCCTTTTCTGCAAGAAATATGTTACGGCTATGTATAAGTTTGACTATAGTTAAAACCACTAATACATCTCTATACAAAAGTTCCAGAAATCTAGGCTTCTCGTGCTGCTTTTCTAGTGTAACTTGTTTTCTTCATCAGTGTGAACTCTTATCTGGATGAGTAAGAAGCAGGAAACTGTTGAGGATGTACCTTGTGGTAACATTGTTGCCTTGGTTGGTTTGGACCAGTTTATTAACAAAAAGCAACATTGACGAATGAAAAAGAAGTCGATGCCCATCCAATCATAGCAATAATATTGAAACCCCCAGCAGATTTTGGATACCATACGTTTTCCCATGCTAATAGTGCTATATATTTTCTTGTCCAGTCATTTCTTATCTTCCACGCACTCATGGATAACACTGTTGAGTTACAGCTATGTAGTTGCAATCTTGAAAGTTCAGCTCTTCGCCAGTTAAAAAAATAAAAACTTCAGCTCTAGAGCTGAAATTCCCCAACTAAAAAAACAAAAACTTTAGCTGTAGAGCTGAAGTTCGATAGTTAAAAAACAAACACTTCAGCTTACAAACAAAAACTTCGTCGGTTACAAACAAAAACTTCAGCTCTTTGGCAGTTACAAAACAAAAACTTGGCCAAGTGTCACACCTCCTTTTTCACCTGCGCCCGCAGGGGCGTAGGGGGAGTTTTTCCAATTAAAGGACAATCGAAACGCGATTTATTATTTAATTCAGAGTCGCCACTTGGGAGATTTATGGTGTCCCAAGTCACCGGTTGAATCCTAAATCGAGGAAAAGATTGACTCTGTATTACAGTCCGCCAACCAGAAATCCGAGTAAGGAATTCTGTTAACCCGGGAGAAGGTGTTAGGCATTCCCGAGTTCCGTGGTTCTAGCACGGTCGCTCAACTATCATATTCGGCTTATTTATCTGGTTTTAATACATGTTGAACCTATGTGCAAATTTTAACTGTTTACCGCTTTTATTATTATTATTTTTAATGAGAATTGCAACGTCGTGAAAATACACCTCGAACCACGTCACATCAATGCACCCATGGTTATTGACACATTTCAATTCTGTTGAGATTTAGATTTGGGTCACGTAAATGTGCACCCGAGTTTAAGAAAGTAAATTATTAAAGGCGCGCCTAAAGTGACTAGCGTATCATTATTTTTGGGTAGGGCCGTGAAATTTTGCTAAACGGCCCATCCCGAAGTCTAAGTAATTTTACCAACACGTATAGAGGGCCCTGCAGCTTGTGTATTTTTTTGTTTGTCGAGGCTCATCTCATTCATTATTTTTTTTAAAAAGGAATTTGCAACGTTGTGGAAATGCATCTCGAACCACGTCACAATCAATGTACCCGTGATTAGCGACACATTTCGACTTCGTTGAGATTTGGATTTGGGTCACATAAATGTGCACCTGAGTTTAAGAGAGTAGATTTTTAAAGCGCGTCAGAAGTGACTTGCGTGTTATTATCTTTTCGGAAAGGCCGTGAAATTCGCTAAACGGCCCGTCCCTAAATCTAAGTATTTTGAAACAAATATTTATTGAGGGCCTCGCAATTTTGTATTTTTTATTCGGCGAGGCTCATCTCATTTTTATTCAAGGATATCCTAAAGCGACTATGATTTTCTATTTATTTGCCTCTAGAATAAAGAAAATCCTAATCAATTAGCATTAAAAAGTTCGGGCTTCAAGTTTAAGTCCGGGTCCAAACAAAAGGAAACACCTTTTAGTTTGAACCCGCTACCTAACTTAAGATCCGCCGCCTGCCGTTGTAAATATTAACAAACCAGCTACCATTTCGATTCAGTTCAACCTAGCTTTATTATATGAATTGGACTATTAGAATTAACTATGTGGAATACAAAGCCATTTTTTGAGCTCTTTTTACGATTTGTTGAAAAATGCATCAATGCTTAAAAACTGTCATCAAGCTAACATTAATCACTAACATTTGAGAACTAACATTAGTTACTAACATTATTTATATTGCTATTTAAAATGATGTTATTTGCTCAAGTGAACTTAGCAATTTCAAAATTAGACCTATTAAACCAACATGTTGATTTCCATAAACTATTTGAACCTGTTTTGTGACATAAACTATTTGAAACTATTTCACGACTACTGAAAAAAAGAATTAAATATAGTATATTTCATAACTAGTAATCACCAACTAAGATTAATTACAATTGATATTCCATGTTTGTAGAAATAGATTCAATCAGTCCATTTTATGCATTCCAAAGTCATTCTAATACATACTATGAAATATCAAGTGAACTACTACTTATACATCAAATTAAACACAAAGAAACAGGGGAAATTCAGAAATTCATTCCAACAACTCTTTACTTCCTTTCCTTTAAATTTGAGAGCTTTAGAACGTGTAGCTGGATAACGGAAATACAAGAAGATGAAGGAGCAGTCAGCCGCAGTAATAACACAGCAACGCAGTGACAGAACAACCCAGTGACAGATTAAAAAGGAAGGAACCAGCAGAGTTCCAGCAACACCCAATGAAAACAGTAGCCAATAACCAATAGCAAACTCAGGAAGAACCAATTGAAACCCCAGAAATACCAAACAACAACACCAATGAAACAGCAACAGTACTAGTTCTGATATTCAGCAGTAAAAGAAAAGACTCACTTTTCAGTTTCTTAGCTCTCCAAACACTGAACCTTTTAGGATTAAAAACCAGCCTGTTTTTTACTCTCAAATTACTGAACTTTTAAATGTTAAAAATCCAGCCTAAACTCTCTCGGAAAAAAGACTGAAAGAGAACTCCTCTTTTTCTTCCAAAAACCAGCCCCTTTTCTGTCTTGAAATGACCCTATTTATAACCCAAAAATAGGTATGAGCAACATATTTTAATCAATCCTTTTAAGCTTTTCATACCATTATGTTTTGTTCCCCACACTTGCATGCCTTGTTCCCCACTAGCAAATGTCTTGTTCCCCACTAGTAAATGTCTTGTCCCCCACTATGTATTAAACAATGCCTTATTTTAATATTATTAGTGCTTAGTGGACATAGCATTCAAATTAATCATTTTTAAAACTTTAAATCCCAAAATACCCTTGAAACTATTGAAATTACCATTCTACCCCATCAGCTATATCCAATCCTCCTAATCAATTAACCAAACTATAGCATCTATAACCAATCTTAATTGAGAAATCCTAACAATTGACTAATTAAACACATGAAACTAACTCCCACTCAACAACATTAGGACAATTCAACAAGGCCAGATTCATATCAGAACAAACTTAACAGAACAATCAAGTATATCCAAATCACTAAACACAATCATCAATTGCACTCAAAACAGTAGGAAAGTCGTCAAAACGCATATACATATAATTTCAACGAATATGCAGTAGGATACTTCATGCGAAAACTTTATCAAAATGAACCCACATTAAAACGAAACCACAAATAGATCCGCGAATAGCATAGATTCGAGGTAAGAGATGTGACCTTTACTACTGCACTTTCTTGCTCCGTTACGCAAAGTGAAAACGAAACTCCAAAGAAAAAAGCAAAAAATCTGTGAACGAGCTATGGCTGACCTTTATGCTAACGATCCGACGTCATGCTGAACTTCTGATGAAACACAACTTCATTCACAACACTGTTTCGACGCTTGACTAACAAACACGGACTCGGACGGAACCTCGACGCACTGCCTCGACGTACGACTGAGCACGACCTCGGATGGTTGGTCTTGTTTTGTACTGGAGTGTGGCTGGTCTCGTTTTGGACTGGAGGGTGGCTATGGAGAAGGTGAGGCGGGCTGTTTCAGGTGGTCGAACGAACTGATGGAGAAGGCTGGCCAGTGGTCATTGGTAGTAAGGCTGGCGTGAAGGGAGGTGGTCGTGGTGGGCGTGAGGCGGGCTGTCGACGAGTGATGGAGTCGCTAGTGGTCGTTGGGTGTCGATGGAGAAGGCTGGCAGCCATGGATGTCGACGGAAGCTTGGAGATGGCAGTGGGGTAGTCGTTGGTTCGAAGAAGAAGAAGAAGAAGAAGGAGGGCAGCCATGAGGGTCGTTTGGAGCTGGAGGGGTCGTTTGGAGCTGATGAAGAGAAGAGGGCAGCCATGGGGGTCGAGGGAGAAGGAGGGGTCGTGGGGTGGTCGTTGGTTCGAAGAAAAAGAAAGAGGGCAGCCATGGAGGTCGTTTGAAGCTGGAGGGGTCGTTTGGAGAAGATGAAGAAGGAGATGGGGCGGGTTGTTTAGGGTTTTTTTTGTTAGGGATTTGGAAATGAAAAATGAAGTGAAGAAAGGGGGGTTGTTTGTGCTATGGGGCAGACCGGGTCGGGGATGAGGTATGGGTTGGGTATCCGGGTTTCAATTTCAAAGGGGAAGAAAAATTGTTTGGGATGCTGGACTTTAAATTGATTTGGCCCAAATATGACTTAACACTCTTTTATTTTGCCTTTCTTTTCTTAAACTAATAAAACTAAAAATTCCAAAAATCCTAAATTAACTTATAGGACTAGATTATTTTATAAAAGTACTAACTAACCTTTAATAACAATTAACACACACAATCAAATAAAATCACATAACTTGGACATAAATGCTAAAAATGCAAAAATACATTATTTTGTGATTTTCTTTCTCTTAAAAACAAAACATGGTTCAATTAATTCCTAAGTGCACAATTAAATCATAAATGTGCATGCAACATATATTTTTGTATTTTAAATTAATTAAAATAAACTAAACATTCACAGACAAAAATAATTATCCAAAATGTCACGCAAAGTTCTCAAAATTGTACCCAAAGACAATTTGTTTTATTTTTCGATTTCTTTGGGAGTAGTTTTCGTGAAGCAAAAATCACGTGCTCACAACTAGTATGTTGAAGTTTTGCGCGATTGTCTTTGCTACTTCAGCCCCTTACGCTGAAGTTATGCGAAAAAGCGGGTACGCTTGCAATTTGTTTTGTAAAGCGAACACAAGTTAAAACGTGACACAAAAAGCGGGTATAGATGCAAATACCCCTTGACAGGAATAAAAGAATATCCAATTTCGTCGTATACTTTAGCTTATCAAAACAGAATAATTGGAGCGATAACAAAAACCAGTACAAGTTATGCATTAAAAATACTTGACAGTTATGATTCTGCTACCAACGCCAATTCCCTAAAACTAACACTTTGATACTTAGACTTTACTGTCCCTTGAGAAATCTATAGACACTGTTGATGGTGGCTGAAACTTGAGCACCTTCCTACGTATAATCTGTGCTTCTTTTACTCCAAGTTTTGGGTGCTCCACGATGCTCATCGTCACAAGTGATGGCGAGCTAAAGAGAAGGAACCAGATAAACTCAAACTCAGGATCGAAACCTGAGATATTTGTTAACTTGACCAGATGAAGTTTTTTAAGGGGAAAAGTTGAGCAGTCCAGGAATTTTAGATAACCTGAGACCTGCTCTTGGTTTAACTCGGCGGTAGAAGCCTACACGACAATAGAGCAGAAACCAAATAAGTGCTTATTCGTTTCCAAAACAAAGTATCATAAATTAGATGGAGCGTTACAATTTACTTCAATATAAAGTTCTTGCAAATTCAGAGCACTTCTAATCAAGCAGATAGCAGCAGATATTTGTTTGAAGTCCATAAACTTCAGACCTTTGAGTTCAATAACCTTCAGAAAGTCTGGCGATTTCCATAGTGTTTAACCAAAATTCTGAGTCTTTGGTCAAAGCTAAAAAGAAATTCGGGTTATTGATAATCAGGAGACAAAAATAAAATACTTTTGAGAATGATGGTAAAAAAGCGAATAGATGTGTATTTCAATAAATTCTCAATAGTATTCTGTGTCCTTACAAATGATGATACTTCTTCCTTTTATAGATAATTCTAGGTAAAGGAATGAAACCTCAGCTTTAATGACATAATTATGAGTAATAAATTACATTAAATAAGCCGTTATACAATCATTCCTATTAAATACCAATTTTGTAACGTATCAAGTATTTAATAATGAATTTGGACTCCTTTCTGTCATCAGATCTTTGTCTTCAATGCCTTCTAATCCGTTGGCTGTAAATAATTTAAATTGGTATGAGACTCGTATCTATACGTCGTCTCGTGCCTATTTAAGTTCTTCTTCCCGTGTCTGTCTCCATCCGTGCCTCCTAGTCAATTGTTGCGCTTTGACCATTTAATTAATCCACGTGTCATGCCACATCATCTTTAATATAAACTCAGTTTTTTCCCAATAAAGATAGTCCCCCCACTTTCCATTTATTTATCAATTAGATAATTGGGAAGTGGATCTTGATCTTCATGAAAAAGGAATTTTTGCCACAATTAATGCTTATGACAGTATTAACGCCTTAGTAGTCTTTTCCATTTAATGTTATGCCCATGTGTCATTTTCTAATTGATTCCGCTATTCACACCCTTTTTCGAGACTTCTTCATTCTCACTATTTACGAAGTGATAGCTGCCATTATTATAGGCTTTCTATCATTACACTTCGAAGGTTGACGGTTCCCATTTTACACATAACTTTTTCTTCCTTTGTCTTCTTCATAAATCTTCAGCACACACTTCCTTCTTAACAATGTCTTCTTCAAACCCTAACCGTAAAAAAGTTCCAATTCTAGATCAATTCCCCAACGCCCCTGTTAGACACAGAAGAGGCGGAGGAGGTAGGCTTCGAACAGGGTTAGAGTCTACTCGAGGCGGTTCCTCTGGTTCTTCTTCAAGGAGTTCTATCCCAAAAGCCCCTTCTTCTAAAAGTAGGGAAATTCTTGATTCTCCTCAAGAACCCTCAGTTGATGAAATAGTTCCCAGCGATTTGTCTTTTGAAAGTGACAAAACGTCTTTTCAAAAACAAGTTGCAAATTTAGAAAAAGCCGATACTTACACCACAATAGTAACCGAGCTTACAATCCCCACCATAAGAAGAGATTGTAACTGGAAGGATAGTCTCTGAATGTCAATTCCTTCCCCAAATCAAAGAATTTCCTCTTTTAGAAGTGGGTATTCTTCTGTTTATACTTACCCCTTCACTTTAGGTTTTAATCCTCCGATTGACCCAGTTATTCTCGATTTTTGTCGTTTCTTTACAATTTGTTTGGCCCAAATCGGTCCATTAATGTGGAGAACAGTGGCTTGTTTGAGATATTTATCCTCCAAAGCCAATGTCAATTTCACCTTTTCTCACCCCATTCATCTGTACCATCCTAACTTAATACGCCATGGGGTTTTTACCTTAACTGCAAAGAGCAAAAAAGTTTTGGTAAATCCTGAAGATGACAAAGATCGTGGATGGTATATCCGTTACGTTGCTATTCGTACGGTGGACTTGATTGGCGAAACAAATATTCCCTTTCCTGAGAAGTGGAATTTTGAACGTAGGTTTCTTTTATTTACCGTACCTACTTTTGAGAATTTCAAAAGAAATTTTGTTTTTAACCTCGTCTCTTCTTGGTTTTTTGTAGAAACCATGGGAGATGTGGAACCTATTCCCAACTTCCGTGGTTGGGTAGATTCACTTTTGAAGATTGTTTCTAAGGAGCAAAGAACTTGGAAATCAATTTCTTCCTTACATGGCTGGAAGGTCAAAACACATGGTATCCCCCTTTTTATATGAATTTTTTTTACATGTTAAGCATTTTTTTCCTCAACTTTGATCATGTATATCCATCCTTTAATCAAGATTTGGCATTAGAGGAATGACGGCTGAAGTAGCTATGGCCATTCGTATGTCTGCGAATGCTGCTCTTGATTTGGATAAGACTCGAGCCTTGCTGCCAAAAAGGAAAGCTATAAAGGAAAGTTCTGAAGAAGAAGAGGAGGGTACCTCCCTAATTACCAGGCCAAGGGTCAGGAGGCGAATAATCATTGATGATAAAATTGAAAACACTCCTACTCGAACCTCCACCACCGAGCCTGTTTTGATTCATTCTGACGAGGACACCGAACCAAGAGATAATAATGAGTCAATTCAGCATCTTTTTGACAGTGGTTTTGGGAGTGGCGAGCTCGGCCCTATTTTTGATGAAGCTCCTCTTTCCTCATTTGTTCCTATTTCCTCCATTCCTCTGCCAACCGTAGGTATTTCTTTACCAGCTTTGACGACTTCCGTTCTTTTGCCAGTTTCTACCGCTCCTATGTCCGTTCCTTTGGCTGTTTCTACTGCACCTGCTTCCGCTCCTGCGTTGGTTTCTGCATCTTCTCCTTCCATTCCTGTTTTTTCATCTTCTCCTTCCATTCCTTCCATTGCTCCTCTTCCCTCTGTTCATCATACAGAGACGGGTTCTAGCAATGGAAGTATGACTATAAGGAGTGTTACTCTGGAAGTTCCTGCCAATCATAGCCTTTTGAGGAAGACTGGTAGAGCCGATGTTTGGCTTGAGCCCCTAATTGGAGATATCGAGAAGAAGAAGATGGAGAGCCATAGCTGCTTAACTCTGATAAATGACATAGTTCATTCTACTTTGAAGGTATTTTCTCTTCTTTCCAACAAGTTTTTTTTTTAATTATCTTCAATCTCTCATTTCTATGATTTGTCTCTGTAGGCTAACCTTATTGGTACGGAATTAATGGGAAGAATTTCCCTTCTGGAAAGAAAAGCCCATGAGTCTGAAAAGGCTGTCCACTAGGCCGAAGAAATAGCTAGGGGAGCCCAGCTTGAAGCAACCAATTGGAAGGAACAGTTTGAGAATGCTCAAGGGACCATAGAGGAGTTGCAAGAAAATAAAAATCTCCTGGAGCAGCAAAACCGTGTTTTAACTTCTGAACTGGCAACTGCCAAAGCTTCTTCAAGCCAATTGAAAAGAGACAAAGAGCTTTTGGAATGCTCTTTGTCAGAACAATTATCCAAGGCTAGTGAAGAAGTTAGGGAGCTGAAGGCTCTTTTGGCTAAGAAGGAAGAGTATGCAGGAGAGTTAGTGCAAAGCTTGACTCAAGCTCAGGCTGACTAACAGACCTCTTCTGACGAGATTCATGCCTTGAAGAGTTCTCATGCCTCTCTTGAAGCTTCCCTTGATTCCCATTTAGCTGAGCACCAAATCTTAAAAAATGATCTTGCTATGTGGGAAAAGGAATATGGACTTCTGGAGGAAAATTTCAACATAGAGGTGAGTTGGGCTTTCCTGAAATCTCGTCGTGATGCTTTGACAGAAGCTGCTCAAGAAGGTTTTGACTTGCAGTCTGAACTGGCCAAAGTCGTAGATACCATCGAGAAAAGCCAATAGTCTACTGATACTCCTTCTCCTGCACTTGAAGTTCCTGGAACAGAAGAACTTTTAAATGAAAAAGTGACTACTGCAGCAATTGGGATTACAATTCCTGCTTCAGCTGATACTGTTCATGTTGCTGCTTCTTCAGAAGTTGCCACCGTGCCTGTGGCTGAAAGTAAAATTAATATTGCAACTTCTGATGTGCTAACCCCTTCAATTGGATGATGGTTTTATCCCTTAGTTTTTAAGGGATTTTTTGGTGAAAGTCCCCAATTGTCATAATGGGGCACTTGTATAAACCTTTATTGACTAAGTTTCTACTTAGTCTTTTTAATTATATTAAGAAGTTTTGTTAGTACTTCAATGTGTTCTATTCTTGCCTTTTCCTTACTTATTTAGGACTTATAAAGTAGTTTAGTATTTTTATCCTTTGAAAATGCTTTACGATTCTTCTCATGACTTATTAACATGAGACTTATAAAAGAGGGCCCTTTTATTTTATCGACACTTAATGAAGAAGACGTCTCAACTTCATAATGGTGTTATAATACGATGAAAGTAATAGGAATATACATGTTTGTATGAAACAACTATGACAAATTTTTATTCATAAACTTTAACAAGTGTTTGACTATTACATGTATTACAATACATCTACAACTTTCTCATAACTGTTTTTCTTGTAACAGATTTGTACATAACATAGAATAAACAAGGTTTTTCTTCATAACCTGTTTCAGTACATAGTCATGACCCTATCTTTATATATTAAGAAGGGTTTGAGAGGTGACTTTGTTTATGAGTTTGAGAGATGACTCTGTTGTTCTCATGAATGCTGAAGACTTCATAATTTTTTCTCAACACTTGACTTCTATCGTTCGATATTCGTATCTGCGTATCTGCATTTCTACACGTATCTGTGTACAATATTGTAGTCCCCCAAGTGTTTGAGCGGTGAAGTATGAAGCCTCGAGCACTTGTTTATTTCTTTTACTTTGGCCCTTTTTTCTGAAACAAAAAGATATGCGGGACCCGAAGGTGCGATTATAGATGAAGACCGCCTAACTCGTGTGTATTCCCATCAGATTAATTGTAACCCTGGGCTAGGAATTTTAAGAATACTCCATTTTGCCTTGCAGGTTGTGACTCATCATTTGGCACGAGTTAGGATATTTTGCCTAGCATCTAAAATCGTTAGTAAAATATTAATAAACCAAGAGAGAAATTTTAACATGATGATACCTGACCGTAGGTACTTTCTCAAAAGTAATATCTTTTTAAGTGGACAACATTCCAATGTGAGGGTAAAACTTTACCATCCATTGTTTCCAACTGGTATGCTCCTTTTCCCGCAATGCCACGGACTTTGTACGGTCCTTCCCATGTTGGACTTAGCTTTCCTGAGTTAGCAGCCTTTGCAGATTGGAACACCTTTTTAAGCACGAAGTCCCCAATTTTGAAAAATCTGAGGTGTGCTTTCCTATTGTAATATCGTTCTATTACTTGCTTTTGTGCCGCCATCCTTATCAAAGCAGCTTCTCTTCTCCCTTCAAGTAAATCTAGGCTAACCCGCATCTCTTCATTATTAGATTCCTCCGTTGCCTGATCGTATCGTGTGCTTGGCTCACCTATTTCAACTGGAATTAAGGCTTCCGTACCATAAACCATTGAAAATGGTGTTTCTCCAGTGCCTATTTTGGTCGTTGTACGATAAGCCCATAATACTCCAGGTAACACCTCAGGCCAATTACCTTTTGAATCTTGTAACCTCTTTTTCAAGTTATTGATAATAACTTTGTTAGTTGATTCTGCTTGTCCATTCCCTACTGGATGATATGGCGTAGACGTTATTCTTTTGATCTGCCAACTTCGAAGAAATTCTGTGATTTGAGCTCCAATGAATTGTGGTCCATTGTCACACATGATCTCCTTTGGTACTCCAAAGCGGCATATTATATTTCGCCATATGAAGTCTTTAACTTCTTTTTCTCGTACCTGTTTAAATGCCTCTGCTTCTACCCATTTAGTGAAATAATCTGTAAGTACAAGTAGAAATTTTACCTGACCTTTTGCTTGTGGAAGTGGACCTACGATATCCATTCCCCATTTCATAAAGGGCTATGGGGCTATAACAAGATGTAGTAACTCAGCTGGTCTGTGCATATTATTGTCGTACCTTTGACATTTATCACATTTGGACACGAAACTGGTTGCCTCTTCTTCCATCTTAGGCCAATAATATCCTGTACGAATTAACGTCCTTACCAGTGACCGTCCTCCTGCATGATTCCCACAATGTCCTTCATGTACTTCTCTCATGACATATTCGGTTTGAGAGGGTCCGAGACACCTTGCTAGTGGTCCGCCGACCATCTTTCGATAAAGATTTCCTTGATATAAACAATACCGTGCAGCTTTTTTGCGAAGCACGTGAGCCTTTCCTTTGTCATTAGGCACGGTACCGTGCTGTAAAAAGGCAACAATTTCATTTCTCCAATCCCATGTTAGATGATTAAAATTTACCTCGTTTTTATCAGATTCAAGAACGGAATGAAATAGATGTATGACTGAAGCATCTGTATTGTTTGCCACGTCTGCTGCGGATGCAAGATTTGCTAAAGCATCTGCCTCTACATTCTCATCTCTTGGGATCTGCACTACTTTCCAAGTTTGGAATTGCTTTATTAACTCCCGTACCTTTGCGAGGTATTCTTGCATTCGTGACTCTCTTGCTGTATAAGTCCCCAGCATCTGATTAACCACGAATTGAGAATCACTCTTGATTATAATCTGTGTTATGCCGAGTTCTCGTGCCAATTCTAAACCTGTAATTACAGCCTCATATTCTGCTTCATTGTTAGTTATAGAATGACATTTTATAGCCTGTCTAATGGTCTCACCCGCAGGTGGTACGAGGACTATTCCTAGGCCTACCCTTTTTACATTAGATGAACCGTCAGTGAATAAAACCCAAGTCCCCGGGTTTGCACCATTAAAAACTAGTAATTCTTTTTCTGCTTCTAAATGCATCCCCTGGCTAAAATCAGCCACGAAATCAGCTAGTACTTGAGACTTTATAGCGGTCCTGGGTTGATAAATAACTTCATACTCACTTAGTTCTATAGCCCATTTTGCTAATCTTCCTGAAAGTTCGTGTTTATGCAAAATATTTCGAAGCGGAAAAGCAGTAACTACAACAATGGGATGATATTGAAAATAAGGTCTTAATTTTCTAGATGCCATGATCAAAGCTAATGCTAATTTTTCTAGCTGCGGGTATCGTGTCTCAGCTTCCAATAAGGACTTACTTACATAATAAATAAGATATTGTTTACCTTGGTCCTTGCGGACTAAAACAGCACTTACTGCGACTTCAGATACGGCCAGGTAAATGAGAAGTTTTTCCCCCACCTTTGGTTTTGCCAACAACGGTGGTTTTGACAAATAAGCTTTCAAATTTCTAAGGGCTTGTTGACAATCTACATTCCATTCAAAATGATCTTGCCTTTTAAGTGCAGAGACAAACATAAAACACCTTTCTGAGGATTTGGAAATAAATCTCCCCAAAGCTGCAATTCTTCCCGTTAATCTTTGTACTTCCTTTTTATTAGTAAGGATATCCGGGATTTTTTCTATTGCTTTGATCTGAGAAGGATTCACTTCAATACCACGATTAGAAACAAGAAAACCCAAAAACTTACCTGATGCAACTCCAAATGCACATTTTTCTGGGTTGAGTTTCATATTAAATTTTCGCAAAATTTCAAAAGTAACAGATAGATGAGAAATATGATCATGAGATTGCTGGGTTTTGATGAACATATCGTCTATATATACTTCCATTGTTTTCCCTAAATGTTCTTGGAACATTTTGGTGACCAACCTTTGATAAGTTGTCCCAGCATTTTTGAGGCCAAAGGGCATTACTTTATAACAGTAAGTCCCCCTGTCTGTGATGAAAGAAGTTTTTTCTTCATCACCAGGATCCATTTTAATTTGATTATATCCCGAGTATGCATCTAAAAAACTTAAAAGTTCATGACCTGCGGTTGCATCAATTAGTTGGTCTATATGCGGTAAGGGAAAGGAATCTTTTGGACAGGCTTTATTTAAATCGGTATAATCTACACAAACACGCCACTTACCATTTTTCTTGGGTACAACCACCGTGTTAGCTAACCAAGTAGGATATTTTACCTCACGGATTGATCCGATTTTTAATAATTTTTGGACTTCATCCTGAATCACCTGGTTCTTGAAAGCACCTTGTTTCCGTTTCTTTTGCTTTATTGGCGTGAAAGAAGGGTCCTCATTGAGTTTGTGAGTCATCACATTTGGTGGTATCCCTGTCATATCAGCGTGGGACCAAGCAAAACAGTCTAAGTTAGCTTTTAAAAATTCGATTATCATACCTCGCATGTTCATGCTTCAATTGGCCCCGACATAAACCTTCCGTTCAGGCCATTGATCAAATAACATCACTGCCTCAAGCTCTTCAATTGTCGTTTTGATGCTTTCATTTTCTTCAGGTTCTTGAATTGTGTCAGGTCTTGAGTCCAAATCTGTCTTTTCCTGTTCAGTTGAAGTTTGATCTTTTTTACCTTCAATTGTTTCTTGTAATTGCTACTTTTCTTTATTTGCGGCGCTCGTACTTGTTACAGCGTTGACACTTTTAGCCATCTGCTGATCCCCACGAATTTGGCTAATTCCCTATGGTGATGGGAATTTAATAACCTGATGTAGAGTTGATGGGACAGCATCCATATCGTGTATCCATGGTCTCCCTATGATCATATTGTAGGCCATTTCCATATCAACTACCTGAAATTTAGTATCCTTCACAACACCCATAGCAAAAGTCGTTAGAAATACCTCACCTTTTGTTACTACACTTGAATTGTCGAAGCCTGACAAGGTGTGCGTCTTGGGTATCATTTTGTCTTCAGCTTGCATTTCCCGTAGTACCCTTAGTAATATAATATTTACAGAACTCCCTGGATCAATCAAAACTAGTTTTACATTAGTATCATGTACAAGTAAAGATATTACCAGTGCGTCATTATGTGGAGTTGTCACCCTTTCAGTATCTGCGTCATCGAACGAAATATTTTCATTTTCAAGGACCTGCCGCACCCGTTTCCCGTATGTAATCGTTACCTTAGAAACCTTGTTGGAGGCTGTGTAGGTTATGCTGTGAATATCTTCTCCCCCGCTTATGACATTCACTGTCCTCTTGGGTGAAGGAGGTTGTGGTGGCTCTTGTCTGTTTTTCATATAAGCTTGTTTTTCTTTCTCACTAAATAACTCAGTGAGGTATCCTTGCTTCAATAAATGATCCACTTCACTCTGCAGGAATCTACATTCTGAAGTTTTGTGCTCGTGATCGTTGTGAAATTCGCACCAATGATCCGGATTGCGTCTACTTGGATTGGACCGCATCTATTTTGGCCACCGTACCTTATCTCCCATGCTTCTTAAAACAGCTACGAGCTCGGAGGTAGAGACATTAAAATTATATCTGCCGAATCGTGCCTTTAAACTCCTGTCATCATCTCGTGATTCTTGTCTGTTCCGATCATTCCTGAACTTTGAAGAAGAGCCAGAATCCCGATTCCTCGATTTTTGATCATATTGCTGGCTATCTTGTTTCGACCGTGGGTCTTTTCCTGCAGGTCCCATATATGGATCGTACCTGTTTTTACCTGATCTTTTTTCGGTTTCTGACCTTCGGGTACCGCCCCTTTCTTCATGATGAAGCTTAGGTACGGTATTTTCTTCAATTCGCAGCTTCGTGCTGTACCTATTGTAAACATCATTTCATGTGGTTGCAGGAAATTCTCGAAGGCTTTCTTTGAGTCGTCTCGTGGCTTCAGAACTTTTGTCATTTAAATTACTTGCAAAGGCTATAGTAGCCCAATTGTCAGGCACACGAGGTAGAGTCATTCTTTCACGCTGGAATCTATCAACAAAGTTTCTAAGCAGCTCCGAATCCCCTTGTTTGATTTTGAAAATATCTTCCATTCTTTTCTCAACCTTTTGTGCTCCCGAATGTTGTTTAATAAAAGAATCTGCAAGCTCAGCAAAAAAATTAATATAATTTTCAGATAAAAGAGAATATCAGGTTAATGCACCCTTGGTGAGTGTTTCTCCAAATTTCTTGACCAATACTGATTCAATTTCTTGTTTGGTCAAGTCGTTACCTTTTACGCCTGTTGTAAATGCAGTCACGTGGTCACGTGGGTCTGTAGTGCCATCATATTTTGGGATGTCAGGCATTTTGAACTTTTTCGGAATTGGAAGGGGAGCAGCACTAGGCTTCCATGGTTGTTGTGAGTATTTGTCCATGTTTACTCCTTTTATTATAGGCGGAACTCCAGGGATTTGTTCAATACGCTCATTTTGTTCTTTAAGCTGTTTCTGCAAGGTTAGTACTAAATTTTGCAAATACGGATTATTTAAATTACCTGGACCCCCTTCCTGTGGTTCACTGGGGGTTGCTCCGTTTCCAGAATTATCAAGACCAGAACGGGGATTCTCCAATGTATTATTATTAGGAGTTGGTGTGGGTGGCGCAGCAGGCAATCGACTAACAAGTGCCTGAAGAGCTTTGCCGACCTGTGCATCAATTAGCTTTTGCAAAGCTTCAGTTGTAACTCCTTCAAAATGTTCAGATTGCTCTTGTTGATCAGCACGGGATTCAGTAACAGGAGTGCCTTCACGAGATTGACGTGGTGAATTTAAAGGAGAGGGAACCACGTCATCTTGATTTTGATGTATTTGATTCTCATGGTTTCCCAATGTGTTATTACTGTTGTTGTTGGTGTTGTTGTTTGACATGGTGACGATAAACAATACAGATAAGATATAGTTTAAAAGAAAAGATTATCAGATTTCCGGTAACGGAACCAATTTGTTTAACCAAAAATCTGAGTCTTTGGTCAAAGCTAAAAAGAAATTTGGGTTACTGATAATCAGGAGATAAAAATAAAATACTTTTGAGAATGATGGTAAAAAAGCGAATAGATGTGTATTTCAATAAATTCTCAATAGTATTCTGTGTCCTTACAAATGATGATACTTCTTCCTTTTATAGATAATTCTAGGTAAAGGAATGAAGCCTCAGCTTTAATGATATAATTATGAGTAATAAATGACATTAAATAAGCCGTTATACAATCATTCCTATTAAATACCAATTTTGTAACGTATCAAGTATTTAATAATGAATTTGGACTCCTTTCTGTCATCAGATCTTTGTCTTCAATGCCTTCTAATCCGTTGGCTGTAAATAATTTAAATTGGTACGAGACTCGTATCTATACGTCGTCTCGTGCCTATTTAAATTCTTCTTCCCGTGGCTGTCTCCATCCGTGCCTCCTAGTCAATTGTTGCGCTTTGACCATTTAATTAATCCACGTGTCATGCCACATCATCTTTAATATAAACTCAGTTTTTTCCCAATACACATAGTATAGGAGGGAACTGGTGTTTTAGCTAGGAGCTGAAAGAACAATATGTTTATAAACATTTTAATCAGAATAAATTAAAAAAAAGTTCTTAGAACCCCTATATTGAGCCTTGGCGTAACTGTTAAAGTTGTTGCCATGTGACTAGGAGGTCACGGGTTCAAGCCGTGGAAACAGCCTCTTGCAGAAATACCGGGTAAGGTAGATCCTTGTGGTCCGGCCCTTCCTGGACCCCGCGCATAGCGGGAACTTAGTGCACCAGGCTGGCCTTAGAACCCCTATATTATCAGTTGAGAAAGATAAACTGTAACAGCAATTTCAGGTACTAACCTTCAGACACATGCCATTTACACGAATTGTTTTGACTTTAGGCAAGCTACCCACAAACTTAACCAAATCAGAATTCGGATTGCCTATTACAACTCTCTCCAGCATAACAGAAACTTCATTCAAGTTAGGAGCGTTTTCTAAGGAGATTGATTTGAACTTATCATAGGCCTTTATGCGCAACTTCTTGAGTTTAGATCCACTGATATTAAAATGACGAATACCAGAACACCAATACAACTCTAGCGCCCGAAGAACAGGGCAGCTGCAGAGGAAACTTTCAAGACAATTGCTTCCAAAGTGAACCCGAGAAAGTAGTACTTTGTAGAGATTTAGGAAGCCTTTAAACTCTGGCGGAGGAGGCGAAATATGAATATTGAGGAGCTTCAAGTATGTCAAGTGCAGACAAGAAAAGAAATAAGGAGGTAACTTATGATGCACAATACTCGTCATGTATTTTAAGCTTATTGTCTTGATATTCTTCCGAGATAAGTACAATATCCATTTGTTCACATCAGGAACGCTCGTTGTAGTGAAATTAGGAATGCATACTTTAAATTTCTCTATTCGCCCAGGATGAAGCATAAGAGACTTGGAGATAATTTCTTCAAGATGGTATTTTAACTCATATTCAGAAAATTCAGGAGCACACTTCTTGTTGGCGAAGTCAACAAGTTCTTTGCAGAATTGGTCATCAAACACTAATTGCGGAATGGTTGAGTAGTTTAATCTCCACTTCTTTGAAAGAATACTCGTTCTTATAGCATCACGTATAGGCATTTTTCCTAGAATGCAATCTATTACATTGCCCGGCAAGTCACTGATTATATCATCATCATCAATTGATTCCTGGCTTGTGTCTGATTGTTTTATTTTGCTACGGTGTGGAGACATTCTTCCTAAGAATAAGAATCAGATAGACCAAATTAATCATCTCTATTTTTCCCTATGAAAAAAAAATAAAAGAAAAGAAACAGGGGGCAAAATACCGCAATGAAACAGCATGATCAACATAATCACTACATAAATAAGGTATTCGAAAGGAAAAGAAATTATTACAAAAAGAAAAACATGAAGCACTTGAAGCTTACCCTGGCCTAAGATTATTGATGATGATGAAATTATTTTTATTAACGGGATTCAAAATATTAAGAAGTAAACACAAGAAGATTATTGGATGAATTTTTTGTCGGGAATAAACCCCCTACAAAAATAATATTCACGGTAATAAAAGCGGAATAATAACCTCCACTTCCAACCAAGAGGGGTTGCTCTGATGGTAAGCAACCTCCACTTCCAACCAAGAGGTTGTGAGTTCGAGTCTCCCCAAAGAGCAAGGTGGGAAGTTCTTGGAGGGAAGGATGCCGGGGGTCTATTTGGAAACAGCCTCTCTACCTCACGGTAGGGGTAAGGTCTGCGTACACACTACCCTCCCCAGACCCCACTAAGTGGGATTATACTGGGTTGTTGTTGTAATAATAACGTAGCACCGATATACGGTAATTAACAAGAATAAAAAAAGTTACAACGACACCAAGATTTTTACGTGGAAAACCCTTTTGAATAAGGGGAAAAATCACGGCCCTGAAGAGAGCAACTGATATCACTATAGCAAAGAATTTTATACTTTGTAGGTCCGAGTAAAATACTCAAAAGACCACTACAACACTCAAAAGAAATAACTCTCTTTTGATATTCCCACCTCACTACAATATCACTCACTCTCTATTTTTTTCACAGACTATTTTCTTATACCCTGTCTGTGAAACCTCACTCTTTCTTTCTATCTCCCGGATATATTTTTCCTCTGAGATTGGTGTGTCAAAATAAGAACTGAAGCTTTCATTTTATAGGCAGAGTCTCGCCTACTACATTTGACATTTTCTTCTGCAAGCGTGCCGATTTTGACACAAACAACAAAAAAAACATGGGCTGCTAATCAAGGAAGAAATTTTCTTCCTTGATTTATGGGATGGACCCCACAAACCTCCCCTTCCAGTCTCATTCACCTGAAGGAGGTAACACCAGAGGTTCTAGTTTGAGTGTATGCCGACAAGTTCTTTGCATAGCTCAAACCTGTCTCTTGGTACCACTTTGATCAGCATATCCGAAAGATTCTCACTTGTATGAATCTTCTTTACCTACATAGACCCATCCTCTATCCTTTCTCAAATCCAATGATACCTCACGTCGATATGCTTCGTCCTTGCATGATACATGGTGTTTTTGCTCAGGTCTATTGCACTTTGACTGTCACAATAGACGACATACTCCTTCTGATGCAATCCAAGCTCTTGAAGGAACCGTTTGAGCCATACCATCTCTTTGCCAGCTTCAGTAGTGACAATATACTCTGCTTCAGTTATACAGAGTGTGACACACTTCTACAACTTCGACTGCCATGATATAGCTCCCCCTGAAAATGTAAACAACAATCCAGTAGTAGATTTTCTATTATCAATGTCACCTGCCATATCAGTATTTGTATAGCCCTTCAAGATTGAATGCGATACTCCAAAGCACAGAAAATCTCCTGTGGTGCCTCTTAGGTACCTGAGTATCCACTTGACTGCTTCCCAATGTTCCTTTCCAGGATTTTCAAGAAACCTGCTAACAACACCAACTCCGTGAGCAATATCAGGTCTAGTACATACCATTGCATACATCAAGCTTCCGACTGTTGAAGAATAAGGAACTCTAGCTATGTTTCCTTTCTCCTCCTCTGTTGTAGGACACATCTTTTTGCTCAACTTTAGATGACTAGCAAGAGGTGTGCTGATTGGCTTAGCATTCTTCATGTTGAATCGTTCTAGTACACGTTCAATATACTTCTCCTGAAATAGCCACAACTTTCTACTTGTTCTCTCTCGAACTATCTTCATCCCTAGAATTTGTTGTGCTGGGCCCAAGTCCTTCATATCAAATGAGTTGGACAAATCTCTCTTCAGTTTTGCGATCAGCCCCTTGTCTTTTCCTACAATTAACATGTCATCCACATACAACAACAATATAATAAAGTTATTCTCAGAAAATCTTTTGAAGTATACACATGGATCAGAATAGGTCTTTAGGTATGTTTGACTTGATGAGTCAAACTTCATGTACCACTACCTTGGTGCCTGCTTCAATCCATAAAGACTCTTATTCAATTTGCACAACATGTGTTTCTTTCCAGCTACTTCAAATCCTTCTAGCGGCTCCATATAAATCTCCTCTTCCAAATCTCCATGAAAAAATGCAATTTTCACATCCAACTGCTCCACTTCAAGATCTAGGCTAGTTGCTAAGCTCAAAATTGTTCGAATAGAAGTCATTTTGACAACATGTGAGAAAATTTCGTTAAAATCAATACCTTTCTTCTGTTCGAAGCCTTAAACCACCAATCGAGCCTTGTATCTGATCAGCTTGTCATTTCCATCTTTCTTGAGTTTAAAGACCCATTTACATTTAAGTGGTCTTTTACCCTTTGGAAGTTCAACCAGCTTGTATGTACCATTTTTTTTGTAGAGATTCCATCTCTTCTTGCATGACTTTCATCCACTAGTTCTTTTCTGGATGGGACAACACCTCCTTAAGACTTTCTGGCTCCCCTTCATCACTAATGAGGACACACTCTGTGGAAGGGTACCTGCATGACTCTACCCTTGGCCTCTCTGATCTCCTCAGAGGTTGAGGTTGTTCTTTTTCCTGAATAGGGTGCTCCATTTCCTTGATACCTTCATCAAGTTGCTCCTCCTGCTCAATAACCTCACCAGGTTGCTCCCCCTGCTCGACAACCCCGTCGGTCGTATTTTCTGCACTTGTGGGATTTTTAGAAGTAGAAGGAATAGAAACAAGGTTAGGTACCATTCTTCACCTTTTCTGACATATCAGCAGCATTTCCAACTTCACTTTCTCGAAAGACTACATCTCTGCTTCTGATGACCTTCTTCTTTACACGATCCTATAATCTGTACCTGAATTCTTCATCTCCATATATGATAAATATGCAGGGAACAGATTTATCATCCAACTTTGTTCTCTACTCTTTTGGTACATGTGCAAAAGCTCTGCAACTGAACACCTTCAAATGCGAGTAGGATACCTCCTTGTTTGTCCAAACTCTCTCTGGGATGTCAAACGCCAACGGAACTGATGGACTCCTATTGATTAGGTAACAGGCCGTCTGAACTGCTTCACCCCAGAATGACTTAGGCAGTTTAGCCATTCTGAGCATGCTTCTCACTTTCTCCACAATGGTGCAGTTCATTCTCTCGACTATGCTATTGTGTTGTATGGTTCCAGGAACTCTCTTTTTATGTCTGATCCCATGACTTGAACAGTACTCTTCAAGTTCCCTTGAAGTGTACTCACCTCCATTGTCACTTCAGAGACGATTTAGCTTTCGACTCGTCTCCCTTTCTACTAGAGCATGAAACTTTTGGAAAACTTGAAACATCTGATCTTTGGTTTTCAAAATATAAACCCATAATTTTCGTGAAGCATTATCAATAAAAGTAACAAAATATTTGTTACCACCCATTGATTCAATTTTCATTGGGCCACAAACATCAGAATATACTAAATCAAGTATATTCAATTTTCTTTCAGACGATGTCTGAAATGAGACTCAATGTTGCTTACCAAATAAACAGTAGTCACAAGGTTTTACCGTTGTACCTTTAGCATAAGAAATGAATGATTTCTTGGCAAGAATCTGCAACTCTTTTTCGCTCATATGACCCATTCTTTTGTGCCACAAATCTGTAGAAATATCATCTTGTGCCCCATTCAATTCACCTTGGCATATTTCTGCATTTTTCCTGTACAACGTGCCACGAGCAACTCCCTTTGCAATCACCAATGATCCCTTAGTGAGTCTCCACTTTTTATTTGCAAAATAGTTCTCGTATCCATCTCGGTCTAAAGCAATTCCCAAGATCAAGTTCATCCGCAAATCAAGTACATGCCGCACATCCTTTAGAACTAATGTGCATCCGACATTTGTCTTGATACAAATGTCACCAATCCCTGCAATCTTTGAGTAACTTGTGTTACCCATTCTCACTGTGCCGAAATCACCTGTTATATATCTGCAAAAAAGATCTCTTATCGGTGTGGCATGGTAAGATGTCGTTGTGTCAACCACTCATTCCGACTCTGGACCTGACTGGTGCATGCATTCCTCTTCCTCATTTATAAAGAGGACAACATTATCATTGTTTTGCACCATGGCGGCTGTGCTGTCGTCATTCTTTTGGACACTAGTTTCACCTTTGCCCTTCCTTGGATTTGGGCAATCTCTATTGAAGTGACCTGGTTCATCACAGTTGTAGCAATTTCTGGCTCTTGATTTGGATCGGTTCTTTGACTTCCCACGAGCTCTGGATCTACCATAGTTGCTCGAACTCTTTTGATAACTCCTGCCTCTACCTTCTGTGATGAGAGTTTGCCCTTGATTTTCAGGCTTCTTTCTCATCTTCTCATTGAGTAGAAGAGCCGATGTGACATCTTTCAACTCAATAGTAGTCTTACCGTGCAGGATGGTTGTTGCCAAATTATCGTACGAAGATAGCAACGAGTTCAATAGCAAAATGGCTTTATCTTCTTCCTCGTTTTTCACTCCGAGGTTGGCAAGCTGTGTGATTAGTCCGTTAAACACATTTAAATTTGACAAAAAATTTGTACCTTCACCCATGTGTAAGGTGTATAACTGCTTCTTCAGGTACAATTTATTTGTCAACGTTTTGGAAATGTATAGGCTTTCCAACCTTGTCCAAATTGCATGTGCAGTGTCTTCATCAATGATGTTATTTACCACATCATCTGATAAGTGCAACTTGATTGCACTAGCAGCTCTTTCATCCAAGTCAGCTCAATCCTCAGCTTTCATGGTATCAGACTTTTTGGCATTAGCATCTAGTACCTTGTGTAATCCTTGTTGGATGAGTAGATCCCTCATCCTTCTTTGTCATGTTGAGAAACCGTTATCTCCGTTGAATTTTGCTACCTCATACTTTACTCCGGACATTTTTATTTTTCACTGAGTATAGTACTACCGACAGTGAATAGTATTTCAGTGAACAAGCAAAACCTATGCTCTGATACCAATTGTTGAGAATAAACCCCCTACAAAAATAATATTCACGGTAATAAAAGCGGAATAATAACGTAGCATCAAGATACGGTAATTAACAAGAATAAAAGAGTAACAACGACACCAAGATTTTACGTGGAAAACTCTTTTGAATAAGGGAAAAAACCACGGCCCTGAGGAGAGCAACTGATATCACTATAGCAAGGAATTTTATACTTTGTAGGTCCGAGTAAAATACTCAAAAGACCATTACAACACTCAAAAGAAATAACCTTCTTTTGATATTCCACCTCACTACAATATCACTCACTCTCTATTTTTGTCACAGACTATTTTCTTATACCCTGTCTGTGAAACCTCACTCTTTCTTTCTAACTCTCATATATATTTTTTCTCTGAGATTGGTGTGCCAAAATGAGAGCCGAAACTCTCCTTTTATAGGCAGAGCCTCACCTACTACATTTGACATTTCCTTCTGCAAGCCTGCCGATTTTGACACAAACAAAAAAAGAAATGTCGGCTGCTAATCAAGGAAGAAATTTTCTTCCTTTGATTTATGGGATGGACCCACATTTTTCTTAAATTTTGTGGCAATGAAAGCAGTCAGCCTATGTGAGATGACCACGAAGTGTAAGCCATTAGGGTTTTATTCTAATGAAATTTTATAACAGTAAAGTACTCCTATATTAGAAAGGGCATAAGTAAATAAATTAATACTATGAAAAAAATAAGAAAAGTAAAACGTCTATCATAAAGTTCTCCGTGTTATAAAATAAAGACTGTAAAATAAAGACAAGTATAGAGAGAAACTGATATATTATTCGAATTCAAACTGATGTACATAATGAACTGAAATCTCTTCTATTTATAGAAGAAAGGAAGCTGTTGTGTAAGCTGCTACGCAAGCTGCTGTGTAAGCTGCTGCGCAAGCTGCTGTGTAAGCTGCTACTGCAAGCTGCTGTGTAAGGTGTTGTGTAAGCTGCTACTGCAAGCTGCTGTGTAAGTTGCTACTATACCAGATATGGATAATCTTCTCCAGGAAGATTATTTATAACGGAGTACTAAATGAACATCTATAATATAATATATTTATAACACTCCCCCTTGGATGTTTATTAAAAAATAATGTGTCTCATTAAAACCTCACTAGGAAAAACCACGTGGGAAAAAAATTCTAGTAAAGGAAAAAGAGTACACATATTCAGTAATACGCATTGTTAGGTGCCTCATTAAAAACCTTATAAGGAAAACCCCATGGGAAAAACCCTTAGTAAGGGAAAAAGAGTGCATCGCTTATGTCGCACCTCCTTTTTCTGCGCCCGCGAGGGTGAGTAGGGAGTTTTCTCCAATTAAAGGACAGTCGAAACGGGATTTGTTTGTTTGTTTCAGAGTCGCCACCTGGGAATTTTAAGGCGTCCCAAGTCACCAATTTTAATCCCTGAATCGAGGAGAATATGACTCTGTTTATTATTCTGCGAACCAGAAATCCGGATAAGGAATTCTGTTAACCCGGGAGAAGGTGCTAGGCATTCCCGAGTTCCGTGGTTCTAGCACGGTCGCTCAACTGTTATATTCGGCTTGATTATTTTGATTTGTAAAATACATTTTTATTGCATGATTTTATTGTTACAGCTTCTATTTATATTTAAAGACCCTTCTTTGAATCGAATCACGCGTACGTATATTCGTGTTATAAATTATAATTTTTAAAAAAACATGCGGAGTTGCGTCACGCGCACGTGTACACGATAATATAGATAATATATTTATTAAAACAATTATTTTCGAAATTGTGCTTAAATAAAATCAAAAACATTCGCCCTTTTTGTATAATTAAGTAGTGAACCTCACATCTCGGGGTTTTATGAAATTAATAATGATATTCTCCGAGGAATCCCTTTTATTAAATATTCGATCGAAGTTGCGCGAACGCATAATCCGAATTGCTTTTAGAAATATAATCAGGTTACGCGAACGTATCCCTAATCACAAAAATATTCTTGATAAGGTTCTCTACAAATTGTTATTACGTGTTGACCGCGAGCCTTATTTTACACATATGAATCATATATCTCAGATTTTAAAGAATTATTGGTGTGAAGAAGAAAACAGACAATATGTATCTAAAACTAACATTTTTTGTGGATACAACATTTGGATGTCCATAAATCGAATGGTGTATAAAATTGGGAAAGAACTTAAAATGATAAACAAATTAATAGTTTCTGCAGAATCTTCATTGTTTCATTTAAGGCGAACTCTTCTTCTATATATCTTTTACATAAAATGCCACGATTTATTTATAAATCCCATGTCCTTCTCATGTATTTGTTTTAGTCCAAAGTTATAATTATTTAGTTGATTTTTGATTACGAAGATTGAGTTTGAGATAAATAAACCAATTCTTATTCTCTGCCTATGCGAATATTTGCAAACACTAACTCTATATTTTGTAAAAAAAATCATCGACATTATTTCATACATTAAAAGAAATGAGTTGATTTAACTACGCCATTTGTTATTAATAAAGAGAATTAATCTACCAATTGATTTAATAAGACGACATCATCTAGCCTTAAACAAAATTGGATATTTGACAAAATAAGCTAGTAATGTAATTTCTGGGTATTTCCGTACTATTCTTTACTTAGCTAATAATATCACAAGATTTAATTAATGGCCAATTTTCTGCAATGTTCCCTATCAATTCAAACAGTAAATGTCATCACTAGTCCTCAAAACATATAAGATTATCATGGAATTTACTACTCCAGAAGGTTAATTAGTTAACAGTTTATCATGTCAAGTATAATACTATACTAACCAATTAAAACAAAACTGAAACTTAAACTAATAAAATTTAAATGAGTAGAAGACATCCTTATAATTCCAAACTTCATTTACTTACCATGTTGAAGCTTTTCATGACATGAATTTACAGATATGTACCTGATATTAGAAGCAAAAGAAAATGATGATGAGAATTAGCAGCAATAATAACAGTACAATAGCAACAACTGCCCAGCAACAGTAACAACCCAGTAACAGACCGGTGGAGTAGTAATCCCAAAAACAAAAGCTTTAAGCTTTAAATGAAACAACAACCATTAATACTAATTTCAAACAAAGAAAGAAAGCAGTAGATTTTTTTTTAGTTTTATTTTTATTTTGAAAGCTTAAATATTTTTCGGAATTTTTCTCTCTTCTATTCTCTGTCCGTTTTTTTCTCTCTATCTGTGTGTGTATTTCTCTTATATTCTCCCTCGTCTTGTGTTCAAGACTTCATATATATAATCCCATCCCATAAATCTTTTAATCAATTAAAATCAATACTTTTTCTCTACCCAACCCATTATCTTCCCACTCATCCCCATTACATTAAATAAACATATCACACCACCCCATTTCATTTTGTCCCCCATGCCTAACATAAAATAATGCAAGATTCCCCCTTTAAATTAAATCTTGTCCCCCCTTTATATTAAATAATCATATCACCACCCACCCCATTTCATTTTGTCCCCCATGCTTCAAATAAATAATTACAAAATGTACAATTCCTAAACTACCCCTCCGACCCTATTACAAATTACTATTTTACCCCCGAAAGTACTATAAATTACCAAACTACCCATCAGCTATAACACATCAATTAATCAATCTTAACCAAAATATAGACAATATGATCAATTTCTAACAATGTTCAAACAACAATATGAACACGGATGAACATCATAACAACAATATCACATGAACACGAATTTAATAACATTTCAACAACAAATCACATGAACACAAATTGAACAACAAAGAACAACTAAAATTTGATTGAACAATATTTTAGCAACAAACCTATTTTCGGATTTAAACAACAACAACAATCAATCAAGTATATTTAGATTAAATTCAATAATATTGAACTTAAAATCAACCATAACAACATTACAACAAACAATTCCTATATCAAACTTAAACAAGATTATGAGACAAATTCACGAAATAATCATAAATGATAAATAAGAAATCAAACTATACAAAATTCGGATTCAAGATCATCCAAACAAAGTATGAGCATGAATGAATTTATTTTAACACAACAAACATGACGGATTAAACGATTAAATCAATATATTTCCTTTAACACAACTAAATTCTTTTTTAGACAAATAACAAGATTTGTTGTTAGAAACAATTATGAACTTAAACTTGAACTTAACAGTATTAACAATTTTTAAAAATACATAAACACATGAAACAAATTGAAGAAGCAATTAATTAAACTTCAATTTGAATCTAACAAACATCAAACTAACAAACATTCACTTAAACAATAATACAAACATGAAATGAATATGAAAACAACTAATTAAACTTCTATTTGAAATCTGAAAAATTAATTTTAACAAAGCACATGAACATGAACAAACTAGAAAAATGATTTCAACGATGAACAAACACAACAAGAATTGAATCATTTAACGATTTTGGATCCGGAAAATATCACACAAAAATATGGACAAAATAAAACTCAAAAACTACTAACCGGATCGAAACGAAATATGTACGGACTATTTCGACGAGCCTCGACCTATGTAGGGACTATTTTGACGACCCCCAACCAAAACTCGACGTACCGGACCTTGACTCAACCAAAGACCCTTGAACTTTTGACGAAGAAGATGAAGCATCGGAGAAGCAGCACGTGAAGCAGAAGCAGCTGGTCGTGGCAAAGGTTGAAGCAACATCCATGTGCGCGGCGAGCAGAAATAGGAGCGTCTGGTCATTTGGACGTAGCGAAGCAGGAGGAAGACGCTATGGTTTCAGAGAAGGGACTGAAGCAACACCAACGAACGGACAGCAGCAGCCATGTGCGATGGAGGTCGAAGCTAAGGCAGCAGCTACCATGGGTGTCGAGCTTCAAGCTCGACGCCGGAGAAGACGAGACAGTAGCCATGGGGTCTGTTTGGATGTAGCAAAGCTGCTGGGCAGCGACTGAAGAAGGTGAAGCATCGGACGACGTCATGTTTCGTAGTGGAGCTTTGGTGTTAAAGGACTGTGGTCGTTTGGGGTTATGTCCGGCGGTGAGGGGTTGTTCGGAGGTGACGAACGTGGAGTGGGGTTTGCTTGGAAGCTTGGCCGGCTGTGTGGGGGGGGGGGGAACAGCCATGGCTGCTTGAGGTTGGGGTCGTTTGGGGAGAAGACGAGAGAGAGAGGAGGGGGGGCGGATGGGTTTAGTGTTTTAGGGTTTTCTTCTTTTAATTTTTTTTTTGTTTTGTTTTTGTTTTGTAAAAAATGAAAGACAAAGGGGGTTTGGGTCTTTTGGGTTATGGACTGGGTCGACCCAGTTCGAAATGGACTGGGTCGTAGGGAAGATTTGGCCATTTTTTGGGCTTGTGGCTTAAATTTGAAGAAGAGACCCAATTCCGACTTTCTTTATATTTTCGCTCACTTTTCTTCTTTTATTTCTCTAAAACTAAATTATAAAAATACTTAAACTATTATTAAGAATTAAATTAAGTTATAAAAGCGCAAATTAACTCCCAATAACAATTAACGCACAATTAAGTAATAATTAAGCATAAAATTGTATATTTGGACATTAAATGCTAAAAATGCAAACGATGCCTATTTTTGTAATTTTTTAATTTTTGTAAAACAAATTTAATTACTAACAATTGTAGAATTAAATCCTACATGCAAAATGCGACATATTTTTGTATTTTTGTTAATTTAGCAAATAAACACGCACAGACAAATACAAATAATTATTCAAAATATCACAAAATTGCACACCAAAAAAAAATCATTTCATTTTTAAATTTTTTGGGAGTAATTCTCATATTGAGCAAAAATCACGTGTTTACAGCTGCCCCTCTTTGCCCGGAGACACGAAGGGTTTTCGTGCAAAGATAAAGCGAGCGATTTTTGCCCATCCGAGTACTCCGTTGAAGCATTTTTTGAAAAAGATTTGACCGAACCTTTGCTTCAAAGGTTTCCTACATATCCTGGGCTAAACAGGAATCAGGTCAATGTAGTTCGGGAAATTTTGGTAGCTGGGACTACCGTGGGACTGCATTGTTACTGTTGTTGCATGCTATTACCACTGCTTACCGATCTCCTTGTTACACCATGCTTAAAAGAAAACAAGAAGCTAGGCTAGAGTACAATTTGTTTTTGTTGCCTTGCTTCCTTGTCTGCTTGCATTTCTTCCGGTGTTTTTCTTCTTTTGACACATGTACTTGAGTTTTACTGTGACCTCTTTGTTGCAACCTTCTGTTTCCCGGTGCCGGGGAATTTTATTGTTTCCAGCTGGGGATTCCTATTGTAACCCTCTATTTTATTGTCCTCTGACTTGATCTTGAAATGTATGCCTCTGTTATCTGGGCGGGCTCCCAACATCAACAACAACTTTAAAAATAAGCGTCATTCCTCTCTTCAGGCGGGCTCCTGACTTCAACAACATCTTTGAAAATAAATGTCATTCCTCTCTTCAGGCGGGCTCCTGACTTCAACAATAACTTTGAAAATAATCACCATTCCTCTCTTCAGGCGGGCTCCTGACTTCAACAACAACTTTAAAATAAAATCCTATTCGAGGGCGGATGATCTCATTATATCCTATTTGAGGGCGGATGAACCCATTATATCCTATTCGAGGGCGGATGGACCCGAAATATCCTATTCGAGGGCTGATGAACCCATTATATCCTATTCGAGGGCGGATGAACCCAAAATATCCTATTCGAGGGCGGATGAACCCATTATATCCTATTCGAGGGCGGATGAACCCAACAATATCCTATTCGAGGGCGGATGAACCCAACAATATCCTATTCGAGGGCGGATGAACCCGAAAATATCCTATTCGAGGGCGGATGAACCCAAAATATCCTATTCGAGGGCGGATGAACCCATTATATCCTATTCGAGGGCGGATGAACCCATTATATCCTATTCGAGGGCGGATGAACCCAAAATATCCTATTCGAGGGCGGATGAACCCATAATATCCTATTCGAGGGCGGATGAACCCATTATATCCTATTCGAGGGCGGATGAACCCAAAATATCCTATTCGAGGGCGGATGAACCCAAAATATCCTATTCGAGGGCGGATGAACCCAAAATATCCTATTCGAGGGCGGATGAACCCAAAATATCCTATTCGAGGGCGGATGAACCCAAAATATCCTATTCGAGGGCGGATGAACCCCAAATATCCTATTCGAGGGCGGATGAACCCAAAATATCCTATTCGAGGGCGGATGAACCCGAAATATCCTATTCGAGGGCGGATGAACCCGAAATATCCTATTCGAGGGCGGATGAACCCAAAATATCCTATTCGAGGGCGGATGAACCTGAAATATCCTATTCGAGGGTGGATGAACCCGAAATATCCTATTCGAGGGCGGATGAACCCAAAATATCCTATTCGAGGGCGGATGAACCCGAAATATCCTATTCGAGGGCGGATGATCCCATTTTCAAAATCTTGGAATTGTCTTACCTCCGACTGTTTTTCTTCGAATCGTGTTGTCTTGCTATCTCTTAAAACTTGAATTGATTTCCTCGTTCCTCCGAGAAAATTTTCGACAATGGCAGAAAATCTTCTGCCCCGGTTTTGGTGCTTTTCCTTGTTCTCCAGGTGGATGCCTGATTACTAATACTTCAACTGTTCTTCCTTGTTCTCCAGGTGGACGCCTGACTGCTAATACTTCCATTTCTCTTCCTTGTTTCTCCAGGTGGATGCCTGATTGCTGTTTCTTTCATTGCTCTTCCTTGTTCTCCAGGTGGACGCCTGATTGCTAATACTTCCATTACTCATCCTTGTTCTCCAGGTGGACGCCTGACTTCTAATACTTCCGTTGCTCTTCCTTGTTCTCCAGGTGGACGCCTGATTGCTGGGGATAATACCACTGGGGGAGTCTCCTTTCTTTCCCTCCTTCAAATTCAATTTTGTTTTCTTTTTTTCTTTTTTTTTTGTTGTTTTTTTTTCTTAACACTGCTGGGGATAAAAGTGTTATCTTCTTGAGATAACTTTGTTGAGGATAACGTTGCTGGGGAATTTTATCCCTTCGAATCGATGCTTCATTCTTCTGGAAGCTGCTGGGGAGGATAATGGCTCTTTGCTTTTCTGAGCACAAATGTCATCTCTTTGTTCTGTCTGCTGGGGATCAACTTCCTCCATTGGAAGCTTATTATGTTGGGGGCAACCCTAGTTCAAAGACCACTTCCTTGATGCTATCTTTATTCTTCCCCAAATGGGTACCTGATTTCCAGAAAATTTTCTGCCCCAGTTTGCATTTTCCCTTATGGTCTTCACTGCCATTCCCTTTACCTGTTTCAAACCAAACAAAATTTGTTAGTTTAAAAAAAACCAGTGGTTGGTTATGATACTCCTACTGGGATGGTTTTTCCCTTTCTCCCTTCCCCACTCTATGTTGTCCAACCCTCTTGGAACTTGGTCGAAAATTTGTCGGGGATGCTCCTACATCTCGATGATCTGCCGGGGGCCCTCTTGGAATTAGGTCCACAATTTTATCAACTGTTGTTTTCCTGTTTTTCTCCAACTTCCTTTGGAAATTTGGTCCTATTGGGATCTAGGCCCCTTTCATCATTTGGTCTTGCGACCAACTTCTTTTCTCTTTATCGCCTTGTCTTTGGCGTGTCCTATTCGCATTTTGCTTTGCATCATTTTGGCAACTGGTAGTAAGCTCTGAAAATCCTTTTCAAAAACAAACTGCTGGGAAGGTAAAGTCATTTAAACCAAGAAATGAAAAAGTGATGATTTCAAAAAAATAGAAAAAAGAAGAAGTCTTTCTGAACAAATGCTAGGGAAAAGGAAAGAAAAGAACTTATCTGAATTATATAACCGATTCCAACGATCATGTCGCGCATTCCGGATTAATCAACCCAGTCTATTTGTATCAATCAACCTTCCAGACGGCCTCATGTTGCTGGGGATAAACAGGCACTCAACTCTTTGCCAAATGCGGATCCTTCCCGCCAATCTTGTCTTGTCGCCTCATAGTGCCCTTCGAGGGGTTTTCACTAATAAGACTCTCTCATTTCTCTCAACTCCCGTCGCCTTATGGTGCCTCTGAAGGTTTTCACCGATAAGACTTTCTTATTTTATTTTATTTTTCAGCTGGGGATTGGAGTGCTGCCGATATGACTCTCTCTGTTGGGGATTCTTTCGGCTATCAATTCATTTTCAGCTTATGATCTTCTTCTTTGCTGGGGATCAGAGTGTTATTCCCGACTTCCATTTGAATTGACTTAGCATTTCTCAGATACTAATCGGGAGGTCTTTTTTGGACATTAATAGGGGTTTTTGTGTATGGCTGAAAGTAGAAGGGGGTATCCAAAGTTCAAAAATAATTTTTAGGGGTAAAAAAGTACAACTCTTGGAATCAAACTTTCTTGACAAAATTACAAGCGCCAACTTCTTCCCCAGTTTTTTCTTGCTCGGGGATTTTTATTTTGTCATACTATGTTACCTTATGCACACTATGTTACACTATGACCGAGCCGTGAGGCGCCTACGTATTCTTCTTTGAGGAATCAGGTCCAACGTAGTTCCCATTCCTTTGTTTTTTTTTCTTGACTTTTCTTTTGTTCTTATTATCATTACTTTTTTCGTTTCCATTACTGATTCCAAAAGAGGGGTATGAAAGAGTAAATAAGGCTCAAAAGGGGAAGCAAATGTCAAAGTGTTTGGATAGAAGAAAGAATTGCCTCCGCCATTTCATTCTCTGATAAATGCTAAGTACAAACAAACAACAATTACAAATACCAGAAATCATAATATCTCTTAACTGCGTCAGAATTGATAGCCATGTCGACGCATTTCCCTTCGATATCTGTTGATCATAAAGTGTCATCGGGCTTGCTCTGTTTAGATTGCGATAATCAACACACACCTCGGATTTTCCGTCTTCTTCTTCTTTTTTTTTTCATTGGCACCACATTAGCCCACCAATCAGGATATCGAGCGGCCCGAATAACCTTAGTATTCAGCTGTTTGGTCACTTCTTCCTTAATCTTCCCACTCACGTTGGTTTTGAACTTCCTCAAATTTGCTGGACGGGGGGTAATGCCGGGTCAGTGGGCAATTTTTGAACCACTAGATTGGTGCTTAAGCCCGGCATGTCGTCGTATGACCATGCAAAATGTTTTGAATTCAGTAAGTGCTTTGATTAGTTCTTCCCTGATGTTTGGTTCCATGTGGATGCTTATCTTAGCTTCCCTGATGTCATCCGCATCCCCTAGATTGACGACTTTCGTGTCATTTGAGTTGGGCTTTTTTTTTTCAAATTGGCTCAACTCTCTGTTAATTTCTTCGAAGGCTTCATCCTTATCGTATTCCGACTTATCATCACAATCTTGTACTATAAGTTCGAAATCAGATTGATTGATTTCTTTTTTTAGACTAGGTTGAAGATCCGTCGTGCATGCCATGTCATTAGAACCAGTAGAAAGAGAACTGTTCAGAAGAGAAAAATAAGAAGAAAAATTAAAACAAAATAAGGAATGAGGAAAAAAACTTTCACTTTATTAAAATACGGGATAGCAAGGTTTCACACTTTGGCGAGCACAAGAAAGATCTGGATTACAACCCTGGAATAATCCAGACAACAAAAAAGAAAATCAGAGCCCACTACCAAGACTCCCTTCGTATAGGAAGATGAGTAGCCATTCAATTGTTGATTTTTGCTTTCAACCCCACAAACTGTACATCTGCCTCATTGGACCCTTTTCCCAACACCATAACTGGCTTGTCATCCACCTTTTCCAACTATACCACCGTTTTCCCACTGGTTAACATTTCTTTTGAACCGACACGGATCATCATCACTGTTTGTGAGGGTTTCTTTAGCTTCCCTCCTTCGTGCATTAGCTCAATCATGTGGGTTTCAAGGTGTGCCGACAACGGGTTCTGATTGATGTTGGGTGCCTCTGGTGTCTGAACCTCAATCTTGTTGGTGTCAATAAGATTCTGTACTGCATGTTTCAACTTCCAACATTTCTCGGTATCATGTCCGGGAGCCCCCGAACAATACTCACAGCTTACCGAGTGGTCCATATTTTTGGGAAAGGGATTTGGCAATCTGGGCTCGACAGGACTCAACAAGCCTAACTGCCTTAATTTGTGGAACACGGCAGTATAGGTTTCCCCCAACTCAGTGAATGTTCTTTGTATTTTTTCATTTCTGAAAGCCTGATTTCCCCGGAAACCTGCCCCTGGAGGGTTCTTGTAGGCTCTTGGTGGTGAATAGGTGTTTTGCAGTGGTGTATGTGTGTTCTGGGGAGCCGGCGCGCGCCATTGCGAGCGAACCGGAGGCTGAGTGTATGTTTGGGCTTGGTTAATGGAAGAATGGGGCTCTGAAGGGTGATAGTAGTGTTGGGATGAATTGTGGTGGTAAGTTGATTGGCGAGGTCGTTGTTGATTATAGTAAGGCGGTGAACCTCTGGGTCCCGACCAAATTCCTGAATCAACTACCGCTGCTTCCTCTCTCTTTTTTCTTCCGATTTCTCCTACCCCGCTTTGAATAGCTTGAGTAGCTGCCTTAATTGCTGAATAGCTCATAATTTTATTTGTCTTGAGGCCTTCTTCCACCATACCTCCCATCTTCACTACCTCGTTGAATGATTTCCCAACCGCTGAAACCAAATAGGCATAGTAAGTTGGTTCCAAGGCTTGGAGGAAGTAGTCTACCATTTCACTCTCCTTCATAGGAGGATCCACTCTTGCTGCTTGTTCTCTCCACCGGAAGCCGTCTCTCTGAAACTTTCATTGTGTTTCTTCTCAAATTTTGTCAAAGTTAGTCGATCTGGGATGATTTCCAGATTGTATTGGAAATGGTATGCGAATGCCTGTGCCAGGTCATCCCAGGTGTACCATCTCCCATGGTCCTGGCGTGTATACCACTCCAAAGCTGATCCGCCTAAACTTTGACTGAAGTAAGCCATCAATAATTCGTCCTTTCCCCCAGCTCCTCGCATCTTGCTGCAGAAACCCCTTAAGTGGGCTACTGGGTCGTCGTGCCCATTGTATAGGTCAAATTTAGGCATCTTGAAGCCAACTGGTAATTGTACATTTGGGAACAAGCACAAATCCTTGTATGCTACACTGACTTGCCCACCTAACCCTCGCATGTCTCGGAATGATTGTTCTAGACTTTTGACCTTCCTGAACATCTCTTCTTGTTCAGCATTTTTGGCTGGCTTGTCACTTTCAGTTGGGAGGTCAAAACGAGGAGTAGTTGAATAGATTTCGGAGGCTTTGAGGGTGGGCTCCGGGGGGTAATATTGGTTATCCTGGGCCTGGAATGTAGGTCACTAGGAGATTTGTGGAATGTAGCCGGGGGAGGTGCTACGAAAACAGGAGTCACAGGTGGAGGAAAGTATGAAACTGGTTTCGGAGGTGGAGACTGCGGTGTCTGAGAGGTGGTTCCTCGGTAGTGTTGGTAAATGGGGAAATTTGGGGATAATTCAGTGGTAATATTATCCTGAGTTTGGGTCATTGATGGAGCAGGGTTAGTTGGGTAAGATGGGGGTAACTGTCCTGTAGACCAGGCTTGGTACATCTCAGCCATTTGCTGCTTGAGTTTAAACATCTCTTCTTTCATTTTCCCGACATCCATCTCCTCTAGCTCAATACCTGTGTCAACATCTGGGATAGACATACTTTCGGGTATTCGTCCTTTTGATCTCGTGTGATAATGATAATATGCCAGTATACTCTTTAGAGAAACTAACTGCTTGAATTCTGGAAATGAACAAACTTGTTAGTTTTGAGAATTTAACACATATATAATTACACGTTGAGATGCAATGCTCCTAGACAAATATCCCCTTTCTATTATGCATTTGCTCGACTGCTTGTGTCGTCCCAACTTTCTTGAAAATTTTATTCACTTTTATTTTATTTTATTTTCTTATATATATTTTATTGTGGTGGTCGAATCTTATAGAGATTGCCTACGTATCATGCCCCCGCATGAATCAGACCTTGCGTAGTTCGGACCAATAAAAGATAAACAATACTAAACATTTTTTTTTAATTTAAAACAAACTGGGTTTCAAAGGTTTGAAAATGACCTACAAACTCGAAAATCAAACGACCCACATATTATAATCAAAAGTTTTACAAACTCCAAAACAAACGGCCAGCTTCCTTTCTCCGTTTGACAAATGCAACCAAACGGTTATTTTTGCAAATGTGACCCCTTCCAAATTTTGAGGCTGGAGAGGATTATTTTATGACACTTTACGCACTTGTCCGTTCTTTTACGAAAATAGCCTTTCGACAACTGAAAGATGCTCTGAGGTTATTTCGGCAAGAACGGTTTAAGACGCGGCCGAAGCTGGCTCGGCTTATTATGACAAAATTCAAACGGTATTCACCTGACCGCCGACTATTTATTTTTATTTTTTTTCAAATTACAATAAAAACCTGGTGTTGCAAACACGGCCCTTCAGCGCCTCGGGGACGAAGATTTTTAAGGCTGTGTGGGTCAACTAGACCAAAATCCTAAACATGACCCAAAAGGTGGTTGTTTATGCAAAGCCGGCCTTCTGGCGTCCCATTCGGGAACATTCGGCTATGTCTTGATAAAACAACGTCACCCGACTTCTTTATGACTCTTAAAATTTGACATATTTTTTTTGGCTATTTTGTTTTAGCAAAAAGTGGAGGCTGGACACTGCCCGACTTATTTATGAAAAAAAATTTAAAATTTTGACATGTTGTTTATTTATTTATTGGTTTTTAGCTATTTTAGCAAAAATGGGGGTTGGACCCGATGAGGGTTGCTTACGTATCTCACATCCGATGAGAATCAAACCCGCGTAGTTCGGGCAGATCAAGAATAAGTAAATGAACTAACTTTTTTTTTTTTGAATTTGTGAAAGAACTACTTTAAAAGAAGAAAGGAAGTTTTTTTTTTTGATTTTCTTTTTAAAAGAAAGACTTCTAAGATATTTTTTCTGAATTTTTATTTGTTTTTTTTCTTATTCTAAAGAAAAAAAGAAAATATTTTTTCGGAATTTTACCTTTAATCAAAGAAATACTTCTAAAAATATTTTATTTTGAATTTTGAATTTTCTTTTCAATTTTGAAAGAAGAATCAAAATATTTTCGGAATTTTTATTTTATTATTTTTTTAAAAATAATTAAAAAAAACTTTCTAAAGAAATCAATAATGGAAAATATATTTGGATTTTTTGTTTTGAAAATTGGGAGTCTAAAAAAAACTTTTCTAGACTTTTTGACAGGACAAATATTTTTGCAACAAATATATATACATTTTTTGGAAATAAAGAAAAACTTTTTGGATTTATATATATATATATATATATATATATATATATATATATATATATATATATATATATATATATATATATATATATATATATATATATTTGCAACAAATAATAAAACCACTTTCAACGCGACTCTTTTTATTTTATTATTTTTATTTTTATTTTGGTATTTATGGCAAGACAAACTATTTTTTTTTTTAAAAACAAGACAGAACAACGACTCTTTTTTTTCCTTTGCTTTTAATAAAACAAACTAATAAAACATTTTTTTTTTCATTTTCTCAAATTTTCTACAAGAGTTTTGATAGTATTTGGGCATTGGTTTTTTTTTTTTTTTTTACAAAAATAAAAAATCAATTCCCTAACCGCTATTTCCTTTTTTTTTCTTTTTTTTTTTAATTTCAAAATATTATTCATGATATTCAAAAGTCAGTCAACACACAAATCCGGATCAAATAAATGCGCAAGTAGCAGCAAGTAAGATGCATCAGGATGGTCATTTTCCTTTTTTTTCGGTACACCTGTCCTAGACAGACCCAACCCCTGTGTTGAGCCTCCAAAGTCAAATGCACGTGATGCAAACAATCGCTCCTACTAGGGATCCGGCATGAAGCTGAGTTATTCTAAGTGAAAAAACCTGAGGCATATTGTTCTAGCCCTGGCTCACCCAAGTGGACAGCTTGAGCTGAAGTGGGGGCAACGTACCGGGAGCACGAAAGTCTGCCCGGCCTAGTTACTTGTCCCAACTTCGTCTTATTTGATATGACTTCTAACAGAAAGGTGGGCCACGCGCACGTGTACACCATAAATTTAGAAGACTCAGAAAGAAGAAGGGTTTCGTAGCAGTTTTATATACACAATTCAGATAATATTAAAGCGGTAAAAGCATCATTTAGCACATAAAGCATAAATCATGTAAAAATTAGATAATAAATAAAGCCAACTATAACAGTTATTTTAAGCTCGAATTCTTGAACCCTGAACTAGTGGTTCTGGGTCAGTTCCCCAGCAGAGTCGCCAGAGCTGTCGCACCTCCTTTTTCTGCGCCCGCGAGGGTGCGTAGGGAGTTTTCTCCAATTAAAGGACAGTCGAAACGGGATTTGTTTGTTTGTTTCAGAGTCGCCACCTGGGAATTTTAAGGCGTCCCAAGTCACCAATTTTAATCCCTGAATCGAGGAGAATATGACTCTGTTTATTATTCTGCGAACCAGAAATCCGGATAAGGAATTTTGTTAACCAGGGAGAAGGTGCTAGGCATTCCCGAGTTCCGTGGTTCTAGCACGGTCGCTCAACTGTTATATTCGGCTTGATTATTTTGATTTGTAAAATACATTTTTATTGCATGATTTTATTGTTACCGCTTCTATTTATATTTAAAGACCCTTCTTTGAATCGAATCACGCGTACGTATATTCGTGTTATAAATTATATTTTTTTAAAAACATGCGGAGTTGTGTCACGCGCACGTGTACACGATAATATAGATAATATATTTATTAAAACAATTATTTTCGAAATTGTGCTTAAATAAAATCAAAAACATTCGCCCTTTTTGTATAATTAAGTAGTGAACCTCACATCTCGGGGTTTTATGAAATTAATAATGATATTCTCCGAGGAATCCCTTTTATTAAATATTCGATCGAAGTTGCGCGAACGCATAATCCGAATTGCTTTTAGAAATATAATCAGGTTACGCGAACGTATCCCTAATCACAAAAATATTCTTGATAAGGTTCTCTACAAATTGTTATTACGTGTTGACCGCGAGCCTTATTTTACACATATGAATCATATATCTCAGATTTTAAAGAATTATTGGCGTGAAGAAGAAAACAGACAATATGTATCTAAAACTAACATTTTTTGTGGATACAACATTTGGATGTCCATAAATCGAATGGTGTATAAAATTGGGAAAGAACTTAAAATGATAAACAAATTAATAGTTTCTGCAGAATCTTCATTGTTTCATTTAAGGCGAACTCTTCTTCTATATATCTTTTACATAAAATGCCACGATTTGTTTATAAATCCCATGTCCTTCTCATGTATTTGTTTTAGTCCAAAGTTATAATTATTTAGTTGATTTTTGATTACGAAGATTGAGTTTGAGATAAATAAACCAATTCTTATTCTCTGCCTATGCGAATATTTGCAAACACTAACTCTATATTTTGTAAAAAAAATCATCGACATTATTTCATACATTAAAAGAAATGAGTTGATTTAACTACGCCATTTGTTATTAATAAAGAGAATTAATCTACCAATTGATTTAATAAGACGACATCATCTAGCCTTAAACAAAATTGGATATTTGACAAAACAAGCTAGTAATGTAATTTCTGGGTATTTCCGTACTATTCTTTACTTAGCTAACAATATCACAAGATTTAATTAATGGCCAATTTTCTGCAATGTTCCCTATCAATTCAAACAGTAAATGTCATCACTAGTCCTCAAAACATATAAGATTATCGTGGAATTTACTACTCCAGAAGGTTAATTAGTTAACAGTTTATCATGTCAAGTATAATACTATACTAACCAATTAAAACAAAACTGAAACTTAAACTAATAAAATTTAAATGAGTAGAAGACATCCTTATAATTCCAAACTTCATTTACTTGTCATGTTGAAGCTTTTCATGACATGAATTTACAGATATGTACCTGATATTGGAAGCAAAAGAAAATGATGATGAGAATCAGCAGCAATAATAACAGTACAATAGCAATAACTGCCCAACAACAGTAACAACCCAGTAACAGACCGGTGGAGTAGTAATCCCAAAAACAAAAGCTTTAAGCTTTAAATAAAACAACAACCATTAATACTAATTTCAAACAAAGAAAGAAAGCAGTAGATTTTTTTTTAGTTTTATTTTTATTTTGAAAGCTTAAATATTTTTCGGAATTTTTCTCTCTTCTATTCTCTGTCCGTTTTTTTCTCTCTATCTGTGTGTGTATTTCTCTTATATTCTCCCTTGTCTTGTGTTCAAGACTTCATATATATAATCTCATCCCGTAAATCTTTTAATCAATTAAAATCAATACTTTTTCTCTACCCAACCCATTATCTTCCCACTCATCCCCATTACATTAAATAAACATATCACACCACCCCATTTCATTTTGTCCCCCATGCCTAACATAAAATAATGCAAGATTCCCCCTTTAAATTAAATCTTGTCCCCCCTTTATATTAAATAATCATATCACCACCCACCCCATTTCATTTTGTCCCTCATGCTTCAAATAAACAATTACAAAATGTACAATTCCTAAACTACCCCTCCGACCCTATTGCAAATTACTATTTTACCCCCGAAAGTACTATAAATTACCAAACTACCCATCAGCTATAACACATCAATTAATCAATCTTAACCAAAATATAGACAATATGATCAATTTCTAACAATGTTCAAACAACAATATGAACACGGATGAACATCATAACAACAATATCACATGAACACGAATTTAACAACATTTCAACAACAAATCACATGAACACAAATTGAACAACAAAGAACAACTAAAATTTGATTGAACAATATTTTAGCAACAAACCTATTTTCGGATTTAAACAAAAACAACAATCAAACAAGTATATTTAGATTAAATTCAATAATATTGAACTTAAAATCAACCATAACAACATTACAACCAACAATTCCTATATCAAACTTAAACAAGATTATGAGACAAATTCATGAAATAATCATAAATGATAAATAAGAAATCAAACTATACAAAATTCGGATTCAAGATCATCCAAACAAAGTATGAACATGAATGAATCTATTTTAACACAACAAACATGACGGATTAAACGATTAAATCAATATATTTCCTTTAACACAACTAAATTCTTTTTTAGACAAATAACAAGATTTGTTGTTAGAAACAATTATGAACTTAAACTTGAACTTAACAATATTAACAATTTTTAAAAATACATAAACACATGAAACAAATTGAAGAAGCAATTAATTAAACTTCAATTTGAATCTAACAAACATCAAACTAACAAACATTCACTTAAACAATAATACAAACATGAAATGAATATGAAAACAACTAATTAAACTTCTATTTGAAATCTGAAAAATTAATTTTAACAAAGCACATGAACATGAACAAACTAGAAAAATGATTTCAACGATGAACAAACACAACAAGAATTGAATCATTTAACGATTTTGGATCCGGAAAATATCAAACAAAAATATGGACAAAATAAAACTCAAAAACTACTAACCGGATCGAAACGAAATATGTACGGACTATTTCGACGAGCCTCGACCTATGTAGGGACTGTTTTGACGACCCCCAACCAAAACTCGACGTACCGGACCTTGACTCAACCAAAGACCCTTGAACTTTTGATGAAGAAGATGAAGCATCGGAGAAGCAGCACGTGAAGCAGAAGCAGCTGGTCGTGGCAAAGGTTGAAGCAACATCCATGTGTGCGGCGAGCAGAAACAGGAGCGTCTGGTCGTTTGGACGTAGCGAAGCAGGAGGAAGACGCTATGGTTTCAGAGAAGGGACTGAAGCAACACCAAGGAACGGACAGCAGCAGCCATGTGCGATGGAGGTCGAAGCTAAGGCAGCAGCTACCATGGGTGTCGAGCTTCAAGCTCGACGCCGGAGAAGACGAGACAGTAGCCATGGGGTCTGTTTGGATGTAGCAAAGCTGCTGGGCAGCGACTGAAGAAGATGAAGCATCGGACGACGTCATGTTTCGTGGTGGAGCTTTGGTGTTAAAGGACTGTGGTCGTTTGGGGTTATGTCCGGCGGTGAGGGGTTGTTCGGAGGTGACGAACGTGGAGTGGGGTTTGCTTGGAAGCTTGGCCGGCTATGTGGGGGGGAACAGCCATGGCTGCTTGAGGTTGGGGTCATTTGGGGAGAAGACGAGAGAGAGAGGAGGGGGGCGGATGGGATTAATTTTTAGGGTTTTTTTCTTTTAATTTTTTTTTTGTTTTGTTTTTGTTTTGTAAAAAATGAAAGACAAAGGGGGTTTGGGTCTTTTGGGTTATGGACTGGGTCGACCCAGTTCGAAATGGACTGGGTCGTAGGGAAGATTGGGCCATTTTTTGGGCTTGTGGCTTAAATTTGAAGAAGAGACCCAATTCCGACTTTCTTTATATTTTCGCTCACTTTTCTTCTTTTATTTCTCTAAAACTAAATTATAAAAATACTTAAACTATTATTAAGAATTAAATTAAGTTATAAAAGCGCAGATTAACTCCCAATAATAATTAACGCACAATTAAGTAATAATTAAGCATAAATTTGTATATTTGGACATTAAATGCTAAAAATGCAAACGATGCCTATTTTTGTAATTTTTTAATTTTTGTAAAACAAATTTAATTACTAACAATTGTAGAATTAAATCCTACATGCAAAATGCGACATATTTTTGTATTTTTATTAATTTAGCAAATAAACACGCACAGACAAATACAAATAATTATTCAAAATATCACAAAATTGCACACAAAAAAAAATCATTTCATTTTTAAATTTTTTGGGAGTAATTCTTATATTGGGCAAAAATCACGTGCTTACAGCTTATTTTACTCCCCCTGATGAAAACCTTATTTCAAATATTTGAGTCTCCGCATTCCAATCTTGTATACCATCTTCTCAAAAGTTGAAGTTGGCAAAGATTTAGTGAATAAATCTGTTGGATTATCACTTGAACTGATTTGTTGCACATCAATGTCACCACTTTTCTGAAGATCGTGTGTGTAGAATAATTTTGGTGAAATGTGCTTCGTTCTATCTCCTTTTATAAATCCTCCTTTCAATTGGGCTATGTGTGCAGCATTGTCTTCGTATAAAATTGTGGGTCTTTTCTCACATTCTAAACCACATTTTTCTCGAATAAAATGAATTATTGATCTCAACCATACGCATTCCCTACTTGCTTCATGAATAGCTATTATCTCAGCGTGATTTGAAGAAGTAGCAACAATAGATTGCTTTGTGGAGCGCCATGATATGATAGTACCTCCATATGTAAATACGTAGCCGGTTTGAGATCGAGCTTTATGGGGATCAGATAAATAACCTGCATCTGCATAACCAACAAGGTCTGCACTATCTTTGTTAGCATAATACAAACCCATATCAAGAGTTCCCTTTAAATATCGCAATATATGCTTAATCCCGTTCCAATGTCTCCGTGTAGGAAAAGAACTATATCTTGCTAGTAAATTAACAGAAAATGCTATGTCAGGCCTTGTAGCATTAGCAAGATACATTAGTGCACCAATTGCACTGAGATAGGGTACTTCGGGACCAAGGAGTTCCTCGTCCTCTTCTGGAGGTCGGAACAAATCCTTATTCACTTCAAGTGATCGAACAACCATTGGTGTACTCAATGGGTGCGCTTTGTCCATGTAAAAGCGTTTTAAGACCCTTTTTGTATAGACAGATTGATGGATAAAGATCTCATCTGCTAAATTTTCAATTTGCAGACCAAAACAAAGTTTTGTCTTTCCAAGATCTTTCATCTCAAATTCTTTCTTAAGATATTCAATTGCCTTTTGGAGCTCTTCTGGAGTTCCAACAAGATTTATGTCATTAACATAAACAGCAAGTATAACAAATTCTGATGCCATTTTCTTTATAAAAATACATGGACAAATAACATCATTTATGTAACCTTCTTTCAGCAAATATTCACTAATGCGATTATACCACATACGCCCAGATTGCTTTAAACCGTACAAAGATCTTTGTAATCTGATTGAACACATTTCCTGAGATTTTGCTTCAGGCATTTTAAATCCTTCAGGGATTTTCATATAAACTTCATTATCAAGTGAACCGTACAGATAAGCTGTAACTACATCCATTAGATGTATTTCAAGCTTTTCATGTAGTGCTAAACTGATGAGATATCGAAATGTTATGGCATCCATAACAGGTGAATATGTTTCATCAAAATCAATTTCAGGTCGTTGTGAGAATCCTTGTGTAACAAGGCGAGCTTTGTATCTTTGAACTTCATTTTTATCATTCCTTTTTCGCACAAAAACCCATTTATGACCAACTGATTTTATACCAGCAGGTGTTTGGACTACTGGTCCAAAGACCTCTCTTTTAGCAAGTGACTTCAATTCCGATTGAATCGCCTTTTGCCATTTTGGCCAATCAGATCTTTGTCGACATTCTTCGACAGATCGAGGTTCAAGATCCTCACTATCTTGCATAATATTAAGTGCAATATTATATGCAAAAATATTATCCACCACTATTTCAGATCGATTTAAATTAATCTCATCACCGATCGAACTTATTAAAAGTTCCTCACTCACATGAGCTTCGGGTTCATTAATTTCTTCAGGAATCTCAGAACTAATCAGATTTTGGGTCTCTTCAGGAGATCCCTTCATAGTATCGTTTTGATCATTTGTCGATTTTCTTTTTCGAGGATTTCGATCCTTAGAACCCAAAGGCCTACCACGCTTCAGGCGTGCTTTAGGTTCACTATCTCTCATGCTAGTAGATGGTCCTACTGGGACATCAATTCGGATAGGCACATTCTCTGTTGGGATATGTGACTTAGTTATCCTTTTCAAATCAGTAAATGCGTCTGGCATTTGATTTGCTATATTCTGTAGATGGATGATCTTCTAGACCTCCTGATTACATATAGGGGTACGAGGATCAAAGTGAGATAATGATGAAATTTTTCACACAATTTCTCTTTTGATTTCCTTTTTCTCTCCCCCTAATTGTGGAAAATTTGTTTCATCAAACCGACAATCTGCAAATCGAGCAGTAAATAAATCTCCTGTTAATGGTTCAAGATAGTAAATAATAGAGGGTGATTCAAACCCAACATATATTCCTATCCTTCTTTGTGGTCCCATCTTACTACGTTGTGGTGGTGCTACTGGCACATATACAGCACATCCGAAAATTCGTAGATGGGCAATATTTGGTTCATGACCAAAAACTAATTGTGACGGAGAATATTTATTATAATGTGTCGGTCTGAGACGGATAAGTGATGCTGCATGCAAGATAGCATGGCCCCAAGCAGTAGTGGGCAATTTTGTTTTCATAAGTAGTGGTCTTGCTATCAATTGCAGGCGTTTAATAAATGACTCTGCAAGGCCATTTTGAGTATGAACATAAGCTACAGGATGTTCAACTTTTATCCCAACGGATAGACAATAATCATCAAAAGCTTGAGATGAGAATTCTCCAGCATTATCAAGGCGAATAGCCTTTATAGGATAATCTAGGAATTGTGCCCTTAATCGAATTATTTGGGCTAATAGCTTTGCAAACGCCAGGTTGCGAGATGATAGTAGGCACACATGAGACCATCTTGAAGATGCATCTATTAGGACCATAAAATATATAAACAACCCACTTGGTGGGTGAATAGGTCCACATATATCCCCATGTATACGCTCTAAAAAGGCAGGGGATTCAATACCAACCTTCATTGGTGATGGTCTAGTGATTATTTTTCCTTGATAACAAGCATCACAAGAAAATTCGTCATTTGTAAGAATCTTCAAGTTCTTTAATGGATGCCCACTCGAATTTTTAGTAATTCGTCTCATCATTATTGATCCGGGATGGACCAAACGGCCATGCCAAAGCACAAAAGTATTTGTATCCATAAACTTCTGGTTTACGATAGAGTGTGCTTCAATTGTACTAATTTTTGAATAGTATAAGCCAGAAGATAAAGTTGGTAACTTTTCTACAATGCATTTCTGGCCAGAAATATTCTTTGTAATACAAAGATATTCCCTGTTCATTTCATCTATTGTCTTAACATGATACCCATTTCGGCGGATATCTATAAAACTCAACAAGTTTCTTCGGTACTTGAAGGAGAACAATGCATTGTCTATAATAAGTTTTGTTCCCTTAGACAAAAATATTATGGCTCTTCCGGAGCCTTCAATCAAACTTATATTACCAGAAATTGTTGAAACATTTGCTTTTTCCTTATGCAAATAAGAAAAGTATTTCTGATCGTTGAATATGGCATGAGTTGTTCCACTATCAATAACACAAATATCTTCATGATTTGTTGATCCAAACATAATTTGAGGGTTATCCATATTCTTCAAAATAATATAAATAAAATATATTATAGTAAACATCATTATCAAAGCATAACTTTTATTTATGTACAACAATTACATAACCATACTATCTATTACAAACAACAAAAATTAAAATATTTACATTTCTACAGATTCACTACCGATTACATGACTTGTTCCTCCTTCTGGGAGTGCAAAGTAATCAGCTACATCCAAATGCATGAAGTCTAAATTATCTTCAGAAATAAAATTTGCTTCAGCATTTTTCTCTGTATTCTTCAGGGAGGCTTGATAAAGCTCAACCAGGTGCTTTGGTGTACGGCAGGTACGTGACCAGTGCCCTTTTCCTCTACATCTATAGCATGCATTTTCTGCATTTGGCGCTTGCACCACTTCATGTTTTTGTTCCTTCCTTTTCCACTGCTGGTGGTGAGGAGGTTTCTTTGGTGCATTATTATTACCATGATTGGGGTTTCTTCCCCGACCACGGCTATGACCACGACTGGGGCCACGACCTCTTCCACGTTTAGCTTGGTGGAAGTTCGTCTCATTCACTTCAGGGAATGGACAAGAACCAATAGGTCGACTTTCATGATTTTTCATTAATAGCTCATTATGTTGCTCTGCTATAAAAAGATGTGAGATAAGTTCAGAATACTTTTTAAATCCCATCTCTCGATATTGCTGCTGCAGGAGCATATTCGAGGCATGAAAAGTGGTGAAAGTTTTCTCCAACATATCATGATCAGTAATATTATCACCACATAACTTCAATTGGGAAATAATTCTGAACATAGCAGAATTATACTCACTGATAGATTTAAAATCTTGTAGTCTTAGATGAGTCCAATCATATCGTGCATGTGGAAGAACGACCATCTTCAGGTGGTCATATCTATCTTTCAAATTATTCCACAGTATGACTGAATCTTTAACAGTAAGATATTCCATTTTCAAGCCTTCATCAAGGTGATGGCGTAGGAATATCATTGCTTTGGCACGGTCTTGATTTGATGCCTGATTTTTGTCTTTGATGGTGTCTGTCAGACTTATCGCATCAAGATGAATTTCAGCATCAAGCACCCAAGACATGTAGCTTTTGCCCGATATATCCAGGGCTACAAATTCAAGTTTAGAAATATTTGACATTATTTAGGAAAAGAAAGTTCTTACCTCAGATACTTTCAAAATATTTGCTCGAGATGGTAGAGTCTCGTGCTGATAACGTGTTATAAAATAAAGACTGTAAAGTAAAGACAAGTATAGAGAGAAACTGATATATTATTCGAATTCAAACTGATGTACATAATGAACTGAAATCTCTTCTATTTATAGAAGAAAGGAAGCTGCTGTGTAAGCTGCTACGCAAGCTGTTGTGTAAGCTGCTACTACAAGCTGCTGTGTAAGCTGCTATTACAAGCTGCTGTGTAAGCTGCTACGCAAGCTGTTGTGTAAGCTGCTGCATAATCTTCTACCTAGGAAAATTATTTACAACGGAGTACTAAATGAACATCCATAATATAATATATTTATAACACTCCGTAAGTATTTATTTTTATTTTAGACCTTGTAATTAGTTAGCTGTGGCCTACGACCTCATTCGACATCTATATTTCTTATATAGAATAAATATTGTAACGGTGTGTAATGACTGAATGATATTTGATTATTTTCCTCTCTAAATTTTTCTCACTGTTCTTCTCTGTATCTTTCCCTTCTCTCCCTTAATTCTCCTTTCGGCTCCTCTAATTCTCTCATTGCTAAGGAATTGGTGGTCCATTCGTTACACAATAATGACACATTAGTTATCATATCAAATCAATCACCAAAAAAGATGTATTGGTCAATATGAAAATGCAAATCTCGATCGCTGTGTAATACATGAGCAACGACCAATAATATTGTCTACATAATAGTGATAATATTTAGATACGATTGACGAATGACCCATGTAGCTTCTGCCATTAGTCGATAAGGGCACATCTAATCCATTTTTGTAATGATACAAACATACATCTGATCCCAATGGTTAATAGAGGATAAATCTTGACCATTTCATGAAGTTCCAAGGGCAAATTTGAACATTCTCCCTTTGAAAAAAAATTACATACAATTTTCATTTGCTGACAAGGCTTTATATTATTTACTAACATTAAGAAGGATCATAACAAAATGTGACAGCAGGTCTATACATAGAGCAGAGTTTACAGCCAAAAAAAAAAAGGCTGAGGCCCTGTTAGTCAGAGAAAGTGTTTGCCAAATTACATCCATATTTAGCTAAATGACATTCAGTTTGAATAGGACATCAATGCACCTAACCAAAAAGTCATAATATGCTAGAATCTAAACTGGAGCTGCTCTTTTCCTCGTTTCGTGGGATGGAGATTCTAAATACTTGAGTACTGCTTTGGGTGATGCTCGAGGAAAGCTTACCAGTTCTTTCAAATGTTCATTACACCTTGTGGCATTTCTCGAATACTGTTCAATGATCATCTTCTCTAGGTTTAAAGAGTGAGCAAGGAGGAGTCTTACTAGGCACATTTCAACTCTTGAACCCTTGAACTTCCTTAACCTCACTGTCTTAATCATTTTCAGTGCTTCATTCACAAGGTTCCGAGGCTCGGAAAAGTAATTTGAAAGCAACTCCGTTGTATTACTCGGTGTATCACCAACCTAAAGAAGAATCATATTGCACTCAGTCAAGCTTCCCAACATACATATGAAGTTTTACATACATATAGACACGTATAAAGTACCGTAAGCCACAGTATGTCTTACCCTCACGGTTTCACGTATGCTGAGTTCATAAAGTTTAGGTGAAATCCGAAGGAAGCAAAGAGCACAATAAATATGTTTGTAAGAAATCTCCAAGTCATATAGTATCAACCTTTCCAGGTTTAGTGGTTGAACAAGCCTCTCTGGCTCAGGAACCATCCATGAGTTCTGCAAAAAGCAATTTGACAGAAAACTGATGTGTTTTACTTAATTGTTAATTCATACATATTTAACTTATATATGCTTGACAATGTAACAAATTTTTACACTATCAATAATCAGTCTTATTTTTCAAATTACTTTTTTTTTTTTATAAGGTAAATTGTATTAATCAAAAGGGAGAGAACTCCCGTATACAAGAAGTATACCAAAAGTAGAGAATTTACATCAGAACATGATTCTCTACAAAAGACGCCCAATCTTCCATACAAATAGGGGCTATATGAGTGCACCAAAAAGCGATCAAAGACAAAACACTTTTCTTAAGATGTGAAAAAGGATACTCAATCCCCTCAAAAGCTCTCCTATTTCTCTCCCCCCAAACTATCCACATGAGAGCTAACGGGGCGAACTTCCACGCCTTTTTCTTTCTTCTTCTACGGAAACCGGCCCAGTTATATAGCATTTCCTTTACAGTGCTTGGCATCACCCATTAAACACCAAAAAGGTTCATGATCGCCCTCCACAAAGCCGAGGACACAGGGCAATGCAACAAAAGATGATCAACTTCTTCCCCTGAGCTTTTACGCATATAGCACCAACTAACAAGTGTAATTCCCCTCTTTCGCAGATTCTCAGCAGTCAAAATCACTCCCCTCGCCGCTAGCCATGCAAAAAAGCACACCTTCATAGGCGCCTTAGGAATCCAGATCGAGGAGTATGGAAAAGAGGTCTCCTCTCTAACCAACATACTCTGGTAAAAGGACTTTACGGTGAACAGATCATCGCCACGCAGACCCCATCTCCAGGAATCACATGATGGCTGAGCCCTATCTTGCCCATATAGCAGTGTCAATAAGTCTTGGAGCTCCGCAATCTCCCAATCTTGCATGTTCCTTCTAAATGAGAGGTCTCATACTACCCCCCTCCCCTACATGCTCCTTACGAATCTGTTGGACCATCAAATTACTAACCTTACTTTTTAATGAACAGGTAGATGCAGTTGTCTTTTTTCTTCTTGTGATATGGTAGTACTATAAAAATTGAGTTTAAAGTTATAGACACTGTCAGTAAATTATTTTTTACACTATCGGGTCATCTAAAGGATATAAAGATGACCCGATAGTGTAAAATTTACTTACGCTACGATGTATATAACTTAAACTCATAAAAATTACTATGTTTTATAAAAGTTGAAGGCTCGTTTGACCACCAGCAGTTACGTAAAGAATGCAGGCATTATCTTACCTCTAGGAACGAACCAGCCAAGTAGAGGTGTTTAATGCTTCTCAGCATTGGGGCCACGTGATAGAAAGAAAATATTTCAGTATAACTGCAGATTCTGGACATGTTTATCTTCAAAATCTCGAGCATTGGAAGATGAGGAAAGCGTACAGTTTTTCGACTGGCAAGTTCAGCAAGTTCTAGATTAAGGCTGACAAGACTGGGCAATTTGATAACATCAGGCAGCTCAAAGATACACCTCGAAAGCTTCAAATGTGTCAATGTTGAACTACTGAAAATGGCATAAGGCAATGCATAAGGTTTATTGTTGGCCATATCTATGGTGAGCTTCTGGACACCATTTTCTAAGAGAAAGGTAATGCACTGATCCACATCTGACTGTGCCAGCTTGTGTTCCCTAGAGATAAGTTGGAATCCCAGAATCAGTCCAGTATGTCGCATGAGAATTTTATGGATTATCCTTCCAGCAGATGCCCTGTTATTAGATACATACTGAAAAAAGTGGTGATCAAACACAAGGTTTGGCTGCGTAGACCATATATATGTCCATCTCTTTGATAAGATGCTAGTTCTTGCAGCAACTTGGATGGGCATATACTCTAGTATCCTCTGTTTAATATCAGTTGGTAAGTCTCCAATGGTAGACTTTCTCGCATCAGTAGCTTCCTTGCTTCTACCCCATCGACTCATACTTTTTATCTGAAATATTTGACAAATCTATTAGCTTAAACATGAATTGAGGATCTATAACTGGTTGGGCTATTAGTAGCATTAGCATTAGATATTAATGCAGATCTTAAATCACACCCTAATTCATTTTCTCACACTCAACTTCCACATTCAATTTTCTCTTAACTCTCTCAATATTCAGGCTTCAATTTTTAATTTATAAGGCTATCAACCAATCTGGAATTTGGATTTTGTAATTCGCGTTTCGACTTTCAAGCTCAACCAGTTCAATTTTTCGTTAATTAGGCAAATTTGGTACCTTCCTTCCACTCTCTATAGGTTAACAATTTTCGTTGATACTACATGTTTCTATCTTCAACTAAAATGACATTCTTCATCATCTCGTCCTTGTCTTGCTGAGTTCATATAAAGAAGCAGAATACTCATAGCACTTAATTACTCAGGAGACTATAATAGTCAGTAAAAGACATCAACAAACTGAAGATACTAAAATGAACTTAGATTTAGATGTGATTTTTAACCAGATAGTGTTAAATTAGAAGATGATCCAACCACTGCTGCTCAACCAACCGGGGTCCATACCTACTATTGAACTCCAAGATCCAAAAACATTACAAGGTCAATAAACAACTTTTAAAGTATGGAACTATATGATCCCAACAAGGAAAATAACACCGCTCAATGGAAAATAAGTAAGAAGCTAATAGAGAAGAAATATGAACTTTAGCTCGCCATTGGGATCATATAAGTTAGAGGTTGCAAATATAGGAAGCTGCTGAAAAAGATCTTCTTCACTTCTTATACAAGGCATAGTTGACCCTAGAACTGGTAAGACTTTTAGATACAATAAACAAAAGTCACCGCAAAACTCTTGGATAATTTCCAAAGATAGTTCCACATAAGGCCTCTATTACAAAAGCCATCAGGTACGAAGCTTTCAGAAGAAACCAAAAAAATCTTCAAACAACAGTTGTTAGTATATTCACACAATGAAATTTCAAACCAGACCTAAATGATTTGTCCTGAGGGTTATTTACAAGATCAAAAGAACACGACGTAGGTAAGCAGGCTGAATAATAAGAGGATGTATTTATTAAGGTAAGCAGGCTGGATAATAAGAGGATGTATTTATTATATTACACAGGTGGTGCTACTTATGCAGTAATTTCACAATCTTAAACAAGTGTTATCTTTAGTGCATGAGTTAACAACAACAACAACATACCCAGTAATATCTCACACTGTGCGGTCCGGGGAGGGTAGTGTGTACGCAGACCTTACCCCTACCTTACTGTCTTGTTGTTTTCATTATGACAGATAATTTCATGCTAAACAATTGCTTCTAGGATCTTTATTTTTATGTTGATGGTGTGGTGTCCGGGCCAGCTTGCCCACACCTCGACTAATTCCACGGGATACCTGCCACCTCCCACCAGTAACAGGTACCAGGTAACTAGGTTGATATGGATAGATGAGAAGAAATCACCTATATTTTTGCCTCCGCTAGGATTTCAACCTAAAACCTAATGGTTCTTACCGACTTCATTGACCACTAGGCCACACTCTTGGGTGCTGACAATTGCTTCTAGGATCTTATTTTCTAAAGCGAAAGTGGATCTATTCATCTGCATTTGATTTTACGGATTAGCTTCAATACTCTTTAGCCCAACAACTTTTCACCGCAGAAGCCAATAGGAAGGTAGGCCTCTATCCAACTAGTAGGACATGCAGTTCTCCCCTTAGCCTTAAGGCAGGCACAAATCAGAGAATAACTTGTAAAGAAAAGAGGACGACTTAAGACAACAAGAAACCAAAAGCAAAAAGTCACTTGCAAGCCTAAGAAGAATTAAAGATCTACATCAGAATATAAGATTCAACCATATTTTCTGGGTCTACCTCATGCACCTAAGAAAACATTTGTTAAATTAAGATGTCTAATTACATGGAGTTACTCAACAAACAGCACAAGTGCGTAATTGATGAATAAAGCATATTCCTTATTGTATTGCCTACGGGACATTCTTTTAGTCTTGTAAACAACCTTCAAAACTAGTCGTTTTGGATTAGTGTACGAAGATACTATACGACCACAATTTGACAAGTATTGGCGGTTCCTGGTGAAAGCAATGTAGCTGGCAATTTTTGTGTTAGAAATATTATGAGGAATTATCTCATGAAATGATTCAAGAGTTTCCCAAAGTATACGAGAAAAAGATCTTCCCCCGCACACAAGATGAGGGTATACCACATTCATTGATGGAAGCTTCTTCACGTTCAGCTTTAAAGTTTGTGATATCCTCCTTTTTTCATTTTGATCTCTACTTTTCTGATGCTATACACAATGAAATAGAGTTAACTTTCCTCTGAGTTTTACTACATTGAGTCAATATACGTATTGGGCTCAAGCAGCCCGAAGATACTCTTTTAACATGGCGTAATATTATACGCTTTGGGTCAAGTTAGCACAGTTTTCCCTAAAGGCCTCATACCACCACCAGTATTCATACTTCCCAATCTTTTCCACTACCAATTTGAGACTTTTATTCACACACCTAACAATACGATTAAGTCGTGGAAAATAAAAGGAAATACTAGAAAATGAATATTATTTACTAGCGATATTTAATCTTTCCCGTTTTGCTTTACTAGGGATGGCAATGGTGCGGTTGCGGGGCGGGTTTGGCTCAACCCGCAAAAAGTTCAACCCGCCCCGCCCCGCCCCACATAATCTTTTGCCCTCCTTTTTTCTACTTTGTTATTTATATATTCATAAATTTAAATGTAAATAAAAACTTTAAATTCATTATATTTTGTTGGTACGTACCTAATTTCAAATGGCAATTTCACTGTGTTGTTGAATACTGCTCATTCATATTTCAAGGTATTTATAAAAATAAAAAAAGGAAATTTTTTTAAAACTATCTAAAGTCCAAACTCTTTACATCAAGTAGTAAAAATACCCAGTAGAAGTAAAATGAAAAGTATCTCTTCCATTTTCCCAACCAAAAAGAAAAGAAATCTAGCATCAATGGTCCATTTTCTTGTGCAGGCCAACTAATAATTATTTGGTATCACTAAAGTTGTATGCTTAAATTTCAGAAAATTCAAGTAGCAGTTACTTTAAATTTTACAAATGACTAGTGGCGAAAGGAAGCAATCTAGGACAACGGAATGAAAAACAGAAGTGAATAAGGGAGAACTTGAAATTTGGTGATTGATTCTTCTGGCAGTAGTTTATGTTATTTTAATCCAAAATTTGCTTGGTATATTAAACTATATCAATATGAAGAAAAAGATTAATTTTTATTTAAGTCACGCGCAAACAGATGTTCAAATTCAAAATCATTCAGATGAACCAAGACATTACACCTAGTATTTCATCACAAACCCGCAACGGCTTAATACATAAATCCGCAACAGCTTAATCACAAACCCGCAACCCGCCCGCTATGAATTTTAAAAAGAATTATTTTAACCCGCCCCGTCCTGCCCCGCATAAATGTAAACCCGCCCCGCCCCGCACAAGTTTAAACCCGCATCGCCCCGCAGCCGCACAGCCACATTGCCATCCCTATCAGCTTTACAAACAGCTTTTCATAGTCAGTCTTAACCGTTGAGAAAAGCAAATGGCTAAAGCACAGACCTTTCCATGACGTCACTACCCTAGAAAACTAAAAGTGCCTCACCAATATAGTGTAACACTTCGATTCTTTTCGAAACTGCATAACCTAGAACCTTAACTACTAGATCTGAGGCCTGATATATGAAACAGATTTTAAGATCTAGATAGATATGGTAGGAACAAAAACAATGTAAAAAATCAGTGTTCTAAATAATATCGATTTCTGAAAAAAAAAAAAAAGGAAGAAGAAGAGACATTCGGAACTTACAAGTGGCCGTCGTACCTCTAGCAGTCTAGCCGCAACGGCGAGTGACGAGGGACGGACCTAGGACTTGGGACTTAGGAGAGTTGGGTTTCCTTTTTAGGTAGAAGGAGACGGAAGAGGAAAATGATAATGGAGAGCCACGGAGGAATTACACATGGATGGCATTTTGGTGATTTTAGTGTAATGTAAATGAGTAGAGGCAAACGAGGTCGTGTCGGATATGGATCGGGTCGGAAACGGGTAATGGAAAAACGGGAGAGATTCAAAAATAGCCAGATTTACAACTGGTCATTCAAAAATAGCCCAGTTTCAAAAGTAATCAAAATTTAGCCACTTTTCATGTAAAGATAAATCTGAGCGAAAACACTGTTCAAAACCTGGAAAATACGTCAGTATATTATACTGGAGTTCCAGTATAAGTATGCTTGGACTCTAGCATATTATATTGGAGTTCCAGGATAAGTATGCTGGAACTCCAGCATAATATGATGGAGTTCCAGCATAAGTACACTAGAACTCCAGCATAATATATTGAAGTTCCAGCAAGTATAATTGTCCAGTATAATATACTGGAGTTTGGAGCACCGGTGCTCCAGTCTCCAGTATATTATACTGGAGTCAGCAAAGTATACCGGTCCAGCATAATATGTTGGAGTTCATACACAGGTGCACCATACTCTAATATATTATGCTGGACCGGTCTCTGTTGCAGCAAAATAGTGGCTATTTTTTATTGACTTCGTAAACGCTGGCTATTTTTGAATGACCAGTCCGAAAACTGGCTATTACTGAAAAAATGGTTCAATTATCTGATCCAGTCATATTTAATACGGATAAAAACGGGTTAACCAACCATATTATCCATGATTCTTGAATATGATCACTTTTAGGAGAATTCATAGTATCCTGAGAAACCTCCAATTTGAGACTTTACAAAATGTAAGAGTTAAACTCATTGGTTACCCCGTAGTTAACCATTTTCTAAATGGATAATATGGTTCTAATCCATATTTGATCCGTTTTTAAAAAGTTCATTATCCAATCCATTTTTAGTGGATAATATGGGTGGTTAAGTGTTTTCTTTTAACCTAGAAAATATATTTTGTGGCTTGAAACAATGTAATGATCTTATTACTCCTTCTGTTCACTTTTACTTGTCCAGTTTAGTAAAAATAGATTTTCACTGTTACTTGTCATTTTTAGCATATCAAGAAAAGCAATTTCTTTTTTCTTGTTATACATACAGTATTAATTACTCATTTCAAACTATTTTCTTAAATCCATTAAAAATATGCATAAATTAATATGAATATCATGATAAATTATGCACTTCATTTATTATTTTTTAAGAATTATGCAAAATCCATAGTGGACAAGTAAAAGTGAACGGAGAGAGTACATGATATAATGGTTTGTTGTATCTTAAAAATGGCACATAATGTGCTCTATATGTGATGCCTTAAACTGGTGAGAAATTCACTATAATTTAGCCAAGTTGGTTCATAAATGCAGCTTTACAATTTGCTACATAACTATAGTTAGAAATTAAATTGGACTAAATTTGCCCTTAATGTATGTGTTTAAGTCCGAATATGTTCTAATTAGTCTTCTAATTATGCTAAGTTTGGTTTGTATGAAAATAGAGGCATATGTGGCGCAACTAGATAACCATAAGGGCAGGGGTGTTAAATGGGCAGGTTGAGCCAATTTTAAGCGGGTCAAAATGGATTGAATCAATAAATGGACGGGTCAATAATCCACCCAAAAGATATTTGTTAAAATAGTACGGTCTAGCCAGTTTTCGGACTGGTCATTCAAAAATAGTCAGTGTTTGCCAAGTCACTGAAAAATAGCCACTATTTTGCTGCAACAGACCGATCCAGCATAATATACTGGAGTTCGGTGCACCTGTGTATAAACTTCCAACATATTTATTGGAATTCCAGTATATTATGCTGGAGTATTTTTCCGAATTTTGAACAGTGTTTTCGTTAGATTTATCTTTACATAAAAAGTTGCTAAATTTCAATTACTTTTGAAATTGTGGCTATTTTTGAATGGCCACTTGTAAATCTGGCTATTTTTTAATTTCTCCCAAGTTATTTGGGATGAGATGGGCTAAGTCAAGATGAGCTAAAATTTGGGTCATAGCACAATCCGCCCAACTCTTACCAAGCTTTAATTAATCTATGTGTTGTTTTCTTGTGAATTGTATAATTACTAAATACTAAGACTTTATTTCTTTTGTTATGGTCATATAAAACATATCAAACCAAAAATAAAGTTTTATAAGATACTTTTACTCATGGATCAATTTGGCTAAAAATTAGCCCAACTTTAAATGAATTGAAATGAGTTGGGTCAAGATGGACTGAGTTCAATAAATAGACGGGTCAATAACTGCCCAACCTTGGGCAGGTTATGAGTTATTTGGATTTGGGCCAATTTTGATAGCCATAGGGGCACGAGTGAGCCAAACTATTAGCGGTGGGCAAATGTTGTCAATTTCGCATACTTTAGGGGTAGTTTTGACTCTTCTCCTTAAAAAAATGGGTAAAGAAAGGAATTATTTGTGAATATATGTACGATCCGACCGGTCGTTTTGGGCCTTAGTGCGTCGTTCGGCAGTTTGAGGCCCTGAGTAGCTTCACTTCATGTGTTACGACTTGTACGTATGGTTGGATTTGGATTTTGGGAAGTTCGGAGTTGATTTGGAAGGAAAATTCTAATTTCAGAAGCTTTAAGTTGGAAGGAGTGACTAAGGTTTAACTTTTGAGTAACGATCTTAGAATCGGGATATGAGGGTTCCAATAGGTTCGTATGATGATTTCGGACTTGGGCGTATGTTCGGGTTGAGTACCGTGTCGCCTAGGAGCATTTCAACACTTATTGTGGAAAGTTGGCATTTTGAAGGTCTTAGAATTTCTTAAATTTGGTTTGAGGTGGACTCTGGTGTTATCGATGTCCGTTTGGGGTTCCAAGCCTTGGAATAAGTTCGTATCGTTATTTGTGATTGGTGGGTAGAGTTGTGTCATTCCGGGATATTTTGATATGATTCGGACGATCGTCGAAGTTTGGAAGTTTGAAAGTATAAAGAATGATTTTGATCATCGATTCGTAGTTTGGATATTATTTGGTGTGATTTGAGGCCTCGAGCAAGTTCGTATCATACTTTGGGACGTGTTGGTATATCTAGTTAAGGCCCCAAGTGGCTCGGGTGAGTTTCGGACGGGGTTCGGATCATTTAGAGCCTTGTTGAAGCTGCTGGAATTTCTGTTGCCGGTGTAGTAGCTTTTGCGAAGCCTTGGTCGCATAAGCGACTTCGCAGAAGCGAGATGAAGGTCACAGAAGCGACTGGGGAATGGCAAGGCAGTGGTCGCAGCTGCGAAGCAATTCTCGCACCTGCGTGGTCGCAGATGCGGTCTGTGGCAACGCAAAAGAGGTAGGAAGCGCAGAAGCGCAATGGTGGCTCGCACCTACGTTTGCGTAGAAGCGGACATTCTACCGCATGTGCGATAGAGTAGTTGGGCAGTGCAATTCACAGAAGCGAGCTTTGTCTCGCAAAAGCGAGCTCGCAGTTGCGATTAACTCGTTCGCATATGCGAAAATCGCTAAGTAATGGGATGCTTTTAATCCGAGACTTAGCCCATTTCTCTCACATTTTCTTTTGGTTGGGTGGTTTTTGGAGCTCTTGGAAGGGAAATTTTCATCAGTTATGTCAAGGTAAGTAATTCTCGCATATTGTGAGTTAAATACATGATTTATATGTGGAATTAAATAGGAAATTAGTAGAAATTTGGGATTTTGGTGAAAAACCTAAAATTTGTAATCTTGGAATTTGACTACAAAATTGGACATGAAATTGGGATAAATCGTATTTGAGTTCGTGGGGTCATGAGTAAAGTTTATCTTCGAAATTTTTTGGAATCTAGGCACGTGCGCCCGAGGTTGACTGTGTTGACTTTTTGAGTAGAGGTGGGAAGTGTTATAAATTAATTAATTAATTAATTATGAGGTGGGAGTATATTTTTATTGGTTTTCATGATTGTTTGACTAGTTTCAGATTATTGGGCCTTTGGTTGAGGTGCTAGAGAGGTGTTGGAGTCGGTTATGAAACTTTGGAGTGAGTAAGTCTCGTGTCTAATAAGGGGGAAACTACCCCTAGGTGATGTATTTGATATATGCTACTTGTTGCGGGGGCTACGTACGCACGAGGTGACGAGAGTCTGTACGTAGTTAGATTCATGTTATGTCCGGGTAGAGTTAGGTTCCCACCATGCTATAACTGTACTATTTGAGTTGTCCCTTGCCTATTAATTTCCTTTATTTTACGTTACGACTTGGGACTAGGCTTGCGTAGAGTGATAGACTTGCTATTGTAGAGATTTGACGAGCTACATGATTAGCCGTAGAATAATTATGCTCCTATTATAGATTTCTCCCGCGCTAATGCGTTTTCATCGAAAGGTTTTCCTTAAAGATTCGTAACTCACACGTTTATTCGTGAGTGGGTCAAGGACCCGTTAAAGCTTCTAATTGTAATGGGATCGAGTCGTTCACCTCGGTAGAATTATGTACCACACTCTTATGGGAGCGGGCCTTTCGCCTCGGCAGTATGATATATGTCTATGATTCGTGATGTTCGACCCTCGGCAATGCACATATTATGATGGGAGTCGGGTCGTTCGCCGCGACATTTCTATAAAAAAACTCTTGTGGATCGAACTGTTCGCCTCGGCAACATCGTGTGTAATATATGGAAAGAAACCAGCACATCCGAGTTCTTTTTCCTGATTTGAGTTGTGATGACCTATCTGGTGAGGTCCATCTTATATATACTCTGGTTGAGGAGCTAACTGCTTGATGAAAGCTTGAGTTTACCGTTTAGAAGAGGATTGTACCTCGTATTTATATTTGTTCATACCGTTTATCTGCTCTGCCCCCATATTGTTTATTTCTTACTGTCTGTCTTATTGAACCACTAGTAAGTGTCGATATCGACCCCTTATCGCTACTTCTCTGGGGTTAGGCTAGATACTTACTGGGTACGCGTTGATTTACGTACTCATGCTATACTTGTTGCACTTATTGTGCAAGTATATATATGTTTCTGGCGGTCCTCTGGGCGTAGAGACGCGGCTATTGCGGGGACTTTACGATGAGTTGCATTCCATATTACGATCCGCAGCATAAAGAGTCTCCATCACAGTTATTCATATTGTCATGTCTAACTTGTATTCCATACGAGTGTCGTATTATTATTGTACTCCTTAGTAGATGATCATGCACTTGTGACACCGGATTTTGGGGGTTCCTACTGGTTGTTCATTATTGTAGTTCACGTAATTATTATCATTTCACCTTGAAATGTATTTTATACAGGAATTGTAAAATAAAATCACGGGTTCTCTACGAGTACCAAGTTTTATACTATTTAATTAATGAGAATTATGATTTCAAAGTAATAAAAATGAGTAATTAAGCTGATCATTCACCGTTGGCTTGCCTGACGGCGGCGTTAGGCGCCATCACGACCTATAGTGGATTTTGAGTCGTGACAATATAGTTAAAAATTTAAGTTACGAGTGTAAAGATATTTTTACCCAAAAAGAGAGTACATGAACGAAGGGATATGCAACCTTACCCCCCAGAGTCTTATTTAAGTCTCGTTTGGTCATATATTTTGGCTTTATTGTTTCAATTTAAAAAAAGTATTATTTGTTTATGAAATATGATCACGTTTTGGGGGAAAAAATTCAAGTTTTTGAGTGAAATATTTTCTTCCACTCACAAACTTCAACTTTTCTTCAAATAAAATGCATGTTCAAACATAATTTTAACTTTCAAAAATTGTTTTTTCAACACAATTAAAAAACTCTTTTTTTAAGTTTCAATCAAATATTTGTCTAAACGCTAGCCGAGTGTTGGAGAGACCAAGGCATACATGTTACACTTATATACATTTGATCCTTGTGCTAAACTAACTATGACGTTCAAAATAAGAAAGGAGGATATAGGAAAGGAGCACTCCTCATTTGTACAATGAAATATACTCCTACAAAGTAAATTAAAGTTAGTAAATGCAAGAGAGTACTACTCTCTTTTACCAAAAAAAAAAAAAAAAAAAAAACAGAAAACCAATGTACAAAATTAGCATCAAGAAGGATGTCCATAAGAATTGGTAGCATTAGCAAAAAGCCTGTGCATAAGCCTGAAAAGCCACATTCAATGTATTCACTAGCAAAAAGTTTTGTTTAGGAATTCCAGATTAAGCTAAGATTAGATAAAATGAAGAAATGGTTCAGTAATTTGAACTTAAGCAAGTTACTTTGCTGAAAGTTACATCAGTTTCAAAATCAAAATACAAGTTATACTAATTCTCATACCAATGCCAGTTCCCTAAAAATAACACTATGACACTTATGTTTTACTGTCGCTCGAGAACTCTATACTCACTGCTGATGATAGCCGAAACAGGAGCAGCTTTTTAGTTATTTCCAATGCTTCTGCAACTTCAAGTTGTGGGTGCTGCAGGATGCTCATTGTCGCAAGTGAGGGCGAGCTAAAGAGAATGAATCGAATAAACTCAAACTCAGGATCGAAAGCTGAGATATTCGTTAACTTGACCAGATGAAGTTTGCTAAGGGGAAAAGTTGAGCAGTCCAGGAGTTTTAGATAACCTGAGACCTGCTCTTGGTTTAGCTTGACCGTAGAAGCCTACACAAAAATAGAAAATAAAATCAAATACAGTCATACGTCTCTATAACAATATCCCTATATAACAACCATTCACTGCAAAAGCCAAGTTTTTCTCGAAATTAATTTTTTATGTTATGTTATAATATATGTCTTCTATAATATCATTCACTATAACATCCAAGAAATATCGAAACAAATGCAACTGTTATAGAAAGGTTGACTTTAAGTGTTTATTCGTTTCCAAAACAAATTACCATAAATTAGATGGAGTGTTACTACTTACCTCAATATAAAGTTCTTGCAAATTCGGAGCACTTCTAATCAAGCAAACAACAGCAGATATCTCATCAAAGTTCATAAAATTTACACCTTTGAATTCAAGAATCTTTAGAGAGTCTGGCGATGTCGATAGCTTAGGGGGAACTGGTGTTTGAGCTAGGAGCTGGAAAAAATGATTGTGAATCACATCTTAATCAGATTAAATAAAAAAATAATTCTTGGAACCCTTATAGTCAGTGGTGAAGCCAAAAATTTCAAGGGTATTCAAATTTGAAAGAAAAGAAAAAGAATTTCCGATAAAAGGTGTTCAAACATAAATTATATATCTCTAAAACCTAATATTTAACCTATATACACAATGTAATTTTTCGACAAAGGGTGATCAGTTGATAGGCTGTAGCTTCGCCCCTGCCTATAGTGTCAGTTGTGAAGGTAAAGAAAAACTTGAATTTAGTAATAGGAAAATAGAGACATGTATAAGTAACTTCAATAGCAGTACAAACCTGCAGAAACTTTCCATTTAGACAAAGTAGTTCGACTCTAGGACAGCTATCCACAAACTTAACCAAATCAGAATTAGGATTGGCTTCCAAGCCTATTACAACTTTGTCCGAGTCTGTTACAATTCTGTCCAGCATTACAGAAACTTCAGTCAAGTTAGGAGCGTTTTCTAAGGAAATTGATTCAAACTTATCATAGGCCTTTATGCGCAACCTCTTGAGTTTACAACCACTGATATTAACATGACGAATACCGGGACACAAATGCAATTCTAGCCTCTGAAGAACGGGGCAACCGGAGAGAATACTTTCAAAACAGTTGTTCGCAAAGTAAATACCAATAAGCACTAATTGGTCAAGATATAGGAAGCCTTTACACTCTGGTGGCGGAGGCGAGACATCAAAATTACGGAGCTTCAAGTATGTCAAATCCAGACAAGAAAAGAAATAAGGAGGTAACTTATGACGTACAATATCCTTCTTGGGATATTCTAAGTTTAATTTCTTGATATTTTTCCGAGACAAGTACAGAATCCATTTGTTCACATTAGGACCCTTTGTGGAATTGAAACTAGGAATGCACGCTTTAAATGTCACTATTCGACCAGGATGAAGCATAAGAGACTTGGTAACAATTTCGTCAAATTGGTACTTGAGCTCGAGTTCATATTCAGATAATATACGCAATTTCTTCTGAGTGGCGGCATAGTCTTGAAGTTCTTTGCAGAACTGGTCATCAAAAACTAACTCCGGAATGGTTAAGTAGTAAAATCTCCACTTCTTTGAAAGAACACTCGTTCTTACCGCTTCACGTATAGGCATTTTCCCTAAAAATGCAATCTATTACGTTCCTTGGCAAGTTACTGATTATATCTTCATCAGCAATTGACTCCTGACTTGTTTCTGATTGATTTATTTTCCTACGTTTTGGAGGCATATCTTCCTATCAATAAGAATCAAATACGCCAATGTAATCAGCTCCACTTTTTCCCTATGAAAAAAATACAACAAAAAAATAACAGAAAATCCAATAAACAGCAATATCAACATAATAACTACGTATGCATTCTCTTGTCAGACTTAAACAACAAGAATAACAACGACACAGTGAAATCCCACAAATGGGGTCTGAGGAGGGTAGTGCGTACGCATGTCTTACCCCTGGCCCGAGGGATAGAGAGGCTCTTGTCAGACTTAAAAGCTCTTTTATTTTATGTCTCAAATAGGGAAAATAAATCAACATATAGAAAAGGGCAAAAAAAAGGCAGAGGGTATTGAATTCTTAAATTTCTAAGCATTATGTAACTCTCAAAATCAAAAGTTAGCAAAGCAAAAAGAAAATCAAAGTGCAGAACAGATATGAAAGAGAAATTAATGATAACAGAGAAAATTACAATTAGATTCCGTTAGAAAATAAAGAACTTGACTGAAGAAATAGGTAAAGAGAAACAGGGGAGCGGCAGCGCAGTGTTGTTGAGTATCTATACAGTAAATGCGGAGGAGACGTTTCTATCTAATATGGGCTTAATTTTTAAAATTGCTACTAGTAGCCGCGACTAAAAAAAACATAAATATAAACTGTGAGTATTAAATTATAATTGGGCTGCTGACTTTTTGGCGAATTTGGCTCAATCCATTCCCCTATTTAAACTAGAGCAGTTTTTTTTTGTTGGTAAATACATATTTGTTCATAAATTTTAGGAAATTTTACACCCTATAGAAAACCTTAGTACCCTATTTATTTTAAATAAATACCATTTTAAAATATTATATCCTATAAATACCTTTTATACTTTATAGCCAAATATCTAATTATAGATACATCCTACATTTAAGGCACCATATATGCTAAATAATATTTTTCTCTCTCCTTTTTAGTCTTTTCTCTCACATAATTACAGTAAAATTGACTAACCACGTTCTCTCTCTCTTTTTGCATACACTTTACTCTCTCCCTCAACCCACGATTCATACCTCTTCTCCCACCAAATTCTCTAGTTCTCCTCCATTATTACTCCATTATCTTGACCATCGCAGATCCACAGACTTCTCACCTTGTTTGATACAGATCACGATGGGAAGATCAACAAGGCCAATTTGATCGCCTGTTTAAGAAGATATCCTTTGTTGATTGCCCTTTTCTCACCTTGTTTATTGCAACAAACTTGGCCATAGCTGGTCTATAGTATGGAGAAGTGAACTAAGTATGGAGAAGTGAACTAAGTTGATGGACATAGTCACCATTAATGGTAGAGAATCCTTTTTTGGCCTTCTGAGGATTGTTTGTAGTTGTTGTAGGAGGTTGGGAGATGTGTTAGGGGGCTGACCAGCCGGAATTAATGGCTGGCCGCCGGCCGGCGAAGCCATAAGGCTGTTTCTCTCTCTAGATCGCCCAAATCGCCTATTTGTATTCAGTTGTATTCGAATATATATTTCAGTTGTATTCACATGTATTCAGTAGCATTCATTTATATATTCACATCGTTCAAGAGTTTTATTCATTTGTATTTTGTTTTATTCAAGTGTTTTATTCAGATGAATTAAGTTGTATTTTGTTGTATTCAACTGTATACAATTCTACTCAACTATATTATTCATATGTATTTCTCTTTATTCAGCTATAATCTTTATTATGTATCTTTCAAATACAGATTAATGAGGGATCGTTTTAGTCCGTTGAGTTAAATTAGGAGAATATCATGTGATTTGATTTCCTTCCGTTTTTAACCAGTTTAACCTTCCAGATTTTGCGTAGATACGTTACTGTATTTAACGTTAATGTCGCTTGAATACAGCTAAATACATGTCAAACTTAGCTGAAATTTCAGTTTTTACGCCTATTTTTTTGGTTGTATTAATGAATACAACGGCTTAAATACATGAAATACATTGTATAAAAACATAAAAGGTATCTATAACACGTAATATAGCAAATGGTATCTATAAATGGTTAATTAGACCTAAAAGATGGTGCTTTATGAAAAATTCCTTAAGATAAAGCATACAATTCATAGCCCAAAACCAATTATAAGGGCTAGCAAGTGAAACGCAGAAAACCAGCGGAAAACTGTGGCTCCTCAATGCAACCATAATAGCTGCTAGCCCAATTTTTGATAGTCACTTAACCTTCTTTTACGTTTAATATTAGTACTCAAAAAAATTTAAATCCCGCCAAATAATCCCAAAAATCCTTCAAACCTAATGAAATCCCCGTCAAAATCCACCCTTTCAGCCTAGAAATTCCATTAAACCTAATCGTCTTCTCCATAACCACCAAACTTCATCATATTATACACAAATTACAATTTCCTTTTTTGTCTTTTACAAACAAAAAAAATTAGTGATCCGATCTAGAAAAATATAATATTGTATAAGAAAAAATACTCATGATATTAGAAGAAGAGGAAGAAGGTGATATATAGGTTTTGCATGTACTATACACATTATATTCAAGTATAAAGTGTATATACACCTTTTATATGTCGTTGAACAATATATATACTATTATACACTTTCTATACAAAATATATACAAAATTATATGAACATTGAATTTGTATAAAAATTGTATATGCATTATATCAGTGTAGATACACCTTTCATATAAATGTGCATACATAATATATACACATTATATGCAATATTTTTAACACTCACCATAGCCACCGTAACTTTTCACGTCCAATTTTGTATAATACATGTATCATTATTGTATAAGGTATACACACTGATTGTACACCATATTATACAATTATTATACATTGATTACACAGTGTATAAATAAAGGAACACTGACGATAATGGAGGACAAGGAGCTTGGCCGGAAAAAGTTTTCTCTAGCAACGACTATAATATTTTCTCCATTTCTCATCTTCTTGATATATTCATCCGAAAAATATCATGCAATACTATATCTGAAAGTGGACAAAAAGCGAATAAAGCGGCAACCATTGCTAGACTTTTGTTAGAAATTACTCAAAGAAGATAGATATTTTTGCATCTAAGTAAAAGAGGAGGAGATCACAAAGAAAAAAGAGAAAATTAAAAAAAGACGTGTGTTGGTGTTGAGTTCTAACTTGTTTAAGTTACTGGGTCTAAATTAATAAATTGTACATATTCGATAATTTTCTTAAAATAAATACATTTGGATAAAAATTAATGGGTTCGGCCAAAGGTCGTGTTCTACCTCTGCCCTCGCTGGTTGTGTCTATTACCTGTGACAAGAAAGAAATTTGCGATCTTCCCGACAGAAGCTGAGAAGTCCGGAGATGATCACAAGATTGATAGTACAGTACAGTACAGAATGTTTAGTGTAGAGGAGTAGATTGTCCATTGTTAACTAGAAAATTGAACAGCATAATTTTTATCCTCAGTTAAGTGTCTCTTACGTTGTAGTAGCGCAGAGTTCAGAGAAGGGCTGCAACCCAAGGAGTGTGATGTAGATAGTCTATCATATTGCAAGCATTAGTGATTACTTCTACGGCTCGAACCTATGACCTATAGATCATACGGATACAACTTTACCGTTGCTGTAAAGCTCTCATCACTTCCTTAATTTACAGTGCCTTAAAAATAACTTGCGTTTTATTTACTCGTCTTTGATGCTATTTACTGGTTATTACTATAATATTCATCTATTTTCTGGCTTTTATGATGCTGTTATTATTCTTTTGTGTTTGTTGATGGTACTGATATATTGTCTCTTTTTGTCTTCTTGAGCCGAAGGTCTTTCGGAAACCACCTCTCTACTCTCTCGGAGTAGGGGTAAGGTCTGCGTACACACTACCTTCCCTAGACGCCACTAGTGGAATTTTACCGGGTCGTCGTCGTTGTTGTTGTCATCGTTGTCGTCTTTGATGCTATAAATGCATTTTTATCAAATACGACCATATTGACTTATCTCTAATCTCTATATTAGAACGAATTAGAATGACCCTTTCTTGATATTTTATAAGTTGTAACTGCAACCTTTGGCGCCCTTAAGTAGCCTGAATTGCCACATTGTACGCATCATTAGCAAAAAGTTTGCTTCTGAGTTCTGGATAAATAAGCTAAGATTAGACCTAATTTGGCCATATTCACCAGTTAGTTTTGAAATTGAGACAGATCAGTTTAAAATATAATTGTGTCATACATGGCTTATGTGTACACACTGTATATAGCACATGTACCCAAAGGAAGACCCATGATGTTAACGCGAAAGGGCACAATATTCTACTCAACCAGTGCTCCATAAGGCTTTTAGTGTTCAAGGTTCCAATTAATTTAAATTAACCATTTTTAAGGTATATAAATATACATATACAGAATTCCTGCCAAAGTTTACGGGTCCACTTGTACCCCATATAATATGCGGAATTTTGTGTTGTGACAGAAATACGACAGTATTGTCAATCAACAAGGTCAAACATAATGTGTTTTTGTAGCGATTTGGGGAAAATACGTAAAAAAAAAAAATTATGAATCTATATATGAGCAGAGACAAACACAAATCGAAGTTATACTAATCCTCTCACCAAATTCCAGTTCCTTAAAATAACATTATGATATTTAACTGTCCCTCAAAAAATCAATATGTACTGCTGTTGGTGGTCGAAGCTGGAGCAACTTCCTAGCTATATCCAATGCTTCTACGGCTTCAAGTTCCGGGGTGCTCCATGACGCTCATAGTCACAAGTGATGGCGAACTAAAGAGAAGGAACCGAATAAACTCAATTTCAGGATCCAAACCTGAGATTTTCGTTAATTTGACCAGATGAAGTTTGCTGAGCGGAAAAGTGGTGCAGTCCATGAGTTTTAGATAACCTGAGACTTGCTCTTGGTTTAGTGTCACTGTAGAAGCCTACATTAAAATAGAGCAAAAACCAAATAAGTGCTTAGTCGTTTCGATAACAAAAAGGGCAGTCTGGTGCACTAAGCTCTCGCAATGCGCGGGATCCGGGAAAGGGTCGGACCACAAAGGTCTATTGTACGCAGTCTTACCTTGCATTTCTGCAAGAGGTTGTTTCCACTGTTCGAACCCGTGACCTCCTTGGTCACATGACAACAACTTTACCAGTTATGCTATAACAAATTTGTAAATCGCTTCTGTGTGAAAACACAAAATTAGGAAGAAAATAAAAATAAAAAAACTGTTAGAAGGAAAAACTGGAACAAAAAACAGTAAACAATAAGAAATATTCCGAGTCCACAATTTTCTTGTGCGTCCTTAAGGAATTTTAACCCCCTCACACGTTGCCAAGGTAATGGATTAAATCCTCCCAGGATAAAACGGAATAAACCTTCCTGCAACAGTGGCAATACAAACTGCAGGATACCAACGAACTCAAAGAACGGAGCAAAATCACACTTACGAATTTGAGAGAGAGAGACTGCGAATTAGGATGCAGTGTATTCAAAAAGAAAGAAGTTCTGGAGTGTTTTTTTTTTGTATCTTGAATAAGAAGAGATGTCTCGAAAAAGGTACCTTTTCAGAAGAATACGCTGCTTGCCACGGTTCTACCGCGACCGCGGCAGAACCGCGGTCAGAGAGGCTCTCTGAATCTGCCTGCCGCGGTTCCACCGCGGTCGCTGTAGAACCGCGGCCAGAGAGATACACTGAATCTTCAGCAGGATTCTGGCGTATTTTCAGCAGTGATTTGGCATTTAATTAATTATTAAATAATTAAATAAATTTGGTCCAAAAAATAATCTTATCGATCATTTGCCAAAGCCAAAGCCGAGACGAGCGAGCGACGACGACGACGGCGCGAGGGTTCATTCTCTTCAACTCCTTTTAAGAGCTTTAAGAAGTGATTCTATATATAAGCACACAAATGTGGTTGTCCCTCACCAATGAGGGACAAAGTGCAAGACAAAAGTTCACTTCTTCAAATTTTTCATTTTCCCTCCATTTTATTTCCCTTCATTTCCAATTCACACTTCTTCTACTTTAAAGCCCAATGGCTTAAAGTCCAACAATCCCCCACATGAATGGGAATGACTGTATTAAGAAAGATCATAGATGAAAGCTATGTGATTTTGCAAGTAAGGATTAATTGCATCTGGATAAGTAGGTTTCCCTTTGAACTTTCCGTAGCGAACATATGTCGGATATACTCGGTCAATCGGTAGATTTGATATCTTTGAACCGTCAAACTTTAGTGTATACCTAGACAACCATATGTCACACAACCAACCCTTAACCGTCTTTTGGTTCTCATTGTTGTGTTCGTTTTAGCCATGAACACCGCCTAGTCTCATAAGTGCGTAGAGAATTGGCCTTGCAGAATTCTCCTTGAAGCGGCTTACACTTCACACTTACGTAGTTGATTCCTAAATGTGTAATCCTTTAGATTGACACTATTTGATAGATACCTCATCAAACTTTGGTAATCATTAAAGAACGTGTAAAGTTCTATCCTTGTTACTGAACATTGTCTTCATCACGAGAATGGACTAAAGATCTTATTTTGACAATGTTGAACCGGTCAATCACAACTTTGTTTGAGCTCCTTGAACCTAGATCTCGGAACATCTAAAATTCTAGGTAGAGTTACCGCTATGTTGACTTGTCCTCGGCCATAGTCCCATTCCCTTAGATGATTTCTCAACTCCCTCTCTAGTTAAGCCTTTTGTAAGCGGATCCGCCACATTATCCTTTGATCTAACATCATCAATAGTGATAATTCCACTAGAAAGTAGTTGTCTAACGGTGTTATATCTTCGTCGTATATGACGAGACTTTCCGTTGTACATAACGCTCCCTGCCCGTCCTATGGCAGCCTCACTATCACAATGTATGCAAATAGGAGCCAAAGGCTTTGGCCAGAACGGAATGTCTTCTAAGAAATTTCGAAGTCATTCAGCTTCTTCACCGGCTTTATCCAAAGCTATAAACTCTGATTCCATTGTAGAACGAGCGATACACGTTTGTTTGGAAGATTTCCAAGATACTGATCCTCCACCAACAGTAAAAACATATCCACTTGTGGACTTTGTTTCTGTTGAGCCGGTTATCCAATTTGCATCACTATATCCTTCGATAACTGCAGGATATTTATTGTAGTGCAAAGCGTAGTCTTGGGTATACTCCAAGTATCCCAGAACTTGTTTCATTGCCACCTAGTGATGTTTGTTGGGATTACTTGTGAATCGACTAAGTTTACTTATTGCACAAGCTATATCAGGTCGTGTACAATTCATGATGTACATTAAGCTTCCCAACACACGAGCATACTCCAATTGAGACGTACTTTCACCTTTATTCTTTATAAGATAATGGTTTAAGTCAATTGGAGTTCTTGCACTTCTAAATTCCAAGTGTTTGAATTTTTCCAGTACCATTTTCACGTAATGTGACTGAGACAAAGCTAGACCTTGAGGAGTCCTCTGGATTTTAATTCCTAGAATGCATACGTTTAGTAGCTTGAATGTCGGCAATGTCTTTGCTCATTATTAGCATATCATCAACATATAAGCAAACAATGACTATATGATTTGGAACGTTCTTAATGTAAACACATTTATCACATTCATTAATCTTAAAACCATTTGACAACATTGTTTGGTCAAATTTCGCATGCCATTGCTTGGGTGCTTGTTTTAGTCCATAAAGGGACTTGACAAGTCTACACACCTTCTTTTCTTTTCCCGGAACCACAAACCCTTCAGGTTGGTTCATGTAAATTTCTTCCTCAAGATCACCATTTAAGAATGTTGTTTTTACATCCATTTGATGGATTTGAAGACCATACAAGGCGGCTAACGCTATTAGCATCCGAATGGATGTAATTCTTGTTACCGGCGAGTATGTGTCAAAATAGTCAAGACCTTCTCGTTGTCTAAATCCTTTGACAACAAGTCTTGCCTTGTATTTGTCAATAGTACCATCGTCCTTCATTTTCTTCTTGAAAATCCATTTAGAACCCAACGTTTTGTTACCTGGAGGAAGATCAACCAATTCCCAGGTATAGTTGCTCAATATGGATTCTATTTCACTATTGACAGCTTCTTTCCAATATTGTGCTTCTGAGGAAGACAATGCTTCCTTGAAGGTACGGGGCTCATTTTCTAATAGAAAAGTCAGAAAATCTGGACCGAATGAAGTAGATATCCTTTGACGTTTACTTCTTCTTGGATTTTCTTCATTAGGCATACCATCTGTTATTTCCTCCCAAGGTCGTTTTGACTTTTGGCAGTTCACTTCATTTTCCTTTTTATACGGATAAATAGTTTTAAAGAATTCAGCATTATCTGATTCTATTATCGTATTAATGTGAATCTCAGGATTTTCTGATTTATGAACCATAAAACGATATGCCTTGCTATTGGTTACATATCCAATAAACACACAATCAACTGTTTTGGACCTATCTTAACCCTTTTAGGTTTAGGAACTTGTACCTTAGCTAAACACCCCCACACTTTGAAGTATTTCAAGCTAGGCTTCTTTCATTTCCACTTTTCATAAGGAATGGACTGTGTTTTACTATGAGGTACACGGTTGATTATCCGGTTAGCTGTAAGTATAGCTTCCCCCCACAAGTTCTGTGGTAAGCCAGAACTTATTAGCAATGCATTCATCATCTCCTTCAACGTTCGATTCTTCTTCTCCGCAATTCCATTAGATTGTGGAGAGTAAGGGGCAGTTGTTTGGTGAATAATGCCATTTTCCAAACAAATTTCTTCAAAAGGAGATTCATATTCGCCACCCCTATCACTTCTTATCATTTTGATCTTTTTGTTTAGTTGTGTTTCAACTTCACTCTTGTATTACTTGAAAGCATCAATTGCCTCATCTTTACTATTAAGTAAATAAACATAGCAGTATCTCGTGCTATCATCAATAAAAGTAATGAAATACTTTTTTCCACCGCGAGATGGTGTTGACTTCATGTCGCAAATATCTGTGTGAATTAAGTCTAAAGGACTTGAATTCCTTTCAACGGACTTATAAGTATGCTTAGCATACTTTGATTCCACACACATTTGACATTTGGAATTAATGCAATCAAATTTTGGCAATACTTCTAGATTTATCATCTTCCGCAATGTTTTGAAGTTTACGTGACCTCCCGCGAATGCAATAAAGTGTTTGACTCAAGTAAGTAAGAAGAAATATTCACTTTATTGATAGGAACTGCTGTTATATTTAGCTTAAAAAGGCCCTCATTTAGGTAACCTTTTCCTACATATACATCGTTCTTACTAAGTACAAAACTATTAGAAACAAAAATACATTTGAATCCATTCTTGACAAGAAGTGAGGTAGACACAAGATTCTTGCGAATTTCTGGAATATGGGGGACTTGGTTTAGAGTCACTATTTTTCCCGACGTCATCTTCAACGCAATCTTTCCAACTCCTTCAATTTTAGCCGTAGATGAATTTCCCATGAAGATTGTCTCGTCGGGTCCTGCAAGGGCATAAGAAGAAAATAACTCCTTGTTAGCACAAACATGGCGGGTGGCTCCAGAATCTATCCATCATTCTTTTAGATATCCTACCAAGTTGCATTCAGACAACATGGCACATAAGTCCTCCATTTCATCTTCAACCATGTTAACTTGATTCTTTTTCTTCTTATCATTCTTTGGCGCACGACAATCCACGGCCTTATGCCCAGATTTTCCACAGTTGTGACAATTACCCTTGAACTTTTTCTTGCTTGGGTAATTCTTTGGTCCAGAAGCCTTCTTCCTCTTCTTATTTTGTGGCGCCTCCTCAACAACGTTTTCCCCCATTATTGTCGAGTTTCCACGTGACTTCTTTTCAGCATTTTTGTTGTCTTCTTCTATCCTCAAACGAACAATCAAGTCTTCTAGTGTCATCTCTTTCCGCTTGTGTTTAAGATAGTTCTTAAAATCCTTCCACAACGGAGGTAACTTTTCAATGAAAGCAGCGACTTGAAAGGCCTTATTTGTGACCATACCTTCAATAACAAATTCATAATTAATAATAAGATAAAATCTTATTAATAAAATTATTGATTCGGTCATACCTTCAGCAAGGAGGTCATGCACAATGACTTGTAATTCTTGGACTTGAGTTATGATTGACCTAGTGTCAATCATCTTGAAATCCAAAAACCTTGCAGCCACGAACTTCTTAAGTCCGACATCCTCAGTCTTGTACTTCTTCTCAAGCGCATTCCATAACGCTTTTGAAGTTTCCATGACACTATAGACATTGTACAAGTCATCTTCCAAACAACTCAATATGTAGTTTTAGCACAAGAAATCAGAATGTTTCCATGCTTCAGTTACAACAAGTCGTTCATCATCCGGAGTATTTTCAGCCATGACCGGAGGATCCTCCTTGATGAAACATCGCAAACTCAACGTAGTAAGATAGAAGAGCATCTTCATTTGCCAGCGTTTGAAGTCAATACCAAAAAACTTTCCGGGTTTTTCTGTCGGTGCCATAGCATGAGCAGGAGTATAACGGCTTGACGAGGCAGCAGCACTCGTAACAGTAGCACCCGTTCCCGTAACACTTCCATTAGTTTGGTTTTCATTCGTCATATTTCTGTAAAGTTGAAAACAATACAGAACTTATTAAATCAGTGAAGTTTTGATATCTTCAAACTGAATACCAAACCAAACATACAACACGTAACAATGGTGAAGTTTTTTATATACTTCAAACCTGTACGTTTATTATTCCGGCAAAGTTTTTATGTACTTTAAACCGGATAGAAACAATTATTGGAGTAGAAAGCAACAAGGCTTTAGTCTCCAACAAAGTATATAGAAAACAGTTTAATAATCAACACAAAAACGTTAGTACTTGTAAAATTCCTTAAGCTTGTAAATCGCTTTTGTGTGAAAACACAAAATTAGGAAGAAAATAAAAATAAAAAACTGTTAGAAGGAAAAACTGGAACAAAAAACAGTAAACAATAAGAAATATTCCAAGTCCACAATTTTCTTGTGCGTCCTTAAGGAATTTTGACCCCCTCACATGTTTCCAAGGTAATGGATTAAATCCTCCGAGGATAAAACAGAATAAACCTTCCTGCAACAGTGGCAATACAAACTGCAGGATACCAACGAACTCACAGAACGGAGCAAAATCACTTACGAATTTGAGAAAGAGAGACTGCGACTTAGGATGCACTGTATTCAGAAAGAAAGAAGTTCTGGAGTGTTTTTTTTTTGTATCTTGAAAATGGAGTCTTGCCTCAGAATTTATAAGCAATTATAAGAAGAGATGTCTCGAAAAAGGTACCTTTTCAGAAGAATACGCTGCTTGCCACGGTTCTACCGCGACCGCGGCAGAACCGCGGTCAGAGAGGCTCTCTGAATCTGCCTGCCGCGGTTCCACCGCGGTCGCTGTAGAACCGCGGCCAGAGAGACACACTGAATCTTCAGCAGGATTCTAGCGTATTTTCAGCAGTGATTTGGCATTTAATTAATTATTAAATAATTAAATAAATTTGGTCCAAAAAATAATCTTATCGATCATTTGCCAAAGCCAAAGCCGAGACGAGCGAGCGACGACGACGACGGCGCGAGGGTTCATTCTCTTCAACTCCTTTTAAGAGCTTTAAGAAGTGATTCTATATATAAGCACACAAATGTGGTTGTCCCTCACCAATGAGGGACAAAGTGCAAGACAAAAGTTCACTTCTTCAAATTTTTCATTTTCCCTCCATTTTATTTCCCTTCATTTCCAATTCACACTTCTTCTACTTTAAAGCCCAATGGCTTAAAGTCCAACAAAATTATCATAAATTAGATGGAGTGTTACAACTTACCTCAATATAAAGTTCTTGCAAATTCGGAGCACTTCTAATCAAACAGATAACAACAGATATCTGATCAAAGTCCATAAAGTTTATAGCTTTGAGTTCGATACTTTTTAATGAGTCTAGCGACGTTGATAGCATTTGCAGAACTTGAGTTTCAGCTAGGAACTGAAAGAACGATTCAACACATTTCAATCAGATTAGGTAAAGATAAACTTGATTTGAGCAGGAAAATTGACACTTATATGAAATTTCAGTAGTAGTACTAACCTGCAGAAACTTTCCATTTAGACGAAGTAGTTTGACTTTAGCCAAGCAATCCCCAAACTTACCCAAATTAGCGATAGGATTGTCTTCCAGTCCGATTACAGCTCTTTCCAGTGCAACAGTAACTTTAGTCAAGTTAGGAGCGTTTTCTAAGGAGATTGATTCGAACTTATCATCGGCCTTGATGCTCAATACCTTGAGTTTAGAGCCAATGATATTAAAATGACGAACACCGGAACACGCACTCACATGTAGTTTTTGAAGAAAAGGGCAGCTGGAGAGAAAACTTTCAAAACAGTTGTTTGCAAGGTGAACCCCGAAAAAAACTAATTTTTCAAGGTATAAGAAGCCCTTGAACTCTGGTGGAGGCGAAAAATCAAAATTACGGAGCTTCAAGTACGTCAAGTCCAGACAAGAAAAGAAATAAGGAGGTAACTTATGACGTACAAAATTCTTCTTGTATTCTAAGGTTAATTTCTTGATATTCTTTGTAGATAAATACAGCATCCATTTGTTCACATTAGGATACCCTACTGTACTGAACTTAGGAATGCATACTTTAAATCTCTCTATTCGGCCAGGATGAAGCATAAGAGAATTGGTGACAGTTTCGTTCAATTGATAGTTGAAAAATTTCCGAGTTTTCTTCTTGTTGGCGGAGTCAACAAGTTCTTTGCAGAATTGGTCATCAAACACTAATTGCGGAATGGTTAAGTAGTTTAATCTCCACTTCTTTGAGAGAACGCTCGTTCTTATAGCATCACGTATAGGCATTTTTCGTAGAATGCAATCTATTACATTCCTTGGCAACATAATCACTAAATTCGTTCTCATGCTCTTTTAGTCTCAAAAAGGAAAAACAAATCAATATACAACAATAACAATAACTATGCCTCAGTCCCAAGTAAGTTTGGTCTGGCGATATGAATCCTCATTCCTCTCATTTAGCTCAATTCATCATCGCCATTACCAAAATAGTATAAAAGTACGAGTAATAAAAAAAATCAAGTATTCAGAAGCAGAGTAGGAAGATATCTATTCATTCTAAAATAATCAAATATAATGAAACGCCAAATGACATTTTTTTTTTTGGGGGGGGGGGGGGGGAGTCGGAGAAACTACATTTTATATTCTCATCAAAATCAAAAGATACTAAACAAGCCACAGAAGGCAGAAAAGTCAAGAAATCAAAGGTCTCTATTCTGAAGTAACCACTACATTTTATATTCTCATCAAAATCAAAAGGCACCAACACAGAAACAGAATGTAGAAAATTCATGAAAATTATATATTATAACATAACATGAGAAATTAGTTTCAAAGAAAACTTAAGTGCTGTTACATCGGATAGTCATTATAGAGAGGTTTGATTATATATGTTAGACAAATATATAAAAAGAAGTCTTGAGTGCATAGCAGAATATAAAAAAAAAAAAAAAAAGAAGAAGAAAAAAACCTGGAATAAACCATAAAAACTGATTACAAACTATTGAAAAAACTTACAATTAGATTCCCGTTAGTGAATGAGGAACTTGATAAAGAAGTAAGAAGCGGCAGAGAAATTATGAAGTTGAAGGCCGTCAATTTTATATGTAATTTATACGACAAATAATTTTTGGGCTTGGATCAATGTTCTTCCCCCACTCAAATTGGGAAAAAATTGGCAAATTGTTTATTTAAGGTGGACAAATTAACCCAAATAGCAGTCCACCTAATATGTTAAAAAGCACAATTATAAACACTTTTACCTAATTCAAAATTTTATTATTTTAATCTTAATACCAAAAATACACGGAGTACCTTTTTTTTTCCAAAATAAAACCGCCTTGTCTCATGTGGTCTTTAAAACCTAAAATTTCCGTCACCTCTTCAATCTCACAATATTTTGCAGATTTTCCTTGCCATTTATTTGGGGTAAGAAAATTCTCTCTTCTTTTGCATATTGTTGTATAAAACTACAATTAATATTTGCTGATTAAACTCATGATTAAAATTCTAAGAATTGTCAATTGCCTCTTTCTTCTTTTCCACCCTTTTCTGTTGATTTATGTCTGTCTATATATATAGTCAAACCTCACTGTGACAGCCAATTTGTTTCGAATTTTTTGGTTGTTATAGCGAAGTGCTGTTTCACAAAAAAATTGACTTTTATAGTGAATAACTGTTATATAGGGATACCGTTATAGAAAAGATTTGATCGCATATGAGCTAGCTTTAAATCTAGCATCCGAATGCATGTAGAAGACCTATAGTCATCCTTTGTGTTGGAAATTATATATTGTATTTGATTCTTTGTATTATAATTATTTTCTCAAAAGCCCAAAAAAGTGAATTGATTGCATTAATTGGCTACTTGGCTTTTTCATTTTTAGGAAGATATGTCTCCGACAGGTATAAAAAGAGGCAGAAGCCGAGAAGATATAATCAGCAACTTGCCAATAATGCTGTATTCTGGGCCGGGCCCGGGCCTAAATGGGCCAAATGGGCCGTGCTTAACGAGCCTGGGCTTAGCGGGCCTGGGCTCTGACAGTCCCGGGCTTCGTGGGCTCAACGGGTGGAACCAACCCGTGACGGGCCTAAGCCCATATGGTCCTGTGCTAAATGGGCCGCGCTCGTGGGCTTAGCGGGCCTAACGGGCTTTTTTATTTCTGTTTTTTTTTTTAAATTTTTTTGTTTAAGGCAATTTCTTGTAAACCATATCATGACTATATAATTAATATATATGTAGAAATCTAATTATTAAAGTGTTTGACGAAAAAGTAAAATAACAAAACAATAGTAAAACTAAATTGTCATGCATAATAAATTAATAAGAAAGTACAACATGAAGCATAAATACGTCTAATAATTTTAAAATAACACAAATTGTTGAAATATCTTAAAGACGAATTTGCGGATAAATACCATCAACACAATACGTTATATGCCTCCTTAAAATGCATGTGGTACACCCTGAACGAAAATTTAAGACTCTTCCACAGTTCTTGCATTTTAATATTTGGCCTTCTTCATTTTCTTCAAGCACTTCATAGTAGTGCGAAACAAATAAGCGCACTCTTTCCGAACGAGGCATGATGTAACTTGAAAATTAAGATTGAGACTTGAAGTCTTGAAAATTGGAGATTGAGAGAAATTTAGATTGAGAAATGAGTATTGAGTATTGAAATGAAGAAGAGGGAGGGGGTATTTATAGTGTTAGAGAAGGTTAGTTTTGTAAATTGAAAAAAATGGCTATTTGTGCAATATGGCCGTTGGTGGTCATTGGGGGTGGGGCCCTCATTTTGAATTTTGAAAAATCTTGTTTTGTAGTATATATAGTATACTAGTATAGTATATAATATATATATATATATATATATATATATATATATATATATATATCTTATTTTGTAGTATATATAGTATACTAGTATAGTATACTATATATAGTATGTTATGTATATATATTTCCAAATATAATTTCTTATAATGTTTTGTAGTATATATATATATATATATATATATATATATATATATATATATATATAGAGAGAGAGAGAGAGAGAGAGAGAGATTTTCTTGTAGTATATATTGTATGTTATGTATATATATTACCTTATATATTTTCTTGTAGTATATATTGTATGTTATGTATATATATTCCCTTATATATTTTCTTGTAGTATATATTGTATGTTATGTATATATATTCCCTTATATATTTTCTTGTAGTATATATTGTATGTTATGTATATATATTATAGCTTATAAATAATTGCAAGTTAAAGACAAAAAAATATTGCAAAAAGATATTCAAGGGCATGTCTTATAATTTTTATTACCAAAAATGGCATATCTTTCTTAGTCTTCCTCCCCCAATGGAATGAGCACAACAAGGTACTAATACCACCATTAAAAGGGAAAAAAACTAAAAGAAGATATGCCAAAGTACAAGGTACACCATAATCTACATTGTATCTCTAACAAATTTCATAAATCCTTCAAGGTTCGGAGGAGGTTGCGTTGGTGGTGGTGGAAAAGAAGCTTGTTCATCACCACTTCCGGGCGAAGCAGCATCCTCCGCAAGTTCCGCCATCATTTCTTCATAGGCTTCATCTATCGCCGGTTGTGATTCTGCAATTCCAAAGTTTCTTCTTTTCGAGCGGATCCAATCTCTGAACAGTACAGATTTTTCCAAGCTCTCCCTCATTGACGCTCTATGATCACCTATTTGAAGTCTTGCTTGACTGAAAGCGCTCTCTGATGCAACAGTTGAAGCTTGAATTGATAAAATATCCCGAGCCATCCTTGCAAGAACCGGAAAATATTTTTCCCTTGCCTTCCACCATTCCAAAAGATCAAAAGTGCCGTCTGGATTCTCCTTTTCAGGTCCCTGCGACAAATAAACTTGAAGCTCATTTAGATGTGAAGTTTCATCATAATTATCACCTTGAGAACCCCTGAACTCCGTCCAAGATTTAAGTGCTTTTAAGTCCGCATCTCTTTTAGACGATTGTGAACTAGACGAAGTAAGGGTTGGAACATTTGGCCTAGCATGCTCTAAGACAAGTTGATAATCATTATAAATTGTTTGAGCATTGATTTTAATTGAGGCTTTTGCATATGCAAGTGTAGCAAATTCCTCACTTGAAAGATCTAAAGCCTTATAAATATTTGAGTACAAAAAATGAGGACCTCCTAATTTCATTGTAGGATTTAACATTGCAGCAACACCATAAATAGGAGGGATAGGGAAAAAATATTTTTTAAACTTTTCTTTCATTTCATTTATAGCAAGTTGATAAATTTCCCCACCCTCCGAAAATTCAACAAACAAATCACATAGTGCTGCAATATAAACTAAACAGTTTGAAATAGTAGGATAATATTGCCCAGAAAATGCATTTGTAGCAATTTGAAAATGTTCTAAAAAATCTATAAGAATTTTAATATTCGTCCAATCTTGAGTAGTAAGCATTTCATCATCATCCTCACCACCCAGCCGAGCATTAAATGTTGCATTAATTGGGTTTCTATATTCATATGCAACTACTAAACTTTCGTACATATAATTCCATCTAGTCGGGCAAGCTTTAGGAACCTTTCTTTCTCTAAGGCCATATTCATCATATTTTTTAAAATATTCTCTTAGTCTACTTCTACGGTTTGAATAAAAAAGCCAATTAAGAGCCATTCTAATCTTTTCAATTTCTAAATTTAAAATTCGCACACCATCACCGACAATTAAATGATAAATATGACAAATACATCTAACATGGAATATATTCCTAAATGCGGGATTTAGTGTTGTTGTAAGTATGCCTATAGCACTAGTGTTACTAGAAGCATTATCTATAGAAATTGCCATTATTTTATCTCTAAAGCAAAAATATCTACAAATATCTGTCACACCTCCTTTTTCCGCCCTCGCGGGGGTACATGAGTTTTTTCCAATTAAAGGACAGTCGAAACGGGATTTGTTTATTTATTTCAGAGTCGCCACTTGGGAGATTTAGGGTGTCCCAAGTCACCAGTTTAATCCCGAATCGAGGAAAAGAATGACTCTGTATTACAGTCCGCGAACCAGAAATCCGGATAAGGAATTCTGTTAACCCGGGAGAAGGTGTTAGGCATTCCCGAGTTCCGTGGTTCTAGCACGGTCGCTCAACTATTATATTTGGCTTGATTATCTGATATAATACGATTTATCCCTTAGCCGCTTTTATTATTATTATTATTATTTATTGTTATTATTTTACGAAGAATTGCAACATTGTGAAAACGTATTTCAAATCACGTCGCAATCAATGCACCCGTGATTATCGACACATTTCGACTCCGTTGAGATTTAGATTTGGGTTACATAAATGCACACCCGTATTTAAGAAAATAACATTATTAAATACGCGCCTAGAGCGACTAGCGTATCATTATTTTGGGTAGGGCCATGAAATTTGCTAAAAACGGCTCCTCCCTAATTCTAAGCGATTAAATGTACATTTATTGAGGGCCCCACAATCTATACATTTCGTTAAGCGAGGCTCATTTCATTTATTTTAAATGGACAAATCTTAAAACGACTACATTTTTTCTATAAAAATTAGTCTCTAAAATAAAGAAAGAAAATCCTAATTAATTACTAGTTTTTTATTATTTTAAGAAGACATGACATGCTAATTGCTTGATTAATACAAATATTGATGAAAAAGGAATTTTACTCTTAATTTCGAAATTATAAATAAAATAAAAATTCAACAACTAATATTCAAAATAAACAAATATAGCTAGATTAAAACTCAGCATTGTTATTTTTTTTAAAAAATATTATTGAGATTAATTATTTACAATCATTTGAAACTAGATTTAACCATAATTACTAAAGCTTATTAGAAAGTTTATTAGACTTAAACGTTCTTTTAATCTTGCTTAAGCTCAAGTCATGCCTTAATGCCTAATTTACGATGTTTAATTTAAATTCGTGTCTTAGCTAAATTTAGCTACTTGTTCATGATCAACCTATAATCTTGAAGCCTTCATAACTAGTGAATTAACCTATTTTGCCGAACTGATTTATTACAGACTAACTTATGATATTATTTTCTTATTCCAGTTATTATTTAGTAATTCATGAAATAGCTTAAATACAATCAACAAAAGGAACAAAGAAAAAAAACGAAATTAAAACTTCAAATTTTCATTCTTCATATGTATTCACGCTTCATATTTCGGATTACAATAAACAGCTTTTCAGTTGTGTACCTGATATTGGAAGCAAAAGAAAATGAATATGAGAATCAGCAGCAGCAGTAAAATCAGTACAACACAGCAACAATAGCCCAGCAACAGTAACAACCCAGTAACAGACCGGTGGAGTAGTAATCCAAAAAAAAATAAAAGCTTCCAGCTTTTATGAAACAACAATTAATTCTGATTTCAAACAACAAAAGAAAACAGAATATTTTTTTTTAGTTTTTTTTAATATTTGAAAGCTTAAATATTTTTCGGAATTTTCTATCTCTTAAATGTTCAACCCTTTTCTCTCTCTTATTTTCAGATTTGTTTCTCCCTCCCGTTTTTTTCTGTCTGTGTATATATATATCTGATTTCAAGACTTCTACTTATATCACATCCCATAAATCTTTTAATCAATTAAAATCAACCCATTTTCTCTACCAAACTCATTATCTTCTCACTCATCCCCATTACATTAAATAAACATATCACACCACCCCATTATATTTTGTCCCTCATGCCTAACATAAAATAATGCAAGATTCCCCCCACTAAATTTTGTCTTGTCCCCCTTTATATTAAATAACCATATCACAACCCACCCCATTTCATTTTGTCCCCCATGCTTCAAATAAACAATTACAAAATGTACAATTCCTAAACTACCCCTCCGACCCTATTGCAAATTACTATTTTACCTCCCGAAAGTACTATAAATTACCAAACTACCCATCAGCTATAACACATCAATTAATCAAACTTAACCAAAATATAGACAATATGATTAATTTCTAACAAATGTTCAAACAACAAATTTCATGAACATGAATTCTTCAACATTTCAACAACAAATCACATGAACACAAATTGAACAACAAAGAACAACTAAAATTTGATTGAACAATATTTTAGCAACAAACAATCCTATTTTCGGATTCAACAACAACAACAAACAAGTATATTTAGATTTCTAAATTCAATCATATTGAACTTAAAATCCACTCTAACAACATTACAACAAACAATTCTTATATTAAACTTTAAACAAGATTATGAGACCAATTCAAGAAATAATCACAAATGGTAAACAAGAAATCAAACTATACACATTTCGGATTCAAAATCAAACAAACATAATATGAACATGAATTAAATCTAAAAATAAAAATGACGGATTCAAATGACTAAAACCAACATACTTCCCTTATTACAACTAAATTCTTTTAGGCAAATGACAAAACAAAAACTAAGAAGAAACAATTATGAATTTAAACTTGAACTTAACAATATTAACAATTTTCGGAAAAGACATCAAATACATGAAACAAATTGAAGAAACAATTAATTAAATTTCAATTGAATCTAACAAATATTAAACTAACAAATATTCACTTAAACAATAATACAAACATGAAATAAACATGAAAACAACTAATTAAACTTCTATTTTGAAATCTGAAAATTAATTTCAACAAAGCACATGAACATGAACAAACTAGAAAAACGATTTCAACGATGAACAACGAACAAAACAAGAATCAAATATTTAACGATTTTAACTTTGAGAAATATAAAAACGAAAATGGACAAAATAAAATTCAAAACTACTAACCGGATTGAAACGACGAACGACTAACCAACGACGAACTCGAACTTAAGGATTCGGCTGAAACAACGTCGAAGCAGTAGCAATGGAGGTTAAGGAGAAACAGCGGCGACATCCGTTCGGAGCAGCCATGGCTGCTCGTCGCAGCTGGACACGGGCAGCAGTTGACGTGCTCGGAACAGGAGCAGCTCGTCGACTATGGCAGCAGCTCGACGTGCTCGGAACAGGAGCAGCTGGTCGACCATGGCAGCAGCTCGACGTGCTCGGAAGGAGGAAGAAGCAGCGTCGCGGCAGCTGGGAGGAGGAAGGGAAGACGCAACGATGGGGTTCCTCCTTCGTTGGTCGAGGGTTTTTCCGGCGTGACTGGGGTTGCCTCGGGTGGAAGACGAGGCTGGTTGTTCGACGAAGAGGATGAAAGGGACTGCGAGGAAGCAGCCATGAACGAGCTTGAGCTTGGGGTCGTTCATGGTGCGACGAAGAAAGCTTGGGGTCGTTCATGGTGCAATGGTGGAGTTGTTGGTGTTTAAAAGAAGAAGAAGCAGCCATGGGACTGCTCGTTCATGGTGCGATGGAGAAGATGAGGACGAGGCAGCCATGGGAGCTTGAGGGTGAAGCCATGGATGAGCTTTGGAGAAACTTGGAGAAGAAGAAGATAGGGAAGGGGGGGGGGTGGCGGATTGTTTTGAAAATTTTTAGGGTTTTTGTCTTCTTTTTGTTTTGCTTTGTTTTGTAAAATGTAAGACAAAGGGGTTTGGGTCTTTTGGGTTATGGACTGGGTCAACCCAGTTCGAAATGGACTGGGTCGTAGGGAAGATTGGGCCATTTTTTGGGCCTGTGGCTTGAAATCGAAGAAGAGACCCAATTCCGACTTTCTTTATATTTTCGCTCTCTTTTCTTCCGTTATTTCTCTAAAACTAAATTATAAAAATACTTAAACTATTATTAAGAACTAAATTAAGTTATAAAAGCTCAAATTAACTTCCAATAACAATTAACGCACAATTAAGTAATAATTAAGCATAAAATTGTATATTTGGACATTAAATGCTAAAAATGCAAACGATGCCTATTTTTGTAATTTTTAATTTTTGTAAAACAAATTTAATTACTAACAATTGTAGAATTAAATCCTACATGCAAAATGCGACATATTTTTGTATTTTTATTAATTTAGCAAATAAACAACGCACAGACAAATACAAATAATTATTCAAAATATCACAAAATTGCACACCAAAGAAAAATCATTTTATTTTTGAACTTTTGGGAGTAATTCTCATATTGGGCAAAAATCACGTGCTTACAGCTGCCCCTCTTTACCCGAAGACACGAAGGGTTTTCGTGCAAAGATAAAGCGAGCGATTTTTGCCCATCCGAGTACTCCGTGTGAAACATTTTTTGAAAAAGATTTGACCGAACCTTTGCTTCAAAGGTTTCCTACATATCCTGGGCTAAACAGGAATCAAGTCAATGTAGTTCGGGAAATTTTGGTAGCTGGGACTACCGTTGGACTGCAATGTTAGTGTTGTTGCATGCTATTACTACTGCTTACCGATCTCCTTGTTACACCATGCTTAAAAGAAAACAAGAAACTAGGCTAGAGTACAATTTGTTTTTGTTTCCTTGCTTCCTTGTCTGCTTGCATTTCTTCCGGTGCTTTTCTTCTTTTGACACATGTACTTGAGTTTGTACTGTGACCTCTTGTTGCAACCTTCTGTTTCCCGGTGCCGGGGATTTTTGTTGTTTCCTGCTGGGGATTCCTGTTGTAACCCTCTGTTTTATTGTCCTGTGACTTGATCTTGAAATGTATGCCTCTGTTCTATGGGCGGGCTCCCAACTTCAATACTTGAAATTAAAGACTGAATGTATGCCTCTGTTATCTGGGCGGGCTCCCAACTTCAACTCTTGAAATGTAAAGACTGAAATGTATGCCTCTGTTATCTGGGCGGGCTCCCAACTTCAATGCTTGAAATGTAAAGACTGAAATGTATGCCTCTGTTCTATGGGCGGGCTCCCAACTTCAACACTTGAAATGAAAAGACTGAAATGTATGCCTCTGTTATCTGGGCGGGCTCCCAACTTCAATGCTTGAAATGAAAAGACTAAAATGTATTCCTCTGTTATCTGGGCGGGCTCCCAACTTCAACTCTTGAAATGTAAAGACTGAATGTATGCCTCTGTTATCTGGGCGGGCTCCCAATTGCTAACTTTGAAATGGAATATCTCTATTCTCCAGGCAGACTTCTGACTTTTAAAATTTAAACTATGTCTCTCTGTTCTTCAGGCGGACTCCTGACATCAATCTTGAAAAGTATGTCTCTATTCTCCAGGCGGACTCCTGACTTTTAAAATTTAAACTATCTGTCTCTGTTCTTCAGGCGGACTCCTGACATCAATCTTGAAAAGTATGTCTCTATTCTCCAGGCGGACTCCTGACTTTTAAAATTTAAGCTGTATGTCTCCGTTCTTCAGGCGGACTCCTGATGTCAAACTTGAAAAGTATGTCTCTGTTCTCCAGGCGGACTCCTGATTGCTAAATTTGAAAAGTACGTCTCTATTCTCCAGGCGGACTCCTGATTGCTAAATTTGAAATGAATGTCTCTATTCTCCAGGCGGACTCCTAACTTTTAAAATTTAAACTGTATGTCTCCGTTCTTCAGGCGGACTCCTGACTTTTAAAATTTAAACTGTATGTCTCCGTTCTTCAGGCGGACTCCTGACATCAAACTTGAAAAGTATGTTTCTGTTCTCTAGGCGGACTCCTGATTGCTAAATTTGAAATTGAATGTCTCTAT